>NC_053450.1:49541619-50799119 GCF_015227805.2 Hirundo rustica | reverse complement strand
AGCATTCAGCTACCACAATGTTAAGAGGAGAAGAGGAAAAAGCAGGTCAAGGAACCTGCCATAAATACTCTTAGAATTGTTTCTTCACTTCTATATGAAGTTGCATCTTTTAAGTCATCACAGTATGCCACATTCTCTGTTCATTTTATTCCCTATCAATTAAAACTAAATTAAGTCAGACCAAGAGAAAGCACATAGAAATTAGTGGGGCTGAGTTTCTCCCTCTTGCCAGCTTATTGCACCTTCATAAGCAGGAAATTTTGTTGCCTTTGATGAGAAATGGTAGCAAGAAGAGAGGAAGTTTAAGTGCAATTAGCAGTCACCTGTAAAATATGGTTTCAGCTAGAGAACTGTTTTACTGAGATATATTTGGCCTTGTCTCATTGTACCTTTTGCTAGAGATTTAATACAGGGCTAGGAGGAAGGGTGAACTTCGCCCTTCCTCCTAACAGAGCCACAGTTAATTAACCCAAAACAGCAAATGAGGGACCAAAAAAAAAAAAAAAAAAAAAAAAAAAAAAAAAAAAACAAACAAACAAAAAAAACAGTGTTCCATGGTCTGTACCTACGTGTTTCTTTAGTCTAAGCCCAAACCCTTTAGACTGAAGTAAATCCTTCCATTGTCTTACTTGTGTGTAACATTAACTGTTATTGAAGAGGCACATAAGTCACCAGGCTTCTTGACGAGTCCATTTATTAGTTCCATTTTCCCAGGATAAAAGTGGTAAAATCAGGCACCTCACATCTCTCAAAACTGATACTGTATTTGGTGATAGGAGGCCAGTAATTCCTTACCAAGGCTAAATTTAAAGGGTTTGTTCACTTCTAGAGGGGAAGACAAGGAAAATGGGTGGAGGGTGAAAATAGGAGAAATGGGAGTTCTGAAATGAACAATATTTATGTTTGGTGGAAGGACATTAGAGGCAGAACCAGCACCCTTCATAGGAGCAACACATACTTTACAAGGCTGCTTTCTCCTTAGTGGCTCATTAGGATTCCACACTTTGTCAGACCACACTGAATGAATTGTTCCCAGAGTACAGATGAAAGATAAAAAAGGCTTGACTTATATTTAATGATCCACCATTACCGTATCTGTACGTGGATAGAGTTTCAGCATTTAAGCTGCAGTATGCACATAATAGTGACTATGTTGTCTCAGAGACTACCACTACCTGGTGGAGAAGGAAAGCTGACAGCACCATTCCTCTGAAGAGGAATGCAGTTATTAGCTTTTCAATGATGGTGTGTAGCTTGCTTTATTAGCCATTGTTTAAAGCACTATAATTAGAAAAAGTGTTAGATATGCAAGATAAACCATCCTCCCTTGAACAATACATGCTCCCCTGCGAGTTATAATCATTATACATTGTGTTAAAGAGGTTTTGTGGAAGTTTCTTTACTCTGACTAGAGCCGTACAATCATTGTGCCACTTTCACATTGCAGCAAAAAACCAATACATCCATAAAATGTGCCCCAGTCGTTGCTTTTCTTTATGAGGATCTCTGAGCAGCTATTAAACAGCAATTATCTTGGATGTTGTACTAATCTTTTAGGTGTAACAGAGGCAAATATTCTGTACGTTGTCGGCTGGTTAAATTGTAATCCCTGCTGCCCCTCTTCCCCTTAGCCCCAGGTGAAGCAGAACTCAGGTAAGGTATAATTCACCTGCCCACATTAGCCTGCATTTCAAAGTGCATCTTTATGCTCCCTAAAATGAAAAAAGTGTGTTACCCAAGATAAGCTTAAAATGATTTGCATAAGATAATCAGCACACACTTGAGATTACCTTGATTTTTGGTAGGCGTATCATTTATGCAAGCAAACATCATTCTTTAAAAAGGTAAGATTCATCACTTCTGATACACGAGGAACTAAAATACCGAGACTGAAGTTATAATTAAAAAGGATGATGTTACAAACAATTAGCTGCTCTCCAGCACACGTTGCAGGGATGTCCTCACTTTATTACTCCTTCACAAAGGAATTACCAAAGCCGCCATTAAACGGACAGGTGGAAGGGCTAAACTCGAGACTGATTTTAAAAAAACCTGCTCTGGGCACCCCTAACTCAGGCAGAATCTTCAGGTCACATCCTCAACATCTGGACACCCTGAGCTGCCACCAGTTCAACCAGACCTAGCACTCCCATCACCCTATGGCACCAGCACTTCTGAGGCTCCCATGGACCAAGTGAACACTACACAGGAGGGACATCTCTTGCACAAGTGCTTCTGTCTTTATTGGAAAGCACTTTGTGCATGCAAAGGCAGGGTTTAATGCTATCAGATTTACAAAGCCAACAGCTGTGGGTTTGTGACAGCATAGTCCAGGTACTGCCCCCTTACTCTATCACAATTTCTCATTGCACTTACACAGATTCCATAATCCCAGCAATATTTCACAAGTCAGAATAGTTTAAGTGTCTGCTTTCCAGCTATCAGTTAAGGAGATAATCTTTAGTCTGAAATACAGTGCATTCCATCACCTCAGCTTCTGCTTATGATGGTCTCCTGCAGTATCCAGCCAGTGACTGTCTGCAGTCTAAAGGATTTACTCAGTGAATTAATGGCTCTCCTTGAGTATCTCATATCCACTTAGAAAAGCAAATATGGATTATTTGTTCCATTAAAAAAATTATTCTACAAGCACACAGGAAGTCTCCATCTTAAGTGACTGAGTATCCAACCTTGGAGAGAGAGAATACTGTATCTGTACAGCTAAGCCCTCACAAGTTTTAAATGATATGTATATTTCCAAGCCCTGCCTGAGCATACAAGCCACTCATTGTCAGATCTTTAGTTCACACCTGCCTGAAGCCTTGCTAATCAGACAATTACAGAAACACTGTTCAGACAAGAAGAGTGAAAGGACTCAGAGACAGACATTATTTAAGATCAAAGGATACAGGCAAAAAAACTGTATAGCCTGGGAGTCTGCCAGCTGTGTAGAAAGTGCTGCAAGAAAATATCTGACCAGCACAGAGCATCCAGTCCTCCCTCACCAACACCAGCCTGGGCTGCAAGCAGGGCTAGAGGCAGGCACAGAGCTGCTAAAGGTTAGCATGTTCCTCTTCAGAGGAGCACACGGAGCGCACCTGAAGGACCAGAGAAGGCATCTCTCAAGACCATTTAAGGGAAAAAAAAAACCAACCAAACAAAACCAACTTATTTCTTTTTACTCGCTTGGAGACTGGAGATCATTTTAGGGAAAGAAAACTTCAAATATCCTTTAAAAAAACATCTGCCCTTGTAATAAAGAATAAGAAATTATTTTAATCTTGAACTCAACTACTAGACATAAAATTGCCCAAAGGAACTACTAAGTCATTGGTTTTGACACAATACGTAGTAAGCATATTATACTATATTAGAAAGAGGTTTTTTACCTATTATAGAAACAAATAAATTTCCAGCTAATATGTTTCTATTTCAGTTATGCAGAACTCTCATTATTGTGAAAATTACTTTTTTGGTATTTAAAGAGTTTTAAGTTGGCAGCTTATATAGTTGATTTGCAAAGAATTCTCTTTCACTTCTTTATTGAAATGTTTCAAACTGCACTTTCCACTCTTCTGTTCAAGAAACTTAATACGTACCTAACTGCAAACCTGATTTTTTTTTTTTTTTAATAAGAATCTGTATTACTCACACACCTTAGGAAATTTTTAAGCATGCTAAATAAAAGTGATCTTGTGTATTGGTGTATGTAAACAATGTATGTCATTCAACAGAATGAACCATTGAGCTACAACTGGAATGATTTCTTCTGCCATGTAAACACACTTCTGCAGAGTCATGCTCTTCTTGCAGTTCACCCTGCACTGAGGGACTGCAGATCTAGTCAGACATGAAAAGGTAATGTGTTTGGGGTTTTTCATTTCCCAGCCTCCTTATCTGTACCCTCAAAGGAGGGCTCAGGAAAATCAGTGTATATGTACGGTCCAAAAAACTGCTTCTATTTCAATAAGTAACTCACATTATGCATGCCTTCTGTCAGATGAACACAGATCCCTCTTCCAAAAACGATATAAAAGCATCTGAGCAGGGGGATGGAAACTGTGACGTAAGAGGCAGCCAGTGGAAAGACATATGGAGGCAGAGAAATCAGAAAGATATCAGCAGTTGGCAAATCTCCTCTTACATTTCACATTCATATGCTCACCACATTTAGACACAAAGACAGCATCTAATACACCAGCACCAGAAGAGAAGCTGTTTCCAGCATTCTCCAAAGAAGCACATTCCTTTATAGACACAGCCCTGTGCAACTCGATAATCCTACATTGCTCATCCGAATTTTGTACTTAAGCCAGTCATAGTGACAACACACTGGACTGTAGTGAAATCACACAACACATTACAATTACATCATCATGCAAGTATGAATTGTCAACTTATATTTATACGTTGCCCTTGTGTCCTAGGAAATGAGTAGAGCCAAAAGTGAATACATCTTCCTGTATTCACTCTAGTAAGATGATACTAATGAAGTCCTCAAAGTTTTCCCTGTGTTTTAGTCTGGCTTGGTTTAGGGGGTAGGGGAGGTTTTTTTGGTTGTTTGGGGATTTGTTTTGTCATTTTTGGTTTGGTTTGTTGTTGTTTTTGAGAGGGATTTGAGGATGTTTTTTGTTTACTTAAGGGTTTTTTGGTGGGGTAGAAAAGGTGTGTGCAGCGTAGTGTAACAGGACATTTTCACTTGCATTACTACAATATGCCCAAATGAAGAGAGTTAAGAACCACTGCCTCCATGCCACCAAACACATGCTGTAACATGCTTGTATCAAACCCTCTTTGTGGTGCTTATGCACTATCACTGTGAAAGCTGTACTTAGACCAGTAATCTTAAAAAAAAAACCAAAACAAACCAACCAAACAAACCTATTTTGTCCTGGTTTCTCTTTCAGCAGGATATATTGGGCTGGAGTGATCCTTCCATGTATACCAGGAAGTGACTACCCATAGCATATGCACCAGTACTCTTGGGATGGGTTAGAGCTTGCAGCAGGACAGGGCAGAATGTTACCTCTGACTGCCCCCCAACAAGCTGCCACAACGGAATGAAAGTTTGCTGCACAAATTTAATAAAATAAAATTTTATTAAACTACACAATCTACCCAAGATTTACAAGTTATAGGAACAAACATTATTTTGCACAGAGCTCAATTCTGTGTTTAGTTATCCAACTTAATGTGATTTGCTGCTGCTGAAGGTCAGTAAACACAGAGCTTTCCTCCTTTCTATCCCTCAAAAAAGTTTTTTTAAAGCAACGTACTGGGACATCCCAGGTAACAAGTCTTTGACAATGAATTCCCAAATGTGCCAACTTCTCCCTGCAGCCTATTAACCCTATTAACTAAACTCAGACAATTATCAGCCATGAAGTGTTGAGAGCTCTGTTTGTTGGACACGAAATTTCTTAAGCATCCATTAAGAAGCTATTAAGACACACACAGGCACTTGAGTACAGCAGGAACAAATTAACTGCTTTGATAAATTGTGGTTGTTGTTGAGTCTTCAAAGAAATGGCAATCCTGAAAGATAACTTTTCCATCTTAACTTGCTAGTATCCTCTCGGTGAGGAACAACAACTCTAGGTATGTATTATGCAAACATTACTTACATGCTATGGCTTGTGTCTCACGTCAGAATTATTGTAAACAATTACTACCTTCACATTCAAACCAAATTAACACAGCACAAACATCATAGAGATATCATATTTTTCTGCAGCTGAAATGCTCTTGTGCACTTTCAGGCAGGTCAGAGATGCTCAAAGAAGAGGCAGCTTTATTGCAGGTCAGTTATCTGTGCTTCAAATGTGATGCCAACACACAAGAGAACAGCAGAAGCAGAAAAGGCAGAAAAGGAAATGCAGAGCACTTGCTAGATGAGATACTCTAGGGAACAAATAAATGGGGATTTTTGAAATGTCAAGCTTGTTTCTGTAGAAGTTCTAACAAGGCTATTACTCAGAAGCATTCACAGGAAAAGAAAATATTACCTAATGCTACAAGACAAGTAATTGTAATGCATTTGTGGAACGCACCTTCAGCACATATATAGGCTCACACTTTCTCTAGAAACTGCTTGGAGTTTTGTTCAGTCACTGAAAAGAGAAACCATGCTTTACTTAATTAACTGCTCAAACGTTCTATAAAGAACATATTTGCGGGAGTTATTTTGTCTTTATTATGGATTTTAGGAAGCAGTAATTCACCTTTCTGTATCAAGAAGGAGGCAGAAGAGGGAGTACATAAAGCTATAAATACCATTAATTGCAGAGTAAGGCACAATATCATTAAGAGTTATGGAAACTGTCCCATCTCCTTTATTCCTTTTGCATCTGACTATCCAGTTTAAGAGAAAGAGTAATTGAACCATTCCATCAAAACCCTGATGTGGATCAAACCCTTGCCAAAAATGAGCTAGCATTGATTACTTATAAGAGCTAGCAGTTTTAGAGGCATAGAATAATCCCAGAACCTCAGAAGTTGGGCCTTGAATGAGCAGACAGCTGTGCCACCAGCATGAAGGAGACAAAAGCATATGATCAGTAGCTTCAGAAGCAATTCAAATAGATCAAGAAGAGACATCAACTGTAGTTGATCTATTTAAATTCATGAGATCATATTTGGAAACATGGAAGAGAGCTGCAGGAATAATACAGCTCTTTGAATTAACTCCTGCAGAAAATTTATCTTTTGATAGTCTGTCTTAACATCTCAAGGCAGACTGACACCATTAGATGCAACATCAATAAAAGGAATAAAGAACACAAAGACTAATGATTAATAAAGGAGCTCTAAAAAAAAAAACACCCTACTCTGGGTTGGGAGAGGGCTGTTTTTTTAGAATTAAACACTATGGCAACAAGACTCTTTAGTTACAGCTTGTACACATATATATACGCACACTGTGTGCGTGTATATATACACGTACATTTTTGTAACCTCAACATGCATTTTACTGATACAGGCTGCTGATATGTGTCAGCATAAGACTATAAATCAGATCACTCTCTCTCCTTAACTGTGGATACCCTTTACACTGCATATCCGTAAGTTTCTTTCAGCACTAAAAGGATCCCAAAAGCCAGGAAAGATTATCTAACAGAGAACAGCAAGGCCTTATCCCTGTTAGAGTCTGCAGAGGACCCACAAACCCACTCTGCAGATCAGAGCAAGCAACTTATGGAAACAATTCTCCCCTCACAACATTCCCCTTTTGGCTTCCCAGATTAAGATATCTCTCAAGGCCGTGCTCTCATTAAAGCAGTTTGAAAGCCTAAAGAGAGTCGCAGCAGACTTCCTGCACAGCTAAGTGGAAGAGAGGCAAATTGGATTTAAGACAGTTACTCCATCGGTGAAAAGGAACAACAGCCACAGACAGGATCTCGGGGCAGCAAGACAACAGGCAGCCAGTGGTCAGCAGAGGACAAGGGCAAAGTGATCACCCCTTTTTCATTGCATCTAACCCAAGCAGAGCCCCCCAGCAACGTTGCAGAGCCACGAGACATCCCTCCAGAGGTGAGGAAACGCTCTCAGCTCAGGCTGCCATCCCTCAGGCGCACTGCACAGTTCTCCCAGGGCAAGGTAGACCTGCATTACCGGGGCTCATCTGCACTTCTCGGGCAAACAAACCAGGAGATTTGCACTTCAAAGCTACTGACCTGGCATTGTTCCAATAAACACCGAGTTCCTATTCAAGCTGTTATGAAAATCACATGCCAGACCCAAAGGACAACCTTAAGGCTGAGAGAAACTTTACTGTCCTGCTCCTCTGAAGAGCATCAAGACAGCAAATACTAAAAGCATAATCAAAAATAAGATACACAAGTCACAAAGAAGTGGGACACTTTTTGTCATTAATTATTCCCAGTGGTGGTAGCTGATTAGGGCTATAGACACTTGATAGGCACCTTAGATTTAGGTTATTATTCAAGCTACGTGTTTTTGAAGGCCTGTTAAAGGCAACGACAGAATCTCTCAGCACACTGAATATCTCTATCTTAGAGCATCAGGTTTCTAAAAACATGCATTAACTGACAATTTGATGCCTTGGATCAGTTTTCTCCAAGGACAGATATTGGTAAAATAAAATGTAAAAAATAAAATAAATAAATAAAGGGAAAAGAAATAATTGTTATGATCATCCCCCCTCCTAAAGGACAGGATAAAGATTCAGTTCAAACAGACTTGGGCTTTGTGTCTCCTTAGTTTTCTAATCAGTAACATCACAAATAGACACAGCCAAAAAAAAAAAAAACAAAAAAAAACCACACAACACAAAAACACCACCCCACAAAAAACTAAGAAAAGAGACTTAAAATAAGATAGGTATAAACAATTCATAACTCAAATTCATAGCAGATTGCTACCTTCTGCTACATAAGCCAGCACTAATGGACAGGACTACAATAATTTTATACCTCAAGGAGCACATTTCCAAGGGAGATCCCCTTAGAAATAAAAATAGAGTCAAAAGATGGAATACAGAACCATCATAAAAAGCCACAATACAAACATGCTGAGCAATTAGATTTTTCTGCCTATAATAACTGCATTTTTACCCTCAATAATATCAAATTAGCTCAGACCACACCATCCCCTGTCCTCTCTCCTAAACCACAAAGCTCTATTAACCTTAGCTATTTTCAAGCACATCAGCAGAACCTATAACTCACCACTTCTCAGCGCACAGCACATTTGGTTAACCAAACACAGCTCTTCAAACTGCAACTCTACAACCATAAAAAGAGTTAAGAAGTAAAACTTCACCATCTATTAATTTTCTTACCTGCTAGTAACAATACCAACGGTACGTAGAAGTCCTTTAAAGTGCTTTAGTCAGCAGCAACTATGACACTAAACAAAACTTTTAACTAAAACTTCCACTGCTTGTACACAGAACACAAGCACTTCTGGGATGGATTTTTATACCAAATCCAATTCACATGACGGAGGCTTTCTCATGAGTGTGACTCATCTGCACCTGTGATGAGTAAAGTGATTTAAGCTGAAGCTAAACTACTTACTACAAGTTACTGCTTATCAGATAGAATTGGGAAGGCAGCAGGGCAAACATTGGTACTGCAGAAGTACCAAATATTTCCTCAATAGGTTTACTGCTTTGGCCTGTTTCCTTACACAGAATGCCTGAGGATCTTGGACACTCTCAGGTAATTGTTAATGAATAAGTGACTAGGGCTGGTTGTGACCTACTTGCATAAAAGGTTCTCCTTCACTGTGCTTTCTTTCTTTTTTTATTGTTGCTCTGCACTTGCTTTGAAATGGGCTGAGAAGACACTCTTGGTGGCATTTAGAGATGAAGTTAAGGTGTGTGTGATAAAATTTCATAGGCAATGTGGTTTCTCTAGCATGTTGTTTTTAAAGCCAAGGATTCAACTGATTTGAGCTGATTAAGGCAGTTCCAACATTTTTAAATTAATAAATTGACTACTCTTAAATATGTGCCCCTAAACAAGTGGTATGATTAGATGAACAGTGAGTATTTAGATAAAAAAATCTTAGACGAATAGTCTGACATTTGAGAGGGCAAGAAATCTTAAGCAAGTACTGCACAACTTGCTGATACTACCAAATGTCCTTTTCTCAAATCATGCTTCAAAGGGAGAATGAAGATTACATTGCAAACACTACTGAGTCCTGCACTAAAATCTCTGTGGATAACTTACTCCTGAGTATGTTACGGCCTCTGCATTTTTTTAATCATAAAAAATTACGTTGCATGTCATTAGGTCACAGTAACTGATGTATTTACACAGTGCTGACAAGTATTTTATGAAAAACATTTAATTTGAGGTTTGCTATGAACTGAAAGATGGATTGAACAGTAAAACAGGAAGATCCTCAAATCTTCTTACACAATATGTCCAGAAAATTAGGCTATTTTCTTTTCCTAGGGAAGTCCAGTTACTGACAGAATTTATCTGTAGTTCTGGGCCCAGCTGATTTATGCAGGTCACAATTGAGCTGTTGCCTTTTTATCCTGATCCCTCCACTGTCTTTCTCTCTGGCTGTGGGGGAGTCTGCACCAACATCCCTCAGCACCTTATTCCTTTCCAGAGACAAGGGATAAGGACTGGATGACCCACGTAATGTTCAGCACAGGGACTGGTGGTATAAACCCTACATGGCAGAGTAAATCTATTCACACTTCACATAGGAGTAAATCCTCATGGGAGGAAACACTGGACCCTCATTGCTGGACCTGAGGTGAAGCTCCTGCTGTTTGGAGTGCAGCTGCATGACCTTACCCCTACCACTCTCTTAAGCCAGGGCATCCTGCCCTGGTTGCTTGTTGGGGCAGAGTGGGGGGACTCTGACCACCCTGGGGCCATACATGGGCCATACATTACAAGCCCAGTAATGGCTTATTGTGCAAGTGAGAAGCATCACTTTTTGTGAGTGCTATCAAGGGTTATTCAGGTAGGTGTTTTCTTTAGTATTGTTGCTCTGTGAAGTCTGATTATTATTTTTTTTTATTGGCTTTGTAGACAAATGAGTATTTGAAGCAAGCAAAGGTTCACATGTGCCCCTGGCTCAGCCACAGTCCTGTTAATTGGTCTCCTGTAGGAGCACACTAATGAAGTTTAGTGCCTGCTGCATGGGCAGAAGGCACTCACAGTATCGAGAGGCAAGAAGGGACAGCCTGGTGGGCAGTGAGAGGCAGGGATGTCCTGTGACAAGTTTCTGTATCAGAAATAGCCAACAATTCTCAAACGCTCTCAAGAAAGAAAAACACATTTTCCAAAGGCTTGTATTAATTGTTCTTTTTATTTTATTCCTCTTCTGTCCTATGACAAACATAATCCTCATTTTGGACTAAATCTGCAATACAATATTTTTATGGTTATCTAAAGTGGTGATAATTTTAAACACTCACTGAAGACCCATCCTTTCCCTGTTGTTAATGCTGTCACTTGAACAGCTGATTCAACTACATTTTCAGAAAGGTAGTTTTTAAAAAAGGAACAGTGTTGGAATAAAGTGAAATTCTATTTTGCTGTGGTTTAATTTAAATTAATTTTGCAGGGTGTCCTCCAGAAAACTATAATGATTAGCTGTTTTGTTGTGTTGTCTTGAAATATGAGAACAATCCTTGGCTAGAGAGACTGTTTTTATAGGAATCCCTTGCTTTTGTGTGGAGATTGCATGACCTTTAAAGGTTTGATACCCTTCTCTACCATTTACAGATGCTGTGGTGTACATTTAATCTCAGGGATGTTAACCCTACTAAACTTTGAAGTGTAAGAATCCTCTGTTTACAGACTGGTCTCTCCTCAAGGGAAATCTTTAGGTTTTTGTTCATCTGGCATCTGAGCTGGCGTTTTTCTGTCCAAATCAGTCTCTGATGGGTTCTGGCCAGGATGATGTCAACACTTTTACTTAGGTGATCCCCAACTACTCATCTCAGTCCTCACACTGGGCCTGCAGAAACAACTAATGGCAGATGGGCATGAGCTGTGACTCACCAGTCTCTCTTACTGCTCTCTACTGGGGAGAGGCTTGATTGCTTCTCCACCAGCAGACACATGCTTGGTGCTCAAATCTCAGGGATTTCTGTGTGTAGAACATGTGTTTTTGGGCACAAGCCTGGACTTTGGGCTGCACCAAGTGCACAGCACCAACCAGCTGTTGCAATGTGCCCAATGGAGCATGTTGCAGGGATGGGGATGTTGATGCTGAATCTCCTACATATTTTCCCACCACAAGCACTTGTGCAGGATGTGTAAAAGCACAATTGAATTCAATGTCTCCTACCTGTAGTTGGTCTTGATTTAAGCATCTGTGCAAGGAATGACAGGATTTTTTTTTTTTTTTTTTTTTTTTTTTTTTTTTTTTTTTTTTAATATATTTTCTAGCTTCTGGAAGTGGTAAAGGCCTACACAATAAAACACATTGGGGATATATACAAAGCTAATATATTTGCCAAGAAACAGATAGGAAAAGATTTCCTATCCCTCATTCCTTCATTCAAAAGCATATTCATTTCCTAATGACAGTGTTGTGAGATTATTCTTTAACAAAGAATGGTTTGAAACTGCCAGCAAGTAATACCTGGTATCTTTTCTTTTCTACTGGGAGTCCTTGCTCGGAGTACTCTTAACAGCATATCCTCTTGGAGCATATTTCTTTGCTTTGGCTAACTGGAGGGAAACCTTCATATATTCATATATGAAATATAAAAGATCCTTGAAGTCTGCCATCTGGGTACAAAAAGCCAAAAATCACACAGGAGATCTAATAGTTAATTTTTTCTTTAATGGTCTGTCTCTAGGAATATCAGTCCCTGATTTTCTCCAGTTCCTAAAGAATAATTTGGCTGCCTGTGCAAGCTCAATTTGAGTGTGATTCCACAGCTGCAGAAACCCATTGATGTGTGGCAGTGAGCAAATCACTGCAGTTTTTTCAGGGCTCAGCTGTTTAAAATATACTGAATGCAAAATCACTGGTAAGTTACAATGTGTTTTAATTACTCTAATTAAAGCTTCTGTAGTATGGCACAGTTCATGATATTTCATTGCAAATTATAGCTCATGTACCTACCATGGCAAGCAGGCGTTTTCCCTTATCTCTTTATTCAAAAACTAGGAAGAATGGGAAGAAACAAACTTTTCAAGCTAAATTGCAGACTAACTAGCTGAAGTCTTTTGACACATATTTTAGCACCTCTACAATGAGACAAACATTTAAATTATGGGTCTGAAGAGCTTCATCTGATGGTAGGAGAATAAGAAATCCTTCCTTAGACTTTGGTCTGCTTCTATTTTTATCAGGTTCACTACACCATACAAAAGGGTACACTTAATATTGCTCATCATACTGTGCACCATATAGTGCAGCTAGCACGTCTTTCTGCTGCAGACAGGAGCAAATCAAACTCATTAATGGCAAGTAGATGTCAAACTAGTTTGGGAAGCATTTATCTGGGGACCTTCCTTTAAGACAAAAATCATCAGGGTGCATCTTAGAAAATGTTTTTCTGGCTTCACTGGATATTTGTTATGGATTTCCTGGAGTACCCCTTCCATGTTTCCTGCTAAAGCTCGAATTGTTTTCCTGTCTTGGCATGGCCAAATACAACCCTGTGTAACTTTATGGGTTTTTTTAAAGTAGTACCAAGTAAATGTGGTTTCCATCCAACCTGGTAACTGTCACCCAAACTGGGTATGGATCTCCCCATTGCTGCTGGATTTGATCAAGTACAGCAACTGAGCAAAGCTGAGTGCCTAAAAGAAGCCTCGCAGCCACAAGGGATACTGTCCTGAAGGGTGGAGGAATTTAAAAGAGCTGGTTGACCATCTTAAGCAACCTTCTTAAAGGGAAAGCTCAGTTTCTGTTGTCAAGAAAATAAGTGTGTCAGGATGCCAGCTTGGCTGAGTGTGTAACTCCCAAAGAGTTCTAGCCGTGAGAATTGGAGGCAGGGACAGATGATCCACAGACAACAGAGAGTTACCACCCAGAATTATTTCAGGGAGAAAGTTTGGAAAGCCAAACACAACTGCCTTTGACGCTGCATAGATACGAAGACTTAGAAGACAACCTTCTCTAAGTACTTCAGCAGCAAAAGGAATACCAAGGAGTATGGTACTTGCTGTTGTCTAGGAGGAGACAAACTACTGGCAAAGGGCATTGATAAGGGTTTGATTATCCAGGTCCTCTTCTTGTTGCTCTTTATTAGCAAGGTTTGATCTCAGACCTCACTGTTTCTGCTCTTAGTAGCAGCACTTAGAAAATTGAGGGAGGGGAAATGAACATACGTGTCCCCACTGTGATAAGAGAGAATTGAATTCAAGGATGGAGCTGAAGAAGGTGATCCATGTCATGCAAAATTGCTCTTGGTGTTCAGGAGAGATTTCTCATTACTGGGAAAAGAGGAATCTTATTTCCATTAGAAGCAAACAAACAAACAAACAAAAAAACCCCAAACAAATGAAGAAACAACTACAGCCTGGTCAGCCTCACATCAATAAGTAGGAACGTTACAAAGCAGGTGCTCAGAGAAGCAAGTACACTCCAAGGTAGACAGAAAATTGGCTGGGCATTCTTGACTAACACAGTAAGAGTCAGTCGTTGAAAGGCTGGGCAGCCATGTATAAGTAGTATTTCTGAGGTATCACACTGTATCTCTGTTGGTTATGGTGCTGTTTGGGTTTTGCCTTTTTTTTTTTTTTTTTTTCTTTTATATATTCCCTGTATTCTTCACACATACATTTGTAACTCTCAATTATTGTATTTGTAGCTAGTGTTCCCAATACTTTTTCATGGCCTTTCCCTAAGCAGAAAGACAAAACAAGCTCTGGAAAGTAGAAGTGCAAGGCCCTTATCCTATCTTGGTTCTTCCTGGGAACCACAGCTCTTTGAGATACATTCTCATGGGCAAAGTACTGCTAGTGGTGAAGGGGGGGCTCCAGAGAAGGGACTGTTGACCAGGGGGGGAATTGCATCACCACTTGTCCTCCTAACTGGTGCTTTTTATCAATTATTCTAATTTCCTAAAACCTATAAAAATGTACCCACCCCTGGGGGGTGTGGGCTTTTGTGGACATCTTTCCATAACTGCCTCTGGAGGATTTCAAATAAAGATCCCCTTTTATATTACCTTCTTACCAAAATTATCTCAGGTTTCATTTCCAGGTTAAAAGAAAGGCAACAGTTATCTTGGATAACTGGAGAGGATAGACTGTGCTTTTAGCAAATTGGTGAGTGGAATAAAATTTGGGGTGAAGTAGCTGAAGAACAGAAAGGCAGGGCTCTTAAGCTGAGGACCTTCTGCAAGTTATAGCAGTGGATTGACAGGAACCTCATGATGCTCAATACTCATGATGCATGGAGTCTTGTATCTGGGATAATCCATCACATGCATTGGGGCTGACTGGCTGTGGAGCAGCTTTGCTGGAAGGGACCTGGAAATCCTGACAGACAAGCTTAACGTGAGTAAGACACGTGCTGTTATGGCAAAGGGAACTATCTACACACGTACATTGAGAGAGCATGTGCTTCTTCCTTTCCTCTTGGCACTTGTGAGACCACATCTGGAGAGCTGTGACCAGTTTCGGTCTCCCCCGTACAAAGAAATATATGGATGTGCTGGAGAATATCACGAAGATGTCTGGAGCACGAGACATAGGAGAGGAGAAGGAACTGGATTTTTCAGCCCCAAAAAGCAAAGGGCAAAGAGATTAAATTGCTGTCTACAACCACCCATGAGGGTGGTTACAGTGGGAATGGGAGTAGATTTAGCAGTACGTAGTGACAGGGCAACAGAATGTGCTCCAGCCTTTGTAAACCCCAAACCCCTGGAGCAAGCTGCCCAGGAGGTCTGAGCAGACTCCATCCTTGGAAAATGCTAAACATCAGGGCTTATTCTTTCCTGTCATAGTCCAAAAAAGCATGCAGAACATTTGCTGATGAACATCTATATAGCAAAACCCTTACGTGTTATGATAGTTTCTTCTCTCTTGTCTTTCTCAGCTATGTCTAATCCTCTCTTCCTTTCAACACCAGATGTTTTGAACTGGCTTTCCCTGGGTATATTTTCTCTTCTTGAAATTCTGTCTGTACTTGGTGGCTTCCAGAACAGGACACTGGCTCCTAATTACTGATCCTAGGCACCACATGTGGAAAAAAAATACCAACCTTCTTCTTACAACTTAGGTATGATTTTTAGGTTACAGGATGCAAAAAGTTTGGTTTTTGTTAAAGTAACATCACAACATCAGCATGGATGTAGTTAGGGATCAACTGTATGAGCTCAGCCTCTGTAGTGGTAGTATTTGGCTGCAAGGTTCATATTCTCTTTTTTTCATTTCCCCTCTCACTCCCCTGCAGTTTCATGCATTGGAATTATTTTTACAAATTTCAGTCAGTTATCTCTTGTTTTCAAAGATGTAGAGTTTGAGATACCCTTTTCAGAGTTCCTTGAATTGGCATTTGTTCCTTTTCTGAGATGGAATTTATTAACAGAAGTATTGGATTGTGGCACTATATTGCCCACTACACCAAATTTGTGGCTAACATCATGTTCAGTTGCAATAACAGACCTCTTCAGCACTGAGGTCAGATTGCCAAGACCAAAAAAGCCCCAGCATTTCTTGATACTTTTAACTTGTTCTTCCTAAGTCTTAAAGTTAAGCTTTCTGGTTTGTTCCACAGATTTCTTTTTCTGAGATGCATCCTGGACTTTTCCTGTTCTTAGACCTTCTTTGTCCTCAATGAATATTCAAAGAGAATTGTTCCAAGATTACTTTGGCTTATTTCCCTAGACTCCTTCCTGGAATTTCAGCTATCCTGACAATTAAAATATTTTTAACTCTTTATGAGTATTAAATATGTTCTTCCAGATTATAGCCTGTGTCTTACTCTTCTGTTTAAAACTGCATTAAATGTCCCTAATTGCAGGTGAGATATGGATCCAAAATATGCACTCACTTTCACTAACCCTTAAAAAAATATTCCAACACAAAAGCCACTTGTTTTGTAGATAAGTATTGTTTATGTAAACACCTAAAACTGCCTTGGTTCTCCTGGATCCTTCTCTTTACCTTTTTTCTCCATACAATCTATATTGTGTGTAACTGTTTTTCTTTTTACTGACCTTTGCTTTTTCTGTTTCGTCTCAGAAATACCCTTCACTTCACATTGGTCAATGCTTAATCTCCACGTTGATATTCCTTTCAGACTGGACACTTCTTCACTGTTCCAGTACCGTTATTTACTAAAGCCTTTTCCAGAAAGTAATCTGATATGATGGATGTTTCACAAGCTTCATGTGGGCTGACAGTACTGAAGTTGTACTATATGTTGTTAAGGTAGAAATTATGTACTTGTTTTCAAAACAAGAGCTTGCTCTCAGTAGTGATCTTAATTTTTCAGGACAGAGATTTGGTATAAATATTTATAACGGAGCCAGTTCTGTCAGAAGAGTGACAAAAAAATCATGTGCATCCTAAAGACCAAAATTACATATTTTTTTAATCAAACATTCTGATTTGATAGTAAATATGCAAAGGTTATAAACAGGTATTTTTTAAGAATGTATTACCTAAATGCAAATGTTCAGATGCTAGTATTTACATTACACTTCTTTCTATCCCCTGAACAGGTGCAGCACAATAGCTAAGGACAAAAAACTGGTAGAAGGGAAGTAGTCTGTCCTTCATGGCTAGATTTACATGGAGCAGAAGGAAATGGAGAAATAATCTTCATAGTTCTTATTGATCCCTTTACATTATTACAATCTAGAAAGTCAAGCTATTTATTGACTGAACTTTGGATAGCCACCCCTGATTAGCTCAGCTTTCATGAGCAAACCTTACAGTTCAGTGAAAATGCTGCATGCTGTCAGAAAGTGTAGGAAGATGTGAGGTTACAAAACAGATGTCATTTTTCTTCTTTACTGAATAAATTCAAAAATATTCAAGGTTAACCTTATCACAGTTGATGACAAAACAGAAGGTGTTGACATCCTTCTGAACTTACATTTTTCTCATTTTTATTGACAAATAATTTAAGATATTTGTCAAAGATCAAAAAAATATAGACTCACAAGAAGGGAAATATTCAAACAAAAACAATTTTTCTGGATGAAGTCCTGCTTGCTTACTGAAGTTCTCAGACCATTTGTAATGATGCTTCTACATTCATGTTGTCTTTGGCAAACATGCTTGCAGAGTAATATCACTTAATTTCCAGCCTGGCATCCTCTGGTCACAGATGTTTCTCCCTGGATAACTTTGAATTTGCAAGAGCAACAAGTTTGGATTCTTCACTGGCAAATCAAAAACTGCTGAGGGACCTGCTCGGGGGCTCTGTCCTGTGCCATCTTTAGCACGGTCTTTAGGTTCAGACAGAGAGGACAATGCAGCCTTTGGTGTCTCACACTCTGTAACTCCTCAGCAGTCTGCAAACTCAGCTAAACCCCCTGCAAATACAGCTAGGAGACCAAGAAACTCCAGGGTCATGTGTGTTTCCAGACTTGTTCCATGAAAGAAAACTTCTTACTGTCTGAAGACCTTTGGTCAGAAATTATTCTGTGCTTCACATTCAGTGAAAACAGATCTCTAGCCCCCCTTTGGTGATGTGTTCAGAGAAGGCAGAAATTTTCTTCAGACTTGAGATTTAGAGGTAGCTGTAACCATAAACTTTCGAGCAAGACACACTAGCTAGGTGCCTGGTAACTTGCATTTTACTAGAAATAAAGACATATTCTCATTTTCAAGCTTCTTTCTAAGATAGGAAGGCTTAAATATAGTAGAGCTCAATTAAACAGGAATGAGAATACTGGAAAACTCAACTTACAAATAAGTGGAGTAAAGTAAGAAAAAAGGTGGAATTAAGACTAAACAGACAAAGTATTCTCAGAAGACAGGGATCAAGTCTTCTTTTAAAATCTCATAATCAGACACTCATAATCTCACATACCCAAGTTTAGCTGCACAGAATTGGCTCTGGAATCTAAAAGTTAAAGGCAGCTAATCCACACTAGTTCTCTTCATGATGCTTTTCCACAGATTATGTGAGATACCAAGCTGTCACTGCATTCTTTGGGTAACAAAAAACCATCATCAAGTCTAAAATCTAACCCTAATAATCATTCATATTGATCCAATTGGATAAAAAATTAAGGGCTAGGGATTTTCTTCTTCCAGAGGATGTGGAGTACCCAGTTCCCGCCCTTGGGATGATCAGCCATGAGGGATCCAACATGGCAGAATCACAACTTTTTCCCCTCTTCCTTTGGACCTGTAATGAGAGAGTACTATTTCCAATACAAGCCGTCTCTTCTGAAAGAAATTCATTTCCAATTTAAATTGCACCAGTTGCAGTGCTAGAAAGCACTGGTGGACTTTTGCTGGCATTTTCCTAAGCTTCTTAAATTCATCACGTCTTAAATCCACAAGATAAATATTCACAGGATTTTTGGTTTAAAACTAGTCCTTTTGGGGTGCTTTTTATGAGCAAACTTGTAAAAGTGTGGCCTGTAATGAAATGCAAAGTAACAGCATCTTGGATTAACAAACAGCCATTTTAAAAATAGCTGCTTTTAATTACTGAGCTCTAAATCAAAAAGTCAGTGCAACATCAAGGGGTGCTTTTCTCTATTGAATGTGAACACCATTTAAAAGTGAGATGTCTTCTAACCCTTTAATTTACACCTTCTAGGGATGGTTCTGAGTCACAGTTTTAATTTCTCCCTATTTTTTCCTCCATGGGCTGCAAAACACATTTCAAAGTCTCAAATAGCTGAAGAGACCTGATCCAAAATTCCTTGGCAAATCTCCCTCCTATTGTGAGGAATATTGGCTGCCAAGAGTCCAAGACTGAACTCTGTAAGGTCAGAGTTTTTCCAACACACCTGGGTCACTTCAAGTATCTTTTGAAAATCTGGTCTTTGTATATCAGGTGGCTGAAGCATTGCTATCTGTACTGTCCTACAGTAACATTCCTTTATCCCTAACATTGGGATAAATGTTGATATTTATTTTTGTCATTTTGACAATTCAGAAGAATGCTTGGTTTCTATGTGGCTCTTGTACCCAAAACAGAACCTCCATATGCCCCAAACTCACACAGCACTCAAAATCAATGCATTAAATGTTGCCACCACCAATCTCCGGTATTCTTTCCTAAAACGTAGTGGAAGACTATCATAATTATGTAAAATGTTTTGCAAGGCTCGTAGTGTTACTACCACAACACTACTTCTGACATGAATGAGATGAGTTTCATTCACAAGAGAGACAAATTTCATTCAGGTATTTGTTGCATCCTACTGATGACTTGTAACTTCTAGTATGTGAGTTTTTATCTTAGCTGATGGAAAAAAAAACCAAAACATTTCTTGGCTATGGTATTTTCTGAAGCCAATTTACTCAAGAGGTGCAAAAGGCAAGCAGTGTGGGGGGTGATTACTAATGTTCTGACAGTGCATGGTTTGGTATGGGGGAACATTTATTAAATAAACAACATTAACTTGACCTAAGACTGAAGTTTGATCTCTAACAGGAAGACCTATCTAATGATTAAACCATGGAATTAGGCTGTTAGGACTATAGCTAATAAATGCCTGGGGTGCTTATAACTAGGATGCTGCAATTCTTCATTCTAGACACATGCTGACCGCAATGAAATCCAAGGACCAAGGGAGATGATTTAAAGCCGCTCACTGAGAAAAGAGCTGCTTCAAGCCAGCCCAAGGAAAGGATTAATACAGGAGTGAAGGCTGGACTCTGACCTCTTTCGAGGCTAGGTGCCTGAGGGAAGCATGTGAGGTGATTCACAGCAGGGCAAGATTCATTGAACCAGAAGGGAGGCCTTAAGGAAGCTGACTCCACTCTTCTTTGCTCTGTGGTATGTAGCTGAGAGCAGGCAAGTTCTGCTTTTGGAGGGCTGTTTTGCCCTAGGCAAGCACAGAAGGGTTGGAATGACCCTGAGACCAGAGACCAGAGATATGTGGGGATCCCCATCCCAACAGGGGATTTAGAAAGTGAGGTACTGCCCAGGAGAGTGGGCTCTGTTGGGAGGAAGAGAAAAGAGGGTTACTTATTGCCCCTTGACACAGGAGATTGATTTGGCTGAATGGATGGGAGTACATAATACTGCTACTCTTTCTCTCTCCTACCTGTAACACAAACCTTTAAGCCTTACAGAAGCCATGCTCCTGCAGTGACCTGATAAGATTGCTAAAAACACCTAGCCCAAGAGAAAGGAAGCACTGTTAGAGCACAGTGTTTTATGTGCTCTGGTAAGTCTTTAAATTTTTTTCTGTAGCCAAACATACAGCTTTTAACATCAGCTACAATGATTACAATAAAGCCAAGGCAAGAGCTTTGGAGTTCAACAAAACCAGCTTTAATATATGCGAATTTGGTGAGGTTTTTTGCAGTGGGTTTAGAAATAGCTGTCAGAATGTCCTTACAATTCGTGGTATGGTGCAGCATAATGAATTTGGTGCCACCACCAAATTTTAGATACGGAGGCCTAGTTTTTTGAAGAAATTTAGATACTCAGTCCTATTAATGTAGGGGGGGTTTGGGATGAGATTCAGCAGCCCAAGCTCAGATGGACGGAGTCCTTTCAGGTGCCTGATGTACCCAATAATCTGCATTGGGCAGGCAGACATGACATGGTCCTGACATGCAGGAATCCCATACTCTGCTGGAAGGCCTCTGAGGAGGACACCCTATTGGAAATCCAGTGAACTCTGAGCATCCATGACAAGGCACCTTGTCAGTTTTTGAGGCAGTGTTTGTTGTGGACACAGAGATGCCCATGTGGGCTCTATCTGTTCAGCCCTTGCTGGGGTGTTCCATAGCCCACTGCATTTTGTGGGGAAAGACCATTACAGTGGTAACATGAATACAAACGGTATCCGTGTCGAAATACACTGTTTTTCAAGGGAGAAATATTTCTTTTTATTCTGATCTGTGAAACCTAAGTGAAAATTGAATCCTAAAATCATATTTTATTATGTGTTGATAAAGCACTGCAAAGACTTTCAATGCTTTATTAAAGGTTTTTAATATGCTTGATTGCATATCCCCCAGCCAAAATCTTCTCCATCCTACATAGGTATTTATCTCAGCCAGCAGATTTTGTTTGCTCAGATCCAAATTAGAAAGTATTTAAAGCAGATAGCACATCTCTAAAAATATACTGAATTTACAATGAAGCTTTAACATTCTCTTGCTAAATTTCACACATCTGATTTGACTTCTGAAAAGAAAAGGTAAACACGGAAATTTTCTTCACTAGCTCTCATGCACTGCTTGCAAGAATAAAAGAGGAATATTTCCTATATTACTACCATGTATTTTAAGTAGAGAAAAAAATGCCCATTCCCTTTGCAGGCAAGGAAGTCAAGTTTCCAACTGCAGTTAGTGCCATGTTTTTGTTCTATTTATTGGTAATGTAAGCTCCTATGCAGATGGAATGGCTGCTGTTCAGACCCAGCTGAATACAACAGAGGAGGATGGAACCAAATTACTTCTGTCTGTCTTAACAGGACTTTTTAATAAAATCTACTTTACACAGACACAAACCTTGCCAGGTTAAATTCTCACTTTAGCTGTGTTCACATTCTTGTTAATTTGTTTTAACTGCAGCTCAGAAGGTTAGGGTAATGGGAAGAGCTGAAAGTGGAATGGTTATAGTGAAACCTGCTGCCTGAATTTAGATAATTTTCCTTCCAAGTGACAGGACATTAAACCTCTAAATTGTTTTATTTGCTACTAAAAAAATCTTTGCTTAGTCTTTGAGCCCCAGGAATGAATGAAAGAAGGCTTAGAATCAGCAGATTTTGCAAAAGTAGAACTAATCTGATGTGCAGAGCTTGTACAATACGGTAACTTTTGACTTTGTAGAAAATGAAATAGTATATTTAAAAAAATAAATACTTTTTACAGCAATTGTAAATGTTTATTTCTCTCAGAACTTTAAAAAAATAATAGTTTCAAAAGTCAGGTTTTAAAAATTGTTCTAGTCACTACCTCAAAAAAATCAATCTCTACATCAAATGTATTTGGTATCTTATACAAATTCTGTTATTTTTTTCCACTAAGCAGCACAATATAAAAAGGGCTTAAGTTTTAGTGTCAGACAGGTCTATCTTGATTTTTATCCCAGAATTCAATATAAATAATGTTTTGAAGTATTCAGTTATCCAAAACTTTTAAGAAATTCTGTAAATCAGTTTATATGTTACCTTCTGTTTTCTACCCCTTTTTGCTCTTCACCTGATACAGCCTGGTAGCTCTACACTTCTCCCACTCTTGGTTGGTCCAACTACTGCAAATACTCAAATTAATTGTGAAGATAACAGGAATCATTGCAACAATATGATACAAATCTCCCAGGTTATGTGCTTATAACCAAGTGTTAGCAATACTTATTAGCTAAAGAGTTAAAGCTGTCATTATGCTTTTGTGTTTGAGTACATTATACTCTCCTATTTGTGTAATTTTTCTGTGTATTTCTGGTGATGTCCCACTTGTTAAGAAATACAACATTTTCTGCTTCTATGAACATTAATATTTGGTGAGAGAGCCCAAGATGTCCAAGTGTGTTGGAGTTTTCACATTTCACACACAGGTCTGGCTTTTAAAAACTATTAAGAACATACTCCTGGGCAAAAATGGACCCTGAGCTATCCACAACAGATCTAAACCAATGAAGGAGGAAAAGATGACTGTATGGTCTAATGTCTGTACTAGGGAATATGAGAGATTTCAGACAAGGAAAAGAAAGAGTGACAATGTGATAAAAGAAAATATATGCAGCAAATTTAAAATGGAATTCTTAATTTATTGAAGGAAGGATGAGTATTTAAAATACATTTTCCAGGCTGCAGAATAAACTTTAAGCTATTATGTAAAAAAAAACCAAAAAAACCTACTTCCTTTTTATGAAAAAGTGGGAAAGTTTTAGCTTTGTTTACAGTTGCAGAAATATCTCAAATTTATAGGATGGTTTTAGTTATAGCATTTTTTTAAGAGAGTCTGGCCCTAAAAATGTAACAAGCCAGTAAAGTACTTCTTAGAAAATATGATTATCTTCATATTTAACACAGGATTCGGTTTGATGCATGCACTACAGATAGGACTCCATTTCTTTTCTAGAACATGTGGTGTTTTCTACTATCCATCAAGACAGGTCTTGTCAATGGTATATAGTGCCTTGGCTAGACATTGGCAAGGAATTTTTCAGGTAAAATACAAATGTAACATTGTTAGATATATATTTTATTTAATCTTCTGCCATGACACCTGAAGCTATGGATGTTAATGGAACACTGCAAATCAACAGAGTACATAGAAGTAAAAGAATTGGCTTTTGTCTTTTTTTCCTTTTTTTTTTTTTTTTTTTTTTAAATTTTCAGTACAATATGAGTCAATTAAAGTTTTGATGACTGAAAAACAAAAAATTCCCTGTTTTTACACCCAAACGGAGTGCTGGTCTGGGCTGTGATTCTCACAACTGGTACTTCAGTAGTCACTGGCTGAAATTTACCACCAAATTTTAGTAATATGTAAAAAATTTCACAGGACTGAAAAACCAAGACTATTCTGGAAATCTTGGGTATGACCTCTGGAAGTCTTGTGATCTGACCTCCCTGCTTAAGCAAGGATGCTCAGAGCCAGTTGCCCAGTGCTATGTCCCAATGACCTGAGAAATTCCACAAATGGTTGGAAAACCCACAATCTCCCTGGACAGCCTGGTCAGTGCTACTTTTCACGGTAGAAAAGTGTTTCTTGTTGTTCAGAGGGAACCTCCTGTGTTTCACATTGTGTTCATTACCTTTGGTCCTGTCACTGGGCATCACTGGAAAGAGCCCAGCTCCATCTTCCTGGCACCATCCCCACAGGTGTTTATAGACATTGATGAGATTCCTCTCAGCTGAGCCTTCTCCAGGCTGAGGAGCCCCAGCTCTCTTAGCTTTTCCTCAAAGGAGAGATGCTCCAGTCCCTTAAACTTTGTGGCACTTTGCTGGAGTCTCCTGTAGGTTTATTTCTGTCTTATACTGGGGAGTCCAGGACTGGATCCAACATTCCTACTGTGACCTCACCGGTGCTGATCACTTTGGCACAGATTCTTTAGCAAAAACCTTCGATAGGCAGCTAATCTGGGTCAGTCTTTCTTCTTATAAAGATCACTTGCTGCAGTTTGAGGATTAGTGATGTCAAATGCTCAGCCCAAAGGGTGGGAGGCAAACACAAAGGGGCTGCAGATTTCAGCATTGATAGGACTGTTTTGTCAATAACAAAATCCTCATTTCCTCAATTGGACTTGGAATTCTTTTAACATAGACAAGTTATAATTCTGGTCAATCTGACCAACCTGGTCTTCAAGAGGTTGGATTCCTTGTAGGCTTACCATAGAGCTGTCTGAACTGCTGAGGGTTTTATTTCCTTTTAAGTATGAAGCAACCTCTGGCTAATGCTGTGTGCCATTTTCCTAATCAATATAGACTGTATAATTTGTATGAGATCCTTAATATTTTGCTATGTGAACCAATTTCATGAACCATGAAACCCAAGAGTCTGCAGACAGTCAAATGCAATTCCTCAGAGCAGAGCTGTGTTACTCAAACACATGTTCAAATACATTACTGAATTTGAAAGGACCAGTGTGGCATGTTGTTCCTGAGTTAACCTCTCACCAGAAAAATCCAGGGTGGAATTATCAGTTAAGACAAGTTTCTAGAAGCAGGATCATCATGTCCCACAGTTCTGAATTATTTTTTTTTCCAGAGTTTGAAGCATTTAATGGGAGTATCCAGATCAAGAGTGGTGCCCCACTACTCTTTCATGGTCTCCTGTGAAATCAGGAGCTCCTCTCACTACTCTGTTTTTCCACAGAAGTGGCACTCTGAGGTTGTGTTGGATGGACATCCCATTCCCCTGAGAGGACACAGCTGTGGGGGAGCCATCTCACAGGACCCGTAGCTGCTGAAAGCAGAGGCTGCTGTGCACCTAGTCCCCAAACCCACTCCACCAGCCAGCTCATTCAGCTGAGCAGCTGCTCACAATGATAATGGTATTTAATCAGCTTCTTCAGTTAGGCCCACAGAGATGTTCAGGAGTGTTGGGACATTTAATTTCCCCCGAGGCACAGTATGGAAAATTTGTTCTGTAAATTAAGTGGCAAAGTGACCTGACCAAATTGCTGCCTACACTTTCCTTTTACGTAGCACCAGACTGGATGTTACAACGTTTGTTAGTGCCCCAGTGAGCAGCCAGCCCTGTTAGGTGCTCCACCTTCTGCTTTCCTACCATGAGAAGTGAAGTGGGCAACGCATCATATTTTGGGAAAGAATATTATGCTGAGAATGAAATCATCCTTTCAGAGTTTTATTTTAATAACAAATTTCCCCCCCTAGGAAAAGATAATCAGACCATATTACCTTACTATTTGTAGTGCAAGTAGTGTGGAGCCTTCCCTGTATGAAAGCTGTGCCCTGGTCTCTACTCATATCTTGGAATAAAAAATAAACCCCAACAAACTAATACCAGCCCAGTAAACAGAACTGTATCTATCTCACCAATAACACCTTCTTTGTGATACACCATTTTCCTTTCCCCTTTGCAACTTCATGAGCTTTGGAAAACATGTTTTTGAAATAGTGCTGTGTGTGAAGCTTATTAAATTAGTCTGTTCCCTTCAGTATTTAAAAAAAAAAGTAGATTAAAACTCAGGTCATTTCATGGCCTGAAAAGAGTGTCAATAAAAGTGAAATAATGTTTGTACAGTATAGTAAGGTGGGTTAACCTTTCGAACAACATAGCAAGTGCTTTGTGGAAAAAGAAATTACATTCACGTGTCCTCTTGGCTTCGCAGAGGTAGTTTTCTAATGTATCATGAAAGAGCTGCAGATACATGTATTGAATAGCAAGTACGCTGATAGTTGCCCTGTGGCAGGTTTAAGAAAGGCGGCAGCCAGAGTACACAGCAGAATGGTTGCTGTGTCAGTTTTGACATCTGTTTTGGAAGAATTTTGTCTGTCTCTAAAGCAGTGTGATCCTCAGTGTACAGTCACTTTGGAAGTGTTAGCTAGTGCACGTTGTGCTGAGCACATTGATGCTTTGAAGTGTCAAAAGCTGCTCAAGATATTTTAGCAATATATAAGCCCATTTCCTTTGACAGAAGATTCAAGACAAGGCTGTGGGAGAGTGAAATTTCTTCTGGAAGATTGCACCCATTTCTATATTAAGTGGCGGAAAATCTTCCAGTCACTCTAGCTTTTGAAAGTTATGATCTAAATTCTGCGTCTGCTTATATCCTTCCCCTGACTGGGCGGCTGAAGCTCTGGAATTGTCACCACTAAAACAAACTGACTGTGGATGAGGATGAGGAAAGCTAGAAGAGTAACCAAAATGGGGACGGCAGGGAAATGCAGTACAGCATGGAGAACTCCGTGCAGTTTAATCATTTTCCTGCACACATTTGTTCTGTTCCCTATAATAGCTTATTGTAATCTAAAATTCAGTTCATTATGAACATATTTTTTTTTCCATTCTGTTAATTTGAGAGACTTTTTCAATTAGAATTCTTAAACTAAACTCATTTAATGTTCAAAAAGACAGAATTGTGTTCTAATTAAAGATAACAGCAAATCAACCACATAAAACAATCGTATGCTGTACTGAGTATGATTACAACAGCCAATGTGTTGAGCGCTGTGAGATATACCCTCTGTTGCTGACGGGGAAATATGCTGTGTCTTCTCTGATATTGCAATTTCCATCCCCCCTTTGCTCAGGTAGCATTTATCCATTTTTTAAAATGTTGTCATCCTGCAGATTAGTTGCAGGCAACAAGGCTTTTCATAGTCTGGCTCTAATTTCCCATTATGATACAGCACTGTGCCTTAGGCATTGCACTGCAAGCAATAGCAAAGATTTACTTTCTACCAGTCAATGCTGCACGGGCAGCAGAGCCAATCCTTCTATTGACACTGCCTGCTTAAACAGCTATGGATGGTTCATCAACCCCCCCTGTGCTAACTGAGAACAGCACACAGCTCTCATCATTACTTTTGTTCCCAGTTTTCTTTATCCTTCAGTTTAGCTTTCCTTACTGAAGATTTGAACATATCTGGTTAATAAGCAAGGCATAAAATAAGTTTGGAAACATGTTAATCAATTTGAAAGGAATTTTTAGGTACTGAAATCACTGATTAACATCCAAACTTGTGCATAGGTGGAGACACATATTACCAGCATCAAACTAGATGTCAATTTAAACCTGCTAGCTGATCTCAAACACCCCTTCAAGAAAATCTTAGGATGTACAGACAGATCTTGAAAAATAAAAAGATTTGAATTCTGTTGTTATAATAAGGATGACACTGAGAGTGTATGGACTAAACTTATTCTAGTCAAGATTCTGCCATTAACCTTTAAGCCCGAGCTTAATCTCACTCTATATAAACTAAATGAGAAACTGGAGAGTCAGATAGAAGTAGTCAAGAGGGTCTACTTTCATCTCAAGATTGACCCTCATTTATGAGGTGGTGGATATAGACTTGAACAGGCATAACATGAATAGTCACACTAAACTGTGAATTTTTTGGAGAGTTGTATTTCAGACCATTGCTACTAGCACAGAAATAAAATATTGGAACAAGGATACAGCTCATCTCTTCGATGACTTAGAAATGTTTTAGGATACTTTTGCTGATGGCAGATGTTAACTAAGCTAGAATAGCAAACATAACCTTCAAGTGCTCCTCTTTGTAGAGAGTGTTTATCTGCCCAGATAAACCAGTGCAAAAGCCAAAGCTTTGCTAGAGACATATAAGGCTCCTGTGCAAAGACTATGACTGTTCTAAGAAGCAAAGCTACCTTTATTCTCACTTATAATGGACTTGTTCTGAAATGAACATGAAGCATGAAAAAGAATTGCAAAATCCTCTTTCCAGTTTCGCTCACTTTCAGGGAATCTTGAGCTGCCAGAAGGGGACAGAAACTTATTGTTCATGAGAATCAAGTCCACTGGATTTAGCAGCACAAGATAGTATTTGAAAATTGTTCAAGAATGAAACAATCTAATAAAATAAAGGTAATCGTTAGTTAGATTTGGAATATATCACACATCTCCCAGACCAAGGACCTTTTAATTAGAAATGAGTTTACAGATTTCAGTTTTCCCTGTATGAAAAAGTCATACACTTTATTTTTATCTACAATTGTTCTTGCAATCCATGCCAATCTGTAAATACTCTGGATTTTGTCCCGAAACCCTCCAGTAAATGACCTCATTAAAAATATAGCAGTATAGAATAAATTGGCAGAAAATTATTGCAGCTTCCAAAAGGCTTAATCTTTTAATATGCACAATTACATTAGTAACTGGGGGCCAAATGCAGATATAGGTGGAGGGTCTCTTCTACTTAATATTAGTAGACATATTAGTATTTAATATCTGTTTGTGTCTAGATTTAGTCTGGCTTATACTGTCAATTGACTTAACGAAGGTACTGCTAAGGCATTTTTTCCAGAATGAATATTTAAAATCTGTGAGGGTAATTTGGGAAAAGTCATTATTTTGTAGACATAACCTTATTTTTGTAGCTACTTTTAATCATCAGGATATGTCTGGACTTTTCTGAATCTCACAGATTCAGAAACATGTGGAACACCATTAGTACCCAGAGGTCCCAGGTCACATCTCTTTGCAGAAAACAGCAACAAAACCAGAGTTGATTTCATTCACATTGCTCAGCATGAGAACTTGGAACTAGAAATGTCATTATAAATTGTTGCTACATTCTGTGAGTTTTGTGAAATGTTTACAGCTCTGTAGATGAGTTCTCACGTTCTTACCATAAACAATCGTTTTTACATTCCTTTCTGATGAAAGTCATCTGATTGACTTCTAGCCTGGCTAGTGGGATAGAGAGGTGGTAACCTTGTTCTCCAATCCCTGGTCATTGTTCAGAATCTATATAAGCCAATTATTTTTGTATGTCAGAGTAATACCCTGGAATTCCTTTAACATGGAGATCTCCCTGGGTTTGGATACTGTTCTTGCTGCAAGCAGCTGATTTCATTGAGCAGGACAGACTAAGGACTCAGTCCTGAAAACCCAATGCAGTCTTGCTGTTGCTTGCTGTGGCAATCCCAAAGAAAACCCCAACACCTGGTTTTCTGCCAGGGAGTGCATGACTTCCTCCACACTCCAGTGTAGTGGTGCAAGAATAGTTTTATTGAGTTATTAAGTTATTTTTGTAAGATTTATAAGTTATTTTTGTAATGGTTCTGTCCACTGTACCCCCCTGTGTTCTGTAATAATTTTCCCCCTTATGAGTTGGTTATATAAACAGATGTTTTATGCCAATCATTTCTCCCCTGCACCTGTCCCTGTCAATCCCCTCTCTCCTCGTGGTCACCCTATCTGTCACTTCGAGACCCTTCCCTGGATTCTGGAAAGATCCAGGAGAGGCGTCGAGTGATAGGCTGGTGCCCGGGGAATCCCCTCTTCCCCTCTTGTGATTTGTTAATGGTTCAGAAGTTGACACCCCTGTTACCACCCCTGTGTTCCCTGGTTGGCTGACCCATTGTCAGCCCTCCCCCGTTTATAAGCGGCTGTCAAGCTTTGATCTCTGCTCTCTCTGGGCAGCAGCGGTCTGAGGCAGAGCTCCTTGCCGGACTCTCCTTAATAAACTACCTTCTGCCCTGCTCAAGAGAGTCGACCCTTTTTCCGTCGCTGCAGTCGAAACTCCACCAGGTCCACTCGCCAGTGTGGGGAACCAAAAACCCACCGGGAGGAGGTTACTCGCCCTGCCTGTAACCCCGACCGATCCACGCTGTCGCAGGGCAGAACTGAGCTAGCCTGTGCGCCTGCCAGGCGTGAGGGACACAGCAACACTCCAGCTTGGTGCTTTGGATTCAGCTGAAGGGGTTGAAGTTGACAGCCCATGTCTGTGTGACTGCCTGCTTGCTCTGGCACCTCGTATTGAAGGGACAGCCTGGACAGTTCCATGCTTGTTGTCCAACATTCATTATATGACTTTGGGTAGCGCTGGTCTTCGTGTGTACAGGTGCTGATTCCCTGGTCTCAAAGGCTCTTCCTCTCCCTCCTCAATAGTGCAGGGAGGAATGGATTAGTGCAAAGTGTGATGGAGCCAGTGCAACAGCAGGTTTCCTCCTCAGCTGTATATCTTAAATTTTCCCCTCAGACTCCTGTCACTCCTTTCACTTTATTAAAATGAAATCTGCTAAAGAATGTTTTTACTGTTAGTTCACCCAAAAACTGAGCTGGGGCCTTAGAGTGCTTTAGTCACGCTCATTCACAGTCATTTATCTTTTTTTTTTTTTTTTTTTTTTTTTTTTTTTTTTTTTTTTTAAATGGAGCTTTTGTGTAATATACTCACAGAGCAATAATCCTCCAACACTCAAGGCAAGAGCTACCCTCATAGGTCTTCTTTCTTCATGTGAAACCCCACACACTATGGACATGCTTTGAAAGTTTAAATGTCAGTAATCTTCCACAATGCCTGTTACTGATCAGGAATGGCAAGATGAGATCTTCATGAGCGCCAGAAAGAAAGAGACAACATACATTTGGTGTTTCTAAAAAGAGAGAATATGACTGCACTGCTTAGACTATCTGTCCTGTGATCATCTGCATGTCTTCCTATCCCCCCTGCCTTCCTCCCTTATCTACCCAATTTTCCTAGTCCATGAGACAGATGAATGAGCAATGAGTTTTTGGGGCAGCAAAGGCAGGAAAGAAAGACAGAAGACTTGGAGGATGGTGCTACCCCTTCAGAATCTGACTGCCAAAAGTAATGGCCCAGAAAGCATAGTTCCATTCCTTAAGACTTGTTGGTTTTTCCACCAAGTCTTTCCACCTTGCTGAAGGAGGGTTTACCTCCATCTTCAGCACTGATGTGCTGATCCATGCTGAGTGGCAGAGGGAGCCGTGGCTTAGAGACTCATGGTAGAGTCTGAACATTTCAGGTGGAGGACAACAGGTGAAGCCAAAGCAAGGGAGGTGTAGGTTGTCCCTATCCAAGCACACAGTTTTCAGGAAAAAGAAAGTAAGAAAACAAAAACAAAAACAAAAACAAAACAAAACAAAAAAACAAAAACAACAACAACAACAAAAAACCCCACCAACCCTGCTTTGTGTGCTTATTGACTTTTTCATGGCATGTCCCAGGGGAGATAGAGCCACAGCTGCTGTGCTGGGTGAGTGCCTGTCTGGATTGCATTTGCTCCACCACCTGTTGCCAGTGGGAAATCGTATTGTCTATTGTAGAACCAACGACAGACTTGACAGACTTTAATTGCAAGCGAGTAAGCAAGTGCATGGCTGTAGCTCTGCTGGGTCTATTTTGACCAGCTGTAGCTCCATGAAGAGAATACCCAGGGGAGAAGAGAGGACCTAAGCCCTGGTAAGAGACTTTTCAGTAAAAACAGAAAAGAAAATTCACTGTTTGCCCATACAGATAAAGGATAAGGAAGTAAATAAATAAATATAATAGCTCTCCTTTAATCTCCTAAAAGAGATATATCTGAACTCCTGTTTTAGTCCAGAGGATTGCAGTTTATTTCTAGACACTGAAATTTAGACAGAAACCAACAGGTTTTCCTGTCTAAATAAAGCATGGGAGAAAAAGCTGTAAGCATACGGTAGCCTTAGAAATCTTATATGTATGTTGCAGTGAAGATGGGAGAAAAACAGCTACTCTCGCTGAACACGTCACTGAATAATCCGCTCCGTTACCATGATAGCCACACCGCTACCTTGAAGGAAATCATGCTTGTGTTAATGTGGCATGATGGATGAAAAAAATAACCTTGGATCCACAAGGAGCTGGAGGAAGAACTAATCAATCATGTTCTGTTTCGTTCTTTCTAAACAACAATTGTTGCTGATAACAGGTAAGTAAATAGAATTTATTATCCCAGTGGAGGAAAGCTGAATTAGTTGCCTGATGATAAGCTTCCACACTGTGAGCAAATTGCCTGTTTGCAGACACTCCAAGCTCAAGGGAATGTGTAAGGTCGGAGGTATTCTTTCTGATGAAACAGTGCACTTGGTTTTAAAGGCCGTGCAGCTGGTGATCCTCACCCAGCAGGGATTCACAGGCTGCATTTTGGGGCCCCCTCACTTGCAAACTTGGCTTGGCAGCACCAGTGCTCTTTATGTAACCAGGCATTCCCTGTCCAGAAACCCAGGATAAGGCTTCACAAATGCGGGACTCAAACCTTTCTGAGCAAATCTATTGCTGTATACAATGGAAAAAAACTTCTTCAAGCTGCCATATGGAGAATGAATAATTTGGTCTGGAGAAACTGGACTTGGGTGCACATGTGACGGATTGAGTAACTGTGGGGATGAGAGTGAATGTGGGCTGGGGGAGTCTGTCTCTGCTCACATACTTACCACTGGCCAGATCTGACGGCAGGTCCGAAGTTATGCAATCTCCGCATCCTGAAAGTTTCATGAAAAGAAACTGTAATACAGGTCCAAAGGCCATCTTAGTGCTTCCTCCAAGGGGAAGGCTGCTGTGTAACTATATCCCTTATATACATATATACCACATTAAATAAATAATGAATGACTGGGTTGCTCACTTAAAAAAAAAAAAAAAAAAAAAAAAAAAAAAGTGAAGATGAGGTAGTTCACAAATTCAGAAATCCCTGTAGGAACTGTCACTACAAGAATTTTATGAGTGATTAGTTACTCATCACGTAATTCCTCCCTTCTGCTTTTCCTCAGATAGTTTCCCTGTTAACCTACTACAGCTCTATAAATACATTTAATTACTGTAGAGCAAAATAAAATATCTGCTACAGAAATGTGCTTTACAAGAGCAGCAAAAAAAATTTAAAGACTTATTGCCCTGTGTGTGGGATCAGGCAAAGGTCCTGTGGATGAAATATAACATGATCACCTAATTAAACTCTGTCTCACAGAGAGCACACACATGGAGAGTGTTCTGATTCTCTGTTAACTTTGTATGCTTTTCTTAAATTTTGAGTGCTTTGCTCTGAAGTATTTTTTCTTTCCCCCTCCCCCCCCTTTAAAAAAAGGCTCATTTGGAATTGTTCTGGAGGGCTTAATGATTTCTTCAAAAAAAAGGAATGCATCATTTGAACTTTAGCAGCAACATTGTTTATATCCACAAGTACAACATAAATCTTGGCTTCCTGATCACTTTTGCTTCTGGAATAGTGGGGGGTTGTGCTAGACCACAAGCCAGCCATTTGGAAACGAGGGAAGGTGAGATTCACATGTTGTTATTGGATTTCTTAGATATTGACCAGCAACAGGAGGGTGGAGGTGCTCCTGGGATCAACCTGGCTTCCTGGAGGGCAGAATACCCCAGTAGCTACACACTGCCTCCACAAAGCTCTCTCTTCAATTTGCTCTTACCCTCATAATTTGGTCTTTTATCCATCCATCCTTACCACACACCCCAGTGTCCCAACATTTATCCCATGTGCACTTTTTCTGCCTCTCCAATCCTACTTTAACCCTCCTTTCCCACAAATTCCATCCTCCCCCAGCCTTGACATTTGCTTAGAGGCACCTCCCTTAATGCACCTTCTTACTTTCAATCCCAGACAGGGGTTTCTGACTCTTCAGCTGGCAGGGGTCCCCACAGCAAGGTGATGAGCTTCCTGCTCACAGGGTTTTGACTTGAACACAGCCTCACCTGGCTGTTGAGTAAGCTGGCTGCAGGTGGCATTTCAGAAGACAAGCTGGCTCCCCCAAAGCTGTGACAAGGACATCTAAACTGAAATAATTCACTTGTCAAGTGAGTCAGAAGAACAGTTAAGGGTGGGGCCAGTCTCCTGCCCATTGGAGAAAAAGAAGAGGATGATCATAATGTTTCTTTAAATGAACAGAAAACTAGATTCTTTCCTCATCTCATCCACGAAAGATGTTCTGTTGCAAAAACTCTGGAGGGGGGAAAAGTCAGCTGGCAGAAGGTGGTTTTTTACATGGGTTGCTGCCCCACAGTTACTGTGCAAGGCAGCAAAACTGGCTGTCAGATGGAAACTGTCAGTCTGTGTCATGGTGGGGGTGGCTCTCCATTCTGCCTGGTGTGACAAACCTCTGCCAGCAAGGGGACAAAACTCTTGGAGAGGAAATATCGGCAAGCGTTTACTCTGCTGTTCCCACAGTCCTTTTGCGAAGAAAATGTTCTCTATTCAAATGCCCAGTGTACCTTCTAAGACACCTAGATAAACTCCCTTCCCTTGAAAGGGAGGTGTCCTGGCCATATTTGCAGACTAGTATTTGCAGAGGTAATGCCTTGTGCAGCTATCTCACTAGAGGAAATCCAAGCTTGGCTGGAAGCAAGCCTTTTGTGATTCCTATCATCACAGAGCCACATAATAGAAGAGGACTGTGATCCAAAAGCTAAGCTTTCATTAATGCCAGAATAAAACTCATATATAAATAGAATGCGAACCAGGTCATTCTTGCCAATCCAAGTTTGTAGACAGTCTGAAATAATAGCTGTGAGCAGTATATAAACTGTTCCCATGCTTCTCAATGTGGTGCTGACTAGGAAATCTAATTATCACAATTTAAATGTCAGCATCATTAAATATTTTGCTACTGAATACTCTAACAGAAACATGCAGCTAATATGCTCTTATTGCATTCCGAAACCACCTCCCATATTTTTCACCACGTGCCAGATGTACCACCTGTCCTCTGCCTAGTCACCAAAACTTCCAGATCCCTCCTTACAATTTTTACTACAACGTTATTTAGAGTTGTCTATCTGACAACTAAGGTATCTGGGATACCTTTGAAAAGCTTGTTAGAAGGTAAATAAAATTTGGTGTTGAAATGAAGGCAGCAAGGAATCCTTTGCATGCAGTAATACTAATTTAATTGAATATAAAACTGATTTTAGTATTCTTTTTTACATTCAGTTTGACAGAGTAAGATGTTCATGATTGCATTCATCTGGATCTGATGGCATTTCAGACAGTTTCATTCCAGCTTGTTGAGGAGCTGGTAACAAAGATGTTAGCTAGAAGGATGAAGCAACACATAAGGGTAAATATTTGTCAGAAGAATAGTTGCTGCTGGTTCCTCAGTACGAGCACTTTTCACTGGTTGTTGCATATGCTGTGCCAGAGGCCATATTGAGCAAATGGCTGTTAAAAAGTTGCAAATACTCATGATTTATTTCACTATTCACCCAAAGTTGTTTTTTTGTTTCTTTTTCCCTGATGAAGATAAGAACCCTTTTTTGAAACACTTGAATCAAATGGTTGTTTGAAATAAAAATTGAACTTTCAGACTTACTCATGACAGAATCATAGAATCATTAAGGTTGCAAAAGACCTTCAAGATCATTGAGTCAAACTGTTAATACAGCACTTCCAAGCCCACCACTGAACCATGTCTCCGAGTGCCACCACTAAACCACGTCTCTGAGTGCCACATTTAAACACCTTTTAAACATCTCCAGGGAGGTGACCACCACTTCCCTGGGCAGCCTGACAACCCTTTTCATGAAGAAGTTTTTCTAAACCTCCCCTGGCACAACTTGAGGCCATTTATCCTTTTCCTTTTGACTGGGAGAAGAGGCTCCACCACCACCTCTTTACATCTTCCTTTCTGTTAGATGTAGAGAAAAATGAGGTCTCTCATGAGGCTCCTTTTCGCCAGGCTAAACATCCCCAGCTCCCTCAGCTGTTTCTCACAGGACTTGTGCTTGCTCCAGACCCTTCACCAGCTTCAATGCCCTCCTCTGGACATGCTCCAGCACCTCACTGACCCTCCTGAGCTGAGGGGCCCAGAACTGACACCGGATTCAAGGTGCAGCCTCACCAGTACTGAGTACAGGGGGAGGACAATCCCTGCCCCGGCCCTGCTGGCCTCACTAATGCTGACAGGCCAGGATGCCATTGGCCTTCTTGGCCACCTGGGCACAGCTGGCTCATGTTCAGCTGCTGTTGACCAGCTCCCCAAGGTCCTTTTCCTCCAGGCAGCTTTCCAGCCACTTTGTCCCCAGCCTGTAGTTCTGCAGGGAGTGCAAGACCCAGCCCTTGGTCTTGATAGAAGGGCAATTAAGCTGATGAAGGTGTGAGCACTCATCTTAATCCATGAGAAATCGGTTGCTCAGCAAGAATGTTGTAGGAAACAGTGTCCAAGGCTTCACAAAAGTCTAGGTAGACAACATCCACAGCCTTCCCCTCATCCACTAAGCAGGTCATCTCTTCATAGAAGGAGACTGGGTTAGGCAACCAGGACCTGTGCCTCACAAACCCCTGCTGGCTGGGCCTGATCCCCTGGTGGTCCTGCATGTGTCATGGCATTCAAGATGGTCTGCTCCATGAGCTTCTACAGCACCCGAATTAGACTGACAGATTGACAAGCCTCTAACATAACAAGCCTGTCATGACTTGGAGTTTGTGTGCTCAAAATGTGGACAAAAATTATTAACATGAAAAGAACATTATATGCATTAAAAAATCAAGAGCTGAAAAGATGGGTGGATGTAAAACTGCCCTAGTATGGCTCTGAGCTGCTGATGAGTTGGATTCCCTTGAAAACCCTGTGGATGGGCGTGCTCAATTCTGGCCTTTCTGTCCGCTGCCTTGCCCAAGGGGTACCCATGCACGGCAGCTCATGTGCCAAAGCAAGTCCTGTGGCTGCAGCAGGCTGAGCTCCCATGCAGCTCCTGAACATGTCTGTAGCCAGTAAGTGAATGGTTGTGCCCATGACACAAGCTGACATCTGTTCCAGGCAGATCTGATCCCAAATATAACATTGGTCAATAGGAGAGACGGATCCAGAAGCAGCAGCCAAGGCTGCTTGAGGACAGGCACAGACACCTAACTTTGCTGCAGGCAGAGGAATGTGTCCAAAGTAAGAATTGCAACCTGAAGGATCTGCAAACAGAGCGCACATCCTCATGGGTCCTCCACTGGTCATCATAGGTATCTTGCACTGCAAGCCATTACTTCTGAGTGGTTGCTACTGCTTCTCTGAGTGATGGCAGTGTCCTTACAATAACAAAATATATTATAGAACTTATCTCTTGACATCACGGGTTTGAGGTAAGAGATAGGGTTGTAGTCCTGACAAGAAAGGCTGTATCTGCATTCCTGACGGCAAAACATATTTAATGAGAATTACACTGGACTTCAGAGATGGCAGCAGTCAACGAAACTTCTGACTGATTCTCCAATGTCTCTTTCATCAATAGATGAATAAACAACTGCCCCAAGAACTGTGCAAATGGAGCAAAATGAACAACTGGGTCTCTGAACTATAGCTTTCTTTCCAGATGTGCAGGTGAGATGCGGGTTACAAAAAATGTCTCCCTGATGATGTCATCTTGGACAGGAAGATAAAAGAGAGCTTCATATGTCAAGGCAGCTGCACTAACCACATTCTCTCTGTCCTTTAGATAGTATCACCGCTGTCAAAATCAAATTGAATACTTCGTAGTTTCAAATCAGGAAACACAAATGTTCTCTCAGAATAATCTCTAGGTGAGATTCAAATTGCAGTTCCCTTTAAAATGTAGACCACCGCAGTCTGTGTAGTTGTTCCAAAGTTTTCCAACTCAACAATATGCTTGAAAAAGGGAAGGCACAGTTTTCACTGGTACCCACTGTAGACTTCAAATAGATGCTAATTATGGTTTTGGAAACAACTAATCAATGAGCACATTAGCATAGGGACTTTATCTCCCATAAAGATGGCATATAACTTCAAAAATTCCCTTGTTTAGTACTCCAGAGAGGTCCTCTATTCACTCAGGTCGATCAGCTCAATACCTCCTCTTCTGAACTTGGAGTCTCAACCAAAAAGTACCGTGTGGGCTACTGCTTGTTTTAGGCTACCTCCAAGAGCTAATTGATAGTTCTTTGGAAGCAGCTTTGCCATCACTTTTGGAATGATACACCAATGGAAAAAAAAGATTTATACACAGTACACAGAGACCAAATATCTCTGGTGTGGAACTTGGTGAGGAACCATAAGAGAACAATTCAGATGGAAACAGTGTTGGATTTCTAATGGTATTTTGTTCTTGTTATGTCTTTTCATCTCTTTCCAGTCTGCTGATGCTCAGACTGGAGAGTGTGTGGTCTTGTTGCAGCCATCCAGAAGGAGAGAATTAGTGGTCTGCTCCATGACAAGATTAAAGAAAACAGACTTGTAAAATAAATAAAAGTTTAGTTGGATTTGAGCATTGTCAGTGGGACTGAAAAACAACCCAAATTTTAAAGTACTATTTAAAAAGCTACCCATTCATAGAGGGAAAAATTAGAAAAATAACCAGATATTCTGTAGTGGATCAGATCTTAAGCCTCTCTAGGGAAAAACAGTCTCCAGAGGTGAGTGGAATCTTAGCTCCCAGAGCAAGTCTGCGGCAGGATCTGGAGCTCATCTGTGAATCTCACAGGATGGTGCTGGCTGGAAGTGCAGTATTTCCAAGCAAGCAGTGCTTTATTGTGTGCCATACTGCAAATACTTTTGTGTTCTGATCTTACCAGACTGTGAACTATATTCTTTCCTGCTCCTGGGGGTTCCCACAAAGGAAAATTATAAACAAACAAACAAAAACCCTTCTCTTTGTTCCCGTGTCCTCTGACTGTTCAGTGAAGTTCTGTGAAGAAGAGGCCTGAATTGGAGCTGAACTGGCAAGCTGAGCTGAATAAATACATTTTGATGAGTTGAGATCTCAGAAGTCCTCAGTGGTAGAAAGTGCATTGATATAGATCCATCAAAGCATTTAAAAACTTTGTTGAAGGCTCTTAGTACTGGTGATATTTGACCTATAATGAAAGTAATTTACTCGGCATCATCCCTTCCAGAAAAAAAACACTAATGGCTTATTATTTGATAAGTGATTTCAGTGGAAACATTTCTCATTCTTGAATAAGGTTTTCATCCATAAAGAGAGTAACAAATCAATGGTAGAGGTCTTTGCTAAAGTGAAAAAGTATTTGGAGACTCTTTGAAAAGTCCTTCCCTTGGCTCAGATAGTTTGTATAAAGCAACATGAGGAGGTTTCTACTTTGAAAACTATTTTCACAGAAAATAGGAGAAAATTTTAACCAAGAAAATATATTTTACCTGATATAGCTTTGCTCTAATAAATTATGTCTTCCTGCAAATGGTCTACTAATCAAAATAAAAAATGAATCCACTCTTTTATCCTACCCATGTCTGCTTTGTTCACCTACTATAAAAGGGACTTCTTTTTTTCTCAATTTTCTTTCTTTCCATTTGAATAAATATATAAATAAAATATGTAATACAAAACAGATTCTGGAAAAAAAAATTGCTTAAATGTAGAAATTAGAGGAATTAGTATGGAATTACTGCATTATTTATTTTGCAAGGAGCAAAAAATGCTGGCCAGGAAGTAGCTGAGTCATATTAACCTCTGCCAGCCTGAAAGCTGGAGACACTCAGAGGTTATTGCAGGCAGCTCTAAAGCTACCCCAGGTAACTGCAGTGCAGAACTGGATGAGGTCGACTTTAGTAAAAGGAAAAGCACATCATGTCTGGACAGATGAGGGATTGCAATGGCTATTTGTTGGACTCTGAAAAAAAATAAAAAATCCCCAAAAGCTCATGTTTGTGTTTACCGGCAGTACCAAAATTCATTCATGGATTTTTTAATGAAAACATAGTTCTTAAATAAATATTGATTTTTTTTTTTTTCAAAGAAAGCCGTTTTGAAAAAATGAACAGTAGCATTTGTAATAGCTAAGGAACAGAAACCTCTTAGGTACCTCACAGTATTCACCTAAACTGATAGTAAAGAGGATTCAGATGAATTTTACTAATTCACTTTTCTTTCTTAACAAGTGCTGGTTTATGATCATTTTTACATGGTTGAATTAATCAAGACTAGTGAGAATAGCCTTATTGCTATTCAGGAAAAAAAAACAAAAAACACAAACACACACACACACACACCAAAAAAAAAAAAACCAAAAAAACCCCAAAAAACCCGCCCCCCCCCCCCCCCCCAAAAAAAAAAAAACCAAAAAAAAAACCCAAAAAAACAAAACAAAAAAAACCCAAAAAACAACACCACCAAAAGAGTCATCATCATCCTGGTAAGAGTTACTCAGATGTACTGTTTGCTTAATAACCAGAGAAGATAAAGTTTTCCATTTTACAGGAAGCATGCACTGTGTTTGGAAACATTCCTTATCTCTCCATGTCCTAAATACCGATGTGGAAATTGAGAAATGGCCCCTCCTATCACACCCATATAGGAGATGATGTGCAGCCTACAGGATGCATTTGGTTGTGCCAAGCAGTTCCCGCTACTCTTAAATCCTGAAGGATTATTGTTCAAAAGAAACTGGAGACATCCAAACCCATGTCTCACATCCTGGAGGTTTTAGAGTTTTCCATGGGATTAATTATTTACTGGGACCTAGTTTGGGTCTGGAGTACAGCGAGGGAAATTGCATTTGAGTCTGACAGCACAATATTCACCTCTCTCGAGTCTGAACTCAGCCATCAGTGTCTGCATCAGCTGCATCAGCCAGTCACAAACTGGAACAAAATTTGAAATACTTTAGGTGCAATTGCTGATGGTTTTCTGCCTAGAAGCAAGATAAAATGGATTATATCTACAATTCTGAGGCTCTCTTTTAATTCTGAAATGGTAATGTCTTCTAGACCAAAATAAAGTTAAACTGAGGGACAGATAAAAATGGATAATAAATTATCCTAGTTTATGGTCTTGTCTTTTGATAGCATTTTCTGGAGATATGTTTGTAGGACTGGGGTTGTAAATCTACAGTTTTAACTACAGAATTCTGAAGTTAAGAATATTAAGTCTATGCCGTCAAACCTTTAATTCTGAGAGGTTTCTCCCCTGATAATAAATGGAATGATTTTGCCAAGGAATGTCATTGATTTTTTAAAAAAATTTTGCATTTCATTCATGACCACTTTCATTTTTTAGAAAAAGAAATTTTCTGCAACAACAAACTTTGTTGGAGAGTGGAGCTTCTACTTACTTTTACTGCAACATCCTTCTTACTTCATGATAATGCAATTCCATAGGATTTTCTCTCTGTAGTGACTTACTTTAAAAAGGATTATGGACAGAAAAATCATGCAATTCTTAAAAATCTCTGACATAAATGTAGAATGCTTTAATGAAATATAAATGCAAAGCTTCTGTGTAAGACTTTGAAAAAATTATCCTGTTTAGGCTGCAACAGTCCATAGCATCACAAATTCATCTTCGTTGTGATGGAAAGCCCCTCAGCTGCTTGAACTCTCTCTTAGTCCTTATCTTACATCACAGTAATCTTTGGTAGTTGGTATAATTAGCTGTTTTCCTTCTGTTTATTATAAATCTGAATTAAAATCTCAAATCCTGTTCCAATAACCTGCTTTATTACCTTTATTGTAGGCATGAAATCTAGTCCATATTGTTCTAATAGAGGGGAGCACTTAATGGTTGTATATAAAAATAATTCCATTCCTTTAGATGCTTTAGTCAGCAAGGAGCTTGAGGATTAAAATGGCCCATAATGTTATCAAAAGAACGCAAAACATATTAAAAAAGTGTCATAAACAACATAAAAATGCACACATTTCTGTTATCAAGATAAAAGATCATGGAGTAAATGTGAACTGACAAGTTTGACACTAATATTAACATTAATTAATATTAGTTAATAATTAGTTAATAATTAATTAACAACTATTACTTATTGACATCAGTATTGTGCCTTTTGAAGGTACGATACATCCTCTGAAGTGGCACAGTCACGGGCTTATCAGAGAAATGGTGACACATAAACCACGTGACTGAACTTCTTCCCAAACTGCTGCTCACACTTTTCAGTGGGTTTCTGATTTCCTGTACAGGAGTCAGGCTCTGCTGCCTGCCTGGGCAGATCATGGGGCCTCCACCAAAATCAGCACCAAACACCCCTTTACTCTACCCATGGCTCCAGAATATAGCATCTATGACACGGGATGGCAGGTGTGGGTGCAAGCAGTTTGGAAAGATTTTTGGAATATAAATTCATTTGTGAATAACAGACTGACGAAACAGGCCTTAACTGCTGCAAGCAAGACAGCCTGCTAGATTACATGTGTAAGGTGTAGTGTAATGTAGTGGGACTGAATGCCATAAATAATTCATAGAAAAAGTTATAGCTTTTGCTAAAATAATACATATACAAAAACATATATTCATTTTTATTCTTTAAGGATTTTATATATTCTCTAGTCTGCATACAAGTAACGCTCAGAAGTCATTAAACATATGACCCTTCCTGCATTGCTAATATCCCAGAATACAGGCTTTCTGCTCTTTATATGCTCTTTTCAGTTGTCTCACTGGAGTGATGACCACAAGAAATAACCGTTCAGTCTCACCCATAAGCCCCACACTATCTACAGGAAGGGTTTGGCTGTGTAGTTATAAATATTTTTATGCCTAGTCTCCATATTAATATCCGTGCTAGAAGTCATAATTAAAGCTAATTGCTGTCTTCTGTTGGGCCAAGACTCCAAAGAGGACAAGCTGTATCCTTTGCTTACAGCTTCATTGTCTTTCCAGCAACACTTGAAAAATTAGGCCCTCAGTTATGAAAAGCTATTTTCCTCCACTCATATGACTAAGAACGCTGATATGGGTGTTAAAGAATAACTGAACTTCGACATATCCATTCTGCTGCTTTACAGTTGTGTGCATTTGATTTTAGTGTGTGGAGTTAATAAAGTGTATAAAAGCAGTTAAATATGTCAATATATTTGTAGCTATTGAGTCTAATTGATGCTATTCTGTATTTCTTAATGCACTGCCTATTGTTTGCAGTATCTATTTCATCTTTCAGCTCATTTGAAGTCTTTTGTTTTTTAAGTAGGACCCTCATGAATGTTAATAATCTTTTTTCTTTTTTTTTTTTTTTTTTTACTGTAATAAGTAAGAAGTCTATTTGAGGTCCTATTTTAATCATTAGTTTTGATCCTTTAGTTAAAATTGAAAATGAGATTAAAACCAGATTTCATGTTGATACTCACCCAAGATAAATGTTCTCTCACTAAGGGCTTACCATCTTCTCTCTTTCAGTCACTACTGTGAAAGGGCTGAAGTGATTTTCTGTATTTTTTTAGTGATATATGTACCACTTGTCTTGCAATAACTTGCAGCTGTCAGGAAGTTTAACCCTTCCTCTCCAGAATTTGAAATCTGTGGTCTAATGAGAGATAATAGTATGGTCTGAAAACACACCTAAGTTAATTAAAGAGTTCTGCTTGAAGCATTTTTTATTTTTGCATATAACATGCCATGCAGATCATGAATCTTAAGTATGCACAATGATTCTTTTGCAATCAATCCATGATCCATGCTGCTAAATCACATACAATAATCTAAATGGTTTCAATAGTAACTCTCACAGTAACTCTAAGTGTCATTGAGGAATGACATAGCCATAATATAAAGGCTGTCAGGAAGCACCTTTACAAATTTTCTGATCCTCAGAATGTTTTGAATTCACTTGTCATCTTTACTTGTTCAACTATAAAAGCCAAAGCTTTAAAAGAAACTAGTGAAAAGGCAGCTACACAAGCGTGCTCTGCTTAATGTCTTCGGCTTCTGGCAGCTCACATCAAAACAAAACCAGACAGTGGGACCTGGCTCTCCACATCAATCCTAGCCCACCTATGTCAGCAGATGCAGTGCCCATGTGGCTGGAGGCTGCCCTCTGAGGGCCACCCAGCCGGAGATGTGGCCAGAAACTGCGAGAGGGAGAGCACAGGCTCGGCAGAGCAGGACAAGCCCCACAAATTGCAGGACCTGCCTCGGAACTAGCTCGGCTTCCCAGCTATAGCAAGGTGTAATTACAAGCCCCTACTACTACTGCACATTGTCAATAAAAACAAAAAAGAAAGAAAGAAAAGCAAGAGAGAAAAAAAATAAAAAAGAAAGAAAGAAAGAAACCCAACAACATAAACGACACACACACCAAAAAAAAAAAAAAAAAAAAAAAAAAAAAATCCAAGGGAATCTGAAGCTTGCAAATGTTTGTAGGATTTCAGTCTGTAAGCTCATCCCACACTCCTGAGGATCTGAATCCTTCTACCTCTCCTCCCCTCTCCCTACATGTGAAACCTTACCTTCCACTTCTGAGAGCCATGTATCCTTCCCAATTCAGCCCTTGGCACAAACCAGATGCACAAGCAGACAAAAATGGGGGAGCTGCCATGCTGTGCTTTGAATGTGAGTCCTTAACATTGCTATGGGGTGGTAAGAGGCATTAGCCTATAGTGGGTATGCCAAATAATATTCCAAATAAGTATTCATCTGCCTTTAACTATGAGGCACCTGTTCGTTCAGAGGATTAAGGCATATGTTTGTATCCCCCTGTGTTGCTAGACTTCTTCTGTGAGTGTTGGCACAGAAATGCAGGCTAGAATTTTCACCTTCAGATTGGAGCTATTTTTGTTGTATCAGAAAAGCCCAAATTACAAACAGCCAGCTAAGAGTACAGAGGCGTAATTTCCACCATCAAATTAAAAAAGGTTTAGTCAGACATGACAAAAAGCATTTTATGTGAGCTTCATGAACATATCAGAAGAAAGGATGGATTTTCAACAAACTGAAAAGGGACACATTAAAAGCAAATGTAATGAGGCTTTGCTGCTCTGGTATTGTATAGCATCCTGAAGGGATTTTTCATGTCACTGGGGTAGAGAGCAGTGCTTCTCTTGAAGCATTTCCCTAGACAGCCTCAGGAAATCAAGCTGTGACACACATCTGGATAGCTCTGTACACAAATGGCATTGCATTTAGAGGTGGAGCTGGCACAGAAAAAACTGTAGTCCATGCACCATTACGCATTTCTGCAAATTCTCAGTTCAACAAGAACCATAAGTAGACTGAACAGCTTTGTACGGAAGTGAATATATTTCCATGCCACAGACCATCAGACAAAAAGAAACTTACCTGGAGAACCATCTACAGGACAGTTGGCTGGTATTTTACCACTTTGAAAAAGATGTCAAATCACAAACCTTCAAAAAAGCACAGTAGGAAATGTGAAACATAATAGCATGGCATAATCCACTGTTTGCACTAAAATAATAGGTGTGGAAGATAAATACATTCAGAGAAATCAGAACAGCTTAAAAATTCATCAGACTGGAAGTATTTAAGCAGCTGAAAGGGTTATTCATACAAATTAGATGTTGCTTTACTGTTTATCCCTAAAGGAAGAAAGGTTTCATAACTTTGTGGGAGAATCTGAATCGCTCCAAGGCTGCAATACACAGCTTTTTCAGTCTGTTTTGTGAGAGAAGGTCTAATTGACAGTGGGATGGGAGTACAGCCTGCTTTATGGAAGACTGATTTAAGTGCTGTAGGTTATATGGTGTTGCAGTTAGATAAGGTTGCTCCTTACAGGAAGCCAAAGTTCACAGAGTTCAAGGGTTGCTTCAAGTCGACATTGTTTTCACAAAATGGGGAAAATGTGTTTGTTAAAATGGAAATATTTTTTCCACTGAAACACAGAAAGACTAGATAGTTAGAAGCTGTCTTTCTGTTTTTGAGATTTTTTTTCTGGGCTTTCCAGGGTTGGAAAGAAAAAAAAGTCATTTGTTCTTGGCTACCTTTCTGGGGCCACACACATACTCTGCCTGTCTTGTTGCCTGCTTCTTTCCAACCACAAGCTAATGCAAAGCTTCAACCAAATCAATGCCCCATTTCCTGGTTTTGCAACCAATTTCCAGTGAAATCCCTCTAGCCACATGGCTGAGCTTCCAATTCAGCCTTCCTATATTGTGTTGCACCTTGGGCGGTGGCTTGTTTCAATTACCACTAAATAAATGAGGCTTTAATTCCTCTTTCATTTCATCTAAAAGAAAGACGATCAGCATGCCCTCGCATTTCAGTGTGGTCTGGGATTGTCCAGACTTCACACTTGCAGGCAGCCACCAGTTCTGTCCAAAAACACAATATGCCTCCTGCATATTTACGTCAACCAGACCAAGGACAGATGTTTCTCTGGTTTTACTGCACTTTTGGCCTAGACTGATGAGCCATTATAAGGCAGAATGGCCAATCTGCAACAGTGCCGTCTCCTTCGCTTTGACACAGCTTTCCGACTGAAAATCATCTAGTTTGTTTTAATTTGAAACACGGGACTGTACGTGTTCAATTCCAAACTTTGAACAAAAGTATTTTCATTTCAGACTAAAGAGTATACATACTTGGCAGCACTAACTGGGAGATCCATGTGGACTTATTTAATTTTTCAGATTAACTCAGAAATAAATTTGATGGCAATGGATGAAAAAAAAAAGCCCTTTACTTTACAAGCATAATATGGTTTTAATATGCTGGCATGTTGTTAATGATGCGTAACATATTTCCGTTCATCAAAGTCAGAAAATGGAATTGCAGTGGAGCCATTTGCTGTTTTCTCTTTGAGAAATAGGAAGAATGCGCTCTGCGCGGTATCTGAATTACTCACAGAATCACAGAAGGGCTGAGGTTGGAAAGGACCTCTGGAGGTCACCTTGTCCAACCCCCCTGCTCAAGCAGGAACACCTACAGCAGATTGCCCAAGGCTCTGACCAGATGGCTTTTAAGTATTTTCAAGGAGGGAGACCCCACATCTTCTCTGGGCAACCTGCGCTAGTGTTTGAATGCCATCGCTGTAAACAATGCGGTGGTTTTCGTGTTCAGACAGAATTTTTTGTGATTTAATTTGTGCCAACTGCCTCTTGTCCTGGCACTGAGAATCACTTGAAGAGAGCCTGTCTGTCTCATCTTTGTTCCTTCCCATCAGGTATTGACATACATATGTAAGATGCCCTTTCTCTTTACCAGACTGAGGAGTCCCAGCTCTCTGAGCCTCTCCTGCCACTTCAGAAGCTCAGATGCATTAATGATCTTCAGGGCCATTAGCTGGACCTCTCTGCAGTACATCTGTATCTTTCCTGTACTGGGGAGCCCAGAGCTGGACCCAGCACTCCAGCTGTGACCTCACCAGTGCTGACCAGAGGGGAAGGATCCCTTGACCTGCTGGTTGCACTCCTCATCATGCAGCCCAAGGTGCCACTGACCATCTTTGCAGCAAGGGCCAGCTGCTGCAATGAAGGTCACACTGCTGGCTGGTGATAAGCGGCTCACACAGCAGAACCTCCAGGCCCATCAGAACCTCCAGGCTGATCCAGCTGATCAACCCCCAGCCTGTATTGATGCTTGGGGTTGATCCTCTCTAGTTACAACGCTTTGCAATTTGTATTTATTGAAGTGCATGAGCTTCTTACCTGCCCATTTCTCCAGCCAGTCAAGGTCCCTCTGGATGACCACACACAACCTTCTCTTGTATCTGCCACTCCTCCCAATTTTGTCCCATCCGAAAATTTGTATTCTGCCCCATGATCCCAATCATTAATGAAGAGGTTACAAGGTACTAACCCCCAACACTGAGCCCTTGTGCCCTAGGGAGTTGTCTTCAACTGGACCTACTGCCATTGACCACAACACTCTGGGCCTGGTCATTCAGACAGTTTTCAGCCCACCTCACTATCCTTTTATATAATGTATATATTGACACTTATTTATGAGGGTCTTGAAGGAAATGGTATCAAATAACTTTCTTACCTTGAGATGTTTCAGGGTAAACCATGTCCACTGCTCTCCCTTCACCCACTGAGCAGGTCACCTCATTGCAGAAGCCTGTCAGTCCACTTAAAATGTCAAATAATGTATTTCTTGCTATTCCTTTTAGGGGTCAAGCTATGGAGGCTGAAAAAGCAGCATTTTGTGACATTATGACAGGACCATAATTCACAATAGTTTATTTAAAGTCTTTTCTGTACAATTTGATATATATGCATTACAGATTGTTATTATTATAAAATTAATTGAAATTATTCACTAAATAATGAGACAATCAATAAATAAAAGCTCAGGAGACATAGAAATGGCTTTTTCATTTGTAATTTTAAACCAAAAAATGATGTTTTCTTATCAGCAGTGAAAAATTGCTCTCCTGACATGGGCAAAGAATGATGCTAAAGTAAATTCTTTTCACTGAATGAAAATATGGTGTGGGTTGAATTTAAAATTTTAAATTGATGTGGACACGCAATTATAGTCATTGCTAGCTATAAACGACCAGTTAGTTCATCTGGTCAAGTCCCCTGCCAATGCTAAATTGAATTTTGTATGCAGTTTTTATTTCTTTAGGCAGTTCGGACACCTTCAGTAAATGCGATAAATACATTTTTAAATAAAAGTTATTTCGTGGTGTCTCAGAAGCCTGAAGAGAGAGAAAAAGAGAGAGAGAAAGAGAAGTATCATTTCAAACTACTCACTGTTGATACATCAGGTTAGTCTCATTTCAGCTTTACAAGAAAAAGCTGACAAGCTTTAAAGGAGGCCTCGCTGCACAAAGAAATCGATGGTAAAGTGCACATTGATTTCAATAAATCTCTTTCAGTCACCAATCTGTATATTAGCTGGGGAAGGGATGCTGCCTCTTCCTGTCTTTTTGTCTTTAAACATCTTGGGCACTGATGATGGTATAAAAATAAAGCTGGGGATAGCTCTAATCTCAGGTAATAATGGTGTCCAATTCGAAAGCAATCCTCAGGGACTGGCAAATTATAACAAACACGGCCCTGGTTCCTCTAATAAACCCCAATTTAAAATGACCAGGGACAGGGACCAGGCAGGGACAAAGCTGCTTGTGTGGTGTAGAGTTTCCTTTACTGGAAATGGAGAATTTGAACTAGGGCTCTTGGATTTTGCTGTAAGCAGGTGAGTTGTTACACCAGGATACTTCTCAGGAACATATTGCCATGGCGCGGCAGTGAGGATCTGTGCCATGGTGGAAGGTCTGCAGGATGCCCCTGGGGCCGGAGGATGCCAACAGCCAGTGCTGCTGGCTGATGTGCCAGTGATGGTGGGGATGCCGGAAGGTCTTTCTGCAAAGAAAACACCACCTGCATGGTATACTGCTATAGCATTCATTTTCATGTGAACCTAAACTTAATTGCAAGTCTGCACCTCCAGCCTCACCCTCGGAGCTCAGATCTCAGGAAAATGTTGGACTTCTCCTGCAGTGTATGAAGTTCAGTTGACACCAGCCCCTCTCCCACCACTTAATCTCCTGGAAGTGTGTTAATAAGCAGTGGCAGAGGAAGCATTATTAATTTGGTTCATTTAAAGTAAAAAACCCACCACTGCCACACAAATAATACAGAGGGCCCACAAAAGTTTGGATATATGAGGCCAGCCCACACTAGGAGCTGCTGAAACGTGTGGAAATAACGAGGATCTCTGCTGTAAATGGCTCTTTGGAGTGATGCTGCAAATTCTTCCTTCATTCATCACCCTGTGCTCGCAGGCTCTGTGTTCTCCTGAGCCAGCCCCCTGGGACATCCCACATTCCTATCGCGGTCAGAGGTGAACGTCCTCTCTGTCGCAAGGTTTCAACTTTTTATCACCTATTACCATAAGTTGTCACGCCAGGTTACTGTAAATCAGATTAACATTTTTCTAATGCAGACTTCGCAGGGAATACTTGGCAGAGGAGTTTCAGAAAGGGGTGCTTAGGATGGTAATTTTAATAAGGAGGGTCTCCCATAAAATGTGCTAAAAGCATTAACCACAATATGAGGAAAAGGAAAAAAAAAAAAAAAAAAAAAAAAAGGAAAAAAAAAAAAAAGGGAAAAAAAGGGGAAAAAAATGGGAAAAAAAAGCCTTAGAACTGCTACATCCCATTAAGTTATAATGTAACAAATGTATGTAAGCCACCTCCTGAAACGTGGCTTTGGAAACAGGAGCAGAAAGCACCCGCGGAGGGTCAGCATGATTTATTTCTGTTTTACCTGCCCCAGAACACCCTCATTTCCTGATGAACACAATGACTTGGCACAACTTGAAGCCCAGCAAGTCAGATTTCTCTCAGCAGACATCCTGATCACTCCGATAGATATTTTAGGAACTTGCCATTAGTTCCTTTAATTAATGCCTCTCCGACAGGGACAGGCGCGGCCTTTTCCCACATCAGCGGAACAAAATACGCTTCAGCCATTTTGTCCCAGGGCTGGGCGCTCTCTTACAAATTACCTGAAGCCAGGTCCCCTAAAGCCCCAGGTACCTGCTGCCACCCTGGCAATGAACCAGCTTCCCCCAGGAGCCTTCCCAAACATAGCGCTCGCTTTATAGCACTTGTTCTACACATGTGGCTCCTTCCCAGCGCTCCTTCCCTCGATCTTAGCAGAGATAAGAAACCCCTTACACTGTGGGGTGCATTGTCAGTCCATTCCACAATAACCAGTGGAGGTCTGTGCAGCATCACAAAGCCACTTTCCTGCTCACAGCTTCATTGCTTGCCTCGCAGCTGTGCTCCTGCTGGGCATCCTGGCCTCACCATTCCCAGCTGGAGCCTTGTCTCTGCTGACATCACTGGATTCCTGCTGATGCATCGGCCAGGGTCATGTCCCAGCTCACTCACCTCCTCCTGTACACCTCTTGCCTATCAATTTGCAAAGCTGTAAAAGTCAATAGTGGTGCATAGATCCACAATAACAATTAAAAAAACCCAACCAAACAAAAAAACACACCAAAAATGCAGGCGCCCAGGAAATTTGCTTGCCACACAACTCCCTTCAATAGCAGGATGTTCTCGCTGAGCCGACCTAAGCATAACTTATCGCAGAAAATTATCTCATGTGCTGAACAAAACTTTCCCCATTGGAACTTCAACCTTTGCCACTGGCAGCTGGCACACCGTGCTCTGCCTCCCAAGGAGCTCTGCCCCGCGGGTATCCTTTGAACTCTTAAGACCACGTGTGATGGATCTCAGCAATTATTTGCACTGTGGGCAAACTTCAGGCAGAGGTGCCAGCAGGGGCTGCTGGCCGCTTGCCAAGGGATGCCACAGCCCCTCCTACCTGGGCCTTTCACCGTGGCCTTTGGGACACAGCCCTCCCTGCCCTGTTGCTTGCCTCCCTTCCCTGCTGCCGAGTGGATGGATTTGCTGGGCACTGCGTAGCCAGCAGACTTTCTAAATGCAGCAATTCTGGCTGCCTCCCACGGGGGATAAGTCAGCCTCGGCGTGACTTACAAACCTTGGCAGGGTCAGGTATAATCTTGGAGTTAATGACTTAGGCATGACACCCAAAGCTCCTGGTCTGGGAACAGACTTCCGCTTGTCTGGGAGGACATCTCGCTATCATTTTGCCGAAGCCAAGTCAGCTGAGGGTGGTTCTGGTTCTTCCACAGTATGCTTTGGTCCAGAAAATTCTCACTTCTGTATAGCTATTCCCATCACCTTCAAATGTGGCTGAAAAATTCCCATCCTGAGACAGCTGTATTCCCAGGAACTGCGACATCATTTCCCCAGAATTTCAGGCTGGTTGCTCCCAAATCTAATGGGGGAAATCCCGCTATTTGGAAACCGCTTTTTTTAAACTCCCACCAATGCAGCTGCACTTTTGTTCCTCGTTTCTGTCCCACAGCTCCCAAATCCTGTCCTTCTATGTGCCTAGAGTGCAGTTGTGAAGGGGCTACCTATAATTTAAACAGAAAACAACACAAAAAAGCCAGAAATTGCTGCGAGCTGTTGAGGGAAGCAGACTGAAAGGATGAGGTGCTCAGGTTTTTTGCGGGCAGCATTGCTCGGGAAGCCCAACCGGCCCACAGAAGTTTGTGGTTTCCCTGGATCTGTCAGGACTACTCACCCTGTGACATCCCGCCTGAGCCGCCGCTGCCTGCTCGGAGCAATAGCGAACATATTCAGATGGTTCGGACCGGGCGGCAGCGCCTGCATCAAAGCCTCTCAGCGCCTGCTGCGCCAACGAGCTCCGCGTAAGCCTAACAGCACGAAACATTGGCATAGAGTAACCTCACGGACCCGCTTTTAGCATTTTCCTGCTTCCCCCAGAAAAGGAAAAAAAAAACCCACAAACCCAAAAAACAACCAAACCGGGGGCCGTGGTGAGGTGGCAAGAGGGGCTGATGCCTCGCACGACTCCTCAGCTGCCGCGGTCTCCGCGGGCAGGAGGGTCCCGCAGCGCGCTGCCCACCGCCGCCCCCGCGGGCGCTCCGGGCGGGCGGAGGCGGGGCGGCGGCGGCTCCAATGGGGAGGAGGGGGGCGGGCCGAGCCGTGCGGTGCCGAGCCGAGCCGTGCCGGCTGCCGGAGTCTGACGGGCGCTGCAGGTGGGAGCCCGGCTCCGCGACGGCGCCTAACTTCGCCGGGCCGGGGCTGTCCGCGCCAGCCTTTTTTGTGGAGAGAGGCAGGAACCGCGTCCCTCCCGCAGCGGCGGTGGCGAACGCCTCCCGGGACGGGCTCAGGTGAGGAGTCCCCGTTCCCCTCGCCGCCCTTGCTGCCGCCCTGGCCTGGCTCCGTTCCGCGGGGCCCGCGGGTCGCGATGCGCAGCGGGACCGCCGAGCTGTCCTTGGCTTGAGGTCAGCGGGGAGGGCCGAGGGGCGTGCGCTGCCCCCGCGGGGCGCGCTGCCGCTGCGCATCGCTCCGCGCCGCTGCGCGGGGAGGGAGAGCTGGGGCTGGGGCTGCGGCGCGGGGGCATCTCTTCGCCTGTTTCCGTTCCCGTCTCCGCGTTTTTCCTGTCGGCCGTCCCGTGCCCCCGCTCGTCCCCGCCGTGGGTCGTTTCGGGGATCCCCGGGCAGGGTTTGCCCCCCGCTCCGGTGGCGGGGCGGACTTGCCGCCCGCGGTGCGGCGCGGGTTGCGCGGCACCGGGCGGTGCGGTGCGGGAGCGCCGCAGGCGGGGTCCGGCTCCTGCCGGACCCTGTCCCTCAGCCGCCCTTCCCGCTTTTCTGCCCTCCGCGCAGCGCGGCATCTCCCGCGGAAGGTCTTGGCGGCGCCCGCAAAGTTACGGGCGGTGCGCGGCGGGGGTGGGCTGCGGGGGCGCGGAGCGGCCGCGCTGCGCAAGCGGGAGCGCGGTCGGGGGAGCATCCGCTGGTGAGCCCGATCGGTGCCGATGGGGCGCTGAAACCCCTTTTTGGGGCTTGGGGCCAGTCCTGATGAAGCCGCAAGGTTTTGCGGGCGGCGGAGTCGGTGCTGCTTTGGCGTTAAAAATGTTTAACAGTGAATATTAATGAGGTGTTCCCCACCTCCCTCCTCCCTTTTCCCTACCTTTTCGGATGTTTAAATGAACCCGAAACTATTCAGCCGGCGACATTTACATTTCTGTAGTAACAGCAATTCATTAGAAAAGTGATAGTAGCAGGAAAATTGAAAGTAGTAGTAATGGAGCCCCGGGGGTGATTGCAGATAGCTCCGAGGGACCGTAGCCCCCTCCCCGCTCCTGGCAGTGGACAGCGGCGTGGAGGAGCCGGGGGCTTTTGGGAGCCTGTGGGAATGCGGGGGACTGGGAGCGCAGGGTGCAATGCAGAACTGGAAGCGCCGAAACTCTGCATTTTGTGCATAGTTCTGTGAGGGGTGGCCATTTTTCTAATCTTTTTCCTGTCAGGCTGTTGGAGCCCCAAAATGCTCTTTTGGGACTTGAGAAAACACCCCTTCAGGCTCCCCTACCCTTTTATTAGGGCTGTTTCGATGCTAGATATTTGTATTTTTGTATTCCAAACGGGTGAGCCTTCATCAAGCTTTAATCCACATTAAGATGCAGCTAACCATTTGAGAGGAGGATCTTCCCCCCGCCCCCCCCCCCCCCCTTCTCTCTAGAGTTTTCATGTTCCTCTGTTACTTCCAGTGAAGGATTTAGTCCCTAGTATGACGGCTGAAATGGTGGCACGCACTTCAGTGTGCTGCCAGATGCTTACCTTCTTTCAGAGTTTGGGATAGGCTCAGGCAGTATTAAAAGCTTGCTAAGAGGATACTGTTGTATGGTTTCCTCCATTTTTGGGATCTGTTAGAAGCAATCTAAAAATACTGGATCATCATTCCTCACGCTTATAACAACAAGACTTTCAAAGAACTGTTCTTAGATACGCATCTTTTATTTTTCCCCCCACTTTTTTAACCTTGAGAATTATCAGTCCTGGTACTTAATAGGGAGCTACTCTTGTATCCTTGTTCTTGTAACTTGAAGGCATCACTGTTGATTCTGAATTAAGCAGTTTTTAGCATCAAATCCTCATTATTACATGGGGTTGGGCATTTTAACTTGCTGAAGAGATACTCCCTAATATTCCTAGAAACACCCAACCTTTGCCAAGTGCCATAAACGTGCACAGTTTGTGCAAACTTGTCAAGAAAATGGCCTTTTTTTAAATTTTTTTTTTTTTAATTGAGAAACGGATTATCACTCTCTCAGTACTACTTCTGTCCTTCCTGCAGCAGCGTTTATTTCAGCATATGAAGTTTCTTGAAGTCCCTTGCTCAAATATTGGTTGCACATTACTGCTCAGAACTAGCTTAGGAAGGCACTTTACTATCTCATGCAACCTTATCTGCCGTTCCACCACTTCATAACAAACCCATTGGAACATGAAACGACCTTGGAAAGGTATCTTTCAATCTCACACAAAGCATTCTCTTAACGGGGAGCAGCACTGCTCCAGGAAGAGCTGATATTTTCAAAGTGATGCTTCTAAACTGATTTTATTGTTTTTTTTTTAAAGAGAGAAGGGAGATGCGTGGAATATTGAATTGGGAAGGGAAATATTTTTTTAAAAACAAACCCACTCAGCTGAAGTTGAAGCACCACTCAGCTTTGGAAGGAGGTGTATTAGGAATGTACATATGACGGTGACACTTAAGTCTAGGGTGAAAACAAGTCTTTAATTTTAATCAAAGGAAAACAGCATTTCCTCTGCCAGTTCTGATTTGCTCATTCATAAGATCTTCAGAAGCCTAAATTATTAGTGGGACTAATTGAAAGCTACTTGGGTGTGTCAAATGGAGAAAAGGAGTGATGAAGTCTGAAGGAAGCTTTACATTTAGTTGTATTGTTCTTGATATCATAATGTGATGCTTCTATATAGAAAATATTCCAGGACACTTTCAGTCCCCAAAATGCTGCTCCTCTTGGAAAGGCTGCAAGAGCACTTGAGAATCAGCAGCAGTCAAGGGCGAGTCTCGCAGCTGTCGGGGGAATTAACGGAGGGGGTGCCTGGCCAGTAAGCTGAGTGGGGTTTTGGCCCGGATACTGGACTTGACACATCAGGCCTTGCAAAAGGGTGGTGAGTGCTTTGGTGCCCATGGTGTTTTTACCTCTCAGGAAGATGGTGCCTCCTGTAGGGCAGAGCTGAGTCCCAGCCTCGGGAGCTCAGGGTATGAGTGCCACCTGCTGGGTGATGAGCCCCTTCATATCAATTATACACCGTTTATACATATGCGTGTATGCGTTTGTGTTTACATACATACGCATGCTATGTTTATGTATGTGCTTGTTTGCATGCAGGTGCACAGCTTTTCCAGAGACTTGTTCTTGGGTGAAACTAGGAAACCTTGATAAGACCTGAAGTGCCTCACCTTCCGAGGACTTAGCCCAGCTTGTGTTTGGTGACACGCAAATAGCACTTGGGCTTTGTATTTCAGGGGGAAAGGGGAATTTTTGATACTGCTGACATTTAATGCTGCCTTTGATTTACTGAAGGCAAGGGGTAATTTTCAGCTGTGTAGCTCATGGCCTGTGGTGTGGTAAGCTTTCACAAGCACCTCAATGGCCAGATAGCAGGCTGACAAGGTAGACTTGAACGGAGGTCCAACAAACCAAACTCAGCTTTGTCATGTATCACTTAAATGTAAAATCTTCACAGCACTGCTGATTTCATCTTTTTTTTTTTTTTTTTTTTTTAAATTTTGACTCACATATGTCCAAAAGATTTATGAGCATCCCACCTGGGTATGAAATATCACTTCTCATTTAAATTAACTGAAGACCTACAGAACTTGCAGAGTATATCTGGACTTTTTTTTTTTTTTCTTTCCATTTTAAAGAAAACATTTTTCATATTCACTCTCTAATGTTTGCATAGAAGAGTAAAATATAAAAGTTTGATTCTGACCAAGAATTGCTACCGAAGGTGACACAATAAATCCAAATCTAACATCGTTCCCAACAACGACTTTCCAATTTCCACTAGCTTCCATCTCTCCTAGCCTGCTGGAATGATGTTTAAACACCAGTTTGATTCAGCTGGATACAAAGTGATATCAGTTGCAGAACCAAGGCTTGTAATTGTTCTGTGTTGTACTGACAGAATTAGGGAAAGATGCAGCCCTGGGTATTGGGGTTTTTTTGGACAGCTAGCCTCATTAAGGCTTTATTGCTTACTTATTTTGTGGTGTGCTGGTGCCAGATGAGTCTTTTACCCTGCCTGTGGATTAAGAGTGGGTCCAAGCTGAACTATAAAAGTTTTCAAGAAACTTTCAAATGCTTTCAGCTGGAAAACCTATATTGATGTACTCTCGTGATAAATGGATAAAATGCTTCACATGGTTTAGAAAGTGTATTCCACCACTTGAGATCTGTACTTTCGAGAGTGCATAACAGTCAGGAATGAGTTGATGGAGCAAAAAGCAAGGAGTGTAATTTCAGAGTTCATCTTAAAGTGTGATTCTAGCAAAAAAAAAAAAAAAAAGGCATCTGCCATATCAAGAGGGATTACAAGACAGGATTTTGAGGAAGGGAACCCAATAACAATGCATAACTCAAGTTCACTGTCCCCTAAAACGTTCACAGTTAATTTGATGCTTGACAAATTGTGATTTCAGTGTCTGGTGAAGAAGCAATTGACCCTAAAATTGCTGCCTGAAGCTGAACCAACGTTTTCAGCTTTATAACCAGTGTCATGCAAAAATAGTATGTGAAGAGGAATAGGGGAAATGCAGAATGTCCCTGTGGTCTTGCTCTTATGTACCTCTCCTCCCCCTGACCCAAGCAACTGGCATGTAGTGTAGTCAGTGGATGCTGCTGCAACACTCAAGGCAATTTACATCTCATTCATTCATCCATCCCATTAAGGCATATTGTGACTTCTTCCCCTACCCCCACAAACCTCCTGAGCTGATAGTGGAAATCTGCCCCTTATAATGTGTCAAACTTCAACAACCACCCCTTGTTTTCAGTCAGAAGTGTATCTGCAGTATTGCCAACGGGCATGCTGCTCTCCTGTCCCCTCCCCATTCTAAATAAACCAGTTCAGCAGCTCCCCTGCACGAATTCTGCTAGCTCTGAGTCATCCATACATTTTTGTTTTGTTCCTTCCTTATTTTTTTTCGCACGCTGTGTTTCACACCATTCCCACCTACTCAACATCTGCTTTCATGTGACCTCTCATATCCTGATAAATTCATTAATGTTACTCTTTCTCCATGCCACCATCAAAATCTCACTTTCCTTAATATGATGTCCTGTGTCCAGTCTGGTGACTGTGGCTTTTACAGTCCTTGGGAGTACCTTGGAGTTATGTCTGCTCCAGTAAAACTGTTCTCCCAGTAATCTCAGCTTCCCTTGCAGAGGTAAAAGACAGGGAGCATCTTGAGGACAATCTGCAACTACAGTCACACTGACATTAATGGTGCATGGTTGCAGCTCTGGGGAAGGACTCGGGTACACAAGACTGACTAGAGAAACCAGAAATGAAGGCAAATCTTTTGCAATGTCTTTGCCCTTTCCTCTTCCAATATTCTTCACATGGAGGCGCTGAAAAGGCTCCCACTGTAAAAGAACTCCTACAAAAAAACAGCAGCAGCAGCAGAAAAAAAAAAAAAAAAAAAAAAAAAAAAAAAAAAAGTTGTTTGCTAGCAAAGTGGTAAATATGTGAGCAATCAGCTTCCTTTTTCTGCAGCCTTTCGTGCTGTCTTATTAATGGGCCATGAAGGCTGAGGAGGAGGTAACTAAACAGCCATTATCTATCGAGTAGGGGGGAGCTGCAAATCAGTTAGTTGTGCCATTTTCTTTTTTGACACAAACAGATAAACTTGGCTTCATATGGCACAGTTTCTGCAGAGATCAAATAGAAACCACATCAGGGGCTGTTCTGGGGGCTCACTGTCCTCCTGAGCTGCCTTGAGATTTATGGAGGTGAAAATGCTGCTCTGGCCTCAGGCCCCTTTTCTGGGACCTGGCAGAAGAGCACTGAGTTCTGAGGATGACTGTTCCTGAGAACAGTTGGTTTGGAGAATTTGGATGGTTGAAACATATGAACTGAGATGATATATCCCAATCTGTTAGAAGAGACTTTGCAATGGCCTTTGGCTTTTTGGCATCGTGTCAGCCTTGGCCTGGTGATCAGTCTGATGGTCACAGAGCTGCTGGGAGATGATGTCAGCATTTCCTTCACTGCCTCCTTTCCTTCCACCGCAGGCTTCAGCGCTCTCCTCTCCTGCTTGTCTGTGCTCAGGACCTTGTGCACTTCCTGGTGCTGAACTTGCACATGCAATTGATTTCTCTAGCCAAAAGAAGAGCATGCCTTTGTCTGCCCTTACATACAGACACATGCAGTTTGTTTAGGTTAACCCATAGCAATTGGCATTTTGTACCGATCTCTTTGAAGCATTTCCTCTCCAAAGGAATAATAATAAAAAAAACCCCTCCAACCAAACAGAAAAGCAAAAAAATCCTGAACACTATATTGGTCGACTGTTTTGGAACAGTTGCCAAAAGAAATCAATGCTGAGCCTGGGAAAGCTGTAAAATTCTTTCTTGGGTTTTTATTAGTAGGAGAGAAGTGACACACACTGAGTTTGGTCACTCAGACACTGTTCAAAGTCCAAATTTCAAAAAAAAAGTTGTTTCAGCTTGGGTGTTCTTGATGGTTTGCAGATGTGGAACAGTGCATAGATACTCAGCTGTGGGGTAGGCTGAAGGCCCCCTTAATTGCAAAGAATAAATTACCAATCCCTCATCCTTGACTGAAGATTCTGAAACTGAGCAGTCGCTGTGGTGACTTTGCCTTGCTTCCTTGCCGAATGTTACATCTCCTCATCAAGGATTTCAAAATGTCAGCAGTACAAGAGAAAATAATATACCTTTTTTTTTATTTGTGATATTGGACACCTGGTACGGCCTGATGGGGGAAGTACAGTAGAAGGTTTATTTTTTCTTAGAAATACATTTTCCCCTCCTCACAAAATGTTCCTTCTGAGGTCAGCCTTGACAGATCTTTATTAGACTGTAATTATTATTCTCTTATTAACATTGATATTGTGGGGTCTTTTATTTCTTTTTAGAGTAAATTGGAGAGTGGGGAGTTGTTTATGGTCAGTGTATTTAATGAGTTACCTGAAACTATTTTGTAATGCAGACTTAGCAGAAAGCAATAGTGTTGTATTGTTCATTGAATCTCAAGAGTCGTTTTTTTTTTTTCCTTCTTTTTCCCTTCATTTTCCTGCTGACGGTTATGACTGTGCTGAAACCATGGATTTCACAAACTGGATGAACGGCTGCCCCCTGGAATATGGATAATTTTGGTGAGTCTGCAAAATTACTTCTGTTTGCTTGGGAGAGAGGAATAATTTTATGTATTGGAAGTTGTGTTTGATGAAAGCTAAGGCTGTTTTTGCAGTGTTGGTTTTGTCAATGTAAAAGGGAAAACATACTAAATTTCAAATTATTTTGATGGAGTGTGGGGCTTGCCTTTTTTTTTTCTTTTTTTTTCTTATTCTGTTTTATCACTGGCAGAGGTGAAGGAATTAACGTGCTCGGGATTAATTTGAAATAGTGTCATGTTATGAGATTGAGTGTTATTGCCTTTGTAATAACTTTTAAATTACTTTCCTGTAAGACATGCTGTGAAGCAACAGCTTAGAACATTTTAATTTTTCTTTTCTGGATTATTCAGTTGTTTTGGCAAATAGTTCAGACAGAAGATGATAAATTCATTGGATGGCTTTTTAGAGAAGCACTGTGTAGTTCTCTTTACTGTTGCTAATATTGGTGTTCCCTGTAGTGTGAACTTTTAAGAGATGATGTGTTGATGACGTGTTTGCATTAAATATTGTAGAAGAATTTTCCATGAAAAGGTTTTGTGTCCCAAGTAGTCTCTGGTGAGGTTTCTTTTTTTTAAATTAAAAAAAGCACAAAGCTCTGTCAGGGTCATACTCTTTTCTTGTGTGCAGATGCCTGACCTGCACAATATTCTTCTGCAGGTGTCTGCTGTTGCTCCCTGAGGAAGTGATTTTGGTACTTTGAGCTTTGAATAAAGGTGACTTGACAGCTGCAGGGGAAACATTTGCTTTGAATATATCAACCTGGAGATCTGCTCCAGGAGCATGGTTGGAGGTGGTAGTATTTACCCAGTGCTGTCTGTAGGAGTAAAAAAGCTTCCTCTGAGCGCTGAGATGAGGCGGTTGGCAGCTTAGCAGCCTTGGGATTTATCTCTGAGCTATTTAGACCTAGCAGGAGTGACTCGTTACTACTAATAGGTTTAATTAGGGAAAACGACTTGCTTCACCTCTCACTCGTGTGGTGACAACCTCGCTTATGCACAGCCTCAAGTTTTGAGGGACAAGACAAATGTGCTTTGGGAGTGGGGTTGGCTGCCTGTCCTATCCCAGAAGGAGGCGAGTGTTCCTGGTGCGGCGGTGGCCCTGTCCTGGGCAAGGCGTGGGAGTGAGCGTAGGGCTGGCACTGGCCCCTTGCTGACAGATTGTGGCTGAGTTTAGCCGGTACACACCCCTTCGGGGGGGAGGGGGAAAGGTTGACATTGGCTCTCCCTCCCTCTCCTCCTTCTTTTCCAGTCTCTTGAGTGTGCACAGTCTGCGTCACCTGCATTCTTGCGCTGGTGCAAAGAGCCTGAGACCAAAAGGTGGACATCAAACTTAGGAATTTCTTATCAGGGACAGATTTAGAGAAAAATTCTGATAAAGCCTGATTGTTTACTTTTGAGCATTTCTGAAGTATTGGTGCTTAATCCTTTTTATTGATCCATAGCTTATGCCGGAAAGCTGTTGTCTCAGGGCAATTTCCAGAGTCCTGGAGGATAATGGCATTAATCACCTATCATGTGACCTTTCAGGCAGGATGAACATTTGTTGCACTGCTGCGTTTACCTTCACTCTAAGTTCTGGTTATGTCTTTTACTCCTCAACCGCGTGGCTTCAGAGCGCAGTTAAGATGCCTTTTGCGTGACTGGTACACGGTAATTTGGTGACTGAGTAGCAGTAAGGTCTGTAAGGCGACTGCTGCTTTGGATTGCTGGCCTTTGATGTGCTAAGCAGCCTTAAGGAGCCCAAGAGAGCAATAGCTTCTGGGTCCAGGAGGCAATGCATATTTACCGTGATGGACACACTGCTCAAAACTCTTGAGTCTGAAAGCCAGCAGACTGCATTCCTCATAGCTTTGCTCCGGCATGTGTCTTGCTTTTTTGGCCTATTTTGTAATCTGCATGAATAATTGACTCCCATGTTGCACCTATATAAAGAGATGCTTCTTCGATATCTGGAAATGCAGTAATGAGTGCTGAAGTGCTGCCATCACCATGGCACATCAGGGAAAGTTTTGATGTGATCACATGGGTGAGCTTTCCACCCAAGTTTTATTCTTAGATTTGTTTTTCACTTTCAGTCTGATTTGGTTATATTTGAATTTTTGGCAAATGCTGTTAGCAAAGTTTAAATCTGAAACAGCAATCTAAATCACAGAGCAAAGTGTACTTTGCATAAACAGATAAATAGCAGACCTAAAATATAAGAAGGGCCTCCTTTTCACTGAAAGAGTGACATCATTGCAAGCTCTTCTCAGTGGTGGAAGGCCAAGAGGCAGTGGATACCAGCTGAAATGAGAGGAGTTCACGCTGGTTGTGAGGATAAAGTGTTTTCACTCTGAGGACAGACGGCTGGATAGGAGCACAGGTTGCCTGGGGAGGCTGTGCAGTCTCCATCGTTGGGAGTTTTCACGACCTGACTGAACAAAGCCCTGAGCTGGATCTCACAGCTGGCCCTACTTGGAGCAAAAGCCTGAACCAGAGACCTCATGAGGTTCCTCATAGCCTGAATTAACTTGTGATCCATTAAAAACCACTTGAATTTAGAGGGATCTTTATGCTGGGAAGAAAGAGTAAAGCTGGAAGAATTGAGCCAGCATGCTCCCAGAAGGCGTTGTGATAACAGCAAGATCTACTGGTGGCTACTGTGAGATGAAAAGGGGTGTTGCATCTGGCCAGACTTGTTCTGAAGCGCTGTCTGGGGCTGTCTGTGAAGGTTTGTTGCTTTTGGTTTAATTGAGCAAAGCATTTAAAACCTGACCCTTGCTGCTTCTGAAGAAGCTCTATGCTCTTTGTTTTATGCCAATGGTAGCTGTATAACTAACCTCTAAAATTTTGAAAATTATCAGTTGACTTTTGTTTTTATTAGTTAACACACCACTAACCTTGTGGGAAGAGATTTCAGGAGAAGTAAATTCTTCATGTAGAAGACTTGCAATCTTACAGGGATTTTTTTGTTTAGTCAGTTGTATTTGGTTTTGGGTTTTTTTTTAGAGATTGATATATGGCTATTTGCATTCCTTCAAAAATAGTGTGGGAGTGCAAATAGGAGACAGATGAAAATCTGTGGGTTGATCAGACTGAATGTGAGCCAGCTCCCCAAAGTGATGAAGGTGCTTATGGATGGTTATGTGAAGCCAAATTGTGCTTCTGTACAGGGGAACAAAAGTGGTCAAGGTACTGACACAACCTTGCAGGATGAAATAGGTGAACCTGTAAAGAGGAGTGTGGATGTCTCAGAGATGGTCACAGCGCCTTTGGAGGGCCAAAGCACTGCTAATGGTTTACACAACCCTCCAAGTGTGTCTTCCTCTGTGTTTTCAGGAAGATGGCCTGCAACTTAGGAGTAAGCCTGACAAACACTTGAAAGCAAACAAAAAATGTCTGGTTATGGGTTTTTTGCGTGATTTTTCTTTCTCCTGGAAGGGCATTAGTTTAACTTACAGATTGACTCTCCTCCTTTGCATTTGGAGGCAATACAGGTGAATGTGGAAAGCAACAGTTAGTAGTTCCAAATGGGATGTAAAAAGTTTTTGCTGATTTTTGGACTTTTTAAACCACTGTTCCATCTGCTCCCACCCACATACTTAGTGAACTGTCACTCTTGCCAGTCATGCTCCAGCTGTGATGTGATGTGGTCAGTGGGTGAGATCCCAGCAAGGCCAGAGTTTCATTCATTTCATGTTCTGAGACTGAAAGCCATTGCTGGGAGAAACTGAAAGCTTTAGATTTCAGGCTTAACTTCACCGGGTCCGTAACCACTCTCTTCTGTGTGTCTGCACAGTGTTTTCAGAGTTACGCTTGTGTAATTGTAGTGGCTCTGTGTCCACTCTACCCACAGCATCAGATACTACACTGGGTGATTTGCCTTTTCTTTTAATTTCTTTTATACATATGCAAAGCCTTTGTATTTGTTCTTCTCAATGTTTTTCCCATAGCTGGTTATTTTCAGCTGTTACATGGATAATAGTGCTGATGAACAAGTATTTAGTCTGACACATAAAAGCATAAGCCGTAAAGAAAGTGAAGCAGGGAAAATTACAGTGGCAAAGGTTCCTAAATTATAGTTGTATAGAAAGATTGTGATAAGGAAGAAGTTAAACATTGCTATTTAGTCAAACCTACAACTGTGGCTGGTACTTTGATTGTCTCCTCCTTTTGCTGACATTCAATTTCTGTGGTTGGTGAGATATTCTTCCTGCTAATAAAGTCCCTTTTTTTATTGAACCAGAAGCTTGTGGAAGTACATGGGTGTGTTCTCCCAGATGGTTTTAGGTCAGGTGTGAAACAATTGGTAATTATTTTCAGATTTACTTGTAAAGGAAATGTTAGGTGCTTGCTATTAGGTGCTTACCCACTGTTAAAAAAATAAATAAACAAAACCAACATACATATCAATCTTCCCATCTGGGAGTGGATCTGTGTCCGGTTTAGATACACTGGAAGGCAAACATAATGTAATAGGACTGAACCTGGGTGTTCAAAGACTGAAGTATCAGTGTTTGAGGTGGCTGTGTGCTTGCTGCAGCTGCAAAGCCCATAGCTTTTATGGCTGCAGTATGTTTGCTCACAAGCCCCAGCTCCGACAAACAGATGTGATCTTCATCCTGTGTATGCTCTTTGTGGGGTCGAGCGGTCACTTGTCGGCGTGATGATGAGTACAAGCCACGATCTCCTAGCAGCAGATCTCATGTTTGAAGAGCTTTGCTTGGTTTTAGAGCATCCCAGCAGTAACCTGCAAGACCCAAAGACAATCTTTCACCCACAAGGATGGGGGACCAAGGAAATGTTCTACGTAGGCTTTTCATAAGGAGTGAGTAGGGACCTTTAGGGAAAAAGAAAACTTCCACTGATCATCACAGATACTCTATTTTCCCTTCTGGAAATAGTCATTAGGATCTATGTAGGTGGTAGACTATAACTTCCCTTTGTCTCTCCTCCCAGCCAGTTTATAAAATGCCCTAAGGCAAGCTGGGTTACTGTGGGTAATTCTGTTTGAACAGGATGGATCACTATGAGCAGAAGGTAGTTTTCAGTGGTAAAGATAACTACCTTTGTGCTTATCTTAACCTCGATGAAACTATTACCATAGGTTTGTTAGGAAAAGAACGAGGTGAGGGCAGTGGCCTGGACTGAGCAAAGGTTAAAGCAATCAGTGATAGCTTGGCTGTCAGCAGAATTGCATTGCTGGGGATCGGGTCTGAGGCTTTGCACAACTTTATTGTCTGCTTGTCTTCCAGCTGTTCCTGCAAACGTGTCCTTCAACAAGCTGAGGAAAGGCCAAGGGTTGTGTGCCTGCAATTTCTGCCTGCCCTTTGCGTTGTGAGGCCAGTCCAGAGTGGGGCCAAAATACTGCAGAAATGGCAGTTGTTTGTGGTGGAGACTGAGATAAATGGGTTTATCCAGTATCCGTGAGGCTGCTCAGTCTGGATCTTGGCAACTTGGCTGGTTTTTTTTTCCTTTTTCTTTCTCACCAGAATAGTTGTGCTGAGATTTGGTGTTGTTGCATCCTATTTTTAACACCAAAGCTCACTTATCTCTCATTGAATGTGTGGTATGTTTCATTTGAGAGAGGCGGCACTTTATCAAATGTCACAAATGAGCCTTCTTGCTAGAGCTATTTCAAACCAGCTGAAAAGGGGTTCTTCCTGTTTCATTTTAATTTACATGTGCAAAATATTCATACAGTTGGAAGCAGTAGAGTTTATTGTCAAAATTAAAGAGATGTCAGACCTGGCCATAGTTCTCTCAACCCAGCATTATGTTTGTCCATTATGTTTGTCATATAGTATTACAAAAATCCACATGTGCCTAATTTATTTTAGGTATTGTTGGTCTTTTACACCAAACTAACATCTGTAGAGGAACAAAAATTCCTTTGCAGTTACCTGGTATTGAAGACTGTTCCTTTATGCAGAGGTGTGATTGCTGGACAGTATATCTTTTGCATTAAGGACAGTCACTGCAGCTGTTTGAGTCCTGTCATGTTTATGGATGAGCAGATATTGCAACAGGCAGTAAGAGTTTGCTGCAAGGGGAGCTTTCATTTCTCAGTCTTGGGAAGTGGGCTCCATCTAGTGTTTAATTTAAAGCTTAGACTCCAGTTCCTTTTCTTAAACGCCCTTGCAGTGTGGATAAAGGACACAGAGGAGGAATTGTGGTAGGCATTGCTTTCGCTGGTGATTATCTAGTGAGACTTTATCCAGCACAGTTAGTGTGGGAATGGCAACCTGAAACACTGCATCTGTTTTACACATGCACATGAAGCTAAAATGATTCTTTTATGAAACAGCACACAGATAAAAAGAAATTAAACCAGCATGGCAACGATGTGATCCTGGAATATTTTGTGGCTAGTTCCTCTCACTGTATTTGATGTGGCACGTTTGAAACCAGCACGTTCATCTATAAAATCAAAATTAGAAAACTAATTGTGGGGTTCTTTTACTAAGTAATGAATTTTGAAATGTGTATTGGGTATTAATATCCAGTCAACAGAACATCTTCCAATATGTAATGCTTCTATAAAGAAGCATGTGGGATTCCAACCTTTATTTTTATCATTTTATCAGTATTTCAGATTTTATAATATTTAACTCTCTCTCAAATGCCACTTAATTTTTTTTTATTAAAAAGTTGACATTCTGAACTATTTTTGACTAAAATAGAATATTATTTGATAGTTAATCTACCGTATCTCCAGTGCCCTGATAACAAGTTCTATGAAATAGAGACAAGAAGCACCAATAAGAAGTTTCTTGAAACTGGAAGAACTTGAGAAAATTTTAAATACTTAAGACTGAAGGCAGATTTACTTACTGCACTCCATACTGAAGAAGCAGGAACTCGGAATTTTGGTCAGGAGGGCACAACAGCAAACCTGCAGAGAGGAAAACTGGGCTGTCTGAGGACTGTTTAATTATTAGTACGTTGGGATTTTGTCCAGCTGTAATTTTTCAACCTCTCCTTAAAGGGACATTTGGGGACACTTAAACAGGCTTTTACCCTGAGCAGTCTGGCACTTTGCAGCACTTTGAGACTGCTGAGGGAAGAGGCAGGCGGGCACCATGGCTGTGCAGAGTGTGACTGCAGGTCTGAGCCACCAGCCCCTCCCTCCCTCCCTGCCTGCCTGGGGGTGTCGCAGACCTCTGCCATTACTCAAAGACACGGTGGGGTTGTGAGTGCTGCCCTTGCGTTGCTTTCATTGAGAGCTGCGGGGCTGCCTGCCCTTGCGAGGTGGAGGAGATCCCCCACGCAAATCCCCAGACAGCTCTTGGCTTATTTTCTGCCAGTTGCCTGAGAAGTGTGGAGCAGGGGCTGGGATCCAGGCCTGAGTCATTGGCAAAGAGCCTGTTGTTTCATCTGTAAAATATTTGGGGTCTGGGCTTTCCAGCTGACACTTGTGAGCCGAGTACGGACAAAGTTAATGGGAAGCATCTGGTGCCAGGAGGGAGCGGTGTGATGGTGCCTTGGCCATGTCAAATGGGGAGATTTTGTGGTGGGGTGCCAGGCTGCCCACGTGTCTGCAGTGTTGGGGAAAGGATTAGGAGCGATGGCTGAAGATGGCACCCATGGAAGTGGGATATAGGTGGAGAAACCCCCTGGGCATGGGGCACCACTGCCAAGCCCTGGAACCTCCCAGTGTTGGGCTGTGCTGGTTTCACATGGCTAAGGAAGACAGCTGGAATTTGGGGTGGGGCTTAAATACCTAAACATGCACACGCTTTCTTGGCACCTCCCAATTTGTTGAATTTGTTGCGCCTTTTTTTTTTTTTTTTTTTTTTTTTTTTTTTTTTTTTTTTTTTTTAGCATTTGAGATGCTGGTGTGCTTTTCAACTTCTAAACTTCCCCATAGGTGTCAACTTGATCCCTCAACCTCACAGGAGATGACAGCATTGCAGAATAGACACCTGGATTTCTTTTACTATTAAATGCTGTCTTCTGTAGGAAAAGAAGAAAACCAAACCAACATTTCTTTATCTGTCAAATTTTTTAAAACTTTGAAATACCACATTGTTAAATCCAGTTTCCTTTTCCATGTTACTTAATTTCATGCTTCCTCTAAAAGTGAAGGACAATGAAAGCAAACATGTTTGTGTCACTTGAGGCTTCTGGGTCTTACAATGATCTAGTAGATGGCTACATATTTTGTGGTTTTTGTGTTTATTAGTTACCTATGTAGAAGCTGGGATTATTCTTCAATTTTCAAAACAAATGTTGGAAATACATGTGTTTCCCTTGAATCCTTTTGTCACTTAAAACAGAATGAAATCTGGGCCAAATCTAAACTGCCAGTGTAGCTTTAAAATGTATTTGTAAGATTGCAGGCCAAAAGGGCAAGGCAGTATTATATTTTTTTGGTCTGTCATCAACTAAAACACTGCACCACACAGAAATGCCCTTTGCATGGTAACCAACACTCACTTAGAGCTGAGGGTAAAATTGACCACAAAGGTTCTACAGATGGCTTTTGCTGTCGCCCACCAGGTAACTGGATGGGACACTTCACTCACACTGTTGCTTGGAATCTGTGAGAGTTGAGCTTGTCATGTCTCAACACACGACCAAACCATGTCAGGGAACACGGTTTGCTGCTGGCAGGGGAGAGAAGATCCCAAAATAATTGTCATTGTTCCCCAGCATGGTCTCATGGCACAACTGCACCAGTAGTTCCTGGTTGAGTCCAAGATAGTATATGGTAAAGGTCTACAGAGGAGGGAAAAACCTCAGAAAGGCTGGATTGAGGCATGATGCTGAGCAGCAGGCAACATGGTGGTGGCACCGGGGGAAGCTTTTAAGTGTTGCTGCATCCACCAAGTCCCTCTGCTGAGCATAAAGGAGACTAAAGGAACAAAGCAAATGCCAGACAGTCCCTCTGCTCTGCACAATGGCAAAACTGAGGGTGATCTAGAAGAGAGATGCTCTGCTGTACTCGGAGAGTTGTTGCAGAATTTATGACAGGAATTGAAAATGAAAGCAAAGTCTTGAGAAAGTGAGGTTGGAAAGGTGGTTCTGGTACATGAAAATTGGGTATGGAGCTTTCTGATCTTTCCTGTTGCGTTGTTACAGAAGTGTTAAAACAGAGGTGGAGTGGAAAAGAGCAGAAATAATTCATGGTCTGAAGTACTGCAGGTCATGAAGATGATGTAATTAGTCCTAACCTATTTAAACTGAAAGAAAAAGAAAGCTTAAATAAAAGGGTTGGGAGGAGGAGGAGAAAGCGTTTGACTATTAGGATGATTTAAATATTTTAAACTTGGTATCTCCAAATAAAATTAAATAATAAAATCCTCCATCATCTACCTGTTTTCTTTAAGGTAGAGGTAGCAAATACTCAGTGCACTGTGGAAGTAAATAGTAAGGGCAGAGAGTTGGCATCAACTAATCGATGTGTTGGGTAGCGCATCTTGAGAGAGAGAGAGAAAATACACTAATATATCAATTAACTAGATTAAGAGTGCTAAGATCCTTTATTTAGAGCAGAGGTATTTTTAAGGTGTGTAAATGTGGCACTTTGGGATATGGTTTAGCAGTGGATTTGGCAGTGGTAGGTTAACAGGTGGACTCAATTTTCTTGGATATCTTTTCCAACATAAACCATTCTGCAATCAGCATTTCGGACTGTGGTGTGATCAGGTCCTTGCTGTTAATGTTCCTCAGCATGGTGGCACAGCACCTGTGTCACAGGAGATGTATGTTCACCTCTCTAGAACTTTTGTACCTTTTCTCCACACAAACTTGAGCCTGCTGGCCTGGGAGCTGGACCCAGCTAGCGCCTGCAGTTTTGCATTGGCTTTGGTTACCTGACTTGAACTCCTTTCTTGCTGTGCTGGGGATTGATGTCTTTGGTTGCTGCACAACCTCTTGGGTCTGTGCCATGGTAGCATGTGACATTGGAAATTTATGAGCCAGAAATGTACTGCTAAAAGGACATTGATTTAAACTGAAGGAAGAGAAATAGGGAAGGCAACTTTACTGTCCTGAGATTGAGAGGATTGGTTTCATGACCTAAACCATTGCTTTTATCATTAAATTTTCTTTTTAGTTGGGAAAGAGATGCTATCATCCTCCTTCTTAATGTGCCTATAAGAAATAGTAGCAAACATCATTGTGTTGTAGCTCTGTCCTCACAAGTTTTATGCTGTGAAGTGTCTTGCTTTTTGTTTCTTCTATGCTGAGAGAGACGCAAATCGTTCCTGAAGGAAAGCTTGGTTTAATTTGTAGACATGAAATTGGTACAAATTTGCCTGTTATTGCTGACATCATTTCTTCTTTGTCTAACCTCATTCACCTGGCATTAAAATCATATTACCGTATCTCGTTTAAAAATTTCTACAGCTAATAGGGAAAATCTTTGCTCTAAGTGTTTTTTTGGCTTGATCTAATCTATGTCCCTAATGTCTGCTCTGGGACTGGATCCAGATCTTCAGTGCTGACAAGTGCCTTTTAACGTCATTTATTTATTATGGGGAAAACAATTTAAAAGCTTAGTTATTAAAGCCACTTTTTATAGGGGAAAGTAATGAAATTGTCTGGTCTAAAGGTAAAAGTTACACAACATAATATATAGTCTTAAATAGCATTATTAAAGCTGAATACACACCATTGAAATCATTCAAGGTTTATTTTGCTACAAAACCCAAACAGAGTGCCTTCTAAAATGATACTTTGCAATGGCCAAAAGTTGCTGCTCTGCCAGCAGTGCAGTTTGCAGTTTACAAGTAATCCAGGTTTTATTAGTTTGCTATGCCAGACTGCTTGCCCTTGCACTAAGGCCCTTTTGCTCAAAGCCCAAGCAGGTTTGCAGATATTCTCTATTTAAAAATAGGCATGAGGTTAATTGGAGTTATTTCGGAACTTATTGCTGTGTAAATAGCAATATAAAACTAGATTGAACTGGAATATGCAGTAGCATTTGTAATGGTTTTATCCTTCTTCTCAAATTTCTTCTTTGCTCTGAAGTTATAATGGTGCAACACGTACCTAAAAGTTTTTTGATTCTAGAAAAAGTGGTATGCGAACTGAATTTATCAATTAAAGCATACATGTCCTAGCATATATAAAAAAAAGTATAACTTTTTTTTCCTTTTTAGTTTTTTTTAGAATGCACAATACAATGTCAAATTCATGAAAGCTTGTTTCTCTCGATAACTTTGGTTAAAGGAAGAGTTGACAACTAGTCAACTGGTGTGTAAAAGAAAGTGTTAAAATAATGTTGTAAAGGAGGAGTTTCATTAATTCCAGAGATGAATTTACTTTTTGTTTGATTTAATGGCTTTTACACTTTGATTTTCATTAGCATGCAAATATTTCTTCCTTGCTGTGCTCAGTGTTGAAAAAGATAAAATAAAGGAAAATACAAAGAGAAGCTCTAAAGACAAATCTTTTTCTTCCAAAGGAAAATGTAAATGTTATCAGTTCTGGGGGATATAATTTAAAGAAAAAGTACGCTTCTCAGAAAAGTGCAATAATCAGAGTTTTGAATATTTGAAGAACAATTTTGTTGTTACATCAAAATGGCTCAATCAGGGCAGGAAAAATGCAGTATTGATAAATGATGATGCCACCAAGTGAGATATTTCAGGTGGTATTGTTACCAAAATGTATTTATAGAACTCCCAGGAGCTAATCAATGCTAGACTGCATCGGAGTGATAGCTTTCCTAGTTGAGTTTATTTTACCTGCTGTATTTCAGTGTGTTTATTTTTGAATAGAGAATAAACCATCACTTCTGGGATATTTGGAGATAAGAACTTAGATACCCATTATGAAATACACTACTATTTCTTTTTTCTGGATGAAGATGAGGGGGAAAAAAAGGATAAGAAAACTTTGATTGGTTTAAATCATCTGATGGCTATCTAACAAAAAGCCTTCTTGTGTGAGGGAATCACTTCATTTCTTCCTGACCTCTATTGAGGCCTAATATCTGTCGTTTTGTTGTTGAGAGAAAATAGTCCTTTAATTTTTTTACAAGGGAAATGTGCCTTGAAAAATGTCCTGCATCTCAGATCAGCCTGGTTGATAACTTCACACGTATTTGGTAGTAGGAATTCGATTGCTTTGCATATAAAATTTAGTGTTGCTGATGTTACAGTGGTACTCCTCTGTATATTATTAAAATGGCTTGCTGCAACATTTCCAGCTTTAAAAAATATAAAAATTGGAAAAACCCTGTTGCTCAAAGCCTGATGGCAAGAAGTTAGGTGAGAGAAAGCTGTGTGCATTAAGAGGGGTTGCAGTCTGAAAGTGAAGCAGAAGGTGCAGAGGCCATCACGCTATTAAATTAGGCAGTGTTCATGCCTACATTTGCTTAAGACAGAATATGTGAGTGGTCTCAGTATCAAAAGGACCTCTTACATGCTGAAGTGAATTTATAATTGTTGGTTTATTAGAAAGAAATTCTTTACTATGAAGAAGTTGAAGCACTGGAACATGTTGTCCAGAGAAGCTGTTGATGGCCCATTTCTGGAAGTGTTCAAGCCCAGGCTGGATAAAATTTTGAGCAACCTGGTCTAATGGAAGGTGCTGCTGCCCATGGCAGGCAGGGTAGGAAGCAGATGATCTTTAAGGCCCCTTCCAACCTAAACCATTCTGTGATTCTCTGATTATGTCTGAAGTTCTCTTGGAAGAATATTGCTGCTAATAAATGCTTGTTGCTTGAAATAGGAAAGAAGAATTTTAAACCAGGTATTCTACTATTAGAAAAAGGAAATAATGAGACAGAAATTGAAAGTCTTTTTTTGACAAATGCAATCCCTCTTCCCAAAGCACACTTACAAGTCCTTGTTGGGGTTTCCCCTTAAAGTCTTGCTGTGGTTTTTCCTGACCTGTCGTTCTGTTACAACACTCAGGTGCACTTTTCCCTCCCCAGTGCATACAGATGTCTCCTTTGGATTTTCCCTTTGCTTTATGATTAAGTGCTTGTGAGCTCCACTTGCTGATGTGCCTGGTGCCTCCCCACTGTGTCCAGCTCTTGCTGTCCTTCCATGCCCTCCTGCCATGCTGCAGGAAGCCCCCTTACCAAGCTCTCCTGACTCTGGCAGGACTCTGCCCATCGTCTCAGCCCTGTGCCACTTGGATCCCACCTCACTGCCAACATCATCCCACTGTACCACCCCTTTGCTGGCCGTGGGCAGCTGCATGGGATGCTGTGCTGCCGAGGCCGGTGACTCTCTTTGCACAGACTCACAAGTGGCTGGATGGTTTCCCGTTCTTCCCTTGTATCCCACTTTTCCTAATTTAAATGCTATGTTAGCATTTACCAGCTCTTTTCATTTCCCTCCTGCTCTGGTTTTTGTGGCTCTCCTAAAGCTGAAGCAGAGTGCTTGCAGACCCACTGAAGCTTTCTGACTGGGATCAGAATGGAAACACAAGGCCCAGGGTTCCCAGGAGCAGGATTGGAAATCTTGTTTCTGTTTGGATCACTTACCAGAACAAATCTTTTGGACTGCATTAAAGTTTTGAAAAATGAGTTTCCTTTTAAAAGCCTTGCATTTTCTTATAGTTATAGGCTGAGAACTGATTTGGAAGTGTCCCAGAAGTGGAGCCACTTGGCTTGCTGTTGCTATCTAGAGGGTCACCAAAGACAGCTTTTGTTTTTAACCTCTACAAAATGTTCCTTGCCCATAATTAATGTCTGATGCCAACCTTAGATATGCACACAATGTCTCACGGGGAGAGGAAAATTGTTGCAATAAAGTTAACGTTTTAGCTACTGAAGTGTACTTTCCAAATGATCATATTTACCAGAATAAACTTTATTTCATTTTAATGCAGTTTGATTTGTTATGTCATATGCAAATGAATCCGTATTTTTCTGGCTCATCACATTTATTCTGTTAATATATATTTTTATTATATCAAATCTTCTGAACTTTTGAATAGGAATACACTGAATTCCAGTAGCTTAACTATTTTTATTTTCATTTTGCACATACAACATGTTAGATAAACACTTCTTTCATCCATCATGGGATACTGTTTTGAACTAGGAATTGTGTTTCGGCCAGCAATATAAAGATCTCCTTCTGGATTGAATGAATATATATCACTACTGCTGGTGAAAATATTCTCCCTTTGCAGTTTCCCAGGATGTGCTGCTGCTTGCTCCTACGCAAGGGGATTTTACATTCTGGAGATTTTCTTTCTAACCATGGTTAAATGGCAGTCTGGAGATAGCCCAGGTTTTAATGTCACCACTGAGCGGAATAACACAAATGTGCTGCAGAGTATGTGTGTGTGGCAGATAGTGCACAACCACTTTGACTCTTCAGGATAAATTAATTCTCACCTCCTCTGGTGTCATGGTTTTGGCTTGGAGCCCTGCCAGTCCAGCAGAAGAGCATCCTTCTCTCAGCTCTTTCCTACCATCACTATCTCATGGTCATGGTCCAGTTCCTTTTCTCCCTCTCTCTGCAATATCTCAGCTTTCACTTGGACATTTCTTCCAGATCGTCAACTGATAAAACACAGAGTAGCCCTCTTATCTTCTATGCATTAGTCTTCTTTTTACCTATTAAACAATTGCCTGCTGCATTCTCTAGATTCTCCTTTACCCCTGGTTCCTGTATGAAATATAGCCAGAAAAGGACTTTTTTTTAGCTGTCAAGTTTTCAGACCAGTACCTCAAATTCATAAATAAATGGCTCTTGTGAGCTTTTTATCTTTCCTAAAGCTCCCTTTTGTGGTGACACTAAGAGAAAAGCAGTGACAGCTAATTACGGGCTTGCTGGGCATCCATGGGCTTCTCCTGCCTGCCCTGCTGTGTCCCAGGAACCAGCTCTGGCTCTGGTCCTATGCCTCAGTTGCAATCTCTGCCTTGAAGCAGCATTTGGGAGGGATGCAACTGCTGTTCCTTCCTACAGTGACATACCTCCTCCTGATAATGAACAAAATATACCATTAACAGGCTCTTGTAAAGGAGAGAAAAGCATTTTTCAGTTATTAATCAAATCCGAACATCCTTACTTCCACCAGCAGGAGGCTGGGCTTTTATATGGAGAGATCTATTATCCTTTCTTCTATACAGCAGAGAGAGGTCTTTTCTACACAGACTTTGCAGCTTCTTCCATATGCTTTCCCCACATGGGATGGTGTTCTTCAAGTCCAGTGATGATGATTACTATTATTTTAGCATTATTATTTATTTTTGCTAGAGCTTTGTGAGAGGTAATTTTCTCTCCCTTTGGGAAAGTTCTACCTTGTATGGAACTGAGAGACATCCTGTCTTCGCTTGTGGGTCCCAGAAGGTAACAGTTCACCAGAACCCATTGGTCAGAGTAGCAGCAGTTGATGGAAAAACACTATAGCAGCACATATCATTAAAAAAAAAAACAAACAAGCAAAAAAACCAAACAAACAAGCAAACAAACAAAAAACCCAAAACAAAACAACAAAAAAACCCCAACAAACCAAGAAATCCCCCAATATGTACTGTTGGTTTTACAAGTATCCCATCCTCAGAGATCCATATGTTCCTGAGTCATGTCTCTTGCCCAACAGAGATAAATGATCTCTCTTAATGACAACTGTCTGGGTGGACCATTGGAAGAGATTCCCCCTAGTTAATTATCTTCCTTCAGCATCTTCTCAGCCTTTTTCTGAGCTGTATATGGGATCACAAACAGCTATATAAGTTTGTTTTGTTTTGTTTTGTTTTGGGTTTTTTTTATATTATATGTGAGCTGTCACATATAATATAAATTAACTGCCTTATACCTGTTGAAACCATTTTGGTTTGTTCTTTTGTCCTTCAACTTGATGCTGTGTAGTAGAATTAAGTAACTTCTGTCAAGCTGGTTTGGAAGTTTTTCACGTAAGGCTGTGTATACTAAATAATCAAGTTTAATAGGAATAGTTCTTAATTATACTATTTTAAAATGATACCTTTAGATTAATATGCTTGAAAACTATCAATACACAATGCAAAAATAAGTAATTTTCTGATATATCAATTTGTTCACTTACAAGCACTTTCTATAAGTTCATGTTGAATTGTGTTTTCCTAACTAGCCTACATTGTAGCAATTGTACATATATTGTCGCATACGAAGAGAAAATGTAAACAAATCATCCATTCATGGAGTAAAAGTCCACTGATATTTTGATTTTTAAAGTGTTCCTCCTTTCTTTTTTTTTTTAGCAGTTTTTATAAGGCAATGTGTGGCAGATAAATCAGGGTATCTCATTTGCTCCTGAATCCTTCCCCCTGCCGCAAATTTATAAATCACGTGCACGGAGTTCACCAGACACTTTGGCAATTACATTAGCAGAGGTGCTGCTCAGGTTTCTGCATTGCATTTGGCGGTGTCACCCGTGGTGGCTGCAGAGGAGAGGGTGAATAGGGTGCCTGGTGGTCAGTGGCCCTGGCTATCATTGCTAAGGGCTGGAGGGAGGAATGCTTTAGGAATGCCAAGTGAGTCCCAGGCGTTGATGGCTTTGCAGGGGAAGGAAACTGCTTTTATTCAACTCTGCAAACACTGCAGAGAGTCCTTGAAGTTTTTGAAGCTCAGTAAGTTGTTCTAAACCTATTTAACTCTTGAGTGTGAATACTTGGTATAAATATAGCTGTTCAGCTGGGAAGGGAAAAAAAAAAAAAAAAAAGGCAGGGATGTGTGTGCATTTTGTTCCTGAATTAGGCTCCCCATGATGATGGGATTTGTCCTTTTTCCTCATTTAGAAGTATTCCCCCACCCTCTTTGCAAGTGTAAATTGCTCTCCTGTAATGAGATCAATGGACCTTCACCAATTTACAGTAGTAAAGAATGATTTGGCTCGTTACGCATTTGATGAGAGACGATCTGTGGTTATCTTGGCATGGACAGATAGTAAAACATTAAGAACTAATAAAAAATGTCATATTCTCCAATACTGTGGTCTGGCTGTGTATACACGGATGGATATATTATTATAGATGAGTGGAGGAAAAGTATCCTTTGGGTCAGCCCAGATGGTGAGATTTCTTTGCTTCTTACTTCTGTTGTGAAACTGTTTTGTCAGTCAGAGTGGATAGAGGCTCTGGTTTAATCTTGGGTTCAGAATATGTCCTAGCAAAGTGCAGCTGCTCTTTACACAGGCACAACTGGAGGATTTGATTATGTTTTTTTGCCTAATGGAAACAAAAATCCTAACGAAGTCTCTTACAGTGATACCAGGATGATGTTAAGGGTGATTGTTTTGAGTCACAATCAGGATTTGAAATCCAACAAGTCACTTGAAAATTGGTTGTTCCTGTAATTTGGCTGAGTAAGTAATCCATCACTCTGACAGCCAGCTGGCTACAGGAAAGGGTCTCGCATTCCTGCAGGTTTGGTGCAGATTCTCAAAAACCTCTACCCCTGTGACAGCTCTGGCGAGTGGTTTTTGCTGCCTGGCACTCTCGATCCTTTGGGAAGAAGTTAAACATGCTTTCTTAATTTCACTTTTTCTCCAAAGAAAGTGTGTTGCAATGGTATTTTCTGTGATACTGATACGTGTTCCATCCCTGGTATTGGGAATTTTGGAAAAGGAAGTGAGAGTATAAGATAAAATTGATTGTGAGGTGTGAGGAATGTGCTTTAAAAGAACTAATGCACTAATGTGGATTATATGCAGGTCCTTTTCTGTGGTTTGTTTTAAGAGGTGAATAATTTTTGCTTCTCAAGTTTCTGCATCTCTCAAATCCACAACGTAGGAATGTGAGTATTGCTGAAAATCTAAAGTAAATTTGAAGCAGCTCTGCTGCTGGGCAGCTGGTTACTGCAAGTTCTTTTCCAAGTACTTTGTAAAAATACTTTGTTTCCTTATATGCAAATGTTTCTCCCCTCTATATAACACTATAATGACTTAGATGATGATCTGGTTTATTCATGACTTGCCTGTAGAGTTTTCTGGACTGGCTTTTTACCCTTTAAGATACACATGGCATTTTTACTAAACACACTAAGAATAATGGGAATAAAATGTCTAAAGGCATCACCTTGAGCTTACAACCGTTATCCTTAAAGCATAAAAATACAGAGTGCTTTGAATTTTTCACAATGTGGGTGCCACTGATGAGTAGGGTTGGGTTTTCTCTGTTTTCAGTAAAGGCAGAATACTTTACTAGGTTGGGTTTAGGTTTGTTTTTGATTTGTTTTGGGATTTTTTGTTTTGTTGGGTTGTGGGTGGTTTTTTTGGGGTTTTTTTTTTTTTTTTTGTGGGTTTTTTTGAGGGGGAGGAAGGCATGGGCTATGGTTTTATTTTTAATAGAGAACTCTGACATGCTTATAAGTCTAGAATATTTTACACACTTTGTGGGTTAGGGAGCATTCAGGAAAACAAAGATGGTTTTGGCAAGGTGAAATAATTCTCCAGCCTCCTGGAGAATTTAACCCTGCTCAGGAGGCTCAGGTTAAATTTCTAGGCTATGCTACTTTAAAATTACTCTTTTCCTCCTGTCAGTGCTGATGTCCTGACAGGAGTTTTTTGCTGCTCAGTGAGGCCTCCCTGCTGTGAACCAGAGACATTCTCTGGTGGCAGGAACCACAGATGAAATATCTTTGAGGGCATGGCAGCCCTTGGGGCTGCACGCTGTGAATGCTTCGTTTTGTTTATCCAGCAGCTGCTTCGGAATGGGGCATAGCAGCTCTGGGGTCTGTGCAGAGAGCAGGTGCCTGGGCTGTGGCTGTGCAAACCTCCTGTGCTCCAAATCCAGCAGTGATGCCTCTGCCAATCACAAACATTATCTTCCTTAAATGTACTGGACTTTCAATGATTTCATGGCTTCATCTGATGCCTCTTGTCTGCTGTCACCAAAACCTTCCTCTGGTGTTCAGCCACGGTACTTGAGAGAAACATATGCTTGCAAAAATGCAAGAGGTCCTTGTTTGATGAGGTCAAACCAAGCTGAGGTCAAATCCAGCTGTAGGTTGCTCCAGGGCATCCTGAAGTAGGTGGGAGCTTTGTGGGCTGTCTGGAGCTTGCAGAGATTTTTTTGTTTACACCAAAAATTTCCTTCACTGGGCAGAGCTTTATTTTGCTGCATTTTGTACCAATTTCAAACCAGAGTGGGAAATTAAGGTTTAGGGATTCCCCATGCTCGACTCCCTCCCCAAGAAGTGACAGCAAATATTTTCAGACTCGGCTTTCATTTTTATTATTATTTTTTATTCTACCTAAATGCCTCATTTTGCTGCTGGTGATAGTGATGGGAGGAGTAAATGCAGATCCTCCAGGACAAATAAGCCCTTGGTAGGTTTTTCAGATTTGGGTTGACTTTTTTGAGAGTATGCTTCACCTCAACACAGACTTCATTCACTTGCAGGTCCAGGAATGGAAAAACTCGTCTCAAGTTCTGTAGGATATTTGTAACTATTGTGAGCCAGCATCCCGGTACGCCCGCGTCCTTGGCATTGTGCGCCTGTAGTGCCCAAGCACAGCAGTGACAGCAGCCCGAAGCAGGAAGGATTTGGGGTGCTGAAGGGATCTTGTGCGGCATGCTCTCTGAGTGCTGTTCACAGGGATGGAGCTTCAGTACCTCCTCTGATGTCACGTATGATTGTGGCGGCAAAGAGCTCTTGGATAAGGCTCCCTAAGCATAGTGCTTTCGAAACCTGAGCCTGTTCCTTTCTGTTATTCTCTGAAGCCACTCAAAAGCAAATGCAAACCTTTCTGATGTTTGGTAGTAAGTAAGGTGATCCAAAATATCAAGTGTTAATTCCGTGGCTGCATTTCTTCTTGTTTCTGTGAACTTCCAAAGACAAGGCTGTGCTCAGAGCATGGTCTCAAAGTTTATCATCCAGTTTTAGTACCTACAGCTTAAAACTGTCATGCTCTTCTCAAGTACATCAGAAAACAAAACCTGACCTTGTATGAGAATATGCAGAATAATATTAGGAAGTGAATAAACTAAGTTAAAATTTTTTAATAACTTTTGTAGGACCACAGTGTATATGATGCCTAAAGCTGTTATTTTCAAAATCTTTTATTGGAGTCTGGTTTTTTGAATTTTATTTTACGTGTCTGTCATTTCATGCTGTTTAAGATTTCACAAATGAATATCCTCTGCTTCTGTGGAAAAAGTTAATAAACTCCAGATGTGATTTCATTCTCTCCAGAGGTAAATTTAAACCTAGTAATTCCTTACTGGCTTTGAATCAATCATTCTTCTTTTCTTTTCCTTAATATCTAGCTGATGAATTACAAAAGTAATTCAAACTTTGTTTTCCAGTCCTTTTCTTTTTCTGCTGGCAGCTGGCAATTCTTTTGCTGTGTTGCATATCAAATCACAGCTCACTGAGGCTCCTCACAAACAGGAGAGCAAAGCTCTCACATTGCCATACTCCTTGGGATACCTTTGGGCGGAGAATATGAAGCCTTTGAGAACTGTTGACCTGAGAAGCCTTAGAAAATTTTTGGTTTGCTATTTAAAAAAAATGAATTCCCATCACCCCTCACTATTGCTTAGAAAGTCATTACTCTATTGCTGCTCTTTATGCCAGTTGCACAACCTTTCAGAATAATTTGCTTTAGAAAATTGTGCAGTGAAAGAGTCTTGACAAAATCAGATTGAAGGCTCAAATAACAAAGGCTGAAACTGCTAATGAAATGTAATTTAACAAGTCAGTTCAATAATTTGGCTCTAAACTTCAGAGTATTGTTTCATTCAGTGACTGTCAAATTTAAGATACCCCAAGCCTCACAGATAAAGCAGAGACCATGTTTGTAGCCCGTTTACCCTGGGAGCCAGACTGCCAACGTGGAGCCGTGCCAGCTTGGGACAGATGAGAAACTGGCTCCCTACGGAGAGCACCAGATCTGTGTTTTTCACATCTAGTTTTTGACCCTGACATCCAATCTGGTAATCACCAGAGGAGCTGAACTGCTAGCCAAACAGCAACTTTTCTTATAATTTTTGTTCCACAGTAGAAACATGTGTCAAGTACAAATAGTGAAGTTCGTGTGCTGTTGTAGCAGCCCTCCTCACACCATTCTAGCAGAGGGTGAGATGCCAAATGCAATCACACCAGAAACCCCCTAGGAATGTAGCACATGGTGCTTTAATAGTTTGGGAAGAGGCAGGGGATGACAAGGAAGCAAAGCTGGACACAGCAGGGACACTGTTAAAGTATTTTGTCAGACCAGCAGCACAACTGCAATGCCCTTGGTGTGGGAGGTGATTACATCCCAGCTGAGATCACCATCAACTGTTTGGTGTGGGGCCATACACTAGACCTTGGGAGAAGCCAGTCACATCACTGGCTGGGTCAATTAAATATTGCAGGAACGCAGCATCCTACCATTGCTGCAGTGGCAATGGATGGATTTACCTTCTGTGAACTTAAATACTTGAGAAACAATTTGTTCTCCATTGTGGGCAAAGTATAATTAAACAGGATCCCAGAGGGATGAATCAGCTAAACCTATTCCTTTCTCCAGCTTCCTGCTTTTTCTTCAAAACTTGTGTCTAATATTAATTTGATTCGTTCCGAGACAGACATTTTAATTGATTAAGTAGACCCTAGAGGTTGATAATATGTTGCCAATGTTTTTAACAATATATTCCTTTAAAAAAATCATCCATCAGCTTCATGCTCTTCTCAGAGAGGGGAAAAACAAACCTGTCAGTTCTATATCCTTCATCTTGTTCCACCAAAGATCCATCATTTCTTCTTGTTGCGCATCTGGTTTAGTACTTCTTACTTTGTGTTGATTTTTTTGTCTGCCTTCAGATGAGGGTAGTTAATGTTTCCAGAAGTGATTACGTAAGAAACATATCCTATTCCTTCTGTGGGAAGTGGTTTTGGGGACCTTTTCTAATGCAGGCTTCATGAACCTGCAGAGTTTGCCCTGCATTAATGGGGCTGCTTTTGCAAGCAGTGAGTACTGAGGGGGTCCCTGACAGAGCAGCAGGCTCTCAATCCTAGGCTTGGACACGAGCTGTTAAGAGGTGTGCTAAGATCCCGGTCTGGATGGGCAGCCCTGCCAGGTGACTTTATGCTCCAGAGACCTTTTCCTCAGGGAGTGTGAGTGATTCCCATTCACTGTTACAGTGCCGTGCAAAGGACTGGAGTTTTTAGCCACAAAAATCTGCACTAGTGGACAAAGAGGGAACTCTGTGCAGTTCAGCAAAGAAAAATGCAGAGAACTGCACCTAGGAGGGAATAAGCAGTGGCTGGAGAATGGCTGCTTCAGTGACAGGGCTGCAGGAAAGCACCTATGAGTCCTTTAGGTGTCAAGCAGAATGTAAGTCAGCAGTGAAGGGCAACGACAGAATCCCAGACCATAACACCATTTTGGTTGGAAAAGACCCTTCAGATTATTAAGTCCAGCCATAAATGTAACTCTGCTAAGTCTTCCACTAAACCATGTCTGTGGTTAAAAACAAGCACAGATGGAATGTCAAGAGAAGTCCCCCTAGTCAGCAAAAGACAGGTTATATCTGGAGTCCCATGCCCAGTTTTGGGTTCTGCTCCCATGGGAGAAAGGCTTTCATTTTCAGAATGAAGCTTATCTAGATAGTAAGGAGACTGAAGAATGAAATGAAGGACCAAGAGAGGTGGAAATTGTGACTTTATGTATCCCAGAGAAAAAAATTAATCAAAGAGGAATCTTATGAATGGTTTATAAATAAGGTGGATCAGCCTCATCCTGAAAGTGTATGGCAGCAGAAGGATTTCCTGCTAAGTGTAAAACCCCAAATTTCATGGTAAAGATGATCAAATATCAGCACATGTTGCCCAGAGAGTATTCAGTCTCCATCCTTGAAGATACTCAGACCTTGACAGAACAAATGCTTGAGCAGTCTGATCTAACTTTGAAGTTAACCTTGCTTTCAGCAAGGACATAGGACTTAATGATTTTGAGGCCTCTTCCAATCATAATTATTCAATGATTCAATTAAAATCCTATGCTTTTTGAACTCTCTTGATTTTTATCAGACTGCTAGTCATGTGTTTCTCACGGAAAGTGTTTTTCAACTCATAATTACTCCTGATTTGAAATACTTCAGCTAACTGTTTTATCCAGGAGTGTATGCTTCACCTGAAGGGGAAGAGAAAGGATTTGGTTTTTTTCCCCAAGCCAAAATTATCTTAACCTTGCTTTCAGGAATGAAAGGGTAATCTACTGTTTTACCTGTATTGGGACTTTTTTCTGTTCTTTCTCAAAAGTTCTGTCGTACTCGTGCTTTCAGGCAAAGCCCATTAGCTTGGCAGGCTGCTTTTGGCAAGGCCTTACTGAGTGAAATACTGAACAAAAAGTTTATGTTCAGTGAGGATTTGACTTCAAACTGGTAAGACTAGGGATGGATGGAAGGGAAGCCTCAGAGCAGAGAGTGTGATGAGGATCAGAAAGTGGAGGAAAAGAAGAAAGCAGGATGGAAACAAGCCAGGGGAAGGGACTAGAGAGTGATACCCTTGCTTTGTCCTCAGTAGGACTTGTTCAGTGGTGTGCTTAGAAGCTGGCCGGCCTTCTGTTTATATTTTGCAGAAGGGTTGTGATAAATAGGACAAGGCCATGGGGGTGATGAAGTAGCAGGCTGGACTGATCCATTCAGTCCTGCCCATTACCCGGAAGGTACCTAGTGAGGATATGTCAATTATCCGAATTTTCCCTTTTCTGAGGTTTGAGCAGTGATTTGAGAATCTCAGAACAAAAATGACGAGCTGCAGCTGAAAAGTATTGGGATTGTGCTGGAAGATACCATGTGGTGTAAATGATCTTGCCTGGGTGGCACAGGTTGGGCATCCCAAATTGATGGATGCATTTGACATTAATGTGTGTGGCTCAGTCCCCGGTGCAGAAAATGTGGCTGGAAAGATGGCAATTATCAGTATTGATGGCTGTTCTTGCAGTGCTCGTTTATCAGTGTTAAGTACCACAGGAAAGCAAGTGAGGAAATTGATAACTCTTTATTAATGACTCAGTTCCTTAGATGCTCTTTACCTTTTCCACTGGATAAGGCAGCAGTTTGTTCCTGGCCAAAAAAAAAAAAAAAGAAGAGAGAGGAAGGTTGAACGTAGCGCAACAGTAGAAGGCAACTTAATTCTGGCATTTCTAAGCATTGGCTTGTTTAATGGTAATGTACTCTGGTGGGTAATTTTACCTATAGAATAGTGTTCCTATCAGTTTAGTTTTTTTTTTTTTTTTTTTTTGTTTTTTTTTTTTTTTTTTTTTTTCTCCCCGTAAGCATTGGCCCTAATGACTCCTCTGAAGCCTCTCAGTCTGCTTGCATTACTCAGCATTAATATGAAAAGAGAAGTCCAGGTTGTCCTATCCAGTTTGCTTAAAGAAAAGGTAAAATTGTCTTTCAGAGGCTGAGTGGACTGTTCTGCTACTTGGGTTTCCAACAATTCTTTAACCTCACTGATAGTGAATACATATTTCTTCTGAATTTTGGCTTCTGCTTGTGATACTGTTGGAGCCTTTATTTTTAGAGTTGCTATCTTTCTTCCCCGCTGCCATATCTGTCTGCTGAGTGTTGCACTCCTGCCAAGTTACACTTGCTCTAGACACAACATAAACAGAATTACATGTAAGAGATTTGAAATTGCTGGGATTCACTGTGAAAAGGGGGTTTAGTTTCAAAACAATGTCACTTTAGTGCTGTTTCTAGTCTTAATCCTGGCCATCTAAAGCAAGGGTTACCTGTTGTTGATGTGTAAGTATTATAGTGTGCTAGTGTGCTATAGCTCTTTTTACTGCCTGGAGTTGAGATGCCGCAAAAGATGAATTAATAAAGTGGCATTATGTGTATGGGAAAAAAATTGTTTTCATACTGTCATCTGAAAGGGATCACTAAAACTGTGAAATAAATAGGGTGTGAGGGGAAAAAAAAAGAAAATACAGGAGAAAAAGATTTTATCTTTCTTAAAAAGAAGGTGGCCCTAGTAGTGCCATGTTAGTACCTAGATGGTACTAAGGATAGGAAAGATTTTATTCGTTGTACGCTGAGGTCTGTCTCCATCCCAAGTTCATTAGTTTTCTCATTATTAGGGCTATCATAATCCACAAGGAAAATTTGGCCGTATTTTGAGAAAATAAAATATTTGTGCTTGAAGACACATTACTTTGATGCTTAGAAAATTTAAAAAGGGGGGAAAAACCCCACAAACAACATTGACTTGCATTCTTTCAGAAAATGCTTGGTTTTAGTTAGCTCTGAACAGTAAAACTTTGAGGTTGAAGTTGTGTATGTGCATTATTTGAATATTGCTTTGATGATTTTTTTTTTTTTTTTCCCCGAGTCACAGAAACAGAACTGAATTGGTGATTTAGGTGAGTCCTGGTATCAAAACCAGGGCTGCTGCAGAAGGATGTAGCTGCACATCACAGCTATTATAGCAACAGAGACCCATTGAAAAAAAAAAAAAATTTGTTAAGATCTAGGGGAGATATTATGCAAACACATATGCAGTTGATTTAAAAAGTAGAAAGTTAGAGAGACTCTCATTGAGAGACACAGAAGTAGTTGAATATAAAATGTTAATTTTCTTCCTTCTGCTGTTCTGTATGATGTAGGACTGTCTGATATCTGGTGAGACTAAAAAAGGGTTTGATTCTCCCTTATCCAGATAGTTTTCTGCAGCTGGGAAATAAAAATGGTGCCACAAGCAATGATGAAGGGAAGGAATTGCATTAAGTAATTGCAAAGCAAGGCATGGATAAGCCCTAATACAGAAGACAAGGCCCTTAGGGAGGCTGCACAGCTCATGGGTGAAGTTTTCTAAGATTCTCTAGATTAAAACGAGCTCTAGAGAATAGGCTCCGATTACTCCCATCCTGAGTTGTGAGCCCAAGAAAATGTTATACTACCCCTGACCACACATGGAGCAGCGTCTTGCAATGATTTACAGCAAATGAAAGAAAAAAAGAAAAAAAAATTCTGTGGTCATTCCTGTGAATTTGTGACTATTGGCAATGTTTCTGCTGGCCTGAATAGCTTTCAGGCTAATTTCTGAAGTTCCTGGCAGAGCAGCCCTGGAGCTGTGAGTGTTGTGCCCTACTCTTCCCCTCCTCTTCACTCAAAGGCTGGTGGCAGCTCATGCCCGCACTCAGCCTGACATCATGCAGAAAGGATGCTCTGTGTGCCTTCTCTCTGTGATGGGGGACAAAAAATAAGCTTGGGAAAGAAGGATACTCCAGAACATGTGTTTTGAAAGTTCTTCTCCACAGGGAAGGATTGGTTTGGCAGGATTGATGAAAACCCAGCTCTTCTGTGTCTGCTCGCTGCAAGCCAAGATAAGATAAAGTTGTGAAATGGAGCGACCTATTTAAAAATATTCTTCATTGTTAGAGAAGAACATGGGTATGAAAGGGGGAAGGACAGGATTGTGATGTGGGCTGGTCGTGCTCTTGTAGCACCCATTTAAATTCCCATTTATATTTTCCTAATACACTCATCTCCTTTTTGCCTCAGAGCTATTTTAATTGAATTTGCTTGTTCTGCCTGCCATTTAGCTGCGAGCTGCCCTGACTAAAACCAGTTCCAATGCAATAACAAACCAAGCTGTTTCACTAAATTTCCGGCATTAAAAGCAGCTGACCTTCTTGTGCTGTGGGAGGAGCAGGGGGAGTTGAGCAGGTCTGATGCTGAAAGATTCACGCAGAATCAACTGCACGCATAACGTGGATGAGAAATTATTGTAATCGCACTAACTGTCCATATTAAACACAGTTGCTGTCTTTTTACATGCAAGTGTGTTCGTGTAATTTTCAATATTGTCTGCATTTGAATTGAATTATCAAATGGGCTGAAATAGTAGGCTAGGATTCTTTTGGGATGAGTGTATGTTTTGTAATAATTAGTTCATTGCTAAGCATAATGTAGCTGTTTCTCTCTAATGTACTCTTTTCATTTATTTAGAAAAAAAAAGTATTTTAAAAAATTCTCCACAAATACAGCATTGCTACTCTTGGATAAAATGAAAATAAAGGAATTGAGTCAGAACTGTGCAGCTATTAAAATTGTCTGTGTCTAATTTGTGAAAGGGAGCAACCAGAGAATGCAGTGATTCCCTCTGACACTGTATTTCTGTTGGTTTTGTTGGGCTCGGACACCAGGAATATCAGACTGCAGGGACACCCTTGCATCATTAAACTGATGAGTTTTCCTGTCCTTTTCAACGTGAGTGAGGGCTTCACTCACTGAACCACTGAGATTAGACCTCTTTCTTGCAGGGAGGAGTGTCATGTTTGCTTATGCAAAGCTACTGTGGCAGATAGTATGGATAGAACAGATTTTTTTTTTTTTTTTTTCCACCTGAGCTGTACTTGTAGGACTCCTGATAGCCTGTTTAAGGCTCTTGTTGAGCGAGTGATAAGATTTTCAAACAGAGGTTTAGAAAGTCTCTGTTGTTCCTCAGTGGCTTGGTTGGATAAGAATGCATTGAGATAAGGCCTGTCAGTACCGCCGATGGGTAACCCACGTGCAAACAAGCAGAGAGGCGGCTTATTTGTGTGGTTTATAATGCTGCTTTAATTCTTAGTTTTATAAACAACCCAACTGTTCAGGCAGAGAAACCCTCTTGTGATGCCCGATACAATTATTGGCTGCTGCCAGAGAGCAGAGTGTGCATTAGGAAATGGTATGGAGGAAGCGGGGCTGCTTCTGTCTGACCCCTCCTTTCCTCTCGCCAACGTGCTCGGAGTCAGCACAGCTTTCAAATCAGATTTGAAACCTGTTTGTTTAAGCAAACTGCTTGCTCTGATTCTGGTCTTGAAAATCATAGAATCATTAAGATTGGAAAATACCTCTATGACTGGCAGGTCCAACCAAGAACCCAGCTCTGCCAGATCCACCACTACACCATGTCCCTAAGTCCCCCATCTACATGTGTTTTTAACACTTACAGGGATGGTGATTCTACAACTTCACTGGACAGCCTGTTCCAATGCTTGCCATCTTTTTCAGTTAAGAAATTTTTCCTAATATCCTTCTATTGCTTAGAATAGTTTGAAGGTAGTACTTCATAAAATCACTTACTAGAAAATGTAATAGGTGTTAGAACAGGTGGATGCATTCTCAGTGTAATAATGAAGACTTGGACAAAATGTCTTGATTTTTTTTTTTTTTTTTAAATTCTCATAACCATGAGATTTCTTCTATGCTAGAAAGTAAATTTTATTGGAGTACAATGAAGACTACAAAAGGTAAGAAAGATTATAGTCTATAGAAGTATAAGAGCAAGTCCAAATATTGGCTGTCCACTAAAGAGTCTGAGATACGCAATGCTATTATTAACTAAAAAAATTTTAAAACTTTTCTTTGTTGTGATTTAAAAAATGTCACATGACTCAGCATAATTCATACCACCTCTCCTTTCCATGTTTAATTTTCTCATTTGCATAGCTGTTACAACACTCAGCTTCCCTTCCAGGAGTTTCCTTACTGCTCTTTGGAGCCATAAGGCTTAAGCTTAGTGGAGATGTGGGTGGGAGGAAGAAGAGGGAATTGAAATTATCAAAAAAAACTGGTATATTTTTATTTCCCCAAATATATGTATATAAAGAGAACCAGGTGTAGAAACAACTATAGTAACATTGGAAATTTGTGAAAGAGAATATACAATACAGTTGGAAATTATGTTATTACTACAGCACAATGCTTTTAAAATGCTTTCTCTGTTAAAAAATTTAGGCTGGTTTTAGTGTGCTCCGCTTGTTAGTATTTTCATCTCATCTGTTCCACAGAACCTAGATGTCTCAGGTCAGATTCATTGCTAGTTGTTCATAGCAAACCAGGTTGATCACATCTCGGTACTTAAGGTGGAGCCTTCCTGCCATGTGATCCTGGTATCCTCTGGAATCATGCTCAGGCATGTATTTGCTCAGGTGCCCAGGACACTGGCTGTGTTCTTCACCTCTCCAGCTCCCTTGATCTTGAGTGCAGAGGTCGTGGAGATGAATTCCCACTACAGGTCTCCAGAAGGTGGAGGTTCTCCCTGGGCTTGTGCAAGTTCAGCTCTGGCTGCATGGTTACAAGTAGCTGTTGTTTCTCTCTCACTCTGCTTCAAATGTGACATCTTTGTGCACAGTTATTTCCCACATGTAAAGCTCTCAAATATTTGTCAATGCCTAAGTATATAGCTATAACTTCTTTCTGTGGGCTAGGTAAATTGTACCAAGAATATTCCTTATTCTTTAACTCAGTAAGTCTTACATTGCTGTAGACATTTCCAAAATGTTTCTATTTTTCATAGCTTTCTTTTTCTTTTGTAAGTGAGCAAAAAATAGCTGAACTTTTCCTTACACAATCTAAGTGTTTTATAGGTTTCAGGCACTGAAAGAGGTAATAAGAAGTGGTTGAGGGTAGTTGCTGTACTCATGGGAGAGAAGCTGAGGGGTATTAAGGACTTCAAAGATAAGAAAGTAAGATGTAACATGCTACATTATCTTAATAGCTCTGTTTGCATGTACATAATGCATTGTAACTGCTGTTTTATAGTGAGTTTTTCAGATGCTGTAATTGCCCGGTGAACATTGCTTTGCTACGTTCATTGACAGATGAATTCTATACAAACTTTAGACACATAGCATAATGGGATGTCTGGGAAGCTGCAATGTGAAAATTTTATTTGATTAGCCTAAATAAAATTGATAAATATTAGGGGACATAATTGTAGCTTTAAAGAGGCTTTGAAGAGGGTAAAGAGTGCAAGCGAATAAAATATCCACATTGATGATGCAGCTTTTGCAAGAGATCTTATAATTCACATGCATTTCAAGATCACAGCCAGTTACAGAAAAACAAAATTTTGCTTTACTTTACTTCGTAAATTCATCACTGGTGATTTTAACTTCAGAAGTCCTTACTTTAGTCATCATAGTGGACATATGTCAGAGTATTAGATTTCATGGGTGTTGTAGAGTACAGAAAATTTATTTCTCTCAAAGGCTAGACCTTCTGCCATGTTATTCCAAGAACAATCCATTAAAAGGGTTTAAAATTATTTTTGTTGTTATTATCATTATTATTTGCTGCTCATTAAAAATAGGAGAAAGGAAAGCAAAATTAAAACCTACCAGTGAGGAATTCACTGATAACATGAGAGCAATTTCTTTTTGAAGATCATTTCAGCATACTACACGAAAACGATCTTGCTCTCTGAAGGTTTGACACTCTTGCACCCCAAGAAATGAATCACCTCAATTGTGGTGGATACTCAAGGCTGAGCTCTCCAAGAATAAGTCACACTATCTCCTGCCTTTTTGCTTGAGTGGAACATGAGAACAAAGGCTCATATTTGCTCATTTGTCTGTATAATCACTTTCAGGCTCTTTCAAAACGTGGCGGAATCCCCCACAAAGGCAAATAAAGTAAGACTTTGTATTGCTTAATGCAAAGCAGAGGCTGGCTGGCGCAGGGAGCGACACGGAGACTCTGCACCACAAGACACTGCCACAGCATCTTTGATGCTAAGCATTCAAATCCACCCTGTGTTGTGGTACGACAAATAAAGACCAGTGGTGGTGGTGAAGCCGTGGTGGTCTAGGATGGATGGTCTAAAGGGGCATCTAGAATGGATGGTCTAGAGGTCTTGCCTCTCTCTCTAAGGGGTGTGTTGTGTTTTGGCGTGAGCTCAGCTCTGTGTGGCCCTAGCAGACAGGTGTCCTGTGTGATTAATCACAGCATTTGTTGTGATAGACGGTCAGCGTGAGCAGTGCTGCCTGTCAGCATGCACACAGCCAGGGCATATGCTCCTTCCTGCCTTGCAGAAAGATCCAGAGGGGCACTTGGAGCACTGAGCTTGGTGGGGTAATGATGGAGTGTAGAGGACAAGGAGCAGTAATAAAACCTTATGAATGCAACCTTTCCCATGCTTCATTTTCATCTTTCCAATTTTTCTCCCCAAAATGTGTAAGGAAGATAGGAGAGCAACTCATTGAAGTCATCTGAACCCTCTGAAGGCTGTTTTATGAGATCATTTATCTGGCTTGCCTGTGTTTCTTTGTTACTTCTTTCTTCTGCCAAAAATAACTCTTAGACTATGGATTAGCTGCTGTACAAATAGCAGTAAAATGGCCCAAACCTCCAGGAACAGACTTAATAACAAAGTCAGAACTGGAGAGGTTTGGGACATTTTATTCCAAACTAATTGAATTACAGAATTTTCTAGCAATTGCAAAGGCAACAACTGTGTGTTGTATATCGTGTGAATGTAATGCTTTGTATCAATGCCACTGTATTTTTCCTTTGAGAAATTTTTTGTAGGTTTCATTATGTCTTACACTGCATGTCTTGCCAGGAGAAAACAGTGTCTTAAACTGAAAATGATCTTTTTCCAGCCTTATTGTCCTTGTCTGGCACCTCAAGCGTCAGCCAGGTCTAGTGACTTTGGTTGAGATAGGACTGTTCACGGTGCGCGTTAACAGGTGCAATGGCAATTGCAAATTTGTCCTAAGCAGATGGGTCAAGATGCCGAAGCACAGACTGATGCAATCCATCACCGTGGCTTCATCAGAGTAGAGCAGACAAGTTTGGGGAACTGAGGACCAGCCCCGTTTGTCAGCTCCGATACTATTGGCAGGATTTTGTCTTGAAACAGAGATTCCAGTCCCATTTTTTTCTGCTTGTTACTCTGTTTTGAGAGAGAAGTACATTAAAACCCTGAAAAATGCAGGTGCTTGGCTACTCTGGTGTGTTAAAGAGGGCCTTGGAAATAATTTGTCTGAAATTTAGCAAAATTAGTTCAAATGTGGAGGAGACTGTAGCCTGGAACTCTTTGGTTCACAGGCTCTGGCTCTTTGTAAATACATTATTTTAATTATGGATTTGAAACCACTGACATGTGCTTGACTTTAGCTGTCACCAGTGGTGCTGTGCCAGCCCTCAGGTACATTTAAGGGATGCTTCCTTATTCCTGGATTTGGGTGAGGAATGGAAAGGCAGTGTGTGCTTTTTCTGGTTTTACCCTGGAAATCGATTCTTCAGCCTGAATATTTGTCCAGATTTTAGTTTAGAAACCTTTGAAACTTCAGCATACAAATAGTCTGCCTTTTTTTTTTTTTTTTTTTTTTTTAAGGTGATGACAGGAATTACTACATTTACTTTCCTATCGATAACAAATTGTGCACCCGAAAATTTTCTGGGAAGGTAGCAGAGTATGTCTTGTTTTAAATGCAGGATCCTTACGTAAGCTTGTGCATTCCTATCAGCCTATTTTTCCGAGTAACTTTTTTAAGGCAGGCGAGCTGGCCTGATGCTTAATGCATCGAGGATGTTGCTTGGCAACTTTGGGCCGTGCATGCGTTTCTGTGGGAGCAGCTGGACAGATGTTTGCACACAGGCTGACTGGGAGCAGCGCCTGGTGGTGGACAAGTAAACCCAGTCCTAAAATTATTGTTTCAAAGGATGTGTGATAAATTAAACATTTGCACTGTGAGAGGCTGTTCATGATACTCGTTATTTGCAAAGTGTAGAAAGCTTTTCAAAAGGTGGGAGGCTGAGATGCCTTTCTGGCTATTTTTCAGTGCCTGGGGGACAGACAAATACCATTTGTCATTTGGCTGAGTGAAATTTGTTTCATTTAAAGCTGTGAGTTGAAGATGATGGTTTGTTTTGGTATTGACTTTCCCCACCCCACAACTGTACCAGTGTCATTTTCATGCTATTAAGAGGATTTACCCTTCAGAGATCCCAAGGCAGATATCACAGGGTTGTTTCACAGGTCTGTGTCCAGTTAGCTATTGACTGCATTTCAGTCAGAAGGAAAACAGTGGAGTATGACCCTCTGCTACTTTCTATCCTGATATAAAATTTGTTGGGTGCACACAAGGCATCCAACTTCAAGGTATGCCACTATATTTGCTGAGGAAAAAACACAGAAAACCTGGATTGGTAAGTAACTTCTGATTTTTCCCTGTGAGTACTGATAGTGAGAGCGAGTTGCAGAGGGAGTAAGCTGTTGAAGCAGAAGGAAGGGATGAATCTCTCTTCACTTACTTTCATTTCTACTGGCGGTGTCCCATGAATTGAATGTGAGACTTAAACTGTAATCTGAATCAGATCATGTTTTAGTGCATTTTGAAAGCGTCTGAGCAGCTATAAACATCAGGTGGAGGAGCTCCTGGCTGTGTGCAGAGGCTGTTTGCTGGAGGTGGGCCAGTCCTCGTGAACTCTGCTCAGGTGGGGGCTGAAGGACAGGGGCATAATTTTGACCAGTTGCTCACAGAAATAGAGGCTGATGCCCAACATCATCATCTGATGCCAGCACAGGCTGGCATAGCCCCCGACAGAGGCAGTGGTGTGATATTGCTGTCATTCTCACTGCTCATGTCACGCCACCCCACCCACTCCTCAGTCTTGTATTGATGAGATCTCACAGGGAATCATAGTGAGGAATTGATCAGATTTATTGTTTCCCCTCCATTTTCAGTTCTAACTTGAAAGGGTTTGCCTGCTTCTTCCCACGGCCTTAATAAATGTTCGTACTGGCTTAGTGAAAGGGGCAGGAGTACTAGTATGGAGGTGGGAAGGAGCAGCTGGGAAATTGTGGGATTGATGGAGATGCTCCTCCTGTCAGTATTGCAGATGTCTACCTGGGACAATGTGGCAAAAATGAGCCAGGGACAAGCTGCGAGGAGCAAGGGTGATATCTGGTTTGGTGGGCTTGGAGCCACCAGGCACAGCCCTAGGTCCTTGTTTTGTGAAGAGCAGCCACTTCTGCTGTAAAGTTTTGTTCAAGGAAAGATTTAAGAGCAAGATGAGGCAGCGTACTGGGAGCAACTATGCACTTTTCTAAGTAGAGACAGAAAAATTACAGTGCATAAATTGGGGGTTTGCTTTGTTGTTTTCTTCAAGAAGTATATTTGATAGATTAAAAACACCAGCCCTTCCTCTTTCTGTGAGTTTACTTATTGTTGTTCAATCTGTGTTTTTCTGCTCTTCTGTCACTCTGAGAGAATAAAAATGGAGAGGGATAGCTTGACAGTGAAGATAGCGAACCTAAACTTCTTGCTTAGACATGACAGGCCAGAAATGTTTTAATTGTAAGGAATCCTTGAGCCTAAAGTAATATTTCAACCATTGACAAAAGCACCCTGGGACATCTTAACATATAAGACAATATAGATAAAGGATAAATGTGTTCTGTTTTGAGCAAGCCTTCTTACCTTTTCCCAATAACATTTTAGTATGATGGTAAACATTCATTGTACTTTAAACAAAAACCCGCTACTGCTTCCCTTAATTGCTATCAACCTTTATTAAGACGAGAGTTGAACTGCGTTGGGTGCTATGCAAACACTCATTAAATAAGTGCCTTCCCTCCCTGGTAAATCTTGCAGCTAACGAAGACAAATGGTATAAAAGCAGTTGGGGGCTATGCCTATTAACCTGGCCACTGTAGTGGTAATTTAGTTATGGGTGTCATGAGGAAGAGGCATCTTAATTGGGATTTGTAGAAGGCAGTTATGATTCAGGATGGCATCTCTATTTGTGATAGTAGTCCATAAATATGAGCATTGATTCTTCTTTGACTTAGCGAGACTCTAGCTTATGTTTAAGGCAAACTTCGGCTTAAATCCTTCTCTGAATTAGAGGAAAAGACATAGAAGAGCTAAAAATAGTTTTATAACTAAAATGCAAGACTCAGTTTAATGGTATGGAAAAGAATGAAGGAAGCAACCCAGTTAAGGGGAATAGTCTCTGTTGACCTCCGTAGAGACAGCTGCCATCTGGGAAGCTTGTGGTCCTAGAGTTGGTAATGGAAAATGAGAGTTGTCCTTGCCTCCCTTATTGTTAGGCTGTTCAGGAACCCTACTGAAATGAAAATAAATTTGTACTAACTGCATATTGCATTGTTGGTTTCCTGTAGTCAGTGTATATTAAATCAGCGTACAGTTAAACCTTATTAATGACTACAAATAAAAAAAATACATCAAAAATTAAAACCTTAACTGAGATTAAAAGCTTCAGTTTATTATTCTCTCTGAAAGCTAACTCTTGTATGTTTTGTTCATGGCCTCAAGTACATCCCAAAGCATCATGTATCCATAAAATGTGGCTACCTTTGGTTTATAATGGGGGATGGAGAATGGCAGCAGGAGGTAGTCCTTGATAATCCAGTTAATGCTCTCAGTCAGAAAGTAACCACAGGTATGAAAGTGGCAAAGGGCAGTGCTGAATTAATTGCAGTAAATCTTCCTATAGGCAGGATTTCAGTTGCAAAGCACTGGGGCCAAATTAACTTATTCCTTCAGTAGTCTTAAATTGCTAGTTCCTTCAGTAGTCTTAAAATGGGGTGCATTTGGCAATGACTGGCAGAGTGAGAATTATAGACTGCAGAACAAATAAATCTCTTCACTGAGATCAGTAAACCAGTGTCAAGAATGAATCTGACCTGTTGTGTCACTGAGTTCTACTAAATGATTTCTCATTTAAAAGTTTACTACTTACATATTTGATGGTGATGGTTAATATCAGCCAATTAGTTGGCATTGTGTTTGTAGTGAGTGAAGACAGAAATAGAAGATTTGGTTTGATTTCTACATCTTACCTTCATCTGTTCACAGTGATCATTCGTAATGATGAGAATTTTGTTTCATTGCCATGCAGAAAGTTAAGCTGCATGAGTCATGGATAGAATGGTTTGCTTTTAATAAATGAAAGTGGATACGGTAATAATAAAAAAAAAAGAAAAAAAAAAAATCAGTTTGACTCCAAACCCATCTGCCCGTCTAGACAGATAGTGCCAAGCTCCTGTCTGCTAAGAAGTATCTTCTTAATAATGCTGTATTAATGCTAGTACTTTTATAGTACTTGCCATTTTTCAAAGTGCTGTGCCCAGCTAATTCGTTGTTGGCTGGACTTGAGATGGCTTTTTGCTGAGTTTGATAGCATTTTTGTGTCTTGCTTTTCTGTTATGCGCTATTTTGAATGCCATGTCCAATCAATTAGGGAGTCACAAGAATGTTTTAGGCATCAGTTCCCAGAGCCGGGCAATAATCCTTGTCCCTGTTCTTCCAGGGTTGCCTATTCATCTTTTCCTGGCAGAGACCATGTGTCTCCCCATTCCTCTCCCCTATAAAAAAAGTCCTTGTAGTGGCCAAATGCTTTGCACAGGCCTGTTTTCCTTACGACTGTTTTCATCTGAGTGGAACCCCATGGGGACGGGGTGTGTGTGAGTGTGTGTGTGAGTGTGTGTGTGTGTTGGCACCTCTTCCTTCCCCACCTCTAATTTACCTGCTTCATGTCAGAGACTGTGTTTGCTATTATTCTTCCCTGGCTTTATCTTCCTCCTTTTGAGGTGCTTTCCCAAGGAAGTTGCAAGTGCTCACTAAAGGGGAGAAACTGGAACAGCAGAAAGGGTGAATGGATAAAGAAGAGAACAGAAGGCAAAGATTTCCACCTATTTCACTCCCTTCCCCAGCTACGTGTCATTCTCTGACTCTTGCTCATATAGTTGGGTCCTGCCATCTCAATACAGAAAATGGAGAAAATACAGGGAAGGTATATGGTACAAGGGCAAGGAAACTGCTTTGGAGGGAAGATGAAGAGCTACCTCTCCTACGGCCTGAGGAGGAATAGATGGTTGGGAAATCCCTAGCCAAGAGGTATGGTGTAAATGGAGGGACGGGAAGAGTGGGCCAAACTGGACATGAGGAGAGGAAATGGGGGTGATGTGGCAGGAGCAGGCTGAGAGAGGTGTACTGCAGCCACTGAAATGGAGAGGGGTTGTTGTGTGGGTAGTGGCGCACAGGGAGCTCGTGTCTAGAGCAGCAGGGTGCGGGGGGTTCAAAGGCTGTGCTTTCAGAGTGACTGCCAGTGTGTGGCATCCTGCATCCTGCCCAAGCTGGTGCTGTTTTTAAATAAGCAAAATGTGGGAGTTAAACTCCTCCATGGCAGGCGGCAGGGGCCGCGTGACTTGTTGCCAGCAGGGCCTTATGTGGAGGTAAGAGGGAACTGCCTTGGGCTGCACCAAGCCTGATGTGTTGGGAGTTGAGATGAATGGACTTCAGATGGAACCAGTTGCTCCTGACATCTAGGTCTGAAGCACCAGAATGAAAATAGCAAAAGACAAGTTATTGTCCCATAGCAAGGCAGGAGATCAGTCTCTTCTTGTGCTACCTGAACTTGTCATCCAGTGTCATCCTTTTGTGTAAACGGGCACTGCATTAATTCCAGTGAAGTGCAGGGGGATAATTCACATTTCCCACCTGTGTAAGAAGAGTATGGATTCAGGCTTGCTATAAATTACTGAAAAAATAGAAAAAACAAAAACAAAAAACAAAAAACAAAACAAAACAAAAACAAAACAAAACAAAACAAAACACCACACAACACAACCCTGCTGATTCATGGAAACCTGAACTTGGAGCTTCCTTCTGACAAAAGTCTTGGCAGACTGGGAAAAAAACCCACTATGGAATTAGAAATTAACATTTGAAAATTAAAAAAAAAAATAATACTGTGGGTGTTGAGAGCTCTGAAACTTGGACCCATATTCATATTTGTAGCCCAGAGGTACCAGCTGCCTTTAGTCTGTTGCAAAGATTTCCTGTTTGTAGGAGCAGCCTGTTAATTCCACTTGATGCTTTGAGGTTAAATCAATGTGCTGGAAGCCTTCTGGAGCCTCAGATGAAAGATGCCATTACGTATGCAGAATATCCACAAAAGGGATCAGAGAGAATAGTGTAACTGTGGGGCAAATCTCCCTGCAGTGCTGCTCAAGGACAACATGGGTGGCTGGAGAGCACTGATACTCCTGCGATGTGTCTGCTTAAAAGTGATGTCAACACCTTCCTCTGTAATGGGCAGTGCAAGAGCTGCCAAAGGTCGAGCTGGTAAATTCTTGCTGGCTTTTTCACGAATATTTCTCAAGTCTCCCAGCTTGCTTTTGAGACTCAGTTTGATTCAGAGCAGCTCAGTCTTTTTCTTACTTTCCTCTTTTGTCTTTTGTTTTGGTTTTTTCTTTTCCTTTTTCTTTTTTTTTTTTTTTTCCTCCAAATCAAATCTTGTTAACTCTAATGTGGGTCTTAGCTGTCAAGTCCATTCCCTTGTGATTTGTGATGGTTTCCAGAGCTCCTGGTGGAAAAGAGTATACAAGCCTTGTTATTTCAACTGTGTGACCACAGGTATGCTCTCTCGTAGTTGATGGCATGCATTTTCCTTTTGAACTCTCCTTCCTTCTCAGGCGCATTACAGCGTGCCAGATCTGCTCAACGGCACTCTTGCATAGCAGGTGAAGAGGGCGGTGTGTGTCTGGCTGTAATTCCACGTGGAATACAGAACAGCACCGTTTTACAGATCTGAGAAATGGTATGCTTTTTGCCTACTGTCAAAACCTCCTCCTCTTCTTAAATCCCCCAGAGATGCTGCTAATTAAAAGATCTATTCCCTGCCCCTCCCACCCCTCTTGATTCATGTCAGAGCCCCGAGTATAATTTGGATGTCGTAAGTTTTGGGAGCTCTCGAAGTGCCCTACCTAAAGAGAGAATAAGCCTCATTTACCCACTTTGCCATACTAGGATTGAAGGTGCAGCATCAGGCCGTGTTGATCTCTTCTGTATCCAAGCTAACACTGCCTTTCCAGTGGTCAATCCCTCCTCTGCAAAAGAGCAGGTTCAGCTGGTTCTGGTCTCCCAGAGAAGCAAATGAGCAGTGCCTCTGAGCATGGTGAAGCAGCAGAGTCTCAAGCCCAACAGTCACTCCTGTGTGTGTAGAAGGGAGAAGTCAGTTTTGTGCTCTGAGAGGAGCTATGTATTTACCACATTGGAACGGTGCAAGTAGGATTAATCCCCTCCCAAACTGCTTTTGTATGTTGTATGCACTACAAATTTTTGAGGCTTTTTGTCATCTGGCATGTTGAGGCCTGTACTGGAGTACAAACTTGAAAGTCATCTTCGGTTTTACATTATCCCTTTCGGACTAGGAGCTGATGTGCAACAGAACCTATATTTTAATTTTTTTTTTTTTTACATTTTGGCGATCTTCTTGAGGGAACTACGATTCATATTTTAAAAACATGTGGTTGAAAAGGCTGGAAACACACCCCCCATCCAATCAAAACCCCCTCGTGTGTAATTCAAAGCCAGACCTTGCCAGTTCACAGCTTGCTGGTTTTAAGTTGACGGAGAGCTTCTCCATCGCGGGGGTTTGCCTGCAACTACAGCAGCTAAACTCATCTCCCTAAATAGGTGGATTCATTTAGTTGAGCCAAAAACCGGCCAGATCCCTCCGGACATAGGTGGGGATCCCTGTGCTAGGCGGAGGTGGCGGGGGGCTCTATGCCTTGTCCGGGGAGCAGCCCTCGGTGGCCCAGGGAGGAGGGCAAGGCGGGAGGGCTTCCTCTTCAAACCTGCTGGCATCCAGCTTTTGCCGCTCTCCCCGGCGTACGGCTTGGGTTTTTTTTTTTTTTTTTTTTTTTTTTTTTTTCTTTTTTTTTTTTTCCCCTTTCCTTTTTCCCTCCCTCTCTCCGGAGGAGCCTCGGCAGCCCTGATTTGCTGGGGAGCGGCGGAGGCTCGCTCTGGGCAGAGCCGGGCTGCGCTGCCGCTGCTGACGCGTGGCCGCCGCCGCGCCGGGAGCAGCCCCGCGCCCGCCACCGCCGCCCCCGCCGCTCCGCGCCGCGGCCGAGGAACCTCCGCGCCGCTCCGGCCCCGCTGCCTGCGCTGCCCTCCCCGCAGCGGGGAGCTGAGGGTATGCCCGGGGGGGCGGGGGCAGATTGCATCTCCCCCTTTTTATAATATATATACCTACTTATTTTTAGATATGCTTGTCTGTAGACATATATAAATATATATGTGTGTATTTATATAGATATAGATATATTTACGTCATTCTTAGGAGCCGTTTTCAAGCGGGGGGGGGGGGGGGGGGCGTGTGCGTGCGGCCAGGCTGCCTGGGGGAGCCGGGGCACGCAGCGAGCGGTGTCCCCCGCAGAGCGGGGAGGGCGGCGGGGGCTCTGCGGGGACGCACACGGGCTCGGCTGCTCCCGCCGCGGCTCTGCCGGGGGACGGAGGGTGGGAGGGCGACCGCAGTTTAAATTTTTTTTAGGACGATACGCATTTCTGTGGGAAACTTCTGTAGGCGGCAGAGGCGCGGCGGAGGGGGGCGGGGGAGGCGTGCGGCGTGGTGGGGCGCACCCCGAGCCCCCCTCGGGCCGTGCTTCCCCGGCGCCCCGCTCACCTGGGGGACACGACACCTGGGCGCTGCAGGGGCTCGGCCGGGGCTGCGCTACTCGCCGTGCGGGGGTTACCCCCTACCCCCCCCGCCCCGGGCCGTGGCTTCTGCAATGCGGTGGGTGTGGTTATGCACGGAGCACATCGCAGCCCCGGACCGCTGCAGTGGCAGCACCGCGGCGGCCCCCTCCTGGCCGGCAGCGAGGGGCCCCGCCGGGCCGGGCCGGGCCGGGCTGCCCCGCTCCGCTCCGCTCCGCTCTGTTCCGCCCCGCTGGAGGGATCCCGCGTCCCTGCCTGCCGGACCCGGCGCGGGCTCCCAGGCGCTCGGGAGTGCGGCCCGGACGCTGGAACCCCTCACTCTCCCCAATTCCTACTCCTGGCCCCGCGGAGCGCGGCGTGGAAGTGTCGGTGCTCGGCCAGGTCTGTGTTGGGCAAAGGGGAATCGAGCAGCGTGCGGGCTGAGCGGGTCCGTCGGTGCTCCCGCATCCTGGGTGCGGCCCCGCGCCCTTGGGCTGCCAGAGAGGGACCGGGGCGGGTGGGTGGAATAGGATTTTGTCTTTTTCGGTTGTCCCATTTTTCATTCAAAGGTGAAACTTCATCACATATAGCGTGAAGCTTAAAAACTCGCACTCCTATGGTGATCGAAGTAGCAAAGCATCCCCATCTGGCCCTGCGCTGCCTTGATTTAATTTCTCTTGGGGCTGTGCTGGAGGAGGAAAGCGCTGGGTCGAGGCGGTTGTTACTCTCACCGCTGTTCTCCGGCGTGTGCCCCTCTTTGCGGCAGAGATGGAAAGCATTTCCTCCACTGAACACGCACGTTGTTTCGAAGTTGAAGGGAAACTACTTGCAATGTTCGAGGTCTTTTCTGTCAAAATGATTGCAAGTCAGATGCCCGCTTGCCAAAAACAAACAAACAAACAAAAAAACCCACCAAAAAACCCCTCTGAGATAGGTGTGTCCCATGCACATCTGTTCTTTTACAACCCAGTGAGCAGAGTGATACCTTTTTGTTTCACTTTCAGTGTTGTCAGCAATTGTCTCTGTCCATAGAAAGCCCAAAGGTTTGTGTAAAGAAAGAAAGTATAATTAAATCCCATAAAAAATAAGAATATAAGCAAACTACATAAGGCTTGGACCAGTAAAGGTCAGATGCGATTGAATGTATGCTTTTTCTCTAAATCTATGGAGAAGAGTCCTTTCATAGAGTATTAAAAGGTCAAGATCATCATGCTGCATCACTGATGGTGTTAAATTCACTGGTCTTGCTGCACCTCCGAGTGTGTACATGCATAATAGAGTATAGGCAAATACTGCTGTGCCGGTCTCCTCGGGTTGGAAAGTTTCAGCTCTAGTGTGAGGATGAGACCTGCATGGCAATCAGAGGAGGAGAGGAAAGCCTGAGAGCACTGCATTGGGGTAAGAGCTCCTGGAAGTTTATTCCTTACGGCACTGCATGAACAGGAAGGCTCCTCGAGCTGCTGGCATGCTGCAGACCTCCTTGCTGCAGCAGAGAACACGAAACACATCGGGAAACATTAAAAATGCACTGGTTCTATTTAATCAGACCAGTACAGCCCTGGCCTCTCCCCTCACTATTTGCCTGCAGTCGCATCCCTCTGTCAGTGGTGCAGCTGATGGCCTTTTCTCCCCAAAGGCTTCCCCATAGGACGAGGAGCTGGTGGGATGCGCATCAGGAGCTCATCCCATGGGAGCCCGCTGCTGCGGTGGGCAGGTTTTGCCTTGAGGAGGAGGAGGGGCGCAGGGTGTGGCACCCATCCCCAGCCTCCCTCTGCTCCTCAGCCTCGGCGCTCCGCGCTGGGCAGGGCTGTGCCTGACTGCTGGAGAGCTGCACCAAAACTGGAGAGGGCTGGTTTGGGTTGGGGTTTTGTTCTCTCTTCCGAGAAGGAGCAAGTGAAGGTGAAGCTGCAACTTATGTAATTTTTCGTCTAATCAGGGTGAAGGCCGTTCATTTCTGTGGTGGAAACCTGCTGAATATTTAGTCTTTGATGAGAAAGAATTGTTAGTGAGAGATTTTTCTTTGAAATCCAGGAAAGGGTAGGTGATAGTAGATTTGTCCCACGGCAATGTGGTTGCACCTATGTTTGTTATATTTATTGTTTGATGCATGGTTGTGGGTTCCATAGGGGTTATGCGTGGCTGTTTTCTTAAAATATGTAAAATGTCACTTCTTTGTATTTCAGGCATGATCTTGAGTTAACAGAAAGTTCTTGAAATGTGTTAAATGTGTTATTCACGGTGGGTGACATTCAGACTTGTTTCATGGAAGTCTCATGTACCAGTAAATGACTGCTTGTTGTCTGAGAGAAAACGTCAAACCATTTATAAGTGGTTATAAAAGCCTTCTTGTCTCTCATGAGATGAAGCATCAGCTTTATCTCTTGAGCTACGGCATTTTCAACACAAAAGTGTGAAACTATGTGACTTTGTCACATCAGAATACATCCTTGGGTGAGAACCTGCGTGTGTTCGGTGCATGCTCAATATATGTTGCGCTTTGGAAACGAAAGGTCGGTCTGTGCAGGGAAGGCTGTTGTGAATCTGCAGGATTGTGGTTTTTAGATGTGCATAGCATGGCCCTGGGATTTTGTGGTTTAGCATCTTACTTATCACTTTTTTACAGGAAATATATTATGACTGCAGTGTTTGAATGTTCAAAGTGTTTTGTTCAAACAAAATTTCTCTCTAATCAAGTGGGTATAAATGCATATAACTGAAAAATATGATTGCTGTCAACTGAGCTGAAAATTAGACTGAAAAAGTGTTTATTCTGGATGATGGATTGTTTTTATTTGGTACAAAAGTTGTAGAGTATAAGAGCCTTACCCAGAACTAGATTTAAATAAGCATCACTAAGCAGTTTGAGTCAGTAGCATAAATGAAGTCTTTAAAACAGATGAACCACTGGAAGAATGATAGATTAGCTAGCTTTTATAGCATGTTTCTCTAAATTTTCAATCTCCAGTGTTAGCCATGTATAATGGCTGGGGAATGGTCCAAGTCTAAATGAGTATATGGACACATAGCACTGCCTCTTTCAATAGCTGGCTTGGAACACCCAAAGGGAAAGGCTTGTTTTCTTTGGGAAGATCTCCATTTCTTAAATGGAACAGCCTGCATAGTGGAGAAGAGGAGCATAAGCACTTTTCTTGGCTTCGGTAAGAGAAAACCTACAGGCCCTTTGCTCCCTCCCCTGCCACTCTCAATCGTTGTCACCATCACCATCAGTGCAGAGGAAGCTCGGGAGGATTGCTGAGGACTGAGTACCTCTGGAAAAGCAGAAATGGGTCAGTATTTGGGACAACTGAGTAAATCTGAGACAGTGTGCTGTACAGACAGCAAAATCAGTATCTCCTGCAGTCTTCCTGAGTGATTGATATAATGCAATTTGAGTAATTGTCAGCTTTTTGTCTCTGGAGGAAAATGAAATCTTTAAATTTTACTTGGTCTGTGCATCAGCAGAGTTGGCTGTTCTTGTATAAAGTGGATAAAAGCAAAAAGGAAATTATAATCTATTAAATTATGAATCTATTTGCATCCTATGGGATGCAGTGCATGAAAGACTATTGCATAAATGAAAGCTTAAAAAGTACACAGACAAAAAAAAAAAGAAACCCACAACCCCCCCAAAAAAAACCAACCAAACAAAAAACCCAAACAAACAAAAAAACCACCCAAAACCCCCCAAAAAACAAACAACAACAACAAAACACCTGAGAGGGGAAACTCCTCTTCAATTTCTACTTTTTTCTTTATAGATCTTGGAAATACTTTGTGTGCTACAGACAGAATCCTTTTCAGTGGCTTCACTGTCTATCAAAACTGATCTGTTGGCAAGCTGAGAAACAAAAGAAGTACTGAAATCTGCATGAGAATCACCCACCAGATGTTTGATCCCACTGAGAAACGTTGTTCAGTTTAGAGGGTTAAAGAAGAATGTGGAAACTGGGGACTCTGAGCATGTGTCAGGGGTAAAGGGCTAGAAAAAATGAAAAGCATATGTGAATATAAAAAAATATTTTCAGGAAGGGGAAGGGAATGTGAAGGGAAAAAAGCAGGATACAATTTTGGATACCTGCTCATGTGCATGTATTTGTATGAAACAGATGTCTGTTGGCAAATGGGACAGGAGGAAGCAGTCACAGCTTTGCTCTGTTAGGTGAGACTTGGGAGAGGAAAGCTCCTGTGCAGAATAGAGAGTGATTGATGATTCTGGTTTTGGTCTATGTTAAAATCAGGACTACCAAGGTGTAGCATGTGCCCGTTGCCTGGCTTTTACTGCAGCCCTTTTCCCAAAACAGGGGTTGGATTCTGTTCCCAGATGGGCTGCAGGTAGCAAGTGGGAATAATTTGAGGTAGCAAGAAGTGACCATGGTGGGCTTTTGTTTGGAGCCCTGTTGATGAACGGTGGGATGTTCATGGGAGAGAGGTAGGGAAAACACCTGGCCCTGGCCCATGTCAGACCAGGGCAAGCTGCACAGTTATGCCTGTGGTTTTCTTCTGCTCTGTAGCTGTGTCCTGCTCCTCCAGTCAGCCTCTTGCCTGTTGTCCCCCTTGCATGTCCCCTTTCCCTGGCTGCAGTCACTGGCTGGATCCCTTTGTCTTTGGGCTCCTTGGTGGAATCCCTGCTGGAACCCAATTCTCTGGCACTCTCCATTCTTCCCATCACCCCAGAAAGTTGCCAAGTACCTGCCCTGCTTCTCCTCCTCCTCCTCAGAGCTCCATCCCTTGCAGTGGCTCAGTCACAGCACTCTCCACCTCCCTGGAAGAGGTGAGTAAATCCTGGGAGACAGCCACATGCTGGGGTGCACCAGCAGCCCTTTCCCTGGTGGCAGGAGGTGACCCCGCTCGCTCGTGGCAGCCAGGGAACCTGACACTGCTGGCAGCAATGGAGCAGGAGGACTCCCTGGTGGTGAAGGTTACTTTGTTTAGTCCTTATAAATTTGAGGGCAATTATGTGTAACACCTCCAGTTTCCTAGGATGTACTGGCTGTAAATAAAATCTTGTTTAATAAGCCAGAAAATGTAAACAGGCTGCAGAGAACAGAAGAAAAAAAAACAAAAAAACCCAAAAAAAACAAACAAAAAAAACCACCAAAAACCCAACCCACTTGGGAAAAAAAAAAAAAAACACCAAAAAAACCCCAAAAACAAAAAACACAACCCAGCTTTTCCAGACCTAGGAAACATATGTTTATACTAACTGAGAGACCTGTTCTTGCACCCTTGACTCATGTCAGGGAGTATCTTAATCTGCCAGTCTTCCCACCGAAATCGGTAAGCCTGGCTGTGAAGTAAGGCTCGGTTTGGTTTAGATGGATGTATCAAAATCTGACCCAGCCAAATTGTAGCTTAGGTCAGGAAGCTGTAATCTTTCTAAGGACCCTGGACATGATTACTTCACCAGGTGTTCTGTATTTATTGCTTCTTTCTTTCAATTAAATTAATGCTGTTGCAGAGCAAGTGTTGGGGCAGACAGAGCTTAGCCCCTCTGCTCCCAGCATGGTATAATTGCTGAAGGTCACCCACAGATGCACTTGAATCCATACGTGGACATATGCAGATATACAAAGAGAAGCATCGCTGCTTGCCTATGAGAATTATTTGTGGCGAGAAATCTAGCACCTCTGCTTTGTTCCTAGTAGCGGTTCCTAACCTTGCACATCAGTAAATACGAGGTTTGATAAAGGTAAAGGCGGTGGGTGGTGTACAGTGGTGTGTGCTCAGGAAAGCAGGGTCTTTTAGTTTGGCCAGATAGCTTTGATAGTCCAGGCACTAGTTTCACAGAGCCCTTTGTGTGGGGCATCTGGCACAGGCATGGGCCAGGGAGGTTGGGGAGTGATGTGCAGCTGCCTTTTTGGAGGTCAGCATGTCACTTTGTCTTGAAGCAGGGGTAAAACACAGGTTGCACTTCTACTTTAGGGGCTGGCCCAAGGCACAGTGTCTTCTTGCAAGCAGGTTTCTTAACTGATCCTTTTTTAATGATTGCACAGTTTGCTGACTCCATGAGGAGGTTTGGTGTGGCTGACACACTGAAGGGAAGGGATGGCATTCAGAGGGACCTTGACCCCCTTGAGAGGCTTGAGAGGTGGGCCCATGTGAACCTCTTGAAGTTCAACAAGGTCAAGTGCAAAGCCCTGCACAGAGGTCAGGACAAACCCAAGCTCAAGTACAGGCTGAGGGATGGATTGAGAGCAGCCCTGGGGAGAAGTACTTGGTGTTTGTGGAGGAGAAGCCCAACATGACTCAGCAAGGCATGCTCACAGCCCAGAAAGCCAACAGCATCCTGGGCTCCATCAAAAGCAATGTGGCCAGCCAGCTGAGGGATATGGTTCTCTGCTCTCATGAGACCTTACCTGGAATATTGCTTCCACCTGTGGGTCGCAGCACAGGAAAAGGGTAGACCTGTTGGAGCAGATACAGAGGAGGGCTATGAATGTGATCAGAGGGCTGGAGCACCTCTGCTATGAAGACAGACTAAAAGAGTTGGGGTTGTTCAGAGTGGAGCAGAGAAGACCCTGGGGAGACTGCACTGGGAAATTTCAATTAAAGGGGGCTTACAGAAAAGATGGAGAGACCTTTTACATCAGCATGTAGTAATAGGACAAGGTGATATAGCCAGGTTTTCTAGAGAAGTTGTGGCTGCCCCATCGCTGAAAGTCGTAGAATATACTGAGTTGGAAGGACCTCATCAAGAATCATGAAGTCCAACTTCTGGACCTGTGCAGAACACCCCAATATTCACACCATGTACCTGAAAGCATTGCCAAAGGCCAGGTGTTCAGGGCCAGGTTGCACGGGGTTTTAAGTAACCTGGTCTAGTGGAAGGTGTCCATGTCCATGGCAGGGATGTTGGTGAGTTTTAAGGTCCCTTCCAACCTGAACTATTCTAGGATAATGACAGTATGTGGTTACTTTACCAATGTGTCTCACTAGGCTAGTGCTGTTATAAAATCTCAAGAGCAGCCCCAGAAGGAGGAGCCCAGCGGTGGGGTTGAAAGGTGAAGTGAGATTACAAGGGGTTTTTTTCACCTTGGAATTTGTCTTTTTCATTTCTTCTGTCTTTCCCATTTAGATCCTTCCAGAAAACTAAGGTTTTGGTCAATTATATGTGCTTAAAGAGAAACACTGTAATATAGTTTCCACTGTACTGGAGCATTATTCTTGTACAGCTGGAGCTGGCAGCATTTCATTCTCTTACCACCTCCTTTTTTCTCCTAAAAATAGCAGCACACTACAGCAGTATTACAGGAGAGGCAGAAGAACGTTTCCTGAGCAACAATTTTTGCCGGATAGTGGTTGAGGTAGCATCAAGAGCAGATTTGGGGGAAGTTGGAGGAAGATATAAATAGGAACAGAAAAAATGGAACAGAGGCAAAATTGGTGCTAAGAGGATGAGTCTGGTCAGTGAAAGGCCTATGGATGGTGATGTTCACTGGTCTGTGTAACAGGCTGCCTGGGGAATTGGGAGAAACCTCAGCATTTGAATCATTCAGGAGTTGTCGAGACAGAGCACTCAGCAGCACGGTATGGGTAACAAACTCACGGTGCAGATAGGAGGCGTGGGTGACATGACCTAATTTTCATCTCTGATTTCTATGATTTATTAAAGAGTTTTGCAGACTTTCTCTTAGCAGGCTTAGAGCTGGAATTTGAAGCATGGCAATTAGGAGGATCCTTTAATAGTGTGCCAGCACACTTGTCGGGATTTTGTCAGTTACTTGCAGGGGTAGTGTGCTAAGTGCAGCAAACAGAGGTTGGAGACAGGCTCTGTGCCAGCTTAGATCTGGTATTGACCCTGGTTTGTTTTCTCTGTTCAGTCCTGCTCTCAGTGCCACTACTTGTATTTGTGGATTATAATCATCTATTCATCGGCTACAGTAGATATTTCAGAAAAAAAAACCCCAAAACCACCACCCACAGCCACTTCTCATGCCACCCTATTTAATGACACTCTCAAGAAATAGAGAACAGCTGTTTTGTCTCACTGTCCTGATCTCGGGAATCCCTTCTTGCCTGGCTTGGAGAAGCAGAGCCAGCAGACAATGCTTCTGCCCTCACTGGTTTTCCAAGATAGGGAGAAAAGAGTGCCCAATTCCTTCATCAATATATTTAAATATATTCAGGCAGCATTTCTGTCTGCATAGACAATGTACCTACTTTTGTTTGCACAAACTAAATGTGCCGCACAATTATTGTGATGGTGAAATGTTGATATAACTAAATTTCATGAAAGCTAAACTAAAGGTACTTGAAAAGCTGACCTTAAGCTTCTAAGCATTGGTGTTATTTCTGATCTGTTACCCGTTGACCACAGTTCTTCTGAAGCTCAACCACACAAAATTTCATACTTAAGGTTTGAAAGTATTCTACCCTCATCTGCTACTTCTGTGACTTAGATTTCTTGACTTACTCTTCATTGTGTGAACCTGAAACTATTTTTTTTTTTACACTTGCATCATATATAAACTAGGAATATTTTTCTGTGTAGCTTCTCTGCCAACATGATAATGCAGATCAGTAAAGCCAGTCCTTTTCTCAGTCCTGGGGGACAGTGATTGAATTAAGGATGCAGAGCTGAAGAATAAAAACAAGTTCCTTCTTTTTAAATTTTTACCAGCTTCCCATTGCTGTGCTGTAGGAACAGACATCAGTACAAGGCAATCTCCATGGTTTTGGGGTTACCCACGGCGGCAGAATGGTTACACTGACCAGAAGGACACCAGCAGCTTCTGTAACAGGAACGTCTGTATTAAAGCAAACTCTTTACTTGGCTTTGGACTCCCTCCCTCTCAAGCTCCAATGCTGTTTTTACCTATCTGCTTTGAAGATGTGATCACATGTATTTTCCCCATCTCTTATTGTTCTCAATCACCTTGCTTCACCCCAGTAGAAGTTTGGTTATTGCAATTTATTTTCCTGTTTCCCTGTGTCCTGCATTTTCTATCATATGAAGCACCCCTTTCTAACTCTAGCCAGTGTTTCTTCTATTTAAAAGCAAAATAGCTGGTATGAAAAAAGATGCCCCCCGTGACCTTCTGATCCTATGATGTTGCTTTGAAGAACACCGTCAGTGTGTTATGCCACCTTCTTTTAATCAGTCTGTGGAAATCAATAGGACTGTTTGATATTTCCATACATTTGTAAGAAATCTTGTGGGGTTTTTTGTTTTGTTTTGTTTTTGGTTTTGGGTTTTTTTGTTTGTTTGTTTGTTTGTTTTTTGTTTGTTTTGGGTTTTTTTTTCGTCTAAGTAAAACAAGTGTACTAGGAGATGTGGCAACAAAAAATCATCTTAAAAACCTTCTAATTGCATAAGAATATACCCATCACTCTCTGGCTTCCCAGCAGTTATAAAGGGATAAAACAGATACATTAACTACATACTGCATTATGTACTTAACTGAAAATGCTTTGCCACCTTTCTTTGAAGGCATGCCAAGATTATCATTGTTTCTAACCTGCAGAACTGTGAGTGTGCTTCCTTGATAGTGTCCTCTGTGCCTGGAATGTTGTTGTAAGAAGAAAAAGCTCTGCAGGATAGTATTTGGCAAACAGATCAAGGTCTCAGCCAAGGAAGTACATTGTCTGTTAATTTTCTAAACAAAATTGGCTCAGCTCAAGGCATGTGTTTTGTATCTGGTTTCCACTGGCTGTATTTTGATTTTGTAAAGTAGATGTGATATGCAGTTATTTCTGCAAACGTGACGTTGTTTAAAAAACACTAGTTGTTAAATATTTCTTAATTAAACGTTGGCTGCTGAGCCTGAAAGAAACTGTCCAGAAATTCAGAAGGGATAGCACAAACATTAACAAGAGTCTGAATAAGAGTTTACAAAATGAACGGAATTATTTCCTACTTGAAAACATACTGGAGATGTGGGCAGAGCAGAATTCACTCTTTGATTAATCTCATGTTTAAGCCAACATCTTTACATTTCCAGACAAGGAATCCTGCATTCTGATGGCATTTAGTCTTCATTTGAAGACTTTGCATAGCCTACTCTTAACCTACTATTCTGAAGTTGTGATGTATGGAAACCCCATTTTTTTAATTCTGGAAATTTTTAGAACTTTATTTCTTTCTCAACTCTGGTAGGACACGCAATGAGGAAACTATTGATCACTAATACTAGAGAGGTGCAAAACTGGGACATAAGAGTGATATATATATAGCATTGCTTAAGATAACGATTCTGCAAAATGCATGGTATCTTCCAGAACTGGGGTGATGAGGCAGGATGACAAGTGCATTCTGTTAGAAAAGGGCAATTCCTTGAAAACTTAGTGTGGGCTTGGAGTATTTCAGACTCACCAAGTAAGCTGAATTGGAGGGGACCTTCAAGGATTTTCAAGTCCAATTCCTGGCCCTGCATAGGACACCCCAATCATCACACCATGTGTCTGAGATTATTGTCCAAACACTCCCTGAACTCTGCCAGGCTTAGTGCTGTGGCCACTTCCCTGGTGAGCCTATTCCATCCTCTGTGCCCAACCATCCTCTGGGTGAACCTTTTTCTAATATCTGATCCAAACCTCCCCTGACACGACTTCAGGCCATTCCCTTGGGTCCCAACGCTGGCAAATGAAGTAGTGACTGGCAACAGGTAAAGTTTTCATTCAGTGTCAGATAAAAAGCTCCTCAGACTTCTTAGTCCTCCCTGTCAGAGCCACAAGTACAGAACACACAGCTCTTTCCAGGTGCCGGTAAAGGCCTCAGCTTCATTTCTGTCGCCTTCCTTGCATGCCACGGTATTTCTTATCAGTGGGCCTGCCCAGGGTCCTCCCCTGCTTTGGAAAACAAAAGGTAGGAGGTAGCAGTGAGGACAAGGACGAGGTCCTGGGCCCTCCTGGCTGTTGTGCTTGCAAGGAGCAGGATTTCACCTCGTGGTGCTGCAAGACATTGCTTACCTTTCTCAAGGGTGTTCTGTAGTAGCTCCTGGGGCTGGGGGCTGACTGACTGACTGCTCTGCTTGGTCTTTTGTCGTAGGTGCTGCCAAGATGAATAATTCAGTTTGTCAGGTGAAAATTTAAATTGCATCAGTCACACCTCTTCTAGAGTTATCCTGTGATTAAAAATGACAAATGGGTTTCAATGAAACACTGTTTTCATGTTCTCCTAACCTCTCAACACGTACGTGTTTGAAGCTTGAGAGTGTCTCACACACACTCTTCAAAATCTGTCTTTAAAATTATATGTTTAATGTAAGGAGGGAGAAAAGTTTCACGTATAGTTTAGGCAGAACTGAATGTGTATCCATTTTCATTTAAACTGTTGATCTTTCTTGTCTTGCTGCTAGGAACAAGCCATAGCTGTTCAGGCTTTGGATTTCTGCACCTGTCTGGCATGATCTCTTTGCTGAGAAGTGATCCTTTTAGGCTTGACAAAACCTGAATGATTGATCTGGTAGCCTGCCAAAGTAGCCTTACAGTAGCTGATAAATCCTGCGCAGTTACTGAAATCCATTTAAACCTTAATTTTAAATTGTTAACCTCAAGCAGCAGTATAACATGGAAAACCAATGCATTCCTTTCCTGATGGTGCCCCACTTTGTTTAAATGGCTGGTAACTTCCAGCGAGGTTGTGGCCTCATCCCCTCTGAAACCATCCTGCAGTTTCCTGAACATGGAGGCTGCATCTTGACACTCAAATTTACTCTGCCATGTGAGGCAAAAGGCAAACCCCAAGCATGCTGTGAATCCTAAACATGTTGAAGGGGATGCCAAGGTGGCTGATTCCGAATATCCCTGAGTCTTCATCAGCAGGCTGCAAGCTGTGGGCTGTCAGGATTGCCAGCTGGCACTTGCCAGTCGTACTATGAATGGAGCCTGCTTGCTGTTTTCAGTGATGGTGCTTCAGCAGTCAAGCAGATGTTGCCCTACTCTGTAATAGTATTTGGAGATATAGGCTCCTGGGTTTTGGTGTGCAGAGTTGCAGAGCTCTGGGATTGCGGATGATGTACCTGTCTCTCCAGCCTTCAGGTTTGGGCTGAGGGAACTTTGGGGGCTCAGAGGCTCAGCAGGTGTCCCAGATATTTGGGGTTCACAAAAATAACAGCTTTTTGTGGCTGTTTGAGGTGGTTTCTTGTAGGGCATCTGAAGGGCTTGTGGATGATGGGTCTTCTGATCCCCACACTGTCTGTCCACTGGGTGTTAGTTACACTGCCTTCACCTGCTTTGTTCTGCTTCCTCGGGGTCTTGTTATGTCATGTTACCAAAAAATACAGCATTTGCTTCAGACATCTTCTCCCTTTTTCAACTGTAAAGCCAGTAATTTTCTTATAAAATATCAAGTCCTCTTGAACACTGCAAGAATAGTACCAGACGGAAATGTTGTCAACCAGCTCTGCTGTTCAAGTAATCTCTTACATGGATGTGAAAAACACATTTTCAAGATTGAAGTGCTAACCCCAATTTACTGTTGCAAACTAAAGTAAGATATTAGGCCTTTTGTTATTTTAATTCAGATTCCTGTTTAAACTTTGGGCTTGAATCAAACAGTTTTGTAAATGCTGCTGGTTATACAGCTCTTTCTAGTATATTTTCCATACAAAATGTGTAAACACATGCAGTGCTTATGCATCAGTTTTCAAGCTCTTTGCATTCCAGCTATTGGCACTATAAAAATGCATTCATTTAATTGTTAATATAATACTACTTGGCCATTTAATTTCCCTGGTAAAAGATGAGACAGTTTTGTAAGTGAATGGAAGGTTTTTAGCCAAAAACCGGTAAGGGTAAGAGGCTTTGGTTCTAGTCCATGGTCTTGAAAATTGGAAAAAGAGCTTTTTAAGGACTACTTAGAAATAAATGATGGATATTGGTGCCATCTCTTAGTGTGGCAGCTGGAAAATTTAATTATAGGCTGGGAAGTCAGTTAGGGATTAAGGAAAGTGTTAGCAGAAGGGGTGAATGTTAATAACAGCTGTTTTCTCTAGGCTTCAGTGAGGCAAAGAACATATACAACATAAGTGTAGGGACAAACATATGCTGGCTTTGAAAAAACTCCAGGCCTTTGTGCCTTGGCACGTGGCACCAGTTTGTGTGAATTCATTTTACTGTCTCGCACATGTGGAGGGGGGAAAAATTCTTTCTTTCCATTTCAGAGTCCTCGGCACAGGGGAGTTTGTGTTCACAGCTGGAAAACAGCACCTGGGCCAAGGATAAATATAAACTGCAAGACAAGCATGTACTGATAACCTCATTAGGAGAGTGGAATTGGCCTGAGAGAAGGGGATCCATACAATGAAATGTTCGGGCTGGGGTCCTGACACCCCCATGCCTTGCACTGGCTTTGCTCTTGTCCCAGACAGCGCACTGCCTGTGCCTGCAAAGGCCTGTGAACTAAAACAAGGTACAAAACCCATGGCACAGAGTGTACCTTGTGTTGCAGACCCTGCACACCTGCAGTTTGAAAGAAACTCCAAATCTTTTTGCATCTGAAAGCAATACATTGGGAAATAGTTCTGCATCTGCTCAGGGTACCCATAAATCCTGGTGTACAGGTCAGGCACCACTGCTGAGGTTAGAAACAGTGCAAAGGGCAAGGATGGTTACAGCCAACACAGTGTTAAGGCTGAATCAGTCTTCCTGTTCTGTCATTTTTCTAGGTGCTCAGTTTAGGTTTTGTAATTCAAGTACATTCAGTCTGTTCTGAAAATAGGTAAATAGCTTTTTTTTTTTTTTTTTCCCTTGCCTTTTTTTTTTTTTTTTTTCCCCTTCTTCTTCTATGGCACAGGTTTTTCACTGTATAAATTTTATTTGAATGAAGAGGAGTTGGAAGAGATGTGTACTATACTGAAGCTTGCCAGCTGCATACATGACTTAACAAGTCTGCTTTCTAACAAAAAACTGTTTTCTGCAGTAACCAGATGTCATCCTCTGAGAGGACAGAGAATGATAACTTAAGCCATCTTTTGAAAAAAACAAAAACCCACCAAAAAATTATCAGCTCCCCCCCTCCAAACACAAGAAACAAACTCCCAAAGGCAACGCAAAAATCCCAACCAGCCCACAAAACCCAGCCCAAAAATACAGCCTTTTTGTTGTGAAGACTGTTTGAAACAGATGTACACTCATGGCTTCTTCATGTTTCTACTCTCGCAGAAGTTTGGATTTATCCTTCTTGTATATGAGTTTTAAAATTGCCTTCTATTCAGCCATAGTAGTAGACCTGCTGTACCTTACAGACTGCTATGGCCACAGTATTAGAGGAATAAACTCAGTGAATCATTTTCTCCATTAAAATCTAACTAATTTGAATATGTGCATTATTTATAGCACATTTCATAGGTTTATAGCTGTACATGATCTTCCTTCACAATTAAAACTTGCAGTGCACAAAAATGTATTTCGTTTCATAAGCTGCAAAACTGTGCCCTGTGGGACTTCTGGGTGTTAGAACACTGAGGTTGTTGTGGAAATAATTCAGCCTGTCTGCGCTTACTTGCATGTGTCCAACCAGAATGAATGTATGGCTGTGGTGTATAGGGTGGTACAGTCAAGCACTTGAAAAATAACAAAACAATCTTCATTAAAAAATTGGAAGCTTTTGGGTGCTTGCCAGTTTTGGTTACAGCTTGAGCTGGGTGGTCCAGTGAAGGGGCTGATGGTCTCTTCTGTCCTTGCTGGCTCGAGTGGGTGCTGGGTGGGTGCAGTGGCACATAGGGGTTGTGGGTTCCCTCTTTGGCCCAGCTGCTTCCCACTCACTGAGGAGGGACAAAGGTATTTACACCTCTTTTTCTGGAGAGCTTACAATCCGTGGGAAGCTGTCTGGCATTGGACAGAAAGCACTTCATGTGCTGTTTAAAATGCTGGACAAGAATTCACAGCAGGCATTTCCTGTTGTCTGAAGTGTGAGCAGAGGAAGAGAAAAAAGGAAGAAATCCTAATAAAATGCATCTCACTTTAGGGATGATCAAGCTGCTTACTTGAACCTGTGTCACTTGAGGTTATGTCAGTGTAGGTCAAATGATACGCTGAACTGCAGATGAAATAATAAGAAATAAAAAGAATCCCTGTTTTTTTGAAGGCAGCACACTTTTACAAGACTGTAAAAGATTATAAATAGGGTGAAACAGGAGAACCTCAAATGTGTGTGCTTTGGAAGTTGTGCCCTTGATTGCATGCCTGCATGTGAGCGAGAGAAGAAATCTAACTCACTCAGTCCGTAGGCTGCTATGGTTTTCTGGGTAGTTTCAGTTTAGGTTTTTGTTTGTTTGTTTGTTTGTTTGTTTTTTCTCTAGTTGATTCTTCTCCCCTCCTTCTCCCACCCCACCTTGGAAAACCCATTAATTGCAGCTGTAATTCTGAGGCTTAGATGCAGTTCTGGGCACACATGACCCTGCTGTGTTCCTGGTCTTATTTACTACTAATGGATTAGACAAAAAAGAAAGTCTCAGAACCCCACCCTGAAATATTGCAAGCTGCTTTTCTTCTTAAGAACTCCTAAACATCCAAGCCCACACTTGTATCCACTTAAGCCAGCTTGAACTAGCTTCTCTGCAAGTTTTCAGTTGTCTGAGTGCCAGCCATTGTCTACCACTTGTTTGGAACGAAGCAGTATCCTAATATTGGCGTGTCAGCCCTTTCTTGGCTTCACATCCCCAAGGCACGTTTGCTGTCAGTACCAAAGGTAGGAAGAGGAGGTCTCCTTGGAAGTGTAATGTAGGCTGAGGTTCTGTTCCCTCTTGAGAAACCAGTATCAAAATTGTTCTTCAAATACATGTTTACAGGAATCAGTCTCAACCTCTCTCTCAATTTTACCATTTTTTCATTGGTGAGGCAGAGCTTGTAGTTCATTTCATGAGCATATTGTGATGCCCAGATTAACCTGAAATTGCAGTCTTTCCTCACCATTTAGCTTTTGGTTCACTAAGGGTTGAGGCAAACATTTGCCAGCATACTGAGAGGAACTTGACACTTCTGTTGAAAATAACTTTTCCCCAAAAGCACTGCTTGCATTGGAACAGTTTGGGCTCTGGCTTGAAGCCATAGGTTCACCTAAGCATGTTACACGAAGTGACAGGTAGACAGAGGTAATACATATTTTAATGTGCTTGACTCAGCTAGAGACCATAAAATGAGGTAGACTAGACTTTCCTTTCCTAGCTTGCTCTGAATTTATTAATAAGTTGTGACACTGCCAGCAATGCCACTCAGGTCGCCTTAATGGCCCTGTGGATCTTGAAAGTGGACAGGAACTTTGAGTTCCTGCCTTTTTAGGAAGGTGTTCTCAGCTCCTGTGAAACCATTACAGCAAACATGCTGGGGGTCAGCCTGGCCAAATTTCTAATGCCCCCAAGACCTGTCAAGGAAATGGAGTGCATATGTCAGTAAATGGAAACTGTAGGTGAAATCAGAAATGTTTCCAATTGGTACTCCCTAATATTTTAGTAAATACCAGAGTATCGTGGCATGAATGTGCTTTGGATACAGGGAGCTGCAGCTGTTCTAACATAAATCATGTGCACTCTTGTCACGGAAACTAGATCTTGTATGGAAATAAATGCCTTAATTTTTGGATGAAACCCTACAAAAGAGAAGGGACTTTGTAAGTATATATTTTTTTAAATCTAATAATATCTAACTAGTAAGTGAGGCTTTTCCCTCACTTTTTGTTGACTAAAATGTAGCTAAGGTGGTTTTTATTCACTAGGGAGATCCTTAGACAGGAGTGTGGAGAAAACAGTGTGGGATTATGAATGGATCAAAGGTTAAAACTAACTTGATAATTGTCATAATATGGTGAAAATATTGAACTCTTTGCTAGCTGGAGGTATGAAGAGAAGTATTGTTTTCAGACATAAAGCCATCCTTGCAAGCTGTTCAGCATCGGCAAGGACAGTTGATCTTCAGCTGAAAATAGGATTTGGATGCTATTGCTCTGGAAAGAACTGATGGCTATGAGAACAGAGGAGAGAAGAAAGAGCCTGAGAGAGGACTAAAAATAGGACTTGCCAGAAGAGGCAGAGGAGAGAGTGGTCTGAGGGGCAAACAGCAGCTGTCTGTGAGCTGCAGAGCCACGCTGTGCATCCACTGTTGTCAGGATGAAGAGAACTCAGTACCTTTAAACTGGGAAGAATTAGGTCAGACATTTGGGGAAATTTTCGTAAACATCAAGGCTAGGGAACCGTTGCAATAAATGGCCTTTGGGGAGCATGTAAACTTCAGCATTGTGGGATTTTAGTAGCAGGTGACATAAATATATGTCAGGTAGAGTTTAGGCAAGGGGGCTGGGAAGGGGACCGTGGAGCGTTGAAGTCGGTGTGCAAGACGAGCTCCCCTAGTTAAGATCCAACGTGTAACTGAAGTGCTTGTTTTGTGGTGGTGCTTTTGGCATGTTTGCAATGTCTGTATCTCTCAAAGAAAATGTGGTGGCTGCTGCTGTAGGGATAATTAATGCCATTCTGGAGCTGGGGGAAGAGTTAGTTGGTTTCTTGCTTCCTTGCTAGCCTTTAAAGCAGTGATTCCTTGAGGGTGAATTGTCTGTGGCCCCAGCTGTAGTATGCATAGAGTGAAGGCGACAGAGAGCAGAACGGGTTGGAGCCCAGCTGCAGGGTACCACTTCCCTGGAGCATTCATGACTTCCAGGGTGGGGGTGGATTACCTCATTCATTTTTTAGTTGAGATGTAATGGCCCTGTGAATACTGGCATGGAGTTTTGCGTCCCCACAGAAAACAGACTGCCGAGTGAGCAGAAGAGGGGAAGGAGAGGTGAAATGTGACTGTTAATCTGGCTTCAGACATAGCTCTAGGAGAAGAAGCTCGTGGTTGTTGAGTCACTGTTTATGATGCTCTAGGGAGCAACTGTGTTTCCTACATGGTTATTAGGTCCTGAGAAGGTTGAATTGTGCACTAAGGTGTCAAAGTTGTTTGATATGTTAAACTTTGAAATTTTAAATGCCTTCTTGAGCAAATCTTTCCAGTAAGGACTTAGACAGTTACCCAGTTACCGTTTTTTTCCCCTGCCCAAACCAGCGTATAGTGTGGAATGTAAATGAATTTTACATGCTGTGACCTGAAGAGTACTGAAGAAAATGGATTGGCATAAAAAATAATAATTCGTTACAATGCTCAGCAGTCCTTTGTCACTTGGCCAAGAGAGTCCTGCATAGGGTCCTGCATAACGTCAGGAGGAAAGATGGCAAAAGCCACTGTTCATGGACTTGTTTCACTGATTTGGGCGTTTGCCTCGTTAGCACATGCAACAAGTTTGAAACTCAGCACGCTAAATAGGGTCCGGTATCAAAGTCTCTCACATTGTTTCTGAATTGTAGCATTCTCCCTTAAATTTAGGTAGATTGTAATGATGGAATTAGTGCTTTGTAGCCTTAAAAGCATACCATCAAATATTTAGCAAAGGTATCTTTAAAGTAAAGTATGTGGGGAAGAAAATAATTTAGGTTTTAAAGTCATTTGTTACAGAGTTTGGAAACTGTAGCAACCAGCTTAATTCCCTTTACTTCTCCTCTTAAATTATCAACTTGATACAGAATATATTTTTTTATTATCCTCGTAAATGCTAACTTTCTGTTGACTAACCTAGATTTATGTGACTTACTTTCTTGAAACCCTAGTGATTTAAAAGCTGCAAAGAGCTTTTCCCTTCCTCTTTCTGCTCTTTCTGCTGCAGAAGTTTGTCCATTCCCTCTTACTTTTTGTTTTGTTTTGTTAAGCTGCATTTCTGCAACTTTCTACTTTCTTATTTTTCCCTCCTCTTTTTTTTTTGTTGTTTTTCTGGCTGCTGTCTTGTGGGGACACTTTAGGCCACCTGTCTGTCCCAATTGCCTCAACCCCTTCTGTCCTCTCTGAGCTGCTTTCGTTTCTATGTGTCTGAACTCCAAAAAGGTCATACACATTGCAGAGGAATTGCCAGATCTGGTGACATCCATCTTCAGAGACAGCATAATCCAGTATAACACTGGGTCAAGAGTATATAATGTAATTACTATGGAGCTGTATGTGGAGCATTTCAGGGTTTACTAGGTAAAAAGGGTTAAAGCTTCTTTAAAGATAGCTATTTTCTTTGTCAGGCTGTATTGGATGCTGGTCTGCAAATCCTTGTAGTTTGGTGTAGCTGCACAGATGGTGAAAGATTTTGGCTTTACTGGGATGTTACGTGAAGACAGTGAGGGCTTGCTCTTAATTTCTTACAGAGCTGATCGTGCAAAGGACCCTTGGGACTTGACTAGTGTGCGTTGGGAGGTGTGAAGGAGCTTCCCATGCTTTGGAAACATATAACTAAAATTGTTCTAAAACACGTAATCAAAGTGTGACTGGCTCTGGAAGAGAATCCCGCTTTCTGGCTGATTTTAAGCGAGATCACTCCACAGATGTCTGGACCCACCATAAATATACTTGTTGTTCGTGCGTTTCCACTCTGACCAATTTGTTCCTAGAAGTCCCTGCTCCCACACCATCCTCAGATCTTGGTTTGCATCCAACACATGATTTTACAGCTGGTGTCTATGAAAGGTTAGGGCTCACTGCTAGTATGTGCATTTGCATTTTGGGGTGGAAATGTTGAACTGCATTTTCAGAGGGTGCTGGGAGGATGTTTTTGCAGTGACAGTGTAACCTGGAGCGCACCTGTCACAGGCTAGCTGCCAGTGCCAATTGAACAAGTATTTTTTGATCTGTAGCAGGTAATTAAAGCTCTGGGGAGCGTGGAGATCCCAGAAGAGTTTAGGTATAAAAACCTAGCTCTCTGATGCCGTGGGCTTGGTTGTTCAGGCTCACAAGATTTTAATTTGTTTGGGGAGCCAGTGGTTTCCTGCTACACTGTTCCATAGTGGAAAATCTTTTACTTGATATTGCGGGATGTGTTTTATATTCAAAACTGACATGAATGCCCAGGAGATTAAAATGTAAATATGAAATGAATAATCCATTTCAGAAAAACAAAACCTATTATGGCTAAAAACACTGTGATGCCTCACCATCAGGTAGTCTTACTGCATCAGACCCATTTAGCACCTTAAAAGTTGAAACATGGTGTGTAAAATTAGTGTTAGTACAGGAAGAAACAAAAGGAAAAGAGGAAGATGAAGTAGGAGCGCTTTTGCCCTCAGGCCTCGGCATGATGGCTCTCATCACACAGAGCTGCCTTTATTTAACTAGGACCCAGCATGAATTCAGGGTGGTTCCTCTGCATTTTTTTCACTGCTTGTGACTTCTTCCTTCCTTTTGCATCTGCCTGAATTTTTGAAGTTTTTTCTCAGTTATTTTAATCCAGCATTGAGGAACACTTGGAGCTCCAAGTGATGGAGAGCAAGCGCTGCTCTGGGATGTTGTGGGGGAAGCCATTGCTCAAGCGTCCTGCCTTGCGTGACCCAAGTCAGATCTGCCATCGAGAAGAAATGATACGTGACCCCCTTAAAAAATTGGTTTTAAAATCCTCAGTTCTGGGCAGGTTTATGGAAAACCTGCTGAAGCTGAGCATGCTGCAGGGCAGCTGTGCCTGTGATCCTGTGCCAGGGCTGGGAGCTGGGAGCAGAGCTGGCAGCCACAGTGCTGGTTTGAGTCTTGCTGGGAAGGAGCAGTGGTGGGCACTGAAAATGGCTGTGGCCAGCTGAAAGAGGCATCAGGCAACTGGCTGCAAAATGTCCCTCTTTCCTCCATCTCTGAACCACACTGGATTGGAAAAAAGGCTACAAAAATGTAACAGTGAATTCCCTCCAAACCATAAAAATGGGGGGAAAAATATCCAGTCACTGAAAAAAAGTCCAAACAAACCCAAACAAAAAAAATTATACCGTGACATTGCCTTTGCAAGTAATAAGCTAGGGAAGGTTTAATTTATCAGTGAGTAGTCCTTTGGGACTTTTTCAACCACTATTCAGTTAAATAAAGCATAAAACCAAGTAGTTTCCTTGCTGGATTCTAATTAATAAGATAAGTCAGAAAAGTTGAGGTGATATTTTTAAATTGCAATTCAAATTTTCTTTTGCTTCATAGGCTCTTCCATCACCTGAGCTGGAATGATAAATGTCTGGTCAGGAGTCAGAAGCCCTTGGAGGAGATGGGCTTGGTGCTCTGATTTGTACCTTGTCTGTCTGATTCTCTTGTTTCTGTGAGGTTAGGCAGGTCACTGGCTTGGGAGCACTGGAGCACAGTCTCTTTAGGTACTGTATGAAACAAAAAATATTGTTCACAGGTGCTACGGTATTTTGGCCTGAGGGTAGTGTGATAATGTAGCACACACCTGCCACGTGTCAGCAACCCTGTGCAACTCTTTTTTTTTTTTTTTTTTTTAGTTTGAATTGGTTCTATTTTCATGCTCAGTATAAGAGAATATGAACTTTAATGATGTGACGCCTGAAGCACACTCAGTTTCTGTGACATTAAATACAACTTTTAAATAGTGAATGGTGCACAGGGAGCCCCACATGAACATTTGGCTCCAGAGCAATTTAGAAAGGTCAAAACCTCATGTAAATGTAACCCAAGTAATCAAAGTCACTTGTTTGCAGAAAATCAACTTGTGCCATTGAGGGCTCTTTCTTGCCTTTTTAGTTTCTGAATTAAATATTTATCAATCGGTTGTAATCGAACTACAAGCAGTTTTGGTGTGGGTTTTGTTTTTTGCCAAGGTTTTTTCAGTGAAATATGGAAATGGGGATGAAGTTGGGTGTGTTTCTATGCAATTCTCTCATGGCCAACATCTGCGGGATGTTGCTGTATTCTCCGTTATGGGTTTCTTAATTTCCTTCTCCTCCTCCTCCTCACATCTGCCTTCTTCCTGTAATTCCCTGTTGTTTCTCACTATACAGATTTAAAAAGTTATTTGTGTATTATTTTTACCTTCCTGCAATGCAGTATTTGTGAGGATTAAAGCTTTTTCATGAGCAGACAGTTTGCTGAACTCTGTTATAAACATCAATTCTTTGTGTTTCTCAGGAGTTCTGATTTCACCTGTTGGGTTTTCTTTGTGTTGAAGTTTGGGTGGTTTTTTTAATGAATGAAACAACTGTCAGGTTTGGGTTAAATTGTGCATTTCTATAGTTACACCCAGCACTCTCAGAGAGGTGTGTGCTTGCCAGCTTATGTACATGAGCTCTTCCAGACAGGAGTCATCTGCAGGAACTGGCGTGAGTTGTGGGCAGTAGTTGTAATCAATCCTGCTTTTGGAGGTGGATGAACCCTGGCAGTGTGGGATGAGGGGGGCAGAGCCAGTCCTCACTCTGGATGCAAGGAGAGACCATGCACTCTCCATGCTTGGAGACCTGAACAGAGAAATTAGTGGGAAAATGCAGTTCCCTTCTTCCACTGCTGAATCTATGTTTGCCCCTGGGGAAAAATGCTTGGATCAGCAGGATAGGAAAAAATGATCCAAAACATGTTATGATGGCCTGATTCTTCTTCTCTTCAGAAATTAGGGTAGCCTTGGTGTGCTCTAAGTGTTACGACCTCCAAAAAGTGATCTGGTGTTTTCAGGGATCCCAGTCAGTCAGACTCTTTATGAACTTTGCGTGCAAATGGGGCAGCAGAAATGGCAATGATTCTGGGCTTTATTTCTTTATTCCCCCATTCAGAGAGCAAAACAGACCCAGGTAATTTCATTGACTCATAGAAATTAAAGGTAAACAGGAGATAAAAATGTCACCCTGTGCATCTAGGTGTTCTGAAACAGAACTAAATATATGCATTTTGTGAATTTAGGGTTGTCAAAGCAAGTGGAAGGGGTAGCAAAATAGACAAAGCTTAATATCTTATGCTTTACAAGGTTGCAAACAGAGAATTTTGTTGCTGCTTTTTTTATTGGTATGTAAGTGTCCCATGGTGACTCCACACAGCTATAGATAACCTCTTCTTGACTGTCATTATAGTTGATATGCTGTCTACTCTTAGTCCCACTTGATGCCAATCAAGTTCTTGCTTCACTGTTAGCAAATGCGTGATTACTTTCTGTCTGCAGGAAACTTGAATGTATTGCAAGGCTCTTATCAGCCCCTCTTTCTATTCCCTTTCCCAGAGGAAACAAAGCTCCTTAAATGTTTTTCCACTGGTCAGATTTTCTAAAGCTGAGTTCTTCCTACTCCCTGCTTGACACTCTTTAATGCATATTTTTCAAAGAAATATTAATCCTAAACTTAAATATAATATGCTGTATAGCTCTCCCTGGTGCTGCAGAAGGCAGAACACCTCCAGCATTATGTCCCACAGAAATCCATCAGACCTTCATGCTGCTTCATTCCTGGTGCCTAGCCTACATCTTCCTCATCACTTCTCACTTCTGAGGTCTCCACTGCTGTTGCCTTTACCCTTACAGGAATGTAGTCAGATTCAGCTCATATGTGGGGTTTTTTTCAGAAAAACCACATTTGCTTTGCTCTTCTTAAATTCAGGAGAGGGTGCCAGTGGTGTATCCCAACATCATCAGTGTGATGCTGAGCATGGATCAGGTACACTCCCATCTTCCACTGATCCTCAAATAGCTGTGATTCCTGAAATCAATAAGTTTTCACGGGTTGTCATCGTGATGCTGATAACATTGTAGGCTAGATAGGCTATGATTTTTTTTTAATCACTGGTACACCTTTCCACCCCCCACCCTTCCTTTTGTGATAATGTAAGTTATTTCTGTGGTTCACTCATGAAAAAGTCACATGGGGCTGTTTTAAAAGCCTTTCTAAAAATAGGTTCTGTCATCTGTACTACTCTACTTCCTTTTTATCAGCTGGGACAGATGGCCTGTCAGAGAGAGCAGGAGAGGCATTACTCTAGTTTGACATGACTTCTTGATACATTCATGTTGGCCATTTGTTGTGTTTTGTTCCTAATCTCATTATTTTTACAGGATTAGAAATCATTTAGCAGTGTGCTCCAGTAACTTTGGTTTTAGAAGTACTCTGGTTTTTATGCTCCCACTTTCCTTTGTAAGACTGGGTGCTGTGTTTGGTCTTTTCATTTTAGACCTTACCTGGACTCTCTGGCATCTGCATAGCAGTGGTTAATGGTTTAAAGATGATTGATGCTGGTTCCCCAAGTGCTGTAGGGACACTTTCAGTGCTCCTGCTGACTTGAAACCACTTGGCTGACTGATGTGTTTGCTCTATTCTTCCCTTACTCCAACCAACCTGAATTTGTACATCCTGTGTGTCAAGTGAAATATGCCCCCATTATCTGGTCCCAGATAGCTGCTGGGAAATGAGGCACTGGAGAATTCAGCCTTTCTCATGTTTTGTAACAGGCCAGGTTTTCTTTCTAATGTATTTATAGACTTGCTTCTTATTGTTTGCCACATCTCTTGGTTAATTCTAAGTCACTGGGCATCCTAGTCTTCATTTCTCCTTTTATGTTCATCCCTGAGTCATGCGTCTCTGGCTTTGCTTTGGTGTACAATCCCTTTTTGATACATTCCTCCCCTTCCCAGGTCCTTTCAAAGCTTCTGACAGTTTCTGTCCCCAGGCTTGCTAGGTGAAGTTTCTCCAGAAACACTCAGCTGCATTTTCATTTTGTGCTGATGGTGCCAAGGGGTGCTTGTGTGCCTGGGATGAGGGAGTTTTGGGTCCTGACAGGTAACCCATGTCTGCAGTTCCCTTTTTGTCCCCTTTAAAAGGTGTGTCTGGTGGTTTTAAGGTGCCCTCTTCATCTCCTCCAGATTACATTACTCCTTCTGCTTTCCTCTGGTTTTCCTTTCATCTTCATCAACAACCTTTAAAGAAATCTGTATCATGCACCTTCCTAGAAGGCCAAACAAATATTTTAAATGATGCTATATCTTGCAACACCTCCAACCAGCTTTTTTTTTATTATTGATTAACACCTCCCTGCCTTCCCTGCAGTCTCTCTCCTGCATCTGTGCTTGGGCCCATGTCCTCTGCCACCACATCTGTTAAGTCATTTAGCCTGGAGCACTCCGCTGACAAGATAGCATCATCCAGATGCTTAGCATCTTTTTCCATTGGTTTTCCTCTTGTCTCTTTTATTATCACTTTTTTGACTTTATTTTCATGGGGGTTTTGTTTGTTTGCTTGTTTTTTAATGTGCTGACTTTAGTGGGTTTGTTGTTATATTAGTACATTTAAGATTCAGTAGTGAGCTCAGCTCAGCACAGCCAGTGTGTGTGCATTGAAGCATAAGGGTTGTACTTGCTGGGCTGGAGCCTCACAGCCATGTCAAACAGATGGGTACCCATCAGTGCCCAAAGGAGAGCTGTTGCTTCCCCCTCCCCATCCTGGGGATGGTTCAGCCCTCCCAGCTGAGCCACCAGGCTCCCAAAGTCACACTGGTGCCAGCATGAGAAAAGTGACAGGAGCATGTGGTTAGGAGGAGGCATCCAGAGGCTCATTTTGGGGTTGTTCCCACCCGTGTCCATTCAGGACACATCTCTGCAGTCACTTTGGCTTGTTGATGTTCACTGAAGTAACTACAATGCCAGGGAGGTGCCTCTGCTTCAAGGCTTCCAGTTGCTGCTGGCACTGGTGATGGGTCAAGAGCGAGCTGGTTTTAACTCTTGGGGACCCTGTGCCAGGTGTTTGTGGCTTGGGTGCCTCCTGCTTGTGAGGGTGAAACTCATCCACATTAAAGAGGATCAACAGAAAATGATCGTTTTCCTAAAAAGGAACCCAACTGGAATGAAGTGAGCTGAGGTTCAGGCAGTTTGATGGAAACAGTTTATATTTCAAGCTTAGAAGTCGGCGTTCTGGTTTGTATTCTTTTCTTGAGACATATATTGGCATTTCTGTCACTCCTCATTGCAGCAATATTGTTCTCCATATGCTCTTCTCATCAGCATCTCATCGTTATTGGATAAATATGTCTCTCATTATGCAGGACATTATTTTTGAAGTATGGAATCATTATTTTGTTACATAATTTCCAAATTTGGACCTTTGCAAAGATTTGTAACAATCTTCAAGAATTACTGTAATTGAAGGAGAACTTTCTACAAAGAGAATTAATTAGATCAAAGAAGCATTTAAATGTAAATCATTAATCCGTGCATTGCAGGAAATAGTTAGTGGCTATGTATAGTTCATTTAATTATACTTGGTTCAATTTTGTTTTCTCATTACATCACAATTTATTTGGAATTAATTTGCAATTTCTTGTCTAATGTGACTTCTGTTTGCTTAATATAGAAGATATTTTCACTAGCATGTATTTATATATAAATAAAGGTTTATTAATGACTGCAGCATTAATTAAGCTGTGGGCTCTGCTGTCAATTAGCGGTGAATTTTGTTGCTCTGTAGATGCAGCCCAGAAGGCCTGGGCCCTGAAAATGTGAGGTAAAGTGTCGAGTTTTTGAATGTATGTGGTTATACAGTAGATTGGGGCTGTCACTTGCTGCAGGGGACCAGGTGACACAGAGGACAACATGGTTTTGGTTCCCTTATGGAGAAAATTAAATTATGTTCTCTAAGTCTATAGCGAGTAATTGGTAATGGAAATGGGAAGCTGCCATAGGTTGATAGCTGAAGGAAAGAAGGTATAGGGGTTGTGTCAGGTTTTAGGATGCGGGGGTTTTGCAGAAGCGGTTTTGTAGTCCTTATGTAATGTTTCATGTAATGGGACGGTTGGAAAATATTTTTTGCTGTGATTTGACCACGTTGTGTATAAAATTATTAAAGAATGCCATGTTGATTTTTTGAAGTTGTGTTTTAATACTTTGGTAGTATATTAATGGCTGTACTCCCTTACCTGTTGTCAGCAGCACTAAAACACTGACATTTTAATATTTTGGTGATATTTTTATTTCACACTGCTGAAAGTACGTAAGTTTTACCTTAAATTTTTAGTCACAGATTAAAATAAGCTAGTTTGGGGCTTCCCCTCTCCCTGCCACCCTTCCCTTTAATCAACAGGCTTAATTTTCATTCTGATTTTCATTCTGCAGCCAAATGTACTTTCGCCTCCGACTATCCAGTGATAGCAGCATCTGCGTTAAGTTTGGACTCAGCTAATCTTTTGGAATCTTTGAATACCGGGTTGTAAGCCAAAGCATAGCTATCCAAGAGCACATCTGGTTTGCATAGTATTACCTCATTTGTATAAGGTAGTGCTCCCAGTTTCTCTTCATTGCTTTGTTTTCTGTTTTCTGGAAAGGGGAATTTGATACAGAGGCTGTGCTGGCAACAGAAAAAGTTTAAGGAACTTAAGTGCTTTCTTTCTTCCTGTGCTGAAGTTCCCATTAAAAGTCATGGTTTTGGTACATAGCCAGTTATAGTAAATAAACTAATCAAATGAGAATAAGAAATTCTCAGCCAGCTGCCTGCTTGATAAATGTTTGGGCACTACCAGCTATTCTGTCAGGTTTGCTGCATACAAAAAAAAGTACAGCAATATTTATGTTGGTAAATTTCTCAAGATTACTGTTATTTCTTTCAATAAGTGAAATTACCTCTTCCTAGGAGGATTGTTGTGCTACTTATAACAAATGAAATGCTGTCAGAGTTCATGCGGATAAGCAGCTGTTTGCTGAGGAAGGCAAAACAACTTATTGGCTTGCACTGAGAGAGGAATGTTGTTTTCTGCCCTGTAATTTAGGTATTTTCAACCTGTGCTAGATGGAAGGAGATAAATCTTAACAATTCTCTCATCTGAGGACTTTGTAAGGAATGGGATTTGCAATGTGTTTGCTTTGCTTCTATTTACACCTGTAAGAGAACAGTGTGAGAAGAAGAATATTTTGTTTTCAGTGTTTGTTATTAAACATGTTGCATGCGTGGGGAAATAAAGACATTTGGAAATGGGCAGCCTTGGGTTAATTAAATCCATCTGCTCTCTGACTAATGATAGTGATATTGTATCCAGGGAATCTCCTACCCTGAAAGATTTGATAAAACACACAAAGTATTCTGTTGGAGCACTCTTAAAGCCAGCAAGAGCTCATGGAACTGGAGAGAAAACCAGTTACTCCTAGAGAGTAACTCAGTGTATTGTAAGGCTACACTTCATGCAGGAATGTCCCAGAAGAATTTAAGAACCACATTTGTTGTTCCCTGAGATTCAAAATTTTAACTGGCAGGAAAAGCGAAACCTGTTTACATTTCATGCTACATGAAATTGTGGTTTATGGGCCTAATTTAAATGTCTGTTTCCATGCTTGCAAACAGACAGGATACAAATGTTCATTAGGAAAGAAGCTACACAGGGTGCAAAAATGAGCTTTCAGAGGCATGGTGATGGCAGCTGAAGAAAACAGACCTTTGGTTAGTATTGACTGGCAGTCTGATCCTATAAAGAATACTTCTTTCTAAACAGCAAGTATGATAGTTACTTTTTATTTACACTGCTCTAACTAATATCGAGAGGGGGGGAAAATATTACAACTTACTACTTGCATTACTCTTTTTATTATTCATAGGTGCTCTTTCTTATTGTTTGAGCAATGATTTTTGTAGTTGACGTTAGGTTTTGGTAACTTCCTAATGCATAGTTTCTGGAAAAGAAAGCTGAACACCTAGTTTGAGTTTATTGAAATAATTATTGGATTAATTTGCATTTCATGTCCTCAAACACTTGTACAAAACAGGGTGGAGTGGGGGTGGGCAGGGGCAAACTTGAGACATTTATGGAGACCTGGGTGCTTCTAAAGCAAGGAAAATATAACAAGTGTCCGATGAAGAATAGTTTATTCCACATTGATTTGACAGATGGGTAAAGCAAAACTCTGAGAGATTAACATTGTTGTTCAATTTAATGTTTAAAACATACAAAGAAGAGTGGCTTAGGAGAATTGAACATGGAGGATGGGTTTGCATGATCTACATTGGAGGAACTTGTTTAGGCTTCCTTCATAGCAAGTTGAAGTCGCTCTAGTATGTGATTTATCTCAGCTTAAAGCAGGAATTTAAAATAGGTCAGATGAATCCCTCTCTGAAACGTCTGTTTTTCTGCTCTGCATTTAAAGTGACCATCTCAGATATGGACAGCTGAAGTTTGATGAAATGAATGCCTTTCTCACTGTTGCATTTTAAGACCCAAGTTAATTATTGCTGTTTGTAAATGCTAAAGATTTTTTTTTTTATATATATAACATATTTCGAAAAGTGTTTTTTTATACAATTGTGACAGTTTGAGTGTAGGAATTTATGATGTGTTTTTAAACAAGTGTGTCACATGTTAGTACCTTGAAAATGTGGCCTGAAGCATAAATCTGCCATGTATGCTTTCTAGTTCTGCCTCTCTCTGGTGCTGTTTTGGCTGGCAGGGGTGGGAACGTGCAACCCCCTCCTCGCACACAGGAGCTAAGCACAGGCTGAATGCTGTGACTTGCTTTGTTCTGCAGAGACATGTATTCCCTGGAGAGCTTAGCCTTGAGAGTGCAGAATACACAAGTGAGTTTGAAAATAGTAATTGGCCTCATTTAAAACATTTTCTGTCAAGCAATTTAGCTTATCAAACATTTAAGTGAAAAAAAATTGAAAGGTTTGTAGTTTTCTTATGTTCTATAATAAACTTGTTTCTACTAGTGAGCATTGTAGTATATGCTAGGATTTCATAGTGACTTCCTAGCAGGTGAATTAGCAGATGTATGTTTTATGGCATCACCTTTAATTACACAGTAGCCATGGTTACCAGGTTCAAGAAATCATGTCCTGATGACTAACAGAAATAGATTGTAGCAGACTGGTTTGCCTTCAAGTTGCTTAGTAGCAAACTATTCAAGAATAAGTTTGTGAGGTCTGAGAACATATGAGTAACAAACATAAAAGCGCAGTCCCTTTTCTGAACTGACAGAGAGTCTGTTTTTCAAATCCTTGTTTTGAAAAAAAAGCACAGTATATTTTTTTTTTTAAGTTGGGGTCTGTGAGTTTGAGAACTGGGTGCCAGCCACGTATTTGCAACAAAACTATTTAATTGAAGTAGTTAAAATTTTGAATGAATGTTGCTACTATTTTCATTTTGATTTAGTACTGGACGAAGTTAAGTACAAACAGACTTTGCACATTCAGTGAAAGTTGTATTCCCATCATTTTAAATCTAACACTTGGAATGACTTCATGGAAGTCTTTATGTTTTCTTTTAGATGCTCTTGCACTTAGAAAGAAATGACAGAAGTGTAGATAAATTCAAGTGGGAAGGACAGAATTGGGTTTAGAGGCAAACGTATGTTTGCACTGCTGTTGGTAGACTCATTTCAGATGTTTCTAGTATGCATTGAATCATAAAATCTTTTAGGTTGGAAAAGACCTCTAAGATCATCCAGTTCAGCTATTGCTTGGAAGCATCAAAAGTACTTGAGTACATTTCCAAATGGAAGTGCAGATGTTGAGAGGCTCAAGTCCTGTTGACTTCAGCGTAAAGGACAAAAGATTTAATGTTTCAAGTTTCCACACGGTTTAGAAACCCACACTCCTCTGGGTTTTGTTAGATTTAAGGCCCAACGTGTTACTCTCCCTTTATGAATTATGAACTATGTATTCTGTATTTAACTTGCATATAAGTCCTAGTATGTCTGTGTATTACTATGTAGAATAAGATTTTTTGGCAACACTTTTTTCCGTAGAGTTTTCACCGGGGAAGCTTTCCTAGGGATCCTGGTTGGGCCAGTGTGATAGGCACTTAAGTTGACTGAGGATATTAAGACCAAAACTTTCTGATCTTTCTTCATTTTGTATGCCTAGCTTACAAATTGACATCCAAGAGATTGTACTCAGTATGTGTGCTCACCCTGTCTTGCAGAATAACCAACCATGACTACAGAATCGGGATCAGACTCTGAGTCCAAGGATAAAGAGCAGGATCAGGAGGAGAGCCCTGCTCAGGAAGGGGCTGCAGAGACCCAGCCGCAGGACCAGCCGCAGCAGCCGCAGCAGCCGCAGCAGCCGCCCAGTGAGGAACACCAAACAGCGCTCGAGCAGTTCTCGGCTGTGGCAGCGCACAGCACGCCAGTGAGAAAGGAGCAGGTAAGGCAGCCCGTGTACACACGCTCGCTGCACGCAACTGGCTGTGCGCTCACCTACTGCTCCCGGGAAATAACCGGCCTGGCACCTTAGGAGTGCAAATATATACGCATGAGGTACGCATGGAAGGGTGTTCGATGCGATGCTGTAGATCTGGACTGGTCGGTTGTTCACGTTTGAAGAAAAATAGTTCTCATGCAGAATGTTTTTAAATTCATGGCAGGTATTTCTGCCCCCAGTGCTTAAATAGGAGGGCGGTCTCATTAACTAAGCAGGAAACATCTTTGACCTTGCGTTTGCATTATATAGCAAACAGTGTCAGTTTTTATGAGGCTGGAAATGTTTTCAGAGTTCATTTCTTTTGACACCTGCTGAACACTGATTTCATGCTTGCTTGTTTGATGTGTGAGCCATGAAGAATCTGTGGTCCTTTAAGTTTCTTGTGGGTCTGAAATGACTGCATTATAGTTATTTGAGCTATTCATGTAATAGGTTTCAGAAGAGCTATTGCGTGCTTTTCCATTTAGTTCATTGTTGTACTTATTAAATTTGCGGAAGCCGCTTTCTTCTTTCCGTTAATAATTTCCAGTCAATAGGATTAACAGGCATTTTTCTTCATGGGTAAGTGACACACAATTAATGAGGTACCTGCAAGTCGCTTCCCTTAGCTCCATAAGGTTATGACCTTCATCTGATCACATTTACCTTTGGAGAGTGGAATAAACCAGTCTAGCTCCTCCTCTTCTCCACCCTTTTAAAAAATGGCTGTTTGAAGTGGGCTCCTATTCTTTTTCTTGGTTGGGGTAGACAGTGCTGGCAAAGCAATTTTGATCTCTCAAATAGTTTAGAAGTTTCCTGTAATTAGTTTGAGGAAAAGAAGCAAAGCTGCTTGTCCAAAAGAGATAGAGGTTGAATAAACTGGTCATTGATTAAAAGTGTAATTTTATCAGTCTTAGGCATAAATATTCCTATTTATATAGATGTTTTTCGAGACATCTTCAGTAATCTTTCCACTTCAAGTTTCTTTTCATGTCAAAAATGTAAAACAAATAAACAACAACAACAACAAAAAACCTCGAACTACAAAATAATCCCAGCCCCAAAATAACCACACACACACAAAACCCGATTTAGACACCAAGCCTGTCCACTGCGTGTTTTGAGGTGTGAGGTGCTCTCATGTGCTGCATGATCCCTTTCTTTCCCGAAGATCACCAGTGAGCTGGTTTCTGTAGAAGTCAAGATAGAAGAACTGGGTTACTGGAAGGGGTGTGAGACACCTTCCTGCTGAGATTGCCAGACTGAATCCAAAAAGCCATACTGTAAGCAGACTGTGAACTCCAACTGCACAGATAGGCCCAGTGTATTTTGTAGTGGCTTTAGTGTCTGTATCTTAGGAAGGGAACATTTAAATGCACACTCAGAGACAAAGCTGTTTGCAATAGTGTCATTAAAAAGCGAAAAACGGAAGGATTTTACTCTTTCTCTTGCTGTCATAACTGCTGTGAGGGAGTGGATTTTTCACTCTTGCTTGTATGAGAGAACCTTGGGAAGGCAGATTTAAGTTACCAATCCATGACAGTAACTTTTCTCTGTCATCCTGTGCACATAAAAGCCCCCAACATTTTAATGGAGCTGAAGAGCCATTTCGTATTGAGATTAACAGGTATTAGAGAACTGAATCCTTCCTATCACGTGTAATACAACCTTACTTTCTGCCTGCCTTTCTGTCTCTTTGAAAAAGAAAAGCAGCGTCACTCAAGGCTGGGCACCAAAATTTCCGACCAACTACTGTAAGTAGATGGGATTAATGTGTTTTGCAAGGGTGGCAATATTACTTTATACCCTAGTGAGAAGCTGCAAAGCATCCAAGATCATTACTGCTGAATCCCATGACTCCAGAGGCATCCTTTGAGAGGACGTCCAGCTTTAGAAGGACTTGAACATACTGTGTCATATATGAGAGAGATTCTGCTCAAAAAATGCAAACCCTGAAGCAACTTCTGCTGCATTAGAATTTAGTCCATGGCACTTAAAAAATACTGCAAAAACAGAGCACGGAAAGTACAAAAAAACCAGTCCAGAAATATCTCGAAGAAGAATTTGTGAGAAAATGAAGGTATGCTTGCAGAGTACGAAATAATTCACTGTGTATACATGGGTCTTTCACTGGCCTTTTTTTTTTTTTTTTTTTTTTTCACTAGATTCCAGAATGTCAGGTTTCTTTAGGAAGAAGAGACTTAATACAGGCTGAAAGTACCTCAATGCCTGAACATGTCAGTACAGTTTGGGGGAATCTTCTCTAATAGTTCTTGGCATGTTTTATTCTCCAGACAAATGAGAGGAAAACCTTTTGTAGGATTTTAACCTAGACACATTCCTCTGATCTTAATGGGTAGATGGGAACCTTAACAAACAAAATAACCTCAGTAATATTTTTTAATATTTATAAATAAACAAAACTCTGCAGTAGTGTCTTTATGAACGAAAATAATGACTAGTCCGAATGGATTCACATAAATTGCTTGCAGGCTGAGTATGGTTCTAAGGTTTAAATGGATGATGTGGATTTTTGTTGTGGATTTTTTTCTCAAGCAGATTTTCTGTTTTCTTGAAAGAGGTAAATTCCATGCTGGGGTATTTTTGTTGGCTGGTTTTTGTTGGAGCATAGTGCTAGCTCTCACCTGAGAAATGCAATGAGCCATTGAGTAAGACATTGCATTTTTTCCCCATCACTGGAATTACATTTTTTACCCACATATGTGCACGTGCACCTTTCCTGGCAGATTTCTTTTGACAAAACATACAGAAATCATCACAGCCCCTCTTCCCACCAGTGGCAGTGCAGCTCCGTGCAGAGGCCCAAGCAAGAGGCCTCTTCAGTGTAGTATATTTCTCATTGCACAAGGCTGGAGCACTTGCCAGCTGGCTGCAGATGTGGTAGAAGGCTAGCTGGCCTCAAGCCTTGCTGTGAGCCCAGGTGGACTCTCCCTCTTCATCACAGCTGCTGTGAGTGTTAAATGCTCAGGAAACAGCTGATCCATTTACATACATTGTGCCTTCCTCTCCCGCCAGTTTTCAAGGTATGGGAGGACCTTGACATCCAGGCACAGAGCTGGTGTCCAACTGCTGGAAGGAGGAATTCCTCCTGTTCTGGAGCTACATGGGGGAAGGGATGGCTGGTGCTAGGCTGCTCCTGAGGAAGAACATTCATGGCCCAGGGTGTGCAATAGATTTTGAAAGCAGCTCTTACCATTTTATCTTTTAAGCGCCACTTTCTTCCAGTTTCCCCATCCAGGAAAGCCCAGGAGGCCATTACTGCGTCCTCCTTGCAGGGAAAGGAGGACTGTTAGGTCTTGCCACACCTCTGTAATTTGCTGGGCTTTGGCGGGAGCTGACACTGTAGGGATCACAGCCAGTTACAAATTGTCCTTTTCCCCCATTGTCAGAAGGCAGAGGAGAAACTTAAACTTGTGTTTATGAAATCCCTCAGGGACAGTACCCTGGGATTTAGAAGTACGCTGTGGTTTCAGGTTGTATGATGCAACATTGTTCTGGTCTCAAAGCAGCTTAAGGCCTTTGGATGGATTTGCTCCATTCTCATGGAGGTTTATTATATACAAGCAATGGAAACAGACTTGCAGGATTAATTTACAATATATTTCCACTAATGCTTGTTGCTTATTACACTAAAATAATTTAGAGGCAGAGCAGGTTGGGGGTTTTTTTGCCTTTTAGTGAGATAACAGAAAGATGTTTTTATTTAACACAAGCTTTAGCTGAGGTATTACTGCACTCCTGTCGAGGTTTTGTTTGGAGTCTGTCAGGGATATAACTGATGAGAAGGGTAATGACTGCAGCGCAGCGCTGTTGCTAGGAAGGGTGCAATGCTGTAGAGCTGTTCTGGCTTTCACCTAGTGCTGTGGAGAGGACTGTGGGCTGTGTTGCATGACGGTAACTTCAAAAAACCTGACCCTCAGATAAACCTGAGCAAAAGCAGCCATGGTCGTTTACTTCTTGCCCCTCTTCCCAGCTGTATATTTGTCTTTCTCATAGCACCTACTTCTCTCCAGCTTGAGAGACTTACTATGCATCAGCAGAGAGCAAAATTCATCCTCTCATCCTGTCCATTTAGCCAGCTGGCTGCACATTAAAGTTGTTTGGCCCCTCACTTCTGTCATGTTTTCTTAACCCTTTGCTTGGGTGCTTGGGGAGCCTTTCACTCTCCTGGGGCCGTCAGCCTCCTCTTACGAATTCACACTGCCCAGGGGGGAATCCGTGCCCTCATTCAGGGACTGTTTTCCTACTGACAGCAAAATTAGTGCAAACTTGATGGTGTATTTCTATTCCATATGACACCATGGAGACATTGTATCATTTAAAGGGTATGGGACTTCAAATAGTATCAAGAAAGTGTAGAACTATCTGTTCATCAGCAAAATTCACTGATTACGCGGTATTTCCAAAACACCAAAAAAACCCAAGTACAGGACGCCCGAGTGGATTTTGTACCTGTGGAAAAAGTAGAAGCCTTAAAATATTTTTATGAATGCCCCTCCTTCATGGGTATTCTGTACATTTTGGAGGGAGAGGGGAGGGCTGGAAGGAATATGGGAAATCTTTTCAGTAAAGACTCTGTCCTGCATCAGGGGCTTTCTTGTCCAAGCCCCAAAAAAGGCTCGCTTAAATGCTTGGGGGCAGCAGGTAGAGTGAACTGCAGGGCATGATTGATTTATCTTACTTCAAAAAGTATCTTTCTTTCTCTCTATAGGCCACTGAGAAGGAACAGGAGTTTGCTGCTGCCAGTGCAAAACAGCTGGAATATCAGCAGCTAGAGGACGACAAGCTCTCTCAAAAATCTTCATCTAGCAAACTTTCCAAGTCTCCTCTGAAGATCGTCAAGAAACCGAAAAATATGCAATGCAAAGTGACGCTCCTGGATGGATCGGAATATGCATGTGAAGTAGAGGTAAATGGCTTTTTGTCATTTTTTTCATCCTGTCAGGAGGTGAATGGTGAAACTTGTATTTCTAATGTAAGAAAAAGGATGAATAGCATGATACATCACCAGTGCCAAGCACAGAGACACGTTCCTTGTTTTCTCTGGAGGTTGTTGAAGATGGTGCACAGATTTGAGCTTAGGTGAGGGATTCTGAGCACTCCATGAAACAGCCAGAGACTCTGGATTAATTTTCTGTTGGCAAATGACACAGCCAAATGCAGAAAACAAAGTATGGGCAACAAACCCCATAAACAAAGAAGGATTTTGATCTCACTGGGCTTTTCTTTTCCTTGGTACTTTACTGAGTTGAGTCTTCCATGGAGTCGTTGTCCATACAGTAATTCTGATTATTGTGAGATTACTGCGGGCATGAGAGACACCCTGGGCAAGCAGGGAAATGTCAGGCACAAATTGGAGTGAGAATGGAGAGTTTTGTGTGCTTTTCCATGATGTCTGTGAATCATAACTGTGTCTGAATGTTACTGGCAAAAAGATGCTGTGATTTTTCTGTAAGGAAGCTTGCCTTCCCTGCTGGGATTCTGACAGGAGCCTACTTTTGGGAGGGATGATCTTCGCTGTCACTTAAATCCTGTCTGTGCCTGTGGGCAGACCCATGCTAAGAGGATGCCTTCAACTCCAGAAGGCCCTAGAAAAGCAAGTGAACACATTTAACATCTCAGAGTAAGTGTGAGAAAATTCAGCACCTCAGGGTGGACCCTTTGTCCATTCAGTCATTGTCATCGAGGTGATTCTTGGGCAGTGGACCAGCTTGTTCTGTTTTAGGTCAGAAGGTCATGCACACAAGACAAGCTGAGCCTGACCAAGCAGTGGCTGCAGAGGAAGGATGTGTCTTGGAGGGCCTGGCTAAGCCAACCATCCTTTGGGAAACTGGGGGTAACTCCTCCACAGAGAAGAAAAGCCACCTGGGGAGAGCAGGAGAGTATAAAGGCAGAGATGAAATAGTCTGCAGGCTTGAAAGGGGAATCCACAGGAACATGGAGGAGGAGAAAGGGCAGAGAAAAGAAATGGGAGCCAAATCATGGCACCTTTTCAATCGTGTTGCACTCAGCACATTTGTCCTTCTGCCACTCTCATTTTCAGTGCTTTGGAGAGTGGCAGGTGAGGAAAAACCTTATTGATTTTTATTTAACCCTGGAATTACAGTTTGGGTCAAATGTGATGCTAGGAGTGAGCTGCAAACAGAAGCTGGTATTTTACTACTCTCAGAGCAAATTAGCCATCCATGCAGTTGAGTATCTTTTAATTTCACTGCCCATGTCCCATGTTGTTTCCTTCAGTCTAGGACTAGCTATCTGGGCACATCCTTTGTGAGTATTGGATGGTCATTTCTTGACCTGCAGTCTCAGTTGTGAGGATGGTCTGAGGGACAGTGTGGGAGCCATTAAGCTGGAGGAATGACTCATACTGGCTTTGATGGAAAGAGTCAACTCATTCCAGCTTTTGTGACTTACTTGTAAAATGTGAGTCACTTTTTGGAATACAATCAAGCAAATCTTACCAAATAAGATTTCTATGGAAATCTTGTCTAGCAGGCTGAGCTTTATCAGAATCTAAGATGGAGCAGGAAGGGATATTTGTTATGTTAGATTTCCACTTCTGCAAAAAAATGCAGCGAATAATACTTTTTATAGGAAGTTTCACTCTTTCATGAAACTTGAGTTCTCTTGAAGTGTCAAAATGCTGGCATATGGAAGCCATCATGTTTTATTGCTTTTCAGATTTCTCTGCTTTGCAAGTTCTGAATAGCTCTCGAATAATGTCCAATATAAGTTTTGTATGAATTTTTTCTACTTACATTGCTGAAATGTTTTCAAGTTGTATTGACTGTCATCAGTAATCATTTTATCTCCTTCTAAGATATCAGGCTTCCCAGGCAGAATGTAATATTGATGAGACTAGAGCTCCTAAAAGGATGAATTTTCAAATGACAAAGATGTAAGGCTGTGATGATGAGCAGACATGGGGTGCATTGAAACAAAGTTAGTTAGGAGGAACAAATATTTCAGGCAACGAGTGCCGCTGAAGTGGTGCATAAATTTGCAGTGTGAATCAGACTTTGCATCCTTCCTAGGTAGTATTGTCAGTATGTTGTATGTGTTGATGATACAACTGCAGATGCCTCGCTGGCATAGCCCACTCTAGCCCATGGGAATTCTTGGTAGAGCCAAAGGAGGTCTACCTCCTATGTGCATAAAGTTTAGCTACAGCAAAAGTATGCTGAGTCCAGCCAAGACAAATGATGTGACTTTCACTGTGCTTTTTCTCCAGAGGAGTAAAGAAATATTCACAAAGGGAGTTAGTAGGGCAGGGAAACTGAGGGTCTGTCTCAGGAGACATCTCAGGAAATCATGTTGGAGGCTGAAGGTGAAATTGTACAGAAGTTTTGGGTAATAAATTCCTGTGTCAGTTGCACAGAAACTCAATGCTGCAGCATAAGAAACAATCATATTTCAGAAAAATGCTATCATATTTTAAGGATCACCTTCAAGTGAACTCACTGTATCAAATGGGGGGGAAAATATGTATATGCACAAGCATAGATCCATACATACAGATGTGTGTGTGTGTGTATTTATATTTATATTTATATTTATATTTATATTTATATTTATATTTATTTATATTTATATTTATATATTCTTCTCTGTCAAGAGCACACAAAGCCATGCAGTTTTCACAGAATCACATAATATGAGTTGGAAGGGACCCACAAGGATCATTAAGCCCAACTCTTAACTGAATGGCCAATTCAAAGACTGAACCCACTCCTTTGGTGTTATTATCACCATGCTGTACGTGAGTTAATCTCAGTTCTTTCATATATATATATATATAACATAAAGTATACTAAGGCACCCAGCAAATTATGGAGGTGAGTAAATTCCCCAAGACTAATTCCTTACAAGAAAAGGGAGAGGGACAGACAGAATGGCAATCAGGTAATCAGGCATTTGATACTTCGGTTCCTTGTGTTCAACCCACATAACTGCATCTTTCAGAGTGGACAGTGACCCAAGGTAGGGATGTGACTGTTTTTAGATGTGAGACAGAAATGCCATCCTGTGTTGTCAGCCGCTTTATTTCTGCTCCCTGTGTATCATGCTTCTGCTTACTGAAGGCTACAAAGCAGTGTAATCTATAAGGACCAGAAACTTGGAAACCTAATTTTGAGGTAGAATAATGGCTCTGTCAGTGAACCTTGATTTGGATGCAGGCCAGGTATTTATCTCTCCACAACTGCATTCCCTAGTCTGGGAGTCAGGGATCATTATAGAATCCATCAGTTACTCTATAAAGTGCTTTGCAAATGACAAATGCCTTTTATATATGTTAAATATTAATGTAATTTAAAGGAGCTTATTGCTCTCCAGTAGAGCGCAACCTGCAGCTTATCAATTATGTGTTCATCCCGTTAATGACCTGGCAGCCAATGGGGCACATACTCACAGATGGAGACACTTCTGAAGCAAGTTTGGTTAATCCATTGTGCCCTTGCTGTCCTTTGTTTCAGGAGCCCCTCTTTCTTATTCCAAATTTAATGCTGAGCCTCTTCACTGTCTGCTGTTGCATCTTTCAATCTCTCTCACATTCGGTGCTTTTTATTTGGGGGTTTTTCATGTTGTATGAGATGTATGAGGGAAAGTGTAGCGGAGCTAACTTCAAAGCTGAGGTTAACAGGGGGTCATCTAATGTAGTCTCCATTCAGTGAAAGGATCTTAAGCAAATACCAGGTAAAAGCTTTCCCTTGAGGCCCTGCCTGTGTGCTCTATCTGTCCTGACCCAGAAAGTCTTTCATGCAGTAACACATTACAAGCCAAAACCAGGTTAAGGAGGTAACCCAACCTGTTCATTCATCCCTCTCCAAAACCATAAACCACCAGTGTTACCATCTGTACCCCCGATGCTGCTCTTGTCCAGAAGCCTGCAGGTGATAGTGGAAGCCTAATTTCAGCAGGGGGATTCCTTTCAAAGTGGGATGGCCACCTAATGGTGCTTCCCCTTCCCAGGGAAAGATGTTGGCTTGTGGAGTAGAGGCCTTTGTACATTGATATTGTCCCGGTACTCTGCCAAGACAAACAGCCTCAGGGTGGCTGTGTGTTTCTCCCCTCTCACGAAGAACCTGGAGATTTCTGGGGGGCGCTGGATCACAGGAGTCAATGCAGTCCATCCAGAGGGACACAGGGCGGTGGTTTGCACCTAGATGTCCACCCCTGCTGGCTGTGGTTCTCCTTGGGTTGTTCACTGTGGTCCCTCAGCTAGCATCAGGCTCAGAAATGTCGATTGTCAAAGCGTCCAAGGCCAGAGCTGTGGCCAGAACTGCACTTCAAAGCGGTAGCTAAAGATTTCTCTTTCAAGCAAGCTAACCTATGCTTTGCATTTATTAGTTTGAAGAGCTAAGGAAAAAGCAAGATACAAGACTGCAAATTAATTTCAGATAACCTTAAAAAAGGCAATGAGCACGCTAGTTCAAGTTTTTCCTAAGATTCAATAAAACAAGCAAAAATAACTTATTTCTGGGTTTCTTCAGCTCTAATTAGGAGTTTTCAAATGCTGTAGTACAATTATATATTTTTTTCTAGGATTTCTTTCCCATCTTGTCCTTATCTGCCCCATCTCAATTTTTTGTTACCTAGACCACTGCATTTTAATTAAAAGATGCAAGTGGAACAAGCTGTCATGCTCTCCATTACACATAGCCTGATTTTAAGTGTCTTCCTAAAACAAGTTTGAATCTGTCTTTGTTTCTGCTCTAAACATGTACACGCTGTCCCTCACAATGTGAGGGCAGAAAACTGTAACATAATCTATCTAGATAAATGGTAAAATAATTAGATTTAATTTTGAAAAGCGCAGCTGTCTGAGGCCATTGGTAATTTATACTCTTTCGTCATTCCTGTACCACTCAGACTTTCTTATCATGCAGGCCACCAGTGAATGAAAATAAATGTTTCCATGGCAGCCTGTCTGTGGCATCTCTGCAGCCCTACATCAAACAGCAACTTGACGTAGGATCCAGATAAGCTGCACAGCACATGGAGAAACAACATCTCGCAAAGCATTACTGTTAACCCCACTTCTGTGTCAGTGGGGGTCAGCTGAGGTGGGAAGGGACTGGTAAAAATACACTGTGTATGGGTGTTCTTTATCTCCATTTTTTTCAGTTATGCTGCCACTGCAATCTGGGCAGTAGTTCAGTGTCCCGTGCTTATGCCTTTGTAATGAACCTCTGGTGACTTTCTCTCTGGTGGAGACCCCACTTTCTTGATGGGTTTCCCTACATCAGGTGACATCAGAGTAGCATGCTTGAGTTGAAATAGCAAGAAGTTTTCTTTTCATGCATTTGAAGCCGGGATTTGTAACATGGACCAAAGCAGACTGGAGTGAACTGGTCCCTTTCTGCCCTACACAAGTATGGGCTCATAACACTTTTTGAAGATGAAATGGATGTGAAATAAATGGATTCTCTGATAGTTGAAGTATCTCATTTTGCATTAATTTCTTCTTTTCTTGTTAAAAAAGTGAGAATACAGGATGCTTCCTTAAAAATAAGTCATTGAAGATTGTCTTAGGAAAGACTTAAAGAGTTCAGAACAAGCGGAATTATTTCTGCACTGCCACCTCTGCCAGAAATGAGAGGGGTGGCTGCCTGCACTGCTTTTCCTGACCTGCAGGATTCCCTCTGGAGGAAAATTCCTCCTGTGTTTCTGTATGATAGAGGGGGAATGCATGGCCCTGTGGTCCCCCTCCCCACAGAGCGCCCAAGCTAACTCTTCCCTGGGAGTTTCCCTGTGTGGACCTGCATGCCGCTTTTGCATGGAGAGTTTAATAACATCAAATTTCTCATCGGTTTTGAGGTAGGTTTTAAGGTCAGGAAGGAAACCCTGTAATAAGATGCGCTCTGCATTCTAAAGGATACAGTTTCGGTTACCCCCTGCACATTTTAATTGTTTAATGAATTCCACACAGTCTCTTGCAAATGGCTTTACATGCCAAACTGATTACTGAATGCAAGAGGGACTTTTTTAAATAAGTCTTTTCCTTTTGACCTACTCATTGCTTACATTTCATTTAATTTAATATGAAGACCTTTGTTTTGGGTTTTGTTCCTTCCCCAGGATATATTTCAGTAAAAGTGACTGGGTTGAAAGGCATCATCGCTGTTACACAGCATCTTTTTTGTCCCCAGACCCTCTAATTAGGGCTGACTTGGATTAGCCAGGGGATTCACTTAAGATCTATGTTACCTGACACATGTCAGTAGGAGTATGAGTATTGTCTGAATATGTTTCAGCTGAATAAAGTTAATATACAATTCTTCTGACTTGCTTTTTTCAAATACCATGGGCAGCTTTTTATGAGTTAAAATACTTGTTAATTCAAGAAGAGCAGTGATCTGGAAATCAGCACCAATGTTATCCAGCTCATAATGATCAACTGTGAGGCTGAGCAGAGAAAGGGTTTTTTTCTTCAGTTTGGTAATTAAAACAAAAATAAAAATGTATGGTCTCCCTTTCAGTAATTATGATTCTTATTCTTATTTCACTGAAGCTAAAGAAATCTAAATTGAAACAAGTCAGGTTGAGCTAAGCCTTTTGGAAACACCATAATGCTGAGGGAGTGGGGTTAGAGCATTTCTGCCTTGCCAGGGGAGGCTCAGGTCCTCCATAGCTTCTTGTGGCTGGGAACATCTGGGCTGTGTGGTATTCCGGGAGAAGGTCTCTTATAACCTTGGTAGGGAGTCACCTAAATTATTAGACAGATGTTTTCTCCAGTTAATATGCAAGTATTTTAGAGACTGAATGAGGAACCAAGAATTAAAACTAAGTCACTCCTTTAGAGGTACCAAGTGAATATTTTTGCACAGCAGAAGACATGGTCACAATCAAATGCCAGAAGCTTTAAAAAAAAAAAAAGTACACATTTTCTCCACATCTACATTATCTACATCTGATCCTCTTAACTATTGCCTTTTGTTAATAGTTTCTGAAAGTTATTTGTGTGGTGAAAAGTTGAGTTTATCAGGCAAAAACACTTATTTTGATACCTTGGAGGTGCCAGCCATTTTTCATAATATTTAAAACTATTGTGAGGGGTCCACCTACATTGACAAATACTTTCAGCTGCTCTGAAACTGCATATTTTTGGGAATAAATGGTTAGCTGAAAACTTTCTACTGAAATACTGCCTCCAGTTCCCACCCCTTGGGGCACCAGTTGGACACGAGCCAGGCAGCGGGAGCTTGTTCTCCATCTGGCAAAGTTTTTAAAAAAACTCTGTTTGGTCATGCACACTCAAACTGAGGTGCTGCACGGTTCATTGCTGGTTAATCTGTTTGCAAGAGCCCAGGAGAGGATGATCTTCCACCTGCCTTTCACCCCAGACTGATAGAGGTCTGTTGGCTCCAGGAGTCTTGTCTTTGTCACCATCCTTGCTGATGGCCTCACCAGGGTAAGACTGCATCAGTCCCCTCGTTTGTCTTCTTCAGGCTTATTGTCTGGGATGGTCTTTGCCCCAGAGAGCCTTCACCTTCTTACCAGTGTGCCTTGTGCAGCCAGCACCCAACCTCTGCATGTATTTTTAATGACTCTTGGAATATAAACCAAGAAGTGTGGATGAAAGGCTTTGTCTTTTCCCTTTTCCAAATGGACACTCAAAGCCTTCTGGTGTTTCTGTACAATGGGTACATTCCCCCCTCTACCTCATGCCCAACCAACACAGAAGTTGATGATTTTCATGGCGCTGCCCAGTCACGCTCCTTCCAAACCTCCCTGCATTTTGTTGTGTTTTCTGCTCTGTTTCTGTGTCACTGAAGTGCCTGCTGCTTGTTCCAGTCCCAACCGAGCTGTAAATTCATCAGCTCTCTTTCTATTTATTTTTTTTTAATTTCTCCAATTTATAGGTGCTGTCCCCATATTTACACTCAAAATTGCCATTTCCAGACCCAAACTGAGTAAATCCTTATTATCATCCCGCTAATATATTAGCATGTCAAAGAACATCTTAATGCCTCATATGGGTGATTTTTTTTTCTTTTTCCCAGCTGAGCCCTGTGCAGCACTGGGCTGCTTTTGTGTTTTCTTATCCTTGTTTGTTGATACAGTGAACAGAATATCATAGACAGGACTGGGTGGTGAAATATCTGCTTGCAAAGCAAAGTGTTGATAAGCGTCAAGGTCTGTCTCTCATGGTTTATCTCACTCTGGCAGAAATGGTTTTGATCTGAAGTGGATAAAGCTTGGATGTAGCTTGAGAACAGGATATGATAGTTTTCATGAAAACCCCAGCTCTGATGGTGCAATACCATCTAAAGTACCCCAAATCTAAAGGCATGATCAGCTTGCTCCCTCTTCTGCCTCAAGAGCATCTTTCTCTGCAGTGCATTTTTTTTTTTTTTTTTTTTTTTTCCTCTCTGGGCCGGCAATGTAGGTCAGAGAGAGCTCTGTAGCTTTTAAATTCATATGGCAAGATTACTCTCTAAATCGGACTATGTTGACAGTAGAGCTTTTTTCAGCTGAAAATAAACAAACTATTTATGGTTGTTTTTGTTGATATATGCCAATACTATTTATATTTCAGGTAGTGATTGGTTCCCCTTGCTGTGTTGGTACTAGGCTTGTGCACCGATAGTTAGCACGTGAGATGAGGAGAGATGTGTATTTGCTGTGCTTGTCCAAGTATAGGTAGACTAAGGAAAATATTTATAGCCGCCACTGGAAAGCTTCAGCTGCTGTAGTGAATCCCAAGAGACCCGCCTGAGTTACTTCAGAGTGTCTTGCAGGAGGCTGTAGGGCAATCAGGAGGCATTAAGCCAATGGATCAGCTGCGTGTCTAGCTAAAATCCAAGCCCAAACAATCTGTGCTCTCAAGAAAGCTGCGTGAGGGGGTTGCTTTCTCTGCTGAAAAGCCTTCATAAATGGAATATTGTTTATTATTTTATGTCATGATTTAGCAAATATGTGATGCTAATAAATGTGCTGAGAACAGAATTTCTAATTGAGAAATTGTGTCCACTGTTTTTATATTCATTTATCGGAGAGTAGTGCTCGTAAGCTGGTAGCAGACATCAGTTTATACGCTATGCATTCTGTTGGTGCGCTTGGGATGCATTTGATAATCATCACACTTGACAGGTGTTTCTGTAGCCATTGTGCCCAGGCAGACATGGCTCTCACACTTCCACATACAAAAACATGTTCCAGAGTGTTTATTTTTTCTTGAGTGCCCCCAGCACGGTTGCATTGTCATGAACGGAGTGTTCACTCTTTTCCCTAGGTTGCAAACTGCGTGGAGCACCCATCGATAGTCTTAGAGCTTGTGTGGTGCCAGTGCTGGTGTGATCTCTGCTGCTGATGTAGAAGGCAAAAACCCTAATTTGGTTTGATGCCAGAATCGGGACTAGGTCACCAATCTTCTTACTGGGATTTAGCGGTCCTCTGGGTTTTTTCAGCTTAGCGCTGTCTGTTTAGGATTGCAAGCTCAAATGGCATTAAAGAAGGTTGCCCCTGATAAAAACTATGTCATATTATACAATGTCATTGACATTTGCTGCAGGTATGTAACTGTTGCATAGGCGGTGTTACGTATTCATCTGTTTATCTAAATGCCTGGTTAGCGGTTGACAGAAAGGGTTATTTTCAGGAATGGTAATACATTTCAATATGGTGTGTTGCAATAAATATCAATAAAATGCTGAATTATAGTACTACCATAAAGGGGCAAATAAAGAAAATGATCAGTCATGCCTGTATGTTAAAATACTTTCTCATCTACCTTTTTTCCTTATGTGGCGTTCATTCATATGTGCAGAGCAGTATAAGATAGTGTTCTAAATTAAAAGGCAGAGACAGATATGCAAAATATTATTGCAGGTTTTATTTCAAACTATTAGTCTGTATCAGTCACCTACTGGGATGTTTTATGAAGGTTCACACATAAAGAAGTTAATAAAGAAATAGAACAGTTGGAGAGCTTATACTGATACGCAGTTTTCAGGAAAAGCGTTTCTGTACATGAAGTACCTTCGTAATGGAAAAAAAAATCTTTTAAAATGTAGCTTTTATTTAGCAAAATCTTTCTGAAATTGCCTAATTCTTAGTTCTTCCCACTTTTGGCGAAATATTTTATTCAGTAGATATTATCTAGAATTTTGACTTGGCACATATCCAAATACAGTTTACCACTGAAGTATGGAAAATTTTTGAGAACCAAAAAATGAGTGTATTTTGCTTTGAACATTTTCTTCTCTTGGAGTGTGTCTTTTTTACCCTTTGCATCCTGAAAGGCTGGAAAAATGTCATGTTCAATATCTCCTACGCTTGCTGGCCAGCTGCTTACAAACTGGATGAGAGCTGTCCATCTGTCCATCCTAGGGATACATTTATGAATGTTTATTAATAATGATTACATGTTATATTTTGAACATTTATGTCTCCTCCTCATCCAGGGGAGGGTGACAAAAGTTTCTCAGAGGGCTGGAGCACCTCTCTTGTAAAGACAGGCCTGAGAGGGTTGTGGTTGTTCAGCCTGGAGAAGGATCCAGAGACACCTTATTGTGGACTTCCAATAGTTAAAGGGGGCTTACAGAAAAGAGGAAAAGAGATGTTTTACTCAGACAAATAGTGATAGAACAAAGGGAAACTGTTTTAAACTAAAAGAGGGAATATTTAGATTGGATGTTAGGAGGAAATCCTTTACTGTGAAGGTGCTGAGACACTGGTTGCCCAGACTAGTTGTGGATGCCCCATCTCTGGAAGTGTTCAAGACCAGGCTGGATGGGACTTTGAGCAACCTTGTTTAGTGAAAGGTGCCCCTCCTTATGGCAGTGGGGTGTGGAACTAGATGATCTTTAAGGATACTTCCAACTCAAGTCATTGGTTTATAATACTTTGCATCTGCAGATTCTTTTTCTGCAATAAACGAAGGAGTTGGAATAAAAAGACCATATGAGTGAAATTCCTTTATTTTTAAGCTTTTCTTTTTTGTTGGTCTGTGTGGAAGAAGGGAGTAGGGTATTTGTTGTTTGCTTTGTCACTGTATATCCTACCTTTTTTCTTAAGCGTACAGTGTTACACTGCTAACTTCAGCGAAGGTTTTTTTCCATAGCAGAAATTACTTGAAAATGTTTTGTGGAATGTCTAGAACATGACTTGCAACACACCAAGCTTTCAGATGAATTAACTGTTGATGATGCTTCTGGAACTGCCAGTGCCATTTTCAGCAAGCACAGCAGGGGATTTAGAGGCCTAAATTCCAGTGGTTAAGTCATGTTATGCTCACAGATGTTTTTATCCTACACATTGCACATGTGATACTTACTTCAGTAAACCAGAGGAAAACTTGCTGATTTTCAGCCAGTTAAGACTCCAGGAAAGATTCTCTGTCCTGTTTTTCTGTTTTCTGGTCTCTCCTCACTTAGCTTCTTGCTGGGAAATTCAGTTGAGAAACTATAGGTTTGAAGAAATTCAGTGATTTTGTTTTCTCTCTTGTCACCTTTCTGCTTCATCTTCTTTTGCCTGTGGAGAGAAGCTGTGGAGAAGTATAAACAGGGAAAGAGTAAATAATCTGAAAATGCAAATTACAAACGAGTAGAAGTGAAACGAGGTTAAACTTCTTTGGAATGATTTTTTCCATTTATCTTCCTTGAGAAAAAAAAATTGCTATTTCTTTCTGTTGGCTTCAATCAAGATGTTCAAAAAACATGTTCTCCGTGTTTGGAAATTTTCTGGCCTAAAGTACAGTGATCAGCTTCTAGAATTTCTCAGTTCAGCTCTTTGGTTCTTGAACAGCTCAAAATCTTTTCAGGAAAAACATGGGAAATGTCATGATAAACATATCATTATTTCATATTATTATTTCATTCACAGATAAAAATGTGCTCCTTACCAGAACAACAGTGTGAGTTTAGAATCTCTGATTGACTTTCTGTAGATGGAGAAACACACGATGTGGCCACAAGCTTCTCTACATTTGGAACGGCAGTGAACATCCACTTACAAATTCACATCTGTTTGTATGCATTTATTGTATGCACTGAATTATATGCATACTTGCCTATGCATATTAATTTATGACATATGCGTGATGTTCATATCCCTCCCCCAGAAATGGGGTTCTCGATACAAAACTGATCTTGCAGGCTTGGTCACTTTAGCTTGCAAGTAGTGAATATTTGCAGAAATATTGTTTTTGTTTTTTTTCTGGGATTCGGCATATATTTTGTGTAAATTGGGTAGTTCATGAGGAACAAATGAGAAATTGTTTGTCAGGAGGCTGGAATTCAGCGACTCAGAGACTCAGCTGGGGAAATTTTGTTAAGAGAGTTCTCTCTGTGGTGAGTACAAAGTATTCCCAACAACCATTTAATCATTTTCACTTGTTTGTGTTGCAAGAATAATTGCAGTAGCTGCAATGTGGGGATGAAGAAGCTTCCCCTTGTGTATGCTACTTATTTGTTGCCATGTACATTTTAACTTTTGCAGGTGTTTTGCTTGTGTTTGCACATAGGAAACTACCACACAGCCCATGCGGTGTAGAAAATGAAAGTATCAACCAAATTAAATTGCAAAAAGTAATTTAAATTGAAACAGTAAAATGAAATAAAATCAGTGGTCTGCACATAATTGAAATATTTTTTATCAAAGAAATTTGAAACACTGGACTTTAAAAATAAATAAATAAATAAATAAATAAATAAATATTAGCTAATTCTTCCCCGCCAGAAGGAAGAGGGGGAAATGAAGAGGTTAGTACAGCCACATGCCAAAATACATTACAGCATGCAAGGCTAGAGCCAGCCCACACATTTGCACAGTGCATTGTTGAAATCCATTGGAAAGTGCAAATGCTGATTAGGAATGTGAACCAGATAACCTCAACATCAGTTCGAGTCCAGTTATTCATGCTGGGATTTCATGACACTGATCTGTTTGTGCTTATTCCAGTGATCCTGCCTAACCAGAGTTATTACAGTAATTGTATAGAGTTGGATGCCAGGCTAGCGCTAGTGTGACATTGCTCACTAGCAGCTTGACACATTTTCCCAGGAAAGCAGAAAGGTCATTTGCATATGTATTTGTGCAGAAAGTTACATGCAAACTCTGCCCTTTCAAAATCCAGGTCCGTAGCTTCGATATATTTTCATCTTGCTGTGCTCCTTGACTGATCAGAAAGGGAAGTGAAGTATCAGTTCGTCGGGCTGTCCTGACCTTGCAGTTACTGTGCAGTGGAGTTGACGGTTATTGGTGGCAAAAGTGAATCCTGTTATAGATGTTTGGCTGTGGAACTCTGTTCTCACTTTGTGTTTTCCCTAGCACTGCAAAATTTGGTCTGAATGTGATCTCTTGTAATTAATTCCATGCTGCAAGCAGCCCTTGCTCAGCATTCTGCGCCCACAGGAGACTGCAATGTTGAATGCCAAAGTAGAACCACCCCAAAGTGCATCACTTTGGAGGCTTCAATAGTTTTAATTTCTAGGAAGCAGAAAGGGCTGCTTGCTGCTCATCAGCTCCTTATCCTGTTTCCCTCTCAGTGAGAGGAGGGTAAACTGCTGGTGAACAAAAATCGAGCCTTGAGAGTAGACCAACACTACCCTGTAATCAGACACTGAACCCCTTAGCCCCTGGGGAGGTGCACAGGGATCCCAGTATCACGGCTGTGCTGGTTCAAAGCGACTGGAGAGGCCCCTGACATGAGCAGGGCAGTGGCCAGGGCAGTGAGCAGATGCAGTCATGCCAGCTGTGGCATTGCCTGGCCAATGCCTTGAAACCCTCTGAGAACAGGGGCTCCTCAGCTGTGTTGAGCTACCAGTCCCAGAATGGCATTGCCGCTCCAGTGAGAAATCTGTCAGACAGAGGGTTGAATTCTGTCTGAAAGAAGCCTGAGTACTGACAGGTCCTCAGCATGGATGGCTCTAGCTGGCACAGAGCAAGGAAAGATGGCTGGTCCTGTAGGCTGGAGGTTACCCAACAAGGGAAAGTGGGTCATTCAGGGTGAGGTGCATCTGAAGAGGCTCAGGCTGCTTTATCAGGGTGGGTGCCAAAATGGCCTGCAGGAAGACTGCAAATGACCGTGTTTCAGGGACAGGGCAGGTTTACCAAACCAGGAGCCACAGCAGCTTGAACACCTTTTGGAGAGGTGGTGCTTCTTGGCATGGGGCAGCCAAGCCTACAGCCTTTCAGAGAAATAAAATTTGTCCCTTGGAGGTGGCAGATCTGAATCTGATAAATTTTCCTCTGACACAACTGGCTTCCAGCCTAGGAAGCACCATCCGGCATGCAACATTTGAAATCTTCTTGATCTCTTCCCTATATTTTACTGATCCCAAAGGAATTTTCTGGAGTCTTAGTAGCACCTGAAGGACAAGGATGTTTGTATCATATATTTGTATTACATTGTTGGCCGCTCATCTTCTGTGTCATTTCCCTCGTTGCTTAGCACAGTACAATAACATATGGCTTTGGTTGCTCGGTTGGTGCAATACAGGATTTTTATTACTCGGGGGTCCTGATGGGCAAAAAGGTGAACAGAAGTCAGTGATGTTCCAGGCAATGTTACCAGCAGGTTGCGGGAGGTTATCCTTATCCTTTACTCAGTCTTGAAGTGCCGAGTCTGATCTTGGGTTCCCCGGTACAAGGGAAACATGAACACACAGGAGTTCAGCAACGGGCCACAGATATGATGAAAGCCCTGGAGTGTGTCTTTTTTGAGGAAAGGCTGAGAGCTGGAGCTGTTCAGCCTGGAGAAAAGAAGGTGCAGGGGGGTCTTAGCAATGTGTATAAACATCTGATGGGAGGGGTGAAGAAGACAGAGCCAGAATGTGGTCAGAGGCACACATTTGCCGCAACAAGGGACAAGGGGCACAAAGTGAAAGAGAGTGAATTTCCATTTAAACAGTAGAAAAAAATAATTCACTATGGGGGTGGCCCACACAGCCTGCGGAGTCTCCATCCATGGACATATTCAAAACCCAAGTGGGCGTGATCCTGACCAATCTGCTTTAGGTAGTGCTTCTGGAGAAGGGAGGGTGGACTAGGCAATCTCCAAAGGTGCCCTCCAGCCTCAGCCAATCAGTGGTTCTGTGATTACCATACAGCACATATTTTGTGGCTCAAGTGAAAACGAAGGCTTGCAATTTTTCACTTTGATAATGTTTGCTTATTAGAAGTGCTTTACAGCTTATGGGTTTAATCATAATAAAGGAAAACATTCTTATTATTGTTCTGCATTAAGAAATACCAAATGTTGTACCCAAATGTTTGCTATAATTGACTTGATAATAATCTTGTTATCCAGGCAGAGCAAAGGTGGAAGTACTTGAATTTTTGAGCTCTTCACTCTGTGTTCACACAATCTTGGTCTGGTCATCTTGTAAGGCGATGGGGGTATGATGGAGGGATATGGCCTGAAGAAGATGATGTGGAAAGATTTGAGAATGGTGCAGAAGCCAATTAGGGGACAATTTTGTGACCTTCAGCATCCCAAGGAGGGAGAAACTCAGCTTCAAAACTGAGGAGAAGCTGGTGAGAAGAGAGGCTGTTTCTCCTTGTGTGTGAGAATTGCTGGCAGGCACTGGCTTGCCAAGTTTTCTGCTGCTGGCTCCTTTCACCGGGAACTTCACCAGGAGGCTGTTTATTCCCATTCCAGCTTCAAGAGAGAGCCCTGGCCTTTGTAGACCTGCAGGGATGAGGCTGTGAAAAAAAATGTAATGTTTTTTGCTGCCAGACCTTTGTGTTCATTTATGCTGTTTAATCTGTGAGTTGTATTCCTTCTGTTTACTTGATTTCCCAGAGCTTGAGCAAAGCGTCTTTTTTCACATCTGCACATTTAGTTTCATCCCACTCCTGCCTGAAAAATATCTAAGAATATTTCTAGTGGATACTCTTGCCAGATTTACCTTTCAAAATTTTTCTTTTTTGTTTACAGAGTCAGTATTTTGTAGCACCAAGTCTTCTTTTTTAATTTATTTTTTGATCCATATTTTTTGGACTGCTGAGAATTGGCATTTTTAGCATTAACCTGTGATCCACAGTAACCAGCAGACTGTCAGTCTTTCATCGTCTTAGACTTGTCATTCCAAAATAATGGAAAGCAAAGGTTTTAGGATGGATTAAGGCTATATGAACTTGAAAGCTGACCTTTCTTTCCTCCTCCCATTCTCTCCCTGCCAAAGCAATGATATCCTTGCCTTTCATGGCATGGTTATTTGGGCATGCAGTAAAATAAAAACGATTAACAAGGGAAAAAGAGGTCTGTTTAATTGCTGTAATTATATATTTCTAATTGAACCTCTTAATTTCCCATGAATTTACGCAGTAGCTTCCCTTCACTGTGTTTCTGTGCGATCATGCTTTAGAAACAGCGTGCCTGCTCACAACACACAGGTACAAAGTGGCACTGCTGCCTATGTGCAGGTGCATGAGGATTTCTCTTGTATTAGTGATGCCTTGGGAAGGCTGACTTGGAACAGAGACTGGACAGAGCTAGAGAGTAAAGTAGGTATTTATTGAAAGGCCTCTAGAATACACCTCACACAGTACAAGAGCCTGGCCAGGGCTACACTCGAGGTGGACAAATAATGGTCACAAAAAATGGATTGCCAGTCATGAGGTCTCACACTTTTATAAGTTTTGGTCCATTAGCATATTGGGGTTTAATTGTCCAATTACAGCTTCAGATTATGAAGTCCCATCCTCCTTGTTTTCTCTCTTCAGTCCACCATTGCTTACGCTTTTGTGTCTGAAAACTTGTAATGGTTGTCCTTGGTCCTCAGCAGGAAAAGGATTTGTTTTGTCTACCTGCTCCGTGAAGCAAGCTTACTAGCACTTCATGTGAGGCTCAGAACTACACCCCTAGGCAGCACAGAATCTGAAAACATGAAAGCTAAAACTTAAGGCATCAATGGCCATTTCTGTAGGAAGAGAAGTGGCCTTGGTAAGGCCTTCCCCCAGCCATCACCACTTCTTGCCTTGTGATGATGAAGAGAAGACCCTGGCCAGGAAGGGCTGTCAGGTACATTTTGTGTTTCTCATGTCCTTTTGCACCACCAGCAGGGTTTTCCCATATCCTGATGCAGCAGGAATTTTGTGGAAAATTGCTAAGTACAACCTGGGCAGCTTCACACAGGAGGAAGAGGAGGTTATATTGTCATGAAAATTGTTCCAGATTGCTCGCTTGCAGTGTGTAGCCAAACAAGAAATACTGAGCACTGGGGGTTTTCTGGGCATTTGGTTTTTATTAGAGCACAGTCCTGCACAACGGTTTCCTGTAATTCCCTGTTAAAACACCATACCTTGCAGCTGCTAGCTACTCTTTCTCAAAACAGACATCTGTGTAGATTGTGGATTGGCCACATAAAACAGCTTCTGTGTTGGCCTTGAGTGACTCTTAAAATCAAGAGAGCACTGAAGTGCCACAATCCAAATACATGTAAATGGTGCACTGGCACAGACATAATGTTTTTCAAAGCTGGTGTCCTCTAGAGCTAACCTGCTTGTTTTTCTCTATTTGGTATGACTACTTAGTTTGTTATCAAGTAGAAGAGCAGGAAAAATGCAGCATTGCTTGCTTGTAGCAGAAGTGTGACCATTTTGGCTTGAAGTTTCTGAGTTGGTTCCTCTCCATGCAGCAGCATTAAGATCTTTTTTATCTGCCTCTTTCTCTGCAGAGAACACCAAGTATAAAACCACCAACCTCTTGTTACCTACTTTCAAGTTCAGGGCGTGAAGAATTAACTAAACATTTGTTTGACATGAAAAAGGGGCTGGGGCATATTTATGCTTCCTACTTACAGGGTGGAAAGCATGTGACATGCAGAACAAGGCTCTAGGGCTGTTTGCTCAAATAATGCTGGAAGGCACAGTAAATGAAGTTACAGGAATACACTTGTAATGCACTTCTGGGCCTGGTTTATTTTCCTCCGCTGGTTAATATTTTTTAGGCCATGCTTTCTCCATTGATAAAAATGTAAAGGATGTTTTCCAGCGTCCTTTCCAATATACCATTTGAATGCCAGTAAAAATACCAAATGTAACACAGATTACGCTTCACAACTCCCTCCATCATTTCTTGTGATGTTTTCACTGGGTATTAGGCAGCAACCCTTGGTTCTTTCCTCTTTTTTCTCTTGGCTTGCTTACAACTTCTAAAACAGTTCGAGGCCATCGTTGGGCTCTATGGGTTTGTTGGCATCGCTGTGTCAGCTTGGATTTTGAACTGCCCTCTCCCAGCCAAGACTGCTGGGCTGGCAACGCGGTCTGGGTGCAACTCCATTGGCAAAGGCACGTAAATTTGGAGGTGGCATTCTCTCCTCCTCTGTGTCAACTGCCTGCATTGCCTTTGAAGCAAGTAGTGTCTTTTCAGTCTGCCTCTAGTCATGTGTATGCTACAGATGAAAATGCTGCACTGACATCAACTAAAATATTTATGTATGCATGTGGTCAGAATAAAGTGGGGAGATTTTTTTCCTTTAGCTGAGTTGCACTTTGGGAAGCAGGCAGCGATGAAACACAGTGATGAATATGGCCCAAATGATTTTGAATTGTTTATCGTCGTTAATGCATATCAAAGTTGGCATGTGTAGGTTATAAAGAGTATGTTTCTGTCTGTTTGGCTTTCTGGAGAATCTTTTTCTCAATTTCACATACAACACTGGGAACCAGGATAACCAGAATTTTTACTGTCCAATATGATAGATACTACGAAGCTTCTGCTAAGGGCTCTGGGTGTTGACAGTGAGAAGTCTTCTCATCTGACATGCCAGCAGTGAAAAAGGTTAGTGGGGCACTGAAAAGCTGGGGTTTTTTATCCAGCTGCATTCCCAGTCAGATACTACACTCTTTCCAGGATTTCCATAGATGACACAAACACATTTCCCTGTGTATTAGACAAAAATGAAATCCTGAAATCAGTCCACACTGTTACCAAAGCAAAAAGTATGTCCATGTTTGGTTTTTCCTCCAGTGGATTGCACCCACAGTCACAACTCTGATAGCCCATGACCATGAATATTTTGTACTGCTATTTTTTGCTACTTGCTCACAAAGAATTGCTTCAGTTTGCAGAGGTATGACCTCATCATGCTCTTGAAGTTGCAGTTTCTGAAAGACAGAATAGATTTACCTACTGGAAGTTGAAACATGATATGTATGACTTACTTAACTCTGCAAGAAGGCTTGAGGTTTTAGGAAAAGAGGATTTGCCCCATTCAGCAGATTTCTCTAAAGCTCCAGGTCAATAGGTTGGAAAGATGGATGCATTGATTTGAATAATTTTGAGGTTACTGGTTTGACAGAAAAGGAGTAATTTTAATGCTTATATTACTTTATATTGCAAACTTAAGCGTCTTTTTTTTTTTTTTTTTTTTCCCTGTCCATTTCCCACAGAAACGTTCTAGAGGTCAAGTGCTATTCGACAAAGTGTGCGAACATCTGAACCTTTTGGAAAAAGACTACTTTGGATTAACATACAGAGACACAGAAAACCAAAAGGTAACCCACAAAACTGCGAGTGGTCTTTGGCATGTGAACATCAGAACTCCCTGAGACACTGCCCAGACAGCTGCAAACAATCCAGGAGTTGGTCTTATCTTCCTTGCCAAGTCTCATAGACACAGTTTGAGCAATTGTTTTTTGTGACTCTACTTCTCAAGAGCATCTCCTGTGTTTCCCTGGGTTCCCTTTCTTTCAGCTATTTATGACATGAAGGATATTAATCATATAGCTGTTGCTCTTTCTAGTATGATTTATTCCTTTATTGTCATAGATGAAAGTCAGATTTATACTCATAGATACACTGCAAAACACATAATGCTAAAATATAGCTTAATAATAGTGGTTGGGACACAGGCAGGAGATGACTGACTGCTCTGCTAACTGTTAAGATAAGGGAAAGGGTCTAAGCCTTGACTTTATCTTAGCATTATTGTTGATTTGACTAAAGACATTAGTCTTCAGAAGCAGCTGGTAGCAATAGTGGATCAGATTCTGCTATCCTGCCTCCCAACATCAGTATGAAACAAGCTGTACATTACAAGTGCCAAAGATGATCTAATGTGCAGGTGATGTGTACCTACATTATTTGGGACATGGTACAGTGAAAGAGAGAGTATCAAAGAATAATTTAAATTACATTATTTTGGCATTTTAATATAAATATTTTGACAGAAACCAATACAAAACTTCTTAACAATATGCACAGTAGCTCAGCAGAGCTCACCAGATATTTTGTACTGTGCATGGCCTGAAAGGTCTCCCTTGTTGGAGCTGGAGCTACAACTACTTTTTTAGCTGTTTATGTCTTGTGGGAATGACAGTTGTGTTTTCTAGGTTTCCTTTTGTTTCAAATATATATGATATGAAAGAAAACAGTCTTTTTGTTTCTTTTTCCCCCTTTCTTTACAGACTTCTCTGTTTCTAATTCAGAAAATCACTTAAGGAGATACTTGGTCCATGCCAGTGCAAGATAATGCCTTAGCATGTGCTCAGTTTTGAGTTTTGAGAAAAGCTAGGCAGAAGTCTTAGTGCATTTTCAGATAGGTATGCTTTCCAGCAGGAAAGAGAATCATGGATTCATTATTAACATGTGGTTTGGAAGCACTAAACAATTATAGGTCACCAGTTACTTTACAGAGCTTAACAGTTAAAAGAAAAACTGCCTGCTGTCACTTTTATTTATCAATAACATGCATATTTTTAATGTCAATTACTTAGAAATTCACTTCCATCCTCTGGCACATAACTTCCAGCCAGACAACATAAGTGCCCACATCCCGTGTCATCTTTGTAAACAGAAATCCTAATGTGTCTTTAATTTCGTGGTGCATAGTGTGCTTTTGTGCTCAGCAATAGCTGGAGATCTTCAGGCTCTTGTTTTGCACCACAGGGCAGGTTTGGACAGCTGCAAACTGGTTGTTTTTGTTGGAGAGGGATTGTTGTGTTCTGCTTGTTTGATATCTCTTTAGTGTTTTATTGTCTCGCTAATACATTTGTTGATCTTTCTTTGGAGAGAGTGGAACTTTCCTGGGGAAAGGGAACTTTTTGTTCTGGTCTGTGACGCATTTTAAATATTAATTTGATTCTCTTAGAGGCCAAGACAGCAGAGGCACTGAGACCCCAAGCTGCTGTGTGCCTCCTCCAGAGGAATTTCACCTGCTCCCTGGCATCCATGGAGTACTAACACATCACTGGGATAATTGTCCACCTCCTCAGCAGGGGTTTTGTCTTGCATAGTCACTGGGCTCTGCAGGGTGGATGGGGGCAGAGGTGTTGTGGTTCTACCTCTGGTTTTCCCTGGAGAGCCCTTTGTGCCCATGCTGCATTACAAACAGGGTAGTGCTGTACTCTGCACTTGTTTATCACTCTAGCAAGTCTTTTCAGCCTTTCCAGGACTGGAGAAAAAAAAAATATCAAAACCACCTCTTTATAATAAGCTTGTAGAAAGTTAGTTTTCCCAGAAGATACTCTGCAAAAAGATCTCTGTGGGTTCATTTTACCAATTCCTGTTTTTGATTCTTTTATTTCAAATCACTGAGGCCCTCAGAGTCTTTGAAGGTTAAAAAAAATCCTGTTTCTTCCCATGGCCACATCTTGAAAATTAGTGTTAGCCCTGCCTACTGCTACTCCAAGGAGAAAGGGATGGCAGAGCTTCACATATTATAGCTTTGACTCATAACACTGTTTTAAAAATAATGTTTATTGTGTTTTCTAATTCAAATTGAAAAAAGGAAACATTTTCTTTGCAGAATTGGTTGGACCCTGCCAAGGAAATCAAGAAGCAGATCCGAAGTAAGTTTGTTATCATTGTCCCCTTCTACATGTGCCCCCATGGGGACAAAGCATATTTCACACTCATCTTTTGTATCCTGTCCCAAGTCTTTAGCAAAGGAATTATATACATCCTTTAGATTTTTTACCCCATGATGATGGTGAGGCATTACTGATGCTTGCAAACCATGAACTTGCATTGCTGAAAACAACTTGACATTTGAAGAGATGCAAAATCCTGAAGTTTGACATTAAGCAATGTAATCTTAGGGACTAGGCCATGTATATGAATTATTTCTTGCATTACTGATGTTTATATCATATCCAGAAACACTGCTCATGCCCCATAATGAAATAATTCACTGATACAAAATAGTACTCTATCTAAAATACCTTTCCTTTCTTCATTTCAAAAGATTAATCTTTGCTCCTAAAATGACCATTCAGTCAATTTTCTGATTCACGTGCATATTTTTAAAAGCTCAGTTGTTACAACTAGGCTCCTTCTACATTAGAAATTCAAAAACCTCTCAAAGGAAAATGTTTTTGAGACTGCTGGGCTCAAAACTTGACTTGTGTTCTTTTACTTCCTCTCACTTTTAAAAATTGACAAAATGTTTATGTGTATGACTTCTGTGGGCAGAAAAGCCTCAGTATTTTTTTCTTTGCACATTTTGTAATTGACCTCTTCTAGCACTTGTGCTTACACAGACAAATGTATCTGGTAGTTCACGTTTGTTGGGTCAGGCCTGGCAGATAAATCCCTTCCCTCTCCAGAATTAAAAGGGTTAATTTACACCGGTGAGAAAATTTCCCCACGTATTATGAGCAACTTCCCTTTTCCTCCAGTATTATTTTCATTGCAAGTAGGTGATCTGCGGTACAAAGTAATGAACATTTGCCCTTTTAAAATCTCATGAAGGAATGGATCTGGAGGGGAAGGTGCTTTAGGCCACGATGAGTTAGGTTACACAGATGGTCAATGCAAGTAAAGCAGCTCAGCTCCCCAACTCGTATTTGAAATGCATTTAATATGTACCCAAGCCATTAAATAGACAATGAAGGGTTGTGACAGCAGGAAATTAATCAGGGCAGAAGAGTCTCATCCTGAACTTGAGGCAGTGGATAGTTGTATTTGCAGAAAGTGACCGTAATAATTTGCTTTCTCTGTACAGTTCATCCCAGAAGTGGAACAGGCCAACAGTGGAAAAGTAGTGCTGTTACCCATGCTTTCCAAAACAAATATATATATAGTCCTGCTAAATGCTGGTTGAGTTGTACAACACACAGACCACACTGCTGGGACTTCATCCCAGTGGTTGAGAAAGGCCCTTGCTTCTCACCCCGTTAGTTGTAACCCCCTAACTTGCACAATGTTAGGTTTTATTCCAACCCTGTAAATATGGGGTGAAGACTGCTTACTCCTCTATCTTAACCATCTGTGCTATTATGATAGGCTTTATCATAGGTCTGAGTTTTGATTTTTTTGTGTGTGTGACAAGGAATAGGTTTACAGGCTATCGTCCTTTTCTTCTGTTGTGAAACCAGGTGTCACCTCTGGCTGCACTCCCACCTTGGGGCTGGTCTGCTCTCTGGTGGGACCATGCCCCATCCTTGCTGCCAGCCAAGTCTTCCTCTCACCGCCTTTTATGGCCCAAGAAAATGAAAAACTCCCTAGAATGAAGGACTCCACAAGTCTTGCTAAGAGCTGAAGTCCTGATCGTGAACATCAAACTTCTTGCACATTCTTAGAATCATTGAATTATTTGGATTGGATGGGACCTTAAAGATAACCTAATTTCAACCCCTGTTCCCTAGGCAGGGAAACTCCCACTAAACCAGGTTGCTCCAAGCCCCATCCAGCCTGACCTTGAACATGTGAGATTAGACGTGTGGAAGACCAAAGCGGATGGGGCCTCCCTATGGGATAAAATTTCCTTGTTGTTTTTAAGAACAGTGTGTTTTGGGGTTTTATTATTGCTTTTCATTTGTGTTCAAGTCACATGCTAGTGCAAGCTAACCCTTTTTTTCAGAATAACTTCTATATTTATACACCAGGTTCAACTCTTTTTTTTTTTTTTTAAATCTTGATACTATTTTTTTTTTACAACATTTAAAGCTAACACTCCAGAAATAATTTTGCCAACTCTGGAGAGAGAAACCAGTATCCACCCCATGGGTCAACTAAATTTAGTGAAATAATTAAATAAGAATTCCCTGGTGTTATGTACTTTTGCAGTCATACTCTCTGTTTGTCCTTGCAGTTTTGTCTGCACAATAATTTATGTCTGCTGCAGAAAGGAGCTATGTGCTGAGGCAGCACTCTGCGAGGATGCTGTGAGCTGCTTTGGGCAGCAAGACCTCAGCACTGCTCCAGAGCCCATTCGTACTCTGGCTTGTGGTATTTCCAGTGCCTCTGTGTTTTGGGTTATTGGTTTTTAAAGCTTGTACAGACTGTGTGGTGCTTACTTTCAATAAACCTTGTTCTCAGACTGAAGAGGTTTTTTAGTGTTAGTAATAAATTACTGCACACTCAGAGTCCTCACTTCAGTGGTAATCCTACTAAATAAGAAAAGAGCTGTAAAATCTGATCTAATACAGTATCTTCAGTATGACGTGGGAAAAATATTCTAAAATGTGTTCTTATTAATTGCTTGTCCGGGATATTTTTTTAGTTTGCTGGTGGTTGAACGGCATGAGCATCTCTGTACTTGCAGTATACTTTCAATCAGTCTGTGTTCTTTTCCAGGTGGTGCTTGGCAGTTTGCATTTAACGTGAAATTCTACCCTCCAGACCCTGCCCAGCTATCTGAAGATATTACCAGGTGTTTGAAACATTAAATACCTTTTTAGAAGTGACTTAAATGCTGTTCCTGGTAGAACTTATACTATAATTATCCAAGAAAAGAAATGCTTTATATTTCCACTGTCTTTCTTTTTCATATGAGTTTATGGAAAATATGCAATGCTTTGAGCGAAGAGACAGTGGAACAGTGTCTAACCCCTGTGTTATGAACTATTTTTTTCAGTATGTATATTCCTTAGAATATATTCCTTAGGGTTGATTTTAATTTTCACAAAGATGCCTGATGCCCATTTTTGCCAGTGGTACCAAGTTATTACTGTCAGTAAAATCATGACTATGAAAGGAAAGAAGTGAGATAATGTTGTGGTTTCATGACCATACTGAATGCAAAACAGAGCACTGTACCAGCTACTTAGGAAAAAATGAGCTCTTTCCCTGCTGAAACCAGGATAGATGAGAATAAACATGCATTTGACAAAATAAGCAATTGATGTACATGGAATCATGAATATGGTGGTAATGAATAGCTGCTCCCTGCTCTTCAAGTCACTCAGCTCTGCACTCCACACCTCTCCTCTCTGGTTTTGTATTCATATTGCAACCACAACAACAACAAAGCAAAACCTCACCTGATTTTCTCCTTGGAAGGAGGCACAGAGACTTTAAGCCATGATGAATTTTTGTGCCATCATCAAACTGTTCCCCAGCCTGTTGCAAAATTTTTCAACCTTTGAATATTTTTAACCTTCAACACTTTATGGACTACTTGTTGCTTTTAAGGTAGCATGAAGCCTTTGGCCTAGATCAGGGTCCCCTGTGGTAGGTACTTTGCAGAAAGACAGTGTGCCAAGAGTTCACAATTGAACAGAGAACTTCCAAAGGAAAGGATTGCTTTATTCCTCTTCAGACTCTTAAATTTCCCCTGGGAACTCTGCCTTTGCCACCAAACCAATACTTTTTACTTTTTTTTTTTCTCTGTTTTCCCCTATCTGGTGAAACCTTGCACTGCACATTGCTGTGGTTTTAACAGCATTTATTGTTTAAATGTATTTTTGAGGAAGAACATGTTGCTCAAGAGACAGCTTATGCTTTTTGAACGACTTGGAGTTCAGCTATACTTAAATGAACAGTATATGAGGGTTTTTATTATTGTTTTCTCCTTATAGAATTATCAGGTAATTTTATATGTTAGTGATTTATGATAGAAACCTAGTATGTTTAATGGGTATTTCTTCATTTAGGTCACTAAACAAAGTAATAACCTATTTTATTAAGAGATCTCCATGCTGCTGTGTAAAGATAAATTAGGTGTTCCTACTGATAAATTAGGCGAGAGCTTGGTGTTTTGGGGGTTTGGGTTTTGTATTTTTTTTTTTTTTTTTACAAAATTATTATTGTCCTTGTTCCTATTGGAGCCGAGGCCTCTTTCCAGTGCTCGGGCGGTGTTTCCCTGGGGACAGCGGTGGAGGAGCCCTGTCTGAACTGCTTTGGGGCTCCCTTGCAGGTACTACCTCTGCTTGCAGCTGCGAGATGACATCGTTTCGGGTCGGCTGCCCTGCTCGTTCGTCACGCTGGCCCTGCTGGGCTCCTACACCGTGCAGTCGGAGCTTGGCGACTACGACCCGGATGAGTACGGCAGCGACTACATCAGCGAATTCCGCTTTGCGCCAAACCACACTAAAGAGCTGGAGGACAAAGTGATCGAGCTGCACAAGAGCCACAGGTAAGCAGAGGGTGTCGGTGTGAGCTCTAGCCTGCCTCAGGTACCATCTTGGTGCATCAGGAGATGTTAAATTCTGCAGTGATGTACTTAATATTTTTCGGGCAAGAGTCCTCCGTGTGTCTTTGTTGCAGCCTGTGGGTTAACAGGGTCTGCACTCGAGCTGTGGCTCTGGTAGGTACCCAGCTTCCTAAGAGGTATGGCTATAGTTCTGACAGGCTGAAAATGTTTTCCAGCTGCTGGATTTTCTTTTGGATTCTGTTTCCTTAATGTTTATGCTTGAACTGGTTACTTTTCCACAGGGGAATGACACCTGCAGAGGCTGAGATGCATTTCCTGGAGAATGCCAAAAAACTATCAATGTATGGAGTAGATCTCCATCATGCCAAGGTATGTGCTTTAGTTGTTTCGCTGGCCATATCTCTCCTGTGGCATAGTACTTGGATCTGCATGGAATCCCTGATTTATTTTTTCTTGTGTTTTTGAGACAGGAATTTTGTGGGATGAATCATGTGTCAACATGAGGGAAGGTGACTCATGAAATAAGTGTAAATATATCTTGTAACCATACCATAATTTATCCTATAGATTTGAAGAAGTTGGACATCAACTTCCATGTTGACTAAATAATGCTATCCTTGAGGAAAGTTCTGAATGGATAGGTGATGTGGGAGGATTTTAGAAGCTGTCCACAGAGTGGTCAAGTTTCATGTGATTCAGCTACTTTTTCCAGTTTAATAAGGCCAACCATGCTATCTTAACTAATTTCTATGCTGAAAAGGACTTTCAAGCAATTATTTAGCTGCATTGGAAACCTAATCAGGTTGATGATAATGGGGAGACAGCAGCTTGTCTCTTTCCTGAAGTGTGGTTGTTGCAGTTGACAGGGAGGACAGCAATTCTTCTGGAAACATTCTCCCATGATCAAGTAGTTCCTCTAATCATCAGAAGGCTAAGTTATGAATAAAACATGGTCATTCTTACTGTGACTTGGGAGAGTCACTTATTAGCCTTGTGTTGGTTGTCTGATTTTTAGGGTTCTTTTTTTTCTGAATAAATAATTGCTATTGTTTTCTTCACTCTTCAGAGTAGGACTAATGGATTTTAACATTTTTGAGGTTAGCAAGCATCCTTGGAAAATGAATATGGAACCAAAGAATTCTGCCCTGTGGAGAGAACTGCATTTTCTGTAAAGGTCAAATTATTGTGAGCTGGTTTTTTTTTGCTGCAGCAGTTCCTTTCAAGAATTGAGATAAATTTGCAGCTCGGATCTTGAAAGAGCCTGCAACCATGTCCCTGGGGCATTTTGTAGGAGCTGTGCATGTGTGTTACAGAATTCAAGGCAGTCTTTTGTGTTCTGTTAATTGCCTTCACTGGAAATGAAAAATCTGTGTACAGCTCAATGGGCAACATCTACCAGGAGGGATGCCACTGCCTTCCCTGTATTCTGCAGATATACACACTGTCTTGAGGCACATTTGGAGCAGAAAGAAAGGGATTGGCAGAAGTCACTTGATAGCTTTTTCTCAGATGCAAAGAAATCCAAAAAACAGCAACTAAGTGGATTACTGTTTTAAATATGTTACAGGCTTTGTTACTGAAAATTTTACATAACATAGAATTAAGGCCTAAGTATTTTCTCAGAATATTGGAGAAAAGCTGTGAAGTTTAGGATGGGATATTCTAAGTTAACAATTTTATTTATTCTTTCCTGGAAAAGTATTGGTATCCTGGTTTGCTCTTTTTATTTTTTTTTTTAAATCAAACAAAATCTCAGAGCAAAAGAAGTTAGTAGAAAATCTTATATCTCTCCAAACTGATGCTCCTTATTTTAAAAAGCTGCAATGATAACCAAGTTGTGTCTGTCTGTGGGTTAAGAAACCCGACAGTCATCTTGAAAACTGAGCTGAAGGTGGGAAAAATAGACTCTACGTGAGATGTCATGTTTAGTTTTAATTAGGTCTGCCAGTGAGATTTGATGGTGTCAGGCTAGGGGACAAGTATCTCTGTGCATGCCTTTTGGAAGTCGTGCCATGGCAAATGTCTCAATGTAAATGTCAATTCATTAAGGCTGTGCCCACGTCTTCGGTGTCGGACAGATGTTGGACTCACCAGCTCGCATTAAAACTAGTTCTCACTTACCCAATGCAAGGCTGTGATGAAAAATATGTTCAAATAGATAGATTTTTCCTCTGGGCTGTCATCATTCTGAGGAAGTCCCCCCTGATCCATATGCTGAGCTAGAGGGATGTGCATCAAACATTAAAGCTAACAGGTTTCTGCCCCATGCAACCACATGGCTCCTGAAAAAAATCCAAATTCTTTTACTCAGGTTTCATTTTATACTAGTAGTATCACATTGGAAAACAGTCTCTGACACCAACAAGTAACACAAGTCTTGAATAGACTTATATGTGCAGCTAAGGTAGAGGTAAGGGAAGAAGGCATTTCTCAACAAGTTTTTGAGAAAGTGTATCAAAAATAGAAGACCCTTGCAGGGGCTGCAGAACCTGCAGAAATGCGCCATATATGAGCAAACTTGCATTTCACCATTCATTCACCAGGCAGTGTGATTACTGCAATGAGACTTGGTTTTTTAGAATGTATTCCCTGTATTTGGACATTGCTCTTTGCATAGGAAAGAGAAACAGAAGTACACTGAAAAACATTAGCTTTGTCTTTTCTATGGTGCCTGACAGTGATACCACACAAGACTGTACTTAGGAAAAAATCTGCCTTTAAGTGGTGGTACCATTGTTGTTGGAACACATGTCCTCTATTGGTGTGTTTTGTAATACTGGAGTGACTTTGTGGCACTATTTCTATGTTGTGATTTTAAAACTTGTTTTCATTTCAGGCTGTGCCACAGCTGTTTCATCGTGACTGACCATGCATACCATTGTGTTGGTCTTGAAATGTAGTTAGATTTTTCACTGAGTGACTAAAAGATAGCTGGCTGGGAAAACCAGAGGAAAATGATGAATTAATTTCATCATTATCATAGGGTGACATCTTTGTAGCTTCTGCAATCAGATTTTTTGACTTTAGGTTATTTAAAAACAATTTGTGAAGAACTCAGTTGCTTTAAAGTGGATTCTACTTTTCTCTATCAGTACTAGTACTTAGCTAAACAAAGAAACAGTGATAGAAGATTGGTTTAAAACTATTTGAAGACTTCTAAAGGAAAGACAAATCTGTATGTCTTACTTTAAAAACCACATATTTATGGGTATGTTCTGATAAGATTGTGGACAAATCTTTTGTAGTGCTAATATGTCTGAGCTACAGCCTCCTGTCCAACGTAGGTTATAGCACAGGCACAGTCACACACTTAAAAAGAATAGCTTCTGGTCCAAATGCCCAACTTTATGCCCACTGGGCATTACAAAGTGAAAATAATGGGCAAAAGCTTAAGAGCATTAAAGAAACTAACAAACCTACTAAAGCCAAGATGAGCAAACTACAGAAGAAAAATCTGTCTCAGGATTCACAAGGCTTAGTCATGGAGATGAGTGATACCAGGAGAAGTAAATTTGTACGCTGTCATACTTACTTTCAATCTGGTACTTATGCTAATAGCCCTTTTTTATTATGCTAATAAAACTTTGCTGTATGAATATAATTCCTTTAATGACATCTAAAATTTCCCTCCTCCTTTTGGAGTCTTTGTAAAATATAAGAAAACATTGGAAAACCTCAATTCCCTTCACCCTGCCCAACCTTACTATTATTTGCATGAATGCATTCAGTGAGTAGGGTAGCACTCAGAAATCAGGTCACTACAGCTGATGCATTAAAAAGACATAGCTCAGATAGAAACACAGGATACAGGAATCTGTAGTACTGTAGGATGCAAGGAGAGAAATACTCAACAATGTGCATTGCTTGCTATTCCAGGATTCTGAAGGAGTGGAAATCATGCTAGGAGTCTGTGCAAGTGGACTCTTAATATATCGAGACAGACTCAGAATAAATAGATTTGCCTGGCCAAAGGTTTTGAAAATTTCCTACAAGAGAAACAACTTCTACATCAAAATCCGACCAGGGGAGGTAAGGGCATCCTGATTCTCTTAAGTGAATGAACCTCTTGAAAAAAAAAACCATGAGTTTTTACTGATTTGTTGATTTGTCTTGTCTTATAAGCTTTTAACATTCCTCTCCATTTACATTTCCTAATTCATGCTGATTTTCTTAGGAAAGGTTAGTTGTATACTTTCTTTAAAATACAGTTAAAAAGCAACTTTGATATTTTTCTGTTTACATCCATGAACTAATGTAAGGAATAAATATGGCCATCTGCACATAAAAAGCTCATTGATATTACGAATTCTTTGGGCATTTAAGTAGCATATTGCTTATTCACGGAAAGCTTGTTATCCTCCCTCATGTTGTACATGAAACTGGAAACATCTCACCCACAAAGAGATGTAGAGAGGCCATGCCAAACTTTATAAACACATCAGACCAGTATATGGGCAGCATTTGGGGTAACTACGCGCACTGGCCCCGCCAGGCCCGCAGGAGCTCCTGTTCTGGCTCTGGAGAAGGGGATGTGGAACCTCGTACAGTGAGTGCCCTCTCGTGGCTCAGCCGGATGCGAAGCAAATACCGACCTCAAGGGCTGAGCATGCGCTCGCCCAGGAATCATGGATAGCATGGGATGGTTTGAGTTGGAAAGGACCTTAATGATCACCTCGTTCCAACCCCTCCGCCCTGGGCAGGGACGCCATCCACTAGATCAGGTTGTTCAAAGCTTCATCCAACCTGGCCTATAAGATGATAACTCTTAAGAAGTTCAGGATCATCACAGGTGAAGGAGGATTTCCATTTCGAATGCTGGTACAATAAATGGCCTGTGAGAGATGAAAACCTCATATCTATTTAGAGTGTGGAGCTGTATAGCAGGACAGAAATCACTTAGATGATGACCGGCATTTCTCCCTTAATGCAGCCAGTGTCTCTGGGACTGTTCATAATTGACCTGGGAAACTTGCTGGGGCTCCCCACCCCTGAGCCTAAGCCTTTTTTAGATCCCTAAACCAAAATCCACAAACCTACATCTCCTGCCCCTCAGAAGACACAGTTTTCCTGCCTTGATTTTGATTTTAAAAATCCAAACAAATATTCACTGGCATTCCCAGTGCCTGCACTGAAGCTCTCCACCACTGCTGCCCTGTTGAGCTCTGCTGGTCTTGGTATGCAGTATCCTGTGACCAGGTCATAGTTCTGTGTGTAGAATAATCAATGCAGCCTCTGTCCAAATTACATTTGATGATAATGTGATTCACTATCCCACATCATCTTTATTATTTTGCTTTTTCCTGCCTTATTTCCCTGTCAGCTTCTGTAGGGATCCAGACTTCCTTACAAGTGCCCCTCTGTCTACCTTTCCCCCATCACAGCAACTCTCTTTTATCTACTCAGCTATCTAAATGTAGCCATCAACATGTTAGAGCAGATATAGCTGGCACAGCTTCTGCATCTGAAATATATAAATTTGCAGCACAATCTAAAGAGGTCTCTTTCCGTCTCTGGACAACTCTTTTCAATTACTCGTCTTGCCTCATACTCCTCAGGTGAATTAGCTCTAACCACTGTGATTTACTAACAGTAGTACTTTCTCTGTAAATATCCTTAATCTAAGGCTCTGTGAGACCAAATCAGTCCCTGAGGACTGCTGCTCACCTCCAGGTATTGCCAGGCTTCCCACTGTATTTTAAACTGGTGAAAATAAATCAGCAGGGTTAAAACACTTGAATGATGTTGTGGCTCAGAAGTTTCCCAAGTCTTAACTGATCTCTTTGTTACTATAGGGTACAAAACATCACTATCACCATTAGAAATCTCTTGCTCATTACCAGTGTTTCCCCTCAGAAATGATCCCCGAAGGCTTCCATGGATTATCATTCACAGCCTCTTTCCCAGAATGCTTTCTGTAGAATATTTATATGTGTGGTTATATACATGAGCGTATGCATTCGCTCTTGCAATGAGGTGATACAGACGGAGGAAATGAAGATGAACCTGTGTACACTGTCTGAAAACAGATGCACAGCACCAAAAACATACTTATTCTTTTTTCCTACCTAGTTTGAGCAGTTTGAAAGCACTATTGGGTTTAAGTTGCCAAATCATCGTGCTGCAAAGCGCTTATGGAAAGTGTGTGTTGAACACCATACATTTTTCAGGTATGTGGATTTCTTTTCCTAAAGATGTGATATAAAACACAACAGAAAATGACAATTCTGTCAGCAGAGAAAAAACCCTTCAAATCAAATTGTCTTTTTGATCATGAGGTACCTCTGAGCAGATAAAGGAAGGCTATTGTTTTTTCAAAATTTGAGATATTGCACCCAAATTATTCATACTATTTCAGATAGATACAGCTTAAAATCACCATATGGTCCTAATTAATCATTTTGCTTTATCTGTGCCACAATATTATCAGCTGCTATAATTAAAGAGATGAAGGACTCTGCTGCACTACTTCATATAAGCTTGCATAGGGAGAGCAACTTATATGGAAGATTGCTGGGGGATGTGGGTAAGAGTTTAAAAAAGAGGAGTATTTTTATTTAATTATATATGAAAGTGCAACAGTAGCAGGTCGTGTTTTTTATGGTCACCCAGAATACCCAACCCATACCTGTAATTTTTGGATTACTAAGGAATTTTGCAGATAATTTTTTGACTTCTAAGAAGAACTGAGAAAAGTTTGGGACGGTGAAATAAATGCTGTAATTATTTTGCACTAAGATAGTCATTAAAGAGCTACTTAACAAGGGAAACACAAAAGTGTGGGATTTTCAACAGCTGGAAAGGGTGTCCAGCGCTTAAGAGCCCCCTCTGGGGAATGTTTGCGAGCACTCAAGAATTTCCCTCCTTTCTTAAAACTATTGGTTCCAGCTGTCTGTAGATTCATATGAAATGCAGTCTTAGCAGCATAAGATCTAAAGAGAAATGGAGTATGCATTTTAGGGGTATTTTCTGATTTTTAATGAAAAAAGCACAGACTCCATTACAGGAAAATTACTTGTTCAGCCAGCTACCATGCATACTATACAGAGGGTGGGAGAGCTCTAACCTGAAAAACATCTACACCCCTGTGAATGAATACTGCCTGTCATTCACTGGAAATCAGTTCTGGCCCTGTCCTCAGCATAACTTCACCATGTTAAATTTGAAGAGGTACATCTGCATTTCAGCCCAGTCAGGGGTCTGGTACCAGGAACTCCTTATTTTTAATTTTGCTGATCAGAAAATAGTAGATCAGATTTTCAAGCATGAAGGAGCTAAGTGATCCTTGCCCATTTGGAAGAACTCAGACCTTCAAATGCTTTAGCTGAGTGGTTTTGTCATGCTGTATGAGGGGCATCCTTTGATTCCGTTTTAGCCACAGACCGGTGAGGCACAGGTTACGATGGAGAGTGATACCCAGCAGTCATCTTCTCTCCTCAGCAGAAACAGCAGACTGATTTTGGAGGAAGGGGAATGACAGGCCCTCTGCTTGGTGTGTTTTAGGCTCCTGCTGCCAGAAGCACCTCCAAAGAAGTTCCTCACGTTGGGCTCCAAGTTTCGCTACAGCGGCCGGACGCAGGCCCAGACGAGAAGAGCCAGTGCCCTCATAGACCGTCCTGCACCTTACTTTGAGCGGTCCTCCAGTAAACGTTACACCATGTCTCGCAGCTTAGATGGGGGTAAGGTCCTCTCAACTCACCTTGTCAAAAATTATCATCGCAGTGGTTGCTGCTTTAGGTTAGATATAAACCTCATCATCTCCTCTCCTTGAAATTTGGCTGAGCGGAAGCTGTGAGTACCTGCACATTCGCTGAAAGGGTAGAGGAGGATGCAGAGAGATTGATTCTCATTTGCCATGCTAAGTGTGCTGCTGTGATCCTTACAAAATGTTTGGCTGGAGGATGTCCTTTGGAACCCACTTTTCACAGAGCTTCTGTCTTTGGCTTCATATCTGCTTCCCTGCTTTGGGGAAGTATGGGGATGGACCTGCCTGCCCAAGAAAGTCAGACTTCAACACTTTTTCAGGTTTGCATGAGTGACTATTTGGGTTTTGGTTGAATCTGATATATTTTCCTGTGTAGGTTTTTCACTTTGAATTTGTTACAGTCCAGATATTATTAATTATTTCCCTTGAGTAATAACACTTGATTCCAATTACCTCATATCCTGCTTCAGTGAGCACTAAGAGACTTTTTTCGTACTTTGTTTTGAAGGTATGAAATGGAGAGTAGCATACATGGGTTAAGAGTACATCCTTCCTCTCTTTATCCTTGGTTCACAGAGGTCATGGTTCTGCTGCTTACTCTGGTTAAATCAAAGTGTAGTTCATAGTATCAGCTACTTCCATCAGCTATTATTATTGTCAGCTGTTGAGTAAAAAGAGGTTGTGGTTTTGTAGTTCATTTTTGTAATAAAAAAAAAAAAAGACTGAGACTAAACTCACATTCATTACAGATTGAAAAAAAAGGTGAATTCTCTTGCAGAATATCACAGTGAATATAGTTGTGGTGGGGATGGGGAGAAGCTTTGATTTAAAAGTACAAGTGACAAGCCTTTTTCTCTCCCTCTAAAGGTGCTGCTTGTCATTAATTATTTTGGAATCTTCTAATTCTGATGTGCTTCTTTCTCGTTACCAAGCAACTGGTGACCTGATTGCTGTGCATGTGTTTCAAAGCAGAAATTATCCTTCTGCATTATTTTGTTTGTTACATCTAAACAAGATGTCTCCCTCTACTCCTTTTGCTTTCTCCTGCCTCCTAAACTTAATCCCAAGAGACAAGATACCTGAAACGCTTTACACAGCATTTGTTAGACTCTGCAATGTTTTTATGATGTTAATTTGCCTAAGTGCAAATGGGGGAAAGAGGTTTTTTAAATCAATCCTTATGATCTCTTCACTGGCGTTGTTACTATAATGCAGATGTGTCTGTAACGTTCTGCATTGTGCTTACATTGTGACTAAGACTGTCGTTTGTTACAGATGCAAGTGAGTTTATAAATTTGAATAATCCTATTGGTTTAGAAATTAGTTCCCCAGCAGTCAAGAGCAGGGTCTGGGCATATATTAAAGTTTTGATTACGTTCTATCTGTAAACGTGCTATTTCTTTCAAAATAACTTTTATATCTTTAAGTCTGATTAATTATTGAGCACTTGCATCCTAAAATATTCTGGTTGGGTCCACTGAACTGAATGTCATCACTATGCAGAATTTTTTAGGATGAATAGCTCACCTAACAGGCAGACTTTAGCACTCAGTAATACAAGGATCACATTTCTTTTTATTCAAGTATTATGCCTGTGTTATATCAATATTGTCATTTTCTGTAATGCAGCACGTTGCTAAATCTGGATTTGATTTGCATTTTTATATCTGACAGATTTAAAAAAACACCTCTTCCACCCCCATGGCTGATGTCATAGCTGGTTCTCCTTATGTTTCCTGCCTGATAACTGTGGCAATGCGTTGTTTTTTTTTTTGTCTGGTGTTTTACTACAGTAGTAATTTTAACGGCTTGCTAACACTTAACAACTGTGTAATGCACACATTAGCTACAGTAATGTGTGTATACACATCCATAATATATGTGTATGCATATAAAAGCTATGAGCTTCATTTCAAGTAAACAGTTTATTTAAATGTATGCACATGCTTCTGGTTTCCTGAAACATGACATAGTTGTGTTTTCAGAATTATCTCAAATGTTTTTTCTAAACCAGCTTTTTAAATTTTATGCAGCTTCTCAGCAAAAGCTATTTCAGATTTTCCCTCTTTAAATATTTGCTTTTAGCATCAGTGAATGAAAACCATGAAATGTACATGAAGGATTCTGTGTCTGCTGCAGAGGTTGGTACTGGCCAGTACGCCACAACAAAGGGCATCTCTCAGACCAACTTGATAACCACTGTGACTCCAGAGAAAAAGACAGAAGAGGACAAAGATGATGAAGAAAGCAAAAAGAAGAGAGCAGAGGAAGTCACCCCGATTTCAGCAATACGGCATGACACCAAGGTAGAATTTTTAGGGTTTATATATTAAACACAGCTGCTTGGAAAGTGCTTGGAGAAACACAGAATTTTCAGGGAGGGGGGAGAAAGAGGAAATAAAACTAGTTCTGTGAAAGGAAATATATGGTGTTTATATACATGTCTTGAATCAGTGTTTCCTTTGAGTTTTCATAACAGTTAGTTTCCTGCCTTGAGCTGTTTTTTGAAATATATTTAAGAGTCAGAATGATGTTCTTCATACAGTATTCAACAACCATTTAGGAAATGCCCAAAAGTGGCCTGGCGATGCATGTTCGTTCTTCTGGTTTTCGGTCATATTCTGACTTTAGTCTGGCCATCCTGGTGGTTTTTTTTGTTTGTTTTGACAAGGCAACAAAATATTTCTATATACTTGTATGTAGCTCTGTGCTTTAAACTATTGCTCTTACACATCTCATAACACTGTTTTTTTGAATGAATTTCAGTGGGCATTTTTTCTCTATTAACTTCTGGGTATTAATCTGCTGTCATAAACTTTTTTTTGGTTTTTTTTTCTGGCTTACAAAAGCATTTGCTTCACTTATTTCTAGTTTGCGTTGTAGAAAGCAGTTTTTATTGATGGTTCTCTTCTCAGTTGTTAAATCTGAGTCATCCCTCATCATTTTCAATCTCACCACCATCACACACACATAGACACAAGGTTGTGCATAATATCTACTGAGATATTAATACAGAGTAAAACAAACAGGAGGATGAGGAACATAATGAATAGAGATTGACAGTGAGGAGAAATACAGTAGAATAACATTCAGAAAGTGTACTGTAGAATGCACTTGCTAAACAAGTAAGGTTTACCCTCATCTTTTAGGAAGAAAAACCTTGGTATGTATATTTACATCCACAGAACTGTCAAGCATGCAAATGTTAGAACCTGAACTTCTAGTTTTGTCATATAAGGCCATGGTGAGCTACATAGTGAAAGGATCAAGTCCTCAAAAAGGGTTGCAGTTAAGGTACTGAAAACAAGAAACAAATTGAGTTACTGAAAATTGTGAATGAGAAACAGTTTTCTTTTGAAAGTGTGTGCTGTAATTGTAGCATTTAAAAGATAATCTCTGCAAAATTTAACTGAGTTCTTCATGAGACTCCATTAGTTTCCACACAGAGAAAAAATGGTGAAAATCAAATGTGTAGAAAACATCCAATTCTGTTCCGTTTTTTAATTTAAGTCAATGGAGAGATCAGTTGCATTTTGAAGATCATCTAGCTATTCCTTATGTATGGCTAGAAATACTTAAAGATATTTTAGGAAACTATTTTGATGGAACTTAAATATTTACAAATGATTGATTTTTACCCCCACTCAAGAAATGAGTTCTGTTTAAACCATCATAAATAGAGTTTCAGTTCTGTAATCCTACAGAGATCTCAGTCCTGCTTCCACATGGACCTGCTAACAGATTTGTCTGTCATCATAAAGAGATTGTCTCAAGAAACACAAGACAAGCTTGAAATCAAATCCCTTTTTAAGAGCATATAAATGTTTTAGATATGTTTTCAGCTTTTTCATTAAGACATTTTGCATCTGTTTTATCCATGTGTATTGAAGTACCACAAGTTATTCTAAATATTAACACTGTAAAGATGTCAGTAAATGAATAATTTGTATTTGAAAAGAATTCATTTACTTTGGATTTTTATCTTTACAATATAAAGAGAAGTTGTATTTGTGTGTTTATTTAGCTCACACAAAAACCTCTGACTCCGTCATCATTAAATTTTGACTTGAGCTTACTGCATTAAAATCATAAAGACATTTGTAAGTGGTTTGAAGCTAGGCTTGGTTCTGTTTGCTTAGTTTGGGAATACAGATTCTTTGAACTGATAGATTGTTCGAGAAGAGGGAAAGGGAAATATTAAAAAGGAAGGAAAGCAGTTCTTCCATGTAATTACTTGGCTTACATCCCATTCCTACCATTAATGTACCTGGTAAAATTCTGGCTTAGTAGCAACCTGTGTCTAAAACTTGGATCTGCTTTTTGTCTCCAGTTCAACATCAGCTTGATATGGAGGCAAATGCTGTTGTTTCTTTAAAGTAATTTCGCTTTTGGGAGCCTGGGGTGAAAGTGAAATAGTTATTATAGCTCCTTGGGGAGATGCACTATGGATGGAGCAGCACAATCACTTAGGGTTGGGTCATGGATGCAGTGGGCCACTTCAGCTACGTGCACCTGGTGGGTTTTGGCAAAAACATCTCCAATTCATCAATATTGTGGCAGATGTGTTATACTGGGGTATGCATTTTGGTGATGACAGTGGGTTTTGTCCTCCTAAAGAGCAGCGGTGTCTGCTTGCAGGGAGCACGTAAAATGACAGTCACCATTTCTGCTGAATCACCTTCCTCCTCCTACCAATTTTTTGTCCTCAAATGACCTGAAAGGCCAGTTGAATGCCCTACAAGTGGCATATCAAAGCGAGTCCTGCTTGTTGGTAGCCCGTATTCTTGGCATTGTGGTAAAACTTGTAGCAAGAGCATCGGGAGTATTTTTGCCTCTTCACTATGGTTAAAGGGTCACATTTTAATTATGAGGGGATGTGTCTGTTTGGGGCAAGGACCTTTCTTTAGCCAGCCCCCTTCAGATTCCCAGTGAGAGATGATGGGGTCTGCTGAGCCACAAATCTCAGCTCCCTTCTTTCAGTGTACAGCCAAAGAGGTGGCAGCATGGAGGGGCTGGCAAGGTGCGTGGCTGGGAGGGGCTGAGTCCCCAGCACTGGGCTCACAGTGAGCAGAGGTGAGGACAGGGCTGTGGGGATGTCCAGCAGGGGCCAGTGGAGGGACCTGTGCTGAGGAACTGGCTGCTGAGATAGCTGTCAAGCTGTTGTTTTTTCTTTTTTCATCAGGAGCGGCTGATGAATGGATTTCTGTTCCCCCCACCAAACCACAATGTGTTCTAATTTGGTTTAGGGACTAGATTTTTTTTTTTAATATTGCAATGGAGGAATTTAAAGTCCTTGGAGTTTTATTTATTACTGCTGAGGTTGTCCAAGGCATAGATGGGAAGCATCTGGCCCCCACCATGTCTCCTGACTGCAAGAATGCTGTTACAAGTAGTGCTGGTATTAGAAATATGTTTCTTCTTTGTTGCTCTCCATGTCATGTTTGAAAACTCTTTATGACTGGAAACCAATCTTGCAGTAAGTGGAAATTGGCAGCATCTGAAACTCCCCATGTGGTCATGGAAGCTTTTATGTAAATCCTGTGCTGCAGAGGACTAGACAAATGTTGAATCGAGAAGTTGTCTTTTGTAAGCTGAAAGCGTGATTCACTAATACCTGTGGTGCGTGGCGTGGGAACATGCACCGTTCAATTTAGTGGAAAGCTGTGGTGTTAAAATACTGTTTATAATTTTATATATATAATATATATTATTTATCGTCACGGAAGAAAATTAACTAATTACAGTTTTCTTTTTGTCCTTTTGCTTTTGCGCCTCGTTTGCTGCTCTTTCTCTGTCACCAGCCATCTTTGCTTGGCACTGACTCCCACCACTCCTCGCCATCCTCTCAGCCTGGCCCCCATGTATCTTCAGCAAAGCTTCGCAGGAGATGCAAGGAGAGCACTCGGACAAAGTCCTTAGGCTGTGAGGCCCCCAAAGAGAGCACTCCAAAGCACAGCGAGTCGGAGCCAGACTCTGAGAGAAAGGGGCGAGTTTGCTCCGCCGAGCAAGACTTGGCTTTTGGCTATAAGCAAAAAGCTGGCAAAGGCGGAACACTGTTTTCCTTCTCCTTGCAACTTCCAGAGTCATTTCCTTCCCTCCTGGATGACGATGGCTACCTGTCGCTCCCTAACCTCTCCGAAACCAACCTCCTTCCTGCCAGTGTGCAGCACTACCTCCCCATCCGCTCCCCCTCCCTCGTGCCTTGCTTCCTCTTCATTTTTTTCTTTCTGCTCTCTGCCTCTTTCTCAGTGCCATACGCCCTCACTCTCTCCTTTCCTCTGGCTATGTGCCTCTGCTACCTGGAGCCCAAGGCGGCCTCCTTGAGTGCCTCACTTGCCAATGACCTGAGTGACAGTTCAGAGGAAGAGGTGTGTACCTCGGCATCGAACACACTCTTTTTCGTGTTCAGTGCTTCAGTCCTAACCAGTGTTAGATTGCTGCAATAGTGGTCCTACTTTCAGAGCCTCATTTCTGTCTGTGCTGATATGTTAGAAGGGATTTTTTTTTGTTTGTTTGGGGGTTGTTGTTTTTTGGTTTGGTTTTGGTTTCTTTTTTTTTTTCTTCTTTTGTATTTTTTTTCTCATGCTGGGAGTACAGCTTGGATCCCAGGGTTAGGCACAACACTGTGTGGAAGAGGCTTGGTTTGAGCTGTGTCAACTGGTGCAAAGTGACTTGGACTAGGATGATAAGACCTTTTTCTTCCCTCTATGAGTTTATACTAGGATTAGAATAGTTATCTAAATAGTGGGTATTAAGTATAATTTTCCGCATAATTACTGAAGCATGCAAATATATGCATATGAATCTACGTTTATTTATATGACTACCTACCCAACAATGATGAGCACCCTCACCAACTTCAGTATGTTCAAAGTCCAGATGAACTCAGCTTTTTGCAAAAGGCTATCAGCTGTAGCTGAACCCCAGAAAAGGCTTTCTGGTCCAGCAAAACTTGGACCTCGATTTTCAGCCTTGATCCCATCTCTGCTGCAGACTAAATTGTTTTCCCATGGTTAAATCCAATGTATCAGTGAGGGGTCACGCTGGGACAGCTGTTCTGCAGCTGTTGTGGGAACTTGCCATGTGGGCTGTCTTGACATTTGCAGTGTTAGATTAGCACTGCCAAAACTGATGCCTCAAGCCACGAGGGTCATCACAGGCAACTGAACCAGCTGCAGTGGTTCTGGGTACTGTGGATGTGATGGTGCATCCAGAGGTAGGAAAGGAATCTGCTTAAGTAACAGAGTAACTGGCATCTCAGTTTTTGCTGGAGCCTGATTATTCTTTGTTGAGAGGATAAAATAATGAGTTCAGGTTTTCCTTGATTTTCCATTTTCTTCTTCAACTTCAGATACAAAAGTACGGTTTCGCTTTGTGTATGAAGAAAAAAAAACCCAGATCAGATAATGGCAGACCAGTTGGCTGTGTAAAAAGCCACCTTGGCCACTTGGCGATAGTCTATTGCAGTAGCTTTCTTCAATAAACCAGCTTGAACATTTTCATCTGTTGTTATTGGTTTTGTAAGACTCGGTGCAGGATGTCATTTCCTTTTTATGGAAAGCCAAAAGTCACATCAATTTGTCTTGTAAAAACATTGTTTAGAGATGCTTTTGGCTCTGTGATGCCTTGCAACTGAAAAAAAATGTGCAGTTTCTGATAAAAGGCATCCAAAATGCTGCTGCCTCATTTCTTGTCCTCATTTTGAGACAGCATTTAGGTCTCAATTTGCATTAGCTCTGCACTTGGATTAATCTAATAGCAATAACAACATTAATATAGTTCCAGGTCTAGAGGCAATAATGAGGCGGTGTTTATGTAATACATTAGTCTGTTCCTCTTTCAGAAATGAGCACTTCTTTTTGTTAGTAAAGTTAGGAAGTATTGAGCATAAAAACATCTAAAATGGGCTTTTTAGTATCGCTCTTTTATGAGGGTGATTACTCTGGCAGTGGTTCCTGGCAGACAACACAGACTTGTGCCTAATCCAGGGGTATTTCTTGTTCAAAATATTGCATGAAAAGTGAATATGTTTTGAACTTGGGCATGTCTGCATTACATTGGCAAAACAAATCACAGCAACTACAATTGCAAGGTGGGAGAGGTGCAGCCACAGCACGTCAGGAGAAGCTGCCTTCTGTCCTGCTCCAGCCCTCGCCTGGCCGCCGGCTTCACCTCAGCTGTACTTCAGCCCATCTTGGGGCTGAGCCTGGCCTTTCTTACCCTCCACTCCAGGGGAAACCTGCCTTGCTCAGCCTTAACTCACCATTCCCTGCTCTGTGATAACCCCAGATCTTTATTTCAAGTAAATCAGTAATGCTGACTTTGACTCCACGGCTGTTAATTGGCTTATTAGCAGACACATATATTGCAATAAAGCAGGTTTTATGCTTTATTTAGGACTTCATTCTATTTATGGCAAAAGAAATAGGAACCTTTCCCACCCCCACAGTTCACAAAAGATTGTACACAGGGATGCAGAAGACTACAGCCAGTATCCTGAACCAGTGTTGAGCTTGTTCTCCCTTGAGCTGTGAATCAGGAGTCAGTCTGTGCAAAGACAGAATCTCACCCCTTGGAGTTCATTGGCTTCTGTGTTTGTACCTTAGCAGCTAGTTTTCTATTGACTTCAAGTTCTTAAATGAACCGTATGTGCCAGTCTTGTGTTACAGTGCCTTGACACAATTTTTAATTCTTTTTAAATGCCTAGATTCATTAATTCCTCTTTGTTACCCCTTCTTTTTTTTTTTTTTTTTTTTTTTTTTTTTTTAAAATAGGAGTGACAATACATACTTTTTTCCTATTGCCATGCCTTTACAATTGCCTATAATGTTATAAAGACATAAGATCATTTGTTAATAAAGAAACAATTTTCTAGGACTTTAGTGAAAGCAATTGGACCAGCCTAATAGACTACTTTGACATTACACTTCAGTTTAAAAATAAATGTAGTGTGTCTCAAAAGTGGTCATGGCTTGAAAAACTTCATGTAACTTGCATTCATGCACTTAGCAAGTAGTGCAAAATGCTTGTTTATTCTTCTGTCTCTCATACAAATAATACAAACAATACAAGCTCTTCAAAGAATAAAAACCAAAGCAATGAAAAAAATCAAAACATTGCTTTATGAAACACTTGAGTTGTCAGAAAAATGACAAAAGATTGGAGGAAATTCAAAGCTAAGACTGATACTCCATCCACCAATAGATTGTTCTTTTGCTCTTGTTCATATTGATGTTATTGGAGGATGTGATTTGTTGTCCTGGCCTTAATTTGCCTTCCTGGGTTACTTTAGATTTTCTGAGGACCACAGAAAGTCACTAACAGAAACCAGAGCTTTCACTGCTATCGAAGCAACTTGGATGTGCCAGTCTGGGGCAGTAGGGTGCACTTTACTTACTAGTTGTCTATATGCTTCCCTGACATCAGGGTAGTTTTTTGAATCTCTTCTCAGTCTGTAGCAGCCTCCACTCCACTCTCTATTAATCTTGACACTTGTGTTCTCCACTAAAATGTTCTTCATGCAAAGCAGGGATAGATCAGTCTGTGCAATGCTGTGCTTTGTTTCATTTTTATCACTCATACCTAGTAAGTGTTGGGGGGGTGGGGGGAGTTACTTCCGTTTTCCTCCTGCTTTCATCCATATTCTTAAATGGAATGAGAAGTTGTTTTTTTTTTTTCTTCTTTTAATGGCAGTTTTTTTTCTTTTTACTATCATTAACAATTATCAGCTGCTCTTTATTGGAACCAAGTGGGATCTGAGCTTTACTATTACTCCACAGACAGTAGATGGGCTGGGGGTTTGGTTATTTGAACTCCTTGGTAATTCAGACAGCCTCATGGTGTATAAATGTGGAGACAAGAACAACCTCTGTACAAATGAGGGGCTGAAAGTCAGATGACTGTTAAAGTAGCTTTTTTGTTGTTGTTGTTTTCCTTAATTATCTTCTTCCCCTCCAGATAAAAAATTTAACCACCACTTTATATTGGCTAGAACAAAAATTAGTTCAATAATTTTCTGTAAAAGATAATTATGGGAGGGAAAGTTTGTTTAGAAAATATTAGTCAATTCCCCCCGCACCCTTTTTTTTTTTTTTTAAGCTACCTGGCTTTCTTAAGGAAAAAAAAATAAAAATCTGCTATTCAAATAACACTTTTCCAGTAAGCATTTGGCTTATAAATTTGTTCCAGTAAAGCCATATACTGTGTACAGTACGCCTCGAGTCTTCCTCTGAGTCTGTTCTGTTTACTAATACAGCATTTTTATTTTGCTTCTTTGACATGTGCGTTGTTTGAAAACCAAAGCTAATGCAGCTCACAGGGATGTTGAGTTTAAGAGTTCCCCGTGTGAGCTGCGTGTACTGATGAGCTGGGTTTATTCTTTATTCCTGCCTTCCTCTCGGGACCCGGGTACTTGTCTAACCCCATAGACTGACAGTGAGCAGACGGATACTGCGGCTGATGGTGAGACCACTGCCACCGAGGTTTGTACAGTCACCGACACCCAGCTATGGCAGGGGAGAGCGTTTTCCCTTGTCTCTTCCCAACCCTGTGCCACGGGGCTAAACCGCATGTCCGCTACGGCAGTTCAGGATCCCTCCCTGCGCGTGTGTGCATGTGCGTGCCTGCAAGCGGGACAGCTTTGCTAGGAGAGTTGAGTTTCCAGTGCTCCCTACGGGTTCCTCTGAGTTTGGTTTGGAAGCTGCGAGGCCTCTGCGTTGTGCGGTTAGTGGGGCAGTGGCGGCGTCACCCGCGCCAGTGCTGCCCACCCGGAGGTTTGTGCTGGCCAGATCGTGCCCTGGGGTTTTTTGTTTGCTTGTTTGCTCTGAAGCCGGAGTGGGAGAGTGGGGAAAAGACAATAAAAATCAGTTTTCAAATTTACTGAATAGAGGTATTCTCATATTTTAAATATCTAAGGTTTTTTTCTTTGATGGAGTTTCACATGGCAGTTTCACATATTGCCAGTACGAGTCCAGGTATTCTTTTCAGAGGAGAAATATAAAATGTTTATATTTTCCTTGCACTGAGAAGCCTAATATCCACAACATGGTACATAGACTGTGCAGGCAAATTCAACCCTATGTGACTTCACTGAAGTGCATATAATGCTTTCATCATTAATATGGTTGCAGCTGCAAACATGAAATGAATTTTGTCTGACATCTGCTAGAAGACAGAGTCTTACCAGAAACACTGCTCTAGGTTTTCAGAAGGATCTCATTAATATTTGAGACTGTTAAAATTATCGTCAGGGAAAAATTTTCTGTATGACACGTCAGGACAATTTGGCCTTGGCTGTAAATAGAATAAATTTGAACTGAGTTTTAAAGGAATCAACAGATTTTCCCATGAGCCATTTGTCTAATTAGGACTGTATGAAAAATTAACAATAAAATAGCAGCATGGGCATTAAAAGAATTCAAACGGTGCAACAACATAAAGTCTGTTGAGATGAGTCAGAAGTACAAAATGCTTTCAAGTGCTTCTTCCATTCCATAGCTTCAGGCCTTGAGCCCTGCAGAAAGTAAAACATAATCATAAAATTGTGACATTTTAAATGTTCGGTTTATTACTCAAAAATGCGTGTTAATATCCCTACTTGCCATATTTATTTAGAGATGATATAGCACATTTCAGCTTTTCTTACAGATACCTGATTTTCAAAATGTGTGGTATATCTGTCACACATTGCACCCTTGGAAACAGGGCTGCTGGGAGAGTCCTTGTGGTGTTGCTTTTGAAAATGTGCACTGAAGTGGACGGGATGTGTGTGCCATTCCAGATGATAGGTCCTGAAAGCATATATACGGGCTAAATATGAAATAAAATTATAGGAATACAGAAACGGACTATGGTTAGGGAAATAGCATTTGAAGCAAGTTAAATGTGGTTCTCTCTGTAGAAAGTGTTGCAGGTTGTTTGCCCATGGCGAGTTTACGCAAAGCTTTGCATGTGGCCCAGATTATGTCCTATGTGTAAATTCTGGAATTATAGAATTCCAAAGCATTTGCTGTTGCTGTTCAGTCCTAGACTAGACGTGACCTTGGTGAGAAGGTGCAACTGCTGCTCCATAAATAGAGATCTATGAATGTGAAGTGTAGCAATATTTATAAAAGAATATTTATAATATTTATAAACATCTGTTTAATACCCCTTGATAACAAAAATCAAATTTGAGAAGAGGAAATTTGCTCTGAGTTAGGAAAATGGTGCAAAGCCAGTGTCTCTACTCCTTCTTCTTAAACCCTTAATGTAGAGAAAATGGGATTTTAACCTAGTGTGTACCTCTCACCAACGTTCATAAAGCCTTCATTCATACAAGTGGGTAAGGTGTTGTTTTCCAATCTTTCTCATGCTGGCAGTCGGACCAAGAGGAGGACGGAGATCTAAAGGCACAGGTACAGAAACAAAAGGTCTAGAAGTTGCTCAGGTATCAATGTTGGAGGTGTTTGCCTCTTTCAGCATGTTACTGTCGGTTCTCTGTGAAGAAATGTGTAGAAACAGCATTTTGTATCCTTTCAATACTGTGTCCCTTACTTTTCCCTTTCTTTTTCACTTTTTTCAGAATAGTCTGATTAAGCGAATACAGGGTGAAAATGTGTATGTCAAACATAGTAATCTTATGTTAGAGGTTGGTATTGGTATATACCAGTGCATGTACATGTGTGTTAGTTTTAGTGGTAAACTGTGGATCTGCACTATGATGCATGAACTGTGTACTCCCACCTGCTAATAGATTATTTTTTCTCTCAGATTATGGTGATTCCTCTAACTTGTACTATCAATATCGATATATGCGTGTGCCTATATGTGTGTGCCTCCACGCGCATATGTATGTTTGTTTGGAGCCTCTTTATCAGGTGCAAATTACAGCAATATGGATAGGCTCTTTAAGAGTGTATTTAGACTCACTTGTACGAGATATGCTATGCTGTTCTCTTTCAAAATGCCACATTTTCACAGAGTGTTGTGTTAGTGCTGTGCTCCCCGGCTCCCTGAGCTGTTACTTCCCTCTAAACTAACCAAGTTGTGTGTTTTGGCTCTAAAGTTTGGTTGGCTTAGGATGTATCACAAACTGCTCTATTCTTTTAAAACTGTCTAGGATCTAGACAAAACCCAGGAAGATCTGATGAAACATCAGACCAATATAAGCGAGTTGAAACGCACCTTCTTGGAAACCTCCACAGAAACGACTGTGTCTAATGAGTGGGAGAAGAGGCTTTCCACATCTCCCGTTCGGCTTGCAGCAAGGCAGGAGGATGCTCCTATGATTGAACCACTAGTGCCTGAAGAGGTCAGCGTGAGCTGAAAGGCTTCCTTGTGTATATGTCTATGTATTTTTACTTATAGCAGCTCTCAGTAGATTAGAGGCCATAGTTAGAGGCCAGTCCCTGCTTGCAGGCACTCCCTTTTCTCAGGAGTCAGGCTCTAGCAGCAAAGATGGAGGCAAGAGCAGATACCATAAATATATACATATATAAATATATGTGTATATAGAGAATTAAATTCCCTGGAAGCCATGTGGCAGAACTGGGTCTCTTTGAGGGTACAAAATACAGGCAGGTTCGGTGAGCTTTAGGAAGTCCAGCCATGCATGAAAGAGACCATGAAAGTGATGGAGAGAAAATTTAAACAATGGTGACTGGTTGGGAGCAGTGGTGTAGTGAGATGGGTGGGGGCTGTGGTGCCAAGTTTGAAACGAAAATACAGAACAAGGGCCAGAACTCTCAGTCTTAGAAGACAGGGAAGAAATAATTATGATAATTAGACCTTCTTGACCAGTTCCATAAGGGACCTGCTGGTGGCTTCATGGTTGCTGGATACTGTCATTGGAGACCCAATGCAGATTACTAAGTATCTGCTTTTTCATGCAGTGTGCATGTGTGAAAAATCTTGCTCACTGTGCAGTCTTGAAGTGCTTGTAAGAAACTTGCCAGTTTAAAGGCTGGTGTTTACTTCATCTGTAGGTAAATAAGAAGATGTAGGGGTAGCAAGACAACATTTGCGTTGCAATAAAATACATAGTGCAGTATCTTGGCTTAAGTCCAATGGAGCAAAAAGAAATAAGCTTGTGTGGTCTGCTTGGAAGTTGATTTTTTTTATTCTGTTATGAATGGATATCTGGTTTCTGTCTCACAGGAATTATCTTTATGGATACCTCTTGGTTTTAGTATTAAAGAACAATAAATGATCATGAGATTTTTTTTTTTTTTTTCAGTGCCCACAGCACTGATGTAATGTTGTAAGGAACTCTGTAAAAATTGTCTGGAAAGTGTAAATTGAAAGAGTTTTCTGCTTTCTCACCTCAGAGGTTGGTGTTGCAGACCCACAGCTCTGGGGAAGGGCACCCCTGGAGGCATGCAGGTAGTAATGTCAGCTTCTCCTCATAGAGAAAGGGATATTGCCAAGGAGAGGGCTCTCACCTCCTCCTCTCCCACATTATACCCAGTGGCTGATGCAAGCACCAAATGTGTATTAGTGTGGCCTTCACGTTGGATTAAAATACCTAAAAAAGCAGGTTCAGTGCTCAAAGCTTCCCTTTTGAAGGAAACACAAAGAAGTTTTAGCGTTGTTCCTACTGCCTTTTTCAGGAATCATAACAGACCCTACAAACAGGTTGGTTTGATTGTAGTTGAAAATAAAGGTTTATCCTTCTAAAAAATGTAAGTACAATGAATAGGATGCATTTATCTTAATAAAGATGTGAGGAACTGTTGGAAAGGATGGCTATCTGTGCCTGAATTAGAGGATTGCAGGGGAAGCAAACTTAGCACTACCCTGTTTGCTTAATATCTTTATTACTTTAGGAATTTAGAGAAAAAGTTTTAATTAAAACACACAAGAGGTAGCAAAGTAAGAAAAGGGCAAGAATTATCTGGTATCTCTTCTCTTGCTAGTAGAAGACGACTTGCTCAAAAGCAATGTCCAGTTACTTAGATGCATGTATACCTTACATGCATCTAAGTAATCTACATCTGTTTCACAGAACCTCATCCAAATGAAGGCATTTCTGTGGAAAATTAAGAGCAGGCTTGAGATATCAGATCCTTACTCTGAGGTGACTTCTGCTGTAGATAACACCTTGCCATTCCTTTGCTCCCAGTAAGTGAGATGGTTTCAGTTCACATGTCCGGATGAGAGGGGAATTTTTTCAGGAAAAAGCTGAAGCCATCCATAGGTCAAAATCAGCACCTTGATGTCTACTAAGAAATGCAGCGCAGTCAAGATTGTGTAGTGCCTTCTGCTAGTCAAAGAAGTTACACATTTCTTTTGGCATATCCACTTTAAAAATATGTTCAATGCTGTTGCCTGTAGCCCCTTCTTATAATAAAACAAGAACAGAAGAGAAAGTATATCTTCAAAACATGATCTTCGAGCATGTTTCACCTGAGTGTTTGGCCAGTGTGATTTTAAGGCTGTCTAGTCACCACTTGGTTTCTTAGAACAGATGGGGAAATGTTTTGATTTTCCTTAGTGATAAAGAATACAGTTTTAAGTATCTTCCATGATGGTGGCCAGATAGCTGTGGGACATGAAAGCCATCATATTGACAAAGTCTTTGATAATGTTTAATCTGACCTGGACTGGATGAAACCAACACTTTAGGAATAAAGGTGTTGTGCATCTCATTGCAGTCAGAGACTTGAGATATTTATCCCTTTCTAGTTTCATATTTCTCTTTAAATTTCTATCTTTCCTCTTGATTATATGTACCATTTTATCATGCCAGTCATAGGACTTCCATTGGCATATCTATTGAGTATAGTAGTTACTGAAATCACTAGAAAGGATTGGCAAGAAACACATTTTGTTCTGTAGGGGCTTACTTTCTCTGGCCAAATGACATCAGTGGCCAGCCCAGAAGGTGGACTCAAAAGCCTTGGGAAACTGAGTCTTACCAACATTTAAAATTTCCCCAGTTGTCCAAGATACATAGTACTTACTATTCTCATAGCATTGGGAAAATGCTTGATGGGATAGAAGTGAGGAGATTTTGGTGTCACACTACATAATAGAACATAGAATAGCATAATAGAACAACAGTTAGCTCCTTCTGTAGGAAAAGTGCTCGTAAGACTTCTAATACCAACTTCTCCCAGGGAAAGAGGGAGAGCTGAAATCTTAGCTGAGCACACCTTCTGCCTGCTTCAGCAGAGAGGGCTGCAGACTCAGGAGCGAGCCTTGCCCAGAGAGAAGGTGGAGGGGCTTGTGCTGGGCTATTGGTGGAAGCTGTGTAAGCTGGCATCAGTCCCAGCTGAAATGAAACAAACGCAGCTCTCATCCACACGTGGGTGTTACTCAGTTTAGTGGGGTTTGTGCTGCACTTGTGCATACAGTTTCTACACTCATGTATCCTTTGCATTCACCATAGAGAGACACTGATTTCACTTCTTATTGGAAACCTCTGTGCTGTGAAATTATTCTCTTTAGTTCTGTTTCCTAATTTTCCATGTGATGTAGAGTAGAGAAATATGAGCTACTGTATAGTGGGCTTTATACCCTCCATTTACTAAAACCATTTATTCCCCAACATTAGACCAAAGAAGAAACAGAAAAATCAGAAAAACTCATATTTTTGCAGAAGGGAGGTACTACACTCCTTGAAATGCAGGTAAAAACAAACAATACTTCACTGAAATGCAGTCAGAAAGGATGGCAATTATTTATTATTTTATTATCTTTTTTCCTTTCCAAGCCCTCCCTTTTCTTCTTCTTCTTCTTTTTTTTTTTTAATTATTATTATTATTATTATTATTATTATTATTATTATTATTATTATTTCATAAGTTTCAGACAGAGCTATAATCTGGAGATCAAATTCTGAGGAATGAGCCCTCTCCAGAGCTTATGGCTTCCTAATGGAAACTGATTTCTCTGCCAGTTAGACATTTACTTGCACGGTGCTCTTTGAATGTTGTTTGCATGCATTTCCAGCATAAACCTCACTGAGAACGTTACGGTGAATGGGGCACTTCTGTCACGAGAATGAGTTTCCTTTATATTGTCAAGTGAATTTAGATTATGCTGAGTGATGGTGAACTTTATATTTTTATTGGTTTTTCTATTAGCCAAGTGTGATAGAGAAGAAGCTGCAGGAAGGAGAATCTGCTGGCACTTTGGTTACTTCTCATCAAATCATTATCCAGAAAAGTATCCCATCATCCCTAGAGGTTATTTTTAATTCATTCAATTTTAAACTGCATCATTTGCTTAGTTAAATACACAAGTTATGGTCTTAAAGTCGAATAACTGGATGCTGATTGCATAGTCAAAGCAAATCACATATCACATTTGCATGAGGAGGAAAAAAGATGCTGCAATTAAGTTTCATTCAGAATTTTTAGTAGTATGCTTAGTTTATACAGTTTGCTGTGTTGTGTTTCTCCATTTAAACAATCCTGAAGGGCGTTGATATTTTTCATGTTCTTCTAACAAAACAAGGAAATTCAGGGCAGGCTACATACAGAAGCGTACTATTCTAAAATATCATTAACAGAATGTTTGTAACAACTGGGGTACGGTTGAATGGGTTTATTTGCCCTATTTTTGTAATCTGTTTTTGACTGTAGCTTTGTAAACCACTGCAGTATGTGATTTTTAACCCCAGCTTGATTCCAATCACCATTATAATTATGCACTGACACGCTATTTTGCTTCAAACAAATACAGAAATAGTGTGGCAAAAGTAATATTTTGGGGTCCATGTTATATGGACCTCTGAAGAGAGAGAATATGCAAAGAAATCATATTTTGCCTAAGGTGATTCTATTTATTTGCTTGATAACTGCTCTAAGAGGTACAATGCTAAAAGTTACTATATGCCTTCAAAAGAAGCAACAGGATTTCTTAAAAGTCTTCATAATTTAGTGCTCCTGAAGTACAGATAAACCTGCAGATATTCTAATTTAGCTTTTATATCTCAAATATAGGGCACTGAGGATTGGGTTATTATAGACAAAATACCCTCTGAGGTAGATGATGGTGAATCGGAAAAAAATCTGGCATACAAAATAGTGACTGTGAGCAGTAAAAGTGCATTTCCACCTCAGATATTAAAATCCAGTACCGTTCTAATGCAGAGCTTTGAGGACTTGGAAAGTGAAATACAATCCAATGAGGAGAATAAGCAGAAAATGTTCACCCTAGGAAAGTCCTATGATACCATATCTGGGAAAATTGTAACCATGACAAGTAAAGCTAAAGAAGGCGAGAAAGCAGTACAGCCTTCAGTAGAAACTTTGCAAAAAATGGGAAGGAAAGAGCAAGAATCTGTGAAAATCGTTCCAATAGTAGCCAAGTATGAAATCCTCAAGCCTGCCACTGATGAGAATGCCAGGCGAGGATCCGACGTGCAGAGCTCCAGAAGAAAGCTGTCTGACTCTCTGACACCCATAAAGGAAGCAGAATCTCAGTTGCAAAGTCCTGAAGAGGAGAGTTTGAAAAAGACACTAAGGATGGACCAGGATTTGCAGTTACTTGGTACACTGGAAAGCTTACAGCTTGGCAAAGCAGAAAAGCATCTTGGCGGAGAAGCTGTAAAAGCAGGGGCGTTTGCCCGGACAGATAAGAGCCTGTCTGAGTGGAGATATTCCAGAGAACAGCCATTTACCATTGCTACTGCTCACTATGTTACTGAGTCGTCTGCATCAAAAGTAGTGGTAACAAGTGGCTTTGACTTCATGCCACGATTTAAAGATAAAAGCATGACCTCTTTTAGGCAATCCCTTCACACCACCCTAGCTTTCGGTTCTCTTGCTGCTTGGCTTTATGTTGACAGCAGCCAACCCAGCTTATTTTTTTTCTCTCATACTTTGAATCCGTCTCACAGTCTGAAGCAGACATTATATAAGGCTTTCAACCTTTCTGGTTTATGTACTGAAATTCAGTATTGCTGCTGTGGCTTGTTAATAAAAGGAAAAAAAAAAAAAAAGAAAAGGTTTGCTTGAACCAGCAAAATGCCAATGCTAACAACTACGCTTTGTAACTGTTGCTTACTACAGCCATTATGAATTCGCTCTGATTTATTTTCCCATTCTTTTCCTGTTTCCAGCCTCTCCCTGCCCCTGCAACCCTCTCTCCTTTTCCTCTGTCTCTGCCTCTGGTTTTGGCAATTAATATGTCTGTGCATATGGGTCTGCCTTTTTTCTCTGCATGACTCTACATTTCTTTGTCTATTTAGACTAAACAGTCCACCAGTGAAAAAACCTTGGATGGTTCAGATATCTTCACTTTAATAGAATCCGCCAGAAAACCGACTGAGTTCATAGGAGGGGTTACTTCTACTTCCCATAGCTGGGCTCAGGTGGCTGCTTGATTCCCTCCATCGATGTCATAACCACACACCAATTACTTTTGCTTTTGCATTGTTTTGTGGGGTTTTGCACAATATGGAACTGTATAACTAAGGCATGTATTCATGTGTGTTTTCCTTTGTTACAACGGCAATGGACCACAACAGAACCTTTACCAAAAAGTGGGGGGCAAGCAACAACCAGGTTTTCTTTCATCTCATTTTATTTTGGTCATTTTGCAGGGTGCTGTATTTTGCCTTTTTAAAGCTCACACAAAAATACCAATGAGAAGGACACCGACACTGAAATTTCTCTTCACTTTTAAAATTTTTGATTCTTGCTTTGTTTTCCATTTCTGCTATACTGGTAACATCCTGAGAACGAAAATCCATGCAGTGTGGGAGAGAGAACTTGGCAAAATATAATGCCCATTTTTTAAAATTTGTGTTCACAGTACATTAAGCTTGGGAGCTACTGCGAATAGTGTTGTCTGCTTCTCATGCTGAGGGTTTTTTTTTTTCTTCCTTCCCTGCAGAGAATAGACACAACGACATCTCAGGAGACAAGTTCCAGTGACATGAAGCAAGCAGTTCAGCTGGATCAGGATACAGTGCAGAAGGTTGTACAGGAGACAGTAGTTGTCAAGGAGAGACATGGGATGGAGGTGCATGCAGGCGGGGATCCTGCTAAAGTGGCCGGACTTACACTGGATGCCCAGGCTGAGGCAGCGGCGGCGGCGGCTGCTGCCGTGAAAGGGAAGGAGGGCTCTGCTGGGACTGAGGGGGCGAAGGAGGAAAAAAGGGAGGAGGCTGGGAAAGCCCTAACCAAACAGGAAGGAGTCGCTGCCGCTGCTTCGTGTGAGCAGGCGGAGGAGCACAGAACAACAGTCCAACTTTCAGAGTCTTTGGAAAGAAAACCTCATTTTGAGGTAACTTGTTGTTAAATTGGTCATGTCTGTGCTGAATTGTGAATGTAAGCGATAGTGGGCTAAGTTAATTCCTTTCATTGAAAGTAAGCCGTGCCCAGCTTGTATGATTGTACTTTTACAATTAGTGGGGTTTTTTTCTCCTCTTGTTTCCTCCTTGCATGTCACCTGCAAGGCTTTCTGCTGGTTTCCATCATTAGAAAAATGCCATGTATGTTTTACTTGAAACTGCTTTTCATGCAACAGAGAAATACCAAATTTCATGGCATTTTACCCAACAGATAACAGGATCAGCTGGCATTCTATTTGGGAAAGTCCATCGAGGTTGGCAAAGTTCACATGTCCTCAAAGACAGAAAACAGATTGCTTTTTCCATGCTTGGTGCAATTATAAATAATTGTACTGTGTCTTAAACAGACCAGGTTCCTTATCTTAGTCCCATTAGTAGAATTTCAAGAGCTGTTTTGTGCAGGGTTGTTTCCCAAGAGATGAAAAGACTAAACCTGTACAGAATTTATTTTCTTGCCATTTTAACAAAATGTAGAATCACAGATTCTCAGAATAACTGTGGCTGGAAGGGCCCTCTGGAGGTCATCTGCTCTGATCCCTGATCAGGCAGAGACATCCAGAGTGAGTTGCTGCCCAGGATCATGTCCAGAGACCTTCTTCTGAGTATCTTCAGGGAAGGACACTCCACTATATCCTTGGGCAGCCAGTGTTCAGTCACTCTCACAGTGAAAAAATGTTTCCTGATGTTCACAGGGAACCTCTTGTAGTATTTAGAACATTTTGGCTTTTGTTTTCGTAAAATCCAGGGAAGTGCTGAATGTCACCATCATTATATACATGAATGTGCCACTATAATTAAGAGAATTTTCTCTCTCTCTCTCTTTTTTTTTTCTTTTGTTAAATGCAGAGCACTTTTTAGTTATTCTTTCTTTGCCCCATGCAAAAAAAAAAAAAAAAAAAAAAAAAAAAAAAAAAATTATTCTGAGAAATCCATAAGCTTTGCTAAATGTTCCAAATCCTTCTTTTTTGTTCACACAGTCACCAGTTGTGAAGACTGAGACTATAAGTTTCAGCAGTGTACCTGCTGGTGGTGAAACCCTTGAAATTTCAACAAAGGAAGTGCCAGTAGTCCATACAGAAACAAAAACCATTACATATGAGTCTTCTCAGGTAAGAAATTCTGCAAAAGACCTGGTCTAATTTAATGTGCCTTTAAGGAACCCATTTCTTCACCCATCTTAAAGTGTGTGCTTTAGTGTAAACTTTTCTAAGTTGTTCAAGTATTAATATTAGCATGAAGAGCATGTACATAAGAATAACTTACCTGAGGGTCACTCTCACATCCTGGTGTAGGGCTTTTCAATAACATTGATGAAACTGCAATTTAAAAGCGCCATCTTCTCTCCTGTGCTTCCAGAGGGGAAGGACAGCTTCCAGATGCACAGAGAAATACCGAACACATGGTCACCCAAATAGCATTTGTCCCTAACGTAAGATACTCAGTTTATGAAGAACTGTAGAAATAGGGAAGTTTAACAGTCCAGTTCTTGCCTCTCTGTGCTCAGGAGCATTTTTTCAGTGACTAGTTTTCTCTTCTGGTTTCTAGGTGGATTGCGGTGCTGACTCTGAACCAGGTGTATTGATGAGTGCACAAACTATCACATCTGAAACCACCAGCACTACAACTACTACACATATCACCAAAGTGAGTCCTCAGAAAACAGGGAGCTCCTTTTTCACCAAGGTGTATGCTATCTTAGCTTTGCTTCTATGATTTATTTTAAAAAGGGAACACATTCTGATACTCTCTTGACAAAATTTTATAAATTTACCATAAATACTTGTCTTTATTCACCTGTCTTTGGCTATGCTGAGTTGATTAATGCATCATCCAATGACTTGACATGAATCCTAAACCTATGTCTATGCAAGCACAGAACCTTGCTGTACAGAGACACTTGATTTAGCTGCAAATACTACCTTAGAACTGGAAGGAGTTTATCCACATTGGTACCACATGGTAGCTTGTCTGAACATGAGGCTCCATTGACATGACTGTGCCTTTCAGCCCTGAGATAATTAGCACTACATGGTGTTGAAAGCACATAGTGGATCTATATCCTGTAGCTGTAACAGGTAATTCAGTCAGCTCCAACACCTTGGCTGTATTCCTGGGTGGTACCCAGCTTGCCCACAGCCAGACCTAAAGCTCACCTGCACAGACAAACCATGCTGTGTCTTCCAGGTTCTGAGGTAGCACTTAAATAACAGTTCCTCCCCGAGTAGAAACCCTCTTAAGTGCTGTGACAGCTCTTCTACCAATATTCACTGGGAACAGGATTCCGTCTTTCTTCAGTGAAGTCCCCCGTTAGTAGATGAGCCATACAAAGGCCACACCACCCCGTATGCCATTCTGAAGCAAGCAATTGGACTTAAATAGGTCTGAATATGGGCTGTCTGTATTCCCATTCTGTTTTTCATGGGCCAAGTTTGCCATTTTTGACATACAAGCATCTCTCTTGATGCATGTGCAGATTAACTAGAGTTATAAAATTCCCTGTGTTGGAAGGACATCTGGAGGTCATTAGTCCATTCAGAGCAATCAGGCCAACTCCAGAGCTGCTCACTTGCAGTCTAGGGCTGTCCCCTCTGTCCAAGCTGCTTGAGCCATTCTGGTCCAGTCATGAGAGGGTTCCTGCCCTGATCATTCTGGGGATGAGTAGTAGCACTCTGAGCTAAATTGCTGACACGCGTTTTTGTCCCTCTCATCTAGACTGTGAAAGGAGGCATCTCAGAGACAAGAATTGAAAAACGAATAGTCATCACAGGAGATGCCGATATTGATCATGATCAGGTAAAGTCTACAAACGGCTAAAAAGCATACCCTGAAGACTGCCAAATAGAACATTGCTAAAAATTGCTTTGACAGATATTATTCATACTGGCATGCCTTAAATTAAGCTGGAATAGTAGTTAATTCAGTGATGGTATATTTCATATTTTAATCATTTTCTTCATTTGTAAATTGTGTAATATGTCATGAATCTCTCCACCTTGCTACTGATCATGCATGTTCCACCTCCTTTTTGTTTTTGCCCTTCTGTGGTTTCCTTGGGATAGGCGCTGGCTCAGGCAATTAAAGAAGCCAAAGAGCAGCACCCTGACATGTCAGTGACCAAAGTAGTGGTACATAAAGAGACAGAAATCACACCAGAAGATGGGGAGGATTGACCACAGGTAAGAGGACCAGATGATTTTCCTAGGCATTTACTGGGCTGGCATGTTGCAGATGTTGTTTTCCTACCATATTTCACCTTTAACTCTTCACTTTCTCTCACTGGCCCTTTCAAGCTGCTGGTTATCAGTTCTGATATTTGAAAGTAAACCATATTCAGCTCTAGATATCTGCCTTCATTAAACAGTGCCAGCTGGAGAAAGAGAAACTACTCATTTGCTTTTGTTGTCTCTCTGAAAAGTCCTCATTGTCCATGCTTTGTTATAGTCTAATTTTCTACTTCTGAAGTCATAAAAAAATCTGTTGTCTGCTTTTGTGTCATTTAAGAACAAAAACAATTTGTTCTTAAAGGTGTGCATTTTGGTTTAAAAATGCCAAGGGAAAAACCTACAGCTGCTTTTTAAATGTCTTGTGCAGATATGTTAAAAGTTATGCTTCAATTCCCAACTTGCAAAGATATTGTCCAACTTGCTTTTGAACGCAGTGAATTAGTTTGTCAGTATTTGGGTGTCTTGGCTTTCTTGTACTTGAAAGAACACTCAATGTTTTAAAGCAGCATTGTTTATCAGGATGAGATGATAATGCAGCTTTCCTTGCGTCGAGCTTTTTCTCAGCTAAGGCATGCTCTCCAATAGTGGCTGGCTAAACAGAGGTCTCAATATTCCTATATTTATTCTGTGTGCAGAAACATGTCACGCATACTAACCTGCTATGCAAAAGCTCTTAACGCCAGCACCATTGCATAAATTGCTTTGAATGCTGTATGCAGAAGGGGAAGAAAAAGCTGCTTGTCGGATTTGTTGAATCGATAGCAGCATTTTATTCTTGAAACAATGTGTATTCCCTAGCACTTGGTGTAAGTAACAGAGTATAATGCACAACACCTTTTGAAGCTCTTTGGCTCTCCTGCTTTTGGATATACAGACCCTAAAGAAAACTGAATTTCAGTGTCAGTTATTTATTTGGAAGATGGAACCAGTCACTAAGGAGTGAGTAGCTGTGATTATTGTGGTATTCTGCTAATTGTTTCAGAGACAGCTCAATGTGGCTTGCTTAAAAGTCTATTGATATCACTAACTCTTTCCATTGGTGTCAGTGGACTTTGGATTTGGTCCAAGTTGCTTATACTGGGATGATGCCATTTTCAAACAGCTTTTCTCATACGAACAAATTGACAAAATCTCTTTTGCAAGAGAGTAGTTGCTTTGAATAATGAACTCAGTTCTCTTTCCTGCAGGAATAACCTAGAATGAATATGAATCCAGACATGCATACCAGTAGGAATACAAGAGCCTACACGGAGTCTCAGTTCCAACCTGACTGACTTGTATCTGTCTATGGAAAATTTCAGTACAGAAGAATTGATCTTGACCGTTAATAAAGAAACTGGCAGAGATACCTTCCCATAGAAAGCAATCTGAATCAGCAGCAGTTAAACAATATTGCATGAAGCAACAATAAAATTACAGAAAAGCAGCATTTTTAATTTTCTTAAAATGTCTAAGTTTTCAGCTTTACCTGCACGTTCATAAACAATATAAACAGTGATCTCATGTAACACATAAACAGTTCATGCCTTTCACAGTTTCTGAAAGTCTAAACAAATTAAAATTTGTTAGGTGGCAAGCCTTTTGTTTACAGATATTGTAAATGAAGATTACCCCCAAAATGCTAGAAGCTGTATAGGTACTGTGTATAATGTTTTATCACACATTAGATGTGCCAATAACACAGTTTATTCAGTAAACAACTTGAATCTTATATTTGTTTCATCTGATTTTATTACTGCCCGATAAACAATGATGAACCTTTACTCTTATCAAAACATTTAAATGCTTACAAAGTGTGCTTTGTATACCTGACTGAATACCTTATGAGGTAGTAATGATTTTAGTATATTAACTTTAATGATTTTTGTCAGCATTGTTCAGAGTCAGCTTCCAGTCACCCTTCACAGATCCTAACCTTGTAAATTATATGTAGTTATTTTGGAGAAAAAAAAAAAAAAATCTGTATTTTACTTAGTTTGCAGCTTTAGAAAATTATTAATCTGAAATAACCGTGATGGTTTTCTATTGATTTCCCTTTTGTTCTCAGAGGAAAAAAAAAAATCTGTTTGAGAATCTGGTCAGCATTTACTATCTAGTTCTGCGTCAAGCCTTAACCTGTACAGAACGTCCACTGAAAACTCGCTAGTGTCCAGCTCTAATACCCACGGAAGGGATAGCGTCCATTACACTGTCAGCTGCATCACAACACATGGTGAATGTATGTTTCTGCATAGTGAAATAAAAGTGGTAAATGCATCTGAAATCGTATTGTTCTGTGTCTAAAAGCACCTAGTGGTTTTTAGTATTCAAAACGTCAAAATGTTATGTTTGTAAGATGCCACAGGTTTTACTCATGTGCACACTAGATGTGTTTTGTCTTCAGTGGCTGACACTGCACTGTGCAGACAGTGGGAATTAGCAGAGAATCCAAAGGGATGAGTGTTCACCTTTGGGCACATGATGTTTGCAAAGGAAAAGGACTGTTTGGTTCCTTCTGTTTTCTCTGGTTGTGTAACATTTCACCGAAGCTAAATGAAGAATTTTGTTGTTGTTTTGGAAGTAACGGCCAGTAGCGCTTGATCCAGATCCACTCTCTTTTTGTACTTTGGCTCTGAAACACGGATAAAATTCTTGTTAAAGCAGTATTATTTATTGGTTCCTTTTTTTTTTTTTTTTTCTTTTTTTTCTCCTTTGCCACATCTCATTCACACTCCCCTGGTAGTTTAAGAGAAATTTGTAACGATTAGTTCACCCTTCAATCTGTATTTCCTTGCAAGATTGAAAGACAATGGGTACAAGCAGACTTTTCAGGACATAAAGGGCCAAATTTGCCCTTCATTGTTTACACGGGGCTCCTTCCCATTGAAGTCAACAGATTTGCCTTCAGTGGGGAGCAGGATTTGACCCAGTGACTTGTTAATAAATGTTTATTTTCATAATTTAGAAAAAAAAAATAGTATATATAGAGAGAATAACCTGTAGATAACAATTAAAAGTAATATCCCAAGGCTTCTAAAGCTTTGCCCTTAGTCTCCAAAACATCTTCCTTCCACCAGCCATTCTTCATGCCTTTAAATCCAGAGTGCTAATGATGTAACCCCTCCCCACACTGCCATCATTGTTACCTCTCTCCTAATGACCGATGCAAAGCTGACGGTCTGTTGTGATGTTTGATGGCCCTCTCCTCCTCGTCCTAGTCCAAGACCATCGCTATTCTCATCCCCCTGAGTGACAGTAGGCTCAGCTCTCTGGTGCTGCTGGTGCCCAGAGGTGGTCATGGGTGGAGGAGATCCTCGCCCTGTCTCGGCCGATGGCACACCAGGTCCTCACTACCGCATCAGGAGTTTAAAACTAGACTCTGAAGCCATATTGACCCTCCCTCAGGTGCCCCTCATGTTGTCAGCTGAGAAACAGCATCGTATTACCTCAGAGAGACACGATCGCACAGCCTTCCCTCCAGAGTTAGCATTATATTTTAGCATGGCTTGAGGAGATTGTACTCTGGTGATCCTGCACAGTATGTATCCTGTCTAAAGATATTGCATTGTAAAAAGTTAGTCTCCTTGGAAAGGACACTCGCCACTAAGATACCGCCTAAGCGCATATAAGCTATGAGGAGATGAGAGTGGATAGGCAAGGACATCTCAGTGCTGCTGTTGGTAGTAGACCCTTGTTTGGGGGATGGTTCCTGGAAGTGATAGCTTTGGCTTTTGTTAGAAACTGTTTCTTGGGTTGTCTGCCTAATGCTGTGCCACATGAAATAAAGAGCACCTGCCTGTTTCTACCAACGATCTTTTGTCTCTGTCTCTTCTCATTTATTGTTGGTCCTTGTCTGGCTTCTTGACATAAACCAGCCTGGAAAACAAACCACCAGGTAATGTATTACTTGTGGGCAGCATTGCCAACATAGACACCACCAACACAGGAGACAGCCTTACTTGCTACAGCTGGAATCCCAGCTTCAATCCTGAGTATGCTGCGCCATTGTGGTAAGGGCTTTGCACATCAGCCAAGAATGGGCATAGCAAGTGACTACAGCAATTGTGACCGTTACACATACAGAAAGAGTGAATACATCACACTGACATTTTTTAAGGCTGCTTGGAATCCCTTAACATTTATGCCCCTGAAGTTTTTTGAGGCGGTCTCATCACAAATGGCAAGTAATGGTGTTTCTGTGCTGAAGAAAATATAAAAAAACATTTAATGAGCTTCTAAATCCATGTAATAGATCAAAGTAAGGGTTTAACAGCTTAGCCTTATTTCTTCCCAGAGCAGATTTAGGCAGCTGGTGAGATGATGTGCTTCATCTGCACAACAATTTGTATCTGCTAAAATCATAGTTCCTCATAAATAGTTCTTCATGGCATATAAATTCAACATTGAGTCCAGGCTTCAGTTTGGCAATCACACTGGCGAGTCTTGCTGCAGGTTTGTTTCCTGACACCAAAATAGTTCTGTCAGTTAAGATCAGAAAACCCATTTACAAACTTCACCTCTACATCTTCCCTCTTCAGAGGTTGTAAGAATGAGATAAAGAAATACATTCCCCTTTTTTATACCGTAACAATAATGGTCGAGGTTCTTCAGAACCAGGAATCAAATCATTATGTTTAATAATGTTTCCTAGTTATGAAAGGTTTGTGACATGCCTGAGGCAATGCTGAGATCTCCTGCAGTCCTATATAGATCCCAAGGTACAGTAGTGGTTTGAGGTGCTATGATGGACAATGGGTAGACAAGTGGACGGCTATGAGAAACACTAACTCCACTGCTTATATTATTTTTAAGGAAAGAAAATTAAGCACTTTTCTTAAATCTATGGATTCCAAAGGCTATATCAATCTTACACTGCATGTACTGGGTTGCTGTGTCTTTTGTCACTACTGTTATGCCGCATCAGCAAAGTCTGCCCGTGGTTGCTCCAGTGCCTCAGAGCAACAAAAAATACCAGCCTTCCTAATTAAAACTCAGTCATACTTAAAGTGACTATAATTACTTATGCATCTTTTTTTAGTTCCATCTCAAGGATTTACATATAGATAAACAATGGGGCATATTGTTGTTAGTTTTTCCATAAAAATATTTTCCATAAGTCTCTGTATTCATTAACTATGTCCAGATTAATCTATTACCTTGGAATACTATTAGCCCCTGTTCAGACTGTACATTAGTCTAGTTTATGCCATTTGTTTCCACCTCCACCCTTTTTTCTGACTCCAACATCAGTCCTGCTCCTCAGCTGGAACTAATTGTTTCTGTAAAGGCTCCTGGAACAGAATTTCAAAAATCCTTGTTTAAAGGGAAACCAATAGGCTCAAATTAGACCAAAAAAAGTCAGTCAACTTTCTTCCATCATCTCATGTTCCCAAATTCAGCTATAACCTCCATAAATCAGTGACTTCACCCTCGCAGCTGAAATGACCATCACTCACTGTAAAAGTAGTATTAATGGCCTGTCTTTGAGCATGACTACAGTGACATAAAAGGGAAAAGAAAAATGAGGAAGAGTTCTGACACTGGAAATTGTTTTCATTTTTAAATACATTAGATTTCTATCTCTACAGTCAAACAGCTCTACTTTCTCTACTACAAAACTTAAATTACAAACTTTTTATTCTTGGGTGGGGTGAGGGTTTTTTTGGTCCAGAATTGACTAGGAATTTCTTTTCCATTTTCTAGAAGTATCTTTGCTGTCTGCTGTGGTGAGGTGTACCATGATTTTTAACTTCTGTGCATAACAAAAGCTTGGGCAATGTCAACTAACAGGAACTGCAAAAAAGCAGATCCAGAATATGTGCAGCTTTGGAGCTGCCTGAATTACATCCCAGAGGGCATTTGACAAGCCTTGCCTTACAGTACACATGTAAAGTTCCAGGTATGTGTTATTTGGTGGGTAATCCTGGGTGGCTATAGTGTAAAAGATACAAGATTAGAGAAAGCACATTAAAGAGAAAGGTGTTATCATATATTGTACAAAAATGCAAAGAAACAAAGCAATATGTCTGAGTATACAAAGCAAATAATTAAGAACTTTCAAAGCCTTTTCCAGTAGGAGGAATCCAGCTAATATGATGTTTTCTTAAGAGTGTTGCTAGCCCAGATGTCCTTTCTCAGTGGATTTAGGAGGCTATTTCTCAGACATATTGATTTTCTGGTCAAACATTTGGCATATGAGGGCTTCTAAAGGCATTTATATTCCTATAGTCCAATCTCTAATCAATATACCATTTAAATAGATGTGAATCATTTTATATAGTCATAGAGGTGGTGACAGTTTAACCACTCATCTTTAGAGCTCCTAAATTCTAAGCTACCAGACTGAAAAACACACACATTTCCACAGAACATTATTTGTTCTAAGAGTATTTTGATTAAATCATCCTTTAATATACATTAAACAATAGATTTTTGTTTTGGTTTCTTTCTTTCCATTCAAAATGCCATCTGGTGACTGACAGGTAACAAGATTTTTTTTCCTGCAATTAGATGAGATATCAGTACAGGTCCTTTTGTCGTATCATTCTATAAAATGGAACAACAATAAAACACTGCAACATGTGGCCTGATATCATAGAAATAAACAACTGACTTGAATACCTGTGTGATATGGTTCTTGTGATGAGGACCCTTCTGCCTACTCTGGGAAGACAGCCCGTAATAGTTATCCCACTACTTCCCAGTTATTTAAAATTCTTTTTTTTTTTCCTTCTTGCTTACTTTCATATTCTCGACCTTAACCCATCTGTGTTTGATCTGTCAGGCTTCTCTCTGCATCTTTTCTTCTTCCAAATTTTCTCCCAGCTTTTGAGCAAACTGCATCTGATGCTTCTCTTTCTATTCATTTTGCTGTTACATCTTATCACGCCTATCAACCTTCTTTAAAGTCTTGTTAAGTCTGTGTCCTGAAGTCTTCCCTGCTCATCCATAATCACTTCAACTCCTACAATGATGATACATCCAACCCTTAAGTGTGTATTTCTTTGCTTTCATATCTCTCTACAAATTTCAGTCTTGGTTCATTCTTCTCATCACTGGTGTTTTTCCCATAAGTGATTTTATCAAGCAGCAGTCTCTGATATTATTTTATAGCCACTTTCTCCCTCTTCAACCTTCATCAGATCTCTTTCAACATTTGCTCATTTTCCCTCACATTGACATTTGGACCTTTCATGTTTTCTGGTCCATTAGCTTTGACGAGTTATCATCTGCTTTCAGACCTTTCAAACCCCATCCCTGCTTTCTCTGCTCATCTTTCTGACCCGTCACTGAAAAGCATGCATGATGGAAATGCTATAGATTGTTTGCCTTCCTTACAATAAACATTCTTTTCTCTAACAGTATTAAACTACACTCTTCTATTAAAATAAATCCCACCCCCCAAGAAGACAATCCATGTGCTGCCTGTTTCTTCTGCTTCTTTCTCCATGGGCTCCTGCCCATACCTTCCAAGGAGAGCATGATTAACATGCAGAATTAACAAGGAGAATGACTATTACCAGCCGCTCTACTTCCCCTTTATTCTCAACTTGCCCTTTTCACAGCCATGGAAGTATTTTTCTCTACTTCAACTCCTGACAGCCTCAACACATCCTCATGATTGCATCCCAAGGGATCTTTCTCCTCACAGTATCAGTTTTATTTCCTAAATTTTTAGTTCCTCTTGTGGTAAAAATATCTGCTCTGGTCGCCACCAAATCTTAATTTCACATCTATTGTTGACATTATCTGAAACAGCTCTCTCCCACTCTGGAGGCCAGCCTGGTTTTCTCCCACCACAGTACAGCAGCTCTTCTCCAGACTCAGGACCAGTACTTTTCTGTTGTCCTCCATGACTTGCCCTCTCTGTAGACACATTCCCCAGTTTTCTGTCTCAATCCTGTTCTCCTCTCTGTGCTCACTTAGGTCCTTCTGACTCTCCATCCACTCTTTTAGCAAAGAGTTTCACTCCTTGTTTCACTCCACTTTTCTGTGGAAATCTTTGGAGCTCCTAGTATGTATATAGTCTTTATTTACATTGCCTTGCTGTGATCTTCCCCAGGAACATGGATTCAGCCAGCCCATATGCCTTGGTTCAGGAAGACAGGTGCTGGAGCTTCCCTTGGAATGGAGAATGTAAACCCCCTCCCTCCGAATTATTATAATTTTGAAATTAAGGGGTTTTCAGGCAAAGATATACGAATAGGAATAACAGTCCTTTACTAGGAATATTAAAAATAAAAATGTAGAAGAAAAAAAAAAAAAAAAAAAAAAAAAAAAAAAAAAAAAAAGACAAACAAGAAGAAAAAGAAAACACTGACAGATTCAGAATACAACCTGACACCCTGTTGGTCAGGGTGTTGGTAGCAGTCCAATTAAGTCCTCCTGGAGTGACAGACGTGGTTCTGTTGAAGCAGAGATGATCTTGTAGAAGGGTGTAGTTTTCTTCTGAAGGTCCAGTGGCGGTGAGATGGGTCTGGTCTTCCTCTAGGAATCCGGTGGAAACAGGCTGCCTTGGTGTTCTGACTCTCAGTTTTTATCCAGGTAGGAATGTTTGGGTCTTCCCACTGGGTGGAGCATCTTGTAATGGGATGATGTCATTTTCTCAGTCATGCACTGAGCCTCAATGGCCCATTAACAGAAGATATCCCCTGGAGGGAGGGTGGGTTGTGGAAGAGATGAAGAATACACCTCCCCAACCAGTTTCAACAGATGGCAGTAGAATACATATTTTGGTTACATCTTGCATTGCAACCCAAGACATCATACTTCTGTCTAACTTATTGAAAGTAAGGTTAGTATTGCTTCTCTTCAAGCAATTTGTGGATATTTACAGCTGCAGCACTTTTCAGTAGAAACAGCTCTGTCTAATGTGTACTACCATATTAAAACATGTGTGAAGGCAAAATGGAGACACCCCCAGGAAATTTGATATTTGTTAGTGTATAAGAATAAAGAGGTAACATCATTGCTATGTTGACACCTAAACTCATCTGGAATAAACCCCCTGTTTTATTTCCACTGATAAAAATGCCCATGACCAAATGGGAATCTTCACAGGAGCCCAGCCTCGTAGTCTCTGAACTGCAGCTGGATTCTACCTGATCTGCTCAGAGCAAGGGCTGAGGAACAGGACTCTTTCCTCCAATTCTAGTACACATGATCCTTATATAAATCTTAGGAATACAGTGAAATGTTCTGATCCATGTGAGCCAGGCTGCTGTGGCACAGGCTGAGCAAGTCAGGTATCAACTCACTGATTACATGCATCAGCGCATTTGTACTGAAATGGTGCATCAACAGCATTTATTCAGCCATGTTACTAAGCTCTCCTTCAGTGCATTTAATGCTGCAGGAGGAAGATGGCATAGCAGAACAGAGGCAGGCAAAGCACAGGCTCTGCCATAGCCTTGTGGGTGACAGAAACCTTGGCTGGCAACCTGCATGTTCCATCTGTGTTGTCAAGTACATCAATCACCCCAGCAGCTAAAGTTAATGGATGCTGTGACAACAGTAGGTTCAACTGGCTACCTACCCAAATTTTGTCATTATACATTCTTGTTTTTCCTGAAATATATGTATAATGTGAGAAGCTGATTCCAGTTTCTCCAGTGAAGTATGTTAATCTCCTATTGACAATTTGTAGGAATAGGATAAAAAGCTAGCCTGTCATTTCTTCTAAGTGTAGCTAACAAGTAATCTGTAAGTCCCTACATAAAGCTGTTTTGAGAATGAGAAGTTCCATTAACACAACAATCTATTCTAAGAGTAAAACCCATCTGCTGTAGGTCTTCTGAGGGTGGAAGAGCAACAAGTGCCAATTGCCACTTCAATAGTGCATCGCCGACAGTACAGAACAACTCAAGATGCTGTGATCCCCATCCGCAAGATGATCCGTGAGCTGGAGAGCCAAGGGGTGGTCAGCAAAACCCACTCACCCTTCAACAGCCCCATCTGGCCTGTGCGCAAGCCTGACGGAGAATGGAGATTGACTGTGGACTACCGTGCCTTGAACGAAGTGACTCCACCATTGAGTGCTGCTGTGCCGGACATGCTGGAACTCCAGTACGAGCTGGAGTCCAAGGCAGCAAAGTGGTACGCCACAATTGACATTGCTAATGCATTTTTCTCCATTCCTCTGGCTGCAGAATGCAGGCCTCAGTTTGCCTTCACATGGAGGGGAGTGCAGTACACCTGGAACCGATTGCCCCAGGGGTGGAAACACAGCCCCACGTTGGGCACCAGTTAGAAGTATGTCCTGGTTTGGGACAAATTTGGGAGAAAACCCCTGTATAGGATCCCTCTAAGGAAGCAAACCTGTGTCCGGTTGCGTCCCCGCTCCAGGTGGGAGCTGACCCCCAGCTAGCTCGGGTCAACACAGACACAAAGTTTCCAGTTTGTTTTGGCTTCTCGGCTTAGCAGCTGGACCCAAAGGTGACAGTCAACAGCAGCAGAAAAGGCTGGCTCTCAGCTTAGCAGGTTAAAAGATGTTTATTAGCAGAGATCTCCAAGCTCCGAGGCGAGCGGCTGAGAGCTTCCAGGCTGAGAACCCAGCGGCTGAGAGCTTCCAGGCTGAGAACCCAGCGGCTGAGAGAGCCTCTTCCTCCCTCCTACCCCCTATAAGCGGGGGAGGGTCCCAGGGAGGATACAACAAGACAACAAATCAGGGGATTCAGGGGGTAACAAGGTGTGCCCACCCCCAAGCTTCAGACCACTAAAATCCAGAGCCAAAGGATTTTCCCCCAGGCTACCTATCACCTGAAGCCCTTTTCCAGAGATTTCACAATCTGGGAGGGACCCCGGGAGTGATAGACAAGCTGCCCCAGAGAGGGGGGTTGGGGCAGAGGGGATGTTACATGTCATGAGAGGTATGGGATGATTGACACAAAACACCTTATTATACAGACAACACAAAAGGGATACAGAATTGAGGATACAGTGAAACGAACCATAACATAAACTTCTTACAAAAATCTAATAAAACAGTTCTGCACCACCACACAAACCCAAGTGGCCCCTCCCTCCAACCGGTCCGGAAAAAAAACCCTCTTTGGAGAAAAGTGGAAAACACTATTTTACTAAACACATGAAGTGCATACAAGTATAAAGAATGAATAATATGAAACAATAAAACCTCTCCTTCTGAAGTGAGATGGCAAATTGAGAAAGTCCTTGCCATGGGTGCAGCTCGGCTCTCTCTCAGTCTCTCCTCAGTCCCAGTCCCTCCGGCGCTGCTGGAAAATGCCGAGGTCCAGGCCCCGGTGGGCCGCAGGTGCAGCCCCCAGTGCTCCCCTGGGTTTTCAGTCCAGAGCAGGTTTAAACGGTTCCAAGAAAAAGGAAAAAAAACAGTCCAAGGAACTTCTCTGCCCTGGCTAGCTGAAACTAACTAAAAACAACAACAAAAAAATCTCTGTCCTGCAGTCTCTCCAAGCCTCCGCGGAACACCCCGTCCGCAGAAGAATGTGGAGGAGTCGGGCAGTTTTCTCAAAACAAACTCCGCACTTCTCCTTGCTCTTAGAACCAGTCTTAAAGGCACAGGACTCAATATACAGCACAAACAGAACAGACGATTGGGGATACAAGCATCATAAAGTTACCCTAGGACATTAGTGCACCTGTAATAACAAGGGATTTATCTCATGAGAATCAGTAAACAAAATACGTAAACAATCCAAGAATAGATAGATTTAATAAATAAGTCAAATGCCTTTTACTAACCAATAGAATGATTAACAAATATTAACCAATTAGAAGTTACCCTTGAAGTTTGTAAAACCTGTAAAAAAGACAACATGTGGCCATAATAAAGAAGCCTTCTAAACTTTTACAGTGTCATTCTTTGTCATGATCATCTCAGCAACAACTGACCCTGCAGTAAAGTTAAGGAAGCCACCTGGTGCTGTGGCAGGCCAAATTCCATTGCTCTAGTGATTTGGAACAAGTTTGGGTTTTTTTGTCAAAACTAATCTGGCCAAAACTAAAAACCTGCCTTTCACAGTGATGTGAAAAGATCCCACCAAAAGCCTTACCAAAATTCCATCAAAACATCAGTATTGTTGACATGGTATGGTGGAAAAATCAATTCCTTCTCTATGTATGATGGAACTTATTTTTGAGCCTGGGGAAGATGATGTGACTAAAAGACAAGGTAATTGGTAATAGCTCAGGATCAAGAAAGCTGCATCTTATGCCTGAATCTCAGTAAAAAACTTTGCTGTCATGTCAAACTCTATGCTGTGTTTACAGCATTAATTTTTTACTTCTTCAAGGCAAAAACAATGGTAGCAAAGGGGAAGAAAAATCTTATGGCTACTCATAAGAGAATGATCGTGTGGAATAAAGAAAACTTCCAGGTATGTGCAAGTAAAATAAGTGAGTAGTGTTGCAGCAGATGGTGATACGGAACAACCATATTGCTATGTGGGTTTTGTAAAAAACTTGTTTGTTTTTTTTAGGAAAATGTGGTAGGGCAGACAGTGCTAAAGCAGAATTTCTGTGAAGGTAACACAACCTATTTGTCTAAGTGATGCTTGGTAAAAAAATAGACAAAATGTACCACAGGTGTAGCAAAAAGTTCAGATATGCAAGACAACATATCTCTTCTGTTAGCATGTATCCTGTAAAATGCACCATTAGTGTTCCTTGCAGTCATAAATTACTAACATTACTGTCTCCAAAAGGAGTAGAAATAGTGATGGACTAATATCCATCCACCATCTGAAACAGGCATATTTCACCTTTACTTTAAGATCTTGATGAACAGAGATAAGAACAGAAAAGGCTATCTCCATAATGTTGCTAAATTCCACAGCATATCCTCAGGTTATATAATATTGAAACATATCTCTAGTCATGTCTTTAGATACCAACAAGTGTTGTTATTTGATGATATTTTTAACATGTGCAGGGAGAAACTAGGGAAAAGAGTCTGTATCACAGTTGCTGCAAAGATAGTGCTGATGGCTCTGTCATAAACAAAAAATTTGAAGGGATTTCATTATGCAGTAATATTTGCATTTGTATTTTCTCCTTCAAAAACAGGCAGGTAACTGCAAATTTTGTGAACAAAACTGAAGTATTTCAACACTAAACCAGTAATATCTCTGTACCTACATGAAATTATGCAAAGCAGCTATTGCTGAGACAGACTCCCAAGTGAGCTGATTTCAGTTGTACATAATTTGATAATGATGTTCACCTCAAAATTTCTGCTTGGTCTAAGAAGTCTTGTGTGCTCAGCTACTCTGGCAAATAGATGTGTTATGAGTCAATTGGTAAAGCTTTTGTCAAAATTGATGTGTTAGCACCAACAATTAAAACTGTGTTAGCTAACACCAACTGTGTTAGCACCAACAATTAAAACTCACCCACCTCTGGCACTGTTCTGCTATTGGAGAGAGAAATAATTATCTTTTCAGTCAACAGTAATATCTAAGACCTGCTAATATAGATGTCTCTGCACCCATTTCTCTCCCAGAGGAAGAATAAATAAACAAAGACAGCAGAATTTCCCTCTTGATTTTCTTGAGAATACACTGATATATAGAAGTCACAATCCCATTCAGGCTTTGATTCTGACAGGAGCAAGCCATTGTCCTCAGAAGATGTGGTATTTGAGAGCAGTGGAACTGATGGTGTCTTTTGGACCTGGTGGTGCCTTTTCTAGCTGATTTTCAGCAGTCTCCTTGCCAGCCTTTCCTGCCCTGTTACACTGGAACTAATCTAGAACTACACAGGGGAGAAACCTGCCTCTTCTGGTTCTCCTTCTGCTTCCTATATCATCCCCAGGTGTTCTGCAGCGTTTCTCACTGCTATGCATTATGGGCCCCTTAGCTCTCATCCTTCTTCTAACAAAGCTTTCAGCTTCATCTTGGTCATTTTCTCTGGGATGAAGTCACAGCCACACTTCCTGTTGAGCTTTACTGTCGTCTTCCTGGTACAAAAAAGTGACACAAGACCCTCACAAGACCTGAAGATCTGACCTTAGCAAGTCTTTTGGATTCAACAAATACAATATCCCTATTACCTTGATGACAGAAATTTTCATAGACATCCATATCCATGCAAGGTGGCAGAGAAACTTCCCTCACGCCCACTTACTTGTCAGCCAATCCCCATGGCCTGCTGAGAGCCTGCTATGATGGCAGTCAGGGCTAGGATCTGTCTACATTATAAACACCCGTGTACTGGGTCCCAGTCCCTTTTGTGGATATGACTGAGCACTAATCTTTCTGTTAGTAGAACAGAAATGCATAAAATAGCTACCTAAAAAGAAGTTGAAACCTATAAAATATAACACCCTCCTCTACTAATTTCTATTTTTATTTTTACCAAATGATAGCTGCAATATGTCTATATCAATTTTTCAACAACTATTACTTCCAAATTCCTTACAAATTCATAGTTCTCTGTACCCTGCTGCTGTGACTGATGAGCAGAAGTTCACAAATGCAGTGCGTATTAGTATCATTGCCATCAGAAAACAATTGTCAATCTGTATTTAATATATCCTATTTCAAATATTATGGTAAAATTAATCTCATGGCTGATGCAGAATAAGTTGAATATTTCCTTCAACATCTGAAATAGGAACTTCTTTCAGACTGAGGTCAGTCACTTGATGTGCAGAAACAGACATCCCTCTCAAATTCACATGAAAGTGACTTCAACAGTGAGAAACCTGTGCTTAGCTCCAACACAGCAAAGGTGAAAAGAAGGTCAGTACCTTTCCTCAGTTTGTACTTTTGCTTCACTGGGAAAGACACACCCATCCACTTCTCAACAACAATCTGCTGTCATTCAGGGACAGATCCCTCCCTCCACATGTCCATTTTGTATATTAGGCTGGTCATCAGCATGGCTTGTCAAGATCTTTCTTTTGTAGATGACAGTACAACCAAAACTTTAACAGCAATTCCTTTACTTCTTTCTCTTTACGTTTGAAATAATATTATCAGGTACTTCTCAGATCAGCCTTAGCAAATGACAGGGAAGCCTGTCATTTTGACTTGATATTAGTTTCCATATCTTTGTTCCAATGCAAGTGCAAGTGAATTAAGCATGGCAATGGCAATGGGAAGGCACAGCCTCCAACATATGAGAGGATATCTCACTGGGAGATGTTGTCTCAAGATAGGGAAATGTGTAATATGAGAATTAAAGTATGCATATTCTTTTCTACAGTGCATATTCTTTTTTACAGTGTATATTCCTTTATACAGTGCCAGACAGGGAAAGAGTTGTGACAGACCTGGAAGGAAATAAAGCATCTGCCTATATCACACAGGTAAACAAAAATATTTGTCTCTTGAAAGAGATTTAATGTGGAAAAGAAGGTCTGTATACCCCAGGATCTAGGAGTCAAAATAACCCCAACAGTTGGGTCTGAAGGATGTAACCCTAAAAGAAGGCTAGAGCAAACAACAGATGTATAGCAGATTTACCAATTTACCAGGTTGTACTGAAAGCAGGAGGAGTAATCTGGGACAGAACATTTACTGTATGTTTGCACTCTAGCAACCAAATTTGTGAACAGCATTTGCTAGATACGCTGCTTTTGTTACTACAAGATTTGGAGTCTGATTTGAAGCCAGATGAGAAAAGAGGAAGGAATTCTCCTGTGACAAGTTTTGTTGGGACAACAAATAGAACTCTGCAAGGTCTCCCCATTTCTAGATACAACCTTTTGGGATTTTAGTAAACTTTATACAGAATATATACATTCCACTGTTAGCAGGAACTCAAACTATCTCTTAGACTCCTCTTGCCTTTTAAAACCATATATCTTTAAATGTTGCAGGAAACTGTATAGTATCTTTCTGAAGTATAATCTTCCCTCAGAATTTTACTTCAGATGATTGATATTCCTTCAAACAGGATTTTTCCATCCAATATCTGGCAGTAAAATCACTAGAAATCAAAGTAAATCACTAGAACTACAATATCAGATCAGCCTCATAATTACAGCAATGAAAATAGACACCTATGAACCACAGATCTTTCAGGACCCAAACTGGTGAGGTTTATTTTACCATATGAAGGTAAGTCATGAGGCAAATATGCCTTAACTTTATTAATATTTTTTTCTTCCATGGGAAACTGTAAATATACAATCTAGAAGCTCCTGACTACACCTCTAGGTTTAAGCCAGTGTATTGAACACAGGTTGTATATCTGGCATGATGTTTGCTGACTTATTTCACACTGACACTCTGCAAAAAGAGAGGAACTAATAACAACTAAGTTCATCATCAGTACAGTATATATGTAGTTTGTTTTACTATACTGTCTTGAATCCCCATTCACGGTCCACAGCTTCATCTTGCAAGATACAGAACACATACAGAACGGGAATGTGGATTCTTCCACTAAACACCTTTTAGTCAGTGCAAGAGAGGACTGGGTAAAGACTGCTAGGTGAATAGAAAGGGATGTGAGGGATAAAGGATCCCAGTGCACATGGCCTGTTGTAGTGGTTTCACGTTCACTACATTTTGGTCTTGGTACTTACTCTCTTTGTGAGAGAGAGACTAGGAGAAAAACAAAGCAGGCTCAACCTTAAAATTAACAAGTAGTTTATTAACATACACTAAAAGAATAGAAAAAAAGAAGTTGGAAAAAAACTCTAAAATGGAATGAAACTTCAAAAACCCTTTTCCCTCCCCTTACAAACTGTTCACTTTCTTACAAAACAACATAAAGAGAAAAACTTGTAATTTTCAGTCAGTTTCACTATCTGACAATAGTTTTTCATCAGTTCATTAGGAGAAGGGTATCTTCTAGTGTCATGGATCCCACTGACAGCTTAGAACAGTTCTCTTGTGGGTTTTAAACGGTCACAAAAACAATTGCCCGGAGAAACCTGCCTTTGTGACCCTCCCAGGAGCAGTTTCCCAAGCTGCTTATGGGTCATGGGTCTTAGACTTTTGCATACTGGGGTGCCACCTTTTAAAGATGAATAACTCCAAAGCAAAGGATTTTTCACTTCAAGGTACAGAGATATCTTCTTGCTTCTTCACTGGTGCAGGGGGCTTCTCATCCTTATCTCTATCCAAGCATCTTATAAGATATTACTTAGTTCATCACAAACACTTTTGCTCAAATCTACACACAAATTAAAACAATCATATCCCCAAATGCATATCTTTCCCATGATTTAAAGGAATTATCTAAAAACAGAGTTCATTTCCATGGCTCAAGTAAGAATAGAACAACCAACTCTTCAACCCTCTGTCCCAATAGTCTTTTCACCCTTGCTCTACTGACTTCATGCTGTTTTTTAATATTCACTCTGTCCTTTCTTACTCTCTCATAGAAGGGCTGAGCTCTGGAAGCTTCATGTTGCCAGGAAAGAGTTAAATCTGCCCAGAGTCTTTGTCTCTGTAGTTCGTGGTGTTAGATATTCAAGGCCACGCTGATGAGGGAGGAAGAACTCACAGAAACGTCAGAGATCGGAGCACTCAGGCAGTCCGGAATCTCAAAAAAAAAAACCAGGCAGTATCATAAATGCCTCCTCGGCCCACCCCTCAGTGTAAATTGGGGTGGCCTTGGCCCAAATGGTGCCCATAGCTCTTATCAGGGGCCCGGCAGAGATCTCTCCCTGCTCCAGGGAATTTTGGAGGAAGTAGTTGTTGTAAAACATCAACCTCTCCTTCCCCCCTCACCCGGGAGCCGATGGAATCCGGCCAGGCCTCAGGCCAGCTCCTCCAAAAAGGGGGGAGCAGCAGGCCCAGCTCGATGTTACCTGTCTCTCTCGGGCCAAAGGAAGAAGACAAAAGCCCACCTACAGGAAATCGAGGGGGTTTATATGGTACTTCCCAAAGCCGCAGCTAGTAATTCTCAGTGGTTAAAACAGATGCCAATATTCCAACTAACTCTCTGATAGCTCCCTATCTCTTCCAAAGCAATTCCCAGGTCCTGACCTGGAGAATTATTTTACATTCTTTTATAACTAAAAAACCAAACAGTACTAACCCATGACACCTGTCTACTATAAAGAGTTTTAAAAGGGGAACTTTTTAAAAAGACAAGAGAAACACTTTATTCATGTTTACAGTGAATTTCCAAAACAAACTCAAAATAGTCCCACAAAGACTGAGAGAAAACCTAAGGTAAACTAAGAAATTAAGATGCAAGTTTTGATGGCTGGACTAGTGGCAGGACATGATTGTGGGTGTCAATGAAGCAAGAAACTAAACTGTACCAAGGTGGAATGGAGCCAAAGACCACAGAGTTTTATTCAAGGAAGACACAAAATCAGTAATCATCCTTGTGGGGAGTTTTTAGATAAGCTTATAAGCATGAGGAAATGGGCGATTATAATCATCCATCAACAAGGAGGTCACTGACATCTGAGCATGAGGGGCCTTGAGAAGAGGAGGAGATATTCAACAGAGAAGAGTAAGTCAAAATTAAAGTCAATGCTCTGTAGGGTCCGCATATCAGGTACCCAGGAGACAAGAGAAGGGTCAGGTGAGATCAAGTGCTCTTAAAGTCAGAGAAGATGAGAGTATCTGAAAATAAGAAGACTGGAAATAAAAGCTGTTGCATCCTCTCTCTTGTCTTTCTGATCTTATGAGAGGGAAAAAAGGCACCCAAATCTTACTTGATTTACTGCTTACATGAAACTCCTATGAGAAACATATTGTATGTTCAGGAAAAGCAAAGTAATCAGCTGAGCAGGGTTCATGGTTAAATTGCTCCTGCAAAATGAGCAAGCAAAAAGTTTTAACAGTGTGTTAGAGGACAGCAACAGAATATTGCTGAATCAAAGCACCCTGCAATGCCTAAGGCTGTTATGATATATTTAGCCTCTGTATTGAGAATACATAATCCTGTGGCTCTTTTAACTGTCACAGCAAAACTTGTGAACATATATAGTTAACACTTGGTGTAGAAAGCTAATAGACAACATACCGACCCAAAACTCTAACAGATGCTCTGACTTATGCAGTGCATGAAACACTTAAATATTGTGATCATTAGCAGCCTTTTCCTGAGTATCACAGGCAGTCTTGGGCACCACAATATGAAGAAGACATAAAGCTATCTCAGAGCATCCAAAGAAGGGCCGTGAAGTGGGTGAAGGGTCTCCAGGGGAAGCCTTATGAAGTCACTTGTTCTGTTCAGTCTGGAGAAGAAGACACTGAGGTGAGATCTCATTGCAGTCTACAACATCTCACAAGGGGAAGCAGAGGGACAGGATCTTCACCCAGAGGGTGGTTGAGCACTGGAGCAGTTTGTCAGGGAAGTGGTCATAGCACTAAGCCTGACAGAGTTCAGAAACCATTTGGACAATGCTCTCAGGAACAGGGTGTGATTTTTGATTTTTGGGGTGGTCCTGTGCAGGGCCAGAAGCAGGACTTTGGTGATATCTCTGGGTCCCTTTCAATGCAAGATACTCTGTGATTCTAATATTCTGAGATTAACCTGCTCTATACCAAGCTGTATGCTCTTAAGCTAATAAATTTACTTTTTCTTTTCTTTTTAATACACAGCTACACATGAGCTTTTCAAGCTAGAGGGCTAACAAAGGCTATTTCAGCTCTTCTGAAACATGATAGTAACTATGTTAGCAAAAGAGAATCTCTGAGAATTGTATAGCACTTATATTTGGTGATCTTAAAACAAACAAAAGAATTTGCTACTATTTTTTTCTTAATTTGGATTTGGACAGAGTTACAACACAGCTGAGTGCAGATTATGTGTGTTACAATATCTCCTGAAACGCATTTGCCATCCCAAGGGTGAAAGTGGGTTAAAAGTGAAATGATGATTTCTGGAATCTTTTGTGGATCTCATATATATGTGGATGTCATGTCTAAATAGAGGGTCTTCTGCCACTGAAATGAATGACATCTACAGAATCTATGTCAATATAAGAGGCAAAGTTTATAGCTGCTGTCATTTCACTCTCACTCCTGCTGTGTTTCAATCTGTTTGAAAGACACCTCTGAAATCAGGGCTTGTACTGTTAAAGTACCAATTGTACAGCCTAAGAAACTTCTAGTGCATGCTAGGACTGGTTTCATAGGCACTGATGGGAGAAAATCACAGAATGGTGTCATGGTTTAAGTAAAAAACCCAGCTATTTTCTCTCATATAGCTGTATTTGAGGCAAGAGTTATTCTAGCACTTTGTTTTGTGTCAATGTGTATGGAAACTAGCTTGTTGTCATTATAACAGCTGGGAAAACTTGTAAGTGTATGCACTTAAGGCCAACAAAAAGAACTAAGGTTTACTTCTGTTGATAACAATACACCTTATTAACACAAGAGAAAGTCTGGAAAATGCTGCAGTTATGAAACACCTCCAGCTTAAAACGTGCTCAAATAACCCCAATTATAATTTCAGTGAGTGGTGCCATGATGGACAGCATGTGGAAAATTATGTTTTTACTATGGTAAATTCAGAGAATGAGAGTCAATATGCAACAGCAGTGTGCCACACACCTGCTTTATTTGCACATATCTCCCCCCAACACGTAGGAACATCCACAATGGCTAATTGCCTTTGATTTAAGGAGTGATGATAATTGAGAAGGAAAAGTCTATGAAGGGACAGATTCTATTTTAAAGCACTCTAGCCTTTCCATTGACCTCACCTACCTGGCATCTATCATTAAAGGATGATCCAGCCTGGCAACATTACTTTCTGTAAATTGGACTATCTCGGATTTTTTGTCAGACAGTAGGCAAAGCCACCATATTAATATGGTCAAAATTGTTCTCTATCCTCTCCATCCCTTCCCCATTTGTCCTACATTACATACAGATACTGGCACCAAGAAGGGGCTGTAAGAATTGTTCCTGAACTGTGCGTGCCTATTATGGTATTTATGCAAAGTATTTGAGAAGTTGCTGTATCTTCATTGGTATCATAGTTGGATGGTTGGTGACTTAGTTGTGAAACTCTTCTAGGGTTTTCTAAGAAGAGGTTCTTATTTTAGATATGTTTCTCTTACACATTTATGAGACCATCTGACTGCTTTCATATAAAAATAAAACATGAAGGAAGACTGCAGAAGATAGAAAGCAGAAATGGATGCTTTGCCATCCACCTTGAATTCTGTGAATAAATGCAGACAGAATAGTAAATGCAGGTTATTGAAGTTGCCAATTCATAAGGTAATCAGAGTGTAAGCTTCTAAATTCTGCTGAAAATATACTATAAGGGATTAATGTAACCCTACTTTATTTTAAAGTCATAGCACATTTCAAACAGAAAGACTTCTTGTATTACCACCACAGGCTGTAGTTGTATCACTCACAGTTTTGGCTGAGATGTCACTGGGCATTTAAGTCCCAAGTATGTATGAGGTAAAGCAGAATGAGTAATATTTGGGATGAGCATAAGGTATGATTGTTATTAATCTCTTCATACTGAGACTGAGCAATGTTCACTTGCTCCAAGTAATTTGGCAGGCACAGCTGCGGGAAATATTTATATGTGCTCTGTGAAAAAGACTCTAACAGACTGCAGTTATAAAACATAAATTGTTCAAACTAGGCAAATGTAACTTCTACTTATTTCCATGGGACTAATAATTCACACAAACCTGTAATTTATTGCAGGTTATGCTTCCTGTACCTCCTGCAACTTGTATGGTACTGAAGCACAGACCTGAATGTAGCTGCAAAATCCATGTGCAGTTGAATTCAGTTTGAAAAACACACACATGCACAGCACTAGGTACTCAAGCAGTTGAAAGAATCTTGATAAAAGAAGCTGATAAGAATAGCTTGTTTTGGCAGAAATTTTAATAATCCTGTGGCTGAACAATGAGTGTTGCTCTCAGACCAAGTTCAGCTGTACATCATTGCACTAGGAGCAGCAGCACGTCACAGCCAGTTACCATTCTAGAGTGCAGTAGCTACATCCCATGGATTTTTTTCCAGTTTTCCAACCACTTTTATACAAACCCTTCAGACTGGAAGATCCATAGGTTTCCTGCCTCAGCCAGAAGCACTCATCAGTGCTATAACTTCTTGCTGCAGCAGGCAAGCTGCAAATGAAATTGTTAGCCACACCTGTTGCACTATATTTTTTTATGTTCTAGTCCTTACAGTTTTTATTTTGTTAACTGTGTTTACCCATGTTCCTAAGGACATATGTTGTCCCTGGGGATCTTGTCCCTTAGTTGAAGGCATCTAAGCTATTATCTCAGAAGTCAAGGGCAGATTATTTTGCCATAGATTAAACATTATAAACTACAGTGTATTGGGTTATTTTCAAGCTTCTGTAACAGTAGCAAAGTCAACCTACAGCTATGTATGGTGCTCTGAAATGCCACTGAAGAGTGCTGTGCTTAGAGTCAATATAGAAACACAGGCAGATCTGAGCTTCAGACAGCCAAATTATTAGGGATTTTGACACTAGAGCTCATAGGAAACTAGATGAAAAAAAAGGAATTGATAGAGTATGCTCTGGTAATACCAGACTATTAAACAAAACAAAAAGGCCAATGACAACGGTAACAACAAAAAAATCCCAAACCATAACAAAAACTAAACCAGCAAACATAACAACAACAAAGCTCCAAACCCTTGTCCCTTTGCTTGGAATACTCCTGTTCTGGTAATTCCATGTCTGAATTGACACAAAGGATGCAGTCCTAAAGGCAAAATGAATAGGTCTCCACAAAGAGGAGAGAACTTAAACTATTGCACGTCATTGCTTGTGGGCACCTGTCATATCTGTCACCATAGTCCATACTGACTGTGGAAGAAAGTGTTTTGTTGGCCACTACAAATTATTTTCTCATAGCTACATATGATTTTTTTTGTAGTTCAGCAAATACTGTGGACTCTTCCAAGCCTCTGGAAGATGCTGAGTAGCCAAGGAGAAAAGGGAAATGCTGTTTAAATTGTGTTAGGTTAGTACTTCCAGCACATCATTGCTTTGATATACTTACCTTTGGATCTCTTAGCAATTTATAAAACTGTGGCAAGGCAATTTGTTGAAGATTGCAAAACTGATGTATTGATAATGGTTGAAATTTATTATTTTTAACAGACGCCTCTTTTTCTTCTGGATATTTTTTCAATTCAAAGTCACAGCCTTTAATTTGTATGTTTTCAGGAGATTATTTAAAGGGAAATGGCTGGTATATACAAAGAAAGTGATTGGCAACTATTTCCCCTTAGCTATCCTACCTACAGTTTTCAGTTAATTTGACACTCATTTCTGACCTTAAGTAAAGCTGGTGTTTCTGAGATGATGAAAATCATTCTTATCTACAGTTCATATACCTGCATACCAGCAAAGGTTTCTCTGTAGCCACCATATCACATAACCAACAGTTAACATCCCTTCATATTGAAGTATCATGAGGTCCAAAAAGATAACAGGATATCTATTCTTTTGGGCAAACAATTAGCTACATGATATAGAGAAGAAGCTTACACTAATAAGGAACATGGAAGGAGATCCAGACTAGCTGACAGGGGATTGCTTTTGTTTTAAACAGTAAAACTAATAGGATTCAGTAAAATAATTGTCTTTATTCCCCATTGATCACACTGTGTAGCACATGAGGATACAAGTAGCCTCAATACATTGAGGCAATAAATTAAATTCTGCTTTTGCAAAATCAAGTCCTAATAAAGCAGACAAGACAGTAATAATACTTATACTGATTCAAATACAGGATTTTCATTTTTCCAAACTCTCATGAAACTAAATGGAGAGCTAGAGGTTTTTTTTCATCTCCTAAGAAATGAGACTGGTGATTTACAGTAATAGCTTTGGATTTATCATGATACAATTCCATTACATCTGAAGAGTCCTAGGATGTGTTCAGTCCTATCTTTAACACTGCTTGACAGTGTCTCCCATGGGAATCAATGGGAGCCATTCTAGGTACTATAGTGGGTGTTGGATGTGATCCCCGAACACTATGGCATTTGAAAAGCTCCTGAAAAATAGAAGAGTACACTTAAAAAAATATCCCAAAATGTAGGCTTATATTTTTCTCTTATACTCTAATGTACAAGTTTTTAATATTCTTGAGACTACTATAAGAGAAAGGCAGGCAACGTTATAATTTAAAAACCCCTTTCACTTCTCCCCTAAAAATGTACTTACACTTCTACTTTAATTTGGTAAATTTGTTTCCTAAATCCCTTATAACGTACAGAGCCACAGAGAGGGATATTTTTCAATGTGTTTAAAAGATAATTTTGTAGCTCTATGCATTTTCATCAACTTAAATTTTATAATTTTTTTCTGTATGTGATGTGTTCAAAAATCAATGTTATTCGATAAGCCAGTTTTATCTATGCATTGCATTACAAATTATGGGCCCACATCTGCTTCCCTAGTGAGGGGCAATATTCCTACTGACTATGAGAAGAATGAGCTCAAACAAATTGCTAGGCAGCAATTTTCCCAGCTTCATTCCTTTTCCTAACAGGACTGTGGTAGTCTCAAGATGTTTGGATGCACCTCAGGTAACACGCATAAATATACGAAATAAAATCCTCCCTGTGTTCTGCAACTGGGCAGCAACCAATGTCCTGTATCTGGGTTTATGAACAGAATAATTGTTCTTAATATTCAAGATCATGCCCTCTCCATAACTGTGCTGCCTTTCAGAACAGGCTTTTTGATGGCCTAATGGGGTATCCTCTCTCCTTGAAGACCACGTATTCTCATTAACTTGACATTGGTTCAAAGTGCTTTTCATTCCACCAGACCTTTATACAATTATTTGTTCATTGCACCCCTTCTAAGGGCTGACCCACATAAAAGAGGAAGGAGTTGTTTCTATAGATCAAGCAAAAGAATAATCTGGTTTCTAGAAATTTAGGATTAGAACTTTGGTAATCTGAGCAGTTAAGACTGCATCATAATGCAAATACACAGAGGATCATAGTGAAGATTACTAAAGTAACCTTAATTCTTCCTTCTTTATCTGTGGAGTGCTTAACTTCAAAGCACTGGTTTTCTTTTAATGCAGGCTTGTGGCAGTTGCAGTATTTCTGGCAAGCCAAAAGGAACTACTATAACCATCTAATTTGACCTCCTATATAAAGCAGGACACAATGTGACTTGCTGAAAATGTTACTTTGAGCCAATTAACTAGCGTGTGACTAAGCATAACTTTGAAAGGCATCCATTTTTTCACTTGAGGATTTTGAGAGATGAAGAATCCATTAGTTTTCTTTCTTTCTTTCTTTCTTTCTTTCTTTCTTTCTTTCTTTCTTTCTTTCTTTCTTTCTTTCTTTCTTTCTTTCTTTCTTTCTTTCTTTCTTTCTTTCTTTCTTTCTTTCTTTCTTTCTTTCTTTCTTTTATTCCAACAGTTAATCGTTACTTCTGTTTAAAAATAAATGCTTATCTGAATGGTTTCATGGTCACAGCTTCCAAACACAGACAATGTAGTTTCAAGTCTCTGGACTAAAGACCCCTTTATTCACTCAGTATTTTCCCTCCTTTAAGTATCTTAGTTTCTGTAATCAAGTCATCCTAATGCATACTCATTGAGGAAGCTAAACAACTTATGGTTCTGAAGTCTCTTATTCTAAAACACTTCCTGCAGCCCTCCAAACAATTTTGAAGCTTCTTTTTTTTTCCCTCCCCATTCTCTTCAGAACATGGGAACCAGAAATATGTTGTATTTCAACAGGAAATGAGAGACTCATACCCATCACAAGTCCAAACCAAAACCATACACACCTGCCTCAGCTTACCCAGATATTTATATCTATATCTATATCTATCTATATCTATATCTATCTATATCTATATCTATATCTATATCTATATCTATATCTATATCTATATCTATATCTATATCTATATCATCTATGTCTAATTTATCTATATCTATTCTTTTTCTTGGGCAAAAGCTATTAAGCCTTTTTGGGACAGATACAGACCTACTAGATTTATGAGACTAATTCTATTTTATGATATCTGTTACATTCTGCAAAACAATAAATACAGGAAAAAAAATTACACAACAACAAGGCTTGCTGCCACTAGTAGTAGAAGTTGAGCTGATAGCAAGGAGAACGCTTTGCCACCTGCCACTGTTCTAAGGTAGGGTCCATTGTAGGAACACTGATGCTTCACCCAAGGATGTTCAGACCACCCTAAGCCAGGGGGACCCTGCTAGTGCTGTTGCCTTCACTAGATCTGTGCCAGTCCAACCTTAGATTTCATCCTCCTACTTCTGCTTTATTCTCTGCATTTAAGGCTGCTAAACAAGATTCCACCTTCTGCAGCATTCCTACAACCATGTGGCAAAAAACATCAGCAAAAAGTGATATCTAAAACAGTCTTATTGCTACTACAAATGAGTCACATCTCAGAGTTGCTGAAGGCGATGTGTAAGGCTTGTTCTTTGTAAAGGAAAAGGTTATAACCAAGAGTAAGCAGCAGAAGAACTTCAGTTTCTCTCTCTGTGCTTGCTATTACTGTATGTATTCCTGCCATTAGAAGGAAGCTAGTTCAAAGAACTGATATTACAGAAAAAATTAATTCTTTCTCCTAGACAGCTATTGCAAACTTCAATATAAAAAAGTCGGTTCAGGGAAGAGAAGTGGACACCAAATATTCTATGTCATATTCTGCACTTTTAGTAGTTGGTAATGTGGTAATGAAGGAAGTGTGTTTGTCCATGGAACTGAAAAGCCTTAATTCCTTAAGGTTGTATGACAACAGGATAACTATTTTAGCTTTCTGGGTTGATTTATTCCCTTAAAATTAATCAAACACTTCTTCCATTACCTAAATATTTTTTATTCTTGAATAGGTTACAATTAATTAAATTTAATTTGTTCAACAGTGCACAGAAAGGTTGGGGGTTTTTTGCTTCTAGCCAGAGTACAGTTCAGTTCACATGGTTTTCTGTGGTTATGGTGCATTTGGGGGTTTTTGATGATGTGTTATTCCAGTGATCTTTAATGACTTATCTGTTAGATGAGACAACTTCTGAATTCTACTTTCATTATCATAAAATAGTTTCCATGCTTTCTGCAAATATTCAGATTCAATAGTGAAATTGAAAATGCAGCCGTTAATAGTATAAAATCTTTCTGATCTCCTTGGAGGAAGGGGCTGATGAAGGCTTGACATGTACCAACTAAAATATTAGAAGTTCTCTCCATTCTAAAATTCACGCTTTTAAAGTGTGAAAGTCTGTGGGCATTAGCAAATGCGCAGTAAACCCAATAGCCCTCACATAAAACGTCACACATAAAGCCACACAGCATGCTCACTGTAATGAAACTTTCCACCTCTCTTTAAGGATCTGAATGCCAAACTATGTTCTACTGCTCGGGAAAATGTCAGCAGATAAGTGCCTGCAATGAACTAGTGAAGCAAGCAGTTGTACCACCTAGAAGCAGGCAAGCTGTCTCCTAGGAGGAGCCTGATTCCTTTCTGCTGATGGCATTTTGGGTGAGGCTTATGAATGCAGGAATATTGGTCATTCAGTGATGTGAAACTATCACATTAGATACTGATTTTACTTTTTTTACAGAGCGTTGACTAACAAACATAGCAATGGGGAATTAAAGGGGTTGTTCTTGCTCTAAACAATAAACATCTAACTGTTTAAAAAAACCATGTGGTTGACAAAGAATAAGGTTGGAGAGGACTGAGGGCTGTAGCTGTGAGATGACTGATTTTTCAATTATAGTCTATCCATAATTATGAGGAACTGTTTCCAATATTCAAACACAAGATAAAGGCTTGGGTTTTTTACAAAATAAATAAATCACAGTAAATAGTACTTGTTTGCATTTGGCAAGCTTAGCTCCTTTCAGAAAATGCAGACTATGCCATGTCCAAATGATTCTATCATTAGGAAAAATGTCTTCAGTAAAAGGGTCGTCAAGTACTGGAACAGGCTGCCCAGGGAGCTGGTTGAATCACCATCCTGAAGGTATTTAAAAGACATGTAGGTATTACATTAGAGACATGGTTTAGTGGTGGACTTGGCCATGCTGGCTTAACAATGGGACTCAGTGATCTTAGAGGCTTCTTCCACCCTAAATTTTTCTATCATTAAAATTCAAATGTGAATGAAAATCATTTTTGCATAGCCATGATGAGCTACAAGATATCTTGGCAACCACAACTCCAGCTCAAAAAGAGTTAAATTGCTCTGCTCTGCCCATTCTCATGCCAGCAGATAATTCATCCAAAAAACTTTGTGTGCCCTATTTACACAAACAAACTGGACAACACAGAAATAATTCACAGAATGGTAGCATCTCCTATTAACTGCATACTGACAGACTCTGACAAACATGAAACATGGCTGAAAACACCATATAGAACCAGGTTGTATATGTACTCTGTAAATAAAAATGGTACCTGACTTGTGAATGAGAAAATTGTTCTTTTTTGATAGATCAGGCACGAGGAAGCTGTTATACACTTGTGGACTGGCTGTTTCTTAGTAGTATGCTATACTGCTGGCAGGTCTGTAATGCAAGCAAGAATCAAGCACAGATACAGCTCTTGCCAAGTGAGTATTAATTAATTCACCAAAAAGCTTTCCATTCCTCCTATGTATTACACCCTTAAAAGTCAAGAAAGACCCAGGTTAAGAATGAATGTGCAATTTTAGGCTTTTGTCCATTTTATACCATCTTTAACTAGGATGATAATATATATATAAATATATATCCCCCTCCTTTCTTCTCTGGGACCTCTCACATCTGTTCAGTGTTCTCTTTCTGTTGGGTGCTATGAATAACAGTAGACGCTGCTACTCCCTGAAGTCTCTACCTGTAGCCTTTCTTAGATTCAGCACTACAATATAGATTCACAACTGAATCAGGCAAGAAGACAAGGACAAAAAAGCAAGGAAACACAGAGAGAATGCCATGGGGAAAGAAGAGAAAGTGAAACTTTGTGACATGCTTCTGGCACTTGGCATTGAGAAATGGCATCCATCCTTTTTTTACTCACTGTTCATATGGTCCTAATCAAATAAGGGTGTCAGCAAAGTCAAGAATTGTTAAGAGTAAGGTAATTGACAATGAGAAAGAAAGAAAAAGAAAAAGAAAGAAAAAGAAAAAAAAAATGGAAAATTAGGAGGATGAGTGAGATAGAGGGGAGAAATAGATAAAAACAGTAAAGAAATATAGTCCAAACCCCAAAACATGAAAAAATAAGTACCCCATAAAAGGGGAAGGGGGAATAGGGATGGGACACAGAGACAGAGAGGATATTAACAGGGACACTAATGGGGAATGTTTAATTATGCAAATTACAGCTAGACCTGACTAGGCTATGGGATGTCTTGTGCATGCACAGAGTGTGAACTGCCATCTTCGTACAGCCACATCTTTTTACCCACCACAATTCTTGGCCATCATCTGTCTCCAGATATTACTATACATGACTGTAGATAAACACACATAGTAGTAGTGGTAGAATGAATTGGTAAGAAAATTCTATCATAGAAATGCTCTTCTACTTAGAATGCAACAGTATTAAGAAAGGTTTTACAGATCAGGTTCTCTCAAGAGGACTTGTGTCCCTTCAGGCATTGGTGCAAACTGCAAACTCCAAGTGCTGCTCAGTCATTTGGAGGGTGCTGTGGCCTCTCACCATCCGTTTGTACAGCTTAGCCAGGAGCTGTGCCACCAACCTCCATCATCTATGCTCCCCTCCTCCCCAGCTGTCTCTACCATTTCCTCTTTCGTGGGGATACTTGAAAACACAGGCACGAGCAAGTGATGCAAAACCATGACTAACTCACACGCAAATTTCTGCCGGGAAATTTGCCAGGTTGCTATGGGAAACACACACTGCAAGGAGCATCTGCTCCCTGACTTCCCTGCTCTGTCCTAGCACATTCACTTACGCTCTCAGGAGGCTTTGCTGTCCTTGCTGACACACGGGAATATGCTAACAAGGTCTGCGATTCCCTTTCACAAATATTAGATAGTTTGTATCTTCACCTTCTTTTGTGCACGCTTGACAAGAAATCTGACACAGGGAAAATTGGTGTCTTTGTACAATGGTCAATTGTGCAAGGCCAAGAAGCAATCTCAACACATGAAAACTGGCCATAATATCACAATGCTTCTATTGTCATTTGGAACTCACAGACTTTATAAACCTAATCATTTCAAACATGCAGGAATCCTCTGGCACTTAATACATATTTTACACCAGTCATCACTTATAAAGTCTTAGATGCAAAACTTAATTCTTCCTTGTGTGCCATCTCCAATGCCTCATGCACGGTTACATGAAGTGGCACTTGTCATTCTTTACTCCTGCTACACAATTTTCTAAACAAAACTAGCACATCCTACAAAAGCCTCTTTTCCCTTACAGATATCCCTGCAATCCAAACACTCTGGAAACAGCCTGTTGATTCAACATATCCACAGCATCTACAGTCTAATTTATCAGATAGGAAAATGGCAAAACTACTTCAAAGCCTAAATGTTAATCTGTTCTACCTGGGTACAGGATAATTTAATAGGAAGAGTGTTTCAGTCAGATACATGATTCAAATACTTTTTCTGCAGAAGGGTATTCTCCAGTAAATTGAAAAAGCACTTGATTTTGGCAACTGACATGACTACACATATTAGCCGACAGACATGCAAGTGGAGATGTGAAGGGTTTTATTCTTATTCTTGACCTTCAATTATTCATGTTTTTAATCTCAGGTCTTTTCATCCAGAATTTTTGTGACATTTACCTTTCATCTCTTATTTTCAAAACCTAGTGCAACATTCATTTGTAATGAAAAATATTACATACTCTACTGGGTTTGTGTGACAAGTTTTAGTAGTGTAGGTGAAAACAGAGGTGACTTCTGTGAAAAGCACTAGAAGCTTCCCCTGTGTCTGACAGAACCAATGTCAGAAGAATCCAAGACAGATCCACTGCTGGCCGAGGCTCAGCCCGTCACTGAAGGTGGTAGTGCCTCTGGGATAACATACTTCAGAAGCAGGGGCAAAAACTGTGCAACAGAGAGATATGAGGGAGATACATGAAGGAAGCAGTCATGCAGACACCAAGGTAGATGAAGGGGAAGGAGGTGCTCAGCACTGGAGCAGAGATTCCCCTGTAGCCCATGGGGCAGCCCATGATGACACAGTTGGTTGCCCTGCAGCCCATGGAAGCTCATGGTGCAGCAAATATTCACCGGCAGCCCATGAAGAACCCAAAACCGGAGCTGGAAGAAGCCCAAATGAAGCTGTGACCATGTGGGAAACCTGCACTGGAGCAGTCTTTTGGCAGTTGTAGAGACATGGAGAGAGGAGCCCGCACTGAAGTAGGTTTGCTCATAGGACTTGTGACCCTCTAAGAGACCCACATGTGATCTGTCTGTACATAAATGACTGCATTCCATAAGAAGAGTCCCACACTGGAGCAGTTTGTAAAGAACTGCAGCTCATGGGAAGCACTCATGTTGAAGAAGTTTATCGAGGGCTGTCACCTGTGGAAGGGATCCCATGCTGAAACAGGGGAAGTTGGAGGAGTTCTCTTCCTGAGAAGGAAGGAGCAGCAGAGACAATGTGTGATGAATGGATCACTGACCCCATTCTCTATTTCCCACTCCCCTATGCAGTTGGCAGGGAGGAGGAGGAAGAGAAGAGAGAAATTGGGAGTGAAGTTAAGCCTGGAAGAAAGGAGAGGTGGGGGACTTTGATTTGACTGGTAATAAATTAAAATAATTTCCTCAAGTTGATATTGTTTTGCCCATAACCGTAATTTGTGAGTGATCTCCCCCTGCCCTTATATCCCAGCACATGTGCCTTTTAATATACCTTCTCTTCTCTGTCCAGCTGACCCTGACTTTGGTGGGCACCAGGCATCCACCACACACAGTTAGATAGTAACAGTGATATAGTTATTTATTTATTTATTTTTAATTCTCCATAATCCATAGGCACCGAGTCTGGATATTGAACATATGCTTCCTCTATTTTAGTAACTCAGTGGGAGCAACTAATGATACAATTTGAAACATGCAGAAACACACATGCAGCAGTAGCCTAAGACACAGAAAAGCAGAGAGAAAAAATGGATATCCATACCTTTTGTAAGGCACAGGTTCTTTTTTCCATTACTAGTTTAATTCTGATTACTCACAGCAGAACCTGGTCTTAAAAGTTAGGCATATCCACACTCTGTCAGGTACAAGTAGAGAAGGAAGAGAGAGTATTAACAAAATGAAGAGGCATCATTTGCTGGTCAGTGTGAAAAACCAGCAGCTACGTGTTTATCAGGAGCAATAAGGCTATTGCAGGAGCGTTTGGGACACTGCCAAAGAAAGAAATAGCACATTGTGAAATTATAAAAGGGAGGCTCCTTCCACAGTGGAGAGAATTCTTGTACAGGATTCAGGAGTACTTCAAAGACTTCACACAATCATTGAATGGTTTGGGTTGGAAGGGAACTTAAAGATCTCCTAGTTCCAACCTCCCCTGCCATGAGGAGGGATACCTTTCACTAGACCAGGCTGCTTAGAGCCCCATCCAACTTGGCCTTGAACACTTCCAGGACTGGGGCATCCGCAGCTTCTCTGGGCAACCTGTTCCAGTGCCTCACCACTCTCACAAGGAAGAATGTCCTCCCTATATTCAACCCAAATCCCCCCTTCTCAGTCTGAACCCATCACTTCTTGTCCTATTTCAGACAGTTAATCCTGCCTTCTGAATGTGAATCACGGATGTTACTACAAAAACAAGCCTGGAAGTTTTGACTGCCCAGGCAAAACAGGGAATTAATTTAATTATATCTAATAGGGGTTGGGAAAAAAAAAAATAAAAGATAGCAAAACAAAGTGATCCAGCTAGACCAAAATTCACTGCGTATGTCAGAGCATTGCACAGAAACCTCTCAGAAAATAGCCCAGGAAGGGGAAGAAGTCATCAACCCAATGAAAAAGATCAGTTTGTTACACCCAGGAGATGACTTCACTATTCCAATGACTTCTTTAATTCACTGTACTTTCGAACACCAGAACTTACCGAGATTTTTCTTTTTTTTTTTTTTTTTTTTTCCCAGGCAGACCCGCCGCATTTCACACTAGCAGAAACACTTTAAAGCTTTATTTATATACAAACTATTCCAGTGAAAGCTGTGCCATCAGGGTAGCACTTCGTGAGAAGTTTTTTGGAAAAGAACTCGGAGGTGGGAGACGAGCACTGCAATAAAAGCCTTTATTCCTTCCTAGCGATCGCGTTATGCCTTACAAAACTCAAGCCCCCCAAGCATTTGCACAAGGGAGAGCAGGAGTATCCGGGTGGGTAGAGCTGTTCCGCTCTCGCCGGCAGGCAAGGGACGCATCAGGGACGGCTCCCGCACCTCCCGCCACCGCCGCCCCTCCGCGGACACGCGCGGGCGCGCCCCCGAGCGCCGCCCAACGGCCGCGCCGGTCCCGCCGCACCCGGCTCGGGGCCGAGCCCGCGCCGCGCTCGCCGCCGTGCGCCGCCTGGCGGGGGGAGGCGGTGCCCGCGCGCCGGGCTCGCACACGCGCCGGGCGCAGGCGCGGCGGGGCGGAGCGGGTGCCCGCGGCGCGGCGGGAACGGCTGCGGCCCGCGCGTCCCCGCGGCCCGAGCCGCCCGAGCGGCCCGCCGCGCAGCGCGTCCCCCGAGACGGGGGAAGGGCGACGGGAACTGGCTCGCCGCGGGCCTCGCTCCCCCCCTCCCCGCCGCCCCGGCCTCCTCCTCCTCCTCCTCCGCCGCGCTCCCCGGGCACAGGCGCGCCCTCTGCTCGCACCGCGCATGCACGCACCCCCCGCGCCCCCCCCCCTCCACCCCGAGCGCGCGCGCGCGCGCACTGGAGTGCTCGTGCAGGAGGCGGCGGTGACGGCCGGAGAGACGCGCGCTGGGTCCCCCCCCCCCAAGACCCCCTCCCCAAATTCCCCCCCACTCCCTCCCTCCTTCCCCTCCCTTCCCCCGTCCCCCTCCCGCGCGGCGGCAGCGGCGGCCCCCCCGCGCTCCCCCGGGAAGCGCGGCTCCGCGCGCGCGGGCGGCAGGTAAGCGCGAGCCCTTTCCCCCTTCCCGCCCCGCACCCCTCCCGCGCCGCGGCCGGGCCGCCGCTGCGCTGCGCGCGCGCGCCCTCCCGCGCACGCCTCCTCCCTCCTCCCCTCCTCCCCCTCCCCCTGCCCGTGCCATCCCGCCCCCGCTCGCCGCCGCCGTTACAGCCCCGGCAGCGCGCGCTGGGTGAGATGGCGCTGCCGCGGGCGCGCCCGCCGCCAGCAGCCCCGGCGCCGCCGCGCGCCTGCCTCCCGCGGGCGAGGGGAGGGCCAGCGGGAGGGGGAGGAGGAGGAGGAGGAGGAGGAAGACGCGTCCAGCGGCGGATGCGCACGCCGGGGCGTGCAACAAAGGGGCGCGCGGCCGCGTCCAGGCGGCGGGAGCCGCGCGAGGACCGTTGGAGCGGGGGAGGGAGAGAAGGAGGGCACGGACGGAAGCAGGGAGCGGGGCGCCGTCCCCGCGCGGCCCCGTGAGGCGGCGCGGCGAGAGCGCCGGGCTCGCTCCGGAGAGCCGCCGCCTGGCGCTCGCGGGCGCCCCCGACGCCGGGCCGGGAGCGCGGGCGGCGCGGCAGGGGCCGGGCCGGTCCCCGCCGGGAACCCGCCCGCGCCGCGCCCGCGGGTGCGTGGAGCGGGCGTGCGCCTCCGCGGTCACGGGCACGGCGGCCGCGAGAGCCGGCGCGGGGAGGCGCGGAGCGCGTCCCGAGCAGTCACAGTCGCGAACACAGCTCCCTACGGCCATTGCGGTGGTAGCGGCCGTGTAAAAAGTGTGCTGAACTCCCTAGTGGAGTAAGTAACCAGAGCTTTCTTAAATCAGAGCTGGAAGCGCTCTGGGCCAGTGCCTGCCCTGCTCCATTCGCAAAGGACTAACTTTATTCTTTGCCGGTTACACTCCCCTGTGTACTCCGCAAGCCCTGTTTTCAGCCGACTACTTCTATCATTAGTTCTCTCTTAGTGTCGACGGAATCTCAGTAAAATTGCATGGTGTTTAACAGGACGGTGCAATTGCTGCTAGATTATTAGCGGTAACATTTTGCTGCTTGCTTAAAAAGCAAGTATTTTTCACATCTTGCAAAGAACTCTTAAAAGGTCCCGTGGAGATAGTTGTCCTACCATCTTTAATGCTGGACCGATACATTTTCCCGGGCCAGGAGACTCAGACAGCCCATAAATACATACAGTATTGCTTTCCGGTTTTGTTTCCTTTTGTGTATTTCAAATATTTACAAACAAACTATCTGGCCACTTTAAAATTTGATTATTTTGGACTAAGAAGAGAATTTTGCGTGTCTCTTTCTGTGTTTGTTTGTTTGTTTTGTTTTGTTATTTTGTTTTTTGCCGGGGACACTTTAGCAGAGGTTCCAGAGATGCAGAGGTATTTGTAGGGAGCCAGGTGTTCCCATGCCATGCAAAATACACAGCACCAAGACTTGCAAAGCTGTCATCATACCTGTCATCTGCTTCTGTTTTATATGTGGTTAAGGACAAATTAGAATTTAGGGAAGAAACTCCCAGGAGATCTGTGCCAGGTGGCACAAAATTTGTTCCAAGCCAAATATTAAATTTCCCTCCTCTCTGCTGTGCTTCCTGCTTCAGCACAATTAAATGCCTGTCAGGACTGAATAATTTGAAATTATGTGTCTTGCATTATCCTTCTGTTTTCTGGTATCTCCATAGTTTGGAAAGTCAGTATACTTGTCTCTTTCCCTGGTCCTGGATGCGCAGCCATCCCTGTTCCTTGTCTGCTGTGCTTTGGGTTGCTTGGTCTGCTTGCCTCTGCTAGGCTTACTCAGCTCTCTGGTTCAGCAGAAGACTGATCACCTTCTTCATGAGTTGCTTATGTATTAATTGTGGTGATTCCTGGGGAGGTTTTTCAGACCTTTAGATTTAGTGCAAAGTTAAGTATCGTGGAAGTGGAACCAGGGAAGTGCAGTAGCCATAGGAAAGTAAAAATGTGGAGTTGTCCTCTACAGTTGTCTGTAGTAGCTCTTAAAAAATAACTGGGTATTTTAACAGTGTATTTTATCAAACTTTAAATAATAGAAAATGCTGTGGTTTTTTACACTCAATTTGAAAATAATTTTTGGAATAGATCTTACAATTTCTTGAAATTTTATTGTTTTCCCATCTTTCAGGCTGAAGGTGGCCCGTTCTGAGATTAATTTAATAGTCATTTGCTTTGAAAACTTCCTGCATTGTTCATGGTAAGGCTTACATTCGATATTTCAAATTTAGTTTGTTGTGCTGACTAATTTAGAGTATTTCTTACACAATTTTTAGTGTTAACATTTCCTGTAGCTATAATAATGATTTTGAGTTGGATTATACAGTGACTGAGAATTGAAGTTTTAAAGAGAAAGTATTCAATTTTTTCTCACTGAATCAATAAAGATTTGAATAATTGTAAATTGTTTAACCTAAGGAAAGTCCTTTATGTATTCACAAATTTAAAATAAGTTTCAGATTAGTGCTTTTACAGTCTATCAGGCTTTTTGTTCTCATTTTATGCAAAAATAAGTTGGGGTTTTTTTAAATGATGGAAATTACTTCATCTCTTAGGATTTTGTGATTTAGACTGCTTTATAAAAGCTACAAACTTTTCCTGTTAATTTACAGGAGTTTTTCATCAGTATGTCTGAAACCATTAAATATAATGACGACGATCACAAAACTGTGTTCCTGAAAACACTGAATGAGCAACGTTTGGAAGGAGAATTTTGTGACATCGCTATTGTGGTTGAAGATGTTAAGTTCAGAGCCCATAGGTGCGTGCTTGCTGCCTGCAGTACCTACTTCAAAAAGCTTTTCAAAAAACTTGAAGTTGATAGTTCATCAGTAATAGAAATAGATTTTCTTCGTTCTGATATTTTTGAGGAAGTTCTCAATTACATGTATACTGCAAAGATTTCTGTTAAAAAAGAGGATGTAAACTTGATGATGTCTTCGGGCCAGATCCTTGGTATTCGGTTTCTTGATAAACTCTGCTCTCAAAAACGTGATGTATCTAGTCCTGAAGAAAACACACAGTCCAAGAGCAAGTACTGTCTAAAAATGAACCGTTCTATGGGGGAACCCAATGATACCCAAGATGATGAGGTGGAAGAGATTGGAGATCATGATGACAGTCCATCAGATGTGACAGTGGAAGGCACCCCGCCAAGTCAGGAAGATGGTAAATCACCAACCACTACCCTGAGAGTACAAGAGGCAATTCTGAAAGAGTTGGGAAGTGAAGAAGTTCGAAAGGTAAACTGCTACGGCCAAGAAGTAGAGCCTATGGAAACAACGGAATCTAAAGACTTAGGATCTCAGACCCCTCAGGCACTCACATTTAATGATGGCATAAGTGAAGTGAAAGATGAACAGACACCAGGATGGACGACAGCAGCTGGGGATATGAAGTTTGAGTACTTGCTTTATGGTCACAGAGAACACATTGTATGTCAGGCTTGTGGCAAGACCTTTTCTGATGAAGCACGTTTGAGAAAACATGAAAAACTACACACTGCAGACAGACCATTTGTTTGTGAAATGTGTACAAAGGGCTTCACCACACAAGCTCATTTGAAAGAACACTTAAAAATACACACAGGTTACAAGCCTTACAGTTGTGAGGTGTGTGGGAAGTCTTTTATTCGTGCACCAGACCTAAAAAAGCATGAAAGAGTTCACAGTAATGAGAGGCCATTTGCATGCCATATGTGTGATAAAGCTTTCAAGCACAAGTCCCACCTCAAAGACCACGAAAGAAGGCACCGAGGAGAGAAACCTTTTGTCTGTAGTTCCTGCACTAAAGCATTTGCTAAGGCATCTGACCTAAAAAGGCATGAGAACAATATGCACAGTGAAAGAAAGCAAGTTACAGCAGCCAATTCCATCCAGAGTGAAACAGAGCAGTTGCAGGCAGCAGCCATGGCTGCTGAAGCAGAGCAGCAATTAGAAACTATAGCCTGTAGTTGAAAAATAAAGCAGGAACTTTATCAGAAATAATATAAGAAATGGAATGGAACAAAATTGTCATTGATATACATTTAGACTGAGGATCTTTTCAAGAAAGCATATTTTTAGAGGACTTGAATGTTACATAGGAATATATAGCATCGCTTGGTTAGGTATTTTAAAACACTTCAGAGATTGGTATTCTTAGAATGTGAAACAGTTTTGTTGTCATTAGCAGTATAATGCACTAATAACTGCTTTAATTCAAGAATGTGATCAAGTTCTCTGTAAAACAGGGATCATCACTGGCTGATACTTTGCTTCATCCAGTATGGAATACAGAATACAATGTAAACATTGCAATCAGTGAGAATCCGTAAGTTATGTTTGAAAATGCTGAGATCTCAAAAATCACAAACATGGAAAGAAAGGATTTGGTTTTCATAATTCTGAGGTGTTACACCTACAGTTTTTTGAGAAGCATACATTGAGTCCCTAAGCTTTTTAGTTCTTCCTTTTTTCACCTAATGTAGGTTGGTACAACAGCGTGTAAAGGAGGATGATAATCAAAATGAAATTGCTTCTTATTCCATTCCCTCAGATAGCTTCCTATTTTTATAAAAATGGCAAGTTTTAATGAAATATTTGCATTCTTGAAAAAACTGCATTATTCACGGGGATTCTGCCTGGCAGAGCAGAAGTGTCATGGCATTCACCAGTCCCTTCTGTGGGCAAAAATGTCTGCCCTGTTTGTTTTTATGTTCACTTTTATGCAGGGCCCCAGAGGTGGGACTGGGCCACAAAGAAAAAAGGGTGCAGCATAGAGAGACATGCTCCTTACTCAAACCCAGTAAAAATCAGTAAAAGCTAATACAGCCTGAGATGTTTTTTTATTATGCAGCTTTCAGGTCAGCTAACCCAGCACAGGGAAGGCAGAGGAGTATCTGCACCAGCAGGTGACCAGGTGTCACTGTCAGACTCCCGAGGCTGCAGCCATGGGTGCCACATACCTGCCCGCTCAGCTGGGGTTTGTGTCATGGCTGGTCATACAGCTCATAGGTCCTGTTCCAGCTTAAAAGCTTCCACCTTTTGGCACACCACCCCTCATCAAGAGGGAGACTTCAGTGAGTGAGTTCTGTCATAATTGATCCTGGGTGACTGTTGTCTATTGAGTGCTTGGTCTGTTGGGTTTTTTTTCTCCAAGACCAGTTGGGGTACATGCTGATAACAATAGTTAACTCACAGAGTCAACAAAATAAGTAGTCTTTGGATTGCAGTCTGCTACTTCTAGTCATCAAGAGAAGATACAATTACAGTGGCAATATAATCCAAAGATATATTGAGCCTTTATTTTAAATTTGTAAATACTACAACTGTTGTGAAAACTTCATTTGAAGTTGGAATGGGCAAAAAACACACTCTTGGGCACATGGTTGATGACATTGGTCACTTGCGATACCTATAGCATATCAAAGTGTTAGACCAGTTTCTGATAAGTTACTGTGTGGTAGATCACATCTTGCTTTTATAAATAGAAATTTAAAATAGTGTTTTTGGAACTGTTATATGGAACTTCAATTATTGAGGGTTTTTTATTCGGTTTACATTTTTTTTACAGCATCATTTTATTCATGTATTCATCAGATTAAGCAGTTATCTTATAATGCCAGTAATTGTTCAAACGCTGGTCTGTAAATAAAACGTGACTTTAATATTTTAGAAAATGTAAACTTTGGACCCTTACCAATATATTTTTTTAAAATGTTGCTTCATTTTACATTCAGTAATATTAGTTTGTAAACAAACTATACATTTTGTACCTGTGCAACATCAGAGGATGTGTATTCATTGCATTTTATTGGTTCTCTTGAGGAACATGATAAATGACCATTGTTATAATGTTTTACTGTATATGATCATAGATATAAAGATAGTAGGTCCAAAATAGGATCTACTTTTTTTTTTCTAAATATATTAGTCTTGCTATGTTTTCTTATCTGAAATTGTGTGCACTTCTTCCTAGGTAAATTTGGGTTGATAAGACTATACAAAACAGATCTGTTGTGATAAGAGTTCAAAAGTGTAAAATGTGAAGAAAGTAAATTTTCTCAAAGTTTGCTATGAAGAATGCAAGAAGCCATGAGCTTAAATTACAGCAGTAAACAATTATGTTAGAAAAAAAAAAAAAATAAAGTATTTTAATAATGAATCACTAAGAGAATACCTGGAGAGGTACTGCAATCTCCAGTAGTGGTGACATTCAAGAACGGGTTAGACAAACATCTATTAGGAGTGGTTTAAATATGGTTAATTCTGTCTTGAAGCTGAGGGATAAACTCAATAACCTCTCAAGAACAGCCTCATTGAGATTTTTGTTTGGAAAATAATAAGTTAAAATGGAGTTCACTGGGACAGCAGACACTGGAGTGGAAAGATCGAACTCAGGTATTACAGTTAAAGAAAGTTGCTCCTGACTTTTGAGCACAAGTAGTCAGGCTGTGAATTGGAAATTGTTATAGAAAAGCAGGTTTACATTAGAAGACTCGCAGCTGTAAGTGTGAGAACATTGTGTGTTACATCAGAGTAAGTTCTACTTTTGTTACAGCTTATAACTGTAAAGTTTACAAGTGTGGAGGCATGGCAGTATCCTTAGCTGTATACATGTCCTTGTTAATGTTTTCCAAACATCTATATTCTGAAGGAGTGTTAGCCTGCATATTGTGGGGGTGTGTCTGTGAAGTTCAGGTAAATTTGTCTGCATCTTACAACACTACTGCTCCCATGTCTCCTGTCTGTGCCAAAAGAAACCATGCACAAAAGAAGGCATGCATCAACTCCAAGCCCACAAGGTTTTTCCAGAGTGATAAACTGTAATCTATGAGCTGTGTTGATTGAGGAATGGGCGCATTTTTTATTTTTGCTTGGACAAGAATGGCAACTTCTTAGAGTCGGAGACAGATTTCTGTCCAATTAATGGAAATTTTGCTGTTGGTTCTATTGGGGCCAGACTAGTCTAACATTTCTTAGAAGATTTTTTTGTTTGGATTTTTTTTAAGAAAAAAAGGAACAAAACAAATTTGGAACTATGACATCTGCTTAATTTCTCATCCTAATCGTGGGTATGCTGCTGATTATTTGCATAACTCTGTTTGGAAACTAGAAGTTCAGGAAAGGATACCTTTCAGCCTTTCTCCACTCCCCAGCCCTTCTTTTACATACTATTCTTATCTATATTTTTAAAAATATTAGAAAATGAAGCAACTCACAATTGGTGAGTACTTGTAGTTTTGTTTTTCTGCTTTAATCTTTTAGAGAGGTTTAGACCTGGCTATCAGTTTTAAAGGTTGTTTTGTGAAAAGAAATTCCTTATGCTCACTTCAGTAGCAAAAGTTTGAGGTCAGCTTCTATTTGTTCCAGTAAGCTACAGAATGCTAAATACTCCTCAAAATCTTGTCATTTAGGTAGGCAAACTGGAGTCCCTTTGAAGATCCAGCCTCAGTTTTTTGAAACAGAGATTGTTTTCATGATTCCATTAAGTAAGGATTCTTTTTAATTAATAGAGTTGTGTGAAATACAGAATAAAAGATCAGATTATATCAGAAAATCTACCCTAAGGTTAGAGTATACTTTTAGTGGCAGGTTATCTTTTATTAAGTATTAATACAGACATCTGTAGTTTTATAGAGGAGACAGAGCATTTATGAAAGAGACTACATCATCTACAGCTTGTGACTGATGACTTTCCTGAATGTAAACATTTACAGATAGGTGCAGAACAGAATAATTCTGCCTGAAAGGTAGACAGATCTAAGGAATTTTCATCTTTTTCAGTTTGTTCGTAGATCACACTAGTGCGCCCAGTCAGCCAGAAATGTGAACACTTCATTAAAAATTCCATTACAGCAGTTGGTCTGTCATTTGTCTTCATATAGATCTAAAACAATTATAGTAACATTCTTATTCACTTCAGAGCAGATGGAGGATTTCCATGAATAGATTTGTTAAATATGTGTCATAAGAGTTGAGACACTTATTCTCAGGAAGTATTTTTAAATGTAACGCAAGAAATAATAGAATAGTTAAAAATAGTGATTTATGCAGTATTGATATGTTTTCCAGTGTTTTTCTCTCCACTGTCCTTCTATGTTATTTTTATTTGCATGCCTTGCTCATTTAGATATTTATAGAACTCTGAAACTTGGTGAGCTTCAGTTTCAAATATGAACAGCGCTGCAACTCTTTAAAATAGAAATAATATTTTTGAATCTGGTTAAAACATTTTTTAAAAATTTACTGGTACTTCTACTGTTTAGTAGCTAAGCATCTAATTTTTTATAGGTAAACCTGAAAAACATGTGGACCATTTGAATAAAGATGTACTACATCTGATCTGTTTGGTATAGGGGTATCAAAAACAATGTCTAAAGCAGAATTTCTGGATACCTGTATCTCAGATTCCTTCCATGACCTTTTTTTTTTTTTTTTTTTTTGGTAAGTCTATAGTTTGAGAGCATGAGTTTGTAAAACAAATGGTACTACCAAGAAATTAGAATTCTTACTGAATCGGAATTTTGAAAGTATTTTCTTTTTGATTTTAAAGAAGTATAAAAGACAGTAAATACATGAAACACATTATGCAATAAATAGATTTAAAGTTGTATTTTCATTCAGAAGTAAAATAAATCCATAAAGATCATGCATTTAATATAGATCATCTTTATGAAATCATGAAAACATGAGAGCTCTTCTTCACTTTTTCCACCAAGGCATGACAATTTTTATGTTTAGAAAAATGTATTTTCTGATATAAACCCATTCTGTTAAAAACAATAACCAAAACCACGTGTACCCTACATTGGCAGTTTTCTGACCTCCTCCCAATGGCCTTCTATGCATTTAAGTAATCTGTATATGCAAGCAACACAAAGTATTTTTATCTTTTAAAATATTCTAAAGACCAAGCTTCTAAGTTTTCATTCTTCACTAGTAAAAAATCAATTTTTTTCCCAAGGTAGAGGGGACCACAAGTAGTGCTTACAGGAACAAAGCACTGTAGTGGCACTGCAAATTGCTCAGACAGGAGAATGGAGTATAGTGGAGCTCCACTAACTCCACTGGTGGGACTTCCACTAGGGTCAGTGGAAGAACAGCCTCAGTTTGGAGCAACTTAAGCTATTGTGGAACAGCCTCCTGAGACAGCAGCTTTGTGTTTTGACTGCCATAGTGAAACTGCAAATTATTGCTAAAAGGGGTGATCTCATTTTCCCTTTTCCTTTCTTCATGCTGCCTTTTGCACCCATTTCCTTCCTCTTATTTGCCTCAGATTTAGTGGCTTTTGTAGCTTTAGAGGAAGCCAGTGGAGTGATTTTACATAAGAAAGCAATTCAGTGCTTAAGACTTGAGTTAGTTTTAAATTGACCTGCCTTATTGAACCATTTCATTAGGTTTGATCCAAAGTACATGGCAGGAGCAGTAGCAGGAGTTAGGAGAAGGAACTTTGGCACCACATTAAATACAAGGTGATGAAGCACAGCACATGTTGCACAGTGTTTGTGAGATGCAGCCAGGCAACAGAAGGGATCAGACACCATTTCTTTGCAATATCCACTGCTGGTAGACTTGTGGAAGTTTGAAGAGGGTGATCGGTCTTTGTCATTTCTGCTTTTTCAGGAGAATGAAATTTGGGAGTTGAAGTTGTGGGGGCTATTTTTCTCTTTGTTTTTTGTTGTTAAATAAATCAGCTCCTGTTTGCCTCTTATCCAACAGTTCTACACAGTCTTGAATGGTGGAAATTGCTCAAGTTAAGGGAAAAGGGTTCTTAATAAAAGACAATAGGTATTTAGTTCACTGAAGGACAGAACTGGAATCCCAAAAGGATGAAAAAAATTTTTTTCAACATATGTTAATTTTTGCGAGTATTAGAAGTAAACAATATTCACTTCATAGTTATTACTTCTATTTTTGATCTGTTCTAGATACTGTGCTGGGTAAAGAAAAATAATCACTCTTTTTAGTTAAGGCAGAGAATACATATTCAAAGTATAGGGACAGATTCTGTATTTCATTAGGTGATGTCAGCTAGACTGCTTTTATCTTAATTTCATTTTCTACCTTTAGAGTTTAGGGTTCTGTGGCAAACCTAAAATTTTCAAATTAGTGATTTTGATTTATTTCCACCTATAAATATGAATCTGTTTGAGGGCCTGGATATAAAAATTGTAGGTTTTCTTATATTTCCACTTGTTACTTGACATTAATGAGTTTTAAATGTAATTCTTGTGTTGTGTAGCTGAGATGCCAGAAGCCATTCCTTGTTAAGAGTTGCCTTCTTTCAGTTAAAAATTCTTCCTTGGAAATGAGTTATGTTTGTTGGTATTTCTCATGGTTCTCTATACTTTTAACAAGATTTTTTTTTTTTCCCATTTGAACTAATCGCATGTGATTTTACAAGGTGCCTTTTTACAGCTATTACTGATTTTGAAATTTTACTAATTCATCCAAATTCTTCCAAATTCTTCAATAATTCTTAAAACAAGCATGGCCCCTATATTCTTGTTCTTTAAGTATAAAACAGAATTTATACCAGGATTTGGAGACATAAACTTTGTAATGCTGGTGTAAGCTTTCAATCTCTAACTTTTCTGGACTGTACAGGAAATCTTATACTCCTAAAAAGCAGTATGATCTCTTTGACTGCTTGTATTGGAAAGAGCTGATTTTTAAAAACTTTTGTGTATGCGTATTCTATTTGTGTTTCTGGATGTTTTTATCTGAGATCAAATAACGGCAAAGAATTCAACTGTCCACTTGGAAAGTAGGAAGGAGCAGCTCTACCCTTTTGTATTTCAGAGGAGTTAAAGGTCTGAGCATTACTGTGTTTGGTTACTAGACTGACAGTAATCTACAACTCTACATATAGTAACAATTAAAACTTAGAATTTTTAAAGAGCCTGACAAGTTTGCTTATGCTTGAGCTTTGCAGTTCAGTCTGCACAAAAAAACCAACCCTGAAATACATGAGAAATGCTTACTTTAAACTGTCATTGCTGCCATCATAAACAGAGGTATGTTAGACACAAATGTTTTAATTGAAGTGAATAATTACCCATTTTAAGAGTCTTAGTTGATGTTTTCAATATGAAGTATAGGTTTCATATTTCAACTTAATTATTAACTTTCATCCAGTTGTGTGACTTTCTTGTAGATCTCCTATCGTTTTAAGGATACATTAAATGGAGTCAGACAGGAACTCTGATTTGATGGATGTGATAAAATCTACCAGCATAGGATTGTCCTTTTATAGATACTTTCCAGATGGACATGGATTATGCTCTGAGAATCTTGCTAACCTAATCTAAAGTTTTAGAACTCTACTGTATTAAATCCTTTCTTTTGTATCAAAATTGATGTCTTCAAACTTCGTTTAAAATTCATATTTTTATCTTATTTCTCCACATTGCTTAATTTTTAGCCATGCATGATGAAATCCCTATTTTTTTGACTTTATAGGACAAGTTATGAAGCTGCATTTGTATTTCATATTGCTCTAATTCAGTATAATTTCTCCATTCTCGGTTCTTGAACAATCTAAGCCATTTAGTAGTACATTCAAATTATGGCTTTGGTGTTTACATTTTACAGTCCTTTTTTCTTTTCTTTGAGCATTAAATTAAGCATGTGGTTTAATATTTAAGTTTACTTTCCTCAAAATATATAACTGATTGATTGAGGACTCTAACAGTGGTTTTTTTCCCCCAAGTTTGGAACTCCTCATTCATGCTAAAGCTGACTTTTCTTCTCCTTAGCTCATAGGCTTGCTGTTCTGCCATGGCTCATAAATGCTTCTCTCCATTTAAGTTTCTTGAAAACTTGAGTAAAAGGCCGAATTTTATGACTTGTGTGTCAGGTTACACACACCAATAAGCTGTGGCACAATCAGAGTCTTAGAAGAGTTTTTATAGAAAAGATAAAGACACATACAAAAATATTCATTTTTAGTGTAATGATTGCTGTGCTGATAGGAACAGAAAAGGTTTGAAGTTGAGAATTACCCTTGAAGGAGACTTCCAGCTTATCCTATGCAGTATGGTGCAGAATGGCCAGATATGGCCTGGTCCATGTCGGGAGACAGTGGTTGTTTGTGAGGTCCTTTAAAACCTCTGCCTGTGTTTCAGAGTGTCCCTGCTAGATCCAAAGTCATTAGCCAAGGACTTGACTGGACTGAATTACTTGCTGTATAAAAGAATTCCTGCGTGATGGAAAGACTAAATTTTCGACTGTGACTCATTCATCTGTCTTGGCGAAGGGACTGACAACCAGCAGAGGTGTAGCAGGTGGGAACAGCGATTACTTTGGCTCTACTGCACAGTTGTGTATATAGCAATATTTTAGGTGAGTCATTGAATCTTTTATTTAAACCTCCTAAGTTTATCTAGGTCTTTGTTTCTTGTTGATTACGTTTTGGTTTCAACTTTTCTAATTTAGACTCATATCTATAACAGAAAGATACCAATTTACTTTTGTGGGACTATTGGAAGATAATCATTAGTGCGTGCAAGGCATTCAGATGTTGTGCGGGTGGCAGTATAATCATTTAGAAATATTGCTTAGGTGGACGTGGGTGGTTTTGGATATCTTTACAGGCTGAGAGAAGTCCTGGAGTGGATGCTTTGTGATACTTTGAAGAACCCCAAAAAACAAAACAAAAAACCACCACAAAATTGTACAGCCATTTCTCCTAGACTGTCTAAAATTTATTCAATCACACCCCTGCACTACTATGTAGTTTATCACATTAATTAAGAAAAATGAATAGAATAATGAATTAAAATACTATTGGCCACACTTTAATAGTATTCACTTTTTACGGTCTTGGGAAATTTTGCATGTTCTTGCTTCTGGCTTTCATGGTGTCATCTCTTGAGCTGCTGGAAATCTGTACACCGCTATTCCTCTGACACACTCACAGAAAGGGAACTGGCTTTTCATTTAATTATTCTTTTCAGAAGAATGGCAGTTGTGTCTATTTTTATTTTTCTTTTCTGTCTTCTCTGTTTATTCTCTCCTTCTTTCTGTTAGAGGTATATTAATCTGAGAGGTATTTAATGTTAGATTTCTGAATCTAGGATCCTGACTATTATGATTCCTGCTGTACAGATTGCAGTTTGACATTTCAGATACTTATCTAATGTTTAGATATTTCTTGATGACACCCAATCACAATTTCCACTAAACAGCTTCCTTCCAGTTTCAGATATAATATATTGCATCTTGGCTAGTAAAGAATTTTAATATTAAGCTTAACCATAAGATTACAGTGGCAGTAATCACTTTTTGAAAACCATTATGATCTTTAGCCAATTTAGCAAAAGACATCAACTAGTTCAAGCAGCTTCCTAATCATATTGCTTTTCCGTCCCAAAAAAAAGTAGATTTTATTTTTAATGTGCAAGTGCGGTAGGAAATAAAGAAAAAGGGTCAGAGATAATTAGTTCTCAAAGTTGGGGGAAAAAATTTACAAAATATAATACTGGCATTTGATGTAAAACGTATGAAATCTTGATTATCTCTTTATATTAATTTTATTATAGAATGTGTTCATTTATATCTAGGTGATTAGTTTTGAATGATTCTTTCAAAAAAAGAGTTTAAATTACTACCTGTAAAATATTAGCTGTATGTTCTCGTTAACAAGACATTGAAACCTTGGAAAGGGCTCCTTCCTGAATAGATATTTACTAAGATTCTGAACTTAGGTAACCAAGTAGTTGATCTCAGCTCCATTAGAATAAAGGGCTTACTTCAGATCTAAATCCACAGAATTATGAATAGGATGGATGATTTAAAGTGACATCAATCCACATGATTTTTGTAACTGTCTAAAAATGTTAGTTGTCTGTTTAAAAAGTGTTCAAGTTTTTAACTAAGTAGTTTATAAGTAAGCCAAGACTTCTTCAAAAAGGTATTTGAAGATACATACCAAAGAATTTTTATGTCCACTGATGTTATATGGAAATCAGTAATTCCTCAATGAAACATTAAGAATTTAAATGATACACAAGGCACTGACTGTATAATTACTCATAAAAATATATACAGATGTTTTTGTAAGTGTTTTCATGCTTCCTATTTCATACATTGATGGAACATCTTTAAATGTCTTGTGTTTTAATGATATAACCTCCCTTTTACCAATATGCTTCATTCTCAAGGGGTTTTTTTTGTTTGTTTGTTTGTTTGTGGGTTTTTTGGTTTTTTTTTTTTTTTTTTTTTTTTTTTTTTTTTTTTTAATAAGTAGGCATAACTAGTGTTGTTTTCCACTTATCTGAAGTTGAATGAAAAAGCTTTGCTTTTTGAATGAATGAAAAACTCTTTGTTTTGGCAGTTGTACTGCATTAACTACACACTCTTTTTGAGGCATGACAGTTCAGTATAAACCTTTGTCCTGTATAGTTATTTCAGTGATTTTTTTTTAAGCTGTGACCTAGTCCGAAATCCAGAAATTAACTTTATGACAAAAAGAAGCTCAAAAAGATTTTTGATAATATTTTTTCCTCTAGCAGAAAACATTACTTGCTGTTAGCTTTTAATTTGAGCAAGAAAACTGAAAACTCTAGAATAAAATGTGATGGGTTTAATTTATTTATCAGATTAAACAGAGATAGCAGTTTAACAAAGGATGTTCATTAACATCTTTCTTTCTTTCTTTCTTTCTTTCTTTCTTTCTTTCTTTCTTTCTTTCTTTCTTTCTTTCTTTCTTTCTTTCTTTCTTTCTTTCTTTCTTTCTTATTATGTATTCTTTCTGCAAAATTATGTTAGTTCTGTTACCAAGTTGCATATACCTACCTAGAATTTTGCAGGTTACTTTGCAAGTTACTTTGATATCACTGAATCATATTTATTGTTTTGAAAATCTTTTAGCAAGCTGTTCCACCATCTCAAGACACAATCCCTTAGAAACAACTATATAATTTCTTTTGAGAATGTATAGTAGAAATACATCCAATAGATTTTTTTTTTTTTTTTTGAGAAGTGCTTTAATACCTGTTTTTTATGATGAATAACTCTCCCTTGAACACACAAATCAAGCATTAAGGGCCATGTAACAGATATATCATAAAAATACCAGTGTAAGTTTTCTTGCAGTCTTTCCAAATTATAGATCAGTCATGATTTTCCAAAGATTATGGGGTATCCTTCACTTTTCTCTTAAGGATGCTGAATATTGCTGATTGCATTCATTTCTATATTTTGTGTGGGGTACTTTTACTAAAAATACTTTTAATTGAGTTCTTCCCAATAGCTCCTATAGTTAAGGTGAATGAGAATAATGATAGGTGAGGAAAGGTTAGAATAGAGACTTTTGAAGTCACATTCTTAAAGGAAACACCATTCCTGAGCAACCAGGGGTGTTCATTCAGTTGCCATCTCAGAGAAATCAAACAGAATCCCTGAAATAGAAGACAGGAGAGGGAAACAAATAGTAATAAAGAAGCTGAAATTGCTAAGGGGAATAAAAGGAATATCCAGAAAAAAAACAAAATACCACCCAAAAAAAAGAGAAAACAAACCGAAAACCACACCACACCCTACTACCAGATGATTAGTTTGATTTTGACAGTGATGCCATTCTTGAGTTCTTGCTTGAAGTGTCTAAGCAATATTATTTAAGGAGGTCAGTGCTTTTCTGTACCCATACTTTAAGAATAAGGCCTTATTTTGAGACTTCAAGTATCCCAGGTCAATTGGAGAATTCTATGTTTGTCAAAGGCTTGACTATAAAAAGAATGAAATAAGCGTGTAAGAATATTTTAGGTTATGAAAATGTGATTTGAAAACATATTGCATATTGCAAACATTTACATGCAAATATTTATGTATTTTTTTTAAAAAAAAAATATACTTTCTATAATTTGGACTGATGATGTTTTTCAAAATTCCTCTTGCAAGTTATGCTTAAAGAGGAGAGTTAGTTTCTGTAAACCTTGTCCCATCTGGCTGTGTGTTTCTCACTTCTGCTGTAGAAGTTCAGGGTCCACAGGAAATCTGACTATGGGTTGTACAAACAAAAGTAAATTAAATCTAAAACATAAAAGGTGGTAGGAAATTTTGAATAGTCTTCTGCTGTTGACCCTCATCATCTTTATTTTATTACTATTTATTATTTTCTTGACTGTTTTACCTTGATGTCATCTTTTATATGCCGAAAGATTCATGTTGCCTCTTAAAGTGCTGCTGTTGGGTACAGCTGGGCTAACGGGCCTGTGAAATCAGAGTATAAATTCCTCAGCATTTGAGCTTTTGGAAGTGAAAATGCTGTGACAAAGTACAGTGTCACTGGAGCCTATTACCAGTGCTGTCAGTTTGCAGTGAAAGAAGCACACCCCAAAATGTCAGGCAGCGGGATTGTTGTCGAGAAGTAATTAGGAACAATTAGCCAGTCTCCCTGCCAGACAGATCGGTGTTTCTCTTTTTGCCCTTCCCCCTGCTGAGACTGCAGGGTAAGGAGTTGTGGCAATGATGGTTCCGTGGTAGAGAGAGAGAGTGTGTGTATGTGGGTGTGTGTGTGTGTGTCCGTGCGGGCGCCCCGGCCCCCTCCCCGCCCCGCCGCATTGTGGAGGGAGGGACCGCGGCCGCCTCCGCCGCCGTGCGGGGCCGGGCGCTGTCCGTGGTGCTGAGCCCGGCGGGACGGGCGCTGTCCGATGTGCTGATCCAGCGGGGCCGGGCGCTGTCTGAGGTGCTGATCCAGCGGGGCCGGGCGCTGTCTGAGGTGCTGATCCCCGCGGGGCCGGGAGCTGTCCGAGGTGCTGAGCCGTGCCTCCCGGGCGGCACCATGGTGTTCGCTCCAGGTAAGGGCAGCTGCATCCCGATCCTAGCCGGGTAGCCTCGCAGGAAGGCCCCGGCCGTGCCGGAGAGCTGCTGCGGGGAGGGGGTGAGGGGTGAGGCAGAGCTGCCAGCAGACAGAGGCAGGTAGGTTCAAAGAAGGTGGTTGAGCTTAGGATTTCTTTTGCTGTGCATCCAAAGGTTATGAGGGTCACTCCTGTGGTTCTCATCAGTAACTGGAGCCTCCTATACAAGTGTGCAGGGTGCTGTGCCTGTCAGACTGAACTAAAGGGTCATGAAGGGGGATGTGGCCTTGCAGTGACTCCCCTTCTGCACCCACACCAGTGGCTGCCAATATGACCATCCCTGAAACTCATGGAGATGATTTACAGATTTAATTTTCTCTTTCCTCCCCCTCAAAAGAAAATAAATATTTGAATGAAAAGGAACAGAAAGTTTGTTCAGTCCAGTTTTTTACTGGAACAAAATTGAAGATTTCAGCAGTTCATTTCTAAAGTGAGATCTCACTGTATAAGGGTGCAGAATCTCTAGTGCATACTTTTGCATTAACCCATAAAAGAGGCAAAACTACTGCAAATTTTTGTTGGATGTGGTATATTCTCCTTGCAAATAGGCAGGTGGTTGTTCAGAAAGGGATGACAAGGATGACAGGCCCAGTAGCTCCTGGGTGTAAATGTAAGTCATGCGTAATACCTTCTGTAGGGGCATGACTTTAAAATAACTTCATTAAAGATGTATAACTTTCAGTAAAATAGTGGGTCAATAGAAAAGGGAAAGTAAATGCTGCAGCTTGACAATGAATAACTATTAATACGTTTGCTTTGCAAAGCTAACAGAAGTTTTATCTTCCTTGAAATTCTATATCCAGTCTCTGAAAGGGTAAGAATCCAAAAGCTGACTGACTTTACTAACCAAATTGAGTCTCATTTTTTGGAAAAAAAAAAAATACTACCTCTTTTCAACAGTCTTGTTAGTTTTGTCTATTTAACTGCCTGGTTGCTTTCTAATTTCATATGTTCATGTTTATATCGGGTTCTGAAATTGGGGCCAAGTTATTTATCTTAATAGAATGATCCACTGCTTTTTGTAATACACCTTTCAACATTAGTGGCTCTTTCCTGAACTCCTTTTGTCTGTCAGACTGTCGCCATTAACTGTACAAGTTTTTGAAATGCTCTGTGGGACTGGACTACTGCAGGAAGAGATTATCACTAAAATAATGAAAATATGCACATTTTTTCTCCAAAGGCTGACAAAGAACAGATCCCAAAGCTCATTAATAACTGCATGAATTGTTCTTTTCACAACTCTAATCCATAGACAGAAAAAAGATCCCCTGTCCAAAACTGTTTAATGTAGTCATTCTTCAGTTTTCCTTTACTCAAAGAAAAGCTCATGGTCTCCTTGCAAATGTTGCCATAAAATAAATACAGAAATTAAATGGGAATTTGTAAAAGAGATGATAAAACAATCTATTGTGTTCTGACAAAGCAAGCCTGAGCAGATCAAATTTTTTTATTGCTTTTCTTCCCTGCAGATAGCTCTGCCCTGGCATTATCTCTTCTCTAGATATTTAAAATAATAATAATAATAAAAAAATTATGCATCTTTAGCATCTTCACAGTACTTAAGGCCATATGATATAAAAATACTATAAGTTTACTAAAAAAATGAGTTTAATTTCTTTAGTCAACTTTCTGATTTTATCTCACTGTGATGAATGACCTCATTTTCTGTCCCATTTATTTGTTGGGGTGTGAGGGGAGAGGAAGTAAAAGATTTATCTAACTATAAATGGTTATGGTCAAAATGATAAACTTCCAGGATGGGATAGAACAAAAAACCCAACAAAACAACAATCAAGAGGAAATTCTTTTCCAGAAACAAAAATTATGGAAGTTGTTTACCTGACAACAAAGATAAGATTTTGCACGGGAATAAGATGATGGTCCTTTTATTAAGGTCTTGGATGTGTTATTTCAGAACTCTGAATTAATGAGCTATTTTTATAAACTGTTTAGTAGAACCAGCTTATCAAGTTTAACTTTTAAAGAGGTGAAGCCTACTGACTGTTTACTGAATACATACTTTCCTGTTAATCTTCGGCTCCCTAAAACTTGTATCTCCTATGTTGAATAAAATAACACAACAAACCAGCACAAAAACAACCTCCAAAGAAACCTGGATATTACTGAGATAGATAGATAGACAGATAGACAGATAGATAGATAGATAGATAGATAGATAGATAGATAGATAGATAGATATTATAAAATGGCCAGTATTTCATGCCAAAATTTGACCTCCTGGCTCATTTTAGACATTTGTAGGTATGCAAAAAGGTATTCTTCATTCTCTTCATTTATTCATATTCTTCCATCCCACTTAAAATTAACATTGAGACTTCCAGAAAATCAACTAAGAGTACATTTTTACCTTACTTGGTTTAATTTGGCTAGGGTTTCATTGCACTGTCTTGGGCTGATTGATGGGTGATATGCTGATGTATAGGAAATGCAGTCCCAATTCTATGAGATGTCTGGGCACTCATTCTTCCTGGATAATTCACACATGTTGTGGTGCCCTTGGGGTGGGGGAATGATACATGAAATTCATAAAAGCTAGGTGTTACAAGGTTTAGCTTCTCTACTTTTCCTGAACTGAAATACTTTAGGCAGTTTGAGAAGTAGATAAAAATGTGTTATAGTGTAAAATTTCAAGGATTAGATCAAAAAAATGAGAAAAGTCATAATTTTGAATTGGCAGATATTTTTACAAAGTTTTTCTTAAATTTTCTTTAGAAGGTAGTATATTACAGAATTTTAAGAAATATCAATGCCAGATTAGCCTATAAAATATTGGTAACTATGAATAATTCCACAGATTAAATATATGCTTCTGTGAGGTAGGAAATGAAGAGGTATTAAAACATTTATTTGTTCTAACACATTAGTAAAAATTAGGTTTTTTACTTACATCATTAGTTTACAAATATGTGATCACCTCCAATATCAGCATTTACAAGATTTAACAGTAACTTTAAATGTTACTAATCAAACAACATTTTTGCAGACTTTCACTTACTTTTCCAAGAAGATTACCTTGGGCATATTCCTTGCTTATTTTCAGTCCCAAAATATTTTCTTAGTGCAAAGATTAAAAAAAAACAATAACAACCAACCAACCAAAAACACCCCCCCACAACTCTTTACTTCTGATATGTCTGAAGACACACAATGCAAAGGTGGTTTTCATGCTTCAAGAATTTTTTTATGATGCGTTTTTGCACAAATCACTCAAACACTTATGTCTTAGGCAGCTCAGACATTCTTAGTAAGTTTCTAACTTTATTCCCAAACTAATTTTAAAAATGCAGGCCATGGCTGTGCTATGTCAGTACATACATATAAGGGCAAAGGCCTAAGGGGTTTTCTAAGCAAATCTCCCTAGACTATAATTTCAGTGATCATTTTAGTATATTTTGAGAATTTTACACTACTCTTACTCTGTAAAACTGTAAATAAAATAACCAAATAATAGAGTTTCATCATTGTAGGCCATAATTGTTTCATCCAGTACAAAGATTTGGTTGTTTTATGGGGGCTTTTTGGTATGTTTGGTTGGTTGGTTTTTGGCATAGTTTATTTTAGAAAGGAATCCATTTTGAACTGAATACCTCAAGAAAGGTTGGAATATTTACATTGACAATTGTTTCAGGTCAAACACTCCCTTTCTTAATCTTGTGCCTACTTTGAATTGTGTGATTTCATCTTTCAGGTGAATCTTTTTATTTGTCAGTGTAATTTGAAGAATTCCTCTTACCTGACAGTTTCCCTGTAACTAGAAACTCAGATACTCTACTCCATTCCCTATATCCTAAAAGAAGGAGGAAAATATAGAATTAATTTTTGTATCAATATTTTTGTGTTAAAAAAATGTGTGAACACAAGGTTTACAGATAGACATTAGAGAAGAAGGAATATTCACAGCTCAGCACCTTTTTCATGCAACAGCAACACCAGTAGGTTTTCAATGAGCTTTTCATCAGCACAGCTGTTCTTAACATTTTTAAGCTGGGAGCAATATAGCAGACATGTATAATGACACTGAAGATCAGAAACGCATCCTGTACCAAACATTTTAGGAATCTCATTACACTGCAATTGAAGACATAGCAGCTGCATACTGAAACAGATGTGCTTCCTGGTCTGAATAGTCCTGATATTCTCCAGTGGAAAAGCTGGGATAGCAACAACCTGTTGTGTTACAGAATGTGAAGACGTGACATTTCTTGCCATAATTTTTCTGCTTTTGATTATAATGTTACAAGTACTATTGCAGATTCCTGACCACAATGCCCAGATCAAGGCAGTAATGAAAGGCTTGTTCATGCATGCAAAAATTGCTATCAATAACTTTACTTCTTTGAAAGAATCTTGTGGGATATCTCCCATGTTTGTGCCAACTGTGGTACTCTGGCACTCAGTTATGAAGCATCTTTCATCCATGAGAACAAGGCAGGAAACAGTCCTTATCCTTATTAACTGCTGTGCTACATTCTGCTAATTCTCTAAGTTCTGCACTTCCCCCCCAAAAAAATCTCAAATAAAAAAATGTAGAAGTACATACATGTAGGATTCTTATTTGATAGGTTAATGTCGATAAAGTCCATGTGTAAGACATGATCTGAAAGTGAAAAACAAAACTGTTTGACAACCTCATGCAGTCTGATATAATGGAGGTTTTGTTCAGTATTTGTTATGGCTGGTAGTGAGTGTGGAGGCCATTTGCTGCCCAAAAGTGTCTGAATACATTTACAGCTCTTAACAGTATTCAAAGTGTTTTCCACCTGGTGGGAAGAAATCATATAGGAGGAAATTCCTTACTCACTTTTGCTGAGGAAAAATGTTTCTTGTGCTGACCTTTTCCCAGTGACACATTGATCTTTCCCCTGCTGTGAAACTCCACTAGCAGACCTCATTAGTTAGGTGAAAGAAATTTAGTTCACAGACATTCTGAAATGTGATGAAATTAGCAAGTTAAGAAAATAATCATCAGTCCTAGGTGCAATCTTTCTTTAAAGTACGAATCAATATAATGTTTAAAAATGGCACAGAATTTATCTTTTCAAATTATTTTTAACAGAACTGAAGCTTTGAATAAGTGAGGCTGGCACCTTTCACTTCACTGTCACTGGATTGAATCCTATTCAGGTTAGATGTGAGAATAATTCTGTTGCCACAATGGCTGTGTATGGCCTATATAGAAGGAAATGTTCCGAGTTGGGGGATAGTGGTAATAAGTGATACAGTCTTTATTAACATCCTTACTGGAACTCTTTATTGAGCAGGAAAGTCAAATCCTGAATGTATAAAAAGAATTACTTACACTGACCTCTAGAGTTTGTCCCTCCAAGTCATCAGTCTTGCAGGTGAATTGATCTCTTTTACTTGTCATAGACATAAATAGTATGATTCCAATCTTTTAAGTTTCATTGTGCTAATGGAAATAAATGCCCTTACTGTAAAATATAGTGAAAGGTAGATTTATTTCTATGCCTCCAATCTTGTCTATTAAAGATTTTGTTAAGGACATAATACATTGTACAGATAATAGGTTAAGCAAAACTTATTTGCAAGCAATGCATTTAAATTTATTTATAAGCTTTGTGAAATTTTGGACTACTAGTTGGCCATCTGCATTGTGGTTTTTACATAATAACTTGAAAGATTCTACACAACTTTAGTGCATGTCAGTTGGAACAGAGTCTTTACTGATGTTAGCAGAAATAAAAAACTGGCCTGAATAGTCCTAAAATGCTTCAGGTTCCTTCAGAGTGCCTCGGCAGGGAAGTCAGGACAGGTGATGCCTGTGTAACTGTTGTCTGCCCCTGCCCTTGCAAAGCCTGTAGTTGTTTATCCAGAAGATGCTGAGATGCTGTCTTCCTTCTTCAAGAGAGGTGTGGTTTCTTTGGGTTGTGGTGGGTTTGTTTGTTGTTTTTTTTTTTGGTGGTTGTTTGTTTTGTTGTTGTTGTTGGTTTTGTGTTTGTGGTTTTTTTTTTTTTTTTTTTTTTTTTTTTTTTTTTTTTTAATGAAGAAGTAAATTGAGCCATATTCCACTCAGGTATTTCTCTAATGGTGAGGCAGACATAACCTCCAGTGGATTACTTGCATTTTCTTCACTTTTGCAGCATGTGTATTTGATAAAATAACCATGCATTTTCTGTCTTTGGGCAGTGAATCCCCTCATGATTTATCACTACAGAGGGTTGCATATCCATTAACACTTCTGTTAAATACTTGCAGATTGACATTACATTTTGTCTTGAAGTAAGTTTTCTAAATAGAGCAGAAAATATTTCTCTGGGAAGACAGAGAATCAGTTTCAGAAGTGGAAAACAGCATGTGATGTCATCTTGTAGAAAATTTCTGTCAAGATTACAGCTATGAAATAAAAAATACAAAAAAAGAGTTTTGCTCTTTCAAGGTTCCTTTTAGATTTATATAAGTTTTGATTTACTTTCTATCACGACTTTGTGTGTTTAAGTGTATATGTATATGCCACAGCTTGAAGCTGTGTCCAGGGAGGCTTAAGCTGGATATTAGAAAAAGGTTTTTCACCCAGGGGGTGTCTGGGCACTGGTACAGCTCCCCAGGGAAGTGGTCATGGCACCAAGCTTGACAGAGTTCAAAAGTGTTTGGACAATGCTCTCAAGCACAGAGTGTGACTCTTGGGAGCTGTCCTGAACAGGGCAGGAGTTGGACCTGATAATCCTGATGGGTCCCGTCCAATTCTGTAATTCTGAGATTCTACATACATACATACATACATACATACATACATATATATATATAATCTCAGCCTCAGTTGCTAATAGCTGTATTTACAGCTTTCATACTCCACTCACATTCTAAAATAAACAGGGAAAAAAATCTGTACTGCTGTACATGTACAAATTTAGGGCTTTGGGGGGGGGGGATTTTTTTTTCTTGGGGGTTTTTGTTGTGGGGTTTAGGGTTAATTTTAGTGCTATAGAAGGACTCTGCTTACTTGACATTAGTCCAGACAATTTTTGACTCTGAATAATCTGGTAGAAATTGAAATATATCTAAAATGTAGCAGGATGTTTTCACTGGCTAAAACATGATGTTTGCTGGCTCTTTACAGGTTCTGTAACCTCACCCCTATTTTCTACACTTACAAAAGAAAAACAGGTTCAGATATTGCAAATTTTAATTAACTTGTACATAGTTCTTTAAGACCAATACCCACAGAGAAGTTCTGGATGCCCTATGGCAGCGGGTATATAATTATATGTTCTTTAAGCTCCCTTCCCACCCAAACCAATCTAGGATTCTATGATATGGGTCACCTGTATCTGTGCCTCTGGACCTCTCCTGCTTTGTAAGAATCACAGCTTTTGATGTAGAGAGGTTTCTTATTTTAATATTTGAAATATGTTCTGTAAAAGAAGTAGGAAAATTGTGCAGATGAAGAGAATAAAAATTTTTCATTAACTTTGAAGCAGCTGGTCCCAGATGCTCTTTAGCAAATACCTTATTTTTAATACACTGAACTGCAGCCTAATACTCAAAAACCCTTTTAAATTAATCTTAGTTTGCAGTATTGAATCCAGAAATATTCCTTTTGGGACCAAAATCCGAGTATCACATTTATGGGTTTAAGTGTGGCAGAATTGCCACTGACTAATATTTTGAACTACATTCAGTCTTCAAAGCTGAAAGACACAGTCCTTAAGGAGTGAATTTATTGCTATATGTGAAAATACCAAGAAAATATGTAGATTGAAATGTGTAATCTGGTTTTAGTTAATATTATTGAACTATGGCAAGAAAGCTTACTAAAACATTGAAAAAATGCTTAAGGATGGGTCTTAGCAATCTCTTAATCTAAAAAAAAAATCATTTTTCCCTGATGTATTTCAAATAGTATGAAATAACATGCTGGAGTCTTTGAAAAGATAGCTTTATATAGCAAAAAAAAACCAAAGAGAAATCCAGTTATTCTTATCTCTTAAGAAAGAGTAAAAATTCAGTGGGAAAAAAATTACAAAACCTGAGCTGAGATATAGCTAATGTCTGGATAAAAAGGTACAATGGAGTATTGCTCTGGAGTTATTAGTATGTCATTTGAGACAGCTTATCTGCATTTCTGCTCTTTTCTTTTGCTCTTATATTCTTCCTCCACTTGTATTCAGAGCAGAGTTATTTCAGCTTCATTCTTAAAATTTGTTTTGAAGAGCAAAGTAGTCTGTGCTGGCCCCCTTCATAATACAGTTCTTCTTCCATACTGGTTAAACAGCAGGAATTGGGAATGAGGTTAGGGCAGAAAATAAAATGGAACTGAACCTAAACTTTTCTAGTGAAATTCAATGTTGCAATCCCCTGCACACAGCAGGTCAGGGAATTGGAAAAACACAGGATCCTACATTAAGGTATTTTTGGTATTTCTGATATATTCAATGTCCTCTCTTCTTCCTCAAGGAATTAAGGTAAGTGAGTCTTGCCTCGTAATGCTTGACAGCTATTAGTCAGGACATCACCGGGCTCTGTTTTAGAGTTTAAGAAATAGTACTGGACAGAATTAACTCTAGTGCAGCTAAGAATGCCTTTTGTTTTTTGGTTTTTTTTTTAGATTAAATTTGCAGCTTCATTGTAGGAACTTTTATGAGCTGGTATCATTACTGACATTGAGACAAATTGTGTCTCTAATTCTGTAAAATAGTTTAATGACTCTCATGCAAAGTTGGTTTGTGCACATGTGTTGGAAAGTCTTCAGCCCTGGCTGATTGCCAAGTTCATTCATTGTGGATGTAATTAACATGACTCATCAACATTTCCTGACTATGGATCTCTTCTTCAAATTAGCCTTCTTGTGCTGAAATCCCAGCACCAACCTCTAAAGCAAATCAAAGACAGAGATTTTTTAACCACTTCAGTTCACAGATTACAAAATATTCACCAGAGGAGGCTCACCTGGAACTTCCATGCTGTTGCCAACAAGATGGAGAGATACATCACTGACTAATGCCAAAGGGAAGCTAAAGAACTGAACTTAGTTTATTGTAAAATATCAATATTGATGCAAAGAATGTTACTGTTAATTATTACAACATACACACATACATGATGTTGATACAAACCTGCCAGGCTCTGTAAGGTTTTTCAATATGCATAGTTTAAACACAATGTAGGTAATAACATGCAGCTTTTTTCTGTATACACAGCTCCCATGAATCCACACTGAACCTTCTGATGAAACCTACTTATACTTTCATTCCATTTAAAATTTTCATTTGTATTGGCAAGCTGAATTATAAAAAAATTAGTTATAATTTTCAATAGAATTGAAATTGATTTTCCAGAGATCAGTATTTTCTAATAAAAATAATAATAATAATAATGATAATAATAATAATTTTAAAACTAACTCTAATGTTGCAGTGCTGCAGGAAAGAGTAAACACTAGTTATTGCAATCCAAAGCAATATATTGCTAAAACTAATGGTAAATTTTTAGTTAAAGACTATACCTGCATAATCTTATGTAAATTTGAAGAGAGAGATATTTACTTCTTGGCTCTTGCAGCTTCAGAGTTTTTACATAAATTTAAATTGTAGCTAACAGGAATGCATTATGGGTAATTCTGAGTTTTAAATTAATCAGAAGTTTGTTTAGGGGAATGTGAATTTTATTCTTAGTTTTAGATATGATTAAGTTCAAAGTGTTTTCTACAACCTACAGGAATAAAAGTTACAAGCTTTGAGGAAAGGTGAATTAAAAGGTCTTCAACTCCCCCAATGTTTATTGACAGCATTAGTGGATCTGGGATAGACTTGCATCTTTGCAAGATCTTGCCTGTCATAGTTTACCATCATGATAGTATTCCTAATAATCCTGTGAAAATGTACAGTAGAGAACTTAGTTGTTGATTCAACCGAATTACCCATTATTGAGTGTTACTTATTAGGAGTGTTTATAAGATGTAATAAATTCACTTCTAGCAAGCTGAAAGGAAATAACCCCAGGAGATATCAACAGAAAGTGCAGGAGACTACTTTGATTGCAGGCTGGAAAGGAAGTGACTCAGGATGCTTTGAAGAAAGTGAAGTGTATAAATGAGAAAAGGCTCATGTGCAACCAGAGTGAAGTTCTTAAACATTTCATCTGCTAAATGCTTTTTCTCTGTAGTTTTTCCTTTATTCCTAGTATACCTTTCTAGAATATTCCATAGTCTAGAAACATCTTGGAGGATGTAAAATCTTATACACAAGTTCTTGGGCTTAAAATATTATTAGTTCTATTAATTGAAATGAATACTTGGAATTTACTTCAAATATTATTTTTCCAAACTTCTACTGTATTTTTCTTCATGGGGGACATCCTCAAGCAAGCCAATTTCAAGGCACTGATACATGCCACTAGTTTTAGTTGGAATATGTGATGGGTTCCTGCAGCCAGTCCAAGATTTTGATGCTTTATGGCTGTCTCAAACTGTACTTTGGATTGCAGAACCAGACCAGAGTTTAAAAGTCACTTTTCACCTGCTGAGTTACTTGGCATAAAATTTACGGAGAGTAGTATGAAGTAATAAAAACATACTAAAGAGACTTCATCATGTGTTGATGATAAAATTGCTGCTTTGTATTTAACATAAATTAACCCAGATATTTCAGTTCTCTGTTTAAAGAATTGGGGTGCTGGGTATGAGAGGTGAGCATCTGAAGATAGAGTACATGTGAAGATTTTCTAACATCAAGAGAAAAATGTAGTTTTTACACAAAGATAACTGATAGGCAGCATGTATTTCTGACATAGTTCAAGTTTTTCCCAGAAATTACCTCAAATGATCTATTTGTCATGGAATTTTAACTTAATAGTTACACTTCAAATCTTAAAAAATGTTAGATAAAAATTAATTGTATTTTATCATCCTAGTAACTCTCATTTTGATTAGCTAAACACCACATACCTAGCCAGCAGGATTTATGTCTTTTTTATGAAAATGTGCAGTTCTTAAGGTGTCTAATTAATTCTATAGGCACTCAAATTTCTGCCAGGATGTCCACAGCAGTCTGTGTTTCAGCAAGGTGGGCACAGATATGTTCCAGCTCAGCTCCTTTGGGTTTCTTGTATGAGTCATCTCTGCTTTCCTTAGTCAATCCCTTTCTTCTTGCTCCGAGTAGGTCCAGTGTATCAATAAATGCATGAGCTTCTCAAAAAACAACTAGTTAACTGTTTTCCTTGAAATGAATAATTGGAAGAGGATGTAGTGGGCATGCTCTTTGTGAGATTGCTGTTTACTTATTCAGGAAGTGGAAAAGTGATTGATCACAGCCTAACCATTTAAAATCACAGGAATGCAGTAGATTTGTGGTTGGAAGGGACCTCTGAAGGTCATCTTGTCCAACTACTACTGAAGCAGGATCATGCTGAGGGGACAGGATCATGTCCCGTTGGGCCAGCTGTAATAGATACCGTACAACCAGGGGAGCTGGATGTCTGTGTTTGACTGCTTGAAATCTTTGGAAGTCCAGCTCCTACAAAAAATGGTCCCAACACAGGCTCTGACCTGGGTCAAACACAGTGTTAGATATCACCCTCTAAAATAACTATAATTTTCACCTGCTTTCTAATTTAGATGGTCCACACAAGCTGCCAATGGTCTCATAATTCCCATCACCTCAGGCAAACAGCTTTGTTCTCTGTGTCTGGAGCCAATTATCTCTTATTATCTGGGTTACTATCATCCTAACCATTTTTCACAAATATAAATGAAGTTTATTCAAGCTGCTTTGTTTCCTTTCTGTGCATACCTAACCCCTCAGAGGCTGGGCAGAGGTAGTCCAGAGGTTTTGGGATCCTTATACTTGGTTATCTCAGCAGACAAAAGAATCATCTAGTGAGTTAGTGCTGAGCAGATATAATCTACATCTCACTTCTCTGTGTGGTGCCTTCAGACTGGTCTTGCTCCTAAATAAACTACTGAAAAGCACAAGGAGAAATGCACTAGAAAACTCTTTTTTTTTTTTTTCTTTTTTTTTTTTCCTTTTTTTTTTTCCTTCCCAGCTGAATGTTTCTATGGATGACCTTTCTAAAGTAAAAAATATTTAAACATCAGATTTTGTAGATTAATTGGCAAGGACCAAATAAATAAGAAGCATCCCTAAGGAGAGGAAACTGAGTAATTTTCAGCAGTGGTGTACTTAATGACAGTATGTTTTCACTGATAATTTCTGGAGGGTTGTGGCTTTGAGGATTGGCAAATTTTTCACATTTCATATAACCTCATTGTCTATTCCAACATATGCATTTGTATTTAGAATTTCATGTTTATCCCTGCTTTTGTTAATACATTATCTTCTGAACACCAGATGTGTTGACTGATCTTTTTCAGCCAAGCAAGAAGACTAATTAGTTGTGTGATAAAATATAAGTTCATATTTGAGTAATGAAGAATTATCTGTACTGTATCTGTTAAGTAACATTTAACTCCATCCAAAACCACACTGTTTCAAGTGCTGAGGAGTGGAAAAAACTGAATCAGGGAAGCTGACTGTGCCAAGAATTCAAGTGTTTTTTTTCAGTCAGCTTTTCCAGTTAAAATGTACATTTTCACAGGTTTTAACCTCTTACTTGCCTTTACAGTGGTGAGGACCTCAGACCTGGACACAGTACACCAGTCTCACAGGAGCTGAGCACAGGGATAGAATCACCTCCCTTGCCTCCTGGCCATGCTCTTTTTGTGAACACCGGCATACATTTCTGGGCTACAAACCATCTCATTTCCAGCTTCTTGTCTACCAGTATCCCCAAGTACTTCTCCACAAATCTGCTGATAATAAATTCACCACCCAGTCTGCATTGACATCGTTACTTTGACCCAGGTGCAGGACCCCTTGTCTCTTCCCTCAACCATATAGCATATTCCCTAAGGAATAATCTTCTTTTCTTTCTAGCTTAAGTTTCCTTGGAAAAAAAAAAAAAAAAATCTGAAAGAACATTGGGAATTTATCACAATTTCAGATATATACCTCTCATAAAAGCACCTGACCTTTAATTCACTGTGTTTGATTTCTCTCAGGACACAATTAATATATGTCATTAGAACAGACAGTACAAATCCTATTTAATGAAATACTTGAGCATAACAGTCAATTTAGAAAGAACTGAGATGAGTATCTTTAAAAATTTTAAAATCAAATGTAGTGATGTCAAAAGCACCTAGTCTAAGCATTTCAATTAGCAACTGATTTCCTATATGTCAATAAGTCTACATCAGAATTATTTTTTTTAATCAGTAACAGCTTTGACCGTTGTGAAGCATTCTTCATTGTCCAAATTGCTATTTATGTTAGAAGTCAAAATACTTTTAAAGAGAAACCTCTTAACATGAACTGCTCTTCTTCATTACTAGATGTCAGTAGTCACACTACATTATTTTTTCTCCAGATTTTAACACTTTAGTCAAACAAGGAAGTTTCACATAAAAATATGTATTTGTCAGGTAGCCATAGAAAATGTTCTCTGTTTTACCTACAGCAATTTGAATGTTTCTTAATGTTTTGCAGATATTTTTGAAAATCTATCTAAGGGTTAATAAACTGACTAAACAAAATATTGTACCTTGAAGTCAATTGGAATTTGATGGGTAAGGGCTTTCAATCTGAAGTAAAAGTAAAAAAAAAGGTTAATGAGGCAGTGTTTTTTTCTATATGGTGGTGAGGGTGTACATGTCGGGTTTGCAAAATAAAGTCCAATTCACTATCCAGAAGCACAGCTCAAGTCAAAATGGATGTGATTCACAGCTGGATGAGAAAACTTTCCATTCCTATCTTACTGCAAAACACATCTGTGCTTGTTTCTGTTGTGAAATCACAGCTGTCCCAGAGCTGGGGAGTGGGTAATTGAGCTGTGTGACTCAAAGTCTCCCCCTTCATTCAATCATGTGGTGCTGAGCACGCAGAGGCACTTTCCACCCTAATTCATCGTCTTCAATACTGGCAGGTTTCCTATGTAATAAACTGTCCCTAGTCACTCCGTGATTTTGTCCCCCCGCCTCCTCTTTTTCCATCCCTCACTTTTTCATGGACTAGCCCCAAGTTCTTAGTTCCCTTTCTTTTTTGTTTGGCTCTGGCAGGTGAGAAGCCAGGGACAGAGCAAGATGAAGTTAAGCTGCAGATTGCCAGTAAGCAGATTGTACAGACTGCTATCCTCCGAGCAGTGCAACAAGTTTCCCAGGAGAGGCAGCAAAAGGAGAAGCGAACAAACGCCAGTACAAGCCTCCAACTAGAAAGAGGAAAACTAACCAAGAAGCATGAAAAGAAGTAAAGGAGCAAACTGGGGTTTTTCAACTCTGGCCTGCAATTTTTTTCAGCCTTCTCTTTAGAATCAGCTGTATTGCTAGTGCAATGCTACTGCTGTAAAGCAAACCAAAGTATTATCACACCTAGACATAGGGTAAAACTGCAATAGTCCTCATCTGAGAAATATTAAGTGCATTAGATGAATGACTCCGTATTTATGCAGTGCCTCTTAACAGAAACAATAACCATAGATGTAAAAGTAGTTTCAAGCACAAGCTCTTATGATATGAGCTTATTCCCGAAAGCTTGCTCCCGGTGCACTTTCATGCTAAGTTCTGCATGCAACATTTACGTCAGTTCAGCTGGATGGACTCTTCTCTGTGTTACTGGGCTCACTGAAGCTGTCTTCGCTGAAGAAATTGTTTATTGTCGGGTGTAGCAGAATGCTTTCAGGCTCCCTTGAAGCACGGGTTTGTACTTTGCTTTTATTAGACATGAACTATGTGAAATGGCAGTATAAAGTGGATTTGGTAAGTTTTGTGAACCAGTTTATTTTTTCATCTTGGGGGAAGAAAAAAGCAATCCAATAAGACTGCAGTGACTGTGATCTATGACTTTGATAATATACCTGTGATCTATGTCTTTTTTTAAAAGAAGTTAAATACTGAAGTTTTAGTCTACTTATTTAAATACTTCTATACTTCTGCATAAAAATCACTTGTGCCTCAACTATTCCTTTAAATTTTCTTGATACTGAAAGAAAATGAACTGATGTGATGATAAGGAGTTGGCCAGCATTTGCTCCAGTTTTGCAACTTTGCTGGGTTTTGATTTACAGAAAGTGAAAGCTGAAGTGTCTTTTAAAAAGGGGGTTGAATATATTAATATCTTTAAGGATGAAAATATACAGTATCTGAATTCTGTCATGGTAGGTATTTCTCACCTCCTGGGTGGAAAGTGACTTTAGATATTTGCAGTTGTTACGTACATTCAACGTAAATAGCCCTGGGAGAAGCTGGTAATAGAGAGCTTATCCTTTCAACTGCTCTATAGAGCTGAAGAAATCCATGATGTTTCTGAAAATGCAAATTAAATAAATGTACCCTTCACTTTTATGCTCCCTTTGTATAATGATGATTGCACTATTATACATCTGAAATGAATAACAGTATATTTAATTCTAGAAATATCTTGTAGCTCTGCTTCAAATAAATTTCTGTAGTAATACACCTGGAAATACAAAGAAGAAGATGCCCTGCAAAACTTTCCTAATGGCTTCTCTACTCAGCTAGATGATCCTCAAAGAGACTGTGGGTTAAATAATTGGCTATTACTTACTGTGTCCTGTTGCTTGTGTTAAACAATTTTGGGATTCCTTCTCCTGGACAGAGGCTTAGTCAATGAATAATCACATACTGTATTATTAAGTCTTTGTAATCTGCTTGGTTTTTCTTTTTTAATTTAACACTGCTGACTCATACAAGATAGTGATTTAACTCAATTTTCTTTCACTTAAAAATGCAAAGAAGAATTCAGCATGATTGGAAGTGTTCCAAATCATCTAGTAATGAAAACTAACCTGGATTGTAAGTACACAGGTGGTTCATTTCTGTAGACATTGGGTGGATTTTACAGTCAGACAAACTTTAAAAAGTGAAAGTAGTTGGGTCTTGAGGCATGCATGTGTTTTTGTAATTGTTTTATTATTGGCTTTTTCACTAGTTCACCTTTGTTTGGGAGGTCACCCTTTTCTAAGTGCACTTTGCATTTTTGCCCTCTGAGAGCCTAAGAATAAAGAATCATAAATAAAGGCTCAGTCCTGAGGCTGATGAGCAGACAAATCTGGTGGATGAAAGAGAGCAAAACTGTTGTAGAGACTCTGTGGTGCAAAATGGTGTTTGCCACAGACTCACAATGTTGCAGGAAGGAGAGATGAAGAACATTTCCAGTTCTTCGAAATTATTTTACTTTTTAAATGCTTTTTGTCCCCAGACATTTGATATTTGTTTTGGTTTGGGGTTTTTTGGTTTGGTTGGGGGGGTTTGTTTTTTTTGGTTTTTTTTTTTTTTTTTTGTGGTTTTGTTTGTTTGTTTTGTTCTCTTTTTTTTGTTACTGTTAATAACATTCATGTCATTTTGAAACTGTTTCTTTGTGTGCTTTTTTTTTTTTTTTTAATTAATCATTTTGGTAAAAGAAGAATTTCAAAAATCAGTGATCTGGGCTTTTGCCACTGCTTCATATGAGCCTATTCCTCTCCTTCTCCCACTTTGTGCTTCTGCAATATCCCTTTACTGTCCCTTTGCTACTGTCCTAGTCCTATAAGTTACACTATTTATTACTTAACTGTTTAATAGTCGTGTCCATCATTGTCAGCATACCAATGCCATCAGAAAATGGAATAATAATATCTTGGGAAATCAAAAACAGCTGGAAGCCTTGGCTTGTTATGTGCTTACTAGACAATCTCATGAAGTAAGATGTGCTCATGAGGTTTGTAGTAATGAATGCATTTTTCAGCACAAAAAAAATTTGTATCTTAGAAATACAAGGCAATCAAAAAGATAACTATAAGTATTTAAAACAAACTCACCACTCATTAGTACTTATAGTGGTAAGTAAAATGTTGTACAAATATGTGAAATTATATATCACAACTCCAGAAGAACAGAAGAATCATGTGTGTGTGGCTATCCTGCACTGTGCTTGTTATGTTGGTTGATTACCACAATTTTGTCACCATATTGCACTCTCTTCGTAAGGTTGATAAAGCAACAATTCTAAATGGAGATTCACATGGCCACAACAGGATGTTGTAACAGATTACTAAATGCCAATGTACATCAAGTTTTTGGTCCAGTGTGATTACCCTGGAAATCCCTGCTCTAAAATATGTAAAACCAATGACTGTGACTTGGAAACAGCCATATTAATTTTATCATTTCAGAAAAATAAAAGCATTCTGTGATAATATTATGAGCTGGATTTTCTTGGATGTTTATTCAATAACAAAGAATTACCTAGATGTCTTACTGTCTCTACTCAAGTCATGTATGATTGGTTTTTTTTCTGATGACATTTTTTTAAGTGTCTCAGATAACAGTAAGTCTACAATGGTAAGTATATAAAATCACTATGTAATTATTCTCATTATGATTACCATGAAACATGCTGCAATTGTTCTTTAAATATGTGCCTATGTGTCTTGGTTTTGAAAGACAGGTGTCTGCCAGGGAAAGCTAGAGCCTCCCTTGGAAAGGAGAATGTAAACCCCCTTCCCTCTAAATTATTATAATTTTGCAATTAGGGGCTTTCAGGCAAAGATGGGAAATAGGAGTAGCAGTTCTTTACTAGGAACATTAAAAAAGGAAAATACAAGCGTAGTAGTATAAAAAAACAAGGAAGCAAACAAAAATCCTGGAAAAACCCTGGCAGAGTCAGGGATATGACCTGGCACCTTGGTGGTCAGAGTGTTAGAAGCAGTCCAAATAAATCCTCCTGGAGTAACAGATGTGGTTCTGTGGAGTAGAGATGGTCCTGTAGAAAGTCCAGTGGTGATGAGATGGGTCCAGTCTTCCTCCAGGAATCCAGTGGAAAAAAATTGATACCTTGTGTCATTCAGTCCCAGTTTTTATCTAGCTAGGAACAGTTGGCTTCTCCCCCCACTGTGTGGAGCATCTCACACTGGGATGATGGAACGTGTCATGTCATTGGTGGGCCCTAATGGCCCATTATCAGAAGATGTCCCCCTGGAGGATGGAGGGGTGGTGAAAGAGATAAGAAACACTGCCCCACCTGGTTTTAATGGCTGGGCCATTATCAGAAGGCATCTGCCCCCCTCCCCCCTGAAGTTACAAGAGATAAGGAAAAAACATCTCCCAAAAAACAGCTTTCAACAGATGAAATAGAATACACTTTTTATATATATATATAAAAAACCCAAGACACTATGTCAAATACACAGTTAATGTGTCATTACTGAAGGCTTTTCTGGAAAAAAAAAATTCAAATAGTGGAAAATATAAAAAGAAGTAAAATGAATTCTTGAAAGTTTATGGGATTCACCCATTCCTTTGGCTAACCCACTCAGGTCTGCGAAGAGATTAAATTAATGAAAACCTGACTCTTGACGTAACCTGATTTTTTGCAATGTATCCCTACAACGCAGGGATCAAGTTGTCAAAAGGGTTTGTGGGAGTGGGGGCAGGGGAGAACCTGAGCTACTAGTAAATGTCTTATTCACTGCTTCAGTGAGGAGTGAGCAGCAGTACTGATGGAGCCTGGTTTCTGATGAATGGACTTTCTTTTCATTAGGTTTTGGCGCCTTGTGGTAAGGTCTGGCAGAATAATTTTCCCTATTTGGGATAATAGGTTTTTAATTTGTGAAGTATCCTAACATTCAAAAGAAGTACAAGATATCTAGTCTTTGATTCCTGAACTTCATTCACAACACCAAGTGGACATGCATGAACTTTTGTTTTTAAAGATCATTTTCCCTGGATTTAGTCAACATGCCCAGCATTTTCTTTAATCCCTAAAACTGAATGGGTAAGCACATATACTATCTGTGTGCTCAGGGAACACAAAGAAATAGATACATATTTTAAATTCATTTGTTTCTAAGCTGCCAGGCAGATTTTCTTTGTTTAATTAACATAAGCAGCTTTTCTTTTCTCATCGCTTTTCCTCCAGTGACTTGCTACTTGGATTTTGTTATGCGAGCTTGCTAGTTTTAGCACGAAAACAATAGTTCACATTATGGTTTGGGTTTGATTAGAACCCCTGTGGTGTTACATGTTTCATTTTGGTGTGGCTTTTGTCTTTTCTTTCTCTAAAGATGAGTAACAATAAATAATCTTCTAAAGAAAAGGGAGTTTGTGGGGGGTTGTAGCTGTGTTGACATTTTTGTGGCTTGTTTTTTTTCCCCTTCAGTTGCCTCTAGCACAAAGCCACATGGGGGAAATCATCATGAATGATTCACATGCACTATGACAGTAGCTCAATGTAGAATTTGCACAGAAAGAGAGAAAATTAACTCTTACATAAGCTGGAAACTGAACCCAGCTATTCTAAGCCGATTCTAAAATGTTAGAGTAAGACATTCCTGATAGCTTTAAGGAAAATATTCCATGTGTGCTTTGAGAGTTGAATCCCATTTAGAAACACCAACTAATGAAGACTGCAATTGCTTGCTTTATGATATGAGATAGAAAATGAACACTACTGTATTGTTCTGAAGACTTAAATGCTACTTCCTTGTGTCTGTGGAAGATTTTGAACTGTCTTTTGGACAGGTGACCCATTTGCTACTGCCCTGTGAAATGGATTAGCTGCTTTTCTGTGTGCACGTGCATCCCAGAAGGTTTAGCTCCAGTCTTCAGTTGCTATAGTAGATGCCCTTCCCCTGTATTTGCTTAGTAAACATAACTCCTACGAATGCTGTTCCCCCTCCTTTCCCATGAAGCAGCTCATTCTAAAAATCCTCAGCTACAAGATGAACTGTAGAAGCCATCTGTTCCCAGAAATGGGAGAGTGAATGGGAGAGTGAAAATCTTCTTTGCCTCATTTGGTGAGATATGGACCCTTTCCCACAGCTCCCTGTATGTGTTTATTTCCAAGAAGGACAACTCTGCTAGCCAATGCTTCCTTGCTATCTCTGGATGACAGCTTATCCATAAAGCAGTGATCGTCAATATTTCCTTCCAAGGAAAAAACTGCTCTAGGAACAGAATTGACCATGACTTGTCAGTTTATTAGGCCCAGCTGACTTCAGCTGATGACATACATGATTTGGGTTTTTTATCCCCTATAGTACAAGAGCAGGCTTTCGGGTCTAATATCTGCTTTGCTGAGGATCTAATAGTTTTCTTGGTACTCCACCAGCTGAAAAAGTTTATCTATGTTCATAAAGTAAAACTTAAACTTTTTAGATCTTGTAATTCTTCCCATCATAGATACATTTCTACAACCACTTTGTTTTACTGAGCATTATACTTGCTAAGTCTATAGGCGGGAACAGGAAGTCTTGTTGTCCTCCTCTATTTCGATCACTAAAACCTGCAGGGAGTGTCAGAGCTGCACTGTTTACACCAATTACTCTTTCAGTGCAGAGCTGCTTTTGTGGCTCTTTTTTTCACCTCATGTTTTTTTATTTTTACATATTCCTTCCAGAAGTCAGTCAAATCTGGAGACCCACAAAAGAGGGATATCTGAGATAGCAGCAGTGCAAGAAGCCAGTGTGTCCCCACATCATTCTCAATTTTATAGTTTTTCATGGTCAAGAAAAAACTGAACATTGCACTTGCTAACCTGGACTAGTTGACAAGGTGGTCAGTCAAAGGTTGAACTTGATAATCTCAGAGGTCTTTTCCAACATAAAGGATTCTGTGATTCTGTGATGCTGTGATTCTGTGAAGACAGCCCCAGGTCATACCTCCTTCTGGTAATTGGCTGAAGGAACACAAGGAACACACTCCATTTATCCTCAGGACTTGGGACACTGGGGTGTGACCAAGTGAAGACCTGTTTCCATTCAGGAGGTATACAAACCCTTCTAGTTGCTAAAGGTGGCTTCAAAGATCAGTGCCTGAGTCAGGTGACAGCTTGCTCATCACTGTGCTTAGAGGAGCTGAGTGTATGACAAAGCAACATCTCAAGCCAGGCTCTGAGAAGTAACACAGTTAATAATAACAGTTATAACAGAATAACGGTTTGTAGAAGACACTGGTCTTTCACATTCATCAGGATAGGAGTACTCCTACACAAGACAGAGAAGTGACACCAAACTCTCCATCTCAGGGACTTTGTTGGTCTTCTGTTCAGTTTTGTTTAATTTAAAAGAGAAAAAAATAAGACCTTGAGTGCCCCATGTTCACTACCTCACTATCAGGCAGGAAAGCAAACACAGTGCACTAGCAAACAAAAGTTGGAAATTCAAGGCCACTCTTCAGGGTAAGTTACCTCAGAAAAAAGCATTTTCTTCAAGGCCCAAGTGGTAACTTGACCACTGCTTTGGTAACTTTGACTTGTACCTTCAGACTTTCCCCCTCTTCCTTATAATGCAGGGAAATACTGAATTATGCATGGTAAAGTTAACCCCGTCTCTTTGGTTATTTTGGGGTTATTTCCCTTCTATTTTTCCCCTTTAATTAGGCCAAACTTTTGCCCCTCAAGGTCATTCTTTATAATCTTGTTCTGAAAAAAATTCTGGGGAAAAAAAAAAAAAGGATTGAGTTAGTCTTTCAGACTTTGTTTTAATCTCTGTGTTCCACTATATCTGAGGCAACAAGTTTTTTCTCAGTTTAGGCAAAGCCCTCTGTTTTTATTGCATCTTTCATCATTTTTTAACAATTTCCCTCACCTGTGTTGTGTGTAGAAGTAGGATCATCACTACCACATTAGAATTTTCAAGCTGTGAATACTGCTGTAATATCTTACATATTAAAACATTACTTCCTTGAAAAATACCTTACTCTTTGAAATCAGATTATACAACTCCAACTGCCCTGGCAAGAATTAGGTTAGCCTCTATTTTGCCTGCTGGCAGGCTAGAAGACTTTCTCTTTCTTTCCTTTTTTTCCTCCATCCTTTTCAAATATCCACGTCTGGGGCTATTGATATGGTTTTTTGGAAAGTGAGGGGGCACGGTGGGGGACGGCGGGCTAGAATCCTGGCCGCAGTGAGGGGGCTGCATGTGAAGCTGACCACATGTAACTCCAGGATCTACACAGAGGTACAATGATAAAAAGCCCATAACAGATTATGATGTCTGGATACTTCAGCTTTCAGAGTGCAGATGGTGATGCTGTCAGGAAATATCAGCCCTCACCCTCTGAACGTCTGTCACATTTCATTAGGGCACCCAGATGACTGTGTCCTCCACTGTTGAGGCTCGACAACAGATAACAAATGAGTTCTGCTGGTAATTGCCATATTCCTTATTATTTTGTGATCATTTCATTTCACTAAAGCACCCATATCTACAGAGGCAAAAAATACTTTCACATAGGAATTTTCATGTTGTTGGTGACAACGAATGTGTCATCACTCAGGGAGACACCAAATGCTCTGCAGAAGACAAAAAAAATACCCTTTTTCCACTCACTATGCTTCTCTAGAGGAACAACACATCAGCCTAAGGCTTCAGTGTACGGTTGCAGACACCTACAGGAGACAGACGACTCCTCTTTGTTTTGTGACGGTCGCTTTGGGTATTAGACTATACTATGTCTCTCCTGTTGTCATTTTGCCTCTGCCTTGGACTGAGACTCCAACAGTGCAGTCGCACGGAGACCAGGGTTATAGAGGGATGTGATGAAACCATGGTCTTGGCCTAGTTGCACACGAGCAAATCTAAAAACTCTATTTCCTACCCAGTCTTTCCAGCATGCAGTAATGAAGCAACAGGGTTGGGGGACCGTGGCCTCCTGTGTTACGTTATCTTCCTTATCAAAATATTCAACAACACCACCAGACCACCGGCACTGAAAGGAACAGGAAAAAAGGCCATAAATGAGTGCTGATGACTCTTGAAAACATTGGTCCACACTCTGAGGGGACACTAGATCTACAGGGGTGCTCTGAGGAAACAATTTTCCTGCAGATGCATCCTACAAATCTTTATTCTTTCATAACATAAATCATGGTATGTTTTGGGGTAAATGAAACAGCAGTTTCTTTTGGGAAAATAAATTATCTATCAGCAGAAACTTGCCCAGAGCAGATCCTCCCTACCCAGTCTCTCTTGTCTGCTTTATGTGTGCGTTACTCATGAAAAAAAACCACAAACCCCAAATACAGTAATTTTGCTGTGAACACTCTGCGATAGGTCAAATCACACCCCCATTAATTTTTTTGGGCTAGGTTTAATGCATGAAAGTGGAAAGCCTGATATTATGTGACATCAAAGCCACAACGAAACATATGGGTCAGACTGTCAGAATGGTTTTCATAGTCAACTCCATCCCAAAAGTCTTGCACACTGCTCCTCACTGTTGGTGCTTTGCTGACTAGTTTTCTGCTTGTGTTTGTGGGAGACAGGTTGGTGCCAGTGTGTTTTTTTTTTTTTTTTTTTTTTTTTTTTTTTTTTTTTTTTTTTATGAAAAGTCTTTCTTTTGCTGCTAAGGGGAAACCATTAACTTATCTGGAAACAATGAAAACTTGTTCTGGCTGGAGCTGAAAGAAATCAAGGGGTGAGAGAGCAGCTGCACTTTTGTGTTCACGTTTGGTACATGGATAGATTCAGAAGCCATTAGTAACTTCAAAACACAAAGATTTCTAAGCGTGTTTTCTGGAACATGTCAGAGCAGGAGTTGCTGATAAATATTCAGTAGGCTCTACTTTTGACAGGCAACTTTCCTGGTACTATAAATTAACTTCTTAAGATCTTGCTCTCTATCATCCATAACAGTCCTAAAATATCATATGAACAGCTTCTTGGTTTAACATATATTCTCAACTGAACCTCCTAGAGATAAATCAATGATAGGGGATATTTTTTTCTCTAGCAAATTGGGATAAGGGATTTTATATCATCTCTTTTCGCATACTAGCTCTACCTGTCTCTCTGCAAAAAAGGCAGCCTGCCAAGTTAGCCATTATGCATCACTCAGGGCAAATCAAGAAGAAAAGCCAAGGGCTCCAGCTGGGGTTTAGAAATTGTACGTGCGTATGTTTTAATTGCATTAAAGGTACATGATGTTCCTGTAAGAACAGCACCTGGAGGGGCACTGGCTCCAGCTCATTCCCACTTTGAAGTCTGCATTCTAGCTGTTTCTAAAATTATTGTTATTACTTTAGAAGGGTCATGTAAATTGATCAATACTTTGAATGAGATATAGAATATTTTTCATAGGATTTGAGAAAATATTAGTCACGTTTGCCATTATTTCTGAAGCCAGTTCAGTTAATGAACCCAAGCTCTTAAATATCCTGGCAGGATTCTCACCATCTTGAAAGAAGCCTGGATTTTACCCAATTACACTTCCAACACCGGCTTCAAAGCTGCAACTGCTGCTTTCACATTGTACAAATTGCAGTCCATATCTTGGCAGCAAACCTTATGCAACAATGCACAATGAGCTCAGCTGAACCCAAGTTACCCCTCTATGTGATCATCTGGGGTCAGTGGTGAAGTTTTCTTTGCCTGACTTCCTGAGAAAGTGAGGTTTACACGCTCGCATTAGCTGTCAGGACTTGTGCCTCCTAAAATCTTTTGTATCTGTTGGCCCATGCAACGAAACCTGACAGAAGGGTCCCAGAACGTGACACCCCTTCCTGCTCAAAGACAGAGTGTCCAGGGAAAAATACTGGAGAAGACTTGATTTTGAGGGATGCTTTAAGGAAAAAGCAGTTTTCCTGGGCATGCCTGAGCTACGCACTCTACATATGACTCATTTATTCTAGGGCTTATTTGTACACAAGTCTTACTTCATTTTAAGACATCTCAGTACACCTGGGTTTTTGGGGCCTGGGGGATTTTCTTGAAGGTTTTGAATTCTTTATGTAAATTACAGAAGCACTCTTTATTTGATACCTAGACAGCAATATTTGCCATCCAAGCAAATATTTACAAAAGGTAAACAGTCTCTTCAGAGGTACTTTAACAAAGGAGAGGCAAAGTCAAAATTCACACATTTTAATGGAGAGTAAAGGAAAGTAGCTCATGCATTAAAAAGGAGAGAACAATTTGTTTTGAAAATTCGGGAAATTATTCACTGCACACCATATTCTTCATATAAACATGGCATTTCCTGCTTTTATCAGGTTTCAATAATGGTTAAACCTTTGCAAGACACACACATATGAATCAGAAACTGTAGCTGGAATCAATTTTGTTCTTTAGTACCAAGATACACAAACGAATTACAATTCATTCTTTTTCTTCTCCATTGCAATTATGAGTTTTAGCCAAAAGACATATCTACAACCAAAGAACTTGTTATTTAGTCTTTGTTGAAACCTAATCTTCAAAGAATACATTACATTATGAGCTGTAGCAAGTACAGGCTCTGATTGGTCTTAACATCCAGAGTAACTTCCCATATTGTAAAAGAAATAATAGTATTATTTGCTTATTCACTGAAGACTACTCTCAATCCTTTCAATATATAAAATTCAAATTGCAACTATACATTTTTTTTTGCCTGATGCACAGACACAAATCCCAGGAACATAGAAAACTTGTTAAAATCCTTTAGCTGCAAATGCAAAAATAACCACTCAGTGAAGATACACCTCAGGATTTCTGGACATTTAAGTAAAACACCATTTGCGATCTGAAACTGTTGGAAAATGATTGAAAACTTAAAAGATGACACCATATTTCCCCATGAAAATTCTTTCCTTATTTGTCATGATGCAGAATTTGCCATAGTTAAATTACTGTAGTCATTCTCTTAATTTTAAATATGCCCAACTCTTATAAATGTTTTAATAACTCCTTGGAATATTTCATATTTCTGTGAATTGTGGCATCAGAGGAAAATACGCTTTTGCTAAAGAAGTCTTGAATTCCTTTCTACAAAGAAATGCCAGCAATACAAGAAGTTGGATTTTTTAACAGCCTACATCATGTTTGCAGTCAAGCAGTCCAAAAAAGGTCAGTATCTCAGAGGACTTTTAGGCAAAGGTTTTCAATTTAGTTTTCAATTTAGTTTTCCTTTTAAACATTGTTTTAACCTCAAAAGCACTACCTTTCCCTTGTCATTTCCATCACAGAGCCCTGCAGCTTCCTCATCCATGCAGGCAGCACGGCACTCTGCTGTGTCGTGCCATGCCATATCACAGAACCCCCTGAGAAGTCTCATGCATTTTTGCATGATTTGTAGATCTGCATGGAAATTTTAGGGAGCTCTTGTGGCAGTGCTGCCCTAGACACAGCTGGTCCCATCCTCAGAATGGTTTAGAAACCTTCTCAGCAATCTTCCAGACTCTTTTTTTTTTTTTTTTTTTTTAGTTATTATTCCGTGATTATTTAACGTTGTTGCGTACATTTCACTGTGAAGGTGACCAGGCACTGGAACAGGTTTCCCAGAGAGATTGTGAAGTCATCATCCCAGGAGATATTAAAAAGCCATCTGGACACAGATGTCATCCTGGGAAATTGGCTCACTACAGACTCTCCCCCCATGCATGAGCCAGGGGAGGACAGCCACCTCCTGTCCCTGCCCAAGGAAAGCAAAAGCCAGCTTGTGGCCCAGGGAGATGCCCATGAGAGAGAGAGCCAGGAGACCTATCATGGCTGGTGATAGCAGATAAGACTTCGTGTAAGTCCTGTGACTGCTCCAATTTTAACATTAGCACCCAACAACAAGGAATCAGTCAGACATAGCCAGTGAGTCTCCTCTCTGGAATTTTGATTATAAGTTAACAGTATTCAAGTATTTTTTTTATGTAGATATGTGACAGGTTAGTTACTGCAGTTCTTAATGTTTAGAGCTCTTATTTAAAAATCAGGTTGTCTGCCACAACAGGTCTGCATTATTCCCCTTTGGTGATGTAGAGCAGAACCCTTTTAAATCAATCAGTTATAAATAGGATATTTTCCTGTGCTCTGTACTAAAGGAAATGTATTTTAACTGAATGCAGATGGGATAAAACTATTAAAAAGAGATTTCCTAATCCAGACAAGGCTCTTGGGTTTCATTCAGTCTTACATTACAGTATTTTATTCTGAATTATAAACCTTGTTTCCGGAAAATAGCAAATACACTATGACAGGGTCCATAAGTAGGACTGAACAAGGAGTAGAACTCACTTTGGTGTGTGTCCTCCTTAGCTGTGCTGACTAAACTGCTTCATTTTCTAAAGCTGTGCTTGTAGTCCAAAAGTGCGGGGTGTCAGGCAGCTGCCATGTGAAACACAATGGAAAATGACTGATAGGGCATCATGTTGTGATGCTCAGTGTTTATCCACAGTCAAAAGTTGCACTCCCAGTGAGACTCTCATCCAGAGGGGACACGTAACCCATGGGAAGTGCAGAGGGGAGAAGAAGAGAGCAGAAAGGCTGGGCTCAGCCAAAAACAACAGACACCTATCCCTCCCAGGTCACCTCCAAAGCATGAAATGGAAACAGTCCTGTAGATGTGCACCACCAACAGCCCAAAAATGAGATAAAAGCATGGCAGAGCCAGTGCAGCCTTTCCCTCAGCATCAAGCACTCTGCCTTTGAAAAGAAATGGACACAAACAAATGAAGTGCAATGGAGGGCTGAGAAACAGCAATAACGAGGCCTGAAATAAAATTTTAAATTATTTAATTTTAAATTATTTTTAGGTAGGAAGAATTGAATGTTATTCAGTGCAATTTTTATCAAAATATAGAAAAAACTGTTATTAAAATACATGGCTTATGCTGAATGTGGTTCATAAAGAAAGTGACTCAGCTTTCTGGAGGAAAAGCCTTTATACAAATTACTGACATTCCCTGCAGGGAAAAAGAAACAAACTCAAACAGACAGCAGTTAAAAGACAGAACTACAGCTCTATAAAATGGGTTAAACCTCTTAATATTGGGATTTTTCTGGCCACCAAGATCTGAGCCATGTGGGAAGACTTGAAAACTATTTGCCTAGTGTGAGTATTAGGAGACAGTGGAGAACAGGGATATTTTCATAATGAAATTTTTTTCAAACTTAATACAAGCTAATTGCAGAAGTAATGACTCTGAGATTATTTGAGTTACAGAGTTAGTAAAGATGTAAAAATCAAAATAGTCATGTTTTCAACTGTAAAGTTCCTACAAAAAAATTTATAAGTACCCACTCAATGAATGGGATTAAAACAATCAAGAACTAAATCCATCAATGGTCCAGCATCTTGTGGATGGATTTGTGTGAATCATACAATTTCACAATGGCATGGGTTCTAATGGTAAATACTTATTTTGTGTTAATGAAATTCATTCTGACACTAAAGTGGAAGTAAGTTACCTGTGTGATAATATAACCTATTTGTCCTGCTGGTTGTAATTTTCTCTATATTGGTCCCTCCCTCCCCACAGAATGATTTATCTCAATTTCACTGTCATCCTCTTAATGAAGTTAGCCAAGATCCCAGTATTAAATTACAGAGAGCACAAGAGCTGGCAATTTGGAGGTCTAAGCTCTTTAAACAGCCTATTCCTTTTTGGGGCAAACCTTTTTATTAAGGATTTATTCTGTCTGACCTTTGTGAATTACCATCATTTTGAAAGTTTTTCTAAGGTTATTCTCTGAGAAAAGAGAGGAAGTGAAAACAATCCCTGCTGCTGCAGAACTGTTTCCTGTGATATAAGTATCAAGCAACCTTTAAAGAAATTAGATTGTAGTCAAGTTTCAGACACAGCCATATTATATAATTCTTTTCCGACTTGACTACAGTCTGGTTTATTCTAGAGCTATTCCAAAGGGTGCAATTAGTGTACCAGTTTTAAGGATGGTGAAAGGCTGCTGCTGCTGTGCGCTGCAGAGCAAGCTGCACACGAGGGTGAAGGAAGAATATTCCCATGGAGCAGCATCTGGTTTGGTTGGCCCACTTGGCTGATACAGCTCTAACCAAGTTTCTGCTCTTCAACCTTGGTTGCCCTCACAGTTTTGGAATTTTCTGAACCGTTTCCTGGATGAAAAGAGACCTGCACATTAGACACTGCTTCTACCCCAAGCACTTTTTTGATCTGAAAATTTAGTTGTCACTGGCAGCTCGTGGGCCATCCTCAGTGGCCCTCTCTTCAGTGTTTTTCAGGCCAAATATTAAAAATAAAATATTTTCTCAAAATTTAAATTATTTTTGATCCTGTGTCATAGGTTCAGAGAACGGTTTGGGCTGGGAAGGACCTTTAAAGGCAACCTAGTACAAGCCTCCTGCCATGGACAGAGGAACTTTCCACTAGACCAGGTTGCTCAAAGCCCTATCCAACCTAGGCTTGAACACTTCCAAGGATGGGGCATTCACAGCTTCTCTGGGCAAGATGTTCTAGTGCCTCACCACCCTCGCAGTGAAGAATTTCTTCCAAATATCTAATCCAGATCTAGCCTATTTCAGTTCAAAGATATTTGCCCTTGTTTTGTCACTACATGCTCTTATTGAAAGTCCCTCTCCAGCTCTTTTGTAGGCCCTTTTAGGCACTGGAAGATGTTCTAAGGCCTTGCAAGGACTTCTTGGCTCCATCTCTTCTCCAAGATGAACAACCCTCGTTCTCTTAGCCTGTCCTCATAGGAGAGGTGGTCCAACCCTCTGATCACCTTCACGGCCCTTCTCTAGACTAACTCCAACAGTTCCACATCTTTCCTCTGCTGAGGATGCCAAGGCTGGATGCAGAACCCCAGGTGGGCTCTCACAAGAGTGGAATAGAGGGGCAGAATCACCCCCTGTGACCTGCTGGCAGCATTTATTTTGATGTAGCTCAGGATACAGTTGTGTTTCTGGGCTGTGAAGGTACATTGCTGGCTCATGTTGAGCTTCTCACCAACCAGTCAAGCAATAGCTGAGGTTTTGAAAAGCATATATTTTCTCTGAGCACAACACACACATTAATTGGTTATTAATTAGATCCCTAAATTAACCTTTGTTATAAATGGCTTTCCCTGATCTATGAATGTGGGAAATTTTGGGTTTTCCCTGCTACTCTAGCTGCGTGTGTTTTTACAGTGTAGTCTGGGGTCTTGTAAACCAAACATTTTAGATCAGTTTATGTGAAAATTCAATTCAAAATTTGAATGTCTAGAAAGAACAGGAAGACTTCCTGTGGTTCTTTGAGTACCTTTCCTACCGTCATTTCTGAGGCTTTGTTGTTATTGTTGTTGTTCCAGAGCACTTCAAGCACTCTCCCAGATTCTAACCCAATTGTCTCTGATTCCTGCGGAGTGCCCAACTGAGAAGAGACAGGAGTGGAATGAGTTGTCTCGTGCCTCTTTGGCAGCTACAGTTCAGTCACCCACATCTCAACCCCATCTTTGCCAGTCTGCCCCAACAGCCCCAGGGTGTTCTACATGCCCTTGGCTACACCTCTGGACAGTGTAATTTTCTCTCCTAGAAAATTTAGGATGGGCTGAAAATCTAGGAGGGGTAGTAAGAGGCTTTTTAACAGAAACCAGCAACAGGTAGCAATCCTGATCACCAGTCATGGGTTCCCTTATTTTACAAAGGGAAAAAAAAAAAAAAAAAAAAAAAAAAAAAAAAAAAAAAAAAAAAAGAAAAAAGAGAGAGAGAGAGAAAGAAAGAAAGAGAGAGAAAAAGAGAAAGAAAGAGAGAGAGAAAGAGAGAAAGAAAGAGAGAAAGAGAGAAAGTGAGAAAGAGAGAAAGCAAGCAAGAAAGCAAGAAAGCAAGAAAGCAAGAAAGCAAGAAAGCAAGAAAGCAAGCAAGCAAGCAAGCAAGCAAGAAAGAAACCAATATCAACCCCTCAGCCCTGCAGGAATATCCTTCACTTTGATCCTCATCTAATGCTGTCTTCATAGACCAGAAATGAGTTGGAGTTTTGCTAGCATAGAGAATGAAGAAAACACAGATTTCCAGTGTTTTTTGATACCTCTTTTCATCGCCAGACAAACAGAGAAGGTGCTTGCAAATTCCCTCAAAATAAAATGAAAGAATTTTGATGTTTAAGAACTATGTTAAATCAATTTTTAAGTTGACTGTTCTGGAGGTGAAATAACAAATTTGACATGTAGGGATAATGATGGCAATTATTGTGCTCGGTTACTGAAACTGAGAAGGTACTTGCTTTATTGACAGAGGACTAACAGCTTTATTAATATTCATTCCAAGTCAGAAGCAAGTACCCTGTTGGTAAGTAGCTCAATAGTACACATCACAATTTATAATAAGAAACTGTTGATCATACATGACACTCCCTGACATAAAATTGAAGATTTATAGTGCAGAGAATACATGAGGATATTAAAGTCTTGCACAGTGATCTGAGGAAGAGGTAGACAGAGGATACTTACTCAAATGTTAATTAAGAATTTTCCACATCAACACACCTTTTCCACTTCTTGCCACTGCATATTGAAATACCACAGGATACTTCAAATCATCATTTTAATTTTGTATATTTAGCACAATTCTGAGTATTTTTAATGTCTTCTGTACCTAAAAAAAAACCCCAAAACCCAAAACAAACAAACAAAAAAAAACCCCATAAATCTTTCAGCTGAAAATTCTTTCCAAAGAGAACATTAAAATATTTCAATGATTTTGACACCACTGGGCTAACTATTTTGAATAACATTTTTTTCTGATTTCTGATACATGATTGACACAGAGGATGAGGGAAAGAGAGGGATTATTCTTCTTTATCTTGGAAACACAAGAAGATGCTGAAAGCTTGTGGGAAGAGAGGAGAGAACTTTCCATGATAAAGATGGAGGAGACCACCCTATGGTTAGTGAGAATTGTGTACCCAAGTGTGGGGTACATACCATGACAGGAAAGACTTGGCCTCAAGCAAAAAGTCAGCAGGAGTGTAGTCAATAAGCAGATTCATGCACTTGCACTATTTCTAGTAGAAGTTGAGTCCTTTCAGAAATGGCAAGAGATACATTTGAGCAGTCATTTCAATTACATAGAGGATTTTGTGCAGCTGGAACCTACATTTCTGTGACTTTAACAGGGTGGCAACAAAGTCAGTGCACTACCATGAAAAGTAAAATAACGTCCTCTAAAATGCTGGCCAGAAAAAGGACTTCTCAGAAGTTATCTAGGGGAAAAGATCTGTAGCAACGAACTACTGTAAAGCCAGAAAGTAAAACTTGTTCTGAAAGCATAATGCTAAACAGAACTGGCTTCAGAGCTGGAGCCTTATAGCTGATGTATTAAAAACCAAAACCAAACCAAACCAACAAACCAAAACAGAACTCCAACCAAACAAACAAAAATCCCAAACAAAAAAACAAACAAAACAAACAAAAAAAACCCCTCAAAGGTGTCTTCCTTAATAAAGGCATCTGGACAAATCTCCCTTTTAAGTGGATTCTCCAGTGTCTATTAAAGCAGGAGCTCCCACTGCAGACTCCCCCAAAAGGTCTGTGCAGCTAGCTGTTTTCACAGACTTTGCAAGAGCCTAATTTCTGTTTACTAGACTTTTTGTTAAACCTAAATGAAAGCAGACAGCAAACTTCACCTTCTCATTTCTGTTGCTCTGAAAGCTTTTTAGACATGTATTTAGAATAGCCTTAATTTGAACATTTCTTTTAATGGAACACGGTAATGATGTTTTCTGGTAACCTCACTCATGAGTCTGCTAGTGATTTCATTTGTCCTTTGCATTTTGAGAGCCTGTATTTTGTCTGACTTCTGACACTTTAATGCACTCTGAACTCACAAAATTTTGGCCTCACATACTAGGAAAATCAGGACCTTGGAGAGATGACAAATCAAATACTTAGAATCAGTCAACAGTTTTGAAAATTAGGCTTATGTTCATATAAAAATTAGATTTAAAAAAAAAAAAAAAAAGAAAGAAAAAAAAAAAGAAGAGGAAATTTGTGAAGACTGTGAGGTAGCAAAAATACCTATGAGTAAGAGTGATAGGAATAGACTACAGTAATTGCATCAGGCACAACACCCATATAAACTTTTGGGGAGGTTCTATGTAGCAGTCTAAGCATGGTCAGGCTCCAGTTGAGGGGTTTTTTGAGATAATATTTGCCTACAGCATCTCTAAACCAAAGATCTGTTTCTGGGTGTTTGATTATCCAGACCAATGTTGACTACACACTTCCAGTATTAGGCTATAGTGCATGGTAGGGACTGAGAACACTTCTGTTTCCAGCTCAGTTGTTTTAAATAAATGTACAGGACAGTTTCCAATTCCTGATTGTTTCAGGTATCTCTCACCCTCATGGGCTATGGGTAAATATTCTTCATGGATAAAAACATTAGGATACAGTTAAATATTAACAACCATCTGTGCTCTATTCCTTTTAGGTCAAAACAAAAAGAACACAGTTTTATTCCTTTGTTTCAAGGACAAAGGACAGTGATGGTTGGAACTCTTTATATATGGTTAATGTGGCGAGGCCTAAACCACAGTCTCAGGAGAAGATTTCGGTTAAAAAGTGTGAAATTTTATGCAAATCCCCTTTGAATGGTCAAGACAGAGCAAGTGGACAGTGTAATGTTCAGCAGCATAAACCCGTGGCTGGGTCTTTGGTGTCCCAGACCCTGCAGGCTTGTGATAGCAAGGGTGCCTCAGACAGAAATTCAGGGTAGAGTTCACAGTGCATTGCTCAGGACAGGGAAAGTAATGGTGTGCTACCAATGCTTCCATGAGCTCCTCAGCAATATATCACCAAGTTACCTCAGGAGCAGGCTGCAGGCTGCACGTGTGTCAGGTCAAGTAATTCTGCACTATCTTAAGGTGGTGATTTGTCACTAGAGGACACAAAAACGATGATACTCACACAGTCAAGTCAGGGCAAAAAAAAGAGGGAAGTTTATTTTCTTGACCTCGCTTATATAGATTCTGGACAATGACCAGGGATTGGAGAACAAAGTTGATGCCTCTTCACCCCACCGGTCACACTATAAGTCCATCAATTGTCCCTTCTCCAAGGAGGAATGTGAAAACAAGCACTTTATTTACGTTACAATCGGTGAGAAGACTCCACTACAAAAATGCAAACAATCAGAAGTCTAAAAGAATAGACAACAGTGATTTACTTCTGCACAGGGAGCTGCAAGAGGCAGGGATGGTACTGTGCCATGTCCGTCTTGCCATGCCACGCTCCTGCTCACACTGCACTCACGTTGTTGGCCAGACAGTCACAAGGCTTTAAAATCATGGCATTTAAAATGAGACACATTTCTTTAACTAAGCAGCTCAAGGTAATTCTCTGGTGACTAGTGTCACCAAATTATGAAGAAAAGGAAGGAATTTATGCTGTTTTTGCCACAGTGAACTACCAACATTTACATGTCACTGGTCATCACTAAATGCTGAGAATACTTAACCATTACCTTGGGAAAAAAGTTCATGTCCAATAACTTTTTGCTTTGAACTGATGTCATTTGAAATCAGAGCAGAGAGTACAAAATGAAAAGGGTATGGTTATTTTTACAGCCAGAAATATGGCATTTTAATTTAAATAAGGTGAAAAAATTGAGGAGATGCTCAGAGAGATGGAAGAATAAAGGGTAAGAAAGGACAGAGACAAAAGAGCTATCAGGCCTAATGTTCAGAGAAATACTTATACCTGTAATACTGTCTAATTATTAAAAATACATTGCCCTGTAATGCTGCCAATTGGACTTGGCATTATCTGCTCCTTAGCTTTTGTGACAAAGTAGAGAAAGCTGCTCATATTTTTCTTAAAGTATGATATAACTGAAAATGTTCCAGTAAAAATGAATTTCATTAACCCTTTGGGAAATAATGTGAACCGGGCACCGGTAGCTTCCTCCAGAGAACAGAGACAGGCATTGGGGGACTATGACAGAGGAATTTGAGTAAAATCTTGACCAGAACTGCAAAAGAAGTCTGTGAGTTGGGTTATTATAGTGATGAAACCGCTATTTTCCCATAGAACAGCACAGCGGAAGATTTCTTTTGTTTTCCCAGAGGGAAGTGGCTGCGCCCCTGAGGAGGAGAAAAGAGTATCTCTCTAAGTAACTTCAGTCAATTCCAACAGCAAAGAAATTTGCAAGCAGCGACGTGTGACATGAAGTTTTCCCACAGAATTTAATTAGAAACTAAATTTATGGTCTAGCTGTTACATAGAAGTAACATCCTAAAGCTGTTACATGGAAGTAACATCAAATTCATTTAAAAGCTTAATTGAAAGTCACTTCAAAGGATTCCAGCATTCCTTTCTCAAAATGTTTTGTGTCTGTGTCGTTAGGCATTTTAAAAAATGTTTTAAATTTTTTTTTCATAATCCCATATGTCCCAAGCCCGATTGTAGTTTTACTACTAAATCATTAAGGACAGAAGTGAGTCTCTGGGATAAAAATTTCCCTTAAGCTTTTATGGGTTACTGATTATATACATACCAAGACCATTCTACTGTGTGTTTAAAAGAAAGAATAAATCTCTGCTGATCTCTCTGCAGAAGCTAGAGAGCATATTTAACTTTCCTTAAGGAGAGGTATAATGTGTAAACAAGGCTGGCACCGGTTATTTAATGCTTCATAAGCATAAAGCTGGGACAGCTCACTTTCCTTTGAAACCTAGCTTTGGTGTTTGGACCTTTTTGTTTGCATTGCCCATCCTTATTGATGTGTCAGACACCTCAGCTCTTCCCTGTGGGGAACAGCTGAGAAGGGTCATTGCTGTTAGAGAGTTCTTGAAAGAACTGATGTTTTCAACACCATTTCTGGGAAATAACTCTCCAAGATTTGCTTAGCTGTGGGGTTTCTGGACGCAGTCTGGGAAAGGGCAGCGCTGAATGATTCAGGTCCCATGAACTTTAACAGGCACAGAGAATAAGCAACACCGCCCAGAAGCAGCAAAACAGAGCAAAGTGAAGGGGACAGACTAGGAATATTTTAGTTGGGAGAGACCCTCTGGAAATCATCTAGTATTTGTATGAACAAGAGGTTGCAGGATGATATTCCTTCTGTGGCTACTCTGGCATGGAAATCCTCACAATCCTCTGCTGAAAAATTGTTTCCACCATGACCCTGAGAAGCGTTTCAGAAATCTTTCTCTTCAGAAAAAGACTTGTGGTCAAGTGGCTTTAAGCAATCTTGTTTCTTAAAGCTGTTGAAAAGAGATGTCAAATTTACACAGAAAACAGACAGAAAATCTGTCAAAATACATCAACGGTTGTATATATTTTAATTCCTCATATTTTTGTATATTTGGTTGGTTGGTTGGTTGGTTGGTTTTGTTTCTCTTGAAAGGTGTCCCAAAATGTAGGAAGGGCAGATGAAATTCACAGAGAAGCCCACTGAGCTCTGTAAAGCTGGGTCTGCCCATGTTTGCTGTCACCAGCACTGCTGACAGAAGTATCCCATCAAACTTTTTCCTGATCTGGTTGATTTTTCCCTAATTCAGAAACAGATCTTTTATAGCTGCTTTGGAGTCTGCACTAAAAAAGCAAAGACAACTTGCTCAGGGAGAAAGTAGTTATTTTGCACAGTTGATTGTTACTCACAGATTGACATGTGTGTCCAAGAAAAGGGCAGTGGAGATCATGGAGGGTCTGAAGCACAAGTGTTCTGAGTACAGCTGAGAAAGCTGGGGCTGTTTAGTCTGATGAAAAGGAAGCTCAGGGGGGGGACCGTAACACTCTCAGGTGTTATAACTTTCAGGTTATAACCTGAAAGGAGGGTGTCATGAGCAGGGTGTGTCAGTCTCTTCTCCCAGGTAACAAGTGTTGGGATGAGAGGAAATGGCCTCAAGTTGCACCAAGGGATGTCTAGATTGGATATTAGGAAAAAAAAATCTTCACAAAAAGGGTTGTTGAGCAGTGGAACAGTCTACTGAAGGAAGGGGAAGAGTCATCATCCCTGGAGGGATTTAAAAGCCTTGTAGGTGTGGCGCTTGGGGATGTGATTTAGTGGTAGATTTGACAGTGCTGGGCTGAACAGTTGGAATTGATGGACTTAAGGTCTTTTCCAATCTAAATTATTCCATCATTTGTGTGGATGCATTAAGTGACATGGGGTCACATAGAGTCACATGGAGCACCACAGACCAATTAATGGCTTTAAAATCACAGAGTGATGAACTGAGTTGAACTGGATGTACTTTCCAATACAAAACTTTTGTACCCCACTTCTGTTTCTGGAAGAAGAAAAATTTAACTTTATTTGAAAACCTGCCTGTGCAGCATAAACCTAGAACCAGTCCCCAGACAAGTATTTCTCTGCAGAAATTATTGTGCTGCATTTCCCTGGTAAAAATATGAGAGACCCAGCCCAAGGGGGAAGGAGAGAAGACAAACAGCCTAATAAAGTACTCATCCTGAATAATTCATTGGATTAAAAATGAAAAGAAATGTATGCATGTAATAAATTGTGTTTGTATTAATTATGTGGAGGGAAATGAGCAGGTCCTGCAGTCTTCCTAAATCTATTGGCCAGTGCTGGAGCAATGCAAGAGCGATGCCGAGGCAATGCCGAGGCAATGCCAAGGCAGTGCTGGGCTGCTGCCAAGTGATGCCAGGGCAGTTCAGGCTTGGTACCAGCTGATGTTGGGCAACACTGCAGTGATGCAGGCCAGTGCCAGGTGCTGCCAAGTCAGTGCCAGGGCAATGACCAGCCGTGCCAGGTGCTGACGAGTCAGTGCCAGGGTGAACCTTACTGTCACCAGGTGGTGCCAGGTGCTGCTGGACATTGCAGTGGTGCTGGGTGATGCCAGCACAAAGCCAGGCAATGCGAGTGTGGCCTGAGCGGTGCCAGGGCAGTGTCAGACCAATGCCAGGATGATGCTGGGTGGTTTCAGGGAGATGGCAGCTCCGTGCCAGGGCAATGCCAGGTGGTGCCAGGACAATGCTAGGTTGGTGCCAGGGCAATGTTGGAGGTGCCAGGACGATACCAGGGGTGCCAGAGCAATGCCAGGGGTGCCAGGGCAATGCCAGCTCGGTGCCAGCGTGATGCTGGGTGTGCCAGGGTGATGCCAGGTCAGCGCCAGGGAGATGCTGAGCCGGTGCCAGGGCGATGCCATGAGGGTGCCAGGACGATACCAGGTGGGTTCCAGGGAGATGCTGAGTCGGTGCCAGGGCGATGCCGGGAGTGCCCTGGCGATGCCGGGAGTGCCAGTGCGATGCCGGGGGTACCAGGGCTATGCCGAGTCGGTGTCAGGGTGATGTCGGGGGTACCAGGGTGGTGTCAGGGATGCAAGGGGCGATGCCAGGTGGGTGACAGGGTGACAGGGCCGGGGGTGCCAGGGCGATGCCAGGTGGGTGCCAGGGCGATGCCAGGCCGGTGCCCCGGCAGTGTCGGGGGTGCCAGGGCGATGCCAGGTGGGTGCCAGGGCGATGCCAGGTGGGTGCCAGGGCGATGCCAGGCCGGTGCCCCGGCAGTGCCGGGGTGCCAGGGCGATGCCAGGTGGGTGCCAGGGCGATGACAGGCCGGTGCCCCGGCGGTGCCGGGGCTGCCAGGGCGATGCCAGGTGGGTGCCAGGGCGATGCCAGGCCGGTGCCCCGGCAGTGCCGGGGTGCCAGGGCGATGCCAGGCCGGTGTCCCGGCGGTGACGGGGGTGCCAGGGCGATGCCAGGTGGGTGCCAGGGCGATGCAAGGCCGGCGCCGTCCCGGAGCGCCGGAGCCGCGGCGGCGGCCGGCGGTGCGATGGCGCCACCTGGCGGCGCGCTGCCGCCAGCGCAGGCGCGCAGTCCCCGCGCCCGGCCGCGGAAGCAGCGCCGCTCCCCGGGCGGGCCGGGGCCGAGCCGGGGCCGAGCGCCGCACCGCCCGCAGCGCCGCACCGCCCGCAGCGCCGCCGCCGAACCACGGAAAGGCGGGAAGGGAGTCCGAGCAAGCCCGGCAGCTCGTGTGCTGTCAGTGAAATTAGAAATTTTTTATAGTGGTAAAACAGCGGTCCAATAAAAATGTGCCGCCCGTCAGCAGAACTTACAGTGTTTTCAAGCTTTGTTATTCTAATACTTTGAAAATTTAATCTCTGTTGTCCCAAATGATTTTTTTCCCCCTTCTGATCTGCTATCCTTATAAGTGCTGTGGTTGTTATGGTGTAAGCAGCTCAGCTACCCCATGGAAAAAAGTTTTTCATTTTGTATAGTTATGTTTGTTTCATTTGGGCTTTGGCTTTTTTCCCTCCTTGATTTGGTTTTAATTTATTGGTTTTTAGCTCTGTGAAAATAATTCTTGTCCAAAAATCAGACGCTCAGGGCTGAAGATACCATGCTGCTGTTGCGAGGCTGCGTTCCTTCAAGAGCTGGTGATGATTCAGAGCTGTTGGCCTCTGCGTGCCCCCTTGTTTTGGGGAGATGCTTGAACAAGTGACTCAGTCCTGTGGATGCTCACGGCAGCAACTGCATTTTTTGAAAGAGCAAATGCTGTTTATGGCATGTCCTTCATTTTTCCTGCTATCATCTTTGTCCACTTGGAATTTTTATTCATTATATGCTCAGGGCAGAGCCAAGACTATTAAAAATTACTGTCTACATTTTCAATTTTCTAAATTCGTTAAAGCATTTTACATCCCAGTCCGTTTAGCTTCATTTTCCAAGGCAGCCTGCTGTGAGGCTTCTTTATCCAGACTGTGCAATCTAAAGATATGGGGGCTTCTCCTCCATGCAGAGTGCCTTTTTCCCACCTGTCATTCCACTCCCACCTTGGCCGACCACCTTGGGATTTGAGGACCACCTTGTCCACATGGTCACCTTTGCTGAGGCAAGGTGGGTTTTGGGACACGACTGTATTATGTAGGGCAAGGATTAAGCCTCCTAAACTACTACAGATGCCAGCATGAAAAACTGCAAACTCGCAAGTCTCCTGTCTCACTCTGTGTTGGATCTGGTTACTGTAATTGTTGGGGGTGTTGTGAAGATCTCAGGAGGAGAACACGTGGAGGGAGGATCCAGGATCAAGGAGTAGGTGAACATTACCTCGAGGAAAGTATTAAAAAATGGAGGACTCTTTTCAACAGTCATTTGTCTACAAGGACCAAGAAAAACAAGTCAGGTGTCTCCCCTCCAAGTTCATTTACAACAACTCCGGGTGAGAGATGGAAGAGCAGAAGAGGAAAGAAAGATAGTTACATCCAGATGAAGTCAGAGACGGGGCAGAATTGCAACCACGGGATGGCAGCATGGACAGACACCCAACAACACAGGGGGTCTAAGTAGCAGGGGCTAAGAGAGAGGATGACAAGTCAGGCAATGTTCATGGTAAAGATCATCTTGTTTGATGAAGACAACGCTACTGTGGAAGGAAATGATCTCCTGTTGGACGTCCAGATGGGAATTACATTGTCCTCAAAAAACTGTCTTTTCTGTAAAAATCAATTCATGGGCAAGCCCAGAGAACATAAGTCTACCAGGGAAGTGTTCAACATTGCCATTTGTTCACAGGACTGCTGTGAATTTCCTCAGGATCCTGGAGGTGTCTGACCAGCTGATTTCTAGGAACAATTTACAGTTTGGGACAGGAGTACAGTAGTAATGTTCAGCCAGACACTATGGGGCGTGGTCACCTGGGATTAAGTCCATCACCTCCTCCTCCAAGGCACTGAGCAGTACCTGACACAACCTTTCCCCTGAGACTGGGGAATGCCAGTGTCCAGAAAGTCTTGTCCCTGGGTGCTCTCTAATGTCCCCACTGACCCCTATCACTATCCCTGAGCCCATCCCCAGCTAATCTCTCCTAACACCTTTTCTAATCTAGTCTAAATAGCTGCTGGCAAACCCACTGATTCCGATTGTTAATTCTCCAGCCTCTCGGCTGGATCTGTCTGCTCACACAAGGCTGTCTCCCCTTTCTGCTGGTGACAGAACCGTACTGCCAGGGCAGTCACACGTCCCTGGGCATGGTGAGAGTTAGTGGCTTTCCAGCTGACTGAGATGGGATTTAGAGGGCATAGCATGGAAGTAGTGCATCATCATTGTACCTGGACAAAAGATACATGTTCTGATGCTGAGGTAAAACCTGTACACGTGTGGAAGAAGATCACATGCACACAAAACAAAGTTTGTAGCATATTCAAACACTGAGTGCCCCCGGAAACTGTGAAAGGCTGGATAGGAAGCAAGACTTTGCCACCAAAGACTCATCTAGGAGACTACATTAGGGAAATTAGGCACAGTACAAATCCTCTCTTTCTTTCTCTTTCTTTCTTTCTTTCTTTCTTTCTTTCTTTCTTTCTTTCTTTCTTTCTTTCTTTCTTTCTTTCTTTCTTTCTTTCTTTCTTTCTTTCTTTCTTTCTTTCTTTCTTTCTTTCTTTCTCCCTTTTATGTTTTACCAATTAATTACTGGGGTAAAATACTAGAATGTTTAATTTGTTTGATTAATTGTTTCACTTTACATTTTCATAGAAACACATGAACATATTTTCATATGTTCATATTCTTCTGTTCTAGCAAACAGTGCTAATATTGTTTTGCTGTAGAATTTTTCACATATTTTAGATATAGTGGATAAGTGGGTCATTTTTTCCACATCAAAACTCCCACAGAGCAAAACCTTTCATTACTGAACTTTTGCACGTCTGGGGTAGGTTTTAAGTCAATTCGATGTAAAACTGCTTCAGATATGTGAGTGGTGAAAACAGCAAAAGTAACAACAAATTTCAGATATTCCCTTTGCATGACTGGGTCAATTAGTTGGACAAAGACCTAATTAACACACAGTGTCTTCCATCTCACTCCGGCTCCTGTCTTAGGTTCTCTAATTGCCTGGGAAAAAGCATCTATGCTAAGCAGCTGCGACACGGAGGGGAGAAATCAGAAGTGACACAAATTCAGTACCCCGCGACTGCGGGTGAGCAGGAGGCCGAGTCACCATGCAACGCTAATGAGTGCAGTTATCGATTGAAACACAACCCGCTCGCGATGCTCCTTTTTGCAGTTTGCAGGGCGGTGGAGTCACATAACCCAGCTCAATCCTACAGGGAGAAACCTTCCCCGGCTCCTTGCCCAACGCATCTAGCGCTCCCCACACGGCTGCATTTGTCACCAATTAGGATGACACCTGACAGAGCAAACGCTTCCGGCAATGACCTGCTTTCCATTTACCGTGCTGCTGTAGTTTGTAACAAAACTTAGCCAGAAAAATTAACATTGATACTAGGCTGCCATGGAAAACTTGTTGAGTCATAATTTACGTGTTAATACCCATTGTCTGAGTGATTTCTTGTAACGAGCAATTCCATCCTTTGAAATATATGGGTGGAATCTTTCTCAATGGTGAAACAATATACATCTTTCTCCACTACCAGGTAAAAATCTACCTTCAAAGGCAAAAAAACCCCCTGCTTACAAGCTATTACCTTGAAGAGGACTATTAAAAATATGCTATAGAAAATCTGAAAGGAATTTCTGACTGTCTGCACACTGGTGTGGTCCTGTAGTAAACTTGACTTGAATGAGGCTCTTTAAGCTCACCCAAACTGGTGTCAATTTCCTTCCCAAGGATGTCTTCTCCTGTGGACTCACCCCCTGCCTTGGAAGGACTATAGGTGCAGTGCCACAGGCAACCTGGTCTGTGTTTGGTTTCAAGGATCAGAAGGATTTGATAGGCATTCACACAAGCATTTAAGCTTTCCAGTTTTTATTTTGACTGCCAATTTAATCTTATGTGGGTCCATCCAACCACTAGAATTAATTTTGTAAATTCAAAGATCTAATCTTTCCTGGGTGTAAATGCCTTGAAACATCAGTTACATAACCTGTAGATGAGGAGAAAATAGATGCAATAAATGTTTGACAGAAAATGCTAAGGATGTGTACTCACACTTTTGCAATCACTTCCAGTTAATTTCAGCAGGATCCTGAACATTTGGAGACTGGATTAGCCTACTGGCTGTGCTCTTCAGGGGAACTGTTACCTAGGAATCATTTTCATACTTAGTTTTCTGGATAAAAATGCACCACAATGAACCACAATATGCAGCTACCACCACACAGTCAGCCCAGAGTGAATAATTTTTCACAGCAAGAATCTACTGAAGTTTGAGAAGATTAGGGGTCACAGGAAAAGGACGTTTCTATAAATAATTAGATTAGAAACAATAAAGATGGAACTTATATTGAAAAACGTGGCTGTTTATGAGATGTGATCTGTGATTGCAGCTAAAAGAAATGTTCAGAGATAGATTTCAGAAGCAGTGTGGACTTTTCAACCTCCTCCTGCCAAGAGAAAAAGCCTAGGTTTTGGGTTAGAGCAGAAGCCACACTTTCTTATGTTAGTAGGCACTGTAGAGGACACAGCACCAAGTCAGCTTTATGCAGAGGACCCTGAGATAAAAATAGCCAGGGAAACTGCAACTTTTTATGCAACTTCTAATGCTTCTCTTATGCTTACTAACGGCCAGACCCAGGTGCACGTACTGTGGAGTGCTCCACAGCAGCCCTGTGATCTTTTTGGCTCCCACTGTAGCACTGGTGCAACCTGGGCTGGACATGGATGCTCCTCAGCCTGGTGAGAACAGGGTCACAGAGGCAACCAGGGAGCCCCAAGACTGAGGATGCGCCTCAGATGAATCCCAGTGGGGCATCAGGATGCAGTATCCCTGCCTCCCTGCGTGGCACGCGGGCAAGCAGAGCACTCTGGTCTGAGCTAAGCACACTCCACAGCACAGGCATGGCCCAGCTGGGTCCAGGCTCAAAGCATCGGGACTACACAAAGGGCTGACTTGTAAGGAGGACTTCATCCATGTTAACATAAATCCAGCAGGTGCAGGATGCCTCTTTTGTCAGTGTTCAGGGCCAGGTACTTAGCTGGTTTAAACCAGCACAACTGTTCTGGCATTTGTGGAGCCATGCAGATTTAAGGCAGCTGGACACAGCCCAATTATCAGCAAGTAACCACATTCTGAGGCTGTAATTTCAGCCTGAATAAAATATGAGTGGTTTATGTGACAATTAGAGTTTTCCTGTTAGAGTGATGGCCACATGAAGCCTCATTTCCCGCTGATATAATGCACATTACATTGCACCTGCCTACCAGACACGTAGGCCTGCCTGAGCTGTCACTGCTGCCGCGTCATGCGCGTTTTTTCTCAGCTCTGCCTGATTTTTTCCTGTCATGATTTCACTGTTGCTTTTCCAGTTGCAGCCGCTGTGCTGTGCTGTGCTGTGCAGTGCTGCCCAACCTGCTTTCCATCACAGACTCTCCCCACTGCTTTGGGAGAGAACACCTGAGAGGACACAGCGGTATCCCAGGGGTACCAGTTAAATACAGGTGCAGGCACAGCACAGGAGTGCAGCCCCCGGGTACTCAGGCAATCTGAAGACCTCATGCTACTTTGCAGCTTGGTGGCACTCACCCTGAGAGATTTTAACTGCTCCTTACCTGTAAGCTAAACATCTGGGTGTGCTGCAGCCAGAGATTTGAAGTGCAACCTCTTTTTTATTAGAACAGCAAATCTCAGCAAATTGCTTTCTGCTCGTCTCTGGAAAGTAAGACAATCACACTTCAGAGCTCAAGGCTCGCACTGGTTTTCCCCACGGTGTTTTCAGCATCACAGCCTAGATATTACCGCATTTACTGCGCTATCCATCTCTCCATGCACACACATGCCTACACTTGTTCCCCCCTTTTACACCATCTGGTAATCCCTGATACACTCCATCACTTTATCACCCAGGAAAGCAAAGAAGGAAAAGATAAGGAGCACAAAGGTACTCTAAGGGTTTATATTAATTAAGCACAGCTTAATCACTTGATTTGATTGTTGCTACATTTCTATAATAAGTCTATACTGAATCACTCAGAATGTTTTCCTTAATAAGCACAATAGCTCTATACCCACCTGTGAAGAAAGACAAGCAGGTGTGCAGGCCTACTTTAGGCAACAGGCTCCAGCTGGGATTACTCACCTCTCTACCACCCACAGCTACAAGAGAGCAGGATGTGCCTCTGTTGAGAGGCTTGGTAGTCATTCTTTCTATCTTAACTGAATTGGTTTTTTTAAAGTTTAGAAGCAAACCAGGGAAAAGCTGCACCGCCATCAATGGGAAGAAGAGAGTGAAAAGAAAAGGTACCGTGGCTGCCCGTAGTGTGCTTGGGGGAGCTCTTCTGTGGGGTTGGTTACCTTTTTGAGAGAAGCTTCTCTCTTTCTCTGCCCTGGGCTGGCTCCCCTCCCCTCCTAGTTACTCCTCTTATTTTCCTACCTTTTGTTAGACTTTATCTCTCCTTTAAATGCTCCTTTTCTAAGTGAGTCCTGGACCTAAAGTTAAAAAAATAAAATCTGATATTTGTGTGTCATAACTCTTCTTGTTTTGTTTCTATTTTTTTTTTTTTTTTCACCTGCTTCTTCTGCTGCTCTCATGCATTTGAATCCTAAAGCTTCTCGAGGACAAGGCCAAGTTCTTTGTGAGTTGCTGGTATAGTGACTATCAGAAGTCCTCAGGCGTTGTTTCTAACATGTTTAAAAAGGTGATAATGTTGTTTCGTGTACTTTGTTACTTATTACTGCTAACACTTGCACAACTAATGATTACTTGACGTGTGGTTAATTAAGGAACATTCAAAGTTGTTTCCTCTCATGTTTTTAAAATATCAGAAATATGTCTGAATGATTCCAAACTGTAGACAGCAGAAATGAGGCTCATATCAACTTAACCAAGGAGGAAATTGTCACACTTGTTATGCATAAATCAAAATTTTAAAAGGTCTTAATAGGGGAAATTGTCATTTAAATGATTGCTACTTATTCTGGAAATGCATAATTAGGGTATACATCTAAGTGATTTATTGTGTCCGGTATTATAAGGTTTCCAAATCATTGTGAAAATCCTCACAGGAAAGAGGGACGTGTTCCAGAGAACAGAGTTTTTATTTCTGTGTTACTTGCAATTATAGAAAAAAATTGTGAAGAGCATAATGTTTTTCCAACAAAACACCTATTTGACATACGCATGGTCCCATATTCAAATAGAGGTTTAGGAAGAAACAAAAGGGTCACATTCTGGCTTTGGTCTTGTTTTATGCTGAAAAGAACCTGGATAGCATTGAATCTGAGAACTGATGCCTTCTCCAAGCTTTTCCTCTCTCTGCCTTAGCAAATACAGGATGCTTGCTCTATGGAGATAAAAGTGGAGATCAGCAGCTTTGGAGGGTTTGATTCTTAGGGTGCTGTAGCGCTTTGTCATGTGTTTGCCTTTTGAGGAATTTATGTAATGACTTGGAGGTAGTACTGGCAACAGAGTGGTGAACCAGACCCACTGTGGCAATGTCTGAGTGCACATCTCATGTGGGTGAGTGAGGAGAAAAGATACACCTGAGCAGTGGGTGGGAAAGTGAGAGTGTATCCTTTTGCTGCTGCAGCCTTCTATGGTTGCAGGTGTCTTGTGAGACATATATGTAATTAGGATGAGAGTTTTTTATACTGCAAATTGTGAAGGTGTATGATTCCTTTTCATAAAGTACCTATTGATTTTGGGTAGGATTTGCTACCAAGCATCTTGATATACTTCTGTGCAAACCTTCCTGTCTTCTGAATTTTATTGCTGAAATTGATTCCTGTTGATGGTATTTCTGCCCTTGTATAAATAATGTGTTCTTGATGCCTCTTTCTGGAAGTGTTAATTCACTTTAATCATAACAGTCTCTGCACTGGAAATAAGAGTCACTGACATTACACAGAAGCAGGGAAACCCTAGAAGCGGAACACTTTTTTTTTCCCTGTGTAATGCAGTGTTATAACAGGCTGGGAGAGGAAGCATTTGAAGTGGCAAAGAAAAAGAATTACTCCAACCAAAATAGCATTATCTCTTCATAGTCTGTCACTGTCTTCTCTCCTGAAGTTGAGAAAAAGGCCTATTTCAGAAAGGAAATGGCACAGTATCTCCTTTGAAGCTCTTGGTGGCAGTGAAGTGTCACAAATATTTCAATGCAGAAATTGCAATTGGATTCCCTACATCAGGTTGAGAGTGGAGCCTGAGGATGTGTAACTTGAATTGTCCTGGGCTGGCCAGAGGCTCTGCAATTATTCTCATGCATTATTTACACCAGCTGCCTTTAAATATCACAGTCAGGATTTGTCTGTGGATTGTCTGCTCAGTTTGTGTTTAGATAGATGGTTCAATAACTAAGGGAACCAAAAGCAAAGTATATGTTACACTGAAATCCCTTCAGCTTTGCTGTATGCAGTTGTGACCTCTCACCTCTCCATGCATCTTTTTGGATTGGTGTTCAGGCTGTTGAAATGTACCTGATATAATTCACAACGTGATCTTTTGAGAGTAGGAACACTACCATTTTCCCCCCTTCCTTCTCACCAGGGATGTAAATGACTGAGTACCTCTGTTTTGCTAAGGAAAAGTTAATGCCATATAGATCAGGATACAGATGTGCTGTCAGCAAGCATAAGGAAGTGCCAAGCGTTTTTCCAACAGTCTAATGAGATGGGAGATGAAAAGTGTAGGGCTTTGGCTGCAAACTGGCCAGCAGTTGCCCACCCTGCACTGCTGCCTGCAGCTTGGTAAATATTCCCATTCCCCATCTTCCTTGTCCTGATGATTGCTGCTGATAGCTGCTGACAGATAATTAAAGATGTTTGGTGTAACACTGTCTGCAAGTGTTTGCAGAAGTGAAGTGGGCGTTTCACCTAGGGAGATCAGAGGGGAGGAGATATCTTATGAAGATAGATGAATGCAAAAGCAAATGTGTTTACAGAAAGACTTTAAAATGTTGTTTTCAAAACAAATAGCATTTTGACCTGACTATGGTAAAAATTTCCAGTTTATCTTTATTAGAGAAGAAGACTTCCCTCCTCTTCCATCTCCAAGAGAGGAGTTACCTGGTACTGCCGAACAAGGTCAGTCAGTTGTGATTTATGTTTTGCATTTATCACTTTGCAAACTTTGTTCAAAAACATAATTATTACTTAAATTGCCCAAACCAGACAATCCATTTCTTCTATTTGCTATTTTTTGGGACTCTTATTTTTTTAATGGGTTTCTGAGTCCCTTCAGATGCTTCTATGCTTTTTTATTTGTTACTTGTAGCTCAGGATTTACAGGTTGCTCCGTGGCCTTTGGCAGTGCATTTGGTTTTCCTTCTGCACATTACTATATTGCTGAACATACATTTTGCTGTCTCTTGAAGTTTGGCATAAGGCAATAAATAATTACTGGCTCAATTACCATTCTTTGCTTACATGGAAAAGCAAACTATTTTGCGGATGTTGACACAATAGTCAGTGAGCTGATGTGACCTAAGTGCTGCAGTAGTGAGGATTGTAGGCCTGAATCTTAATGCCTTTCTAGGCACACCTAAGGTGTCTGTTTATGGCCTCACTTGGGCTTGTTTGTGTGTTATCCTATTAGTTCCTGCTGCTTGCTTCCAAGGCATCACCGCCTGGACCCACAGGCTCTTTTCTTCATCCAGGTACTCTGCTGCTTCTACTTGCAAAGTACAAAGTGAGCAGGAGCGACAGGGCTGTAACACAGGTACCTTTCCACTGACAAACTCACAGTTAGTCTTTGGTTTTCTTTTTATTTCCACTTATCTTTCCCCTTGCTTCTGTGGCCTCCTATCCAGAGGGAAATCAGCACTTTGTGTTTCTGTGTTCAGGTGAACACTTCCTTTGCGAAATATTTCAGAGAAGCCTTAAAAGCTCCAGACTGCCAGCAGAGTTTACTCTCTTGGGGCAGCTGAAATGCCTGTTTTTCACACGCATCTTGTGGGCAGCAAAGTACAGTCAAATCCTGCCCAGTAAATTTGGTGTTATGGGGTGGCTTAGCAGAAGCTCACACAATAACAAGGGTTGCTGCCTTAATCAGGCAGGCATCTGCTAGACTGAGCTATTCTGCTGGAAATACATCATACTTTTCCTGAAAAAGTCTAATAAAAGCCGTGTGGCAATCAGGGTCTTGTCATCCCACATCTCTTTTGTCCTCAGCAGAGTACACATCCTGATCTGCCCTGTTGCATACTCCTCTTGGTAATCCTGCTGCAGAAGGAAATGTGGTCTGGTGTATACTAAAGGGCTGGTGAAAGTCCAGAGGTGACAGAGGTCACATACAATCCTCCACACTGCCCTGAGGGGTGCAGAAAGCCAAGGGATCTTTTCAGGAGATGGGCAGCACTGTGCTGTGAGCTGTGGTGGGCAGAGGGGACAGGCAGGCTCTGCTGATGCACAGCTCCACAGCAGCGGGAGCAGCTGCCTGACTGCCGGGCAAGATGCTGTCTCCATTGTTAGTGTGATGTTGTTAACAAGGGGAATGATTTCTTTTATGTGTGGATGGGAGCAAACTGTGGTCCAGGAAAGTGCTTGCATGGTGGTGCCCCTGGCAGCTGGTGGTGTCACTTGCTGCCTCAGAGACTGCAATGGCCCCAGAGCACTCATTCACAAAGTGAGTGTTGTCTAGTGTGGGTTTGCTTTGAGCACAGCTGTGATATAGCAGGGCAAAGATTCATTCCATGGTGACTCCCCTCCATGATCCCTCCCAAGTGCAATGGGAAGGATTTGGCATTGCAGGGATTTAGAGAATGAGACTTTCTGCACAGTTATGTCATGTCTTCAAACAAAGAATGGAAATGTTTAAAAAGATAACTTGGTGCACAAAGTTTTTAAATGCTACTAAGAAGTAGAAACAGAACTGGCAGAGCTGAGGTGTTCTTGTACGTACCTGATGTTCTGGGGTTTTTTAAGTTATAAGCACCTGGTGTATTGACAACATTTCAATGATGTTCTGCTTTGGGACTTATTTTGAGGAATCATATCAAAGCAAATCACACTAAAAGAGATTGCCAAGCATGCCAGTATTACAGCTTGTCTTAAGGTAAATGTTGGACCTATATATGTGGTCTAGAAATAGCCTGGCATGGTAAAAGGAATATTTGAGCCAAAGAGCTATGTTTTAACAGCTGGGGAAGATAGCATTTCTCAACTGCTTCTCCCCTCCTAAATAACTGTGTCTCTCATTGTAATTGTTCCAATTCTGTTCTGTGAACTGTGACTATGTAGTTAATGAAAGTTGAAATGGGAGCTAGAGGATGAAGTAGAGCTTTGAACACCCATAATAAGGTAGAATTAAACAGAGGGACCAGAAAGCTATATCCTTGCTCGCAATGAGTAGCATCCTCTTTCTGTGCTGGCCTCATTAGAGAAAAAGGGACTACAGAGACTCAAGTTCCATTTAATATGAATTAATCTATCAACAGTCTGGTCTGGGATTAAAAGCAGAATTAAGTTTTAATGGAGCATAAACACTTTAAGGGTTTTCCATTTTTTCAAATTTGTTCCTTTCCTGAAAAAACGAGATAAGTGCCTAATGCAAATGTGGGACTGGGTAACATGCTGTGAGTGAGGGGAAGATGATTTAGGTGAGTGAATTCATTTTCAAATAGAAGCAGCGGAGATGGATGACAAGAGAAGTTAAACAAATAGCACATAATTAATTCTCACAATTTTACCTAATGCTTTGTGACATGGCTGTCACTAACATTGTCAGAAGCTATAAGTGAAATGGGATTGAAAAAATATCCAGGCAGCAGTAATCTCAGCGTGTTGGAAAAATGTTTTTTTAAGATGCATGTCTCTGGCTATATACAGCTCAAATACACATGAAAGAGGAACTTAAAAAGCTTAAGTTGTTCTGTATTGACTTTCATCTTAGATGGCTGCTCTCACTCCAACTAGCAATATATAACCCATATGATTTTAAAAATTGTATTTATCTTTATGTGACTGCCCTCCAGGGCACTGTCTAGAGTTATAAAAAGGCCATTGATGCATCTGATGTATCATTTTTACTGATTAATATATAGATACATCATTGGGATTTTTTTTTTTCCCAAAAAAAAGCTTTGAAAGCTTTGGGTTTCCCTGCTAATGCACCTGAGACTGGCAGTGTCAACAGAACAGATATTTAGAAGATCTTGTCAATGGAAACAATGCATATGAAGATCCAGTCACAAATGGACTTTGGATTATCATTGCACAGGCCTTACAAGTTTTTCCAGCTGAATTTTACTGAGAATTAACTATTTCCCGTGACTACAAATGCAGTTGGCCACCTTCACATTGGACCTGGAGACTCTGTCAAATTTTCCAGCAAATAATATACTATTATCAATCCCAGCTGGTCATGTTGGGTCTCTAGCTGGCTGTGTTAACTGTGTCTTGTTAGTTGTTTACTGGAAAAATATTTTTGTAGAGAAAATATGGTTCCTTTGATATAAGCTAAAAGAATAATAATAGGCTCTGGGCCCAGACCCGCTGCTGATTGTCTGAAACTATTGGCTATTTTTCTGATAGATAAAGACTGCCCAGTACCTAGACATGCAATGGCCTGGGCTGTTCTGTAGATATGTTTTCGGAAGCAGTGTAAGAATTTGGTATTTAAGTAAATATGAAATGCTGTTAGCCCAGGCTTTCATTATTCTTTTTGTAATAAATGTTTTGCTAGTAGAAGCCAAAAAGTAGACCATGGATTGTGGCATCTGAATTTGAAGTGAGATATAGCATTTCTAGAAAAAGCTTTTTTGCGATTTCTTCATCTGCCAATGCTAATTATAAGATGGAGCAAACTTAAATATATTTGCAAGTGGTGTCAACTGGCTTCATGTGCTAAATAAGAATATGTGTCACCAGACAACTTGGATTTTTGATTAGAAAATATCTTGGCCACATCTGCACCTGCTGTTGGCTCAAGCACTTGAATCTAGAAGTGTATTACTTCTAGATTTTTCTAGACACAACTTACCTGAGTTATTGTGATTTAATCTAGTGGGAAATAGCTGACTGTGAGTTTTTCTTTTCTTTAACCTTGTTAATTTGAATTCCTATAGAATATTTTTTATTGCAACTCTTACTTATTCTTTCTTATGTTCTGGCTTAAATCACTTGTACAAGATATCTCCAGTTCACTTGCTTTAATCCTTGCTCAGAAAAGGCTGTCAAAATTTCTCACAAACTTGTAAAGCAGAAACCTTCATCCAACAGAGATAAGTATCTGGAAGAGACAGCATAGTTAGAGGTAAAAATTCCAGCAGATGTGTTGTTTTCGGGATATTCAGCATCTTTAACAGATAAATATTCAGCAAGCTGCAAATATTAGCAGGCACATCTGACTGGGATATGGGCCATCAGCTGGTCAGCCACAGAACAGTGTGCAACAAATAAGCACTTGTATGATAAGAGTGTTTCCTCTCTCTGCTTTTTCCTCCAAACTGTCAGGGACAGTCACAGCTATTGGCAGTGACACTGATGGCTTGACAAGGGCAGCTTCTAACTTTTGAGGTCAACACCAGGGTTTGAAATTCTATATCTGTTCTAATCTTTGTCCTAATACTTTCCATTTACCAAGTTTGCAATATACTGCAGAGTTTTCCTGGGGGTTACACTGAGGAAAATGCACAAAGGTGCCAAAACCCCAGTGATTGTAGGGAGAGGACAGAGAGAAGAATCAAAACTTCTGACCAGGTCGAGACCATTCAGGGAGCCAGGCTGTGGCCATTCAAAAATCACTACAGGAATAATGAAAGGACTTATTCCGTAGACAGCAAGTGGGACAATTCTCTGTAGGAGCCCTTTGAGGATAGAAGAAAGATGCACAAAATGAAACCATCCTCTGATGAGACGCTAACATCATAATACTGGCTACAGCAGTAAAAAAAGATTAAATTGAAACTTTTTCTAGGTTCTAGGCCAGTTTCAGAGGTCATAAAAAGCAACTGAGAAAACAGCTAAATTGGAAGCCAAAGAACTTTTTAGCTTGACTTGCACCAAGTTTTCAATGAAGATAATCATTAAACAGAAATCCCTCCTGGTTTAGGAAGGTGCAAAACTTTATATTTCCTAAAAATGAAAGTCAGGCAAGAATTGTTTGATATTCCATGGTTTTTCAGTGACAAATCAATGCTGAGAGTTATAAAATGTCTGAATATATTTGTTGGGGAAACTACAGAAGTGTGCAACTTCTAGCTGCTGTGGGATGTTAGAAGGAAGATGTATCCAAATTGCTGGTGACTCTATTCTTAGTCTCTGTACTCTTGGTAAAAACTGATTTGCAACTGTCTCCTGGGTATCACTTAAAAATTGAAATTTAATCTGCAGGAGGATAGAAGTGACTAAAACTTTCCCATCTTCTCCATACCAAAGGCTATGAAGGGATGGAGGTAGGCACCATATGAAGTGGAGGGCCTTAATCTGCCAGAGTTGCCCCACTTTTGCTGTGTGTGGCAGCAAAATATGGCTTACCAGTGCAGCAGAGCACATCACTGATATCTGCCAGGTGACTTGATTTTTTTTCTTTTACTCTCTTCTCTTAAGATCTTAGAGAAAATTTTTATTATGTGGACAACCATGATGCTTGTTGCTATTGACATGAAGACAAGTAGGATTTTGCTTTGGTGGGGCTTGGGCATAAGTATGTGGACTTGGGATCAAGTTGGCAACAGTACTGAAAGTTCTGTGATTATTTTTTCTAAAGGTTATGGAAAATATTTGGCTTAATAATCGGATGTTTAAAAAAATGTTGGGCAAAAGCATGTTATAGTTGTACCATGAAGAGTTGTCAATCCTTGAAGGCTGGAGACCAGAAACCTGGCCTTCTTAAATTTTGAATAAGAAGGGAGCAGCTTCCCAAAGAGGGGGTCTATCTAGCATGGCAAACTTCTTCCCCACCCCACATATTTATTTATCTGCTCTTGTCAGAGGGCTCTTTTGTGCTGTTCTTGCTAAAGAATGTCCCAAGAGCTTTGGCATGAGGCTGCTGAGGCTGTATTAGCATCATGAGCTGGCTTGCACTGGACTTCATCTTGCTGTGGAAAGACAGGCCAGTGCTCCAGCAGCAGTATGGCCTAGAGGAGCTACAGAAATTGAGGCAGACATAAATCTGGTCATTGAGGAAATAAGATGTTCCAGTGTCAAAGATACTTAAATTAGAAGGATCCTCTAAATTTGTTGGTTCAAGATAACCACCTTCTGTTTCATAGCTGTTTTATTGCCACCTTTCTGTTACCATTGACTCAAGTGTTTTCCCGTGCCTAGTCAGCCCTTAGTGAAATGAAATGTGTGTCAGTTGTGTGCCTTGGTAGCTCCATGAGCTTTCCCAAACTCTGCCCTTGCTTGGGGATGTGCTGAGGGATACAGCTGGAAAAGAAAGTGGAGTCTTGGGCTGATTACATATGTTATGAAAGCAAAACCTGGGCTTGACAGTGGCCCTTCTCCAAAGCAGCAAGAAAAAATACACAGCTCTAAAGGATAAAAATATCTTTAGGTCCCCAGTAGCTCCAAGAGAACAGTTGTTTCACAGCATGTTAGTCTGTTACATACTAATTTTCCTAAGAGTCTTGAATAGACTTTTTTTTTTACTGTTTTGAAAAATGGTGTGAGGCAGGTAAATTTTTGTGGGCTTTTTTATTTTAAAGTTATGTAAATGTATGCTGTGGGAAGACTTGTATGAAATGCTATTTGTATACCTGGGAGACTGTTTGATGAGGTATTATTGCCATTTGCTCTGTGATTCTAGACACTATGAAAAGGCCTTAATGTCACATGTTAAGCACAAATAGAGATACAGCAGAACAGGGGAGTGATTCATAAGAATAGCACTGTGCTTTGCTGCTACTGCTGCTCTGCTCGTGATTGGCCGGAAACCTATAGTGAAAAGCAAACCTGCAGCTTAAAAAGGCTTTTCAGGTCTTAAATTACAAAAACCTCTCTGTCGGCTTGGCTGACTTCTTCTGAGCTTTAAGCCGTCCAGTTTCCCTCAGATGACCTAACTTGTGGTACTTTCATTAGCCCTGCACAGTTTGGTCCCTGGGAAAGAAACTTGCAGGCAGAGACCAAGTGTGACTGTTCACAATGCTCAGGACTCCCAAAATTGCAGGAAAGTTGGTGAAATGGCATATGCAGCTTGTGTGAGAAGTAGAATTATGCTGAAGACTGTCAGCTTAAAAAAAAAAAAAACCACGCTAAACCAACATACCCTTCAGTTAGAGAATACAGTGCCCAATTCAGCTTGCAGCCAGCTGGTTTTCTTGACAGGGAAGGTGCCACATGGAAGTTCTGGGTGACTGGGTGAGCCCTTTCTGCTCCCTGAACATGCATGCCTGAAGCCAGCGTAGATCTCTCTGTGGGGTTATGGAGGCTGCAAGCCCCTGTCTGACAGCATGATCCAGAGCTCAGGAGAAAGGAAGGCTTCTGTTTTCTGCTGCCTCCAAAGTGTCTGAAACTGTCCACTGCATGGGTTCTGGAGGAGGAGGAAATATACAGTGTTATCTGTTGTTCAGGTCACAAGAGACTATTCTGGTCATCTAGTATTTGGGGCTTTCTTTACATTATGGACCTCAAGGGGATCTTTCCTACATTGGACTGAGTTATCTCCTTAAATATTTAATCTTTAAAAACTCCAGCCTCTACTGAATCTACCACCTACCAGATAAGCTCTTTCAATGTCTAATTATCCTCACAACAAAGAATTTCAAGGTTGAACTTGTAGAGCTGTTTTTCTTTTGGGTTTTTTTGGTTGGTTTTGGGGTTTTTTGGGGGGTGGGGGGCCGATATTATCTAGCTCTTCTCTCTGGTTGTTTTTTTTTCTGTAAATCCTTTCTGCTAGATTAAAATAACATGAAAAAATCTGAAATATATAGGTATACTTATGACCTTTGTATTTAATTTTCAAAATTGTGTTGCTTATTAGAACAGGTTTTATTTAAAGAACAGTGCCACTGGGAGGGAGGGAATACTAAAGTCTAATGAATAAAGCCTGCTCTCACTGATTAAACCCCGAACTTTTGGATTAACATGTTTTCACCACTCTCTCTTGCTTTAATTGCTTCTTGCACATGTCTATCTACAATGTCTTTATCGGTTCTTGATCAGGTCTTCCAATTCCTTGACTTTCACAGCCTGTGTCATGTTTTGATTCAAATGTGTATCTCAATGTTCTTTGGAATGAACGGTTTGGCGGCAAGTCCTTTAAATGTGACGTGAACTTCTGCCATTGGAAAATGCAGAACAGCTGTACTGGGACAAACCAGAGGTTCATCTTGTCCATCAGCCTCTTTCCAGGAACATCTGAAACAGATGCTCCTGGGAAGATGATTTAAAAAGAAAAAACCAAACTGATCTCCCTCTTGGCTGCCCCCCAAATTACCAATGCAAGTCAGCATAGATGCCAAAGCAGGGAGACTTTAGAAAAATAGAATTTGGAAGTAATTTTTGCTTCTAGGTCAGGCATGAGATTATTTCATGGGTGAACACATCTAGAGACACACAATACCATTTAGTCTGAAGTAATCTGCATGGTGATCAGTTTAGGCTGTGTGAAACTGTGATGAGTGAACTGAAGAAGCTCTAAAACAAAGCATGTGAAAAAGATTGTTTTGGGTTTTTTTCTTTTATGGCTCAAAAAAGGCTAACATAAGCACATAAATTCTCTTTCTGTTTAAAGGAGAAAAATAAAAGGGAAAAATAGAGTACTTAGTAGTGGTAGAAGGGAAGAGAAGAAAAGGAGGACTGAAATGGATTTTTTGAGTCTTACACTTGCATGCTTTGTTGACTTAATATGATTTCTAAATGGAGGAAGATGATGATGCAATCAAGAAAAAAAATAAAAATCCTGGCTACTGATTCTATGTATAACTCTATCTGCAGGCTTTTTTAAGACATTACAGCCATTTTGTTTTCAGCTTATCAATATAAAATACAAATGATTTCTCCAGCATGTATCTCTGTGCAACCCCTCTCCTATATTTCAGATAACCAAGTTTCTCTCTTTGTAACATGAACTGGACTTGCCACTCCACAGTATGGAGAAGGTGAAAGAGAGATATGATTTTGTGGGAGGGAAAAAAACATGCAGTTTTTTTGCAAGACTCTTGCCACAACTGAAGAGCTGTGCACATAAACTTATGCTTCTATCCTGGGGCAATTTGGTTTCAAATGGGTCTACCACGGACATGCAGGTGGCAAGAATATTGAAAAAAGGGAAGGAGTAAGCTGTGAAAAGAGGGGAGGGGAAATAAAATGCAAATTGTCTGCATTGCTCTGTCTCTGTTCCAGAGAACTGAGTGGACACAGACAAAACCACAAAATGAATGATGACTAAGCACAAAATTATTTGCAGTTCCCAGAATAAAGTCTGGAATCACCAGACTTTTAAAATCAGTTTTATTTTGTTGTTGATTATGCAGGTCTGAGCTACAAACCCAAATTTTGTTCCTTACAGCCAAAGCTTGACTTGAGACTATTTTCTTTTCTGTGCTCTGATGATGTAGGGCAAAAAAGTCATGTAGCTGAGAGCCAGATGCCAACACTAGCAGGGGTCTGAAATGAGAATAGGAACAGCTTTTGCTGAGCAGAAGCCATAATGCCATACTGCAGCAGAACATAGTTTAGTGCTTCAGCAAACCCATATTTATAGAAACCTTCAGCACACAGCTATGGTCACACGTCTGAAGGTTGCCTTTCACCCCCTTGTAAATATTTTTCAAACAAGACAGAAGGGTGGGAGATAGGAGAAAGCTCAGATGATGTTTAAATCTCTACAGTACTGGAATTTCAATACCTGCTGCAGAACAGCTAGCCTTTGCCTCCTAATCTGAAATACCAGAACTCACTCTTCTGAAGCTTTTGCCAATTTTCACACCCCCTTCCCACCCCCACAGCCTCACCACTACCGTCAGCATTTGCTATGCCATTTTGCTTTATTGCTAACTTGCTAAATATAAGTATGAGATTTTTCTTTCTTCTGAGAGCTCTGCTGTGCCATAAGCACTGAATTTTGACAACTTCTCCCCTCAAACCACTGAAAGCTATGGACTGCCTGCGGAGGAGCCTAAGTCCATCTTGGGTGAAATCTTGTCTCCTGCACCCAAGAAAGCTCTTCAGTTGGCCTATTCATGGTGTCATCTGGCAGTGAGGATTCCCCAATTTTAAACAGATCCAATCCTCTTCAACTGCTGAGGAAAGTTTACAATCCAGGCTTGGGTATTCTTGTTCATTATTAGCCAGTTTGCTTTTGATGCAGTCCTAGTCTCTCTTTTTCTGGAGAAACCAGGGCTTAATTTTCATCTCCGACCCAACACTAGAGCAGTCAGTGGTGTTGTTGCTCTTTCTGTCCACGTCCTCTCTGGGAAGCAGGAGATCTGGACGTGAGTCCCTTCTGTTCCAGCATTGACACTTCTCAGCTTTGAGGTATTGCCCCAGTTACTAGACTAGAGACCTGCTTTTGCACCCCAAAGGAAGATGAGCTACCAGCCTGAGCAAATGTCCCCTGAGTAAGCAGAGGGACTATGGCATGGAGGTGGAGTTGCTGTGAGGGTGGTAAGATGGAGTACTGTTGCATTACATGTTCAGGTTGTTTCATGGACACGTATGAATAAAGACTGCATTGAGAGCAGGGACTTCAGCAGATCTCTGGTTCAGCCTTCATCTCCGAGCAGAGTGACCAGATCAGATTGCTATGGGATTTCTGGTCTTGGAAACCACAAGACATATCTTGCACTGCCTCCCTTGCCAATCTGAATCAGTGCACAGCTGTTTTCAGGGTGCAAGAATCTCTCTTTGAATCCAGACTGTGCCTCATACTTCTCCCAATGCCCAGTATCTTCCCACTGTGCACAACTATGGTGAGAATGCCTCCATTTACTGAGCAACCTCAAAGGCACTGAGGGTCTCCTGTTAGATGCCTCTGGAGCTGTATTGTCTTGGTTGAACATGCCTTGGTCCTTCAACCTCTCCTCAGAGGGCAGGTGCTCTTATCCTGACCAACCTAGTGGTTCTTTGCTGAACTTCTCTGTTGGGGGACCCAAAATCTGTGCACAGTATTGCAAATGCAATAAAATCAATGCTTATCTGAAAGGGGTCATCCCCTCTCTTGATCTGCTGGCTATGCTTCTGATACCAGCAGCTCAAGATTGCTGTACAGCCTTCTGTGCTGCTAGGGCATGCTGCTGGCTCACATTCAGCTGCTTGTCCTTCATGGCCTCTGAGGCCTTTTCAGAAGATGAACTCCACAGGCAGTGAATTGCTGAAGGACTCTGGAGCGCTCTTCAAATGCCCTGATGTCTTCATTGCCCATAGAGAGAATTGACTCACTTTTCCTCTGAAGGAAGCTTTATAAATCTGACCGTGTTTACCCTACCAGTCTTTGTTCAAGAACAGTGCTGGGTCATCTGGAGAATGTTATTTCAGTGAAATATGTATTGCCTGGATAACTGTCAACTATGCAGCTCCTTTTCAGCATTTTCAGAAGCACCTGAAGATTTAACTGGAATGAAAACAATTATTCCAAATTACAGATTTTATGCAGGTATTCCAGTAAAAATAGGTGCAAGGGATTATATCAGAACATGCATGCACATAAAGATTTTCTTGGTTACCACTGCTCCTGATAGTAGCAGCTACTGGTGTGGTGTCAGGCTACTTATGCACAGGAACAGGTGTAACCATGCACCTTCCTGCTTTCACCCTTCCATGGCTTGTACCCAACATTGAATGGTTGGGCCAGCACCACTCCTTCTGTGTCTGACTGCACCTCTTCTTCTGCTCTCCATTGCCTTTCAGTGTCATCTCCTTTCTTTATTGCTTATCCCCCTTTTTTAGCTGTTTCTAGATGTGCCTTTTTCTTAGGATGAGTTGTGGCTCTCAGATAAATATCCCATATTGTGGAGAGACAAATCATCTTCTCAGTCTCTACTTGCAACTCTGAAATGCTGAGACTGGAGGTTATTGCCAAATTGTCAGGACAGATCAGCAGTGAGGGCTTATCCAAAGGTCACTGTTGGAAACTCAGGGTATTTCTGGAAAGTGGATCCAGTGTAGTCTGCAAGATAGTTGTTTGCTAGCAAATGCAGAGGCCTGGTCTTACAGCTCTGTGAATGACCTTATTGGCCTCAGTGGGACTGTTATGTGACAGGGATTGCAGGATCAGATTCTCCAGTATGTTTAATAAATTATGCTTGTCCATGGGGAAAATGATTTGTTTAACCATTCATGAATGCGTGCATTTTGAGAAAGAATTTTGCAAAATTTTGCTTACAGTTTCCAAAGTAAAAGAGCAAATTTCCTGTCTACTTCTAAAAATGTAACATTGTCATCTTGACATTAAGACAATCTGAAACAACTCATATAATGGGATCTAATTTACAGTGCGGAATCATTATCTTCCATCATCACAGTTAGCTACAAATAATGAAGTAAAGCAGTACAGCACTTAAACAGAGGGAAATGTTCACATTAATGCAAAAAGTAAATTTGTGAGACCATGTTCACAGTCAGTGGTCTGTCTGATTTCCCTCTGCCTCCTCCCCCACCTTTAATTTCAAGCATGAAGAAGGATGGGCTACAGTAGTAAGGAAAATACAGGTCTTTCTTCTTTCTCTGCTCAGCTTCAGGGGTCAGGAGACAAGTCTGCATGGGTTCTCTCATAACCAAGTATCACAGAGCCAGGATGGGAGGTGACTGCATTCTGTAGCCTGCAAAAAAATGTGCAAAGGCTACATTTGCAAGGGGGGACTTACTGGCCTTGATTTAAGACATCTGCAAACAACAGTGCTGGAAAGCTGAGTGTTTTCCTACTTCATGCTTCTGTAAACAAGGTAAAAAGCTGTAAAATCTGTGTTAGGGTTACAGTGCAAGTGGTGTTTAGCTAACTGCAGAGTGGTTTGGCCTCCAGGCTAGGAGAAGTTGCCCAGCTGTCATGGTTTAACCCCAGCTGTCTGTCAAGTGCCACACAACTGCTTGCTCACTGCCTCCCACCCCAGTGAAGAGGAGAATCAGAAACTAAAGGTAATCCTTGTGGGTTGAGATAAATTTAATAATAGAAACAAGCAAAAGAACAAAAAAACTGTGATGAAAAGAGGAATAAAACCCAAGAGGAACAAGTGATGCACAATACAATTTCTCACCATCCGTTGACCAATGCCTAACCTGTTCCTGGGCAGATCTCTGTGGCTCCCAGGCAATTTTCCCCAGTTTATATAGTGAGAAGGACATTCCACGGTATGGAATATCCCTTTGGCCAGTTCAGGTCACCTGTTCTGGCTGTGCTCCCTCCTGTTGTTGTGGCAGAGCCTAGGCAACAGAAAATACCTTTATTCAGAGGAAGCACTACCTAGCAACAACAAAAACATCTGAGTTTTCAATATTACTCTCATACTAAATCCATAACATAGCACCGTACCAGATACATAGAAGAATAATTCTTCTATTTCAGCTGAAACAAAACCACCACCATTGTCCTTCTTATAGATGAAAAGCCAGCACCTGAGCGAAGAGTTCAGAAATAACAAAGTGAGTGCTACTGCAGCTGTGTGCTCTGTGGGATGCACTTGGAGTCTGTCTGTGCCCCAAATGGGTGTGGGATACCTCTCTGCCACCTTCAGAATCTGGCCTGGTTATTGCTTTTCCCTTGTAACAGCAGCTGCTTCTGCCTGTGAGAGCAGTCATTTGCACTGGTAGAAACAAGTTCTGGACAGCTGAAGATCAGAACGCAGACATCTACTAAAAACGAGGCTTCAGGTTAAAAAAGAAGAACCAAACCCTTTCACATTTATCCTAAAAAACTAGAGCACAAACTGAAAACCTCTAGGGCTGAGCACCCAAACTTGTGAAATGCAGCCAGAATATGTTGTCTAGTCCAAAGGGTCTACAAAACTCTCTTCAGGTGCCTCACTGCACAAACCTTATACCCATGCCTCATTTGCTGCAAATCCTAATCGGTCACGGGAACAAAGGCAGGAGAGGGATCAAGAAAGTGCCAGAGTCTTACTCCTCACTAGTACAGACTGTTAGTGGTGTGTGGGAACACTGCACCTCGATCATGAGCAAGCGCGATGTGCCTCACGCTGTCCTGAAGTCATGAACGCTGTCAAAGCATACTGTTGTCCTGATGGGCCTTGGCTTTGTCAGCATCTAGGGCTTTTGAAGGGCAGCAATCTTTGCCCTGTTTGAGAAGGCTAACACACCTCAGGGGAATAAACAAACCTTTGTAGTCCTCAGAGGTGAGCAGTGGGGCCCAGTAGCACTCCCAGAACACAGATCTACAAAGAGGTCAAGTCAGGTTTCCCTCCATCTCTAGGACATCACGAATGAAAGACAGGCTTAAGGTTTTTTGTGAGGAAAGACAAATTGCCTCGGACATGAATTTCTCAAATGTTATTTGGAAGTTTAAGTCCTTTTATTTATTGAATTTCTCCCAAAGCATGCACAGAGATGGCAGGGTTTATTAACATAGCTTATGAAAGATGTTGCACTAATTACTTAGTTCCACATGATGTGTTAGGAGATATGGGATTAATAAATGTAGTTTGTTATTAAAAAATAAAAAATTGTCAAGGAGGTAAGATATGCACTGCAATATGCTTGCTTATCAAGCCCTTGGTCTTTCAATCTTTAAAGCTTATCAGCATTTCCAGATGAATGAACTGTTTGTGAAGTATTTGTTGTGCCTTGCTTGAGATGGATGACACAATACTACTGTCAGATATCCAGCTTTCTCAAAGTTTAAGCAAAAGTGCAAACAAATCCAGATATTTAAGCACATGTACAACTTGTTAGGTTAGTCTTTCATTAATAGTTTTCCTTAGCTTGCTGTCTCAAGATATAAAGGCATCTCCCAAATAAGTTGAGTTAGACTATATTCTCCTCATTGTACACAATCCTCAACCTTAGGAGTTCCAAAAATCCTCTTTCTTGACCATCTTTGCTCAGAGTACTTGGTGACTCCTGAGTATTGTGTGGTGATGGATTTGAGTGGGTTTTGTGCTTCAGTTTGGTTTAGATTTGGTTGGCAGGTTGTGGTTTGGAGTTTTTTGTTGTTTGGTGGATTTGGTAAGTAAGTAAAAATTTGGAGGCTTACAAAGGATTCACAATTGAAGTAATGAGATTGTTTTAATAAGGCTCTTGCTTTGAGCTAGTTGTGTAATGAATGGTTAATGTTTTCTAAACAGATTCCTGAATCTATTTTGAAGATGGATGTGTTAGATTCTCTCATTATGTACACCTGTGCTATGTGCTTCTCTGATGGATGGGGTTTATATATTTGGACAGTTTTCTGCCATTAATTTCTAATTAGATACTTGTCAACAGTGTGAATTGGTATTGCTTTTGTTCAGCAACCCTGTGATTGCTCTGTCCACCCTAATTAATGAACAGCTTCTTCATAAGTAGATTAATAGAAGTAGTCCCATTACCTAAAGTTATTTCGGTCACCCCGTTATAGTACACCTCATTAAAGAATTGTAAAATGCAGCAGCAATTCAACTAGCTATTACCAAGTACCTGATTATTTTTGTTCTGTCAGCTATTCTTTCAACTGGGTTTTTTGTAGATCTTTTTGTGAAGGCCCTGACTTCAGCCCACTGTTCTTGTGCGCAGCCTAGCTTTGTGTAAGATGCCATTGTGCTTAAGAGCAGCAAACTTCTTGCTATATTGCTAGAGAAAACCATAATGGAAATATCTCCCTGTTCTGCTTAATGCAAACATGGAGTTTTTTCTATGGAGAGGAGAAAAAAAAAAAAAAAGTCAGCAACAGATATTGTGAGGTGTCCAGTGTCTGTTAGAACTTGTTACACTTGCTGAGCCCAGATGCTGAATGACTGTGTAAAAGAATAAAACCATAATATAAACTGGAAGACTGTAAGCAGCATTCATGCAAGCAAGTCAGAAATCATGACAGATGACTCTCCACATTCTGTGTGTATTGGCCTAGTACTGCAGAAACACTCATGGGGAGCCAGCAGTGTTGTGTCCTATTGCCCTGCAGTACAAGAGAGACATAGACACACCTGAAGGATAGGATGCCATTCAGAAGGACATGGATGAGCTCAAGAAGTGGGTCTGTGGGAATCTCATGTCTCCTAAGATGACCCAGTGCAAGCAAAGCCCACAATATCAACAGAAGCTGGAGGATGAAGAGATTGAGAGCAGCCCTGCTGAGGAGGACTTAGGGATGCTGGTGGATGAGTGACTGGACACGACCCGGCCATGTGCGTTCACTGCCCAGAAAGCTGAAAGTGTCCTGGGCTCCAGCAAAAGCAGTGTGGGCAGCAGAGCCAGGGAGGGAATTTTTCTCTTCTGTTCTGCTCTGGTGAGACTTCACGTGGAATACTGCATCCAGCTGTGGGGTCTCCAGTACAGAAAGGGCATTGACCTCTTGAAATGAGTACAGAGGAGGCCACCAAGATGATTAGAGGAATAATGCCCCTCTCCTATGAGGAAAGATTGAGAGAATTGGGATTGTTCTGTCCAGAAAAGAGAAGATTTTGGGGTGAACTTATTGTGTCCTTCTGTTATGTAGAGGGGAACCAAAAGATAAAGACTTTTTTACAAGGGCATGTAGTAACAGTGCAAGGAACAACCACTTTAAATGGGAAGAGAGTAGGTTTAGATTAGATATTAAGAAGAAGTTCTTTACTATGAGGGTGGCAAAGTGGTGGAACAGGTTACCCAAATATGTAGTTTGTACTAGGAAGTGTACAAGGCCTGGCTGTGTGGGCCTTTAACCAACCCAGTCTAGGGGAAGGTGTCCCTGACCACGGCAAGGAATTGGGAGCGAGGTGGTTTTTAAGGTGCCTTCCAGCTCAGACCATTCTTTGATACAGAGAGAGTCCAGACATTCAAAGTCCACCTGGATGTGTTCCTATGTCAGCAGCTCTAGGTGACTCTGCCTTGGCAGGGTGGTTGGACTAGATGATTTCCAGAGGTTCTTTCCAACCCTGACTATTCTGTGTGATAAGGTAAACACCCACCTTCATAAAGTGTCTGTCCTTGTTCTGAATCAGTGTGTGCTCAAGCTCCCTGAGGTATTGGCAGTTTGGGTCAAGTTATACAAGGCAGGGTGAAGCTAATGAAAATGTTACTATCTTTAGTTCTTTATGTTGTAGCTACAGACCAAAATTTAGAGAGTACACCCACAGGTGAAGGACAGACAGGAAAAAGAAAAATTCTCCTCTACTTCCCTGTGCAGAAGTGCTACTGATTCATTCCTGAAAACTTCAGTCTAGGGATTGAGCTGGATGGCTCTGGACTAGGAGGCTGGGTATGGTTTCCCACCCCACCCACTTTTCTGTTTCCCTTCCTCTCAGGGAGGCATCAAACCACTCTGTGGGAGTAGCGGGTATCTTTAAAAATGAGGCAGAGTGAAAGGTGGGCACTGACCCCCTCAAAACTTTGTTTCTGATTTCTTGTTGGTTTTTTTTTTTTCTTTTTCCCCCTGAAATTTCTCATGACCATAATTTAGAAAGAGAAGTAGGTAAATGCTCCTTCTGGACATGTTGGGGTAATACCCAAGCCACATTAGTTCCTTGAAACATGAACACGGAGAGTATCATGATCTTGGACTCTGCTGTTTTTTGTCTCTGGAAAGATGTAAAAAAAAATCAAATGTGAAGAGAAGCAAACAAGTTTGTGGTGATATAGAAGATTTCTTTTCTTAAATATGAGTCTTACAGGTTGGTTTTAGTTCAAAGAAGTGCATGTATTTCACACCTCAATGGCATCATTGAGTGGAATATAGTCATTTGAAAGGCCCTGCAGAATTCTGCTCTGAAGTGAACACACAGAAACTTTAGATGATATTTCAAGCAAAGCTGGGCAAAGGTCACAACAAGAATTAGTGTCATATATGGTAGGATGATGCCTTTTCAATTGTAAGGTAGCCAAGAAGAACATAAAACATTAATATATGGCTTGCAAAATTTCACTTTAAAAAATTTATTTTGCTATAGCAATTAAGCAGTTATCAGAGTAGCCACGCAGTAAGCGAATGTGTAGGCTGACAATGTTGTTCATACAAACTAGAAGTTTAAACTAGAGTATAGAATTATTGTGAAGTGCTCCATGATAAGTGGTTTGTTTGTTTTTTCAAATGAAATATCACGGCGTAAAAGGCAAAGATAGGGGTGTTTATTACAATGCTGATGGTGTATAGAACAGCATGAAAAATTTTATCTGATATATAACTTGACCTAAGGTATGAAAATCTAATTGGATGGGAATCTGCTGCACTGAAATATTTGAACCAGAGATAATTCTTAGATAATTCTTTTTATTCTTCCCTCAAGGCTGTTTACATGAATTGCAGGATTGAATGAATACGGCATGAATATCCATCCAAGGGAAGTGGACAAAATTTAAACAAAAAAAATATCTTTCTAGTAGTATTCAATCCAACTGTTATTCTAGTATTCTAAGATGATTTCTATTTGTTTATTTGTATCAACATATACGACTACTCCCCTCCTGGGGATTGAGCACAAGAAGTCTAAGATATCAATTAATTATAAAATATTAATTATTTTTATTAGATTAAAAAATCAGTTAATTTATTTAATCTCTTTGGTTCGTAGCATTGATAATCATAAAAATGTTTATCATTTTAGCAATATGAATCTGCCTGGGGTAATCAGACTTAAGAATGCACCCTGATTTCAATGTGTATTTCCAGTTTGGAGAGTAAAATTCAAGTACAGTCATACTTACATGAGAACTGAAAATAAAACAATTCAACACTTGCCATGCGGAGATCAGGGGCAGAGAGAGCATGTCTGAAGATGGAGATGGATAATTGCTGCTGGGTAAAATGGGGAACGTGGAAGAGATGGCAGCTACACTAGGAGCCAGCCCTTCAGGTTCCAAACAACCTGACCCCTCTCACAACAGGAATGAGCACTTTGGTGTCTTATTTTACTCTCTTTTTTTCCTGTCTCTCTAAGTTTAGTGCTTAAAATGGGAAACTCAGTGATGGTTGTCATCAGTATGAAGTAGAACAGATCATTTGCCTGCCATAAATGCAGCACAGCTACCCAATTTCATCTGCATTAGATAGTGGTTTTGGTGAGGACTCCTACTTAATTTTTGTGCACTTGGAACTCCAGTCCTTGGAGGCTGTGGTCCTTGTTTTGCAGTTAGGTGTTCAATTTAGCAATAGAAAAATCAATCACTTCATTTTTTTATTGTCTTCCATCTTCTTGTACCACTTGTCCAATTTATCATACTCATACTGGCTTTGTCTTCCAGAGTATTTTGCTACTTCTTCATCTTGGTGTCATCTACGTAGCTCCTTTTTTCCACAGTTTTTATATTAATATCTGTTCTTTCCTCAAAGTCATCAGGGGGGATACATAAGAGAGACCAACTCAGGCTGCACAGGAGGAACTTCTTCAAGCCTGGCAATAATCTTTGCTAATATTTTGTTGCAAATGGTTGTGTTTATTTCATCCAAGCTTGTGTATAGAGCCTCCCAAACATGAAGCTTTTATTTTGTTCAAACAATACCATTTCTACTGCCTCCTTTCTGCCTTGTTTCTCATATAATACTAATGGAGACTCTCAAGACAGTGTGCTCTATTCATGAAGTCCCTTGTACTTGCCCTTTCAACTGTGATATGTCTAGCTATCTATTAAAGCTATCTAATGCTTTAAAGCAAAGAGTTAAATGCAGAAATCCAAACAAGGTATAACCTGACCTGTAACAAAAGTTTAATATCTCACCAGCAATTTACACCAGCACATGATTGTTCTTTGAGCTCGGAGTAGGAATGAATCAGTCCAAATAATGACAGAGAAATACACATTTTAGCAAAATTTTCTCTTGGTTGAATAGTATCTCCTATCTTTTATTATTCTCTAAAGGTCTGAAATGGCAAAGTGGCTTTTAATATTACCCTAAAAAGTTACAGTAGTAGAACAAGGTTAATTGCTTTACAATTGCTGCTTTCTTTGCTTAGTCTCTGCTCAAGGTCCAATGCCATTAGCCTTACAATTTTGAAAAGCTTACTTCATAATTGTTACAATCATTACATGGTTGTGTTGTCTGCTTTCTGCATGTATTTAAAATTATATCTAAAATTTTTAAGCAAGAGATGTATTATTTTTATGGCTGTATAGGAATCTTTTCTTTCTTCATTTCTTTATCACACTGTGCCTGAGTGGAGCAGCAATCACTTCTCATGCACTGTTTACATAGAAGCAGCAATGTCTGTCATGGGTTTAGCATAACTTCATGGCAATAAAACATCACTAATCAACAAACTGCAAACTATGTAGCCAAGGTTTCTAGAAATAGTCAATTTTTCTTGTTTCAAATCTGTTTCTTGGTTGACCTTGAATAGGCGTCTGATCTCAGAGACCAGTAAATGTTTGTCTTCAATACAAATCTCTCTGGTCTTGTTTGAAGTTGAACAAAAGGTGCTAATTGTTGCCCAAACTCTTATCTATGTTGGAATGATCATGCTAAATATAAGATGATATTTGAAGTACGACAACATATTTTTGGCATGTCTGTAAGCTACAGCTTTTGGCACTATCAAACAGTAAGGGGGCCAAAGCTCTACAGTCTAAAATGTTTTGAAATCACTAAGCAGGAAAATTGAACGATAAAAATATAGTGTCATTATGAAAATTTAATCTTGGAAGTGGAGCTTAATAGTTAAACTGGGAGAAACAGTGAGGGAGAGGACACCTAAGTCAGGGATGAAGAATTAAAGCTTTGGACTTTATGAAACCTTATGTTTTCAGCTGATTTTCAGAATCATCCTCTGTGAGTGGACCTACCACTGGGTTATCAAAAAACCCAGCACAAGCCTCTCCATGGCTGTAATAAAGACCATTAAATTGAATATTTTATTTGTTGCGCAAGTTAGACTTTATATAACTAAGTTTACATTGGGCCTTTCTCAAGGGGAAGAAGAGAAAACTGGTTTCATTAGAAAATTTGGGTTCTGTTATGTCTCTCTAAGGAGCAATAACAATTGTCTTGACTATTGCTGATCTCTTCCTTGCTTCTGAAAGATGGAGAAAGAGTTGCTCAAGGAGAAATTGTCTATAGTTCTGGCAGCTGGGAACAAGTCTAGGTGTTGAGGACAGTATTCTACTTTTGGTATTCAAGAATTTGAATAGCCTGTTAGCTCTGACTGTGATAAAGCATAATGATTGTGCATTTCATACAATGTACAGATAACCAACTATGATGCTATAATCAGCATGGCACTGAAGTTTGTCAATATTGCACACAGTCACAAGCTACTTTACTCAGGATAGAATAAACAGATCCCATTTGGGCCAACATTTCTGTAAAAGAAAATTAAAACGGATGGATAAAAAACCTTCACTATTGCATAAAACTTAGAGTGCACTGAACACTTCTGAAACTTCTAGCATTTACTTCTAAATGCAGATTAAGAGGAATTGAAGAAATACCTGAAAGAGACAAGATGCAGAGTGAGTTTTAGAAGTTATTTAACCCCAGGAGGACTTCAGGAGGCTGTTTACTGACATAAGGGTAGCTCCACCCGTACCTAACCCAGCAGGAGCATAAAACTTGTACCACACTAGTGATGAATGTCTACAGTCTTCTAATCGCTAGTCAGTCCTGAGAAGACCTCACAGATATGTGTTGCTTGTTTGGCAGCTGCTTCTCAAGGATGTTGATGGCTAACTTAAGAGCTGAAAAAACCCAAAGTCAGTAAGAAAGGACAGCAAAAATGGCTTTGATTCCACTATTAAAGAGATTTTAAAAAAGAGCAAAATGCATGCCTATATGCCACAGAAATAACTACTTCCGTACATCGTGGTGGAGATAATGATGGCAATAATGTTATCCAGATATCAAGGGGGGCTGAACAGCAGAACCTACCACTGGCACTGTATAGAAACACTTCACTCTGGGATTTTGCAGGAAATTGTCTTGCTGGTGATGCTTTCACCTATCATTTTGACATATAAATGTTTATCAGCAGTACAAAATAAGCTATTTCAAGGTGGGACCTGAGCAAGTGTCGCCACTACTATTCTGGATGTTGGATATATTGAGGTGTACAGCTTATTATGTTATGGTCATTGAAAGTTTCTTTCTCTCCAGCTTTATTAATGGGTGATAGACTTGAAAGGAAAATAAAGCACTTGTTATGGCTGCAGGTGCCATTCTACTTTCCTTTGAAATTAATAAATCAGTTGGAGCTGTGAGGTAGCAGGCTTCCCGTTGGAGCACATCATGTCCCCCTGTTTGTAAATTACTTTTTCCTACAATGTCAAAGAGCACTATAAAATTGAGTTATTACGTTATGGCTGAAGTAAAACACTCCAAGGCTGAAGTGGGAGCTCTAGTTCTATGCTGAAATTTCTGGTGTGCACTATTGCATGCCTCTGAAGACACAACCAGTTGAATGTGAAGTATTACGGCTGGGACTTGGCAAGACCTATTTTAACATCAGCTGTATGATACTCTCTGTTCACCTTGCTTTTTCCAGTTGCCAGCAGTGACTTCTTGTTTTTGTCTTTCGAACCAATATTTTTCTGTAATTCAGCCTTCCCTGTGAAGCTAGATGTTTGTTTTCAGATGTTTGAAAAAACAAAATTTCTACCCTTGAACAGAGACTATTCCTTTGCTGTAAAAATAAATTCTGCTCTTCTATTTTTATTTGAAAATGGAATTCTGGCAGGGAAATAATTTTGGAGCTATGCATGACCTCATTTTGAAAGGCATTGACTTTGATTTCTCAGTTCTGAAATGCACATCAAAAAATTTAAAAAAAAAAAAAGTACAGAGGGCTTGGTGGGGGTTGTTGCTGATTGAAGAGAAAAGCACTATATTCATGTTAGAAAATGTTTGCTGCTTATCATCTTACAACCACATTAAAATGGCAAACCATTCTGTGGAAAGCTATTGATGTTGAATTCAGCAGAGAAAACTGAGAAGAAGAGAAGGTTTCTGGAGAGAAGTCTTTCTGAACTTCCTACTATGCACATAGTATGTTGATAAGATGCTACCTTTTAAAATATCTGTATAAGACTAAGAAAGCAGTGCTCCTATAGGAGCAAGATCAAGGATGCTCTAAGGCATTTAATGTTAAGGAAACTGGCGGGCAGAGTCCTCAAGAAGACAGGAAAAAAATTTTTTTGAGGTTTAAGTTTTAGAGATGAAAGGACTTGTTCTTGGAGACCTTGGTTCTATTTAAAAATTATTCATATTACAAAATTATTACAAATTAAAAGAGTGTCTCAATGGAAATATTTCTTTCAGACAAATGCAACCCAGTGCTTTTTTGAACTCTGATTTACTAAGTAAATGATAGTCTTTGGTCTGAACCTCAGTGGTGTTGGAGTGGAGTTGATGCTTATCATAAGTCCCAAATATTTTATTTCTGTGATTACCTTTTGTAGTGTGACTTGGAGCATCAGTCCCAAGTAAAAGCTGGGACAAGGTCAGGGACTTCAAAAAACCCAAAGCTGCTTTTGTAGCAATTGAAGGAGGATCTGAGTTGGGGTTGGCTTGGTTTAGGCCTTCATAAATACCTTGAGCCTCCAAAACTGGGAAGATTGGAGTTTTAAATTTTTTTTGTTAGGATTTTGTACAAGGAGACTTTCTTAGAGGCAGTGTGTCTGCTGTTGCAGTTATTCCTAGTGCTGCAGATACTTCTGTGCTTACTTCTACCATAATTCCACAGCTTGAGAACATCTAACCTATGGCAAATGCTATCAGTCTAATAGCTATACTCAATCAGTATATGATGAAAATAGTGATCCTAAGTGAATTTTTTTAGGAAGAAAAAACAACCAAATATTAAAATGCAGACAATCCATGTCTACTGTATCTAAAAGCAGATAACACTTTTTTTTTTTTTTTTTTTCCATCAGAAGTCATTCTGTTTCACAATGACGTTCCTCAGTCTTCAGAAACTACCTTTTATACTCAGCCAAAAAATAAATTTTCTAATCCTTTCTAAGTCCAGTTAAGTTACCTCTCAGGCTCAGCAGGATTTCAGAGTCTCTATGTTGTTCCTAAACGGTGAGAAAAGTTTCAGAGTAAGCCTAATTAAGAAATAGTTACATAGAAACTTCAAGGGTGTCATAAGCTGTGAAGGAAGGGAGGGCAAGCTAATAACAACAAAATGAGGGCTGGAGAAAAGGAATACAGAAGCTGATGGTGGAGTTTTCATTCTACCCTACAATTTTTTCTAGTCCTTGTCTATTTTGTCCCTTCTTTTTGCTTCTCTCCTGCTTCAGTGTGCAACAGCATTGACCTTCTGTAATGATCACAAAGCTGAAGGCGGAGCTGAATTGCTTCGTAGCTGGCATGGGCTGAACGCTGCAGCTGCTCAGGCTGTGGTACATCTAACAAGGGTTGGAGACAAGTGCGGGGAAAGAGTCACCTTGGTTCAGTTGCACAGTGCTCACTTCAATAATCCGTCAGTCCCAATTACTCCAGAGCGTTAATGACTGGGCTGTAGGAACTACAGAATGAAAAAAACATTAAAATTGCTTAAATTATCAGTCTAAGTGGGGTGGGAGTGTGCATCATCCATCAGCTCTATCGATCTAGGTTGGTCTCAAGCCAACTGTTTTGATTTGAGACATTGACAATTTCAGTCTCACAGAGGTGGACTATTACCATTGGAAGTCAGCTAGTACTGGTGATGATGCATCCACAGAGGAGACTAACAATAACTTGAATGCCTTTGAATCAATAGTGGAATCATCAGTGAGTAAGTGCTGTGTTTTTCAGCCTTTGATGGGGCTTTGAAGATATGCTGTATACAAACCACTAGTGAAAAAGGTGAGGGTAAAAGATCTTTCCTGCAGTAGAAGCAGGGCGTTTTGTTATAGTGTCAGAATTAGAAGTGGTTTTGATATCTAGGATATTATAAATAGAAATCATTATTTGTAGAAAAGTGTCATGGCAACATTTATGGAAGCTTTATTTTGTCTCCTTCTTGAAGGACACTATTGCTTCTTACCTTTTTCACTTTTCTACTAACCGGCAAGTTCATTAGAACAGAACAATCTCTGTTTTATGAAAGCATTTCTTACTGGGATTTTTGTGCACTTACTTTATGGCAATAACATTTGAGATAATAAGCCAGACTCCCTCCTGATGAAAGCAAATGTGGTTACACTGAAAGTAAACATAGTTACACATTCAAGAGATGAATAGCATAAAAGTCCCAGCTTTGCAAGTGACACAAATAACCTTATAATATACACTTTAATTCTTGGCTAATAAAATCAGTGAGTAGAGCATAACAGTAATAATGTATAATTGAAATAAAACTTTTTATTGCCGTTTTAGATGTTTTGATCGGTGGGACAGTGGGATTTTTTGCTTTTGGATTTTGGACATTTTTTCCTGTGGTGGTGGTTTTTTTGGTTTGGTTTGGGTTTTTGTGTTGTTGTTGTTGTTGTTGTTGTTTGTTTCTTTTTGTTTTTTTTTCTTTGTTTGTGTTTTGTGGGGTTTGTTTGTTTGTTTGTGGTGGGTTTTTTTGTGGGTTTTTTGTTGTTGTTGTTGGGGTTTTTTTTGTTTGTTTGTTTTTTTAATCAGATGCAGGGGAAATAATATAAATGCCTTGGGGAGTGTATCATATGAAATGAAGGTAATGAAAACCAACTACCAGAGTGGTTGAGGCATGATCATCTATCACACAAGCAGAAGATCCTTGCAGGTAGGCATTAAAGGACAAAGTCAGTGAAGCTGCACATCTTTCCTGCATGGAATATTGTCCCCTGAGCTGCTGGCTCACTGACAGGTACTTACCCTTTTAAAAAAATAAGCTATACTTTGCCTGTGATATAACCCTCAATACCATTTTTCAGCATTAGATTTACTCTGAGATGTTAATTTGGAGAAATACATCATGTTTAAGAAACTTAAAAAAAAGAAAAAAAAGATAGTCATCTCATCAACACTTAAACTGCAGGCAGGAAACCTCTGCCTGCTAACCCGTTTTATTTTCCCCACCCCATGCCAGTGTCATTCCCCCTCATTTTTGTTGGCTGAGCTGTACAAGTGAGGAGTCCTTCCAAATCATGCAAAATGATCTGTCTTGGTTCAAGCTGCAAAGATTGGTCTTTGTGTGTTTTGATGGAAGAGGATTTGAGGAGGGCAGAAATCCCTAGCACTGGCTGCTAGTGAACCACTGGGTGGGCTGGCAGGAAGGAGATGCCACCTTCCACTGGCACAGTGCACTGGTGGGAATTTAAATTATCTCCTTTCCAACAACTTTGGCTTTATTTTCTTCCTTCAAAATGTCTCCTTTCTGTGAATATCATCAGGAAATAAATTAGGTCCTGAGTTCTCATGCATGAGCATACAGATGCTGTATGAGCCATGGCAGAATATTTACCTCCAGTATTTTTCTTCTATCAAACCCTCAATTTCAGTTCTGATTCTGCAAGTGTCTTGGTCTCTGCTATTTCTTTGTTGTGGTCACAAATAACCTCTCAGGATAGTGAACCACCCCATATGTAAAGTCTTACTTTCAACTTGAATAAATCATCTATTTGATAAGGAATTTTTTAAGTAAATTTCTAATATATTTCTATACATTAGCACAGGGCATGCTTGGCTTGTTTTCTGTCATGTTTTCTCCCCTTTAGAAAAGTACAAATGTCTAGGGACTGTGTTTTGTTGTACTTTGATTTTCTTAAGGCCAAGAGCAGTGTGCCATTGATTGGGTTTTTTCTTCCTTTTGACTTAATACTGATTAATACTCAGGAGCATTATACAGACCCCACGACACCACAGATAAGCCTTTCTATTTGCAAGATCCAGCGGACAGTAAACTAAAAATGTATGCATCTTGAGCTCACTGTTTAAAATTGTGTTTCACACATGAGCCTGTAACATATTGTATCATGCTTTCAGGCCTAGTTAAGTACACTGAATGGGCCTTCAGCAGCAGCTAACCATGAGGCTTCTGTGATAATTCATCCATTAATAAGTACACAGAATCCCTGGGAACATACAGAAATTTAGTATATGTAAAACAATCCACCCATAACCTTTTTGGCTGTGTTAGGTTTGCTTGTGGGGTATCCTGAATTCTCTTGTAGGACAAACTGCTCTGATATTTCTGTGTAACAGAAATGTTTGCTCATGAATTTTGTCCTTGTACAACCTAAAGGTTGTGTTTGGTAGTGGTTTTGCCAGGGTCTCCCCTTCGTTTCTGTATTTTCTAATTGATTTGGAGGAGAGCAGATCCAGCTCACCAAGAGCAAGGTCAAGGAGAGGTTTGAGCAATGGCTCCATTACATGGACTATCAAATGGGGTTAAGGGATCCTTCATGCCAAAATCACTTAGAGTGAACTGGTATCAAGTTCAAATATAGGTCCTACACTTGTTCTCTGTGGGGCAAGCATTAAGATTTCTTGTGCTATGGAAGATTGTCTAATTGATAAGGAATTGTACTGATACATTTAGTATAGTACCTTTTAACCATAAAAGTAATAAAGCATCCTAGCAGTACTGTAATATGGTATAATTTTTTCTGTGAACTCATGAAAAAGAACTGTCTATGTATCAAAACAAACAAGTCAGCTTAGCTGAAATTCAAGCTAGGGACAATGCATTCATAATCTTGAGGAAAATCAGGAAAGGAGAAAAAGGCAATAAAATATTAAAGTTGTTGGGTTTTTATTCTGAGTGGCTGCTGCTATTCACTGCTGTAGGGAGAAATTGGGGAAACCAGTCAATATCTCATTCTTTGCAGACCTGTCTTAAGTACTTGGGGAGGTGGTGGTAGAGAATTCATGGAAGGAAAATAAAAGCCTATGCCAAATGAGGGCTGTACACTTTTGCAGTCTTCACCTATATGCAAAAAAAAAAAGAGTGTGAGTGTATAAATGTTTCATCTGCCAACTGGTTTTTAAAAAGGTGTGGTTACCACAGCAACTGCCACAGAGTTGTGATTTACAGTATGACACATCTTGCATGCTCCACAGCACAGAGTCTCTTGCCCTCTGGCTGGAGTCTCTGGGGTTATCTGTCGCCTCTTCAGTGTAAACTCCACTGCAGCTCCTACCCTTCCCCTTAAGGCAACCCAGTGTCTAAGCTCATGGTGTGGAGGCAGGTGGTACAGACCAAGGTCTGCTTTCATGTCTTACTGCATTCTAGCTCGGTTGAAGTGTTGGTGGCCTTGAGTTCCATGGTCCCATGGTTACCCCTGAGATGAATGTAGCATAGAGCAACAGCCATGGGAGGCTTGAGTTTCAATGCAAGAAGAAAGGGCAACAAGTGCAAAAATCAAACGAAAACTTAATTAAAGTTGCTTGCAATTGACCTGAAGTATTTTGTCTTCTCTTTGTCTCTCACCTTTGGCTTTTCTTATTTCAAGCTTAATTTTGTGCCTGTGCTGATAAATTACGTAACTATGAAACTTCTCTGGTGATAGTAGTGCAAATGTGTGCTCTGTGTATATACATTGGGTTGTTATAGAGTCACAGTTTTGGCTGTGCATTATGTAAGAGGGTAATTCTGTTGTGAAATAGTCATCAAACCCAGGGACAGGCTGCTTCTGTAATAAATAGATATTGTAACAAATAGCTGCTACCCATGCTTCTACAGACAGACAAAAATCATGTATGAAAGAGGTCCTGAGGCATTTACACTTCCTTGGTTTTCAAAACTAATTTGAGCCACAGCTTTTGCTTTGGCCTCTTCCTTTCTGTTTTGTTCAAAAGCATTTTTATGTATTGCTAAGGAGAAAAGCAATCTTGATTGAGTTTTCAGAAAAGTGCATTTTAATGAAATCATTGAAATACCTCAAGATGGTAACATTACAGGCTGGTGTCTTTATTGTTGTACCTCAATAAAACATGAACATTTGAAGGGAAAGATAAAGGTAAGCCTTCTGGAAGACAGGTTCATCTTGCCTGAAGTAGTAAGGCACACACTAAAACCTCTTTGTCTTGCCTTGGTAAACAACTAGATTAAGTTAACTCATATTTTGCTACTGCACTAAGAGTGAATAATATTATTTTTAAAAGAAGTGTATGCTTTCTAAAATAGTCAAAAACTAAGCCTACAAGAATAAGTCGGGGAAAAAAAAAGAGAGAGAGAGCAGAATTATGGGCAAATAGTACACAACTGCCTTATTCTGGATTCAGAAAGATATAAAAGCTCTTGCAAATCTCTTATGTCAGCTAGTCCCTCCAGAGAGTAAAAGTACAAAATGGTAATTATTGCAATTTTATTTTTGGCTTCCTACTTTAGCTTTTTTTGCATGAGCAAAACAGAAGGGATATACTCACTAGCAAAGCAACATCAAAGGAAAATGCAACCCAGTTGGAAAATAAAGGACTTCCACATTGCTGTGTAAAGGAACATAGGGAAGTCTGCTTAATAGCACATATTCCATTAGACATAGAATTAGCCAGCTCTGCTGTAACAACTACGGAATACTGGAATGCAACATCAACATGATATTGTTACTGTAGCATTTATCTCCCAGGCCTCCTTGTCTCATTACTGGTTTGAAATTCAGATACAACACTAATAATTTGACAAGCAGCATGATAGCAGGAGACTTCTTATGTAGCTTATATCTGTGAGGACATAAGAAACTGAGGAGAAATTTACTCATTTTGTGGAGTTTGAATTTCAAGGAATTTTGCCAGCTTTTCCCAAATCTGCCTGGAAAGCACTTAAGCTTTAAAGAGTATAGTTAAAAACTGTTGGAGAAAACTCCCACTAAGTTAAAATGGAAGAAAGCAATTGGCTTTTTACGCATTTTTCACTCCATAAATATACACTTTCATGTTCATATACTACAAGATATTTATATAACACAATATTATTCACACCTTATGCAAAAGTTATTTTTCATGAACTGAAGGCAGAGAGTACAAGATGGAGCCAAATCTTCAGTACTTTAGGAAGAAAATAAATAGGATTAGGTGGTTTTTTTTGCCTTATAGCAAAGCAGTATCTTCTTTTTCTGCATTTATCTTCCAACACAGCAATGCGGTCTGTGAATAGGCAGCACAAAAGGGAGTCACAAGGTACCTCTCCAGGTAAGAGGTAAAAAAAATATTAAATTTTAGGACTAGAAATAAACCAATGTTTCACTGCTGTTTCAGACTGTGCAGCTGAGAAGTAAGCTGGTAGGGAAATCATTGACCTCAAGCATCATTGGTGGAGTCCAGCTATGTTGGTGGAAGTGAAATAAGTCTTGTTGACTGGAGTAAGATAGGCACATCTTTTTCCACAGGAATAGGTAGCTTACAAAAACTGGTTGAGTCTTTGACAGTACCTATTTAAAACAATGCTGCCAAAACCTGGCAACTTAGTTTGTGCTCTGTTGGCCTCCACTTGAAGATGGGTGAGGATTTTAAATCTACAGTAAATATGATTAATTCCCTCAGGACTAAAAACAAACCCAAACAACTTACTAAAAATAGCCCTTGGACTTGGTGAATTTATGTAATGTTGTATATATACATACATTATATATACGTGTGTATATATATATAAATATACATATAGTTGTTTTGTTTTGGTTTTTGGTTTTGGTTTTTTGTTTGTTTTTGGCTTTTGTTTGTTTGTGGGGTTTGTTTGTTTGTTTGTTTTTTAAAGGCTAAAAATGAAGCAGGGCCAACCATCAACTTGTATACTCATGTGTTATTTGGGAGAGAACACAAATCATTTACACAGAAATTATTTACACATCATTTGCTTGAGGTAAATGTCTTGTAACTCTTACATTCATCTGCCAGGGGGAGATATGTGAAAATTTCAGGTACTTTAGAGCCTAGACCTGAAAGTCTTTTAAGGATCACTAGACCCTGATATCACAATGGAGACTGTAAACGTTTCTAAGAGGCACGTAATAGAGTTATCTCTGTGAAAAACTAAAACCAAACCAGATAAAAAATACCACCCCAAAATTTTCAGCCTGTTTCTTTGCTCTTTGGTATGCATTATTTCCATGGAGACTATGACTATTTTATCCTACAAAAATAGACTTGTCAATGCATACTGTGATCATATCAGTGGAAATACTCCAAATAAATGGACAACCTGGGTGGCAATTGTTGCTTTGCTTAGCAGCTTAATTTGTCCTTGAAATACTAATCACAGTGCCTGAGAAAGGTGTGGTTTCTACAGCTTTTAAGATTACAATTCCTGCCAATACAAAATGTTCTTTTTGAAACATTAATGTATTTTGATGTAAGACTCACTCATTAGTCCTCTGTGAAAACTGTCTGAAGTTGTTAATACTGCATTATTTATTTGAGTCGTTTGAATTGAACCTAGAGGATATTGTGTCAAGCCCTTTTCTCACACTTTTGTTCTACAACAGCAGTGTAGAACAAAAAGAGGAGTAGAGAGATGAACCTGGAATAAATTTAGAAAATACATGTTTATGTCTTGGACCTTCTAAATCAAACTGATTCATCACATCACCTTCTAGGTTCACTCATGCTATTGAGATTTTTGGACAACTTGTGCACTGGCTGATGTTTGCACGTGCTTAGGTAATACTGAATTTGCAACAATAAAAATAATCATATGAAACACTTGGAAAAGTCTGAAAGATTATTTTCCCCCATGTTCTGAAAACTGTATTTTTTAAATAAAATCTCAACTTTGAATGTTTTGATTAGAACTCATACTCGTGAAGAAATATTTCAGGGTGTACTGCCCAGGGACAATATTTAATCTTAGAGATATGAAAGAGGTGTTCAGATCCAAATTCCACCAAATCTTTGTTTTCTTTTCCCATTTCTACTAAGCTATCTCATTGCTTTGGTCTGATCCTTAGCACGTGCCTGTACACATAACTGTGTTAAAGTCATTGGAGCTCTGACTTTCCTTGAGAAGCCAAAGTAATCCATGAATTTCAAAATATCTGACAGGTGCTCGTTGCAAAGCCGGTGTAAGGCAAGGCAATTAATCTTTCGATACCTCTTCATCGCTCTGTAAAATGTCATGCACATTTCCCAGAGTGTTATGAAAGTGTTATGAAACTCATTAGATGTTTATTAAGCATTCTGAAGATCTCTTATAGAAGGAATGTAGATGATATACAGCATTGTGCGCCTTTGCCACAAGTATGAGATCTTCAAGGTACTTACAAGACACATGGAGAAACACTTTTTACAAGGGCTTTTAGTAACAGGAGAAGGGGCATTGACTTTAAAATGTGGGAGGGTAGATCTAGATTCAATATAAGGAAGAAAATTTTAATGGTGAGGATGGTGAAGCAATGAAACAAATTGTTCAGAGAAGCTGTGGATGCCCCATTCCTGTAGTGTTCAAGACCACATAGGACAGAGCTTTAAACAACCTGGTCTAGTGGAAGGTGTCTTTGCCCATGGCAGGGGGTTTGGAATAGATGGCTTTTGAAGGTCCCTTCCAACTCCAGCCATTCTCTTATTCTGTGATTTAGTCCTAGGCCTCATTCTCCCAAACCAAAGCTACCCAAGACCACGCATATCTAAGCAACTGAATTACAGACCACCATCACTGATTAGACATGAAGCCATCGTGACGTCAATGATTTCGTTTCTTTTAATTGTACAGAGAGTGAGGAGGATGGGGACACTAGTGACACTAAAGGTGCACAGAGGAGGCAGACAGGAGTGCAGCTCTGTCCTTCCTGCCTGTTTGCTCCTGCTTAGTACAACTAGTTGTAAGGATTTTATTCTGTCTCTAGAAAACTTTGTTTGGCCAAGACAACTGCTTCTAACATAAAAGCTTATGTTAAATACTTTGTGCCTGCATTAATTCAGCAGTCTTTTGGCTCAGTTTTGGGCTTTTCCCCAGCTGTACTTTGCAGTTCTGTTTCACAACCTGAAATTGCCTTTGCATTACCGCAGTTATTTCATCTGATGTGACATTCCTTGTACTCAGAGGACCTGAGAAAGCCACATGTACCTTTGAAAGACAGGAAGCAAGAAAATTAAATAACAGGCTGCTCATTGTAATACCAGTTGTCAAATGGGTTGAAAATTACATATTTAGTAGCCATGGATTACTTTTTCCTTTTTTCTTGTCCACTTACCTTGTAGGAAAGAAAAAACCCTGTTCCTGTGTAATCTGTGAATTACAAGTATTTTTATCATTTCGTTTTGAGGTGGTATATACCTTTTTAATATTTAACAGATATGTATTGCAGAGAACCTAAGCCAGGTTCACGTTCTTCAAAATCTGAAGTAAAACAGTCCTATTCCTTCCTCTCTCCTAGAATACTTCACCTGCCATTTTCTGTGTCAGGAGGTTGGTTAATTTGATTCCTTCCCCGGAGTATCTTGCTAATACACTTGTCTGTATGTGGCTATTTCAGCCCTGAAACCTATACCTGCTTCTCTGAAGCAGATTGTGTTGCTTTAGTGTGTGCTCAATTTGCCAATTATTTCTTTCCCAGCTGCTAGTAAAACATCTGTCAGGTCACCAAATGCAATGCAAGTATTGAATAACTGAGTTTCTCACCACCTACTGATGAAGCTGTGGGTTTCAGATGTGTAATCATAGCCTCCAAGTTTGTGAGCGAAAAGTGGGGTGGGGGAATGTCATGTGGGTGGGAACTGGCTTTAAGAAAATCTTGAAATTTTGTTCCTTTTTAAAAAATTAATACCAATATTTTAATTCATTAAAAAAGTCTGTTTAGACAGCAAAATAATTAAACTGATTTAATGAAAATGTATATATTTTGAAGTTTCTCTATAGCTGGGTTTAGATGTTCAGATTTTTTTGTGTTAAGAAAATTACTATATTATATGACAGTCCTATGAGGGAAAATCAGAATAAATTATTTCATTCACTCTCTTCAAGAACCTTAAACCTCTCTTTTGGGTAAGTCCTATAAGGGTATTGCCTCTTGTGATAATATGCTGAACTTCTCTACTCAATTGACCATTTTGTGCTATATACAACAAGATACCCTGGTAAGACTGAGTCACTGCCTTCAGAAATTGATATTAATTTGGCTGTAAGTTCATCACATAACTCCAGGTGCTGAACTGCCTGTTCTGTGTGCACTTGCTAACTGGGACCTCTCCTCGAACAGTGTAACTTGTCTGTACCTTACAAAAGAAGACTCACTCCTCTTATACTAAATATCCTGGTACATCAGGCCACAGTCCTAGGACACATAAATTTCTAGCTCAGGTCTTTCTTTTTCCCCCGAATATGCCTGTCTATCTATCTGCTCAGTATTTCCTACTCTGCTCTTTTCTGCATGTGTGCTTTAACATCTTTGCAATGGCAGATAGGTCTTTTCAGCCATCTATTGAGAGATCAAAGTGTGCTTTCTTATAATAAATATTAGCATATTCATGTCTGAGGAACACTTCCAGTGGAAGAAATTGTGAGACTGTCGAGAAATACTTAATACATTTGAATCACCAACAACTGTTTTTTTTAAAGCTCAGCTATGTAACCTGCTTTGGTCCAGCCTTCCACTATCTCTTTCCTTTCAGCACTAATCACCATTACCTTATATTTTCCCAGCAATTCCTAGATTTTGCTTTCCCTAAAACTGTGAGACTCTTTTCCTGGGGCTCCCCAATGAGCAATGCTAGACATCCATTCTACGACCTTTTCTTCCACTACAGTTTGCCTTTCAAATGCCAAAGAACCTTGCCACAGTCTAGTTCTAACCCTGCATGACAGGGCTATAAGAATAACTCCTGTTACTTGTTCAGCACACAAGTATTATGTGGACTTAGAAACTTTTCCCTGTGCATATCCTCTGTGGGTGTGTAGAAGGGCAGAGTATGTGTAGGCGGTCCCAGGACATGTTTCATGGTGTGCTGGCATGTCAGTAATGCAAACTTTCATGTTCCTGAGAAAATGTGATTTTTGTGACCAGGACTTTGATGGCTTCACTTCAGCACTGAGTGTAAAAGGGCACTAACTTTTACTTCAGCTCTGCTCTTTTAAGGGGTTGCTTTGGGGTGTGCAAATACACCTGCTTGCTTCAGTTGTGGCACTGGGAAAAAAAAAAAAAAAAACAAACAACAACATGATTAATGGATCCTGGAGCCAAAGACTGAAAGTAGGAAAGTGCGTTGCTGGCATAGCCAAGATTTTGGTAGTTTTGACTATAATGTTTAAAGTAGATATAGAGGATTGCAATAATCTGGTAAGGTACTCCAGGCTATGCATTGACTGAGAAGGGCTGCTGAGTAACTAAAGGCAAAGTGCTTTTGGGGACCTATCTCCATAAAAGCTGGGAAAATCCCGCTTTCCGGAGCATCCAGAGGCAAATGGATTTCTTCGAGCTGTAACCTAAATTGAGCTCAACTTTAGGACTACTCTAACATTATTTGAGACAAATTTGATCCATATTCAGGCTTTGTATGGCCTTGACTCAAATGGCTCCTTACAACAGCGATTAGCGCATGAGCTGGAGTGTGGAGTGGGAAGAAGGCTCCTGAATCTCTGCTAATAAAATGAAACATTGGATCTGTTCCCGCGGGTGCACTCATTTTCCCTACTCTCTCCAGCAAATTGTTTTTAATCTAATAAGTTTCCTTCTGTCATTCACACTTCTTCTGAGTCACAGCAATACAGGCAAGTTATTTAAAAATTAAAAACCATCACCACTCTGTGGAATGTAATGTGAATCTTTGAAATTTTGTTGGGCATTTTGATTTCAAGATTAAACCTAGCAATCAAGCAGATGAGGACAGATGATCATAGGTAATGCAAAATGCACACTTTCTGAGTGCTGCTGAAACCAGGGAATGCATTCATCCTATGGGGTTTTTCATGTATAAGCTGATGAATTCAGGTAAAAATGTAGAGGGTAGAAATATTTGTCTCAGCAATCCATCAATGCCTATTTGATCAAGGTACTCAGGAGAATCTTTATAAATAGCAACTTATTTCCTTGCCACATACACATCCAATATCAGCCAAAAGAGAGGATTTTTTCCAGGTAGTACATAGTTTTAAGTGTAGTTTGGGTGTTTTATAAATGAAAGCTGTGTTGCTGATATGCTGATCTGAGGAAAGAGTTCCTTCCTATAGCTGCAAAACCCCCCACCTTGAAGAGCTACACTGAAATACAAGCTTACCTAGGCCCCAGATACTTGCATGTGCCTGTGCTTCAGATATCCTCACACCCTCTTTGGGAAGTACATATGGCTTGTTTTAAATGCTCTGTTGTGAAAGTTTTGATTTTCACTGTTGTTCCAGGAGCTGTGTTGTAGCCCAAAGAACTGTTTTTGACATTTCATTTCTGGCTTCCAAACTTTGATTGCATTTTTTGAGAAAACTGCTCGGTCTCCCATAGGAGCTGGAGGGCTAGAACCAACAAAGGTGAAGTTTAGGGAGCTGAAGCAGGAACAGCCCCAAGTAAGGCTGAGCTCAGGTGTCCAAACTCATTAGCAGAGAAGATGGGATGCACAAGGACCTGAGGGCCCTCTGAAATGAAAGTTATCCAGGGTCGCTATGGTACCTTACCTTGATCACAAGTCTCTGGAGAGTGATGTGAGTCTGAGTCATTCTCCAAGACACCACATCTCTGCTGACTTGGAACACCTGCATGAAAAGCCCTCCTGATAACTTGCAGCTCATTTCCCCTTCACAAACTCCTCCTCTTCAGTAAGTCAGTTGAAAGGGTCCTTTCTCATAAAATGTGCTCAGAAGGTAGAGTGCATTAGCCATCAGTAGGTAAAGTGTGCTTGATGGCAAGAAGAACTAATCCTGTTAGTATACAGTAGTACCAATCTGAGTATGTTTTATTGGATTAAACTGTCAGAGATATGGGCACAGAAATGCTGAGCCTTAATTAGATTTAGATATGGCTGAGTACTGAGCTGCTTTGTTGTTGGGGTTATTATTTCACATCTGTGCAGAGCTAAAACTTTTAAGATTCTAAGAAACTTCAACACTAGCTAAGCAAGTCTCTTCAGAACTGTGGTGTTGGAGGAAGTTCCTGAAACATGTTTGGTTGATTTTGGACCAAATCCAAAGCAATTTTTCCAAATATTTTCCTCCTCAGTGAGGGGAAAAAAAAAAAAAAAAAATCTTCTACTTAGTGAGACAAACAGATGCTCTGCTTGTGTAAATGTTGGGCAGAGCTTGTTTTCCTTTGTGTGGTCAGTGTTTCAACAAAAATTATTTGGAAATCAATGTTTCCTAGAACTCTTTGTTAAATCTTTCAATGCTATTGCATGTAAATTATTTTAAAATGTATGCTGCAGTGTCTTCTCTGAACAGAGAGTCTGGAAGAGTCATGGTTTAAAACAACAACAACAACAAAAAAAACCAACCAACCAACCAAAACTAGCAAAACCCAGAACCCAACAAAAGCACACAGGTATTCCACTTCCATATTTTACAGTAATTTTAAGCTTGTCATTCCCATTTTCTTTTCTTTGTGAAAACTAAGCCATCCTACTAAAGCTTCTGAAATATGCTTGCTTTCATGCCAGCTGATGCTGGGGCTTCACTGGTTCTGAGTCTTTCTCTGAAGAAAAAAGGTGGTGAATGAGGACATGAGCCCAAGTACAGCAAAGTAAAAGGTGAACTAAGGGCAGTCAAAGAGTAGAAAGGAATGTGGGTTCTTCTTTGGTGATGAATTTATAAAAGCTGCCTGTAATTTCTTGCTGTCTTCTTCAACCAGTCACACAGGTGTTGAGCTCAGCTGTTGGCTTCCTGGTTCCCCCATCTCTGCTCCTGCAATTCCACCTGCACAGTTCATCTCCTGCCAAACCAATTTATATCTTGGTAGTTTCAACTTTCTTTTAGGTGTGACTTTATTTTCAAGCTAGGTTTTCCTAAAAGGACTCAAATCAACAGCAATGAGGCAACTTAAAGACTTCGTCTGTCTAATACTGTGAGCTGTTGGCAAGGTCCTTGGCCAGAAGTTTTGGAGCACTTTCTCCCTAAAGAAGGGCTGTGACCTCTCAGGCATGTTTATGCTGTCTAGCTGAGTCAGTCCATGAAACCTCCACTTTCATGGTACTCCATCAATTACATGCTTCAAAACCCAGCAACCTTCACAGGGTTTGCAAGTAAATAATTGATGTGCATTAACCTTTGTAAATCTGTTTTGAAAATAAAATAAAACTGCTGAAAAGTTTCTGACACCTTCCAGAGATCAACAGAGTTTGGTAGTGGTGTTGCTATGGAACCTGTCAAGTAAAGTTATTGATGCCATTAGTGTCCGTCTTTCAAAATATACCTTACTCCACAGTGAAGACCAGGATCCTGGAAGGACCTTCTGGTAGCATCCAAACAACTGTCAAAACTTCCTAAGTATTTCTCAGCAAAGAAACTTCAGTAATATCTATAGATGGCATTAGCTCCATTCTGTTTTTACACCAAGAAATATCTGGTGACTTATTTAAGTACACTGGATGAAAAAGATTATTACTCTCAGTTGCTCCCATCTGCTCATTGTAAACTCCAAATGGAAGATCCTTTGATGCACAAAATAAATCTCTTCTGCCAGGCATCAGTCAGTGAGGGCTTAGAGCAAATAATTGAATGCAAATAATATAACACATTCCATGGTAGTTTCAGATTTGCTTTGCGGATTTGTAGCACAAAATCCTCTTTAAAACCTTGAAAAATATATATATATATAAACATTAAAATGCCTTGGAATTCTCTGTGTCTACCTGTGTGCTTTGTTTTCTTTACTGCCAACTTAACTGTATGACTTTAGAATAAAAATAAAAGTAGAATTGAAAAATTATGGCAAATTAATGACCTCAGGCTTGCCACCATTGCAAGCCATACATCATACTGTGACCTTTTCTTTTGGTTAGATGTGAGTTTTTTGTGCTGCCACCTCAGTGGGAGAAGCATTCTTATAATATAAATTTACACAATTCTATTAATGCAACGATTTGAATTTGGAAGCTGGTTGTCAGAATTAGCATGATTTTCAATTGCTGCAAAAAATACATTTTTTAGCATTTCTTAAGTATGCATTAAAAGCTCAGTGAGGTTTTTTAAGTGGGGAAAACATTTTGAAAGTATTTTGAGCTGAATTCAATGTCCTTGGCTAGAAAGAAAGGAAAAGAGATCTTTCAAGTTGTCATTAAAATATGAGCTTGTCTATTTCTATGATGAATGAACAGCAAGGATGAGAAGAAAAAGATAAAAGCTGAAAGGAACCCCTAATGTTACTGAGATGCTGCAGAGACAGCGCAAGGCTTGCCTCTGCTCAGGCTTTATTCTCTGTCCCAAGAGATCATTACTTCTGGCAGTATTTCTTTTCCAACAGCAGGATGAGGAAGTGGAACAATTTTTTTCTTCCAGCACTGCTCAAGGCCAGCAGTAAACCTGGAACCTGCTTCCATGAGCGGCAACAAGGGGTGGACAGGGCTAAAAAGGAAGTGCATGCCTGAGACTCCTGGATTTGAGTGTTGGTCTCTGTGCGTGTAAAAAACCTAGATCTTGCTAACATCTGCAGTCTTCATGGAATGGTTTGGGTTGGAAGGAACCTTTAAAGGTCCTCCAATTCTATGCTACTACCATGGGCAGGGACAGGTTCCACTACACTCATTTGTCAAAGCCCCATCAAACCTTGAAAACTTTTGGGGAGAGCGCATCTATTCTCTGAACAACCAGCTCCAGCATCTCACTGTCTTCATTGTGAATAATTTCTTCCTAGTACATAATCCATAGGCATCCTCATTCAGTATAAAACCATTACCCCTTGTATATCACTATATGCCTGTGCAAAAATCTTGCTCAAATCCAAGTTTGCCATAATTATCTGCGGGTGCTGCACAGAGACTAACATTTCACTCTGCTTGCAAGGTAGAGACACCCTGTGCCCTTGTTCTCTGTACTTTTACTACGGAGTTTCTAGAGATTTGTTGCACGATGAAGTAGGACACAAAAGTTTTAAGACAGACCCATTAACAATATACCAACCAGTTTCTTAAAGTCTTGACAAACACACTGGGTGCCATTTGGAATTATGAAATCGTAGAGTGGTTTGGGTTGGGAAGGACTTTCAAGCCATCTAGTCCAACCTCCTTGCCAAGGGCAGGGATGTCTTTAACTCAAGCAGGTTGCTCAGAGTCCCATCCAACTTGACCTTGAATGTTTCTAGGTATGGGGCACCTGTCTGGGCAAACCATTCCAGGGTTTCACCCCCCTCATTGTAAAACATTTCTTCCTTGTAGTCTAAATCTACCCTTTTACATTTCAAAATTATTACCCCTTCTCCTATTGCCACAGGTCCTACTGAAACCTCTGTCCCATCTTTCTTGAAGCCCTCCTTTAAAATGCTGGAAGGTCACAGTGAGGTTTTCCTGGAGCATTTTCTTTACCAGGCTGAACCACCCCAGTTTTCTCAGTCCATCTTCATAAGGAGAGATATTTCAGCTCCAGCAAGTCTTTCCTGTGCTGAGATTTCTCTGATCCCATATTAACTATACTCATTTTTCACTGTTTTTATGGCCATTTTAGACATATTTATGGGACTAAAGTGACATCCCATCTACTTCAATCAATTTTTATTTTTTTTTAAACTCCCTTAGAAGTTTTCTTATTTGATTTTTCTTATTTGGGAAGTGGAAATTGCCTTTAGTGACTCTAAAAATCTCCCAGTCCTAGTGATGTTGAATGTTACCCATGTTACTGTAGGGTTTCAAAATTATTCCACTGTGGCTAAACTTCTGCATAGCTGAAAATGGAATTCTACTTATTTGAAAAATGTCAGAAAAGGAAAACTGTAGTGGAGGGTGGAAATCCAGCTGCTTAGATCAGTGATGTGTTTAAAATAGCCTCTGCAAAGACACATTAGTGTGTAAGGATTCAAGACCGTGTCAGCTAAGATAGAGGAAGGTAAAGGGAGAATGCAATGTGTCATATGTCTTCACAGTTGATTAGCTGCTTTTTCTTGGTGCTTATTGGGGGTTTCCTCAAGAGACTTCACATTGAGGTCATGGTATCACAGTGATCAGTGCAGAAATAAGCTTGTTGAGTACTCTTAAATGATGGGGGAAGGGAAAGGGGGCAAGGGAGCTTTCTTCTTTGAGCAGCGATTTCTTAAACAAAATACCATATAATAGGGAAAACTGATTGAATTTAGCCAACTGTTATGTCACCATAGCAACCATACATGTTGGCTCCACACTGAAAATAATCTTCTCAAGGATTAAAATGCTGTTTCTCTTTCTTGGGGTGAGGGGTGGGGGAAGATGTGGCTGATATGCTGAGATCTTGTATTCGAGGGAAGAACTAGTTTTGGGTTTTTTTTTTTTTAATTTTGTGATAGGGAGAAAAGATGTGGATGCTTTGTGCACTGCATTGGCAGTTTTTCCTATGCAACCATATGTTACCTTCAGCGGGAGAACTGAAAAAGCAAAACAATTGCACACTGCCTAATCAGAAAAAGAAGTCTTGACAGTTATTATTGTTTATTTTTAACCTTTTGCACATACAGGTTATGGACCTAAAAGTGTGGTCAGCTAGGCTGGACTCTTTCTATTGGCTTTCTGTCTTTTCTTGGTTAGGTCAGAAAGCTACAGCTATTCTTTTAATGATGTGGAGTATAAATGGAATAAAAATTTTGCTGATATTTAAAACGTCACCTTCTACAGTGAGTTGTATTAACAGTCAGAAAATGACCCAGTAGGCTAATCCAATGGAAGTGTCTTACCCAATTTGTCACCTTCTGTTGAAGAAACTGCCCCAAAAACTGAGTAATAATAAACTGTTGGCCGATCAGTATGAGGTAATTTATGCCCATTAATTGTCTATTTTTATATGACAAATATTTCTAACTCAGCAAACTGTGGTTTTTACAGTATTTTAATGCTTCATCATGACAAGGAAAATTATTATTATACTAACAATAACCTCTCTTAATCAGCTGTATTTGACTTATAGCAAGCAAATTACTTCTGGAAAGAAAAAAGAATCCCTCATAACTAAAAGATATATTTGTATGCATGCTGTACTGTATTCAGAGAGGACAAATACTCCTTGTTTTCACTGGACTTTCTAAGCAGCATTTATGACGAACAAAATGAGCAAATAACTTTATAGTGGAGACAGGGAAAAGGCAGCTCCAAAAAGCAGAGTGGAGCTTGTAGGGGTCCTGAGGGCTCCCCTGGGGACGTGCAAATGTACAGCCAACACTGAGCAAGATAGAGCAGTGCTGGGGTCAGGGGGGAAACACGGTTCTGCTGCTGAAGTGCTAAACCTTTTGGTAACAAGTTTTGCCTCACAGCAGCATCACAACCGACGCTCTCCTTCTGCACCAAGTTTGGTGGGAGTGGAGGTAGGGAGGGGAGCACAGCTGCATGGCACACACACCTGATGCCTGTGTGACCATGGGCACCGTGCTAGCCAGAGAAGAAAAGAGAGCTCTGGAATCACAAGTGATCTGTCCTTTTAGGAAATGGACTGTGATAAGAGAGAGCTAGGAGTCCCAAGTCCAAGCATGTCTGTAAATACCTCTTTCCTTTATAATCTTCATTAATAAAACATTATTACTAATAGCAGGCTCCATCAGTGGGTCACAGAGAAAAAGCAATGCCTGAAGCTTTGTATCTTCTTTCAAAATGCTGCCTCTGTCTCTGAATGATGGATTAGCTGCTGAACAGCTCTGTCAGTGCTACCTAGCAGTGAACTGATGATACCACTTTCCCACAATTAATTCAAGTGTTGCAGCAAGGCTGACCTGGCTAATTAAGGTGAAAAAACATTCCCATTACCACAAGTATATTATCAGTCTCTTTATTGTTTTAAATTTGCTGACAGCAAAATCACTGAAAACAGAGATCTTAGAGAGACAGTTTAAAGAGTCCTATTATTCTGGAGAAGTGAGTTGCAGTAGGGCTGCCTTTGGCCAGCTGCAGCTCTTGTAGCCATACTGAGTCAAAGCTGGCCTATTTTAGCTCCCCTTCAGGAGTCTTTTTGCTTCCCTGAAGGTGTGACGTCAAGTGTTATTAATAGCTAAATTGCCTAACATCTTGTAAAAGCTGTATATTTCCATGGATTTAATTCCTTTAGTACTGGTTTTACGCATAGGAGGCTATAGGGTAGGGTTTGGGGATATGACTGTGGAGAAAATAGTGGATGAAGCAGCAGGGGAACATGCTGGAGAAATACGGCCCCTATATTCATAACATTTGTGACTTTTAGCTGTTTCTAAATGGAAATGCATAACAGGTTTTTTTGGTTTTTTGGTTTTTTTTTTTTAATTGAGCTTGATACTGTAGTATCTGATGCTAGAGATGATGGTCCCTGTTGTTTTGAACATCTGGAGATATGCACAGGGAGGAACACTGCTTCCCCTCCTCCATTAGCCACACATATGCACCCTTAACTGCACAGAGCTAATCACCATTATGTGATCCTGTGCAAACCATGACATTCAGAAAATGATTTTGTGTTAATCATTTAAATGTTAGTCATTGAAGGTAGAACATCAGCACCTATGAAACAAGATGAGACACAACCTGTGAGCAAATTCCCATGTGGGATTTCCTGCTCTCATCCATTTGTGTGGAATTTTGCTGTGAATTTCTGACAATTTTTATTTTCAATTAAAAAAAAAAAAAAAAAAAAAAAAAAAAAAGCAGAGGATATTATCATTTAATAAATACTTTTCACAAAATATACAAAGCAATAGGAAATTTAGCAAGACATGCAAAGTTCCTGAATGAAAAGAAGCAGCTGTTTTGAAGATGGGGAGCTGGATTGCTTTTGATTGTAGTTTTTCCATTACATCCCTAAAGTCTTCCAGCTGCACCAAAATGATCAATCCACTTAATTGCTAACTGCCTATAAATTGCTAATGTTTAACTAGATCAACATTTTCCCATTTGCTGTCTGTTTCCGCAGCATACCAAACACTATGTGATACTAAACTCTACAGACCATCTAAAAAGTGAAAGCACCAGTGAGAGAAAACCATGTAATACACAAAGAATTGCTCCATGACACAGTGTTTGCTATTTGTTTTATGTCATTCCTGGAAAAAAAATAAAAGGCATAAGCTATTGCTCTTATTAGGTCTTCCATCTGTCCCTGATTCATTGCAAATCTGCAGTAGATTTTCCCCACTGACTCTTCTCCTATGGGTTCATAAAAATCCCAAAACTGGGTTTTTTCCTTGTTTTGCCTGCTTCCTTAACTTTCCTTACTTCAGATAAAACACATTAGTACGGGAATGAAAGTGTTGCTTTTGTCTACATTTAGTTTCAATACTATCTTAAGTCAATATTAATATATTACACTGTGCTAACATAAGGACAGTGAATTTTCTAGAATTTTTGTGTTGTCACACAATTGATTAGATCCCTTTCCTTATTAAAGGGAGATATTTTAGGCTGGTATCAATTTGATTGATGTTTCACTTATGTTTTTTTTTTCCTTATGCTCCTGTTTAAGATCCATTATGGAGAGTGATAAAGAAGCTGCCCAGAAGGACAGGGGTTTCTTTCTGGTTTTTTTTTCCTTCTCATTTTGTCTGGACTAACCACTGCATGAATAATGGTGATTTTCTTGCTCACTGTCAGGTCTTGAATAATGAAATTGACTTGAAAGAGTATTTTCTTTTAAAAGATGATGGCTTTTGCAATAGCAACAGAAAGGCCTATCCTGAACAGCAAAGAGTGTTTGATTCTTCAGCACTATGACAGTGACCACAACAATCAATAATCAGCACATCTCAGCTCCAAAGCTGGGTTTTTCAAAGCTGGTTGTGGATAACTCCCTTTGTGGTGTCTCTTTGAGACACCTACATCTCCTGGCCAGGTGACAGTGGCTGTGTGGGCTGTGTGCAGGAGACTCTCAGGTACAGGGTTCTGTTCTCCGTGGGTTTGCCTTACAGCAAACACTTGTAAATGGCTTTGACTGCCCAGCAACTTTTTCAGTTTTTTTCCCCAAACCTTTTGTCTTCATCACCTTACCTTGTAGAAAATCAAAATGGGAGGACAGGTTATGTAGTGGTAGTGTGTGAATGTTGTTTTATTAATATCTGTTGCAGCCTTCACTAAATGCCTACAAGGCACATTATCGTTAAGTGAGCAAGAGCCACTGCTCCTGATATGTTCTCTTGAACATTCCCTGTTGGGAGCTCTGACCAGCAACGTTTTTCTCCAAGTGCTGCTCTGCTATAACCAATACAAAGATATCCCATATTGTGGTGCTTGTGGTGGCTCTAAAAACCTTGCATATATGGGCTAAGGGAGTTGAGATAGTTCATCCTGGAAAAGAGAAGGCTTCAGGCTTACCTAGTTCCTGGCTTCCAGTACCTGAAGGGGTCCTACAAGAAAGCTGGAGAGGGACTTTTTACAAGGGATAGGACAAGAGATAGGGCAAGAGGGAGTGACTTCAAACTAAGAGTAGGCTTTGATTAGATATCAGAAAAAGAATTTCATTATTCTGAGGGTAGTGAGGCACTGGAACCAGTTGCCCAGAAAAGCCATGCATGTCCCATCCCTGGAAATATTCAAGTTGGATAGAGGTCTGAGCAATCTGCTCTGGTGAAGGCTGTGGTAGGGGGGTTGGAACTGAATGACCTTTAAGGTCCCTTCCAACCCAAGCCATTTTATGATTTACGTAACTCACAAACAGTCAACTAGCAAATGCATGGCAAAACTTTCCTGCTTGTTGCAAGGGCTGCCCACCCACCCCGCTCTGTTTGTGCAGCGGGTTGTGAAGCTTTGCTGGGCAGCCCCCTGGGGCTTCCTTGTGGGTCTGTACAAGGAAGTGTTGGAACTGTGGGCCAGGGATGGCCCAGAGTCCTGGCACCTGCCATCACCCCTGCAGTGAGAAGCATCCCTGGGGAAGGTTCCTTAAGCCTGTAACACAGCTGTCTGGCACAAATAGAGCATCTCCTCTTGACTCTTATCTCAAGTGCCTAAAAATGGTACTTAGCATGCTCGCCCTGCTCTCTATTTCTCAATAGGCTGGTTTCACTAGTCTGCAAGTACATTGCAGCTGATCTCAGGCAGGCTTTACAATGGGTGGTGAGGAGCCACCACCTGTGATGGTTCTTGTTTGGTTGAGGAGAAGCCACCTTCCCTGGAAAGACATCTCCTCCCTCAACACCAAACACCTCCATGAGACCTCATGCCAGCTGCACCAGGTTGCAAATAGCCTGCTGCACTGGTTAAAGAGAAGTGTGCAACTTGCTTGTCCCCTCACTAAGTAACACCAACCTGTATTTTAAAAAATAGTTTGGTGGAATTATATCTTCCATATTCACAGAGATCAGGCAGTGACATGAGAACCAATTCTGGAGAGTAATCAGGGAGAAGCACAACATTTCTGACCTGTTCAAGAATATTTTTTGTAGAATGTTAAATTTCTAAGACTTTTTCTCTGCTTGTCATATTTCTCCACCCACTCTCCTTTGCTTAGAGGTGTTTAAAAACGTTTGGAATGGAAACACATGAAAAATATTTAATCACAGCAACAGCCACGTATAGAGAGTTCTGTTTAGCAAAATGTCTGTGTAATCTGCATGTCAGCAACCACTTGGAGACATTACACGAGCTGTTATTTCTAATCACTCAAGAATGTTTTATGCTCTGGGAACAACAATGATAGCCTTTCCTAGACCAATACAACATAGCTCTTTCCACTGACACCATCTCTTGGAGTAGTGAGAGAAACATTGCCATGCTTGATGCTGAGATCCGGTGGATGATGGTTTTAATGGCAACCAGCATGCAGCTGTTTTCACAATTGTTTAAAAATCATATTCAGAGTGTCTGAAAAAAACTGGAGCAGGAATCAGTGTGATCCAATTTAGAATGCATAGCAGCATTGGTGTACTAATTATAATTTTGCCAAAAGCAATTGTCACAGTCATAAATCTGCCAGTCTTTGGTGGTGGGCAGCTTTCTATTTCACAGGCATCTGGTAGAATCAGCAGAGGACTATTAGCTTGCCAGACTGCCGGCTGTGTGCAAGAACAAAAAAATCTCAGTGTTGAGGTAGGCTGGAGAAACCAGTGATATCTGCAGCAGAGATGGTGGGCTAAAGCACTGAAAAATGGAATATTGTGTGGTATTTAACAAATAAGGCTGTAAGTGCATTATGTCAGTTCTTACAAAGCTTAGTGTTGCTCTCAAGCTACTCGGCACGCTTCAGAACACAAATAGTTCTGATATTTTTTTACCTAAAAATACCTGAGGTGCTTGTGTAGCAGGGAGGTAAACTAGATTTGCCATCAGTTTCAAGTGTCAGAGAGCACACTTTTAGGTCAAGACTGAGGGCCAATACCTAACTTTCACTTTCTTTCATCTCAGAGATGGAGATACTCCTCTCACAAGCCAGACACTTACCAGAAGTCAGCTGGACGTTTTTCAATGACATTTTCCAATGATACAGGCTGGCACCAAGAAAATTCAATTTTGAAGCAGGCACAGCGTGAGAGCATCATTCTTTCATTGCAGAGCTTTCCAGCCCAGTTTCAGGATTTCATTTCAATAACATGGCAAATTTTATTTTAACTTTATATGAAAATATGCAAAAGGGAAAAATATCTTGTTTGAGCCTTTCATAGGGTTTCAAAGTATTCAAATTCATGAAGGATAATTGGTTTTCTCCTTGAACATGGAGCAGAATTCTGTTTCAAAATCTCTGCATATACCAGTCGGACATTGCCATCAGGTGCAGTAAGGGCAAGGCCCTCCTTTCCCCCTCGCTGATGCTGCCTGGACAGCAGTGGGAAACCTCTCTGAAGGCAGCAGCTCTGTCTTCATCTCATTATTTACCTCTGCAGCAGGTTCTGCCTCTTGGAGAAGGAGGCAGACCTGAAGTGTGCCATACACCTTCTTTTCCCTAGATGCATGATGGTTGTTTCTGTATTATAATAAATGAACTGTTGAAAAATTTGTAACATTTTACGTGAGGAAGTTCCAATTGATTTTAGGAGATAAAATTTATGTGGAGCAGGGAGCGTTTTATCCCACTGTGTTTGTACTCCTTGTCTCAGAGAGGGTTTGATGTTTTAATTCTGTTGCTTATTGCACAGACATCATTTATGGAAAGGAACCTTTTCATTTTGGTGACAGAATTGTGAGTGTCGATTGGCTCTCTGTGTCAAATGGGTCACATGCTTACCCTCAAAGCAAAATTTTGATTGAATGCAATTTACCTACCTAAACATTCATAACAGATAGAAACAACCAAGTTCTTTCCTAGAGATATTTTGAGACTATTTTCCATCGTGCAATGCTTAGCTGAGGTTGGAATGGAGAACAATCAGCTAAATGAGAAAATTATTATAGGGCAGGCTAGGCTTATTTTCTTCTTGGAGAGAAAATGAAGACCATAGAACACGTTTGCAGTATCTTTTTTTTCACTGCTATACTTGGTTACATGTTCAAGCCAGCAGAGATGATAATTGCAAAACGATAATCTAAGAAACAGTAGTAGCTGTAAAAGCATAACTTGGCTGGAACTTTGTGTTTGTTATTTTCCCTGGGGGTCAGAGCCCTGTGCAACTGTGTTTGTGGGTCCTTCACTGAGCTCTTCCAAATCTAACATATATTTCCTCAGTTTTAAATACACTAAAACTTTATCTACTCTTTAATTTGTAATAGTAAACTAAATTGGATATTCACAGTAAGTTCACTGATGAGATGACTGACAGTAGGATGACTTTAATTTGTGTTGTTTGTCATGGAAACATGTTTTTTTAAATCTCCAGGAACTGAAATGCTATTTCTTTGCTTTCATCTGCTAGTGTACATGATTTTGTTGTATAAAATGGTGGCCATGAATCAAGATGCTCACAACAGGGCTCGGGAAACAGCTCATGTGAAAAAGGACGTATCTTGGAAAATCACATTTAATTTTTTTATATAAAATGGTAGCACTGGATTACGGTAGATATATCTCATCAGTGTTTATGTTTACTACCTATCATGTGTTTAAAAGTAAGTACTTTCCCAAAATAGCAGCTAGATTTGAATACCAGTTAAAAAGTAATTGTCAGACATGGATAATTGCTTTAAATAAAAACAATTTTATTTCTTCTTAGTTAGTTACAGAAATGAAAATGATTAACCCTTAGGTATTTTAATATTTTTATAATGATTTAATATTCTGTAGGTAACCCAGTTAATGTATGCTAAGTCTTTGATCATTGCAAGGAATATTATATATGCCAGAAGAACCATTGGGGCACTCTTCTGTCTCTTCCTCCCTTCCCCCACCCCATCTTTTGTGTTCATTTCTAGACAAAAACTAGAGAAGGAACGAGGCTCTCTATGTTGGCATTGTGAATTACAGCACAGCTACAAAAAAACTCTTGTCCTTTAAATGACTGCTCTGAGTAGCGGACGGAAGTAGGGCTTGCTTTGAGCTAGGAACGGGCAGCGAGAGCAGAAAATAATGACAGAGGGCACAGATATCCTGCTGAAGGCAGTGCTTGTCCTGCCCATATGCCCTCTAACAGTCAACAAATTGTTTTGTGTGGAAAACACTGGCTAGTCTTTCTGCATCATTTGCTCAGTGTAAGAGAGAAGATGTCAAGAATAATGTGACATGGGGGAAAGGGAGGAAAGGTCTCTGCAAAGCAGTTTCCAGCATGCTGTCGTAGAGGGGAAAAGGAAAAATATTTTGGGAAATGCAGATGAAAATGTATATTCAGAAAGACTGGAGTCTTTCTGTAGGAACTACCTATTTTTCCTCCAGTCTTGGATATCTTTAGTATTTGTTGGCTCCTCCTAACTCCACTTTTACAGAAATTTAATTGCCATGTCGTTCTGCCACTTGAGAAAAGACTGACCCCAAAATTTTTGATCAAGCAGAGCGTTGAAAAAAGAAGGATTTGTAGGAACAGGCAACACCTTTAACTTAGACTTACTGATAGAGCTGGAGCAGAAGACATGTAAGAGCTTTTGTCTCAGAGTAACTTTATCAGTTTCTTAAGGAACAGTGGCTGCAAACTTGCCTTATTGGTATACAGCTACCTTTACCTTCAATTCCCTGCAAACCCTAGACTACAATGCTGTAAATCTACTGCTCCAAATTAAGAAGATTATGTAATATAAAGAAATAATTATTTAAATTCATATTAACTTTGGAATTTCAATTAATGCTTGATTATCATCAGTTCCTTTTTCATGCCTCTTATGGAACCATCTTGAAAAGGATCATGGCTGCTGCAGAGGTTAAATCCAGCTATGCAGAAGGTCAGCAGTGCATCAGGTGCTGTGCTTGCCTCTGGACTGGTTCTCTTGCCATCTTACCCAATGTAACCACACATTTTTTCCGAGATGTCTTTTAATCACATGTGTGAAGAGATATCTTACTGCACACAGGTAACTTAATAATGTTAATCACAAAAATACTGTGTTAAATAGTTTTTGAAAGGTCAACTGAAAGTTAATTTTTTCCCATGGGCTCTCTGTCAGGAATGGTGAGAGACATTTCAGGTAGAATAATTTTCAAAACCTTGATCATCACAAGACTTCAGATTTTGTCTTTGGAGAAAAAGATGATAATGCATTTGCCCTGAGGGAGCATGAAGCAAGAGAAATCCATGGGATTTCCTTTTATTTTGTAAATGCTCTTGGAGGAGGCAAATTTTGACCTCTTTCAGACACGGAGTCCTCAGTCTTACCATTTAAATAAGGAAGGCTATAAACACTATAGTGACTTGATTTATATACAAGGACAGCAAAGCTTGTTGTTACCCTTATGAAATTGTTGATGTTAACTGACACGAGATAACAGGAATTTCAGAAAAACACTGCCAAAGTGAGAGGCTGAGAAAGCTAAGTATACTGATATAGGGGGAAGTGTATTTGAGACCTCTCAGGCACTTCCTGAGAAGTTTAATTCTAACTGTTCAGAAAAAAATAACAAGACACCAACAGAAGAAAACTGAGGATACTGTCATGCACAAAACCTGTCAATAGGAGTGTTGAAAATATTACATAGAAATTTAAAACATTTTCTTATCTGAAGGGGATTCCTCTAACTGGATTTCTATACTCACTTCACTATGAAGGAAAGAGCCACAGAGCAATCTTTATTTTGAGTTACTGACCTCCTGGGGAAATGAGTTTATCCATCAGTTAGAGCATTGAGATGCTGGGACAAAGAGTTTTGCTGGATTCAATCAAAAGCATACAACAATGGGGTGCTTTTGGGGAGGTCCATGGTGTTTCACTTCAATGCTGCCCACACATTTCTGCAGTTTACTGTAAGTTTCAACTTTCTGAAGTTTACTGCTCTGCTGACTTCATGCATTGAGACATGAGGGTTAAAAAATTTATAGAGGACATGGTTTTTGTGATACTATTTCCTAGTGACTTGAGAATAATTGAATGAGGGCACAAGGGAAATGATCTTAACTTTCGGTTAAAAAAATTGTTGGAGAGTTGTTTAACCATGGACTTCAAGGCCAGAAGGTAGCAGGACAAAGAGTCTAGTTGGGTTCCATGAAGAAATACTGTGCAGAATTTGGGTTTTTGTAGACAAGAGATATATGCAGAAGAGTTCTCAATCCAGGGGCAGGTATGTGTAAAATAATTAGTATGGGTTTTCTACCTTTTTTTTTTTTTTTTTTTTTTTTTTTTTTTTTAATTAAGATGCACTGTAAAAATATTGTTTGGTATTTGGGGGATTTTTTTTTTTTTTTAATATTTGTACTTTACATTGATTTTTTTTTAACTGCATAAGCAAATTCTTTCTTGGTGCCATGGTATGTTTCCACATCTTAGGATAAACATGTAATGGAATAACATGGATATAGCAAATGATTTGTTTAGGAGATTTTTTTTTTTTTCTAAATTGACAAGAAATTCATCATCCAGAAAGACTCTATTTTCAGCAAAATATTTACGAAACTACTGCAGCTGATTAATCTAAATTATGAGTAATGGACCATGCCCCATGGTGGACATGATTATCTCTGCTGTTGATAATGAAAATATTTTGTTCTTCTTCATTCACCACAATGTGATTTGGTGGTGGTGTCTAAATCGGCCATTTTTCAACCTTCTTCATCATTGAAAACTTGAAAAATCCAGGGGTTCTGAGGAGTCAGCCTTCACAAAATTACATGTCAGCAATTTGTCTTCATTGATTTTTTTGTAAGCCTTCCACTCTGTGTTTTTAAGATGAATCCCAGGAAAATTCCCTTAAAGTAGACTTTTTTTGGTAGTTTTTTTTGGTCTCTCAGCCTATCTTCCAATGCTTCTTAGCTGTGTAATGGATATTTCCTTGTCTTGTAAGCATCACCTTTCTCAAAAGTCACATTCTTCGAGTCTCTTGAGATAATGTCTTCTCTACTGGATAGTTCAATCTTTCTGGAAGAGAAGAACACAAGCTTGGGAGGATATTATGTAAGTCTTTAGGAACAAATGATTTTCAGCGCTGCTTAATGAAGCTGTGTAAAATTCTGATAGTGTGCAAGTTATTAATAAAAATTATCTTTCCCCCTGCATCTGTAAATAAAACCAGAGCATTCACATTTGCTTGTTGTAAAATTATTTGATCAAATTTGAAAACATATTTTAATGCAGTGGAGCACTTACTATATTTTTCATGCTGCCCTCAACTACTAACTTGCTCATCAAACAGGAATTTCAGATGTCTAAAATACTTGGATTGGGAGATAAGCATAGGCTTAAGATGACTTTCTGACCTCTTAGGGTAGGAGCTCTGCCTACATTTTTTCCTCCATTGTGGTTGTAAACAGAGGAATTTTGAAAGGCTGTAAATACCATCAAGGAAATCTGCCATCATCATCTTGAAAGGACACTACAGAATTGTTAAAACACATAAATGCATAATGATATATTCGGTAGGTATTTGTATCATTTTTTCATGTGCTCCTCACCAAGCGGCACAGCAACCATGAGCAGACCTCTTGGGTGTGGCAGGAGAAGCGGAGCAGTCGTGACAGCTGAAGCACTCTGCTAAGGGAGCGCTGCCCAAAGCGCTGTCCCTAAACCCACATCGCTTATGGTGTCCAGTGCTGCGGTACACGGGATTACCAAGCCTTGCTAAGTTTAAAGTACAGTAATCCTCTTTCGTGCAGTAACACGTGTAGATTCTTTATAACAGCTTAGACGGTAATTAGTGGGGGATTTCGGATTCATTGACTGGATACAAATATAGCACAGGGGAGGGAAATACCTAGGCAGCAGTTCTCAAACTTGGGGTCACTAATGCAGTAAGGGTTCCAGAATTTATGGGGATGGGCATGAGCCAGCAGAATTTTGCAGAGGGGTGAGTGTTATTAGCATTTTGGGATTGCAAACAGAGCTATAGGATCTTCATCAGAAACATACAAAGACTGTCTTGGCTGGTAGAAGCTTCTTGTTCGTGTTTTCTCCAGCATTTTGTAACCATAGGTGTAAATCCTTCAGGGCTGACACTCCAGCTGGCTGCGTCAGTGGTTATTGTTCTGCTTCTAAAGTGTTTGCAAAATGTGGTTGTTCAATCAGCCATATTAGGTTAGGGGGTTTTGATATGCCTTATGAGAACAGGCCTGGGCTGAGGTGAGAAAGAACAAAGTGAACTGACCTCGTTTTACCTGCAGGGACATTATCAGTGTAGTTAAGGCAAAGTGAAAGATTTTATGAATTTTACTATTCAGCAGAACGGTGTAGTCACTGAATGAATTTTACTGCAAATGCATTGGCTTTTTCTGCTTACAAATTGTCTGTATTTTAGCTGTTCGACTGGTAATAGTGAAATATTGCCAGCTAGCAAAGCTGAGCGAAAAGAGAAGGATTTGCTGTTTTAAGGTTTAAGAGAGTAATAAAAATCCCTGTAACTTCTTTTAGTACTTGGGAGAAATGTTTATTTAGATAAGAACAAGATTCATACTGGCTCAAAATGCAAACTCAGATCCTAGAAATATAAGCTGAATTTGCATAATAAAGATTTAGAATCCATTAGTTCAGCTATTAGTTTACATATTGGTTGTTGCATGCCTAATTTCTTGTCAGAAGGGCAAGGGGTGGGAGTATGCAGCCCTAGGTGAGAGCTGGTTTTGAAATGCTCCTTTGAATTAAAAATACAAGCAAACAACAAATGTCAGAAATTTATCTGAACTGGCATTTTTATTTTTATGTTTTTGAGAATCAATAGGGGCTCGATTTTGATTCTCATTTTACTTCTAGGGAGCTTATAGGTTTGTTTACCGATAAAAGGTTTTGCCAACTCTTTTTTAAACATTTAGTAAATAATCATTTGTTAAATGTACTATTCATTCTCTATCCCTCCTACAAGATATTATTCACATTACGAAACCCCACCTATGTTTTATTTACTATATTGAATACTTTACAATTAAAATTGATTGTTTTTCATCAAAGTCTTTATTTTTTATTAACATTGGATATCTCATCTTGTTCTATCGCTGCATGAGTTTTTCCCCCTCTTTCCCATTCAAAGAACTGAATAAACCCTCCTGCTTAAGCTGCCCTTTTATGAACTCTGAAATTTTGTGGGGTTTATGGCAATATCTTCTCCTGTGCCAACCGTGGCTTCCCCACTTTCAGTAGCATCCCTGAAAAAGTGCACCAAAGAAATATTTCAGTAAATTTGAGACTGAAAGCAAAAAGGTCTTTGATCAAGCCTATGCAAACACTTGCCTTTGGGTTCATTTGACAAGATAAAGATATTGTGTGTGTGGGCAGAAAAACACCCATTGAAACTTCAGTTTTATGGAAGCAGGGGATCAGCATTGAGGCGCTCCTGCATATGGGGAAGTGTCAGATTTTGACCTATCCCTTCTCAAGGGAGATTTGATTGTCAGGGCTGCGGGCTGGGGTTTGGGCTGGGGCTCCAAGCATAGGTAGCAGCAGTAGCAGGGCAGCAGCTTCCTCTTGTGCAAGAGCTGTTGTGTGAGCTTGGCCCGATGTCAGCCCCAGGGGTCAGGTGGGCCTGCTCGGGTAGGTGTGAAAGTGATGCCAGCCCCCAGCTCTTCGCTGCAGAAAGCATGTGAGCAGCTGTTTCTCCTCTCTTCCCTAAGACAGACATAAACACTATGCAAGCCACCCACAGAGTAATGAAGAAAAGCACATCTCAGGTTGGGCTTTTTTCATGTTAACTCTGTCTACGTAATACAACAAGTGTGCAACATTAAATACTTTATTTTGCAAGAAAAGAAACAAAATCTGTAGCTCTTTGGTCAAAAGATGCATCTAAACCTTGATCTACTTCTACTTTATTACTCAATTTTCATTTCATTAATACATTCCTGTGTATTTTAAAAACCCAATTTCACAGTAGTTTCAAAACATATGAAGTGGCATTTTTAGGTCATGAACCAGTTGTGGAATATTTTGACCTACTTCTGTAGATGAACCTAAAAATTTGAAAGGAAAATAAATGTTGACTTCAATGAATCTTATTACTATCTATTTTGGAAGAAACCCTTTCTCTCTATCAGAGAATTTTGTCAAATCTCTATAGAATATTATAGGGAAGAAAAGTACAGAAATAAGCTTATTTTTTTCTCAAACTTTGCAGCAGAAAAAGATTTGAGTGCAAAGTGTCACTAGTATGCTGATACCTCCTCTAACCTGTTATGTTAATCTTTTGCTCTTGTGTCTGCGCTCCCACACACCACATACATAGAGATTGTGACTTCTTCTTTGGGATTTCTTTCTTAGGACCAGAAGGCACACCAGTCTGTTGTGCTTACAAGACATAATGTTATTATTTCATCCTTGATGAAATCTGTAACATTTCTTCTTGAAAATACTCACTTTATATCCTGACTGCCATGGTTCTCCTGTGATCACTTTGCTTGCCTTAATCACAATTAGGCACCCTAATTTTTTTCTCACTGCCTTGTTTTCAACTGATTTTCTTAATTAATGCATCCAAACTAGTAAGCAAATTGAAAGGAACAGAGAAAACTGTTGGGGTAGTAATTTCTTTTGTTGCTGTGCTGTTCTATTGTTTTCAGTTCCATGTTAACTCTGGCTCAGATAATCTTTTTTCTTACTCCATATGACTCACAGGCTAAACAGAGCAGATGGGGGAGTGATTTCAGACAGTGACCTCATTTCTGCAAATACTACTTCTCAAAAAGAGACAGCAATCAACCTGTGTCTTACAAGAAGAAAAAGATTGCCTTTTCTTTTTCTTTTCCTTTTACTGCATTATAGACATGAACAATTTTGAAAAGATGAAAGGGCAAGGGGGGGAAAAAGTGAGCTTCCAGCACTACCAGTGTGTTCTGCTATTCTGAGCCTTGTCAAAGAAGCTAAGAGCACTGTCAAACCTTTGGGTTCAGCTACCATGAAATCTTTTCTCATGCTGTACTTTCAATTCCTCTCTGTGCACAAAGTATTCAAAAGATTATTTTATTCCTGATTCAGTTTTGCATTTCAACGCATTAAATAAGACATTGTCTACTCATCTCTTTATCTGAACTTAATCAGGAATAGGTTGTGATGTTCAGGTTGTAGATGCCAACACTATGGCTGCAGAAAAATATACATAATAATGGCTACAAGTTACTATCAAAAAGTACAAGTCCTCAAAAATAATAAGTATCTGTGAGGAACAATGGCGCACATTTTTTTCCTGTGGTCTTTATTGTCATGACTAGTCCAAGAGAAAACACAGCTGGAGGAAACCTGTAGGATAGAAATTTCCATAATGCTGGAAACACCTGACAATTTACTTTTTCTGTAAATGCTCAGCAATACATATATACTGAGCAACAAGCTGTCTTGAAATCATAGAGCAAAATATAAAACTGTAGAGGAAAATAAGAACACAATTTCAGTAGCACCCTGGATTTGATATTGATCTTCTCTGTAGTAGAATATTTACATTATTAAGTGGACAGCTCTCCTGTCTTACCTTGGTATTAAGCTGGCTGCTCGGAATAAATCCTTAAAACTCACAATACTGTTGTATTTTCTTCAAATTTCAAACTATATGGGTCAAGTTTTATTAAATAATCTTCTTTTTCAAAAGATGAATATTAATATACTCAGAAGATATATTTAGAGTGAGGACATCCTGAAGCTTAAGAAAAGAAGTAAATAAATGCTAATTTAAATTAATAGAAACTAGTATTAAATGTTAGTATATATTAAGCAAGTATTTTGGGTTTTGAAAGGTGTATAGCATCATAAATCCAAAGTATCAATATTAATAAGCTTTAATAGAAAGGAGTTAATAATTTTAATTTATTTAATTTCCCTTCATACCATTACTTAAGGATATACATATTAATGCATATTATATTTAATTTTCTTAATGAGCAGGTAGCATGGTAAAACCAGTGATTTGCTGCATTACAATCACACATATTTATACAAACATTTTTCAACTCATATTGGTTTAGTCTTTGGATAAAAAGATCCTGAAGTTATAAAATAATGGAAAGGATGACATCAGTGATATTACCTTGGATTAATCTGTAAGGAACATTTATCAGAAGGAGTAATTACTATGAGACACCGACAGAAGAGCAGGGTGTTCTGCATTCCAGGTGAAATAATTGCCTGATTTAATAACACGTGTTATGTCCTGTGAGTTGACATTGCCTCTTTTACAGATAACGTTTGTCATTATTTGTAACTTTATTGTGAGAGGTGATCTCTGCTAGAACTCAGTCATGACAGAGATTTTCTGCATCTGCTCAGTTTGGACTTGTTAATTTTGATGAGAAAATAGAATTCCTTTTGTTTTTCCTTTTACCACTAAAGGTAGTTCTCTCCGTTTGATATCTTTGTATTGTTCTCTGTAGAAGAACTTGTGGGTGGATGGTAATACTGACCAAGGCAATCAGAGAGATGTTTATGCACCGAGAGCCTGTGCCCCACTTCTGGCCAAGGCTGGGGGAAGGCACAGATAAGCTGAAGCTGAGAATTAAACACACTTTTTTACTTTATTTTCTTGTAAAAGACCCCAAAGAGCTGACAGGACTGGTGATTTGTGTTTTTTTCCTATGTCCTGTCCTTCAAACACTGCACACAACCTGTAAGCCGGTGCCCCAGATCAGAGGGGAGCGATGCCAAGCCCTGCTGTGGGAGACCAGCGCTGCCCAGGGCTGCAGAGCCCTGAACCTGCCAGTCATCCTCAACACAAACCGAGGCTTAACTTGTACTGTGATGCCTTGGGAAGGCTGACCTGAAACAGAGACTAGACAGAGCTGGTGAATAAAGTAGGTATTTGTTGAAAGGCCTCCAGGATCCACCCTGGGCAGGATGGGGCCTGACCAGGGCTACACCCAAGGTGGACCAAGAATGGTCACAAAAATAGCTGACCAGACACGAGATCTTACATTTTTGTAGGTTTTGGTCCATTTGCATATTGGGATTTAATTGTCCAATTACAGCTTCAGGTTGTGAGGTCTCATCCTTCTTGTCTTCTCTTTTCAGTCCACCATTGTTTATGCTTTTGGGCCTGAAAGTTGTCCTTGGTCCTCAGCAGGAAAAGGATTTGTTTTGTCTACCTAGTCTGTGAAGCGAGCTAACTAGCACTTAATATGAGGCTCAGAACTACACCTAAGCAGCACAGAATCTGAAAACGTGAAAGCTAAAGCTTAAGGCATCAACTGGAGGTAGAGTTTATTACCCTCATGTTATTTCATTTGAAAGACTTTAATGTAGTTGCCCCTCGTCACAGAAAATGAGAGAACAATCAAGTAACTTTAGCTTCTACACGAAAGGAAACAGAAGGTGATATGAGATTCCGCATACACCTCAGAACATGTGTAGTATGTTGGGATTTATGACCAGCAAGAATTTATTTTCTCTTTTTTTTGCAAGCAATGAACTTCTATTCAAGGAGCACTGGGAAAATTGAGGAGTTATTAGCCCAGTAGGTACAGCTGTATATGTAGTTCTGCAAGTAACTTTAAGAATGCTCATTAAACAAACAGATTTTTACATTACTTGATAACTGTTCAAATCTCTTTAAATGGTTGAAAAGTATTTTTTATGGTGAGGGAAACTGGAAAGCACTTTTATAGGGTAGTTGAGAAAAAAATCCCATTACAACTGTTATGTAAATACTGGGAAATCAAATTAGAGGGAAGAATATTGGAAAACTGAGGGTGAGGGGAATATTTAGAATTTCTTTTTCTCACAAACCAGGTAAAATGGTTCATCAACAATCCTCTCTCACAGTGAAACTTGCCCTGATTTGTTTAATTATGCAAAGATTAGTCTTAGCTTCATTTCTCTAAATCACTGTAATGATCATACTGTCAGATTACAGAAAATGTACTAAGCATGTTATAAGAAGTCCTTTCTAAACCCTTTCTATGAGCTCAGAATAGAAATCTATTATTCAGTGTAATATTTTTTTTTTTCTGAAAAATGATTGTTTCAGTAAGTTAAATAGAGATACTACTCACATTCTAAGATGCAGATACTTTTCCCCTGGATCCCTATTCTATTTGATGTAAAAAGTGGTTTAAATTTGTAAAGAGTTAATATAATTTTATGACTATTGCAGTGTCAAAAACAGCCCTTGTACAAGAACTGTCCAACTGTACCCCACAAATGTTTTGCCTATTACAAAGCTTGCACACAAGATTCCTTGCCTGTTGGCAAAACCATGGGAGAAAGCAGCCAGTTGGGGTTAATGTTTGTATGATACAAGAAGATTACTCAGCAGCTGGAAGGGTCTTATCCAGCTGTGAGGATTCACATATCAGAACATCTGCAGTGTTTCACCGCAAAGCCCAAGGATAAGACAGATGAATGTGGAAAATGCTGAGGCTGGCCACTGGGAAATGGGAAATATGCCTGAGTCTCGTGCTGTGATGGTCTCAGATATGAGAAGTATAGGTATTAGGAAAAGGAGGCAAACTGTCACCTGGACCACTTTGCTCACTTGCTTACTTCTCAGCTCCAGCAGAAATGTAATCTCCTATTTAATGCCTTTCTACTGCTTTTCTCTAATACAGCGGGGTTCTTGATGGCCCTATTTGCTAAAAGATCATTTTGGGCAGCAGTGGCTTTTAAAAACATTTGCTACCTACTGATGGACTGGAATGACTTTCCAACACATTTGCTGCTTACTGATGAACCGGCTCTGAGGCAGGACATTTCTCCTCACTTGCTGCCTTTCTACAAGTTAAAAAAGAAATCCTCATAAGGGAACTGTGTGTCTTTGTTAATGGAAAACCTAGTGGAGCTTTTTGACTGTTTTTTCCTAGTGAGTTTGGTTTATGAAGACTCATGCAATAGACATGACTGTTGTTTATTTATATGCATGCCTCCGTTCAAGTACTTACTTGTATTTGTACTATTTAGTGAGTATATGTACTTGTTTAGGCCAATAACAGAAGATCAAAGTCTTCCTTTAGAAAGCTCTGGGGGTCAGAGTGTGACAAGGCAGCCTGCTCCCACCACCTGCTCGGTACCCACTGCCTTGGCCTTTCCTTATGGGCTTCACTTTGCTGGTTTGGGAAAACCACCTTCTGATATACTGGTTAGAGTTGTGCAAATATAAACACATCCACACTGATAACAACCAGACATTCCTTAAGGTTAAGCATTAAAAATAATCATACAAAGCAAGAGGGGTTCCTGTGGCAAAAATCACACCAGAGAAAAATTCCACTTTATGGCCCACATGGATTAAAATGAAAGATTAGCTATAATGAAAGTTGTTGGTTTTTTTCCTGATTACTGCAATTTTTCACAGCTTCCAGCTATAAGGCACAGATTCACAGCTCTTTTGACTAGAAAAATAGCCTTTTGTATTGCGATGTCCCTTCCTTGGGACATAGGCAATTAAAAAGCTTTTTGTGAGTAATAAGTCTCTTTCATGCAATAACACTTGGATTCATAACAGTCTGCATCATAATTAGAGAGTCATTTAGATTCATTGATGGTATGCAATTATGGTTTTTCCCTTGTCTGATTTCTCTGACCTGTGCTTTAAATTGAGCTTTGCAATACACCTCCCACATTAGGCATTATAATTCCCATTGACTACTGATGTAGGTAGTCATGGTATTTAGATTTCTCAAAGGAATACTGCAAATCCTGTAAGTCAAAAATAGCACACGGCAATAAATAGCCATTTTTAATGGCATCCATTATTTCCCCAAGATGTAATGTCTCAGGGGATGTGAGTCCAACAGAGATTAGCCCTAAATCCTTTATAAATCTGTCTCTATTTGTTATGTATCACTCCTCGCCTCACAGGCATTTGAGATTGTTCCTCACTTAGCACAACAGCTCCACACAAATACGCCTTCCATTTGGTTTTATCTTGAACTCCTGGGAGAGTTTCCTGATTGATGATAGCATGTTCAGGCAGTGGACATTAGTGGGTTGAATTATTGCTGCTAGTGCATTAGCTTGCAGAGAAGTTTAAGTCAACACTTATCTTTGGCTGTGATAATATTTCTTTTTATTTAAGCTGGTTCTTCTATACTTGTGTTATTTCTATCAAATCTGAGATTAATGATACAATCTGCTTTTGTGTGCTGCCACTACCTGAGCACACCAAGCAGGAGCTATGACAAATACTGCTCTAGAAGACTCGTGAGAAGTAGCTAAGTCTTGTTAGCCTGGTTACAGGGAATTTTATGAGTCACTTAAGAAAAGATAGTTTTAAAACTGCTAGGAAAAAGTTGGAGATCATTGATGTAATAAAGATATAAAGTCCAACTTCATTTTTCATTGTCAGCCAAAGAACATATAGCTGAAGGTATATGCCACAAATGTAGCAGGAGATACAGAATAGCAGGACAATTCTAGTCATAGCAAGAGAAAAAAATACAGTACTGAGGATATTAACACCTCATTCTGTGCTGTTCTATGACTCATTTACCACCCCATGATACTTAATCACAATGAAATGCCATAACGATACACTGAAAAAAGTGAGATTATAACTGGCTTTCAGTAGTTTTTCAGGTAGCTTTTACTAGAAGCAAAACTTTTGCTTTGAAATATTTTTTGCACTTCTGATAAAATTCTAGAGTATCCAGTAAAAATTCTGCCATTTTTTTCTTGATTCCTTCTCATAATGTCACTTTGTGCTCACACTAGATCATCTGAATGGGGGTCTACAGTGGCAAAACGGTGAAAATAAATGTGAATGTTTAATCTCCCTGTAATCATAATTTAATACATAGCCAAAATTTTTTATAAAGTCAGACTCCTATCTCTGAACACTGATGTGCAATTCCCTTAGAATGTGAGGCCAAAAGAGAGCACAAGAGGAAAACATCAATGAAACGGAGATGGTATGACAGGGGAGAAGAATACTTTTTCCATCCCTTGGAGAAAAAAAAAAATCTGATTTGAAAGGAGATTTCTCTGCACACAAGGCAAAAAGTTTCTCCAGTTTCAAAAATGGGAAGTAAATTTGCATATTTATCATGCTTGCACAACCACTACAAGAAGAGATCATGGAACTTGCTGAGAAACGTAATTTGTTTAATCTTTAAGGTGACTGGTGATGGCTTGGAGAGCAAGGGTATCAATAGTGAACTCAAAACTGTTTGGAAGTTTGGAGAAGAGGGAATCCTCTTTCTGCGTCCATTGAGAAACGATAGCAAAATAAATGTGTCAGAGGAACAATTTAAGCTTTTTAAGAGCTGAATTAGTATTCCAGTGGTATTTCTACACTTCAAAGCATTTTGATCTTATTGACTGTCACTTCACTTCCAGGATTCTTATATATATATATATATATTCTCCTTTAGTTAAATGGGTAATTTGACAAATAACAAGAGAAGTTTTAAATTAATATCTTGACAGGTTCACTTGCATCAAATAAAATACTTGTTAGATAAGAGATACCAGAGGATAAACAGATACTAAAGAATCAAAGTAAAAGTCTTACAAACATACAAATTTATGCTTGCATGCATGGAACCAGGCTCTTCTTGGTGGTGCCAAGCAATAGGGAAAGAGACAGTGGGAAGAAACTGATGCACAGGAAGTTCCACCTGGATATGAGGAAGAACTTGTGTACTGTGCAAGTGACTGAGCACTGGAACAGATTGTCCAGAGAGACTCTGGAGTCTCCCTCACTGATATTCAAGAACAGACTGGACACAATCCTGTGCTGTGTGCTCTGGGCCAGCCCTGCTTGAGCAGGGAGGTTGGACCAGACGACCTTCTGTGGCCCCTTCCAACCTGACCCATTCTGTGATTCTGAAATTTTCAGTAAGGCAGCATGTGTTTGCAAAACTGGGGTCTTAACAAATTGCCATGGTCTCATGAAGGTAAGGAAAACAAATTTCTATCTGGGAAATTTGAAAAGAGAGTATGTTGTAAGAAGACAAATGAAAACAGATCTATTTAGATGGGGTTTTTTTCTTAATTGGTAGAATTGTTCAGTATTAAAACCCACCATCTTGTTTGCTAGGTCCATTGATAGCTTTGAAAAAATAAAGCAAACTAAATTAATAACTGTACAAAACTTCAAACTTTGAATTATTTACTATATGCAGATAGAAAATCCCCAGGAGGGACTGGAACAGTTGTTGTCTGAAGGTTCAGTTCACTCAGTTAATAAGAGCTTCTGGTGATTTGGTAGATATTTGGAGGAAAATAGATCTGGCAACAAGCCTGAAGATACTTCTTTCGCTTCAGGCTGTGAGGAATGTGGCACATTTATTTACAAAGGACAGAAGGAAAGGGAGACTTAAAAAAAAAAAAAAACCAAACCCCCCCCCAAATAGATAAACTTATGTTCCATTTTCAACATCTCTCAGCTTGAAATACAGTGAAGCACATAATGTCCCTGTAGCTACAGCAGGCTTCCTCATAAATACTGGTGACATGCTGAATGCTTTAAGAAAAGGAATGGAAGTCATTAGACTTCTCATTAACGGCCTAGCTCTTGGATAAGACTCCTGACGACTGCCAGAGCATGAAAAGACACCCTGGCAACTGCTGATCTTCCAAAAGACTTCTTCCTCCCCTGCTATTTCCATCGGATCTTTTATTTAAGAACAGAGAGGAACTTGAAATGTAAGATGTGAACCACAATGTGAAAGATGCAAGACCTAAGTATATTGCTTAATAAGCAAAGGCCTTGTGAAAGCCAGAGCCTCTTTGTTGAAACTGTTCCATTCTCATTCAGTAACATGGTGCTTTTTGTCTTAATTAGGCGTGCAGGCCTACAGAAACTGTAAAGTATGAAAACCAGAATGCTTTAAAAATTGTTTTTGTGATCTTTGGTTTCAGTAATTTTTTTTTCTGATGTCTGTGACAGATGGTAAAAACTGAGATAACGCCACAACTGTGTGAGGCAGAAGTAAATGTAGATCTAAAATGACTGAAAGTGCTTGGAAAGATTAATTACAGTAGAGGGATATGCAAGCCATAGCTGGCACAGCCTCTCTATATCATACGTAAGTATATTTGATTATATAAGTTCAAAAATAGCTTTTGTGCAATGACTCAGATGCCTTTTTATTTTTGATATACATTAACTTTCATGAATTCCTTTGATGTAAACCAAACTCCACATTCTCTGCATCATCATTTATGACTTCTTTGGATACTTTGTGGCAAAATGCAAAAATAAGTATATGCTGCCCCAGCTGCACTTTGACAAACTGGATCATTCTTTATGTGCCACATCCATGCCACAGCATGATGATAAAACAGTACACTGTAACCCAAAACAGGTACACCATTCTCCTGCCTTCTGTATCAGAAGGTTCCTAGGTTTTCCTAGGTTGCCTAGGAAAAAACTGTGGGTAAAAAATATTCTGTGTTAACTAAGGGTATGAATTTGTAATAAATCAGATATTCTAAGATTAATATTTAGTCATGTTCTGCCTTCTATATGTAATGCAACTTATTCATTATGAAGGGAGGACTGACATGTAAATTTGCATTTATTATATAGTAATAGCATTGATATTGGAAGTAATTTTAGCATAGATTTTAGGAAAACAAAAGAAATAGTATTTACTGATTAACAGCTTCCTCTTTGGAAGGAAATCAGCTGCTTTGAAGATACTAGGTACAGAAACATAAGGAACAGTCTAAAGATGTAAGAGGGCATAGTGTCTGGGACTAGTGAGGATGTTAACTTTGAAACTCAGATCCTTTGTTCAACATTTCTGTATTATATTTTGCCCCTGCATGGTCATCTTTTTCTTTTCTCCATCTCTAGGAAATGAGACAGAGGGTGGTTTAATCTAAATTACAGTGAAAGCATTTTGTGGAGATGAAAATGAACTGCTTCTACTCCTCCAGGGCTCCTTTGCCTTGTCAACACCATTACCTATCTTGGGGAATATGCATCTGACATTTCTGGGCCTCTGCTTTGGGTGAAGAAGGGGAAAAGGATGTTGTTCTCTATGAATTGTGGGTCTAAAATCTCATGAGAGAAAATGGAGCTGCTGTCCAAGATCTGGCCCACTGGTACAGTTTTTCAGCTGTGCAAACATCAGCTGTTGCCCCAGTTTCTGCTCAGCTGGATGCTGCTCTGCTGGTCAGAGTTTCAAAGAAGGAGATGTCAGCCCCTTACTGAGGAAGACAGAATTTTAGTAAGCTGCACCATTTTTTTTTTTCCTTCTACCATTGTTACTAAAATGTAAGACTTGGAGTCAATGATATTTTTGGAGTGGGATGATGAAAAAATAATAAAATTATAGAGTTTGTAGAAAGACCACTTTTCAGTCAGTTTTCAGTATAACATCTGCGTGCTTGCATGGGAAGTTTCTTCTGTTCCTCCTATACATGTGATACCCCTTCCACTATTCCTCTTCCTAAAAGAGAAAACGTTATTTGTAGCTTGATGTATGAGAAATCAGCACAATATCTTTTTCTTCCATTTGGAAGATTAATCAGTGTTTTTGTTGAAACTGGTAAAAATTGCACTCAAATGATCTGCTTCATACAAAATTCCATCATGTGTTTTAGTGCTAATAGGCTTTATTTACCTCAAAGTTGAAGGTTGCAAACTCAGGCATGCAATTTCCTGAATTCTTCTATTTTCTTTGCTTTTATTTGCTTGCAGGTATAGTAGAGAAAGTAGCAATTATTTCCTCCTTTTGCAAGCAGAGGAGTAAAGACCCTTACCTTGGCTATTTAGACATTAAGATAATTTAGCTTAAACACAGTTGCCAAGAAAAGGATACAGGAAGCACGTCAAATATAACTCCATTTTGTTATTAATGCAAAAGCAATGTTGACTCAGGGAACAGAGATCTATTTAGTATTCCCCTAGCATGCTGTACAGGATACATCCAAGGGACAGTTTATCAGGTGCAAGGAATGTTAGCTCCTACCAGAATCACACAATACTTGAGCCTGAAAGGTACCTCCAAAGGCCATCTAGTCCAATCCCCCTGCTCAAAGCAAGGTTATCTAGACCAGATTGCTCAGGGCTGTGTCCACTTCTGTTCTGAGTCTCTCCAGAGACAGAGACTCCTCAGCCTGTCCAGACAACCTGTTCTCATGTTCAGCCATCCTTACAATAAAAAAGTGATGATTTTTATTTCTTGTCTTTAAACAAAGCTTCCTGTTTTAGTTTGTGCCCATTGACTCTTGTCCTATCAGTGGGCATCACTGTGTAGAGTCTGGGTCTGTCTTCCATAGGCCCCCACTCTGGTATTGGTACACATCGATAAGAATGCCCCAAGCATTCTCTGCTCCAGGCTGAAGAGACTTATCTCTCTCAGCCTCTCCTCATATGTCAAATACGTGCATTTCTTACTCACCTCAGAAGCCCTTTGCATTACTCCAATATTTTAATATCTTTCTTCGACTGCAGAATCCAGAACTAAGCCTAAATTTGATTCTGTGTCACGTGCACTACATAGATAGCTTCCTAGGCTCTGCATTCTTCTAAGTCAACCAGAGAAGCCTTTTCTTGTTTGTCAGTGTGAGATATCCTGACGACCAATCAGCTCTTTCTTTCCCAGTGGGATCTCATACTGATATTGCTGACTGGAGTCTGAATCAGAATGCAAAGGATGTGTGAAGCAAAATGTGGCTTTGACAGTGGATGCAAAAAAGGCAGGCCTTCTAGTCTGGAAGTTGGGAGATATAATAGTGAAAGATTGGTCTCAAAAACAATGAGGGAAAACTGGAAATTGCCTTAAATCATTGCTCATCAGAAGTCAGGCTTAAGGAAAATAAATAGAACAGGGTGGACTAGACAGAGCAGATAATTTTGATATCCCAGGATCATTTCACTGAACCGCGATGATGGAAGTGAGTCATTTTACTCACTATGACTCAAAGACATTTCAGATAAAATCAAGGTCTGTAATCTCTCTGCCTGGAGTAAATTATATTTGAATGGCAATAAGAAGATAAATGCTATTTATAAAAATGAGTGAAATCAGTTAGTATGCTGATTGGGTAGTAAAAAAAAAAAATGGAAATTAATCTCTGCAAATTTAGAAAAAAAATGTCTTTGAATTCAGTTTTGTGAAATACTGTATGCCAATAGTATGAGCTATAGATGTCATAGGTCTCTTCTGCTTTGTGTGTGCAAGAGACATGTACATGCCTCAAAGATGTGCATGTTATCCTGCTGCTAAAGTAGAAAAGTGGTTTTTATTTATTTTCCAATAAATTAATTAAAGATTTCAGCTAAACTCCTCACACATGGATGTACCCATTGATTCACATTGCAGGAATTTTCAAGCGGAGTAAAATATCAGAGTGAAATTGTCTTTTCTCAATAAAGAAAAAAATTGCATGGATCTACAGTATTTCCTGTTACTCCTGTGGTGCTGGTAACATGTGCCATTACTTTGAGCTTACTTCTGAGACCGCAATGAGGTTCTTGCACCTTGATTTTAACATTGTATCAGTATGATGACCAGTATGATTTTAGAGGAATTATGCCTGGGTGTAATATTTCATTTACTCATTGCTGTTACTGTGTTGTTTGGTTTTTCCCAAAGTAAAGAAGAAAGAGAGACAGACATATTTCATTACTAATTAAGGGAACATGGTGAACAGAGAGGACTATATTTCTATTGTTCTCTTTGGCAAGATTTTCATTGCAACAATTTCCTCCCAGATACTTAAAGTTTTTCCAAATTACTTGTCGGTTTAGCTGAAACATTTAGCCTGAAACTTGCCACCTCAGCAAGCTCTTTAAGAGGAGAAACCTCTCCTCTCCTCTCCTCTCCTCTCCTCTCCTCTCCTCTCCTCTCCTCTCCTCTCCTCTCCTCTCCTCTCCTCTCCTCTCCTCTCCTCTCCTCTCCTCTCCTCTCCTCTCCTCTCCTCGTCCTCTCCTCTCCTCTCCTCTCCTCTCCTCTCCTCTCCTCTCCTCTCCTCTCCTCTCCTCTCCTCTCCTCTCCTCTCCTCTCCTCTCCTCTCCTCTCCTCTCAACAGGAACTCAGTGATGAGATACAAACATAGCAACTTGGTCCCAAATTCTTTTTCCCTACTAGAATGAACAGCAAGAAAACTTCCAGTGAGAAAATATGATGGCATTTTCTTTCTCTCATTTTCCCCATACTGAAGCATCCCATGGGAGTGTATAATTGTGTCCAAATCATCTTTTTTATATAGGAAACACCATCCATGTTCATCAGTTTGGGTTATGGTCCAGAGCAGGTAAATTGGTACTAACTTTCAAATGATGCATATTAAATTTGCAAATTTACAGCTTCAAGGTTAATGGAATATCGACATTTATTCTTGAACATCTCCATCCAATATAGTGATAAAACCCCCAAATTAAGTCAAAATAAAAATGTAAACTAAATCAAGTTTTTCTCATCACAAATGAGGACAATGATCCTTCCAGATCATGATGAAGATTTTGCATCTAGCAGTAAACATCCAGGAATCAGATTAAAACTTATGTTTCAGGTGATACCTCCACCAAACACTTCCTGTCTCCAGTAATATCTTTCAGGATCTTTTTCCTCCTCCTCTCCTGCTTGACTAATCATATTTACTTATATAAATGCTGAAACAATGTTTTTGATCATTTGCTGTACCTAATTTCAGAGTGAAAGGAACTGTACATGGACAAGTTTCCAAGGATTATTAACCAAAAATAGCATATACCATGCTGGAGTCAGAACCTTTCCTCTGTACAAGCAAAACAACTGTTGCTTTTGGAAAAAAAAATGTGATACAAGAACTAAACTAAGCTAATTCTTTAAATCCAGTTTTATCTCATTTGTGTCATTGTTGTTCACTTACCACTACCATCTCATGCTTGGGCACATAGTGTGATTTTCTCTCATGTTTTTTTCTTTTTTTTTAAACTTTTCTGCATTGATTTGATAGAAGTGCTGTGATAGCCCAGTCTTAGAACATACTGGGTCATGACATTTCTCATAAAGAGGATTTTGTAGTCCCTGTGTAGTTGTTCCAAAATGATTGTTTGTAGATTAGTTCTATTGCTCTCCATCTTAAGTTGAACTGACTCTGTCAGAAAGTGGTAGATTTTGCATACAAAAATTGATACAGTTTTTTTTTTTTTAATTTTTAGTTATTCAATTTACAAGTTTGCACTCTAGTAATAAACATTCCATTTCAAGTGAAATAATTCAAATAAAGGTCACTAGATGTAACAGCTTAAGCAGCTGTGAATTTTTAACTCAGACATATGCTATACCATCTTTTGATAAAATGCAGTACAAAGTAGTCCTTATTTTGATGCAGAGAAATACTGGGTAAAAATGGTGGAAGTAAATCAGGTTTGATTATTAAAACACTTCTGATGTTTTTCACAAGTCTATATGTTTCTGGAGGTTGAATACCGTGCAGTATATAATAATCATTATCGATGAAAATGTTTGCGTAGTTTTCTGTTATAACCAGAATGACTCGCTGTCTTAAACTCAGGAAAATTATACTGCTCTTACGATACAGAATAATTTACCACTAGAATCACCATGTACTGCATAAAGGTCTGCTCCGCCAAGGTAGCATCACTAAATTTCTGTTCAAATTCCTGGAAAATCTCACAAGAATCTAGGATGCCTAGTCATAAAATAGAGTGGCAGTGAAGTGAGAAGGCAATGTTCTAACTGTAGAGGTGACATATTCTGTTCAACCCTGTAGCTCTGGTCCTGCTCCTGTTGTTCCAAGTATATTTGCATCTACATCTCTTCATTTCCCAGTTCTGATCCAGAAGGATTAAATTGCTTCCCTCTGAGTACTGTTAGGAGTCTGCAGTGAGAGTTAACAGAAAAGTGAATCAGATTGATGGGCAAGTGCTCTCAATTGAGCTGCAGCTAATCTGCTGATTTTCCTCAGCAGAGAGAAGTAGGAGTGGAAGCCAAGCCTTTGGCACCAGCATTAAGCGATGTCTGGCCTAGGGCAGGTCCAGTCACTCCACTCCCCCTTTTTCAGTGTCCCTGCTTTTGCAGGAAGTCAGCACCACCGTCCCCTGGCCTACAGAAGCCAGTCAGACATGGGTTGCAGCCAGAATGGAACATTGCCTGACTCACACCTTCCTGAGCTGAGCTGATCATGTGCAGAGCTGCTCACAGGGACCCAGAACAGCCCTGATTGCATGCTTTGCCCAATATTCCCTTTTCCCCCTCTCACACATAATCAGCCCCCGCTGACATCACTTTTTTCCGCACTAGAACTGGGTTTGCTGATTTTATGCCCCATTTGTTAATTCTGGCTTGTTGTGAACCCCTGCTAAGCCGGGACTCCCATTACTGTGCTTCCATGCTATTCACTCCAAGGGAGTTTCTCATACTTGCTTTAATTTAGGTATTTTTTCCCACTATTCACCATTGTCTTAATAGTTTTAGACCACTTTGAGTTTTACCATCTACTTACCTTTGATTTTGTACAGTGTCCAGCAGACTCTCACTTTTTTCCCTTGGTAGTCTGACCTCAGAACAGGGCTCCTTATCTACCTGTGCACCTGAACTGAGTGCTCACATTTTGGTTACACATAAATACTTACGTAGAATCCCACCGGAAGTGTTTAACCTAATAAAACCTTGTGTCTTATCATCTGCTTGTCTGCCCATGCTTGGGTATTGTACTCTTTTGATGACACTGTGATAGTGGCTGCAGACTGGCAGCCTGGGCAGGTGGACAAAATTTTGATCCCAGAACTGAAGAAGGATTCATGCAGGCGTAATCGGACTATTGGGAACTGGGGGAAAAGTTATTGTTGCTGTAGTGAAGGGGTCTGTTGAATTTCAGGAATTTTATGAAACCAGGATGTTGTGAGCTTATCTTCTTTACAGTTCTTTGTGCCTCCTGTAGGGATGCAACCTGAATGCTGGAATTACAATAGTGAATCAAACCAAAGACCAACTCAGTTCACCATCTCATGTATCTCAGAGTTTCAAAAGAAAAGGTATTTCAGAGAAACATGCTGAATGAGATGAACATGCTCAAGTGTCTTAAGATCCCTTTAAGCCTTGTATATGGGGTTCTATTTCCAGCCTATAGATGACGCATTTTGCATTCTCCCAGCTGCTAGACCACTTTCTGCTGCTTCACATCCTTTAGGAATAGGGAATACTAGCACTGAAAGCAGTATCTTGGGAACCAGTCAGTGCATTACCAGACTATTTTATTCCTTTCTCTCAATTAGCATCTATGAACAACTCATGGTGGTTTGGTATTTCCTCAGTCTTTCCAAGGCACATGTAGTAGAGCTTCAACTATTTTTTTTTCCTAAATAATGTCTTTGATGCTTGTCATAATGTTCATGTTTGTATTTGAACCTGTAGTTAATTCATTAGTGTCCTGATTTATCTATTTTTCAGAGCAGTTTTATCCTGGATGTATATGTATTTTAACTGAACTATCCACAGCACAAGTTTTACCCTCTACTATCTGGAAAAGCTAGAGGATAAAATTAAACCTGACTGAAAAAGCAGATGCATTATTGTTTGGATGCCTTTAAAAAGCTGTGATAGGAATGCAGTGAAATAAAAAAAATTTCCCCTGCTGTGGCCTGTCCTATTTCTAATCATTATTCTTCAATGCTTTGAGCACTGATTATCACTACTTTGCCTCTGCCAGGATGGGATGTATTCGAAGGAGGTGAGAATGCCTTTAACTATATAAACTGTGTTTTGCTGCCGCCTGTCCTGGCAAAAGTGAGTGTTGTGGTACAGTCTAACCCAGGGTCTTGGTTCTCCCTGAGGTCATTCTCTTGACCCATGTCAGGTTTTCAGCAATGGACCCTTAGGACAGGGAGGGAGCACGATTTACAGAAATGTTACATTCCCCAGGACTACAGCAGCAGTTATAGGCTTTTGTTCCTGAGAATTTCATTTGTAACAAAAGCCTTTGTACAACTTTCTAAGAGTTCAAAGGAAAAATCAGCTCCAACAAAATCCTGTCCCTCATTACCACAGTGAAGCGTTGTTTGCACAATCGTTTGATCTTAGCACAAGTATTGACAAAAAGGATTAAAAAGTAAACCAAGCCTTCTCAGGGGGGGTGTTCAGAAAAGAAAAGCAAAGAAGATGTTATCCTTATTAGAAAAGCTGTAAGAACTCCAAAGAATACAGTAAGCAAAGAGGGAAACTGGACTTGTTTGGAAAAAAACTCCTCCTAGAGGAACAGATAATAAATAAATCAGTTTTTCTTCTCTCTAACCCTAAATATCCCATCTTACTAGAAAGCTGGCAGACTAATTCTTCTTTACATGAATAAGATTATGCTGCTTCATTTGACAGGGTTTACAGACTGTGCTATAACCGTATATGTTGTGATGTGGAATTTTGTGTTCAGGCTCCAAACAGCCTGACACTACAGCAAATAGTGTATGCAAGTACAGCTTTTGGATGTAAGGAAAAAAGAACATGGAGCAAGCGCTAATTAATTTTAAAAGAGAAGTAATTACTTTAAGACTTAATTAAAAATTACCCTTCTTTAAGACCTACTGAGAAAATTACTGCAAAGTGTGACTTAGCTTAATTTTGGCACGGCTACATCACACACTCACTTGAGACAGAGAGGTTTTAGATTGAAGCAGGTGGGAGTCTTTCCCCTGGGCTTGCAGTGAATTAATATTTTAGCAGACTGGGTTACCTCACATCCTAAACCTGTAGTTTTCCTTCACCTAAGTACAATAAATGTTCAAGACCAGGCTGTTAAAGCCCTAAGCAACCTGATCTAGTGGATGGCATCCCTACCCATAGAGGGGGAGTTGGATATAGATGATCTTTAATGTGCCTTCCAAGCCAAACCATTATATGATTCTGTGATTCTGTAATACAGTCTATAATTCAGATACTCATCCCGTGCATCAGCCAAACTGATTTGCTTTTGTCTACTAATGTGGCAGTTCACCTTGGGATGTGTGAGAATCCAGAGTCACACATGACCGCTGATGGCTTTTCTGGTAAGGTTTAAAGAGGTCCAACAGACGCTACTGACAAAAGACAGGGCTGTCTCCCACATGTGTAACCTGTCCTCTGAACTAATATCAAGCGTTTCTGGTGTTTATTTTTATAGTTTAAAACAAAACAAAAAGCAAAACAACAACAACAACAAAAAAAACCAACCCTGAAGTGTTTTGACAGTGTCCTAATTAGAAAGGGATTTTTAAAAAAATACTAATCTTTGAACATTTGGGGAAGATTTCTCTAACTGAAATATACTGCATTTTCTTCCACATTTTTAAATGGGAAAAAAAAAACAAACAACTTGTTGTATTGTTGGGTTTTTTCCCCTAATTAGAGAGAATTATGTGAACTGTTTAAATCTTCAGGATCTACATAGATTTCTGCATATGTCAAGGAACTTTTTAAAAAAATATTTCCCCAGTAATCTCTAGAGGTAAAGCTTAAAGCCACACAAATGCAACAAATAATTATTACCCAGGCAATCTTGTGCTTTTCAAAAATGGATAGCTTTGGCTTGCTGCTTTTTTTTCCCCTTAGCAAATAGTAAATTCACAATTACATGCAGTTCTAAAGAGATTGTGTGGGCAAATACTTTCTGCCAAAAAGTGAAAGACTATTCAAAAATGTTAAAATGTTCTAATAGCTGAATACTCAAAATACTTTTGACATTTTTAAAAGTAATAGTTCATCTTCTCATGTTGAAATGGCCTTTACTTTTTGAAGTAAAAGTGATAGAGTGGGAGTTAAGAAAAAAGGTTAAGTAACCTTGAGACAAAACCAAATTCTTGTCTTCCAACAAACTCTAAATCTTAACTTGACCTGCATTATTATTTCTTCCTTGCGTGGTTTTCATTTTCCCTGAAATGTCCTTTTCTTCTCTTCTTCTCTGACCCTCTCCCAATTCAACAGAACAAAAAAGGTCTCTTGGCAATCAGGCAGATTGCTTTGCCATGGATACAAAATGAAGAAATCAGATGAATGCTCCATAAGCATTTTCAAAGTTCACTCAATTCTGAGTTCTCTTCAGGGGGGAAATGAATGATTTGGAGGGCATAGGACTGGAGAAAGAAAAATATTTTTCCAGCTTTAAACTACCTTTGTAGAGAGTAACACTCCTTGAAATAACTCCTTTTCCTTTCCTTTTCCTGATCTGACTGGTCACTCCAAACACTGAAGCAAAAATAAGGAAGGTTTTGCTTCCTATGGCTTCTCAGGGTGACTGCTCTTTGTTGCTGGGGTACACTAATGGCTTCTGAAAACTTTATTCTAGTTGAATGCTCCAGCAGCGATTTAAAATTATATTAAATTGAACCTGTAATATGTTTCCAATTCTGCCATCCCAGTTGCACCCACCTTCTCCTTGGCTTCAGCATTTCACTGCATTTTATGTTCCCTCTGTATGTTGAGTTGTGCCTGAGACTTAGTCAGCGGACTACAAAGGTCTTCCAAAATGTGTCAGTGCTGAAAGCTTTATCACTGGCTTCCAAACAGATTTTTAAAATAGTTATAATAAATACAATTTTCTTCACAAGATGAACTTTTAGAGAAAAATAAAGGAAAAATAGTAAAGGGGATTAATATATTCTATATTTAATTTTTGCTTAATTAATTTTTAGTGAGGGATTATATTTATTTACATATTATACCTTATTTAATTTGCTTGTTTTCATGTATTTTTTATGCATTTGAGTTATATATTAAAATTATAATATATACATCGTAAGTACATATATGATTATACATCGTGCTGGTCTACGTATCTACTAAAGTGGATGGAATTTATGTCCTAAGCATTCAAATTTTTATGCAGCCAGTAAAGTAAAATATAAACTAAGCTATACGAGAAGTCTGATAGCTAATTAATGCAAGAGACAACTTGAATTCAATCTTTTTGATTAAAGAATAAAACACTGCCACAAAGTAATTAATGACACAGTAATGCATAAAGAAGGAATTACAGGAAATAACTATCTGTTGCCAACAAAATACCATAAACAGAAAGCAGCTTAACTCTATTGATTCTTCCCCCATTGCTGCTGGTATTTTATTAAGGGACACATGGCTAAGGTTCAGAACAGATGATATAGATATAGATACATATAAAATCAGCTGTGTTACTGCAGTGTTGGCATACATACCTACTATAAGTTTAGTTTTACTAACAAGCATAATAATTAGCAGAGAAAATGTGGCAGCAGAGCCTTTAACTGAATTAGCAGTCAGAGCAGATACCTAGGGCTTCTGGCAGGCTTGATTTACTTGCTCTACAGCCTGAATGACCTGTGTTCACTCTCAGTTGCTACATCAGGAACAAAATAGGTGTGAGGATCTGTGTGCCTATGCTGTGCCTATACTGCATACCCAGGGAGGATCATTTTGGAGGTAAATCTTGCAACAACTACAAACCCACTCTAAAATTAGATGCTTTATCTTACAAATGTGTTCCATAAAGGTGCTATACCAGATTTTAAAACTGTTTTCTGTTGACAAGATCCATTTCCAAACTATCTCTATCACAAAAATATGGTGGGAAGAACTCAGTCTATAACACAGAAAAAATATGGTTTATAGGTTAATATGACAAGACAGCCATTGTCACATGAGTTGGGCCTGATGAATTTTATCCTAGAAGATCCCAGATCTCTTTCAGAACTATTAAGGTGTAAAGTAGACATGATATAGATTAACTACATATGCATATACTGAAGAAACTTTTATTTTATTTTATTTTATTTTATTTTATTTTATTTTATTTTTAGTAGACAATTTATTAAATTGTAGGTCAGACATCAAAACTTCAAAACCATGAAAAACAACTCGAAAATGGTATCAAATATTTGTAAGCATCTACAAGATAAGAAAAACATTAATAGCAATGGATTCATATTAGCAAGTCAGATGAAGCGAATGTGGATTCCTTCTTTCCTTTCATGAACCATATGTTCTGTTCTGTGTCTTAGCTCTAGTAAGGCTCTTAAGAGTGTCTCCCACAATATCCTCAAAACAGCATGATCAGCATGTCAAGGGAGAGGACTCCTCCCCCTCAACTTCAGTCTTGTGAGACCTCCCCTGGAGGGCTGCATCCAGATTTCTGGCCCCCAACATGAAAAAGGACATGGCCCTGTAGGAGTAAGTCCAGAGGAGGCCACAAAGATGATCAGAGGGCTAGAGAAACTTTGAAGACAGGCTGAGAGAGCTGGGTTTGTTCAGCCAGGAGAGGAGAAGAGTTCAGGGAGAAATTAGAGCAGCCTTCCGGTAGCTAAAGAGGGTCTAAAAGGGACTTTTTACCAGGGCTTGTAGTGACAGGAAAAGGGAAAATGGCTTCAAGCTGAAAGAGTATAGGATTAGATTAGATACTAAGAAGAAATCTTTTTCTGTAGGGGTGGTGACACACTGGAACACATTGCTCAGAGGACCTTGGGGATGCCTCCATGCCTGGAAGTTTTCAAGGCCAGGATGGATGGGGCTTCAAGCAACTTGGTTCAGTGGAAGGTGTCCCTGCCCATGGCAGAGGGCTTGAAACTGGATGGTCTTTAAGACCCAACAAAACCTTTCTAGGATTCTACGAAGGTGAAGAAATATGATTTACAGTGAAAGACTGGTTGGATAACACACCTGAAAAATAAACACCAAAGGACTCCTTGTCAAACTAGAAGGAAGCAGCTAGTCAAATTCAGCAGATACATTTCACAGGTGGGGTCCTTTTTGTTTACTGATTTTATTATTGATGTAGAAAAAGAAACAAAAAATATTACATTTATTAACAATTAAATTTGGAAATTTTTATAATTCATAATGGTATTTGATTTATATATAAACTTTATATGTGTGTATACATATATAAACATTATATATAATATATATATGTAATAATAAGTCTTTGACATTAAAATAAAAGCTCAGTGAAACAGGTAGAAGTATTCAGGTTCACAAGGAGAGAGGTGGAACAACAGGGTGGGTAGTTGCTCTGAGGAAAGTCCCTGGGAATTGCTGTGAATCACAAGTCAAATGAACCCTTTCATGCCATGCAGATACAGAGAAGATCATTGTACTCAGCCATTAGCCAGAATGGCAGAAAAATTCTTTTCTGGTAAGACCTAACCCCATTTGCTGTCTCAAGACCCATCTCAGGAAGAGGTAGACTAATTAAAATGCACTAAGGAAAACAAAAATCCTTTGACTAGAGATATATAAAGTGTTTTTTATGAGAAAAGGTGTTTGGGTTTTTGTAGTGTTTTAGTAAACAGAAGAAGAATCTGAGGGGAATATAACAACAGGCTTTCAACATGAAAAAGCTGTTGCAAAGAAAAGGGAATAATCTATTATTCATGTCCAAAATGACTAGAGACCAGATGTAATAGTTTTAAGCTTCAGTAAGAAAGATACATGTTAAATGTGAGGAAAATTTTTCATTTGTTAAGTGAAGCAGTGAAAGAGATTGTGCAATAAGCCTGCAGAGTCTCATCACAGCAGGTTTGTGAGAGAAGGTAATGAGGGAATTGAAGGTACTTAATACTTTTTAGGACTCAGGACTCAGGACTGAGGATGAACTAAATAACCTCTCAAAGGCCCTCCCATCTTTATGAAGGCTCTATATTTCTTCTTTTGCTTTAAAATAAATACTTTGAGTAATTTTCTTCTCATTTTTCTAGGGTAAGGAGCGCATTCTTCATCTAAGTTAGTGCTCCACAGAAACAGAGAATGGGTTGTGTTGGAAGAGACCTTGAAAATTGTCTAGATCCAACCCCTCCCACCATGGAGAGGGACACCTTCCATTAAAGCAAGTTTGTCCAGAGCCCCATCCATCTTGGCCTTGAACACTGCCAGGGATGGGGCATCCACATTTTCAGTTTATGAGGTATTTCAGGAAGGGAGGTGTTAGATGAGATTCTTGTGTCTGTAGTTATACAAGTTTATTATGCTTTGACATCTTCTCTTCCACTTATGTTAACTCTGGAATGTAGAGATGTTGCAGTGTTCATTACAGCATATTCATTGACAAGTGAGAGGCTGGAATTGTCTGCTGACTTAGATTCCTAAGTTTCATCAGACACCTGTGAACAGCATCATCTCCATGGAATATTTAAATTATTTTTCTTTTTTTTTAGCTTTTGATTGAATAGGCTTCTGTGCTAAATTATTAATCAAAAATGTTTGTCTTGCATAAAATTTTATGTGTATCTGGATACTTACTTGAAATTAAAGTTACAGGAGACAAAGAATGGCTTGGTTCTCTGGCTGCTTTTGGTAAAAGTAGTCCCATATTGCAGCCTGCTACATAAGATGATAAAAAGTACATTTGTTTTTTGGGTATGCTCAGTGTCAACAGAAACAATGGAGTGCATTTGCAACTGGATTAAAATTAGTCTCCTAGAAATAAAATAAAGATTACTGGATGAAAAACTGTAGAAAAATATGAACAAATCATCGCTTATAAGCTGATGTAAAACCAATCAGATTTTAGACAAAGGTTCAGCTGTCAATATATTGTGGTGCTACAAATTACTCTTTCTTTTTTTAAAAAAATCTTGCTCTTCATTTATTTATTTTTATTGGTATTTTATTTTTATCTAACAGAAAATACCTGGAGAAAATATGCAGGGTACAAACAGGAAAATCCTAATTCAGTGCTCTTAAGGTGCAGCATGTAGTACTAACTTTTTCATATAGTTAAATAGAAGCCAAAGGGTAATTACTTGACTTTATCATATTAAAATAAAATTCTGCGCAGTCAGCTGGCAACAAATCTCTTCTTTTTCAGAGTTTATGTATTATTGAAGACAATGTCCTACAGAGTTCAATCAAGATTCCTGATCTTTTTAGGGTCAGAAAATAGAAAGGGAAAAAATAAAAGAGAAAAGGAAGTCAGGAGGTGGTTGGAGAGGGGGAAAGAACTATCGTAGCTCAGAGCTAGTCACACAAAATCTCACCCAGAAATTACAAATAGTAGATAAACTTTTGCTTTTCTATTATAGCAGAAAGTGTTTTAGTGATACAAAAGCAGCAATGACAGATAGGTACTTTTATTGGATCACCAGGCCACGCTGATATCCAAGGCGTCTGACGGTGTTTGAATTTGCAGCTACCAGTGCTGTCTGACTCATGGAAAATAGTTAAAGGGAGATAAGTATATACTCAGAGCAGGCAGGTGCTTCTTGTACAATCCTCTCTGTGTTCCCTTTATTTTCTTCAGCCAGTTTGATTACCACTTGGCTTCCTTTCTCCCAAATCCCTGGCTAATCTCTTCTGTAGGCTCTTTTGCCACCCTTATCACCACAGCATCCAAGTGGCTGCCAGTAGCGCATTAAGTTACGCAGTAAGATGTCACACGTGTCTCCTGGTCTCTTTCATCCGCTTTCCAGGGGAAAAAAGAACCTGTGTGGACAACAGGATGTTGTAGGAGGGTGTTAATTCTTCTTTTCCTTTTACTATGTATACTATAATGTTTGAAAAATCTTGGCAGAAAGAGCTTTCAAGTGAGGTGAAAGTGGGAGCAGTCACATACGCTGATGAATTGTTGCGGACAGTTTCCTAAGGATTGACGACTTTTTTCCCCTCCCCCCGAAGTGGCAAACATAATTAAGGCTGAAATATATCCAGCAGGATAAAACAGAATGTCTTCTGAGTCAAGGATGACTGGAGTCTTCTGGCTTTCTGTGAACCAGAGTAAATCCATTAACATTTCCATGAGAAGAAACCCAGCCGAGCAAAAGCGCTGGCACTGTGCCCTTCCAAAAGCCCAATTCTGTAATATGTAATGGCGCCAATCAGGTATTCAAAACTGAAAATTTAAGCTCCCAAATATGAAACCTGAAATGGTGTTTTTAATTATTTGCTTCAACGTGAGTTTTCAAGGTCACACAAATACACTGTAGTCATGTATTTCATCTATTCTTAAAATTTTGATACTAAGAAAAATATTTCTTAGAAAATCGTAGCCAAAACCATCAAATAGCTATTGAACATGAAGTATTTGGACTGTTACAAGAACAGCTGTCATTTCATGAAAACAATACAAGTAATTATGGACTCCGATTCATTTCTCTGTAAGTAAATCCCTGGGTACTTTGGAGCTGTGAAGTGAAGCAAAGCGGTACTCCTGTTTCAGACTGCAGCTTCAGACCACACCAAGTAGCTCACAACTGCCTGCCATGTTTGTATTTCTCCTGCCTGTGCAAAGAGACCTCTCAGGGCTTTCTTCATTCTTCCAGATCCATGACTCCTCTGAGGCTGGAACAGAATGTGGGTCTATCCACCTGTACATCTAAGGAGAGGTAGCACAGAAGACTTTCAGCAGTCCAAGAGCTGAACTAGGAGCTTACTTGTGATTAATACCCTGCAAAGTTTCCACAACGATCACCAGCTGACAACCTGCTGCTTGAAAGAAAAATCAATAACATAGATGCCTTTGTTATCCCTGTGGATTAGCACCTCTCAAAATTAAATTTATAGTCTAACACCTTAGCAGACACTTAAATTGCTTTCATTACACTTATTTCTGCCATCCATGATGATTCAAGCTCACACTTTAGGTAAGACAACCTTCTCTCATAACTTTCTGGAATTTGGTTGCAAAGTTTTAAACGCAGGAAAATTGTCCCATGATGAATAGCACCAAAGTTTGTTTTTAATGGCTGTCACGTCTCATTTGAAAGGGAAGAGCTACCACTTGACCCATCATGTATATGTGATAAAGCTATACCATCACCCAGTCACTGATGTGTTTTTATTAAATTTTTAAAATAAGAAATTACATTTCTGAAGTACAGAAGGTAAAGATTGTCCTGAAGGTAAAGCTTCAACAATCTTTGGTGACTTTAGCAGACTTCTGTTAGACTTAGTGTTCAATATCCCTTTTGCATACATCATTCCCTCTGAAAGAATTGGCAAGGAAAGCCTTTTCTAGTGATGATTCCTTTATGGATCTATTTTACTCATAAGGATTTCTGGAAGAAGTTTTCTCTTCAATGAAAAATAGTTATGAGCTGTTAGCATACTCCAATTCACTTTAAACTCATTTTGCATTTATCTTTAGGATTACTGTTAAAGAGTAAAAGCAGGGAATAGCAAAGTGTGAAATTTATTGGGTGGCAACACAAAGCTGCTGTCTCTAGAAAAAGCTTAGCTGAATATGAAGTTTTTTCTGCCATTTAATAGCTCACACAAATATATGTAGTCTTTAGTAGAAGAGCCTCTCAAGATACAGAAACCAACAAAGAATTTGTGGTTTTCCTTATCTACAAGAGTTGAATAAATTTGCCACATTTAATTCATAATTTCTAACCAAGATGATTGAAGTGTATTTCATGTGCACTAAACTTGTTTTCCATCTGTTTCAGTTTCTCACATTAACATGATCAAGTGTGTTGAAAACCCAAGTTTCTTTTAACAGAAAGTTTAACATACTCTCATGAAAACAGAGTATTATAGAGGATTTGGGTCATGCAACATAGAGAGGTAAGATATGCCACAGGGCATGTCTAAGACTAAAGTAACCACAGACACAGACACACAAAATGAGTATTAAAGACACCTGGAAATAAAATTAAATCACTCTTGTTCAGAAACAAAGTATGACAACAGTGAGGTTACTCTGCAGAATTTCTAACCCCAATAAGAAGGCAAGAATGCTGAAACAAAAGCAATTAAAAAAAAAAAAAAAAAAAAAAAAAAAAAAAAAAAAAAAAAAAAAAAAAAGCACAGGCCAAAAGCCAATTTTTATGCTTGGCCAAATCAGGTAAATGGTAACTCTCTATCAAGTAGTATTTCTTCATGTCCAGAAACAATGCGTTTGTAATAACTTTTTCTAAAATAATTGCTGCTTAGAAATATCTCAAAATAAACTTGAGCATAAGCTTAAGTACTTTTATCTGGCAAGATACAAAATGATCCTTTATACCCTTGTCTAGGTTTTTATGGCATATTGCAGTGATTTTTTTCATCAAAATCTAATATCAGAAATTTTCTAATTCTATATGTTCTGCATTAGCTTTATTGAATCAATCAAGCTTTTCTCAGTTTGGCAAATATTGGAATCTTCTGTACTGTAGTTCTCTAATATTTTCAGTGCAGGTTTGCGCCATAAAATTAGAGACTTCTTTAAGCCTCACTTTGGAGTATGACTTTTAAACGTTGTTGAGCACAGTCATTTTACTCTAATCATTCATGGTGAATGGAAATCAAACTATTTCCTTATACATACTTTTTAAAGAAATATTTGTTGTCAAGAAGAATCATAGAATATCCTGAGTTGGAAGGGACCTATTAGGATCATCAAGTCCACTCCTGGATCTGTGCAGGACACCCCAAGAGTCACACCATGTGCCTGAGAGCATTGTCCAAACATTTCTTGAACTCTCTCAGGCTGGTGCTGTGACCACTTCGCTGGGGAGCCTGTTCCAGTGCCCAACTACCTTCTGGGTGGAAAACCTTTTCCTGATATCTAACCTAAACCTCCCCTGACTCAGTAGCAATGCAATTTTTTGAAAGACTCATCTTTCACCATCTTAATTAGAATGACTCAGAATGAAATCTGCTGAAATTAACTAATTAAGCATGTTAACACCTTTCTTTCCATGTGTTGAATTGAAGGTCTTCTTGCCCTTAGCTTTCCTAATCAGGAGGTTCTTTATGAAATGTCCTTAGATTTTAATTTCTTCAGTGTTTTGTAGATGTTATTGTCAATTATCCACATGCATTTAACAAAATATAAATTGATTTTTTTTTGTCTTTTTTTCCAACTAAAATTATCTTTGTGGGACATATTTTATATGGGTCAAGACCTCTTCTGCACTCCCCACTCACCTCCTGTTGTTGAGTTTCTAGGCTTTCAAGGATACAAGAGAGAATTGATCACATGGGCTTGTATTTCTACTCTATCAATCTGCACCTACTACTTTTATTCAGCTAAATGCCACCAAAACAAATCTTGTCTTAAACCAATTTTATGTTTTTAGGTTATCCAGTAAGGCATCAGCTTTAAAAGAAGAGCATGTAAAGTACGTAAGTGACATAGTTTGTTGAGCCAAAGTGTAAAACACTTTGATAAGGGAGGTCTTAATCCAGAGAACTGCACTGACGATGGAAAAGCATCTTCTTACAAGGATAGTTTGATTAGAAATGGCTTTACTGACAAAATACTTGTTTCCAAGACTTTAATTTATTTGTTAATGCTTTTAGCGCAAGCTCGTTTTGGCTGTGAACCTTCTTCACTTCTACATCTGCTTCTTCTCTTGTCTCCTGCACTCTCTGCATCAACCTAGATTGCATAATTTAATGTATGTACCCTTTTATAAAACTACTCATATTTCCACCTAGTAGCACGTTGTTCATTCAAATACCTCTAAACTCACTTTGGATGTCCTTAGCTTTTGCAGTTTTCTTTCACAAGACTTGAATTCCTTTCATTCATCATGATATGTTCATTCATAAAAGAATTAATAAATCATCATTCTGTCATGATCATCTCTCATTTCTTGCTCATTGAAGTGAGTATTGTCTATTCTTTTCTGCAGATTTCAACATCCACTAACTTGGGATTCGTTCCTGAAGTTCCTGTAATAAAATGACAGGAAGCAGTGTGATGTCATCTTTTCACATAATTTTGTCACAAGTTGTCCTTATCTAGGTGAATTATATGGCTTGAGGATTTTGGCCTTTGATGGGTTACACCATGATTTCTTATACACCTTTCAGTTTACAAATATTTACCGCCACCTAGCCCAGGCTTTTCTAAACTGGGATGAAAAAGAAAGGGTGTTGGATTTTTGGGGGGAAAATGTTTTACCTAAGGTGCAGAGAACAACAAAAATCCTGCGTTAAAATTAATGGAAGCAATAAAGCTTTAAGTGGTAGCATTTCTCTCTGTCCTTGCCTCCTAGCTCTTTTCCTGTTTAGAAAATACACTGCATGAGTCACCAGAAATGTTAATGACTACAGGATTTACTGTACAGGGAAGATATTTTTGCTCTTTTTTAATGCTGTGACTTGGATCATGCAGTGAGGACATTTTTGTTCTATTCAAATTTAAAATAATAATAATAATAATAATAAAAACAAACAACAACACATAAAACCCCACAGAACACAAACATGGAATAATAAAGTATTTTGGCTTGAAAGGAGTCTTAAACATCATCTAGTTCCAATCCCCAAATGTATTTTAAAAGGTATTACAAAGCTGGCCAAAATATTACATATTTAACATGTCTAATTATTTTTAATGTCTGTATTATATCAATAATTTATAATCTAACAAAGTTATCCCTTTTTTCCATTATCTGATTAATCTCAGTACTGTGACTTTTCAATATATCATTTACCATTTCTAGAAGGTACCTACCAAGACAAAGGTGTTGACAGGTTCCATTTTCCATATTTGCTTGGCCTAGGTTTTTTAACAATTAAAACGCCACTTTACTGTGAAGGTACCTGCGACTCAAGGGTTTTCAATTCTCAAGTACTGGTAGTAAAATGAGGTTTTCAAACAATACCACATGATTTAACTTTGCACACTGAGAGTCTACACTAATTTGTTTTGTCATTCAGAGCATCTAATCTTAGCCAGAACTCTGCAATACCACATTTAAGAAGAGGAAAGAATGTTGTGGCTTGCAAATGACAAGTATTACCAGGAGAGGAATGGATCACTGCAGAGATTAAGGGATGGCCATTCCAAGCTTCAAAGCCATTCTATGGTGAACTCTAATTCTCTTCCTGACCCTAACATTTAACAGAAGTGTCTAGGGTAATGTGAAGAAAATTGCAGATGAATGTAAGCACATTTCCTTTGCTGGAAAATAGAAAGAATGCACATTGCTAGGTACATCTTTCATCTCTAACAAAAAGATAACACTCACATTCTCTGTAGTTGTTTTGCTTCAGAAAATTCAATAATGCCTTAAATTTCACTCTTGAGCAAAAACTCCGACTATAGTTTTTTCCATTAGAAAAGTGTTCAAGACAGAAAAGGAATTATAGCCCAATAAACAAAGTTTGCCATTTACAGTATTCAGACAATGCACTTTAAGATAACAGCCATAGCAATTTGGATAAGGTACTTGTGTGGGATTTGAGTCAGCTGCAGGGTTTAATATTTCAGTAATACTTGACAGTATTGGCATACTAAAGAGAAGAAAATGCTATCTTCCACTCATGTGATCTAAAGGAATTTGTAATTGTCTCAGGTCAGCAACAAAAAACATTAAACTACTTTCCAGTAGCAGTGGGAGAACGTGTGCAGCGCCCATCCACTTCCATGGGATTATCAGTAATGTTGTTCCAAGGTTTTGTTCCCCACAGAAAAAACGTCCCAAATGGGACCCTGGATTTAAGGTTCCTTTTGAAAAACAGTGGAAATGTTTAGAAGAAATCCTTTGGAATGATCCTTAGATCATGCAAAGTGGTTTTGCAAGAATGAAAAAATACTGAAAACTGTAAGAAGTGTGATGTTTTCAGAATCTAGCTTAAAATTGTAATGGCCAGAACCAAAATCCTGGCTGAAAAATTCCTAACTTTAATATTAGGGATCCAAAGTATATGGAGATTGATTATGTACAAAACTGAAAATAGCAGGGGAAACTTCAACTGTGTTTGAAGGACCATCGGCAGTGGGATTTTCTGCAGTTCCCAAAGAACTGTAAATACTGCTCAGTGGAAAATATTGCTCATCACTAGAACTCACCTGTCCCATTCCAGAGGTAATACTGACTTAAATCAGCTGCCAGTTTTCTTAAGCTAGATTTAGAAGTGGACTGGGCAGCATGCTTTTCACAGAAGGTGGATGCTTGATGAAATAACGGCTTTTAACCAACCCCATTTATGTGTATTCTCATCAGGAAACTTCTCTAAATTAGCTCGCTCTACTTTTCACTATTTTCCCTACTGCAGAATTCAGAAACACCTCTCTATGGAAAGACACATGCTAACAATTCAGGTATACAAGACTAATGTGTATCTATCTCACAGTAAAGAGAAAAATTAAGTCAAAGTAGAGATTTCAGGCAGGCAGTCAGCCTAGCCCCTGTTGCTGCAGCTGCTCCTGCTGCTGCCTCCACCAGAGCAAGCAGCACCAACTGGCATCTGAGGCAGCAGGAGCTGGAGAAAGAGAATCTGCAGTTTGAGAAAGGAGTATTCAAAGGATATGTGACTCTTTCTGCAGGGGTTCGCTAACCTGGGCATATCTCATGGATGTTGGCCAGAGCTCTGTGTGAATGAGGTTTTTATGGTATTTTTAGAGAAGGGGAAAGAATCAGAACAGTGTAGTATTTTAAGAGGGAAACTGGTGAATAATTAAGTACATGCTTAGTGTTAAATACATAAATAGCTTTTTTTTTTCTTTTTTTTTTCTTTTTTTTTTTTTAAGTGAGTAATCTAATCACATGTGTTTACAATCATTCGATGTTTTAAAATAGGGATTGTATATTGCTGCTACTTTCAGCAGGGTATTTATGGTTGCCTTTTAAAATAGAAAGTCTATCATTTAAGAGGTGTTAGTAGTTAAATATATAATAGAATTTACAGTCATGTATGGAACAGTACCATGAAGTAGGACAAGAAACTTTAAAACAAAGGGCAAATACATAATACACACTGATTCAATTTAAATCTAGTATTACCAGTTCACAGCCAAACTGAGGACTCGTGAAAGTAGAAAGGGTGAGGAAGGTTTGTATTTCTCAACACACAATTTGCTGGCAAGTGACAATTCAAAAACAAGTTGGAAAAAAATGAAATGTCTGAACAACACAGAATATTACCTCTCTAATTCAAGTTTTCGGCTATGCCATTTAATGTGTCTGTCAATGACATGAAAGAAAACACAACAAGTCTTTAGTGAAGGAGGGGGAAATCATGACAAGGACAGATCTCTAATACAAAGAAATATGGGTAACTTGTTTCATAGGTAGAGTAAACCACTAGGTGCATCAATAGGGGACAGATGGTTTTTACATCTGAAGCAGAGATGCAGGCAATCATCTATGACAGGAGACTCCACCCTGGGGAGCGATGACTCTAAATAAGGTATTATGATCGTGGTGATAGCTAATTATAATTCCAATAAGAAACTTGATGTTGTCCTTCAGGATGTAACTGTTATGGTACTGATGTGAACATTCCTGAAACATGTTCTGCAGTTTGGGCGTCCATATTTCAAGGAAGATCTTGAAAAACTAACCTAGGTTGGAGCAGAGCCCAGCCACCGTTAAAGAGATGGAAACTATCCCTTACAGGTAGAGATCTAAGGATCTCAAATTAGGTTATCAAAGAGAGGATTAAGAAATACTTTTAACAATCTTGGAGCATTTCAAATCAGATAAAAGATAATTTTATCTAGAAAAAAAAGAGTAATAATACTGAATCTCTGGAAGTAAACCTAAATATAACGACAACAAATTTTTTGCCCTAACACTGAGATCAAAGGAATGTGCCAATTTGAAGAGATGGGTGTTCATTACTGGGACTTGTGACCAAGGCCAGCGATGAACTCTGTACAAACAGTAGTTCAAAAATCAACAGGAGGAGCTTTCCTGGAAGGTGTGGTTAATTTCAGCTCTGAGCATTATTAACGAACACAAACAGTGGAACATCTATGAATCAGAAATTTGGAAAAGCTTATCTACATTCTGTAAGCTGGCCTTAAGAACATTGAGAACTGTCTTCAGAATCTTCATTGCTAGAGTTGACTCACCCAACCAAAATAATAAAATAGAAGGAGAGATAGAAAAAAAAAAAAAAAAGGTGAAATGTGAATTGAAAAATGCCTCTTTAAAAAGAAAATTCAATTTCCTTTCTGATAAATATAGCACACTAGTTGAATTCTGATTCTTAAGAGGAATGATTCATCACTGTTTTTCAACTTCTGTGGGGCATTTTGATAAAAATTTTACCGAGAAGTGTTTCATGTCTGTCTATTTAGACAGAAAATTAGACATAACTTTTGGCTAGAAATTCTTCTTGGCCTCAGAGAAAACTAGTTACTGAAAGCTAAATGAAATTACCAAATTAGTCTGTATGTTTGAAATAAAATTTCTATGCCTTAGTCATAAAGGATAAAAAAGGGGGAAACGCAGTTAGGCTACCTTGTTCTGTTGCTTTGTGAATGACTTATTGATTAAATCTGCCTCTTTTAAACTACTGTAGTTTAGAATGGAAGTATTCTTTATACAAGTACAAACCGATGTGCAAAAAACCTGTTTTAGACTCATGGACTTTAAGTCTTGATTTCACCTATTCTAATTCCATTATTCTTTCTTAATTTATTAAATTTATTTTCCTTTTATATAACAGCAAATTAAGTAAAGAAAATTGGCTGACCTTTAAAATAGAAATTCTGTAGTGATTATTTTCAAGCTTGTGTGTGTTACTGTGTTGTTTGCTTTTGCTTCAGCTAGCTGAAAAAAATTAAAAATACTTTTTATACATATTATTATAAAAAGTTGTAAGTCGAGAAATTTTCCCCTCTGACTAATTATAGAAAGTAACAGCTAACACGTCAGCTCTGTGTCCATACAGTCAAAATTATCCCTATGGAAATTCAAAAATGGTGATCATGTCATGGTACACGACAAAGATTCAAAACCTAGAATTTGTCTCCCTGATACATAAGAGACCATAAGTGCTCACAGAAGAGGTCCCATTTCAAATGGCTCAAAACCTAAAAAGTGCAATAGATATTACCGAACTCAGAAACATCATGGGACATCATTTCAATGTTTGTGATGGGCTTCTTCCTAGCAAAGGACTAACAGAGACAACAAAAATTTTCAGAGAGGAACTGAGATTAGATTTTGAAATCTGCATGTGTAACTTAATCATGCAGAAATCTCTTGTCAACTGAGATTAACTGGGAGGACTTCAAACACAATTTTTCAGCTTTCCACCTTTTTCAGAAAGTTAAAACAAGGTATTTTCAAATTTTACCTCTTTCAGAAGGGCATAGGAACACTATATCTGGCCCAACTGGCTCATATTGCAAAGGTCAGCTCCTGAAAAATCCCATGGAACTGAAGTACAATTATTATTACTTTTCTAATATATGCAGGCATACTGAAGAATTTGAAATACTGTTTATGAGTTAATACTTATGAATAAGTAATATAACTTAAAAATCTGTCCGTAACTACAAGCTGGCCAAAAAAAGGGTGCAAATTAGGCAGAAATTGTATATTTTGTGATCAGTCAATTATAGAAAAAGTCTTAGCTTCTAGTGAAGCAAAAAGGAACTGGCAACATGAATTTGTGTGAGAGCATTACAGGCTAAGTCACCCATAACAGCTTCCAAACAAGGCAATTAGGATAACAACATTAAAGAAATGCATTATTACTGAGAAAAAAAAAATAAATAGGAAAAGAAATATTATATAAGGTATCATCCAACATATCATTCTCCCATTACTTTTACAGTTTCTAGTCAGAGGCAGCTTTAATCCTGTATTTGAGTATCAGGTCTAGAAACTCTGTAGAAAGCTCTATATTTCTTAGTAGCATAAACAGTGTAAGGTTATCATTAATGCTTCCACAGCACTTAAGTGCTTAACTTGGATTTGCCCCAAGTATTTTGATTCACTTAACTCCTATAAGAAGACCTAGAAAGCAGACTTAGTATACAAATGTTCGCACCAGAAGATGCAAGAAATTTGCTTTACCACTGCCACCTAAGGACTTTAAAGCTGACATATCACATCTATCCCACCTCTGAGGTTACTGGCATGTTTCCTCTTCCATAAATGTCCTCATTTTCATGCCTGCAATATCTTCTTTTCCATGGACGCAGAAGAAGCCAGAGCTTTTTTTTATATTTTAAGGAGAATAATTTGCTTCAAAGCCCTCTGTGTCTGTGGTCCCAGTGGAGACACCGCTCCAGGAATAAGGCTAGCTTAGTGTGGAACTACCCCTGTTACATTTACATCATGAAATGACACCTTAGCAAGATACTGATTAAAATTTGGCCAAATTATTATTATCATTGCTATTGTTACTGTTATTGTTATTGCAGACTACTAACTGATTTTTTTTTCACTCATTACAGAGTTTTAACCGTTAATGTATTTTGAAATCAGTAAATGCTGAAAGTTCTCTCCTTCAAATTTTCTTATCACCTAGAAAAAATTAAAAGAAAAAAAATTCTGGAATTTTCAACCAGGAGGAGATACAGACAATGCTATAGAAATAAGAAGGGAGATGGATTTTAAGGAATTAGCTGCAGTGGGATATTCAAAATTTCTAAAAATGTACAGTTATTTCAAATGTTAACACTGTGTCAAAATCTATTTTAAATAACTACAGTGTGCCAGATTTTTTCATATTAGAGTTCTAATCTTTTTCGGATTAGAGTTCTTCAGTGCTCTCTAATTTTGTAAAGACCACCTGAAAAACATATTGTTGACTAGGCAAGCCATCCAGGCCTAAGATAGGTTGATGGATTCATTATACTCACAGTCACGCGATGTTTAAAAACTGATTTCTTCTCATAATACTTAACCCTGAACATGCTGTTGTTCCTAATTCACATCCTAAGTGGTCTCAAATATTATGCTATGGTTAATGCTATACATGTTGAAACTACCTAAATTCATAGCCAGTACACTGGAGAAATCTGCACTTGCCAGATTATCTGCTGGTGGTGAAAGAGCCACCATTAGTTCAACTCCTCTTATAGGCAGAAGGGTTGTACACAGAATAACATAAAGTTGTGTACGTGGAGAAATGGGGTGAAGGAACTCTACGCAGTGGAAACCAAGAATAGCATGAAAGAGGTCAGTCTTTTTTTTTTTTTTTTTTTTTTTTTTTTTTTTTTTTTTTTTTTTTTTTTTTTTTTTAACTGGGTGGACATAACAGTTTTAATTACGGCCAGGAAAAGTGAGTGAATGTGCATGTATGTTGGCATTTAAATAACTTCAATGTACCAGAAAATTCCATCTCTTCTTTCTTGCCATAAAAAGAGTCAGCTCAGTTCACTTTCCAAATGTTGGTGCCGCTTCAGTAGCCAGTAGGCAATGGATATAGCAAATTAAGCATCTGAATAACTAATAAACCTCTTTTTCTAGAGCCAGGAGCCCTTTTTCTGTCCATATACTATGGCATGATTGCACTCCTCTCACATTAGACATTCTTTCTAAGTTGCTCTTTCATTGTTACCATATTTATTAGATAACAAATTCTCTTTCACCTACATTCCTTCAAATCTACTCCTGTTCAATTTCCCAAAAAGTCTGTGTAAAGCTAAGCATAAATTCAAATATGTTCTGCTACCCGCTTGAGCATTAATAAAGAAATTCTGATTTAGGACACATACAAGATAATTAATGTTCAGTATAATAGTTCTCATTTAGCGCGTATTTATTTTCCAGTTTAGTTTTTATTACCATGTAAATTTTAATTTTATTTTATTAACTATTAGCAACCCTCCTGGGAAATGAGCACTGTGGAGACATCCTCACATGATCTGTAATAACTTCTAAAATGTGTGCATCTGTAGCTGAAGTAACAGGAAAAACTGAGGTGCACTGGCCAGTTCTATAACCAAGGATCGATTCTACAGGGTCCCCATGTTCTCTCATTGCTAGCTATCTTTATTTCTGTGTTCAATATGCTTTTCCTAAGTAGCATGCAGTTAAAGTTTCATTTTCTTTCACTGCAGAGTTCCTTTTTCCCATCTAGTCGCTGCTGAATATTGTAACAGTGAGAATGGTAACTTTGTGTTTGATTGTAGTGGAAATGCAATGCACAAAGGACATTTTAGGTTTTCCCCTGCGGAGCAGCAAGGTTCTAATTTATTTTGTTGCTTGGTTATGGGTTGCTTGTCTGATTTTTTTTTCCCCTCAAGTTTAGCAGGAATGCTAATAGTGCTTTACAATGCTATCTTTGTATTTAAATTATAAAGTTAGTAGAATCTCTATGAGATACAATTAGCTAAAATATTTCTGCCAAGTCATAAAATACTTCCTCTGCTTGATTTAGAAAAGCAAAACCAAACAAACCAACCAACAAACAAAAAACAAACAAAAAATCCAAACCACAAAAAAAAAAAAAACAAACAAAGGGAATGACAGGCCTTTTTGTGGCTATTTACAGAATCAGAGAACACTATTAGCCTCTGAATAACTCAAACTGTTGGTTTTAATGTACTGGTTTTCTCTACCTGGTGAATATACATCACCCACTTATTTTAAATAAACAACATAAATGACCTCTGGTGACTGCTCCTAATTATCCCTGATTGTCCTTGCTTCTGTTTGCAGGGATCTACTACCTTTGCCTTCAAACACAGTGCGCTAGGGTATATGCTACCAGCTGAATGGCAAAACTATTGCAAAAAACCACTTCTTTGACATTAGCAATGTGAATTTATCAAAATACAAGTCAGTCATAAGGCTACATCTTTGCTTCATAAACACAAAGGCATTTTAACATAAGCTCTTCCTCTGTGTTCATCAAATATCACTTAAATAAATTATTCAATAACCCTTGCCTGTTTATTTTCACACATTGCAAAGAATTTTTCAGTAACTCTTGCCTGTTTATTTTCACACATTGCAAAGACCATTAGAATGATTTAGCATGCTTTGTTCAGTAGAACAAGGAATTGCAGAAATATCACACAGGATGATTTGTAAGGTAATTTTATAATTTGACACACTTTTGTTTTCCATGCCCCTGGTAGTTTAAAAAAAAAAAAAAAAAAAAAAGTCCAAGTTCACTGGTGTCAGGAATAATGTCCTTCATGCGAGGGAAAAAAATAAATCTGTGGAGAACCATATTCATTATATCATTTCTCTTTCGCTCTGTATCTCCCTTTCCTAATTTCAATTTCAACTTTTTTCTTCTTCTTTTTAATTTTTTTTAATATAATAACTTTGACATACACAAATTCAAGCATTATAATCTGCATCTCAACCGTGCGTAATTGTTTTCTGTCTCTATTGCTCCAGAACAAGCAGTGGAATGAATGACCCAGGGTTTGACTGAGAATTAGATTAGGGTGAGAACTAGCTGTATGAAAAAGATTAGAACAGAGCCTGAAGTTGAAGAAGGTGGCTGGAAGAATTGGTATGAGTTATAATGTTACATTTTCTGAGGACACAAATTCTTTGAAAATAGCTAAATAGGTCAGAAGTTTTGAATTTGAAATCAAAGTGTTCTTTTTCAGAGGAAGGTATCAGGTTTTGGTGAGGGACTTCATGTGTCTGTATAGAATTCAGAGCTTTATATTGCTTTAGTGCTGCAGAACTTAGTACTTAAACACTGAAGGTTTAGAAAACTATTATAGTCTAAGGGAATGGAGATATTTTACTAGATTTCAAAGCCAAAACTAATTCTCTCCTCTTTCAGTATCCACTTACTCCTGGAAAGACCAGATAAGGCTTTCCTTGACCCTGATGTTCGCATGGATTTAGAAGAACAAACCTTGCTGTCTTGATGCGGCAGGGGGTCAGTTGTTGCCAGTAAAGAGAGATCAGCAATTCTTCCTCTCTGGCCAATTCAGCACCTTCTGACAGCTCCCTGGAGCGAATGGCCTCATGTCAGATCAAACTGGCACCTTGCCTCCATGGAGGCAGCAGCTCCAGTCACCTGCTGAGTAACTCTGGAGTGAGATGTTTTGTATTGCAACCCTAGTCACAGACATGAGATTCTGAAGGCTCAAAAGTACCTGTTGGGCTTTTCGTATAAATTGCTTAGGTTAAACTTTAAATTTAATGTCACGTTAGCTAAGCACCAAGAAAGTCCACTTATGAGCTAGGAGCCTGAAGATTAGCCATTGGCTAAATATGCAAAGAAAAGTGCCTTTTTATTTTATCAAGTATGTATGTGTCCAGCACTACTTAAAAATATTTATTAACTTTTTACTTTCATTTTATTTCTCCTATTTTTTCACCACGTAAGAGTTAATAATGTCTAGAGAACATGTTTTAACAGTGATAAAACTTTAAGGTTTAGCACTTAGAAAGGCATTCATTCATTCCCTACCTCTGACACTGCCTCTGGATACAGGGATATGTACTCTTGTCTAAGAGAAAATAGAGCTAACAATGCAGCAGTAAAGGGATCTAGGAAACGGCAAATTGATGAACTGCATTATGAACAGTGGTACAAAGAGCTTCTCAGAGGGCAATACTTAGAACTGCAAGTACTAAATTGAGAGTGTATGCTCCAGGACAGAGGCCAAAACCCCAATTCTATCGAAGTTTATGTGCATGTTCCACCTTACCCTTATGAGCAACCTTGCTAGCTGCCACCGCACTGAGAACCTACATCTGCAACGTGCTGAGCACTGGGCATGCACAGCTTCCAACTCTCAGGCAAGTCATGGGACTTGATGGGTTGTATTCTGCCTGTACCAACCAGGAGTGAGACTTTGGGCTTCAGTGTACAAAGAAAATGCTCTTTTATCAGTGTATAAAGAAAATGTTCCTTTATCACACATAAAAATGTGTGATACCCATTTTACAGAGGGTATGCAGAGAGCTCCTCAGCTTAGGGCAATAAGGTCTCTTTTCAAACTCTACATGGCTTTTCTCCTTGTTCTACTACCTCCTGCTAAACAGTCCTGCTCTTGGCCATACCACTGTGTACAGCTTTTACCATCACACTCATTACATATAACGGAAACATTTGAAAATGTAGAGCTGACTCTCAAATATGTAGGAAAACCCCACCCCACGGGAAAACCTTTCCAGAGAAGCATAAATTTGGCCATATATGCCACTTCCTGTTCTCTTTACACTTGATTCATGTCATGGCGGTAAGAACATATGCAAGCATTAATTCTGATTAATGTTTATTGCACTGTTAGCATGTCCTTTACTTCTAAAACTAATTGGCCTTGTTCTTGAGCTTAAATGTTTTATAAAGCATAGTTGGCTGTGACTCTTGATGCAACCTTTAAAGACACGTGGCTTATACAAAATTTTCAGAGCAATCAGCTGGTTGAACTTTTACCCAGATTAAACACTTCAACACAGAGAAAATTCTGAGATGCTAAAGTTTTTGATACCTTTCCATAAAATTCATTTTGTAAAAGCATTTTGGAAGTGATATCTGGATGTTTTCCCCTATATTTAGAAGCTGGAATGGATGCCCTGAACCCAGTTAACAAATTCTCAGTGATAATATTAATATGTCTGAAATAAAAAGACTCTTCTATTAGCTGAATGAGTAAGTTGGCTTTAAGCTGCCAGCAGTCCTCCCTCTTCAGTATACAGCTAGTTGCAGAGCTAAGCTTTTGTTACCTTCAATCATGTTCTTTCCTTGTCCCTACTTTCCTTGTCCTCGTCTTTCCTACTTGTCCCTAGTGGGATTCTTCTAGAATCATAGAATCGTTGACAAAGATGTTTACACAGTGCTGGTCCCAATACCGACCCCCTGAGGAATGTAAATTGTCACTGATCTCCTCTCGGACATGGAGCACTTGACCACAACTCTCTGAGTACAACCATCCAACTTGTTCCTCATCCAGCAAGTGATCCATCTGTCAAATACACAACTGCCCAGTTTAGAGACAAGGATGTCTTGTGGGACAGTGTCAAATGCTCTGCAGAAGTCCAGGTAGATGACATCTGTTGCTCTTCGCTTATCAACCAAGCCTGTAACCCATCACAAAAGGTCACTACATTTGTAGGGCACAATTTGCCCTTAGTGAAGTCATGTTGGTTGCCACCACTTACCCCCCTATTTTCCTTATCTTCCATCCACAGTCTTGATCTCACTTTTTTATTATTTCTCAGTCTTTATTGTCCCTCTGAAAGACTTTTTGTTCTATATTTGCAAAGCACTTGGCACTGGAGAACTGATCATCCTGAGCATAGCTGTTAGGCATTCCAACAATATGAATATTAAACAATCTGCTTTCGTTAAAGCCAGCTACTAAATTGGGGTACACCCTTTTATGTGCAGAGAGTTGTTCTGGTTTCATGGGATGCAAAGGGATGAAATTTGCAATATATAGTCCATAATATGGTCACAGAAACATTAAAAAACAAGCAGGCACAGCATCACAAGCAATTGAGAACATATTTCTCAGGGTGCATGCCACCTTTAAGTGGCACTTGTTGTCTTATCTTATGGCGTGTAATTCCAGGAGGAGGAGAATATATGTCTTTCTACTGTCTGCTGACAGCAGGAGATAATTCATCATCCAGTAAAGCTCTTTCCATCCTAGTTCTTGGCCTAAATCCAGATTGTCCTAGGTCCAGAATACACTGGCTTTAGCTAGATCAGCTTGTAACTGGCCTTTGGCTAACTCCTCAATGAGCCCAGTCTGATACTGGGATGTAACTATTCAAAGCTGGGTTTTTTTGATGCTGTTAGATGAGTTTTGTTTTCCTGGAAAAGGAGAAGACTCATCCTTTTTTCTGAGCACATTCCTGGCTAGGTTGATCTTTTTTAAAAGTAAATCAAATTATCAGACTTTGTACCGAAAATTTAAAAATGGTGAGATATATACATATATAGGAGGCTACCTTACCAGCTCTTTTGACCTTAAACTGTATTAATTTCTTCCCAGAATGAAACTGTCTGCTTCAAATAGACACTGAGAATATGATTGGTGGTCTTGGGTTCAAAGTCATGCAGGTGATTTAGAACAGCTCACGAGCAGTTTAAAGACCACCAGCTCTTTGTTGTTATCGCCTGCCACTTCCCACTATGGAATACTGGATGATAACCAGATTGCAAGGAAAAAACAAAGTATTAAATTATAAGGACAGAATAACACTATGCTCATCTGTCACAGAGGTATTTATAATTGTGTTTAGCAATATCTAGAATTTATTTTATTTTAGAGCTGCAAATTTAAATATACATGAAAGTCAATACAAAAAAAATCTTTATGTTTGTATAGGTCTATTTGGCTACTTTGGGAGAACAAGAGTATAATCTCAAGTGCCTCCTTCAGAAGAGTATTTAAAATAGAAGAAATAGGACTCTCCCTCAGGAATCTGCTCCAGAGACTAATAGAGACCCAATAAAGATGAAGTCACATGTCAGATTGGATAAATCTCTTTTTTTTCCCCCTCCCTTCTTTCCCAGGTTTGTTTTCCATTGCATTTTTGGTAGGAAAGGAAATACCATGAAATTAAAGCAATGGCATTTTTCACATAAGAATTCCTTCCTTAGAAGTACAGCTATTATTCTTTTCAAAGACAAAAGCATACATTACCACTAATTATTCTTGTTAACCATGCAGGAACAATATATCAGTGACAGAAATTGTTTATAAGTGGCTTAAAGAACAGCACTGTTAAGCACTACGTCTGTGGCCTATTCCTGACACTTTATTTTCTTCAGTGATGCAGGAAGAACCACACCTAGGTTTCAAACCCAGCTCCAGTTTTCAGTATGGCAGTTTAAAAAAAAAAAAAACAAACCCTCTTTGAATAAATAAATGGAGGCAGCATTGAGAAGAAATTAGTGCATTACCCTATAATGCTAGTGGTAGTAATGTCCTTTGGTATTTTACCTGTGCTCAAAATCTTCTATTTCTTTTGTCGATACCTAGTCAGCTTTTGGAGCTTCTTGATCACAGCAGCAAATTCAGTTACTATTAGATATTACATGATGTGATTCCTTTATGATCAACCTCAAAATGGCATTTTCTTTCCTTCACATTCCCTCTGCAATAGTCAATTATACCTTCACAAGAACTTCATGAGCTCTCAGTGTCACTGCAGCAGCACAGAAAATTTCTATAGCCAAAGGTGTTCCCCCAGCTGTAGCTCACCACCAAAGTGCTGACTAAGCTGAGCTGTGGCACTTTTTACAAGTTGAGAAATCTGCTTGTGATTGGCCAAATTCTTTTTTGCCACACCATGGTTCTGGATGCTGGGCAATTTGCTAGTTTATCTTTTGTCAGGAGTTCCTGCATTCAGAGATGCTGCATTGTGCGTGCTTGGTGATTTATTCAAGGTGGCTTGCCGTCCTCTATCTGAAGGAAAGAATGGCATTTTAATGCTAAACTAAAAAGCAATGAGTACTAAAAAAAAGAGCAAATTGGGCATTTTTTATTTATAAGCTTCTAAGAATGAAAAGTTACCAGGTCAGATCAAAGCTTTTGGTGTTGGAGTTCTGGTGCGCAGAAATGATTTATAAAAGAATGGAGTCAGATATACTTTATTGTGGCCTCCGAACAACTGTATAAAATATGCTGAGCTTCACAGCACTTTACAGGCACTTGCAGATTTCCAAGGCGTGCTAGTTTAGCTAAAGACAGATTAGTTTGCTGATCATTAGAAAACAAAAAAAAATCTGAATAGCTGGTAGCTAGAACACTGGAATGGAAGAAGTGCATTTCCTCTTATGGGAAGATTTCTTCTTACAGTAATTATAAAACTTGCTTCTTCCTGCACATATGTGTCTGGGGTTTTTTTGTGCTTCAGCTGTTTGGATGTAAGCAATAGCAGGAGTACACTGAATGAACTGACGTTGGATGGCTGCTAGGAACGGGAAAGGATGTTGCCAGAGCACAGTTTATGGGGAATAGGGCAGTGCTGTTCAACAGCTCCCAGCTTTCTGATGAGAGAAAACTCTCTGAGGTGAGTTCATTTGATCATGTTGAATAAACTGTCCTCTTTGCTTTTTAGGGAAGAAAACCCACTATCCCAAATACCTGGCAGAAACTGCCACAGAGAATGAAGAATATAGTCACTTGTTCTCAGTACACATTTTTTTTCCCTATCCATTAGCAGGAAACATTTGAAAGCAGTGCGCGTGGTTTTCCATAACTGCTGTAACAACAGGAAATATGTATGTGTCTGTGTGTGTGTATATATATCTATATATCTATATATGCTTTAACAAGAAAGTACTTCTCTGGAGAAGTGAAATTTAGTTTATTGACTGAATATTCAGTTATGCAAATGTCTGGGGATATCAAGAGATGTGAGATGACCTCTCTCCTTAAATTGCTTCAAAACTTTTAGCACGGTCATCCATACAAGGACCCTCTCTTGCGAACAACTGTAGATTTTTATCACTACCTGAACACTATGTTCTACTTGAGACTAAAATATGTCGGAATATTTTCTCCCACACTTCATAAAGTTTCATTAAGTAGCTTCTTCCTGTGTTGTCTTTCATTTGTCTTTAGCTAGAGATCCTCCATGAAAGATGATGCTTAATTATAATTAGACTTAACTGTTACACACATTCCAGTTTTGGGTACTTTACTGATCACAGATGGAAAACAGAAATAAAATTTCCCATATTCTGATGAGATATTTTATTATCTTACTCTTCTGCTATCTTCACCATAAAACACCTGTTGACTTCCATGGGAGGAAAAACAAGCCTGAAATATCTCTGTATGCTACTTCACTGTCATTTTTAGCTCTTTATTGTGCCTTAGAATAGTTCCTTTCCCATATCTGACTGACAGATTTATTCATGTAAGTCTTAATTATCAGTCTTTCTGGAGTTTAACTCTGTCAGAAGTTCCTGTTAAAAGCTCTCCTTAAAAACACCCTGTGAGATATCAGGGTGTCTTCCAGACACAAAGTGGAAAATAATTGAGCATGTTGTAAAAATGTGGATTTAATCTTGAATATTGGGACTTCTCGACAACTGTGCAGTGCTTACTACTTCATTTGTTGGGATTCACATGAAAAGATAATGAAAAATGGTTAAACCCCCAAATTGTTGACTCCTTTTCCTACAATATAAAATAAATAAAAAACAAGCACAAGCTGCAGAAAAGAATGAGCAATTCCATCTCAAAAGATTTGGGTGCCTTTCCATCTGCTTTATTGCACATTTTATGCTCAATTTCTCTCATCCTGGAATAGGCTTCATAAGAAGGCAGACAACTGCTATCTCCCTACTCCCTTTTCTGTATAAATGACAAGATTATTGCACAGCATTAAATCTGGACACATCTAACTATCAGTCTTTTACATCCACCCATTTAAAGAGAGGGAGAGAGTTGAACTGTCACATCAGAAAGCCCTGATGATGTTTTTAGGACTTCTTTCCAGTACACTTGTGCTTTGTGTAAAGGCCTTTGTTTTAAAAATCTTTCAGTGGCTGAAACTGACCAAAGTAGATGCAATCATAACTCTACTGTTAAAATCTAAAACCAGAATATATAGGAGTCCAGCTCCTGTTTTTGCTTGTATCAATACTCAATTTTCTACCTGCAAAATGGAAGTAATATTTTCTTTTTCCCATCATGCCTCATGCTGCATGGATTTTTTTTTTTTTTTTAATTAAAAACATTGCTTACAACAGTCTTTCCTCTTCAACAATATTTGAATTGATAGCATCACTAGGAAAATAAAGTCATGGTCTCAATTTGTCTCTCAGTTGACTGTTGTGAGCTCTTTGACATGCAGTTGGTCTGAGCAGAAAAGAAGTATCTTCTACTTTTATCTCTTGTAAGAAAGGAGTAATCCCATCTCACACAGCACAGAATGATGGTTTCCTACAAACTAGTCATGGTAGTATTCGGATAGCTCTGATTGCTTTGTGCTATTTGTGCTGCCTGAAATTAATGCAGATGTAAAATACTTTTTACCCAAAACATATCTCACTTAAAATCTTAAGTTAGAGATAATTTTCTACATGATTAGTGTAGAAATCTAGTGTTCTCATTCACAGAAAGTTCTTACAAAGCTTTCTGTTTCCTCACTTTTCCGTGAAACAAGCAAAAATACTCCCATTAGGTTGCACTTCATTTTGGCGTTATATGCTCATACTTAAAAAAACATGATATCATATGCCCTCCTTAATTAAGAAATTGAATGTATGTCCTTGCTGCAGATGTTTAGAAACTAATCTGCATTTTGCCATTCTCCTAGGGCTGTCAATATCTGAAAAAGTATTTTCATTCTAGTAGGAGAATTCCATGAGTTTATTGGTTTGAACTAATTTTCCCTCCTCTCTTTTTATGCTTATTCTTAACATTGCTGTTGATACCACTGAAATACATTCTGGTATCTGAAAGTCACAGTAGCTTGCGTGCTTCTAATGCCAAAGACCTTTTTTTTGTGCAGGGGAGGATGGCTTACTCAAATTTTCTATCTTACATCTTTCAAAAGAGAGACCCTGCTGAGAAGCCCCTCAAGCAACCTATTTCCTGATAGAGGTTGGAAGTCAGAGTTTTTTTGGAATTGTGTGTTTGATAGCCTAAAGATCACAAAAATAGTACCTTCAACAAAGTACTTGTTTTGCTTCTAAATCATAAAATAATATGTATGTTGCCCTATCATCCATCTTTAACTGACCAGTTAATAGTCAGTGTGGATGTACAAGGTGAGCTGAAGCCTGATAACCTTTCCCTTCGAGGACACCTGTCATTTAGGAGTCACTCTTTGGGAATGACCACTCTACTCCACGCCTATTAACTTCTTCATGTTAGCCATTAGGATCAAGGAAGAAATTTACTGCAGTGATTTTCATAGCAACTAATGAAGTAATATAAAATGAGGCAACTCACAAAATTCATCTACCTAGGACAATATTATCTTCAGTGCTGCCTAGTAAAATACAACTAACAGACCTAAAATGGCTGTGGTGGATAGTAACTTAAAACATTAGGATAGTAAAAATATTTACAATTAAATTTTCTAGGCAAATATCCACTTTGGGGTACTCAGAGAAGGAAGAGAAAGCGGATTTTTTTTTCTAAGCTGAATGGCTCTGCCATTAATCAGGTTGGGTGTAGAAGCCATCAAAACTGTTATTTTGCCCATACTGTACAAAATTTAAAACCATTGGGGTGCTGGAGGGAGTCCAGAGAAGGGCAACAAAAATGTTGAAGGCTCAACATCTGAGGAGTGGCAGAGTGAGCTGGGGTTGTTCACCCTGGAGAAAAGGAGGCTCTGGGGTCCTTATCTCTCTCTAGGATTGCCTGGAAGGAGGGTGTGGCCAGCTGGAGGTCAGCCTCTTCTCCCTGGCAACAAGTGACAGAATGAGAGGACATGACTGCAAGCTGTGCCAGGGGAAATTCAGGTATGACATCAGGAATTTCTTAATGGAAAGGTCAGTTCAACATTGGAATAAACTGCTCAGGGAAGTGGTGGAGTCACCATCCCCGGAGTTGTTCAAGAAAGCAATCGGACATGGAACCTAATGTCACGGTCTAGTCGACAAGGTGGTGATCAGAGGTTGAACTCAATGATCTCAGAGGTTTCTCCCAACCTAAATGATTCTGATTGTCATAATGCCTTCTTGCCTTGAAGAAATAACTGATGCCACAAGGGAATGAGAAGAGCATACATTTGATCTTCATCTTTGTAAACTTGAGCCACATGTGGCAAAGCTAAAAAATGAACACGGAAACTGGTAGCATCTTCTGCATAGAAGACGTATTTTGAGTTTGATAGTGAAACTTTCTTTCCTGCATGCTCTGACCAGGCCTCATCCTTCACAGTTCTCAGAGTGCCTTGGCCATGCATGTGCCCAGACAGCTGGAAAACTCAGTGCATTCCAACAGAAACTGCTCTGGATATGTATGGGTTGTTGTGAGAGTTCGTGGAGGAATTGAGAGAATATCACTGCTGTGCTCTCCATGTTTCAGTTATTCTGCTAATGCCCAGCCTAGGAAGAAAATGAAAATAAAATATAACAAAAATGTGGTACTCTGGCAGCATTGATATAGGTGGCAAAAGGGAAGTATAGAGGCATGAAAGGTCAGACAGGAGAAAGAATGGAGGGCAATCACATTGTAATGCGATGGAGAGTGAACCCAAGTATTTAGACATGAAAAATGTCTGTGTGAAGTTATCTACAAATCTATAGGCAAATACTTACCAAAGAAACACCAATCAAAATTTTCAGCATCTCCCTGATGAATTTAGATGCCCCTTTCACAGAAGTTAATGAAGAATAAATGTCCTAAAAATTGCAAGCATTGCTTAGTTATAATTTTATCTCAACAACTGCAGACATAAAATCGCATGATCAGTTCTTTGAACACTTGTGGAAAAGGAAATCTTTTTATGTAGGCTGGCAAGCCAGATCTTCACACCTTGACACCTCGGTCGCAGAAAGGCGACTCACCGAGAAAGGAGGACCACCAGCAGCTGCCGCGGCACTCTGGCCTGATGGAGCGGTTCTGACCTTCTCTCCAGTAGAGGGCAGCGATACACAAAAACTCACTGTATTTTCGAAATGAAAATTCTGCAGAGGGATGAATATCGACTTATGGAAGGAGTTCATTTAAGCGTGTGTATAGTTTAATTATGCAGTAATGACGGTCATGATGACTTCTTTCACCATTAGTCAAAGCAAAGAGAACTTCCTCCAAAGAAGAAAGAGATCAAAGTGTGAGTATAGTATAAGGGCTTTTGCATTTGGGGTTACTTGACAAACTGCAGATGGTTGAAGATATTCATACTGAACTATCTCACTTCCCCAGGACATTTAAAAAGTTTCCTTTCTGATTCCTTGTTTTCTGATCTAAAAACTATTTTGTAACTTCCCCCCGCTCCCCCCCAGGCTTTACTTTCTTGTTTCTCGTTCACCTCTGTTCATTTGCTGTCCTTCCTGAAACCCTCTGCTTCACAGCCTCCTCTCACAGTTTTGTTCGTGTGTGCCATATCTTACAGAGCCAGGAGAAGAATCCTTGTGCCCCCCTTGGAAATCTCTCCCCCAAACTGCACATCTTCTGAGACACCCAGGAGTACTGGGGCTACTCGTACAGACAAGTGTTATGCCTAAAATCAAAATAATTAGTGGTTCACAAGGACCATCTGCATCATTGTGTAAAACACCTTGAACTTCTTATTTCTCTAGGATGGAGACTTCTCTAGAAATACCAGGAGAGAATTTATAACAAGACTTCCCTCTCCTACTCTCCTGGCCAAGAAGGACTGAAGTCAGGCAAACAAGGGGGATCCAAAAAACTCACCAAATGGCTTACATTCACATTAGGCAGTGCTAGTAAAAAAAGAAACAAAAAAAACCCCTTTCATGCTGGCATTTACTTTGAGATCAGATACTTTTGTGCACAAATATCTCCTCTTTCTTTTTTACTTTTCAGTCTTCAGAGGAAATTTGGTCTAATTAATTTTCAGGAAGTTTGGATAAAGGCTAAAAATGTGTTATCTGTTTTCATGAATACCTAGTTGTCTTGGTTTTGCATTGATTAGTTAGTAGTTCTGCTAACTAATATAATCAACCAGTTTGGTACAAATTTTCATAAACTATCAGACATAACATGACTTACTCTGCTTTTAAACTTCATAGGCCTATGGAAAGCAAGCTAAATCTTCATGTAATTACACAGAAAATATTATATAAACTCTACTAATTAGGTCTTCACACACCATCATATTTTAAACAACAGGTTATGACAGATTTGACACTGACTTGAAAATACAGCTTATGATGACAAGTCAAAAAATTCTTTTTAAGAGATAAGAGCATAGGATATTGCTGTGTGTGCAAACACTGAAGTAAGACAATGAACCCTCTACTCTTTAGCTTATTTACTTGAGTTAGCCCAGATTCGGCATCTTTGTTTCAGTTCTGGAACTAGGAGAGTATTGTACCTTTATTTTGTAAAACCAAACTAATTGTATGGCTTTAGGGTGCAATCTGGTAGAACAATGTCATGCTGACTTGATTTGTACAATTCAGTAACAACAAATTTAGTCTTCTTTCATTTTACTGCAGGACTTCTGGGAAGCCTCAAAATATTTTATTGTCAGTAGCTAAATCCTAATAAGATGGACAGTCTTTTCAGTGATTTTCCCTTTACACCACCTACTACACCTACAATTAAAAAACCTCCAAGAATTATTTTTAAATAGACTGACCAATTTTTTCCCCAATTGGTTGATCACTTGCTAATTATCATAATTAACAACACATCAGAATTTCATATCTAATGCAGTCTGCAGATTCGACCTACACTAGTAATTAAAAATGTCAACACTGCATCTTTTCTTCCCCCTGTTGTTTTTTTGTTTTGTTTTGTTTTGTTTTTTTTACCCTGGGACGTTAGGTCTACCTTGTTGATGACAAACAAAACAGGAAAAAAAAGTATAAACAGCATACCTGATATCCCTGCCATTTTTTTTTTTCCATGCTTGTCATATAACAAACCTTTTTCTATGACTAATATTATCTTTTAGTCCATACTTACTACTTTTTTTGCTACCAAAAATAAAATATCAAGTACATTTCTCACTAACTTTTCCTGGTTTGAGGCTTAAAGAAATCACATTTGAAACCTGCTGGTATGACTCACTAGTAAATTTAGGACAATAAGAATAATATGAGTATTCTGTTAGCTCATATTCTGTTTTAGCTATTCCATAAATTGTATGTCAAAATCTCATTTATATGCGTATATGCCACTACACAGCCAAAACATGGATATGGTGTTTACTATTTGGCAGATAAGTGATTCGAACCACTGTTCAAACACCTTTTAGTAGGTCATACACTGTGGCTGAAATTTAAGTTTCCCTGACCGGACATGCGAACATCAGGGTGCCCGCACCGCGGCCAGGATGAGCGCAGCCTTTCACCGCCTTTTCACTTTCTATACTGGCTACCACAAACATTTGTAGTTACACCTGCCCAGCCCACACTCCGCCCCTGCAGCCCCCCGACCCGCAGCGGTGCCGCCGGGCGCCCCGCGCAAGGACAGCGGCGACCCGCCTGATTGTGGGGTCCGCCTGTCGCGCCCCCGCCCCCGCCAACAGCAGCATCCCCGGGAAAACGCCACGGCCCCGCTCCCACGCCCCCCAGCCCTCCCCGGCTCGGCTGGGACCCCTGGGAGGGCACCGCATCCCAGTCCCAAACGGGGCATCCCCGATGCCCAGGGGATGTCTCCGGGATGCATTTTTGGGGAGGAAATGTGTGTGTGTCGGGGGGGAGGAAATGTGTGTGTGTCGGGGGGGAGGGCGGGGTTCAGCTGCTTCCTGTGGGGCTCGGGTAGCCCGGGGTGCAACGGAGTCCCCTGGGACGGAGGCCCTGAGGGTCTTTCCCGCAGGCATGTCCTTGGGTGCGGGCAGGAAGGGCGGCTGAGCGTGCGGGACTACCGCCGCTGTAGTAAGAGAGCTGCTCCTCCGGTGGTTGGGCTGGGGAGCGCTGGGCTCCTCCTCCTCGTCCCCCCCAGCAGTGTACAGCCGGGTGTGTGACTGACGAGTCTCCCCTCGTCTATCTTTTTCTTTTTTTCTTTTTTTTTCTTTTTTTTTCCTTTGCCATGGGTACACACACCGAGACACGCACATGACAGCACTTGGGTGCCAGCGCCGGTGCATCGCCAGGAGGGCTGTGCTTCACTTCGGGCACGCACACACGCATGCTGCTGCTGCTTCTGCTGCTGCTGCTGCTGGAAGTCTTTCTACACGGGGATTAGCAGCCGCCTCTCGCTCTCTGTATTTCCCTGCCTCTTTCTTCTCCCTTCCTTCCCTTTCTCCTTCTCTCCCTCAAACGCCTGACTGACGGACGGCGGGCAGGAAAAGGTAAAATGCGGGCGTGCAGCTTGCTGACGATACGGAGGGGTGATGGTGTTCGCGGCGTGCTGCGCGGTACGCCCTCGGCTCGCCGGCCAGCCTGCCTGCCTTGCCTGCCCTCCCGCCGCGCCGGCGGCTGCCGCGGCCGCCGCTCCCCGCCTCTCCGCGGCTCGGGGGATCGGGTTTTGCCGCGAGAGGTTTGGCTTCTCCAGCCCTCCCTCCCCTCTCTTCCCCCGGGCCGCGAGGTAGAGAGGTTCCCCGCTATTGTGCTACTCGCGCTTGGCACCGCGGGTGCGAGCGTGCGGGAGCGCTTAGCCGGGGTTTCGCGGGAGGAGGCTGGCTGTTAATTGCTGTCTGCGCGGAAGAGGAGAGCGCTTCCCCTGGCAGGGAACCCGGGCATTATTCATTAATCCCGGCTGGAGAGTGGCAACGGGAGGACTCGTCGTCGTCCCCGCGTCGTGTTCCCCCCTCCCCGTTTGCTGCATCATTCAAATAAGTGATTCCTAGCTGGCCTTGCGTTGCGGGGCTGCGTGCCCCCATCCGCGGGGGCTCTGCCAGCCGCCGTGCACTGCCACCCTCCTGTGCCCGGGGGAGCGCGCCCCTCCCCGGGGAGCCAGCGGGAGAGCGGTGCGGGGGCATCGGCCGCGCCGTGTCCTGCCCCGCCGTGTCCTGCCCCGCCGTGTCCTGCCCCGCCGTGTCCTGCCCCGCCGTGTCCTGCCCCTCCGGCCCCCGCAGCCCCGCGCCCGCTCCGTGAAGAGTTGCCGGCAGTTGCTCGGCCGAGTTTGTCCCGCGTCCCTCCCCGGCAGGACAAGGACAGCGGGGCGGATATTTGCCTCCCCCCCTCGGCGAAGCCCGCGTGGTGCGGGGATCCCGTGGAGCGGGAGGTCCGGCGCAGCCCCGCCGAGGGGACCGCGTCCCGCCGGACTCGCGCGGACCCCGATCCAGACTGCCATCCCCAGAGGCGCGGGCGCCTGGGAGTGCGCTTCAAGCCGGCAGGGGACAGGAGGGAGGCGGTGTTGCGGAGCCTGCCCGCTCGGGCAGCGGAGCTCCCCCGTCGCGGGGAGGGGGCGGTCGGGCCGGGCAGCACGCCCCGGGCGGACGCACCCCGTCCGCGGGCCGGCCCCGGCTCGGCTCAGGTGTGCGCGTTTAGCGGCGAGGAGCTCGGGGACAACCTGGGCAGCCCCCGGGGCGGAGGTTAAAGCGCCTGCCGGGAAGGGCAGGCCTCCCTCCGCCGTGCCGGTGCCCATCGCTTCCCGGGCAGCGGGACCGGCACCGCCGCTCCCCGCCCTGCGGGTGCCCGAGCGGAGAGGACACAGTTACCGAGCTACCGCCGTTCCCCCGTTCCTCCTCCGCCGGGAAGCCGAAGCATTTAGCGAGGTCCGTTATGTAATTACGACTTTTTTTTTTTTTTTTTTTTTTTTTTTTTTTTTTTTTTTTTTTTTTTTTTTTCCCCCTCTCCCCTCCCTCCTCCTTCTCCCTTTCTTCTTGCTGTTACTAAACCCGGCTCAGGATGCCGGCAAGGAAACGGCAACACCATGCTTGTTTATGAAGGAAGCTGATAGTTTTATTTGCTCTCGGAGGAAAAAAAAAAAAAAAAACCCACATTAATAATGTTTAAGCGCTTTAGTTTCACACGATTGATTTTTGGTTAATCACATCTCATTCACGTTGTTTTCTGTACCTCTCAGTGGTACCTAAATATGCTGTTAAAGACAGAAAGCCAAAAAAGAAAAAAAAAAAAAAAAAAAAGGGAGTGAGAGAATAGTAAGAGAAGCAAAATATGTGATAACTGTACTGGACAACACGAAGTTGGTTATTAAAAATATAAAAAGAAAGTAGTTGTTTAACTTAGAGCCTACTTACAAGTGAAAAGTACGTGTGCTTGCAGGCATGGTGTATGCTCAGCTTGGATTGGATTGTATTTCAGTGTTAATGCACCTTTAAAAAGGCAGCGCTAATTTCTACGCCTGTGCGGGTCCAGTGTAGATGCTTAAGGTATTTCCCCTCCCTTAAAAGACATTGCGAGTCTGAGCATTGTTCACTGATCCAAGAGATCCAGAAGTCTAAAGAGTGCATATTGAAAGATAAATAGGATATATATATGAAGATCAAATAGCTGCTGATAGTAATGATTACATGAAAACTAGGAATAGTTAATGGCAACAACACAGTTCCTTGTTTTCATCTGTTACAGCTTACTTTTCTGTTTGATACTGCATATTTCAGATAACTGTATAGATTAGGTAACTTTAAATTAGTATGAAATAATTAAAACATATGGGAGCAAAATATGCTGTTTATTGGAGAGCTTCTCAAAGTACTACAAAGGGTGCAGTAGTGTTTCAATTTATATATATGTGTGTGTGTGTGTGTATCCTTCTGATTTAAAGTTTTCTTTTACTTCACCAGAACCCTATACAGTTTAATTCAAGGCTCATTCTGTCTGTCTCTTGTGGAAATAACTCTTGGAAGCATATCAGTGTAATCTTTTTGTGTTAAGCCTTGCAATGTTCTTTCTGTAAAGGTGGCACATCTCAGTGCTGCTCTGGGTAGTGATGTTTCCACCTGGAAATACAAAAAGAATTGCATAAATAATTAATGAGGTAGTGTAATAAATGAAGGTAATCCCACACTTAGGAAGAGTAGTATGGGAGGAAGAATCTATGGAATTTTTCCATTGTCATTTGCACCCTGATTTCATAACATACAGTAATTAAAATTTTTCACCCAAATTATAAGAGACAGATGCAATGCCCTGAGATTGGCATTGCCGTTTTAAGTAGATTAGATTTCAAGGTACTTTAAAGTGAGGTAGTTTATTCAACCCTTAATCTTTGTAACCAAACTCAGTTTTTACTGCCTCTGTTGTATTGTCTCTCAAGATTTAAGAAAGCTATTTTTGTCAAGGGCACGTAATTAATGCTTGTTCTCTTCTTATGCCAAATTTTGCACTTGTGAATAAAGCTCATCCAAAGGAACCTGGAAAGTGGATCTCCATGGTAACGAGGGAGAGATTGAGAGAGAGGGAGAGAGGATTTTCTCCCTCACCATAGGTCAAGACCAGACACCTACCCATTCCTTAACTTGTAGCAGCATTCGTTGGCACCTTCCTCTCTGTGGTTATTTTGCCTCCTGGTGTGTGCTTTTACTCTTGCCTCATGCTCGCAGAGTGAGAGCGGTGCTACGCTGGATGAGCACAGCTTCTGTGTCCCTCCCTGTCCTAATCCTGCCTTCTGCTTTCGTTGTATTTAAGTGCTTCTATTACTGTATGAATTTACTGTGGTATTTTGGGAAATAGCTTATTTTCCCCATCAGATTTTTGTTTTGAAGACCTGTCTTGTCTCTATCTGTGTAATAGCTGACAGAACCTTACTTGTTAGTCCTCTTCAGATGGAATTCTGTTCATCTCCTTTTTCTCTCTTATTTTTCTGTGCTGTTTTTTAAGTTTTAGATGTTTCATAGCGGTAAAAGCCATCTACTTCTCACCTGGGTGCGGGGCTGAATTTAATTTTTTTCAGTCAGCATATGAGATGTGTTACTGGGGTTACTGTTTACAGATGTTCAGTGTAGAAAGGCTTTCTTTTGCCCTAACTCTGTCATTACAGAGCAGCAATATGGAACAACTCTGGGCAAATCACTGTTTTGTTTTTTTTTTCCTTTTCTCTTCTTTGAAGAACTATCTACCTAGACTGTCTCTTTCAAAGTTTATCATTTTATTCTAGATGATCCTATAGTCAGATACTTAAAACTTTCACTGAGAAATGTAACATATTTTCTATTTCCATTCTCCTTTCTGTACTCAGTTTTTGTAGCTACATTCTCATGAGAGGATACCAAATGGCTTTTTAAATTACTCCCTTAGGCTGCTGGTGCACCAGGTCTCTCCGGGCATGTTTCCAGCTCTTTTGCCTTTTCCTGTGACATATCTTGGGATAATTTGAAAACATCTGCTAAAGCAACCATCTTAATATAAGACGGCAGTCATCATTTGTCACGGAGCAATATGTCATTTGTGGCTCTCTAATTGGAAGACAGATGCTGACTTTGGCCTTCTTAACTTGTCTAGTTGGCAGATTGTCTGTAGAAACACTTTGCAGTGCTTTGAAATCACACAGTGTATTCCTACTTTTCTGTATCTCTGTTTCTTAAAGAATTGCCTGTGCCATTTGAAAATCTGCTCAAGAAACCATAATGATAGCAGCTAGCACATTCATAATCTGCCTTTCCAAGTAAATTTTACTTTATCCACCTCTCCAGTATCTTCTGTCTAGATGAGAGCCATTTTAAAATAATTGCCAATGTAGCTTTTTCTTTAGCCTTTGTCTATGAGAGCAGTTTCTGGTCTCTTGCTGCCTGATGCCCTGTCCCAGTATTGGTGGCATTTCAATGAATGTCACTCATTCCAGCTGTTTCCGTCTTTTGGAAATTTAACATCACCTTTAACTGAGTAAGGAGGTTCTTCATCTTCTGATTTCTTATGCTAACGAAACTAGGGATTTGAGAAATGAACTTCTGCCTGTGTGAAGGAAATGTACACTTCTAGATGCCTAGATCCAGACTTCAAACCTCAGTTGCCATGGTTCAGGTGACAAAAGCATGTGTCATCAGCTCATAACCAAAGATCTCAGTAGTTACAGATGGTGTCTTATACCTAGAAGGTGCTTTTTTTTAAGCTTTGTGGGTTAATTTTGAATGTAGGTTGCAGTTGCTTGAGTTGACTCGAAACATCTTGCGGGTTTCAGCATCTTAATATCCTGATGTGGGGACTCTGGTGGATCAAGTCAAGGATTTATTGTTTTTTTTTTTTTCCTCTGTTGTGGAAAAGGGAGATAAGAGGGTGAGGAGCCAAAAAAAATATGTGTCCATCAATTATGCTTGAAAGTCTATTAATTGTTCTGGGTGTACATCCTCTCTGAAGATATTTCAAGGAATGGACTGATGGTATGGTTGCTGAGTTACTTTTTCGAATTAAGGGAGTGGGTTTTTTTCAACCAGCTTCCCAAGTGTGGATTCAGTTGCTAATTCCGTGCTTGTGCGTGTTTAGTTTTGCAGGTAGAACAGGGTGATGTATCTGATTGGAGGTCAATAACAATAAGAGGCAATGACTAGCAGTTTCACCTACCTTTGTCATAGTTCACCTACCTTTGTCATAGTAACTTCAGTTTTAGCAGTGTGCATCCAGCATTGAAAGTCAACACTGAGAATTACTATCTCACTGCTGTTCTGTGAGTTACTATCATTTTGTCATCAGGAAAAAAAAAAAAAAAATAGAAAAAGGAAGAAAAAAGGGTGGACATGAAATTGAGGTGTCTGCTTTGTGGTAGTGGTCTCAAGAGTATCTTTTTGTGTATAGCTGGTCAACAGACAGTGTGCAGTTGCCTTTGTCCAGTCAGAAGTATTGAGAGTCAGTGTGCTCCATGGATGCAAGTTGTTTCTCAAATGTCCAGAGTATGTGAGAAGCTTTATCTTCTTTCCATCCTGCTGCGGTGAGAATATTTGGAGTCCCTGCAGCATTTCATTCACACAGGGTGATGTTCATTTTGTGGTTCATAGAGGAATGCAGCTTCTGGTTCCGTGATGCTGGAACTGCATTGGTGCAAGTTTTTCACAAGGGCTTCAGAGATCCTTTCTTCTCATCAGTCTGTGTCTTCTGGCTGTCTATTGGTTGGGCATAATACTCAGGGTGTGGTATGGTTCTTAAGAGATGTCAGCATTGTTGCATCTGGTTTACCACCATAATGTTGTAGGGTTTTGGGGTTTGCTTCTCTCTCTCTCTCTCTTTTTTTTTTTTTTTTTTTTTTTTTTTTTTTTTTTTTTTTTTTTTTTTTTTGTGTGTGTGTGTGTGTGACTGTATTTTAGAGCATCACTGAATTCCTTTATTAGATCCCATTTTCTAAGAACATAAATAGAACTGGATTTGAGCAACCTGATCTGCTGGAAAGTGTGCATTCCCAAGATGGGGATTGGAATTAATGACCTTTAAGGTCCCTTCCAGGCCAAACTAGAACTGTGGTTCTGTGATTCACCTCGCTGTTCCTTCTAACAGATCTTTACTTGCCTACAAGTGCTTAATCCCAAATTTATATACAATTTTGTAAGTAAAATCGATTAATATCCCAATAGAGCTTTTTAGTGGCAATGGGATGGCAAAGTAGAATTAAAAGAAAAAAAAATCACCAAGGAAGGAATGAAAGGTGTAGAATTAGAAGAATTTATTGTTATTTTGTATAAATTAAGTATTGCAAACATCATCAAAACAATTTAGATTAAAAAATAAATGATAATTCTGCAATTCCATTCATGGAAGAACTATACAACTGTAAAATGTAGTATTTGAGAAGATGATTAAAATTTTAAGAGGAGAATGTCCCAAATATCTAGATGATATCTGCCCTTTAATAACAGCAGCAAAATAGGGCTAGTGATTACTAGATTAGTGATACTTTGAGAAGTGTCATGTGTATCATTGTATGAAATTAAATACTCTAAAAGAACAAATGCAACGTCTGTTTAGGAAGCACTGTAAGTTTTAGTGGAAAAGGTGGATTTCTTAAAAGTTTTGATATGGGTGTCTACGTGATAAAATAAACTCAGATGGAATTATAAACCAGAGATTAAACCTTTTCCTCACACAACTGGAACTTGCTCTTCCTTGGAAAAAGAACCAACGCAGGTTCCTTTTCTTAGCAACAAAAGAAACAAGCTGCTGGTATTGCACTAGGAGAGACTACTGAATGGTATTCAAACCAGCTGGCTGTCCTCTTAGTTCAAAAAAAAGAAAAAGTTTTTAATTCCTGAAATACTAGAAACTTATTTGTGTAAAAATTATGGTTGCATCTTCCTCTTAGTTTTGTTTTTGAGGTGTTGTGGTTTGGTTTTTTTGGTTTGGTTTGGTTTTTTTGGGGGGGTGGGGTGGGGGGTGGGGGATGGAGGGTTTGGTCCATGACAGCTACTTAAAATACAACATTCTTTGTAGAGCTGTTTCAATATCGGTGTAATGTCCTTTACAGAATTGTAGTGGCATGGTAGCTGCTGAGCGTTCACTTCACCTTGAGTAGAAATGTTCGCTGGAGTTTCTGTATGTAACCTGCAAGTCTATATGGTGTTTCTTATCATACTGTGATGGTGCGTGGGCTGACTTCCATAATTTGTATGGTGTTCTACATCTTCGTAGCATGATATAAATGTCCCTACTGGGAATCTTCATGCTGTGTTTTGCGGGGAAAGTTATACAGCAGAATTATACATGAACAAAAGCTTAATACAAGGACGTTCCACAGTGTCCAAGTACTTTGGTCATTTACAAAGCACGTACATGAGATACTTCTAAAATCAGTGCCGTGTGCTTGAAAATAATTAATGTGTTATGTTAAATTACTTTCCAGAGGATGTTTTTGACAGAATCAAGGCAAAATATGAGAGTATACTAAAGTCCTTGACCTGATCCTTGGCTCTTTATGCTGACCAGCATTTTGAGCATGAACTGCGGGAGCAGGGTGCCTGCCCTCTATGAGATGTTAAATGTTGAGCGCCAGTTGGTCAGGCCCATATTGAAGGGGTTTTTTTGTTTGAAAAAATGCTGAAATGCAGTAGCAACACTTGTATGCATTACACTTGTAGAGCTCTTCTAAAGACAGAAATATTTGTGAAGAGATTATTCAGGGATCACAACTTTTATACTAGGAGAAATACATTGCATCGTGTTTCTTTATTCTAAATTTCTGGTCTCTCTGTGACAACACACAGCAAAGCATGGTGAGAGAAATATGAAGGTTCATCTCAGTGCTCATTTTGGTTTCTTTTGGAACTAAAAATAAATTTTGCATACAATGAGAAGAAAATTTTTCAATAATCAAATTTTCTAGCATACTTTTCACATTTATAGAAACTCTTAACTTGATTTTACTATTTAACTTTGTCTGTAGTTTGCTTTGAGCTGCTGTAGAACCAAAAATAACTGGTCCATTTTCCCAAGGACTTAGTGTCTCTCTAAGGATAGATAAACTAATACACAGGAAAGCCTACAAATGTAAATTTTATTTGTTTAAAAGCTTTAATATTATTATTCTGTAATGATGTCATGCTAAAGTTTATTTTTGTATTTAGAATGCTACATAATTCAGAACAAATGCTGCCAGTGGTCTGTGCACAGTTCCCAGGGATCTCTGTTTCCCTGATGAAAGAAAGAATGCTTTAACCTGAGGCTACTGTAGAAAACCTCAGTATTTTATTTTTTTGCAAATTAAGGTATACTGATGAATAAATTATATGTGGATTTTCTTTTTTTTTTCCTTGGTTCAGCTGTTATTCTTGTTTGTTTGTTTTTATACAAAACTGGAATAATTGATTATTTGTGGTATAATTAATTAATTAATTGATGAGTTTGCCAGATCTAGTTTGCCTTTCTGGCTTCGTTAGTATACAGAGTCCTTGTAGCCGATTTATACATGGGTTTGAACAGATGCTGAATGAGGCTGTGTCCTGGTTTTGAGAAATTTGATTTGGTTTTTTTTTACTGATTTGTATTAAAATGTGAACATCACGTTGACTGTGGTTTTGTATGTACATGAGAGCCTTATGTTACTGTTGAGCATAAATTATTAACAGTTTTATCTGATGATTTTGCCTTAGCATTTAGTCTAACCATAAACTGCTCTGAACTCATCTTCCCTTCCCTATCCAGCTCATGGCAGCTACTGCCCACATTAGCCATATGCTTGATGAATGTGGAGTACCTCTTCAGGCTCACATATGCTTTGAATTTTGGTTTAAGTCAGGATTGATTTTTTTAATGGGGATTTTTTTTCCTCAATCATAGTGAAAACAAAAGTGTGTGAGTTTAAACTCCCTTATTCTTGATGTTGATCTCTCCCTGCTCTTTGGTTTTGTGGGGAAGGCTCAAGAGAAGCTGAGATTAGCTGTTCAGGCACATGGGACACTTTAAAGAGTTTTTGTTGCCTTTCTGGTGGAAGAAATGAGATCTTCAAGGAGGAAAGGTGAATTCCTTTCTGGGAAGTGTTGAAGGCAGTAAGTGCACTCCTCACTCGCATCTCAGGGCTGAAGAGGCCACTTTAGCTATTGTCAGGTGGCCTGGAGAACATGAATTTATAGACATGGTATCTTAAGTCAGCAGCAGACTGCACAAAGCCCAGGTCAGTCAGACCTGTGGTGGTGCTCACTTGACGGCACGCAGGGCAGACCCAGCTGTCACAAGCCTACTTCTCAGGAATAGTCACTCAAGTGGGTGTATTATTAGACAGGTTTTCTGCATAGTCATGGTGAGTGGCCAGAGTTTTGGGGACGCCGGTGGCACAGTCACATTCCACTCCTGTTTTTGATAATAGTAAACACCCCGTACTCTTGGTAAAGGAGATAGTATTGATGCAGGCAGACGTGTGCCTTCTACAGAGTGTGTGTAGCCAATATGTTATTTAGTATACCCTGTTATATGGCTGAATAAATAAATAAATGCAAGACGCCTGTAATAGATCTGAACTGTAAAATCTAATATGATAATGCTTTTCCCACCACTTGCAGAGCTCAGTAATTTATTACTACAATTTGGTGTCATGGATATGATTCATTCTATTTTAGTGGATGCAAACAAATTGCTTTACATTCGTGTAGTAATTTATTACTCAAAGCTGAATGCATGCTTTATGTGATACTGAGATTCTTGAAAAAATTATATTTATTTTATTTATATGTATTTTGGGAGATGGAAAAAAGTACGTACTATTTCCAGCACGTACTATTTAAACAATCATCAGAAAATGTTTAATTCAGCAGTCAAGAGGTCAAGAACAGTTCTTGATCCAGTTGAATTTCAACGACAAATCATGCTGGAGCCAAACTGGGTCCTCCCAACATCTGATACTAAACCTGTGTGTAATCCAAATACTCAGTCACTTTCCATTTTTTTCATCTGTAATATGCTTTTATTTTTATTATTATTATTAAGCTAAGCTGCCTGCTGTGTGTTTTGTATTGGAAAAAGTTAAGCCCCACGGTATTAGAAAAAAAATGTTTAAATACATTGATCAGTATGTGTGCTGCACATCTTCTCTGTTTAAAATAGATAAATAATGAAAAAAATTCATTTTGCTTCCCCTTTTGAATTTACAGCTTAGTCATGGATTGTTGCCCACAATTTTATGGAGCCTAATCATGTAGTCCTTTTTTAATTGATTCCATTATTATCATTACAATATACCACCTGAAGTAAGTAAATTAATTCAGTGGCATCTCTCTGGAGCGAAGTTTGTGTGTGTGCTGGAAAATTAAATGTGGCAAATGTAGTATTAATGGTTATTTTGTTAGGCATTTTCTTAGAGTTTGCATGAACATATTTTAAGAAATAGGATTAATTTTTTGTATTTATTTCTAGGTCAAATACTTTTTGAAAGTAGGATGAAATTAGCCATGCTTTATCTAACAGTTACTTTTAACTAATTCTTCTTGTGCTGATAAATAAAGACGAAATTAAATGAAATATATACTGAACAAAAAACATTGGGAAAAAAAGTCAGAACTGTGTATTTTATCTAAATAGACCAGATCTTGTTCCTCTTTATGCATCACCAAGATAACATCAATGGAAAACAGAAATATATTTGCAGTAGAGTTTGTTTCAGTATATGCAATGTGCGGAAAACTGTTGTGTTTTTTGACTGGTGTGGTTACAGGGAGGTCAGTGGGATGAAAGAAGGAATCTATTTGACAAAATTCTAGATTCAAGTAGGTGGAAATGTGAGCAACATAAAGCCAAATGAAAATCTGTTTTTGTTACGTAATTTCTTTTTTTCAGCATCTACTATTTGGAGATTTTTGAAATTTGCCTCACCCTGGACTTTTCGGGGTTTGGGGTTTTATTGAGGAAGAGAAGGGTAGAAGTTAATTACATGGATCGTGGGACATACAGCAACTGGAGGGAAGGACAGACAAAAAAAACCCTGAAAACAAATGAACAAAAGACTCAAGGTCTTCACTTAGGCAATTAAGAAATAAATCTGAATTTTAGGACTCCAAGGTTTAGCACATAGAATATGAAGCCTCAGAATAGTCCATGAGTAAAGCAAGAGCAGAATGTGTGTATGAAATGTCTTAATGCGTATCACAACTGACAGATCATTTGTGGAGGTCAGGACAAAGTAATACATGAGACGTGTTCTCTGTCTCCTCCTCAGTGTACCAATACAATATTCCCCTCCTGTTTGTTGCAATAACAACATTGTCATTGTTTATTTGATAGGAATGAGTCTTGAGTTTAGCAAGGAGAAATGAGTTCATAGGAAAATTGTTTTACATAACAGAAAATCACATCACACTGAAGTAGTGCAGACAATTTCAGTTTTCCTTGCCAACTTTGTTGCAAGTGAACACACAATTTGAATTAATTTTATAACATAATGAAGATGTATAACCAAGGACAAACATTAAACAATTTAAAGTTATGCTTTTAGATTTGCAAATGTTTACACTTTTATTTATAACATCAGTTCCAAATGCATTTTCTCTTTCAGATATGGTAGGCTTTTCCCACTTTCCGACAATGTCTGGTAATACAAGTGAAAATAGTGCAGTAATTTGGAACAGTAACATTGGGAAAAAAGTTACAGTCCTAAACAAATCATAACGTGCTGCATATTCCCTAAATAATTACCTAGTAGTTGAAGTCAAGCCAGATAAAAATATGCTTGTAGTTCTAAATTATAATTAATTCTCCATTGTATTTTATCAACAGCCTGAATTTCAATTTATAATAACATTTCTGACTATCCTGTAAGGTCAAATATTATTGTAAGTACTTTTTCTGGCAGAGTGGTATCTTTTGCTTGTGTCAGAGTTCAAGGATCTTCTGGACAAAGCTCTTAAGTTACAGAGTTAATTTTAGGTAGTCCTGAAGGGAGTGGGTCTTGATGATCTTTGTCAGTCCCTTCCAACTTGAAATATTCTATGATTTTAGATTGAGCAAAATCAGAACACACTTTGAAGTAAAAAGCAGGCTTAAACAGACTTCACCATCTTCAGCGAGGTGCATAAAGAGAACCCTGTCCATTATCCAGCATAGCCTGGTGAAGCCTCTAATGTATACACATAGAATTTTTATTGTTAAAAGAATCTCATTAGATTGAGCATAGTTAGAATAATCCATAGGAGCCTGATCTGCTCCTCACTGAAGTCTGTGGCCCACTGTGAATGTCATGTGTTATCATTTCCTTGAGCAGGCACTGGATTATGTCAGTACATGAGCGCAAAGATCACATCTTTTTTTTTTTTTTTAATTTTGAGAACTGCTGGGATTTTGGCACTTCAGAATGTTATCTCGTAAGTGCTTTGCTTTTCCACATGAATCGTTTGAAAGTCAGACTTTATACTGCTACTTGGTCTCCTTTGTATGTGGTTAGTATTTGTGGGGGTTTAGACGCTTTATATGCACAAAAATGACACTTTTGAAGGGGAAAAAAAAAGGCTCTAGAGGTTCAAAAGTGTGAATGTTCATGGACAACAGAAATCCTACTTCAGGCTTGACTTTTTACATTGTAGAAAGATATTCCAGGTTTCTTTCAAAGAAAAACTTAATCCCCACTTGGAAAACCTGCACATAGCCTAGGTTTTATCTCTGTCTCATGTTAGATACATGTATAGTACTTAACAGAGGTTGAAGTAGTGCATGAGATCATCTAAGCTGCCTTGAATTTTACATACAGAGGATGGAAACTGGCAGTTAAGCTAAATATTGGAAGATAAAGATATTATTTCTCTCACTAAGAAGACCTAGTCGTCAAGACTGTCAAATTCATTTGTGTGTCAATTACAGTTTCAGAGGTGAAAAGTCAGGCTGCTTTTCAAGACAAGTTTTTCTAATTAGAGTAATGAATGTTTGATTAATATTCCATTAGTAATATATGATAATTACACCCTGATGGGCTGTCACTTTAAGTATGTACAGGATAAGATCACAGATGCATTTTTATGTTGTTATGCCTTTGTCAGCTTTAGTTCCCATCAACAGTCAGCTTTATGCAGATGCTCGCTGAAATATTTCAGAAATACATTTTGTCCCTAAGCCTGTTAAATGATGCTGTCTGCTTTGTGGGTCAATGCCTATCTCTTGCTTTGTTTAACATTTCATCAGGGTTCTACGCTTTGACATTCGCTAGACTGAGCTTGCAGAGAGAAACTTTACTATTCAGGAAGTGTAATGTGTGAGGAAAATCCTGATTACTAACTGTGAATAAATCCAAATCAGGAAATAACAGCAACTTCATAAAAGTTGCTGGTGGAAAATCTATGGAATTCTGGAGGTTCAAAACCTTTCCCTACAGGGAAAGGTTTTGTAGAGATGCATGCAATTAATACTCAGGATCCCTGAGTTAATGTCATGTATCTCCCTAAGGGTGACAAGTGGCATTCAGTGTAGCTCTCAGGGATGAGAGCTTACGGTGCTTTCCAGTGAACCTCATGGTCTTCACCTTTTAAAGCAGCTCTGGCACTCATTGCTGACTGTGGGCATCCTGGTATATGAGGCATATTAAGAGGGAAGGAGGGGAAAAAAGGACTGGGTGTGATGCACAGGGACTGTCTGGGTGCACATCGGACTGAACTTCCCTTTTTTGTCCTCCTTGCCTTGTTTTCAATTCAGGCTAGATCAGGAGACCATTTTCCTTGTACTGCAACCTTTACATTTGGCTGAAAGCATGTGTCACAGAGCAAGAATGAGGCTTTCTTTCACAGTTGAAAAAAGGAAACCTAATTGTTGCTGGCATACATATTTATACGGGCCATGTGTTAATTACCCAGGGTTGCAAATGGACAGATACGTTCTCCAGTGGTGTGTGTGCATGCTGTAGTATATATAGGAGTAATTGCAGTATTTGAATATTTCATTCATTCTGCACTGAAATAAGGTTTTTTCCAGCACTTTTAATCTTGGAACACTTTTGCGATATGAAATAATACATTTTTTTAAACTTAACAGAACTACTTCTTTTTTTTTTTTTCTTTTTTTTTTCTTTTTTTTTTTTTTTTTTGAAGTCATATCATGTAGGGATACAAGATTCCAAGAAGTTAAGAACTATAGTGCAATGTGGTCTGACTCCTGGAATAGTGCAGGAATGAGTTACTGTAGAGGACTGTTGCCCTTTCTCTGTCCAGCTGCAAATCTGTGAGAAGAGCTTTGCAATTAGCTTTTGTAAATACTAGCTGACGGCAGAGGAGGGTTTGAGACTTTAGTTTCCTGGGCTCCACTCCAAGTTCTGGAATGAAATACACTTCAGTGACTGCATATCTCCCTGCCCCTGTCTCATCTGTCTCCCCTACCCTGACTGCTTTGTCTCCTCATCTTGACTCATGTTCATTCTGTGTGCACCATGCTTCTTACTGCCTTTTTTCTGCTTTATGGCGAATGCTACCTCTGTCATGCTGTCCATAAAGCATGGATGGAGGATAGAAGGCACTAGAAACAGTACATTTTAATCTCATTTTTAGCATTCATGCAGTTGTGCCCCGCTGAACAGCAATAAGCAATGACAAAGTCTCTTGCTCACCTGTGGATTCAGGTGTGTTTGGTGACTGTTGCAGGCGGAGCATGTTCTGTGGGACTGGGGTAAAAGAGATTTATTTCAACTTCTAATGTGCTCCTGTTGGGTGAGATGAAACAGCAGATTTCTAAGGCCACCTTTTTGTGAGTTTTACTGCTTTCAAGCCAGAATAACCCTGTGGCCCTATTTTTAAAAATGGAAGTGGTAGCTTTTCACTGAGATATTTTTAAGAATTTGAGTTCAACTTTTTTTTTTTTTTTTTTTAACTGATCAGATGTATCTCAGCTGCACTTCTGAAAAAGTTTAACAACTCTGAACAACTCAGGCATTTTCAGTTCATTTGTAACTCAGATAATTTTACTTTTTTTTATTTGAACAAAATAAGTTAAAGGATTAAATCTGAACTAAGATCAGTCTGTCTGTGGCAGTAGCTGGGACTGCAGAGATGCAGCCAGTTGCCATTTAAGGTGGATTTCCTGTTCTTAGGGGAGATTGTTTTACCAGGAATTTATTGGTCGGATATCATGGATGACTCAGGACTGTGCAGAGTCTTTCTGCCACTCGTATGGAGCTGCTTTCAAGGACAGTCTACAGAGTGTGTAATTCAGCGGTGGATGGTGCTAACTACTCACAGGAAACTCGAATCCAGAGGTAGAGCTGAAAAGTGCTGTGATGGACATGGGAGCAGGAGAAACTTGGCCAGGGAGGGCAATTTTGAGTTGTTGTTAACAGGAGTTGCCAGGACATTTCATAAAAAAAACTTCTTATGGCAGTGAGCCGAGAAATTGAGATCCTAACGCAAAAGCAATTAATAAGGATTGTTTGGGGAAAAGATGACATAGCTGTTTGGAAAAGCACTCAAGGAAGGTGAATGTGACCTTAGAAATCAACTGATGTGCTCAGTTTCATATCCCATTATGTATTCCCAACAACAGAGGCGATTCTGCTTTAGAGATGGACGATGTAGAGATGTACACTCCCATGGTTTACCAGCAGAAAACTGCACGGGGTATTTCCACATTACTAGGAGTAAACTGGCCTTGTGACAGCAAGCACTTGTAATTGAAGAGAATGTTCAATGAACGGATTCCCTCTTTAAAAGAGAGAGGATAAGTGTTACTAAATACTCCTGTTTCTTTGTGAAATTGTATTGGAGAAACTGCAACAGTGCCCAAAAGGATAAGAAATCCACTAAACTGCTCGCTGATTGCTGTGATGTACACTGGACTTGAATATGGTGAATACATTCATCATCAGCTGATATAGCCTTCGGTTTTTAGTTTTCTGATGCCAAATGATGATCTTTTTGTTTTAATTCCTACTAAAACTCTAGTGTTCCTGAAACAGTGCTATTATAAGGTTATGCTGGTAGCTTCATATCCTCATTTATTTCCTCATTTTTCCAGTTTAAAATGTCTTTTTTAATACTTGATTATTTTTTGTGGTTTTGTCATAGTAAATATGAACTTGAAATCTGCTGGAAATGGTTTCAAAGAATTTAAAGTTCTCCTTTGATCATTCTGTTAGTAGTTGAACAGAAGCATTTGTTAACTTGATTTAATCAGATCTGTGCTCCTTACTGCAATGAAATCAAATGTAATCTAACATCAACTTCTTTATATAGGATGAGTAATGAGATTGTTTTCACCCAAACAGAATGTCTTCTTCTTTTTTTTCTTTTTTTTTTTTTTTTTTTTTTTTTTTCTTTTTTCTTTTTTCTTTTTTTTTTTTTTTTTAGCTTTTATTATCCACTGGAAATGGAAATAAAATAAATTTTCCATTTGCACAAAAATTATGTATGTTGCTCACATTTTATAGGCCTCTTGGTAGAGGGTACAGTTTATTCAATTGTTAATATTAAACCCACTTTTCTTTCCCATCTGCGCCGTATAAATGCTGTTCATCTTCAGTATCACCATATTTCTCAAATCATATTCACATACTCTCATAATGGTGGCACCAAACACTCTGTGTATTTCAGTGTCTTGAGATAATACTAGTGCTATCTATAATATTCTCCATGTTCTCCATTGAAAAGCTCTGTAACCTTGTATGTGGTGTGTGGGAAACTGTGCTTAGGGATAATTTTAATGCTTACCCTTTATTCTGCATTAGTACTGCATCATAGAAGCAATAGCTTGAGGAAGAATACTCCTGCTCAGCTGAAAATTCAGGAGGTGTTGCGGTTCCCTCAGAGAAAAGATTTAATTATGTCTTTTTCTTTAGGCTTTACGTGGATTTGTATGTTCTGTGGTGCAGGAGAAGATATGGGTCTTTTTCTCCTGTGGCAGACAACTCATTAAATGTACCTAATACTATTGAAACTGCTGTTCCAAAGAAGAACCAGTTCTTGTCCAGTTAATTACAGCTTTTTGATGTGTCATTTATTTGAGTGTCTTACTGCAGCATCTTGTTTCCAACAGAGCTCAGAGGCTGCCTGTTTTTATTAACTGTGGGTGTGGCACATTGCAACAGAGGGAAGTCAGCATTGCTTGTTTTCCTTGCTGTTACCATGCTACATTAATAATCTCATATTTTAACAGTATTATTTGGTTATAAACTGATTTTACAGAGGATTAAACTACACTCTTGCTGATAATAAATGGATTTTTAGCTTCAGCAATTAATATCAATTTAATATAATTTGACAGACCCTAACACGGGTTTCAAACAGACCCAAATTAAGTAACTTTGTGATCATTTTGGGGCTTCCTTTGTGGCATTGAAACTATTGTTCTTTCATAATCACATCTTGTTAAGGACCATAATTCAGTTAACTCTGTTTATTTTACATCAAAATAAACTTTGAATATTTAATACTCCTGTGTCTTTCATATAGTTACAAAAGACTTTTGCAAAAATATTGGGTGAAAATTCTTGCATGTTAAGCAACTGCATGGAAATTACGACCTATTTTCTGATCCTTTTTGAGCAAATGATAAGATGGAAAAAATGCATTTGGAACTAGTGTAGGAAAATGGTTTATTACAGTAACTGTGTAATGATAAGGCTTGAGGAAACACTGATGTATATGGAAACTTGAGTGATTTGTTGAAATTCAATTGATGCCAACTTGTCTTCCATTTGAAGTCCTTATGTCTCACAATTGTTCCTGTAGAGCTTTTTACAAGAATGCTTCAAGAAGGATAATGACTTGGGGTTTATATCTACTGCATGCAGAATCAAATCGAGGAAGTGGGTTTTTTTCTTGTGACTGTTGTGTTTGGTAATCAGAAGCTCATTTGTTCTCTCCTTTCTCTCTCTTTGACTATGAAGATTTAGGTTTCTTACACTCCTCAGGCATAGTCCTGAAAAGTCTTCTCAGAGCTCGCAAGAGAAGTTCAGTTTATCTTGTGAAACAGTGGATGAAATGTCAGCATGGGAGCTGGTCTCAGATATGCTGCTCATTTGGGGCAGCAGCCTTGAGCTCAAACCGCATACAGACATACAAATAAGTCATGATTATAAAATGAGGACAAGAATATGCCACTCGTAATGCAGATGCAATAAGTAAATTCCATTCCTTTTATCTGATTTTAGCAACCCTCTGAATTTACTCCTTATTAGATGACCTGAAATTTTGCCGTGAACAAAGTGAAGTATACAAATGTTGTAACTTCAATTTATGCTGCAAATTTGCATACATATATATAAATAAAATTTACAAAATGCACGTACAGATAGACAAACGCTGTCTCAATATCTGCAGAACTCTGGATATTTTGGGATTATGTTGGATCACAAAACTAAATTGAGCTTTCATGCAGCTCCATGGGCTTCTGTGGAGGTGCTCAAAGCTAACTTAAGATTTTCATCTCCCTTCTGTACAGGAGAGGGGGCAAGAATGGAATCCAAATTCTGCTTTCTTTGATATTTTTCATATTATCTGTAAATTTTCTCTATTTGTAGTTAATGTTCATGTCATTGCAGTGCTACCTCGAAGACTGATTGAAATTGGTGACTTCTTGTAGAAAACCAGTTTTGCCCTTTAGTATCCCTACCCTGTGAAATTATAAGTGAGTAAAAATCCCCAAATCCAACAAATTAGGTTATAGGTATGCATTTATAGTCAGAAAAAAAGACCAATCTATTTAATAATCAATATAGGTGATTGATTAATATCAGGCTGTACTCCCTGAGCCTTACCTTCTTGGATTATTTAGGCTACTATTTAGAATGTATTTTATCTTTCTAAAAATATTACTGGCCACAACAAAATACATTGTACAGCTATTTTCCCATATATATGGCACCTTTCAGGGTGGTCATAGGCTCTCCATGGAGGCCACTAAGACATTAATCTCATTAATATTTTCTTCTCTCAGGTGTCCTACAAGTAAGAGGTAGAAGGAAAGTTGTGTACCTCTTTGATTAGTATAAAACTAGGTCATCAGTGATGTCTTTGCATGCTAGGATTTTGAGGTGTAAACCCAAATTTACATCCTCATATCACTTCAGTAAGAGCCAGTCTCCTGGTACACAAAACCTCACAAAATTTGCCTCATTGGGGTTCCCAAAAATTAGCCAAGTTCCCCTAAGGTTCTCCTGTGTTTCATGCTATTATATCTGTGTTGCTTCATGAACACCAGGTGATGTCTCCTTTGAGGACCCATTTTTTGGATAAATTCTCCATAAAGAAATAGACTGCAATTATCCATAAAGCAATAGTACTCTTGTAAAGACTGTTAGCAGGTTGGCAAAGTTTGGCTTCCTCCCTCATGTAGCAGAATTTGTCTCAGTGTGGGTTTATGCTACATAAACTACTCCCCAAAGGGTTTTAAGAGCTGCTGTACCAGAAACCTCCACTCCCTTTTGGGTAATAACCACTTATGACTTCGTGCATTAAGGGATGTGTGTGTCAAAATGTATTGACCTGAGAAGTTTGTGTTGTCAGAAGAACAATCCACTTCAATATTTACTTAAAGCAAAGGCAAACCTTGTTGATCAGTAAAATACAGAGGTGAGACACTGAATGTAAAGTTCCCCCACCATCACCCCTTGTGCCAAAAGTTAAAATTTCTGCAAGTCTGTCTCTGAATGGGTATTACAAACAAAAAATGTCATAAACTGTATTGCAGATCAAGCTCCCAGGGTACTCTGAATTTCTCATAGACTGATCTGAGGGATAGCTATTTTGATCTGTAACTGCCATGTTAGAGCTATTGGAAGGACTCATACGAACAGCTAGTAAATTTTACTTGAGCTTTGTTAATGAAGTCTCGAGATCTTAGTGAATCACCCAGGAACTTGGATTTAAATGTGTATATGTGATCAGACTGGATATAGCATGGGCTCAGGGAAACCTATTATTGTCCTCTGAGAAGCTAAACAAGATGAAGTCATGTGCAGGTCTGATCTCATTAGTTAACATTGTTCTGATCTCAATGTTGTTGACCTCTGAGGAGGCCTAAAAGAAAAAAAAAAAGTGAATCGTCATGTCAATGCACAAATCATGCTTATACTAACATTTTACTGGTAATATTATTAGTTATAAATGGAAAATGGTGCCTATTAAAGCAAATGGTTTAACAATTTGTAACATCAACAGCTGGTGGCTACAGTTGTGGAGAGAAGTACTTTGCAGCAGTGTAATAGGACTTGCTTTGTTTAGTTTTTATGACTGCAAATATTTGTTTTGAAGAGGGAAATAGCCAGAATAGTATTCCAGGGTTAGTGTTTTCCCAAAGTGTGTTATTTCCTGTTACATTTTATACTCTTGATATATTAAGTAGTTTGTGACAGACCACAGTAAGGATTTAATCATGCGTATCTACAAGTTTTTTTAAGAAGTAGGTGTTGAGTTTATTGAATATATAGGTAAGATAAGGGAAGTAAAGCAAGAAGAATGCAATTTTCCTTGCCTCAGTGAATTTTTTTGATGTCTCTACCTACAAATGTATCTTAAAAAAAAAATGAAAGGAAGTATGTCTAAAGCATAACATACTGTAACAGAATGTCCTTTTATTTCCTGACTCCTCTTTTTTGCTTATGTTTATTGCTCACCATCTTCTATTTATTTTCTCTTTCTGTATAACTTCAGTATACTAAAGAAGCTTATTGTTTATGTTTTAAGTTAATGGCCCTCTTTGAGGAAGGTACAACTTTTGTGTTGGGGCTTTTTTCCCTTTCATTTGCTTGTTTTATAGATTTGTAATATGATATTCCCTATATTTTGTGAATATTTTCATGGAAAATTGTTTGACAAGTAGCAAAAGATAAATTACTCACCTTAAAGCTGTGCTGCTTTAGCAATAATTACTTTTGTAGAGAAGGAAGGAATGATACAACAATTTATAAGGGGTATAGTCTCCACTTTGCCACTCTGGCTAATTCTAAATAAGAGAGGTATTTACATCCAGTTGCCATATACCAGTTTTACATGTATCGTAATAGTTAACACTTTATTCTGGTGTAAAGGTATTTTTACCTTTAAAAATATTCATAGTTTATGGATGCAGTGCTGCGCAGTATAAAACCTCTTCAAAGCCTTGGTTGGGTATTTAGTTTGAAGGTACAAAGACCTTTTGAGAAACAGTGTAGCATGGATAAATGAAGTTTGGAGGTCAAGTGTGCCCTTCTTATTTAATGTGAAAAAATACCTTAAAGGATGCTGGAGTGCACGTCTAATTTCTTTTTATTTTTAGAGTTCATATAACTCATAGTCAATAACTCATGTCAGTGCTTTCAGTTGTCTGAACCATAACACAAATTCTGCTAGATATTACATCTATAGTCTTTTGCAAGGCAGGATTTTCTTTTTGCCCATGGAAATAATATACAGTATCTTCCTTGAGCAGCTCCTAAAATGATTAATTAGTCATAGCCATGGACTTGCAAGAAAGAGTAGCGTAAGTAAAAGAAGCTGTTAACCAAAATCTTTGGGGAGAAGTAATAAAAGAAGCTGTCTTGGTTATGAAGAGGGACCTACCTGGAAATTCCAGAGACAGAATTCAGTGTGGATTGAGATCTCAATAGTGTTATGAGGAAAGATAAAACTCGCTCGCAGCTGTTCGGAGGTGGAGAATGGGGAGCATATACTGTTATCAGTGTGATAGCCTTAAAGGCTTTGCTCTATTGTTGGCAAGTTGTTATTACTAGAAAAATAATTCTATTTTAAAATAAAGTTGTAAAAAACCCTTTGAACGAGTGTTCACAAGCTCATTCATTTCAATTTAAATAGCAACATAAATGAAAGTGTATTAACATGTTTCAGGTCTTCAGTTTCAAAACAGGATATTTAGAAGAACTGGGAAAAACGCATAGGGAAACTGCTGAACAAATAAACTCAGGATTTTTTGTGAGGGAGGGGAACACCATTACCTTGATCATGGAAGAAGCTATCTGAAACTAGTGACTAAGAAAAAAAAAAAACCCCAAAAAAACATTATTAGGTGTTTCCTCATTTAGTTGACAAAATGGTCACTCTCCAGAAATTATTCAGAATTAGGGAGCCTGTCTGTTCCATTCCTTCTAGGCTAAACAAAAAAGAAATCCATTAAAAGATAGAATAGAAGATGCGTGTAGCAGGAGTTAATTACATATAGTAGGAGATGTTTTAAGAAACAGTTTTTCAGAGGAAGGAACAGAAAAATACAATGAATGAGATATGCCAAGGGAAGATTAGGCAGCAGTTTCATTATAGGCATTTAGATGTAGACTGAAAGGTGCATTAACCTTACTTCTGTCAATAAGGGTGATACAACTGACTATGAGAGCAAAGATGAGGCGTAACAGGCGCTTAGTGACTGCAGGACATATGCCAATGTCCCCCAGCTGGAGTGATATGGGAAGTATGGAATTGTTGCTGATAATTTTCCCCTTCACTTAAATACTACGTGCAGTGGCAAAACCTTTATTTTGGCTTAACATTGGTAAATTCCTAGATAAAAATATTGCTGGGGAGAAAAATTAGAAATGTGGAGGTCAGTAAAAAGTTGCATGGAATTTTATATGGACTTGGCAGAAGCAGGTGTTGTTAAACAAGCTCTACCTTTAAAAAAAAAATCGGTGAAGAGTGTTTGATGCATGAAAATATGGCAAATATCAAGATGAGCTTAAATAAAGCACTTATGGTGCCACATGAACTTAATGAACTTATGAAACATGGACAGCAAAGAACTGAGATGGACAAGATACTGGGCAAGGGAAATAGCACTGTGGTGAAAGGAGCAGTACTGGATAGGGGGATTTTGCATTCATCAGTTAGGTCTTCAGATTTGTTGTGGTTTAGTAGTTTGTTGTCAACCCTGGCATGAAGTGTAGGTGTATGCTAAGGAATGAGTCAATGTTGTGGAGAAAACTAGAGTTCAGAGGAGGACTAGATTTGCAGAAATGTGAAGAAGTTTAGCTTTACAGTGTGCAAGAGATCAGTGTGCAAGCATGCTAGTGCTTGAGGTCTTGTTCAGGTTATTTCTGCTTATTTGAGAATTCATTGTTTGCGAGAGAAATCTGGGTAACTAGCTGAGTACAGAATGACTACAAAGGCTCACAGTGACGGTTCAAATGTAGGCAAAGGCCGCTGGTAACACAGAACGTGCAAGGACAGGGATTTCCTTAGATGCAGACTGAACGCGGTGGGAAGCCAGCCTGCTGGCGGAGGTGCAGTGTGCTGCTCTGCCTGCACTGAAGGCTGGCCAGTGCCGTGGCTCTGTGCCCCATATCCATCAAGTCACCTGTGCCAGAGCTGCCTGCTCTCACATCTGCAGCCCGGAAGGCACAGGGGCTTGAGGCTGGGATGAGTCAGACTGACAAAGCAGCAGCTGCTGCTGCTGAAGGGAGGGGGATGCCCCAGGAGGAAGGTAGGGTTTATGCATGAGTGGGCAGGGATGAGGGAGATCTAAAGGCTCCAATGACACCTGTAAAGATGAACCTTCTGCCACCTTTTGTCTGACCCCAAGCCTATACTTTGTGTGCTTGGTTCTTCTTTTTTGCCAGGGAAATCGCAACGTTCCTATCAATAGTCCTTCTCCCAGAGATCACCAGACCCTGCAGCTTTCCTCTAGTCTTGGTTGTCATTGTCATTGAAGATGATCAGAGGGCTGGAGGACGACAGGCTGAGAGAGCTGGGGTTGTTCAGCCTGGAGAACAGAATGCTCTGGTGAGACCTTAGAGCAGTGTTAAAATACTGGAAGTACTAGGGGCCTAAAAAAATTTCACAGAGGGACTTTTTACAGGGCCATCTACTGGCAGGGAATGGGTTCAAACTGAAAGGGGGTAGTTTTTGATGAGATATTAGGAAGAATTTTTTTACTATAAGAATGGTGAGGCATTGGGGAAGGTTCTCTGGGGAAACTGTGGGTATACTATCGCTGGAAGTCTTCCAGGTCAGATTGGATGGGGCTTTGAGCACCCTGGTCTTGTGGGAGCTGTCCCTGTTCATAGCAGGAGGGTTGGAACTAGATGGTTGCTTTGAGGGTCACTTTTAACCCAAATCATTCTATGATTCTATGATCTTCACTCTTCTGAAGACCTATGATCCCTTCCAAACCTCTCCATTTGTGCTGATGGAATTTCCATGATCCCTGTCACTTCCTTATAGCTGTGAAGTGGAGTTTTACTTGCATGGTGAAACTGCTTAGTTTGACACGGAAGGGGAAAAAGAATACATTTTCCTGCACAATCTTAGTGGTCAAATTTCATCTGAATAACTATGTAAATGTAATCACTCATTGGCAAAATGAGGTTCACATTTGACAAAAGGACACGTAAAAGAAAGAGAATATGTTGTAGAGCTGTTCTTCTTAAGCCTGGAAAGTCACAGAATGTCTCTCTATACCTGTGCAAGGAACGGAACGCCAGGGGGGGAACAGCTGTTCAAAGGACAGTGGTGGTATATGCACAAGATGACCCACACATGGATAGTTATGGGCTGCAGAACAGAAAAAAAAAAATATTACTTCCAATTAAAGGAGGTTTTAGAGCAACAGTCCAAGATTGGTTTTCAGATTAAATTTGCTAAATTTATCTAAGTGCTTATATGGTGTGGTTATGTGGATAACAAGGGAGAAATATCTGTGAACCTAGAGGCCACTTCCAATATAACTGAGGAAGACTTCTTATAATACAGGGGACATTAATGATTTTGCAGAGTTAGTTCGCAGTCTCAAGGGCTTTCTTAAGAGTGAAATTTATGTCCTTTTTTGTATAATCAAACTTTTTTCTGAAATGTCATGTGGTTTCCTAGGTTTTTCTTTACTTTCTGAATTACCATTTTGTGGTTTTTGAGAATACACTCACATATCATTGTTTAAAGTAAGAAAATTGATCTTCTAGCTCTATGTGATGAAGTGTTTTATGAAAGATTAACATGCTTGAATTGTTGTAATGGGCAGAAATGAAGGAAGGTAATGCTTCAGAGGAGGCAGAATGGACTAAGGAAGGGAAGAATAACAGAAAGATCAGTGTGAGAGAGAAATCTCTGTTTATTTAAACCAAGCTTCCGAATATTATGAGTTACCTGTAGATACCATACGTTGGTGATAGAAGTACACTGGCTTCATATATATCCTACCCTCAATTTTAGGATTAAAATGTGCTAAGCTTTTGTCTACTTTGATCTCAGTTGGAGTCTTCCTTCTTCAGTGGATTCTGGTTTGGAGACTGAGATGTGAGAAACCATCTCATTTTAAATCATACTCAGGAGATCAATTTAAGCCAAGTTAGTTCAGTGTCCATAGGTATGATGTTTCAAATCCCTGCATAAGGTTTGTCTCGGTAACATCTGTTTTTAGAGCCTGAATTCTAAATTATGTTCCTAAACTCACCAAGTTAGAAATGTTTTATGCAATATTTTATCCCTGGCTTACAGACTGAACTGCAATATCTGCAGTGAAATACTAACAGTTTAACTAGGTTGTGCCAATAGCTATTATTATAAGTTTAGTCTTCTAAGTAACTAAACTATGATATTTTTACTCTAAATATATGTTTTATAAATAAATGTAGAAATAAAATAGACTTTAAGAGTTTATTAGCTTTAATTAGCTAACAAAAGTATTTTTTTATTTTTGGTATTTGTGTAAATTAATTTACTATTGGATTCAATTAATCCAAACTGCTTATTGTTGATTATTTTGTATTTCTGAGGGACAAACGTTGCAGTCTTTAGGGAAAACACTCATTCACTTCACTTAGAGTTTTGCTTTGATGAATAACATGAGATTTGTCCCTAAAAGCCATTGAATCCATACCTGCACCAAACTTTGACAAATATTTCTCTGTTGCATTAATGAGCTGCCTCTCTACACCATGTGTGTATTCCCTTTGCAATCTCCAGTGTTCGTCTGTCAAAATATTTTTCCATTATGAACATTCTTTGCTATGTTTCATTTGCTTTATTGTAATTCAGTTTTAATTTAACGTTGGAGTGCAGCACAGGAACAAATTTCACTTAGTCCCAGTATTCTGGCTCTTAGAGTTGGTCATGCTAACGTGTAAGAACAACAGGCGAAGTTTATAGTGACATTTTCTGCAATATTACCTTCAATCTTCTTTACTGAGGAAAACATCTGTGAGAAAGGAACCACATAACCAAAAAAGATTACTTTAAAAGGATGAGCTTGAAACCTCTCCAGGCTGTATTCCTTCTTTATAGAACCTCTCCTGCTCAGGAGGTGCAATGTGGCATTGTATCATTGCATCTCTAGGTACAGATGGACTTTCTGAGCCATGCTGAGAGATGCCTCTTGAAAAACACTGCTTTTCTTCTTGGGGAGATAGAGCAAGGAGATATACCCAAGTTCATTCATGCACCTACAGCTGACCATACCATCCCATGCTCCTCCAAGGGAGTAAGCCAGAGGTGGCTTATCTCAGGTATTGCTGACTTGTTATTTTTTGCTAAGAAGCAGTTTTCACTTTTCTTAATAAGAAAGGCATTGTGTGCCGGGGCTTCAGATGGACACACAATTTAGGATTGCTGGCATTTTGGTAGCTCTCTTTTCAGATAAGATCAGTTACCTGAAAATCTTAGGTGCTCCTTCTGTGAAACTTAACACCTGATGTAAATCTGTTACTGTAAGCTTTCTTGCTCCTTACTTCTGAACATTTCATTTTAAGTAAGGCACTGCTTGCCTTACTTGAATTAAGATGCCTCTTGCCACCCAAAGGGTAAAGAATGGAATTCAGTGTTCTAGAAGAAGGAACTCAGATATTTCAGGATGGAGATCTGTTCTAGAAAGCTATAATTTCCTTCATTTGACAGTCCCAATATGCCTTTTCTTGCCTCTCCATCCTCTGTGCCTCATATGTTTCTCTATGCATATAAACTGTGTGTTTTGCTTAAAGCCTGCACACATCTTGCCTCTGTAACATTGATCCTGATGGGAAATATTGCTTTGCTGTCCTTCAAATCCCTGGTCATTGCACTTGTCACTTGCATTCCTTGATGAATAGATGTGTATGACTCACTTGTGTGGCACGTAATCTACTTCTATATGGAGTGTAGTCCTGTCCACTAACTGAAGCAGGCTTCTAAAACAGAAGTAGATGAGATAATTGAATTCAATCAAACAAACAAAAAATAGAGATGCAAAATACAGTCCTATTTTACTTCTATTTCTTTTTCCAAGCATTTAGAGCATAAACTATGTAATTCCTTCATGACAATATCATTTTCAGTAACATACTGAAAAAATATAAATAAAATGTCAGTTCCCTTGGGAGCCATTAGCCTTGAGCAAATTCATGATGCAGTGGAAATAAGAACATGCTGTGAAAGCTTGTGTATGAAATGCGTCAAAGTAAAACATACATGCTTTTGAGGTTCAGAACATATTCCAAAGAAGTATATGATTTGGAGGGCAGCGGTGGTTTTTAATTCATATTTATACATGTGTTGCTGTTATTTATGCTGTCATGTGCCTTTTCATAACTTAACAATTGACTTTTTTTAGCATCAAAGACCTGTAAGAAATCTTCAGTCATATCCATCTGGTATAGAGTTCCATATGTGGCTATGGTGGACAAAGGTTGCATATTACATGTTTGGCTGGCCCAGAGAGTGGTGTTAAACGTGAAGGCTAGTCTTATAGATGTTAAGAGTCTCCAGGGGCCTGAAACATTCACTATCTTCATATATTTTTAGATATTCTTTCCAAAGCTATACCAGCGTGGCTTGTTGGAGAACTCAGTTTACTAACACATTTGATGGAACAGGCTTTGGACAACTTACCAATATGACAGATATAAACTATCTCATAAATCTCATATCCAGAGTTCCTTTTGAGTTGTAGATGTATTCTTACAGGGATTTTAACAGTATATAAACATATAAAGTGTTCATACATCCTATTAACATAGGATCTAAAGCTCCTATAGCTCCTGTGCTGTGAAGTTTAGAGGTTAGACAGATCTAATTTAACAATACTGCTACATCTTTTAAAAGCAGTCCTGGAGATAGGAATTATGTCAGATTATAAGACTACATTAGTCTTGCTATGGAGTCATAATATTGTCAATTTATCTTGATGATCCAAGTTCTTAACTTTCTTACTTCAAAGTAGCATGCAGGGGTTTGTATTTTAATGTCTGTTTGTTCCAGAAGAATCTGGCCTGCACAGAATGTGCTCAGCAAGCTTGAAGTGTGATTTATACTTTTCTTGATCCACAGGCAGCGAAGCTATAGATTTCACTTAAATGTGAGTGTAAAAAATATGTTGGAAATCCCTTTTTGCTTAAGGTTTTTATGCCCTGCTGAACATTTCTCCCACCCCTTGGGATTTCAAAGCAGGCTTCTTGTGTGGTTAAAGCAGTGCCTGTCTTTTCTCATCTCATTTTCACATCTGTTTTAGTTACCACTCTAATTTTAAGCACTGCTACTGGGGTGCAGATTTGCTTGACTTCCTTATAATAACCTGTAAATGCAGTAGTCAGTACTGTGGCCTTCCATTTTAAGAGCCTCCCATTGATGAAGTGAAGACACTGATACTGCTGCTGTGTTTAGCGTCTGTGAGCTCCCTTGCTGCCTTAGTGCTCTTCTTTGTGCATTTTTCACAGCTTGGTGAACAGCAGAAGTCAGTCAAAATAAGCCTTTTGGAGAGCATCTAATATTAGAGGCCAAGTCATTTGAATTTGGGGGATATTTTTGCATTGTATGTTTTAATTTTCTGCTTAAAAGTGTCTGGAGGGAATCAGATCAGAAAAGAAGCCGGGGAATCTCTTGGCTGAGACCAAAGGCAGAAACTTTTCTGTTGGAAAGGAAAATTTTTCTGCAGCTGTGGTTCAGTGCAGCAGAGTAACTGTCCTGACAGAATATGAAGTCTAAAAGGTTTTGGTGTGTGATGCATCCTTCTGAGTCATGTTAGTCCGGTGCACACTTACTGCTGACATGATGCACAAGAGTTTCTCATCTCCTTGTCCTGTCTGCTCAGTGTTTCTGGAGAGTATCTAAGAGCTTTTGATTCATCGTGTTCCAGAACCAAATTCCTGTCTGAGTGAGCATGTTTGATAAATACTATTCTCTGCATATCCTGAAAAAATGTGCTGGAATGGTTACTGAAACTCCATGAGGGTTGCAATAATTTTGTATGCAAAATATGTTGAAAGCAATAGTAAAAGAGTGTGTGCTGGTAAGTTCAGTCATTTTTATCTTATTAAATACCAACACTGAAATTTTTCTGATTTACCTATTAAATTAACAGAAGGTATAAAACCAAATCCCTTTTTTATGACTTTGAAAAGCTGTTTTCACTGTGTCCTAGAAAAAAATTTAGTTGCCAAGGAAAGCCACCGGGTTTGATATTACTTTGGTATTTCTATTTTGTAATGAGTGTGAAATGTAAGCTAATACGAGCAATAAAGAGTTGCTGGCATATAGATCTTTACTTTTGTGTGTTTGGTATTTTATTAAAATTTGTATAAAGCTTTTAAGAGGCAGTTGCAGAGCAATGAACGCTCCCATCGACTTTTTGTTTTGTCATTTTGATTGAGTTTGAAATGTCCAAATTAACACAATTTAAAGCAGAAGGTTTGTTTCAGTACACTACATGTACTGTTTTCCAGCTTTATGAATATTTTCAGATTTTTAAATAAATGTTAATCCTGCAGGAAAAAATTACTTCTAAACCAGCTTTGATATCCGATTACTCTCCAAGTAGCATTTTCTCCCACTTAGCTAGGGGTTTGCCTGTATGAAAGATATCTCAGTAAATCCTGGAACATCTAGCATTTAAAGTGAGAAGCCATGTAGCTGAAGGATTTAATTTCCTTTGTGAAATTGTACAGTTGTGTTAGTTATGTAGGTTTTCTAAACCAAAATACATGATAAATGATAAATAATGGTTTAGATCATCTTTGGAGAGAGAATGTTCTGTTAGCAGTCTAAAGTGCTATGCTTTGGGTGGACTGTCCTGTGGGTTGAGAGACTTCATTTCCTGCTGATGTTTGTGAGAACTGAGAATTTTTGGAACATGCCATGAGGTGCTCAGCACAGTGTCACATACCAAGAGAGTATGGACCGATACGTCTAAGCCCTTCATAACCAAAACAAGACTGTATTTTAATCTACAGATGGGGTCAAATTAATTTCTTTCACATTTGGTTTGAGTTAAAGGTCAAGAATAACTGCTTTATAGACTTTTTTGTTTTTCAAAATAGGACATATTAAATATGCAGTAAAAATAATATATGAAGTACTTTGTTTTAAAATACTTTTGATATTCTGAGGAAGTTTTAAAGAAATAAATTGCTCAGACACATCTGAAAAAGTTGTTCAGCAAATTTCTCCCTAATAGATACTATAGCAATAACATGAATTGTAGAACTGTGGGGAAGGGAAAAAAATAAGCACCAAGGCAAACATTAAAATTATTACTTTTCTCTCTTCCTGTTATCCCCAGAGGCACATGGTTTGCAAAACACAAAAAGTTTGTACTTTTTCATGTCTCCTGCATTTCATTGGTATGTATGTAATATTTATTTGCTCATTATTAAGGTTTGAGGATGAAAAAAGTATGTGAGGTCTTGATTTCAAACATGTTTTGATTTGTTGATCAACCAGTTTGTTGATTGGTTTCTAATTGAGTTGAGAGTGAGCCAAGAAAAATTGGGAATAGTATTAAACTGGAAAGTTTAGAGTTCATAGCCGAAGGCTGATAAACAAGTATCTTCCATGTGTGGATAGAAGTAAACAGGCAGTGTAACACAAGCTCGCAAATTGATTACATGGATACTTTAAAAAAAAAAAAAAAAAAATCGATATGAAGGTCAGGATCTAGATCATATATTTCTAGGTATATGCCTATACCCTGCAGCAAAACACAGTCAAGCTTTGGATTAATGAGAACTGAACTGAGCTTTTGTGCTGTTTCTCTCTCCCTTTAGCCTGATTATCACATATTCCATTTATTCTGTCAAACAGAACTTCTTGCTTATCTTCTGACTGGCAAAAATTTACCTTAAGCTATATAAAAAAAAAATAACAGAAAACTCCTGGCAAATAGCAAACAATCCTTGAGCACTGACAGAGGTATTGACATGTTGCAAAACTGTCTTGCCAAATGCATCTTCCAATGCAACACCTTTTAACAGATGTGCTAGGACTGCAGAGCCTTTTATGTTTTCATATTCTAGTGCAGATTATGAGGAGTATATCTGCCTTTACCACAAAGTTACAGAGACTGTGTTAATGTGCTATGAAAATGTAAAATAATTTGGATGAATAACGAAACATGAATTTAATTCAGTAACCCTTAGGGGTGTATTCTCATTTCAATGAGAGGTGATTTATCCTTGATGAGAGGCTTATGCATAGCTGTCTGTGCACCGAGATGAGAATACACTCAAAACTACTTAAACTCGAGTGCTGCGAATAATCTATTTAGAGTTTTTGTAGTCAAAAGAGATGGAATTTCAAAAGTAACTAGTTAGCCCTTATTTGCATAAGAAAATTAGCTGAAATTCAAGTCGTGGAGGAAAACTCAAAGGGCTTTGTCACCTCTATTACATGCTATCTGATCAAATTGTACATGAAGGCAAATGGCCTGATCTTTTTTCCTATTTAAATCTTACTAAGTACATTTTATAAAATTGATTTTTTTTTTTCCTTAAGAATCTTGTTAGTAAAGAAAACAGTTTCAAGTGGCATTTTTTCCTGAATGAAATTGATCATAATTACATTGCAAAAAGATGTTTACCAAATCTTGATCATTGTTCTTTTAAATGCAAATTACCATTGTTCTTTTAAATGCAAATTGTTGGTTGTGTCTTATTTTATTTAGACTCTTCCTTAATTCTTCTGACTATCAGTGTAGTCCCTTTGGTTCAGACTTAAGCAATTTCTTGCGTCCCATATCGGGCAAATCCATAGGAGCTCCACCCCCTGGATTTGCATGGCTGTAGCTACAGTCAGAGCTTGCCTCTAATTCTCAGAAAGATTCTGGATTATGGTTCTGTCTGTGTTCAAAGTGTAGTTTCAGAGCAGAAAAGAAGTGCTAGGTCAAGATAATAGTGGAGGTAGTAGAGGAGAAAGGGTTTACAAAATAAGAGCGTGTGCCAAAAATAACCACTGCCAGTACTGGAGAAAATGTATTTTGAAATGTCATGTAGGAGCGTCAGTACTTTAACAGGTGGTTATTGCTTGTGCCCACATGCACTGTTCAAAATAACTGCAGTTTGTGCACTGAAGTTTTGTACACATTAGGTTGGTTGGGAGAGTGATTCAATGACTATGGCTGTTTGCAGTTTAAACCAGACTGTGCAAGTCTTATCCATTATATACTCAGCTTTGCATGAGTTTTCAGGTAAAAACAAAACACAGTCCACTTTTGTTGTTGCATGAGATTTATGGTGTTAAAGACAGAGATTTTAAACTTTTCTAAAATATTTTCAGCTAGTTATTGTTAAGAAATAGCGAAATAAATGTAACTATTTTTACAATTTTACTTAACAAGAGGGGTTTTTTGTTTGTTTGTTTTTGTTTGTTTTTTTTTTTTTTTATTTTATTTTATTAGGATCATAGGCGAATCATGTGTTTCAGTTCAGGTAGAATGCCTGTTGATTTCAGAAGAACTAGGAAGAATGCTCAGCATTTTAAGATATCCTCTGGGTTCATATATGGAAAAATATTGCTGACTTAAGTTAATTCTTACTTCAGTTACTCTAAAAAGTTTTTGCTGAGAATAATAATTTTAATAGTCATATTAACTTTTGAATCATGTTTAGGATAGCTGGTGAAGTTGAACATTTTTTTCTGCTTCTTTAGGCAGTAGACACTCAATTTATGAGATTAAATGCCATCATGCAGTTTAAAATATCACTTACTCTTTACAGGAATTTACTTACTTTGATTTTTATTTTCTTTTTTGAGAGGAAGGTGCAGGTATAAAAATAGCAGCAAAAAAAAAAAAAAGGAGAAGTGAAGTGAATCAGTTCTGACTGTAAAGTAGGCTCAGGGATTTTGGGTACTTGTTTGAAAGGTGCAAAGGACAGACCATGGAGAGCAAAATCCTCTATGTTGAGATTGCCTCTGAGCTGTGGGGATGTTTCTGACAGCTTAATTGTGTGCATGTTGTCATTAGTTCTTGAAATACAGAGCAGTAAGGCATGTGGCTGGAGAGAGTGGAGCTTTGAAGAGCTTCAGCCCCAGGTCTATGCCCTCTGCATTGACACTATAGAAAGACTCAAGCTAAAACACACTGTAGTCCAGATGGAAACCAGATCACGTGGATCATCCCACTGATTTCAGCTTTGCTTCTTGGGAAGGCACTTGCAAGTTCTTAGAAGCAGCCTGAGCTGCCGTATCTGAAATTATTGTTGAGCCACAGTGTCACTCAAAGCAGACTTCCTTGCAGTTTGAGAGTTACCTCTCCTGATATGTTATATATCCAGATAAGTAAGACATGAAGGAGAAAATACTTTATTTCCTAGATTTTTTTTGTGAGGACTCTCAAACTGAAAAAAGCCACTGAAGGCTAATCACTTTCAATTCCACAGCCTCTTTTAAACTGTGTTTTTCCTTCCTTACAATTTTGGCAACTGAAATTTGTGGACTAAGCTTCCAGCTTCGCTTTCACTGTAAGCATACCTCTCTGCAGGTTTTCTTGGCTAGGACATGATGAACTTAACATTAGTTTGCTATCCTCAAGTCTTAAAGTAGATGCTTTCTTTGTAGCTGCCAAAATACTTTATTATTTTCCTTTGATGTACTCTGTTCTGTAAGGCAGGAACAAACAGAACCATGCTCAAAAGCGAAGAGGACAGTTCTCTAGAAGAGGTGGAATTCCTTGAAAACAAGTTAGAAAAAGACACTCCATCACTCCTGATCTGTGTCATAAATATCAGCTAGTTTCATGCAAGTCTGTCTGAGAGTTGAACCAAAAATTATTTTAGGCATGCTTTTCTTTTTTCTTTTTAATCAGTGTTGATATAATGAAGGGATATGTTGTAAGACTGAAAAGTAGCAGAACTAGTACAAGATATGTGTATTCAAACCATAATTATTTTTAAGATGTCCGTAATATTGCAAATAAAATCATGGAAGGTAAGCAGATTTGTCTGCAGTGGAATGTGAGGAAATTGGTACTACAATAGTTTGCAGCAAAAGAGCAAGATGAGTAGATGGTTTCTATGTATATATCACCATGCTGTGAGAATACCCTGCCTTGCTCCTTCTTCATTGAGACTCCCAAGGTCATCCTGTTTTCATGTGGGATCATGCCAAAGGCGTTAGTTGGGCATAGTTGTTGCCATCCCCAATTTGGCTTAAAGCAAGGACTGTAGTCAAAGCTAAGGCAGGATGACTTGATAATTTTTTATCTGAAGATCCAGACCTGCCATATTGTGGCTACTTGAAGTAATCTGGGAATGTTTAATGTAAAATAGATACAACTTTTTACTCAGGTAGGAAAGACATTTAAAATCCAGGAAATGAATGGCAACTAGCAGGATAAAGGACTTAAGCTGTAGAGCAAATGATCATATCAAAGAAATGAAGGAGTTCAAAGATAGCAAATGATAGATTTCTTTAGCTAGCAGAGGTGACTACCTGGAAGCACCCGGACTGGATTGATTTTGTTCAGATTCAGGAACAGGTCGCACCTGCTCTGATGATCCTGCTCTTGGTTAGGCCAGTGATCTTGCAGTTGTATTAGATACTGGATCAACTGAATTAAGGGACAAGAGGGAATTTTTCTGAAAAAGGCTTCTCAGCTCCTGAAAACCACCTTCCCCATTTCATCAGTACCTGGAAACAAGAAGCATAAATGCTTATTTTTGTATTGTCTTGAGACTTCACTATGTGGTTGAAGTACACTGTATTTTCTCAGGCTTCATGGTTCAAGGAGGAAGGATGATGGTTTTCTGGAGTCTGGAAACAGTGGTGTGTTCTGTGGTCAACAGGCTGCTTTATGACATCACGAAGCAGTGGGATGCAGCTGGGAACTGAGCATTTGGGGAAGGACCCCTGGATTCAAGTGGGCCAGGTCTTTTTCCTCTTCATTTGCCAAAGCGTGTCTGTGACAGGTAAAGAGCAGGAGCAATTTGTTTGATACCAGGCTGGAAGCTGAGCCACAGAACTCATTTCTCTGAGAGAGCTGACCAACTGTGGCATTGCTGTGTGCCAGAGGATTCTGAGGTTGCTGGTTTTTTGCTTCAGTGATACAGGGAATTGGAGAGGAGTTGCCTTGAGCTACTGGTCTGCGAAAAAGAAACTCATGTCTGAGTTAATGTGACACACAAGGTTTGGGCTTAGTTTTTTGGGGGGGTTTGTGCCTTTTTTCTCTATTGCATCTCTTATGCATTTCTTCTAGAGGTGTAGTTACAGGATCTGTTATACTTGCTCAGTGTTTAAGATTAGGTTTCAGTCCGTGGTTTTGAAGTTAGTCTCTTATGATTTAGGTCAATGAACAGAGTGTATCTACATTGACCTAACAGTTTTCTGAGTTTCCACTGATGCTACAAATAGGATTTTCTAGTGTTTATTTAAATATTTCAGAGGAAGGGAGTGGAAGAAACAATATAAATGGTTTAATTTAGGAGTAATTTTATCATCTTTTGGAACAAAATAGATATTTACCATTTGAAGGTTATGATATATTTGCTACTTAAGCCATCTCTAGTAGGAATAGGAAAAGAAAAGCTTCCAGCAATATGAAATTACCATGAAAAATGTATGTGCTTTTAGTTAGAATTTTAGAAACTCTTGTTTGCTTTTGTGAATCAAACATATATATTAAGTAACAGTTTGATTTCTCTAATGGTAAATGCAAGGAACTTTTCCTTTTTTCATGTGTAATGGGAAGAAGTGCTTCTGGAGACAATGAATGCTGGTGAGAAACTTACACTGAGGTGCTGGTAAAGTATGTCTTTTTTTTCTGATCATATGTATTTGTAACCACATACAGTCTGTTGACCTGCTGAATATTTAAACATCTTACAAATGGTGAGTTCTCAGCTGTCTTTAACTGAAATCAGTGACCTACTCCACAGAAATGCCTTTTTACCTTAAAGAAAATATAGGAAAGCATGTGGTACATATGTGAGGAAGAGAAATGGTCTGCTGCTTAATAGAGACGTCATTGCTATCGCCGTACCTGACTTTATTTAGCAACCAACTAATGCTAAATGTCTCCTTTAGAAACCTGCAAGGATTGTACTTTGTCCAACAGAGAGAAAATCCAAGCTCTATCAGAATAAGGAAAGAATAAATTTTTTTTTTCTTACCAAAGTAGATTTTTGGTGAAGGTGCCCTTGCTGGCAGTTGCATCTCACCTAAACCGGCATAGTGATTTCTTGGCTGCTTGTGTGGTCTTGGTAGTGGAAACAAAGAGTGAAAAATAAGTAGAAGGAGAGATAATGGAGTGGAGGGATTAGAAGAGATGAGGTAGTTGAAAAAAACGGGGCTAGAAGTAGCCTCAGTGATGCCAGGGTCTCTGGTCAATACAAATGAGTTGGTATTGTGTAGGCTATCACACAAAAATTGGCTGTAAATCTGCCTTTTTTCCACAACCAGTACTGAAAAGAAGTCCACTGCAGAAAGGGTAAAAAAGAGTGGAACTAGTGAAAAAAATAAAAGTAGCATTTTTTCTAATTTTTCTAACCATTATCGAGCACAGATGGCTGTTTCCAAATGGTTTGCCTCTAAAATATTGCCTACTTCTATGCTAGCTGAATTTTTCAAATATTTTCTAACTTCAGAGCAGATTGCAGTGATCCAAGTGGAAGGTAAGAAAAGAGAGCTAGCCTCAGTAATGTCTATTTCTAGAAAAAACTGGCAACACGTCAGCTGTACATGGATGGAAATAGATCTACTGATTCTTTACTGACACCTGGGCAGTAAGGCAATTGAGCAGCTCCAGTTCCTGAACTAAACTGAAATAAACTCCACAAAATTTTTCTTTTTTTTACTTCACAACGTTATCAGTGTTACCTCAGTCTTATGAAACCCCATATTGCATAAATTGTACCCAAGGGGTCCTCATATCACCTCATCTCCGTTAAAAAGAGGAATGTGAAAATACTGCATCTGGGTCTGTGTGTGTTAGATTGATTCTCTTGTCATCCATGACCTAATTTGAAAAACCTCTTCAGGTCTGCATTGCAAATAGCCTGGTGCATATGGTTCTCCTCCCTCATGTCTTAGTCATATGCACACACGTGCTGTGTGGTGATAATACCAAATGATTAATATCTTTTGTTTTGTGTTTGAATGACAGCTTGTTTTTTATTTTCTTTGATGTGCACACATTATCCAGTTCTGAGACATTAAAAGAGCGCGTTACAGTCTTGGACAAAGCCCAGCAGGGCACTAGGACTTTCGGGCCAAAGCAGTAGAGACTGCTGTGGAGAGTTTGGGGTTGAAGAGAAGAGAAAAGTGGCCAAGACACCAATGGGCAGGACCAGTGCTACCCAAGTCAGGGCTTCTAGCAGGGAAGCCCTGACCTGTAGGTGCTAACTGCCCAGGGGAACACATACTGAATTGAATAAGAAAAAAACTTGATTAAGTAGGAGGGTGAAGCATGACTGGGGTGGATAAATGGATTTTCAGAGCTCTGTATTTTCTAACTCTGGCAAGGTGATGGTGTGCCATAACAGTTAAGTGAACTTTTAGGTAGTCAGTTGTTGGACTTGAAAACATGAAGTTTACAGAGGCACTAATAACTCTCAACTGCCTTGGAACATATGGGTGAGCAGAGCAGTAACTCATTTTGGCATTTCCAAACTTCTTCACGTTTTAACAAAGGGATATTTGTGAGTATAATACCTGTTAAAAAATATATACACTTTACCAGTCTATTGCAGTTGGTGGATTCAGCGTGAGTAAGCTGGAACATCTTGTACATGCCATTTGTATGAAAATCTGTGAGCACTTAATATAGCTTGCACAACCTAAAGTGCCAAGTGATGCAAAGCAGATGAGGCCCAGCATGATTATAGGATCCCAGATTGAGGTATTGGAGTGATTAAAAAAAATAATCTCTTTAGACCTACTGCTCATAAAAGACTTCAAGACTAGAAATACCAACCCACAAAGACAGGTTTTGAACCTGTAAGATAGACAAATGGACACACGTCTTTCTGGCTGAAATGTATAAAACATGCTATTGGAGGATTGAGGAAAGATGTTTAGATTACATTTGCAGTCTTAGATATGGAAAAGTTTCCAGACCAAAACTGGGTGAATGTATTTTTGGGGGAGGCATTTATCAGTTAATAATGAACAGAAGGAGAAGGCTGATAAAAAGACAGGAAAGTACAGACTGCCTCTGCTTCAGGGAGAACAAACCCGGCGAACAATTCCAGACAGAAACTGCTCAAGAAGGGGCTGTGGATGGTTTCTGATTTTTTTTTTTTTTTTTTTTTTTTTTTTTTTTTTTTTTTTTTTTTTTTTTGCATGTGTAGGAGCAGTGGAGGTGATAATAAGAGATTGTAATGGTAGAAAATAAGGAACTTAATGTTTTTAGGTCATGGTTGTCCACAGATAAATTTATTTAAGTAGTTTTGTATTTAGTTATTAGTAGCAGTAATGTTGCTCTCGTCTTGCATTTTATTAATCCAAACAATTCTTATGCATAGTATTATATGATATATTTACCTTTTGTAATATTCTTATTTTCTTGTATAGCTTTTTCTCATGTATCTTATACGGTATTTTTTTCAACTAAAAGCAGATTAAAAAGCAAATAAACAAAAAACATGCAAAGACTTACATCAAGTCAGGCACACTGGAGGATGGGAGAACAAAATTTGACTCTTGAAATGTTCCTGAATGTGATGTAAATGTAATATGCTGATGAGAAAAATTATGCTGAAAAAAGCTGTATTTAATTCATGATCATAAACCTGGCTGCATGTGTGGTTCTTTGGTAGCTCAGCAGATACTAATTTCTTCCTCCAGCCTAATCTAAGCTCGATGTGTGAGAAATTTGACTCAGTCTGATGTAGATAAGTAGCTTTAAATATAAATACTATGTATTCATCTTTATACATAATGTAACCTCTATCTTGTCCTTTGTAAAAAGATGGGGGAATAAAGCTTCTTAACCAGTTTTTATGCCAGGACTTAATAAGGGGCAACGAAAACAAATTCAGAGCCGAATTGTAAATGGGTCTGTTAATTGCATGAAGCAGTTGCTGAGACTAACAATGTGCTTATCTGCTTGCCTACATGGGGATCGGGAGAGTGGATTTGCAGAGACTTCAGATGCTTTGATCTTGAGTCTGCTGTTCTTCGCTGTGTGGTGAGACACACTGTGGAACACATGGAGGTGTCTGAACTGTGTGTGGAGTGGGGCATACATGTGGGAGACATGGTCTGCTTTTGCTTTCCTCCTTTGTTGCTTAGTCCTACCATTACAGCCCAAAACCTCAGGCAGCTCTTGGTGGTTAGGATTTTTAATGTGGTTTTCAGTGGAAGAGGGAATTTGACAACCATCTTAAGCAGCTAAAAAGGATGTGTCAGGTTCTATTTAAATGAAGACATTTAAATAGCTATTACAGAGGACGCTTCTGTCTTTTGTTCCCATCTTCTCTTGCAAGGCAAGAGGAAGAATATCTGTCTTCCTTTGTTCGTCTATTTATGCAGGCACGAGACATTTTTCTTTTTCTGAAATCTCAGAATTTAAAGACCAGTGTTTAAGGAAATACAAGTCCTATAACAGAAATAGCAGTCTTCCACTCTATTTCCACCACTGTGTGAGATTTCTTTTTAGGTTCCTCTGAAGTAATCACACATGGAGGGGGAAGGAAAGGGAGGATGCTTGCTGGCTGTCACTTGACTTCATTTGGGCTGACCACTAAATCAGCAGCTTGAGTTTTATCTTTTACTGTGAGAAAACTGCTATAAAGTGTCAAAGCACTGGGTGATGCTGGTGGGTTGTTCTTAGTTTTGGGTTTTTGGTTGGGTTTTTTTCCCAGTTAAAAATGTCTAAGGGCATAGTTGCTGAGTTTTGGTGCACCTCAGAAGCAGCTCTCTGATTTGCTTCTGAACCAATTACAGTGCCCTGAGAAGTACACAGCAGGACTAATCAAATTGTGTGTACAGTTTGCATTCAGGTGTACAAAAACAAATGAGAAAATGCAGATGAGGTACCTATTTCAGTAAATCTTTCTTCTAAATTTCTTATAATTTTTAAATACTCTGTTCAAAAATAAGTCAGCCCATCTGTAGGAGCTGAGTGAGACATGACTGTGTCCCATATATTTTAGTTTTATTGGGGAAGCAGAATACACGGTGAGGCATCAGGAGCACACAGGCAAAACTGGATTCCTGAAGCTGACAGCACTCAAGACTGAGACTGAAATCAACACTCATGGCTGAGACTGAAATTTCACAAGTGAGGAAGAATAGCCACACATTTACCTGGAGTAAATTTCCACTGGAAAAAGAAAATTCTCCCCAATATCTTTAGAGTATGCCTTTTCCCATTCCCCATGAAGATTATGACAGAATCTGACAGATTATGACTTACACAAGCTAGCTATCAGTGGTAGTAGCCTGCAACCATATCTCAGTAATTGCAATTTCTGCCATCTGCTGTTTACATGCCAGAAAAGTTCCTTGGGAAACTGTGTACCTGTTGAACAGCAATTAGTAGTTCTCAGTTAAAATAATTTTAAGTCTATATTTAGTTCCTATTTTCCGCTTCTTTATGGATTCCTACTATGGTTGCCAGTGTAGAATTTTGTTTTCTTATGTAATTTCTTTGGGTTGATAAACAGACATTGGTCAGTTTACAGGATCATAGTATAATTTAAATTGGAAAATACCTTTAAGATCACCAAGTCGAATTATCAACCTAATACTGCCAAATCCACTCATTAACCATGTCCTTAGCCACATCTAACCAACTTTTAAATACATCCAGGAGTGGTGACTCTCTGGGCAGCCTGTTCAAATGCCAGACCACCTTTTGGCGAATTAACTCTTCCTAATATCCAATCTAAACCTCCCCCTAGTGCAGCTTGAGGCCATTTTCTCTTGTTCTATCAGTTGTTACTTGGGAGAAGAGACAGCCCCCCATCTGGCTCCAGCCTCTTTTACAGAAGTTGTGGAGAGCGATAAAGTCTCTCCTTATGGTTTAGCAGGTTCCTGACCATTTTCCCTTGGAGTATGGATTGTGGGAGCTTCCTTCTGCTCCCTATTCCTGTCTTCCAGCTCAAGGAACAAGGTACCCATGGAACTGATCTTACTACTGAAGATTGAGGCAAAGAAGACTTCAGGTACCTCACTGGTTTGCTCAGCTGTTGTCAGTATTTTATGCCTCACATCTCATAAAGGAGGAAGATTCTCCTTAGCCCTTCCTTCTTTTTTTTTTTTTTTGCTAATGTATTTATAGGAACATTTTTATTGTGTTTTACAGCAATAGTCAAATAGCATTCCAGCTGGGCTTTGGCATTTCTAATTTTCTTCCCACATAATCTCACAACATCCTTGTAGTCCATCAGGGTTGCGTGCCCTTTTTTCATTGCTGGCTACCTGAAGAATCAGTAGTGGAGAGTAATCTGAGGGCTGTATCAGAGTAGGAAAGTGTTTTCCTGATATCTTGAAGCTAGCCCCCATGAAGGCAGCAGCCTTCCCCAAAGATGTGGGTCCAGTGTGCCTTGGTGAGTAAGTAGAATAAACAAGGATTAAACAACAGTAGGCATTAAATAAGCTTTCAAATTCAGAAGCTACTGAGTCAAGATAGCTGTAGAAAATCTAAAAAATGTCCCATCAGTAATGTGCAAATGTTAACAGTTGAATGAAGAGGTTTATCTTGTGAGGGAGATGATTTAATAAATTAGCATTTTATCTCTTCTTTTCCCTGTCATTATGATAAAAATAAGACAGGTGGATGATATGAAAAGAACCAACACACCATTGATGTAAATATTTAAGGTTTCGAGGAGACTGTATCACACTTGATCAAAACCTCTCATAACTCTTAAACTGGTGGCCTCAACATAGGCGGTACAAAGGCGCCCTGAAAGGAAGGTACTTTCTCAGTGACCCTTCCAGTATCATGTTTAAGGACATTATTACAGACCCTGCATCCAGCCCTGACTTCTTTGTTTGCAAATTAATTGAGGTGTAGAGCTGGTGTGTCTGGCCAGTGGAATATTTTGGAGTTGCAAAGAAAGCGTAGCTGAAGACTGAGATGCATCGTTCTTGGGAGGCTCTTCAGTGTGGGGCTGAGGAGTGACTTGCAATGGGTGATGTGAGCTGGCCTGTGCACTGCACAGATCTTGGAGCATATTATCTTCTCTTCTGTGATCAGATTCTCTCACAAAGGGAACTACTTGGGTTGCTCCAAGCAAAGTCTGTGTGCAAACCAGTATGTGTGCAGTGAGAGGCCAAGGACTATGCAGTGAAACAGAAAGGGAAATAATTTGGCTAGGTAGATAGGAATTGTTTGTTGGGGCCAGAAACTCGAAAAAGGCTTTCCCAGGTAGGCTGCTCTATAGCGTATCTAGGAACAGTGGAAGTACAGTGTTTTCTGTGACATAAAGTCACGGATTCTTTGGATTTAGGATGATTTCATTCCTGACGTATTAGAGACGCTTGGCTTCTGAGTTACCTGTCCCCAGTGGAGTGAATGCATGCATGTACAATGCAAAATTTTACAGAAAATTCATGGAACCTGACACACTTTATACTAAAAAGTCACCTATATTTTTCCGTTAAAAAGGTAGTTTCAGCAGAAAATTCTTAGCCACTTAAAGTATGAAAGAAAATGCTGCTATTCATGTTAGTTAAGGTTAGATGATACAGAAATTAGGTTCCTCTGAAAATAAAAGAATGTTTAGAGATAGAAATAATGTCAATGCTTCTGTCCATAGGAATGAAAATGAACATTTGATCGTAACTTATAGTTTGGGTTTGGGTTTTTTATATAATGGCATAGAATAATCACACTGACTCAGTCATCATTCTTTGGAAGTTACAGATGAGATTTTAAAGCCATACATATAATGATTTATATGAATTACAGTAAATTACAAGAACCTCCTTTAAATCTGTCGAACTTAATTTTCTGCTCTGTGGAGCACAGTGATTGAGACAGTGAAGCTGAATGATGTTTTACACTGTGCATACTGCCAGCTGCCAAAAGCCTATGGCATTAGCTGAATCCACAGTAAACCCATGGACAAGTAGTCAAGAAGATGCAATGCGTAATTCTCTCTTGGCTGTGCTTCCAAGGGAATTTCGGGCATTGTTTTGCAGTGCCTACAATGGCAAAGCAATGGCATTCTTAATGAACACTTTGGCAGAGCTGTACCCAGCTATTTCAAATATTGGTGGGTGCTCCTAAGTGGTTTCAGGGTTATACTTCCTTTGGACTTCTGTAACATCGGAATCATAATTATGATCAGTGTTGTATTTGACTGTAGTCCAACTATATCCAAAAGGGAGTATATAGCACAATATCTTTTTAGATAAACGGTTGCACAATATCTTTTTAGATAAATGGTTAGTAAGTATTCAGATTCTCATAGGTTATTCTGTTGGGAAGAAACAGTGATAATTGCTTATAATAGTCAGTGCATCTTCATTTGTTTGCAGAACAAATCTTCATAAAGTTATATCTTCCTTAATAAAATAAGAATAGGAATATAAAGGGAGTCTCGTCTCTCTATTCTAAAAATTCTCCTTAGTGCCAAGAATATGCATTCTCTGAGCTTTCTTCTATGGTTGTATTGCTCGTGTTACTCTAATTCTCTTTTGTTTCCCATTGCCTTTTTGGCCATATCTGTGATGCCTTTGTCTTTGCTTGTTTTCTTTTTTTTTCTTTTTTTTTTTTTTTTTTTTTTTTTTTTTGCGCATACGGTAGTGCCAACAACTTCAAAATTGCTTGTAACCACCAGGAGAATCCATTCTGTTGCATTACAGAACAGCACCAGAGCTCCATCTGCATGAATTAGGATGCTAATTTCTTCTGTTTCTGTGGAACCTTAACTTCATGTTACGCTTACAGTGAATTCTTACTATGCCTCCAGAGCCACAGATTTTGGACTCAGTAGCTTTGATATCGACCTGCTCTTGCTATATGCTTTTAATATATGGCAGGTTCCTTTAAAACTGAGGACAAAATTCCAAAGATATTGATTGTATCAGATTCCTAACACCAAATTCATGTGTCCAGGATAATTCATAACATTCATCTTCCAACCTTTGGGATTTTTTCCTCTTCCCATTTAAACATGAGATTGAAGACTTTATCCTTGGTAATCTGTAATTTGCAGATTCTATTACTTTTCTTTCAGGCTTGGAGTATTGAATGGAAGGTGTATGCCATTTTTCTGCAGGGGCTGTAGGAAGGGGCTGGGCTGTGTAACGGGTCTTCTTATGGCTTATCTGGGTTTGCAGGACATGAAGCCTGGGAGGTTGTCTTGTAATCAAGAAGAGATTTTCCTAGTTGGTCATTGGATTCCTTTTTTCCAGAGCAAAGGTAGCCTGAGGTTTTCTTTGAAGGTACTTTAGTACCTTGCATACACTATAGGGAAGTAATAAATACCATGCTCTATTTTGTCATGTGACACTGGATTGTCATCATCCACTGCTACTGGCAATGTGCTTTGCTAACAAAGTTTTTAGCTGCAGTCTTTATCTAATCTGAGGAGAAAATTAACATTTGATTTTTCATTTCCATAGATTTTTTTAAAAAGTTTCCCTCATATGCTGCGGTCAAATAAATTTCAGATGAAATCTGAAAGTAATGGTGGACGTAAGTGTGGCTTGTTTATGATATTTTTACTATTAACAAAGCAATTTAAGTCCCTCACTATTTAGGAATGGAAATATTTAGATGCATAATATGCCTTTTCCCTTTAACTACCGTTATCACAAAATATCTGTTGTAACCAAATATAAAAGATAACAGGGCAGAGTACTTTGGGGACTTGGATCCCCAGCTGTAGATGCAGTTTTGGGAAATATGTATAACAACAAAAAAAGTACTCCATATGTATGACACTTCAGTTGAAAAGTAGCCATGCATGTCATCTCTCATACTCACTGCACTTGTTACTCAGAGTAGAACAGACAGGTAATGCATTTCATTTTGTTTTACTGCAATCAGAAAGCAATATCATTTTTCTCATCACACAACTAGCAGGGGAAGAATTAAGTTGTATGCAGCTGATTCGATTCTTAGTGACAGAGCTACAAAAGAAATACATTAATAAAACATGGTTATAAACGCAGTAGCATCAAAGCTACCTTTGTATCATGTAGAGGGGTTTGTACTGTTAAATTGTATAAAACCAATCTTTTAAAATCTTTTTTGAAAGCTGGATTTTGATAAAAAGACTGTGTTTTCTATTGTATTTTTAAATTCTGTTTACCTCTCCAAGACAAAATTTTGGATTATGCTTTAAGAAAAAAGGTATTTCTTTTAAAACATAACAAAAAAAAGAAAATATGCAATCATTTATTTGTGAGTTCTCTTTTTGAGAACAGTGGATTCTTTGGCTGCCTGGAGTGAAAAGACTTGCTCCACAAATTTGTTGAGCAGATATATTTTTTTTGATATCTTGAGCTGTGGGTGGAGGTGAGCCCTCTCTGTGTGGTTTGAAAGAAAACTTAATACAGTTTATGCAGGAGTTCAGAGCTCATATTCTCTTTTTAATTCTGCCTCAGTCTCTGCTGTGTAGCTCTGGAATTGTTGCCTGATTTTTCTGTGCTTTCATTTTTTATTTGTGTGCATTTGCCTAAATTGTAGATTGTAATATAGGATAGATCAGCATGTAATGTAATGCAGATCAGCACTCCTGCGGCTTATGTGCTTCATGGGGTAGATAGCACATTTTTCAGGAGTGATTTTGCTAGGTGATTGTGCAGAGACTATTGTAAAAGATGCTAGAAAGGGACTAAATAGAATATAGCATCCATTGAAATGTGATAAAATCCTTCAAACTATAAAACTGAGATAATCTCTTGAGTTGCTTCCCTATTGCTATTGACCTTTTCCAAAATGAAATTTGTACCCATGTAAATTTTATATATATTATATATGCACATTATATGTAGATGTGTGTACGTATTGTTTCCTTACAGGTAACTTATTTCAGTTTTTTATGTTACTTCTGCTTTTTAAATTGTTCTCTGAATCCATTGCTACAGTTAAGCAGCTGGGGTTTTGGCATTAGAGGTGGGAAATATTCTGATGAAGATCTACAACCTAGTTTAGTCAAAGCAATATGTTATGCAGCATATCTTCACTGTCCAAATGCCCGAGTGGGAAAGTACACGACTGGTCATTGTGCTCTTACAACTCTCTGAATTGAATGAAAAAGGTAATTATCCATTGTTCTCACGATAGAATCATAGAATGCTCTAAGATGAGTCCAACCATTAATCCAGCACTATCAATGGAATAATGTCCAGTCTAAACATCCCATGGTACAACTTGAGGCCATTTTCTCTTGTACTATCAGTTGCTACTTGAGAGAAGAAAATGACCCTCACCTGACTACAGCCTCCTTTCACATAGTCATAGAGAGCAGTAAGGTCTTCCCTGAGCCTACTCTTCTCCAAGCTAAGAAACCTCAGTTCCCCCAGCTGCTCCTCACTGGACTTGTGCTCCAGACCCTTCCCCAGCTCCACTGCCCTTCTCTGAACACCCTTGAGTTGCCTCAGTGTCTTGAAGGCACCCAAAACTGAGCAGTTTTGGAGGTGCAACCTCACCAGTGCTGAGTACAGATGATCCCTGCCTTAGTCCTGCTGGCCGCGCTGTTTCTGATACAGGCCAGGATGCCATTGGCCTTCTTGGCCGCCTGGGTGCAGCTGGGTCACGTTCAGCTGCTGTTGAGCAGCAGCTCAGGTCCCTTTCCACCAGGGAGCTTTCCACCACTCTGGCCCAAGGCTGTAGCACTGAGTGGGGTTGTTGTGACCGAAGCGCAGGACCTGGCATTTGGCCAAGCTGAACCTCATCCAGTTGACCTCATCCCATTGATCCAACCAGTCCAGATCCCTCTGCAGAGGCTTTCTACCCCCCACTCAGATGAATGCTCCTGCCCTGGTGGCATTTGTGAACTGACTGAGGGTGCACTCAAATCTCCTTGTCCAGATGATCAGTAAAGGTATTAAGCAGGCCAGGAGTGGCCCCAGTATAGGGCTTTGGGAAACACTACTTGTGACTGGATGCCAGCTGGATGTAACTGTTCAGCACCAGTCTCTGGGCCCAGCCATCAGCTGTTATTTTACCCTGTAAATAGTGCAGCCATCCAATGAATGAGCAGCCAGGTTCTCCAGGATAATGTTGTGGGAGACAGCAGCAAAGATGTTATTAAAGTCCAGGTAAACATCCACAGCCTTTCATTCACGCACCGATCAGGTCACCCTATAAAGGGAGGAGGTCGGGTTGGCCAAGCAGGACCTGCCTTTCGCAAACCCATGACGGCAGTGCCTGATCCCCTGGCTGTGGGATGATCTGCTCCATGACTGCCTCTGGCAGAGAGATCACGCTGACATACCTGTAGTTGCCTGGGTCCTCCTTCCAGCCTTTCTTGTAGATGGGTGTCACACTGGTCAGCCTTCAGCCATCCGGGACCTCCCCAGTCAGCCAGGACTGCTGGTAAATAATGGAATGTTGCTTGGTGAGCACTTCCACAAGCTCCCTCAGCATTCTTGGGTGGATCCTATCCAGCCCCATGGACGTGTGTGTCTAAGTGGTGTAGCAGGTCACTGACCGTTTTCCCTTGGATTTTGGGGGCTTCATTCTGCTCCCCTCCCTGTCTTAAGTTCAGGGGACTGGGTATCCAGACAAAAGGCCTTCTAATCAAAGACTGAAGCAAAGAAGATATTAAATACCTCAGCCTTTCCCTCAAGCGCTGTTAAAAGCAAAATATAACACAGACACTCCCACCCCCCATGGTAAATGATTTTATCACAGAGTTAAACACGCTCATTTGTTACTAACTCTTGCTAGTAACAGGGTAGGCCCAACACTGAAGCAGGCTTTTTTAGGGGAGCTAGAGTCATGTTTGCATTAATATGCATTCACACTTCTCTCTGGCCCTAAAGAAATTCAGTACATATGTGTGCTGACCCTAAACGGGTGAGGAAAGCCCTGTGTAAATGCAAACAGGGTCCTAAAGGTTTGATCTGGTGAAACGTCTCAGGTGTAACCTACGCCTCCTTTGGGGTAATGTGAGCTTGCTGTTCTTTGGTTTAGTAGATCCTCTTTAGTAAAGCCAAACTAAATATCCGTGTTGTCATAGTACTATGTAGGTGTTTCTTTTTCTTCCTGGCATTCAAGTCTGTGACCTATTTTCATTTTGTGTGTGATTTTTTGGGGGGGTTTGTGACTTACCACCACATAGCCTTCCTTATTTATAAAGTCTCTGTCCCTTGTAAAAAAACCCCCATACTATGCTTTGAATGGAATGTAGGCTAGGAAGGAGACTTCTCTGACATATTAAAAATTTTATTTCTTTAACTAAAATGATTCTAACCAAATTTTATTGAAAAGGAATTATTTCCAAACTGAGCATTTATGTCTGTGTAAATGGTAATGGGCAAGTTGTGAACAGCATATCAAAGTCTGTAGTGGTGATATTGTCAGGCTAAATGAAGTCTCAACCAAAGCCGTATCATATTGGATTGTCCTAAAATGTCATTATAGAGCAATGTAATTTTCTCTCTTTCTCCATTTTGTCACTGCTGTGGCAGAGATGAGTCTGAATAAAAGCTTTTTTAACAGTTTGTTAATCTAGCTTCAATTACTTGTTCCATAATTCAGTGCTTTAAACATCTTGATCACCTGTGTGTGTTTAATGGTGATGTCCAGATGCTGGTGGAAATAATGTTATTCCAAGGTCAGTGAAGAGACTTTTAGTGCACATAACCCAGAAACCTGGTTGTGTCCATCTGCACAGGACAAGGGCACTCATCTTGCCTGTCCCTGAAGGCAGAATGTTGGGTTCTTGTCTGGGAGCAAAAGCTGCAGCTCCAGCTGGGGGATCTGCAACACCTATCCCAGCTGTACCTAAAAGGGGTTTACAAGAAAGCTGAATAGGGACTTTTTACAAGGGCACGTCGTGATAGGACAAGTGGAAGTGGGTTCAGATGGAAAGAGGGTGGATTTAGATATTAGGAAGAAATTCTTTACTGTGAGAATGATGAGGTACTGGAACAGATTGTCCAGAGAACCTGGGGATGCCCCTTCCCTGGAGGTGTTCAAAACCAGGTTGAATGGGGTTTTGAGCAGCCTGCTCTTAGTGTAAGGTGCCCATGGTTGGGGGATTGGAACTGGATACCTAACTTTAAGGGTCCCTTCCAACCCAAATCATTCTGTGATCCTATTAATGTGGATGTCATTGGCTTTCCGCAGTTAAATGGATAAATTCTGCATTTATAAGCATAAATTCTGCATTTATTACCTAGAAAGAACATGTAGCTAGAATATAATTGTCATTGGAACAGTGCTTATTTTCATTAGGAACATGGATAATACAATCACAGAAAAATGGACATATTTTTCAATCCATTGCCATAAATGCAGAATTTGTGAGTTGCTTATTAAGAGTAAGTTTAAAATTATCGAAGTGGGCCTTTTTTATAGGTGTGTTTGCATGGGTATGATGATTGCAGCCGAATTGTCAGTAGGAATGTCTGTGAGTAAGATGATGACATTTGATTTGCCTAGACTTAGAGCAGTATCTTTTTGCTGGCACCTGCTTCATTATGAGAGAAGTTATAACTGTCACAGCTGCCACAGATTTAGTTCTTGTTTTATTATTCATGCATTCTTAACTGAGGTTTTTTTCTCGTGGACTGGTGGCTGCGAGGTGATGATAAATATGCAAGTGAATGTGGTTCTCTGAGGACAACGACTTGGATAATCCTGTATTTTAACTCTGCTCTTGGAGGAAGTACCAGTAATGGGTTGACAGTTTGTCGTTTCTGTATGTGGGGGGAAGTTTTGAGGGACAATTTTCAAATGCAGTGTTGACTTCAACACTTCTGCACCTTCTTTATAGCTGTTTTCAGAGGCTTGGAGGAGGAGGCTAATTTGAAAGGGCATCAATGGACCTTGAAGTCTATGTATTTCCTCTGTACTCTGGCAGGTAGAATCAGCAGGGAGTAGAAGAGTAGTTTAAAATAAGTGTAGCTGACATTATCTTGGAAGTTTTATTGCAAAATATTTTTCCATCATCTATCTGGCTATTAATATGTGCAGCTAAACATACAACTCTATGGTAGATTTGAAAAACTATATTCTAGGTTTCTTATGCTGACCCCAGTAGGTTTTTGCACTACATATGGCTGGAAGCTCAGAAAGAATGTGTAGATTGTATTGATTAAAAATGAATTGTGAAAAAATGTGTCAGCTTAAGAATTTGAAATACTGTTTCTCTGCTTATTCTTTTAGTCCCTGCTGCCTTTTCTTGTTCCTTATTTCCTGCCTTTTGAGAGAGAAGGTGGAATATAATTAACAAGACTGAACAACTTCTTATAATTAAAAGCCTCAAATGTGAAACATATTTTATCAGTTCACTTCTTTGTTAGAGTTCAGTTCTAAAGGTGAAGTATCTGAGATTCTTCTGAAAATTAGAACTATGGCCAGCATTCAAAAAAGCATTTATAGTGGACAGATCATGTATTTTCATGAGTGTTCAGTAACTGGTCTTCAGCATGGGAAAATAAACCAAGTATTCTAGCAATAAACCATCCTTCTTTGCCATCCTGTTTCTTTTCATGGGAGTGTATTCACTTAAAAATTATCTTTCAAAACTTACTTGCTATAGGTAGTAGTCAGGAATCAAAGGCAAACTCACTGTAATATTGTCCGAATTTGTTCCTGACAACAGAAAAATTAAATGCTGTATAAAGTTTGGTGGCTTTAATATCACTTCCACCTGAGCATATCATCATGGAAGAAAAAGAAACAGTGATATGCAATTTTTTCAACTGCTGGCTCCTTTCTTTTGTCACCCTGTGGCCTTACCAAATGTAGGTTTTTGGTGAGGGTTAGCCTACTCCATCTTAATGACCAATATGCTTGTAAAACAGACAAATGTGATAGTTTGTCATGTATTTGTTACAGAAATCACAATTAATAAATTGCTGATCTGTATTTTGGATTTGAGGATTAGTGGAAATTAGATCTTCTCTATATTTCTGTTGCTCTGGCATTAGTGATTCTGGCTGTTGGTACACCCAGTGACGCTCAATAAAGAGGCAGCATTTAGTGCAAATGTTCTTGCCTCCACTTTGCAGCAGTGCTAAGTCAAAACAGCAAAGCCTTTGATGTTTGCTTTGATGCTTTTGAAAGGAAATGCTTTGACCTTATTTAGAAATACTTCATTTTGCATCTACACAAAATCCATTAGCTGCCATAGAACATTCAAAGTCTATTAAATCCATATTTTCCTCAAAAAAAAGAGAGCCCAAAACCCAGTAAAATTTGAGACATCACTGCATAGTTTTCATGCAGTTAGCAAACTTCTAGAGAAGCTGGTTTCATTACTTCCCTCTTTAATGATCGTGTGCTTCTGCACTTGTATGGTGAGAAGAATAATAAGAAAACAGAAGCAAGGGGAAATGCAAATAGCCATAACATTCAAATATGCAAGGCTGTTTCACTGAGAAAATCTATCAGGAATTGTTAGCTTCAGAAAGTGAATCCATTTATGAATTTTGCACTTCATCTCATTTCAAAAAGCTTTTGCCTCTTTCTGACTCCTCCAGATATTAATTCCTGAGCAAGTATTTGGGTAGGCCTGATACTTTAGAAAAAATTAGAAATGTTTTTGCAACAGTCTCCATTGTACTTTGTAGGGGAAAGTACTGGCTTTAAATGATAAACGTGTTTTATAAACACGTATAAAATATTTATAAAAATTGTAGTAATTTATAATGTATTTACATGCCAAATAACCACTTGGAGATAGGGCTGTTTCCTATCCTTAAGTCAGAGGAGGTATCTGCACATAGCTACAGAAACAGAAGCCTAGGCCTCCTTTTGCCTCAAGTATACTTCTAGCTAACAATTATTTCATTCTCTCCTTCACTTATTTCAGGAAATTTCTACAGGCTCAGTTCCGAGAAATCTCTTGCCACCAGTGGTGAGAGCTGCCCACTCATACGTGGAAGCTCAGTTTGTGGAAGGAAGGACACTGGGGTTTTTAAGGTTGTTCTTTTTTCCTGTGGGCAAGTTACAAACCCCATCCTATAAAAAGTAAACCTGAATAATGCACTATTTTGAAAAAAATGGAAAGTTGGGAACCTTGGTTTTGGAGTCTTTTATCTGGGTGAAAAAACATTGGATTTTTGCAGGTGTAGCTTTACCAGGTATTTTGACACTAGTCATCAAAAATTGTATATCTAATTTTTAAAAATTAAAAAGGCTTGCAGATCTCTTTGTGAAAATCTGCAAAAAGTAATTTTTGTCTTTGTAATCCTATAGATAAGTTTTTAATGAGCTGTATTTTTCTTTCATTTCTATTGCTCATATTAATTTCTATACATCATCTTCATTGTTTATCTGAAGTTATTCAAAAAGGCTATATAAAGTAGATGTCATTGTAAGCAGAAATAGTAATCAGAACTGAGTGTTGCAAGAGGGATCAGCTAAAATAATGGACATTCTCCATTAGTGTGTTTTCTGTGGGAAAATGGATAGCAGAACTTTTTCCTAATATAGGCTTTTGTGTCATATATAACCCATCATACAATTTAGATCTCTTCTTGCAGATCTCAATGTGATGTAAATGATATTATTCTATTTAAAAACAAAGTCTTTATTTTGGAGGTCTTCCACCTACCACCCCATTTTTTCTTGATTGCATAAAAGTAGATTTAAGGTCCTGGACAGTCCAATGCTGTTTCGTGCCCTTAAAACAACAAAAATCCTGCTATTGGTGTACAGATGGCATCAAAAACTGCTAGCAGCTTTCAAGAATCCTTCAAGGACAATTACTTCTAAGCCTTTATGAAAATAAGAAAAAAAGCAACTTTCTCAACCCCATTTTTTCTGGCTAATAATTAGAAGATTTAGAGCTGCCAGACAGGTGGTTTTAGCTGTGACAGCTGGAAGTATAGCTTCTTTCTTAATTTCACTCTCAGCTAATCAAGTGTTTCTGAACCTCTTTGTAAATTGTGATTTTTTTTTTTTTTTTTTTTTAATAGAGTAAATGGTGACTTATTTCCTCTTCTTTTTGTACTTGTTCCCTTCCAAACAAACAAACAAAGCCTTAGCTATACAGCAGGGGGAAAAAAAGTTTTGTAGAACCTGTTTTTCTTTTTTATGAAGTTTTACTTTAGGTTTCAAGTGAGCAGTGTAAGCCTCACCATATTTTCACCCAAGGAAGTGGATATGCCTTAAAAGAACAGTGAGAACCCACTAACTTTGTTTGCTCCTTAAATTAAAACCACAAATTCCCAATACTGTTACTTGCTAAAGAAAATTATAGTCTTAATGCAGAATTCTCTCTTTGGAGAAGAATCAGAGGAACCAAATGCTTTGAGGCGGATAGTCACGATACTTGACGAGCCAGTAGGAAGTACCAATTAGCTATGATGTGATGGTAGTAGGAAAGCGTCCATTCAAGCTGTATGGTTAAAGTCAGTTTCTGTGAGCTGAATCTGGTCGTTCACAAAGACCGAAAATGTTACAGAATAACAGAATATCCTGAGTTGGAAGAGACCCATCAGGATCATCGAGTCCAGCTCCTGGATCTGCACAGAACACTCCAAGTGTCACACCATGTACTGAGAGCATTGTCCAAATGCTTCTTGAACACTGTCAGGCTTGGTGCTGTGACCCCTTCCCTAGGAAGCCTGTTCCAGTGCCCAGCCACCCTGTGGGTGAAAAACCTTTTCCTGATATCCAACTTTAACTTCCCCTGACTCAGCTAATGGGAAATAAGACATCATGACAAAACTCCAAAGTGACAAAGTTTCCCAAGCGAGTTCCAGTCCAAGTCTGCACCAGAACTTGACAACCCTTCATGCCAGTTTTACAAACATTTTGACTGTTAAGATGGAGTAGACTAACCCTCACCAAAAACCTACATTTGGTGAGGCCAAAGGGTAAAAAAAGAGCCAGCAGCCAAACCAAATTTAAAAATGCATATCATTGTGTCTTTCTCTTCCATGATGATATGCTCAGGTGGAAGTGATATTAAAGCCACCAAACTTTATACAGCATTTAATTTTGAATTCAGTCTTGAATCACATTTGAATTACATTACAGATTAGTGCTGCTCTTCTTTGTGAGTGCTGTGGAGAAGATTGCTGAATGTCCCTTTCTTATAGGAGAGATAAATCTGCCAGTTTACTGTTTATAAAGATCCCCTTCCAAACCATACTTGATTTATCCTGGCACACCTGTAAACTTCCTCTCCATTGCATATGCCCAGCATGAGAATGACCACCTGCTTTTGCTCTGCATGGTTGTTGCCTTCCCAGATTAATCATTCTGGGCAGCTGAGTGCAGCACTCGTGCAGAAACCAGCCCTATTGTGTACCATGGGCACGGCACCAAAGGCTTGACTTTGAACCTATGCCTGGGTAAATGGTAACTGCCCACCCAGAGTCCACTTCACACTCAATGCACTTCACACTCAAGCTGCACTGGACAGTATCATATGGCCCAGAAAAAACAATCTAGGAGGTACGATAGCTGTTTTCCCTGATGCTGAATGGCAACCACCAAATTCAAAGGGATAAATGAGTTGGAAGAACCCCCAGTAAGAAGCGTCCATCTAGGGACAGGTTTTATCTTGCTGCTGAAACAGGTACTGAGGCTCTTTTGTCCATCACGGAGCATTGCCGTTTATTGGCTGCATTGGTACACCTCCCTGGAGCAATGCTTTTGACCTTGATGCTCACAGCAGTCACCTCCAGCAATTCCCTGCCAGCCAGTACCATTGCCTACTGCTCCCACTAGCTGCTTTCCCTGCCAGTTGTTCTTTCTTTCTCTGTCTGCTGCTTTGCTCCATCAGCCAGTCTGCCGTTATCTCCCCATCTGTTCATTTCCACTCTTGCTGTTCTCCCCAGCCACATTTCTCTGCAACCCCTATACGGTTTCAGTTCTTTTGGAAAGGATATTTACATTGATCAATCCACCTGGAGCCTTCCTTTTTACTTTTTTTTTCTTTTTTTTTTTTTTTTAAGAAGAAAGGCTCAACTCCTTCTCGTTATTCTTTTAGTATAAACTCATTTTTCCGTCAAGGATCTAAGCTGCTGCATTCTTTTAGGATAACTTATCCAGTCTAAAAACAGGTTAGCTGTTTATGCTTTCTAGATAACATTTTCCCCAATTTACCATTTAGTTACGTTTAACAGGAGTTTTGCCTAGAGTTGCAAGAATTATCCCAAATCCATGTGTGAATTGAGTTTGATCAGCTGAAGCTTTTGATCGATTACAGGCAGTTTCCTTTACTGACCAAAGTCAGCACAGCTCCAATGAACTCTCCACTGAAGTTTCAAGAGGATAATCTCCAGAGGAGAATAGAAATTTACTTCATGTCTCCTGTGCAGAAGACTGATCATACATTTCAGTGGGATGACTGATTTTTGTTATTTAACAGTAGGACAACAGATCATGTACATTCATTTTGTGATAAATTAGTTAGGTCTTGTTTTGTCGAATCTACAACAGTCAAACCTTTGCTTAATTTCTGTCTAAATTTGCGCAAATTAGCATTCCTGTATTTCTGCAGTGTGTTATACACATTTGTAAGAGTGCTGCAGCTTTCAGACAATTTTTCTGTTCATGTAAGTGCCTTTTGAATTATGTTCATGGCCTCCAAAATGCTTGTAATCCCTCCCAGCTTAGTGTGATCTCTGAATTTAATAAAACATACTCCTTGTTCCATCATCTAGCTCACTGATAAAAATAATAAATAATACCATACTGAACATGGTCTCATGTGAACTTCACCCAAGTAATCCTTGCATTTGTCAGTGATTAGATGTTGTTATCAAAAGCTGTAAGCCTGTTTTAGTGTTGTTTGCCTTAGACTGCATCTCCTTTTTTTTTCCTGCCTGTGAGGATATCATTTAGTAACTGGCTTAATTTGTGCACACCATTTTTTAAACTTCAAGATCCTTTCATTTTCAAGCGTGTTGTTTCAGTATTTTGGAATCAAACTTGCACTCTTGGCTTTGGGGGTTTTTTTTTGGACTCTAGGATTCATCATCCTACTTCTTTCTTTTTACTCCCAAGCTGATATTTTAGCGGATGTACACTCGTGCTGGTTTGCAGCTGTAGGAACAAGGGTCTCATATGGCACAATGAAGTGCTTCCACCTGTTTGTGCCTTTGATTTGCTTTTAAAATGTAAATTGTTGCTATGTTTAGAAGAGCTGTTCAGTGCATCTTAGCAATTAAAGCTGACACTATTATATGCAAGTGCCAGAAGAATTCTTTTTAATACACAGTAAATGATGTGTCAGATGTAATAGGTGGGTATGGTGTGCTTGTCTGTGGCATCCTTCTCATTTTGAGTCTAAGTGAAAATGAGGAGTGAACATATGATTGATTAATCTATTTTTCTTTCCCATTTAGTAGCAGTTTTCTTTAAAATGACTTAGCAGATTATTTTTGTTCACATTTTCACCTGCAACTGAAAATCTTTCTCGTAAATTTTTCTGTTAGTGCTACCTGGGGTTCAAACATGCAGTTTGTAAGTATAGCCATTTGTAAGTATTTCTGCTGCTGGGAAAACCTTGGAAAGAAAATTTTCTTAGAGCACTTGATACTCTCAATCAATGTGCAATTCTTACTATCTCCGCTGAAGTGCTGTAGTGTTTCCCTTCACGTTTAGTCAGCTTCAAATGCTAAATATAGATATGGAACCAGTACTGCTCTTGCTCAGTTAGGGTGGTTTATTTGGCATGGTAGTTTAAAGGGAATATTTCTTCACTTCATCAGGCACAGAGACTTCAGTGTTCCATGGCCATCTGTGGCAAACAAGGAATGAAGCCCCTTTCCCAGGTGCAGCAGTGGGAGATACAGCATGGTTCTTGGTCAGGAGTTGATACGTCTGTCACAATGGTGACAGGATTAAACTTGATGCAAATTTAATGCAAGCATGAAATTCTGCTCTCGGGAAACCTGAGATTCAGTAGTTATGCAGCTGGAATAGTCTTATTTGCTTGGACTTCAAAGTGAATGGATACCTGGCAATGAGATGCAGTTACAAAAGAGGCAAGTGTTACTCTCTGAAATGTGGGAGAGTAATTGGTCTACACAGCTAAATAAATGTCACTCAGGTTTCAGATGTACTACTGTGTCTAACTATGGACACTGCACTTTTCAGCAGTAGTTGAGGAACGTATTCTGGAGGGCAGGAACTTTTGTTAGAGATCTAGAAAGATGTCTATGCGGAAATGTTTCATTTTAAATTTAATATTTAAAAATAAGCTAAGTGGGAAGTCTGGTCAATATCTGTTATTGTATAAGGTATTGCAAAAAGAGGGCAGGCTATGCTTGCAGTCTTCCTCACTGAAATATTTAAATATCACATTAGACAAAAACACTTTCAGAGATGGCCTATATATGTATCCTTCATCAGAGCAAAATAGTCAGCTAGAGTTTTTAATATGCCTTCTATGATTTTGTTTGTCATCCTTTTGTAGAAAATTTCCCTTTCTTTACTTTTGCAGGGACTCTTTATTTTTAAGGGTTTCCCAAGAAGAAAATATTTTCATACCGAAAACCTCCTTATTATTTTATGACATGTACTGAAACAGTTTTCCTGTTTTAAAACGGTTTCCTCTAAGGAGACTGGTGAGCTGCAGGTTTAGAGGAAAGCCATGAAAACATCCTTAAAACAAATTCTACTATTTTTCCTCAGCAGAATGAATAAAATATTAGGTCAGCTAATAAAGTTGCACTTCAGAGAGCTTCCATGGACACTGGGAATGTGGATATGAAGGACTTTCAATATAACGTAGTACTAGGGTTATCTTTAATTACCTCTGAATGGGAGACAAAGCTTTGTTATTATATTATATATATATTATCTGTTCTAAATATATATCGCAGTTGGGAGTAATGGCAACTAAGCTAAAATGGATTCAGTTCACCTTCCTGCTACTCAGTATTCACTATTTCTTTTCCTGGTTGCTTCAAAATAGGGGAAGGATGAGACTTGCATCGAGTCTGAAGGAAGACACAAAACCAACCAAAATAAATCCCAGATAATATTCCCACAAAAATATGGTGCTTCTCATAGATAATTCAGTTCAACATTCTGCCTCATTCACTATGCAAATGGTTGTATTGAACTGTTCTGTATTGCACTGTGGTTTTGAGCATTATCTGAGCTGAGAAGGAAACTGGCTCACAAAGCAGCCCATACCATCTCAGCTAAAGAATGAGGCTCTTTTTTCTTCAGTACTGCTTCATAAAGCAAAATAGAGTGGGCAGCAATAAATTGAGCCAAAGAGGTAAAAAGGGAAAATAATCACATTCTGTACTGCATCCAAACATCTTTGACTGCTTAGTGTCTGTCTTATTCAGGGTAATATGTTCCTTTCTGCTGTAAGGCATGGAAGAAATCAAACAGAAATACCAGCTCTATCCAGCTGATTAAGTTTGGGGAGGGAACAGAAGGCATCCAGTGTTCTGTTATTCTTCTCAGGAATAGCGGAATAGCTTCACTCTGTGTAGCACAATAGTATGAGATCCTCCATTTGTTTTGAATTGTTTTGTTCTGAGGTGGGGCAGAAGGCAGAATGGAGGAGCCAGTACTTCATTTGCTAGTATTTTTTACCAGACCATGCGCTGTTGTTTTCCTCCCTATCTCTGATAAACTCCCAAGTTTCCTGGGCATGTGTACTTTCAGATAGACCAAAGATACCCAGCTGAAAAAAACAAAAAAACTTTTTCTTCCAGGAATCAACATTTTCATGAGGCAGTTGATACTAATATGCACTTTTCTGCAAGTATGCTCCTTAAGTTCTTGGAAAATTCTCTGTTGTTATAATGGCTTATAGTTTTTACCATTATAGCTTTACAGTTATGATGGTTTGGGTGCAAACTGGTGTCAACTGTAATGAAACTTTTCCTGGATTTTCAGTCTAGAGAATCCCCAAATATAATTTGGGGCAGATACATGTAATTTCTTGCATATTAGCATAGTATTTCTCAAAATACCTCCAATGGAATAGCCTCAATTAAGTTGAAATAAGAGGGTTCAATGCATAAGTTGTGGTTGCCAATTTACAACAGCTCAGTTGCAAAGTAATCTGGATGAACAGGGATAAAGAACCGTTTGGTGATACTACAGAGATATTGTAGAGATGTCTGGCTCTCTTGCAGGTTGTCACCTGCATGGTGTAAGATCATTATCATTAAAGAATCCTGTTCTTGCTTTCTTGTTCTGCTTCAAATCACTTGCTTGAAGTGAGTCATCTGTACATTTTAGAGTTCTTGGAGAACACTTCCCATCCTGGATTTTCTGAAGAAATTGATTATATTGAGAGATCCTTGGGGGGGGGGTGGGGGTGGGGAAGGACAGAACTGGGCAGATCAGAGTTAGGAGCATGGGTAGGTAAGGTGGGAAGGCAGTAGAGTATCAGGAAAAAACCCTACAAAACTACAAAACTAGATGCTGGTAAGAGCAGGACTGCAGGTGGCTTCTTCAATGTCCTTCTCTAGACTTGGACTCATTATTCAAGTCAATAACCCTTCCTTTCTGGCAAGGAATTGTGAAACCTATAAAGTCAAGCGCTTGCAAATTAGGAATGCTGGGTAAGTAGTTGAATCATACGGGATTAATTTAGGACCTTTGTACATACACATTATGTTACATCTGGTTAATTATGTGCTTAGAGAGGCTCTCCTTCGTACTTGCCACAGAACCTTTGCTGGCTCTGAACTGGATTTACTTTAGGACTGTATACAGAGGTGGCAATTCATAGTAAAGTGGAGGACTCCAAGAGGACTGTGTTTATAACATTGCTTGTTGGGTTTCTGCTTTGCCTATAGCCGAGAATTCCTCTGTGGTGCTGGAAAAATTATGTAGACATAAAGATTCTCAAGCATAACTCCTCACTCAGTGTTGCTTATTTTCTGAGGGCTTTTTTAATGAACTTAAGTTGGGAACATTTGTGTCTGTAGCTGGGGCTAGTTTAATAGGAACTGTGGTCTGAGGGTGAAAAGTACAATAAAACATGAAGTGATCTGAAAGATCAGGCAAAGGCTTCTCAAGTTAGTTGCACAAATGCAGCTGACACTTTTTGATCATTCTTGTCTTAATCTTTGTGCTTCTGTTCTCAATGTGTCATGGACATGAAAGAAAATATGCTCAGTCAGTTGTAAACAATGAGGTAGACAAAAACCTTCATTTGGGTATATATATGTCCTTAATTTCCCTGTGTAGTTATTTGGAATATGGTTAAATCTCTTGTATTGTATTAGATTGGTCTTCACTGGTGACAGCAGAATGAAGTATTTTTAAGGCTGGCTTAAGGAAAAGAGGAATCTTGCTTGTGGTTTGTTGGGGAATTGAGGGCAAGGAGTGCTGCTTCTTTCTTTTCCTCTTCTTCCCCAGGACTGTCAGATACAAGGAAAAGACTATAACAGAATTGCATAGGGTGGAGATCACTGGAAAGTCAGGATGCTGTGTGCAGCAGAGGCCAAAGCACTGTTGTTCTTAGACTGCAAATCCAGGGATGAGATGCAAAATTATGCAAAAGACAATGGCAAGTCACAGAACATGGACCTGTCTGATGTAAATTACTGCTGCTCTTTGGGAGATTGTGTGTTTGTCATGAGCACTAACCTCTTTGTATTGATTGTTCTCTGGTTTTGTTTGTTAGCACTTTGCTCCCCTCTTCCACAACTTGAAGAATGCTCACAGTGAAAAGAAGCTACATGGAAGCCTGTAGGTTCAGTGAAAGGCGCTTTATCTTTTTTTTAACTGCCTTGAAAAGTTACTTTGTATGAAGAGCAACAGTTAAAACAAAGCAAAAAAAGTGTGGGCAAACCTTCGGTTTTCCCTCTCATGAGAAATAGGTACTCATCTCTTTACGTAATTTTTGAAAGTTCAGTATTACACCTCCGGGACACTGTGTTCATGTGCCTTTGCAAGGATGAGCTGATGCCAGGATTCCCAAGGTGGGATGCATTTTGTTGTTGACTGATAACGAACATCAGCAAAGAAGTCATAGGTTAGTGCACTTGACATAGTATATGTGATTTAACTATGTTGTGCTTATTTAAAATATTTATTAATTACATTTCAAATACTTCTTCTGACTTGCTAACTTGTTTTTAATTAAATCCTTGTTAAGCTGATTGGCTTAATTGAAATAAATGCAACACCCTGATGAGAACTGGGTTATTTTGAATCTTGTTAACCTTCAAATGAAAGTGGGGGTTCTTTCTGCAGTATAATTACAATTTAGATTAGCCTATTATGCACATAATGAGTGACCTTTCATCTTGTCCAAGGTAAATAAATACACAGAGGCATTTGCTGAATGAGTAGAAAGTATGCAAGTTTTAATATAAGACTCAGACTTACTGTTTGTTTTGTCTTTTGGGGCTCTCCTTTGTTCAGAGAGACTTGCTATTTTTATCACTAAGGTTCCTAAAGACATGAGTCAGGAGAGAGGCCCTCATGTCAGGTGCTATGCAGAACCTTGGAAAGAATAAATGGATTCAGCTACTAAATCAGGCTTCATTTTTGACTGTAACTTGTGTTTTCTAGGCTGCCTCTGGATGTCCTTGTGCTGCTACATCTTGAATAAAAATGAAGCTTCAAATCTGTAGTTTCTCTCTCTTTCTCCTTCTAAAAGACTTGTCAGTTCTCTTTAAAAAAACATGATGAAAAGCCCTAGTGGTTGTTGTGTAGGCCTCAAGTGCAGAATCATTCCCATCAAGGCTTCACTTTGTTCACTTTGTTTTTTAAGTCCTCATTCACTGGGAATACTTCTGTTAATTTTATTGTTATACATCCTCATACTTCATTTAAGTGCTGATATGGGATACAGAACTGCTGCATTTTAATAAGTGTGGCAATGACTTGAGACATAGTGTACACATAGAGGAAATAGAGATAAAAATATAATTATACTTTAATTGACAATATCTTTGTAATATAAAGCATATAGGTAACATCACAGTCTAGCAACCAGCATCAAAATGTAAAGAATCCTGACTTTGCATCATAAGTAATTGTGTTCCTGGATATGTCACACAATGGCTCTATGCATTGTTTTCATCAGCTGTAAAAAAAAGGGAATAGCCATTCTTAGTTACTTCTGCAAAGTAAGTACGTTTAAAGCTTACATCTAAAAATCTTGGTGCTGTTTTTTCCGCCAGTATGCTGCAGGACGTAAAGTGCTGAAGGTAAAAGCCAAAGTGGTCTCCTTCACTGAGTTTTGTTAGTACCAGTATCATCAAGATCCATTTGTCACCAACATCTGAGGAGAGGACAGTGGGATTTTATGGTCAGCAAAACAGTTCCAATGTAAATTCTGTAACAACTTTCTTCAGTATGCCTGGAGACCTTCTTAAAAATGCAGAATAATATCCTGCAATACATGCATTGTTTCCTCAAAACTAATAAGACAAGTTTAAAATTAACAGTCAAACTGAGGCCCCTTTAGAGGCAAAATTTATGTTTTACATTAGATAAGGCTAATTAGGCTTGTACCAAGCCTTTCCTTTGTTAGGTTTGAGGTTATATGAACTGCTGTGCATATTGAATCTTTCTGATCAGAAAAACACTGCTTGGGCATATTTAAGGTTCAGAATACATTGACTTGTGATGGTAATGGAATGCTGATTTAGGCCATGTGCTGGGGAAGTCAAAAATATTTAATTCTTTTGATCCAGGTGCAGACTGTAGATGAGGGAAGGGAGATGAAACTGGATTCCATATAAAACATCTTTGCATGGGCTTTTCCTCAAATTCAAAAGTAAGAATTGTAGGAGGTAGTATTTTCCCTTTCTATTTTAACAGCATAGTAATGGTCCCACACACACTAGAAATCATTGCTATTGTCACCTGTCACTGCTAATCAGGCTTTCCGTATGAGCTGGTATTAAGTTGTTAAGATATCATTCAAAGTCAGATAAAAAAGATACTAGGTGCTGATTAGCTTATGGCATGACTAAGTCCATAAGTGTTAGTTTGTCTACAAGAAGGATTTAATAATATGGAAGTCAAAACTGATGATTTCGCTGTGTAAGAAATCATGCTCTTTTCTTTTGCTTCAGTTGTCTGTGGCCAATATTTTCAATAATCTGAACCTGCCCTCCTCTCCTGGAATGATCGGTGTCTTCCTCTTTTTACTTAGCCCATTGCCTTACTGAGGTTTGGCTTTTTGTTTTTTTTTTTTCAAACAGGTTGTAAACAAGCATTTTAAAAGGCAAGATAAAGGCCTTACTATTTATTGTCTGATATGCATTATGATGATGTAAAACTAACAGCAATCCAAGTCACTAGTTACTCATGTCCATAAGATACCAGTGTAGAATTCCGAACAGGAAATAAAAATATGACAAATCCTTGGTAGCAGCGGAGAGGGCAGAGGCATCTGAAGAGCCAGATCAGGACAATGAGCTGCCCTACACTGAGGCAAACAACTGGATTCTTATTCCTTTGATTTCTTGACTTTACACTGACTCCAGGTTGTACCCCACTAAAGGAGTTTTGTGTAAATGTGGCACAGTTGAGGCAGCAGGACCTGAAGCACGAGTACCAAAATCTGGCTCTGGTGGCTCACCCACGAGCATACATACGTTAGGGAAGTTCCTCACCATAAGTGTAATTGTTTAAAATATTTGGATCTTTTTTTTTTACAAAATTCGTCTTTCATTCTGTTAGCCTTTGCTGCAGCCCTTGCTGTTTGAATGGCTTGAAGGAGACAGCTGGTAACTGAAGCCAAAACTAGAAACCGCTACTGGTTTCCTGAAGTGAGCTAAATAGTCAGGCAGATGGCAAAAGAAAGATTTCCACATGGATAGGCTACCTATATGGACCTTAAAAAGTTTAAAGCATCCTGTTATTTTTTTTCATCATACCTGAGATAGCCAACTGTTTTCTTCCCCCTGAGTTTTTTTGGTGGTTTTGGGTTTTTTTTCCTTGTTTTTTATTTAAAGGTTTTCAGCTCTTTTGAAAGACTGAAAATCAGTTTGCAGTTGTTCACGGCTTCTGAGTACCACTGCATAGTGCTGTCACCAGTAGTGGCTGAAAATTTTTGTCACTTAGCTGCTCTTGGAAAGGCTGCCTTGTGACGTGTTTGGCAGCCATTGCAGCTGCCCCAAATCTTCCAGGAGGTCCCTGTGCCACCCACTGCCAGCATTTTGGGGGAGGTCAGTACCAAGTGGTATGGCTCAGGAGTAAGGTTGCTTCTGGCTGAGGCATGAGATGTGTTTCACAGTTGGTTTGAAAAAGCTCCCACTGCATCTGGCTGGGAAATAATTTGTTTTGAGGATCTCTACAGCCTCTGGGTTTCTGTGGCTGTCAGTCTAATGCTGTAAATTTATACTCAGCGTTCTCTCAAAAGTCAATGATATAATTTAGTGAATTACTTTTTACAATACTTTTTTAATACTGCGTTAAGTGGTAGTAAATTATGTCGTTAAGGAAAAAATAGGCTCTTCAAATCTAAAAGGTAAATTAAAAATGAGAAGGATGGAGTTCCTAAAATTCTGCATATTTCAATTCCTCTGAATTCTCAAGTGAATATATATGACTACTGTTGTACCAACAGAGAAATATTATTATTTTAATTCCTCTGATGTAGGCAATCAACTAAAACATTATACCTGTCAGTTTGTCCTTGGTCTTTCTAAAGGGCTCTTATTTAAATTTTCTTGCTCCTTATTAACTTGGTTCTACTTGGTTAAAGCTTTGAAGAGACGAAATTTCCTTTCTCTGGCAAAGAATAAGATCAAAGATATGGTAGCTTGAGGCGTTGATATTTTCTTAATTGGAGAAAGCTTTTTGTTCTCCTTCATGTAGAAATTAAAGTACAGCTTTTTTTCCAGTCCTCTTGTTCTTTCTCACCAAGATGATCAATTGTGAGTCTTATTTGCAAGGCTTTGGACCCTGTGGTTTTGGAATTTGGTCTCATCTTCTATAGAATCTTCTGTCAAGAACCTCTGGGGAGGAAACAGAGACTCTTTTCTTTCTATCACAATATTGGAAGTTATGTCATTGTGATTTTCCTTCAGAAAAATAAGTTTCTTCTACTTAGTTATATTCTGCTGGGAAATGTTGTTGGACAATATTACCACAGATGTCAAGGGCTTAAAACAACAAAGGCCACTGCATTTTATCTAGACTTAGTTGAGCATTCTTTTAGGTCAGCTTTCAAGCATATATTGTTTAAGTTCCAACAGATATTTATTAAACATTAGTAAATATTAGGATGTCTTAAGATCAAGGCTGGTTCATAAAGCCACAGAGAAAAATAGGTTGTTGGAATGATGGAAGTTTATGCAGGAAAGACATTAGCTTTTCCCCTGTCTCTCATTCCACTTTGTTTACTTTGTTTTCCTTGTGACAAATTTTAGATCCTTGTTTCTGTGAACATAAAGAACATGGTTATAAGTCCCTCTAATGTGTAATTAGCTATGTTTTCCTTCTCTGTGAAAAAAATACAGTTGCTCCTAGGTGGTGCTGCCTTTGATAGCTTCTATGAGCCAAGAGCTGTTCGCGAAGGTAAAAGAAAAGCACAATGGCAAGATGCTCTGTGGAAAGTTGTCATGATAATCCACCTCTCAGGGAGCACTCTTAGGCAGAAGTATTCTGTGTGTCTTTGAAAGACAGACCTGAAATATTGATGCTCGGTCACGTAAACCTAGCTAGGGTATAAGTACAATAAGGATCAATTCAGTATTGGCAGGAAAGTGGATTAGATTGGTGTTGGATTTGGCTTTGTGAGAAAGTAAAAACACTGTTAGCAAAGCAGTCAGCAAATACATGGATTTAAGTAATTTTTCCCCAGAATGATAGGTGATAACTGCAAAAGGCTCTATTATCACTAATTTCCAGTAAAATGGGAAGGAATGAGGACTGAAAGATCTTATACTGATTTTATTTTTAAAAAAAGGTATCATCTCAAACACAGCTTTGTGAAATTCTGCACCCACTGAACTGATAGCAAATTTTTAAAAGTGAAATTCAAACTTTCTCTCTCTCTCTCTGCTTTGCTCTCCTCTTCACTTTGTTTTCCAAAGTGAACATTTTTCATCACCCAGTTATGTATATAGGTCACCCTTTCAAAGGAGAAATAAATTAATCAAAGGAAAAAAAAAAAAAAAAAAAAAAAAAAAAAAAACACCAAAATAAAAAAAAAAAAAAAACAAAAAAACCCCAAACTACCAACACAGAGAATAAAACTTTACTGACTTTGTCTTTACTGACTTTGCTAAGTGTATATATAAACATGCTGCTTATGAGAGAAAAGTGCTGATCAAATGGGTAGAGGCCTTTTAGTTTGAGAGTTCCTGAGTAGCTTAGGTAAGGTTTGAAACCAAATGTAATAGTTTATTAACTTTGCATGATCTCTGTTCTTCAGTCTCGAATTTGATCTCACAGTTGCACTTCTTTGACTGTTCTGAATTACAATGAAATGAAATGAAGCCAAAGTGGTTTGTTTGAGGTTTTTTCCTGGGCCACATGATACTGTCCAATGCAGTTTGAGTCTGGAGAGCACTGAGTGTTGAGAGGACTCTGAGTGGGCAGTTACCATTTACCCAGACTGGGGATTGGTTTTGTTTCGGGTTTTTTTGGTGGTGTGTTTTTGTTGTTGTTGTTGTTGTTTTGTTTTTTGTTTGTTTTGTTTGTTTTGCTTGGGTTTTTTTTATTTGTTTCTTCATCTTGGTTTTTCAGAGACAATCCAGCATTTTTCATTGGGATGTAAGTTTTGCAGATATCAAGTAATTATTTTCTTCCTTCCTATAGCTCTCATCGGTTTTTAGCTTTCTTGTGTTTGGAGCAGCAGGTAGGGCACTCTTATCTAGTAAGGGCCCAGGTGTTCTGCACAGGGAAAGCGGCATCTTACTACATCCAAATTCAAAACTGAGGTATATTAGTTACAAAATTACTCTGTTGTATGGTTTTATGCAATAGCTAAAAACGTGTCCATAAATAAAGTTGAAGGTTTTTTGTTTTCTTTTTTCAAGTCAAAGGTGTCAGAAAAAAAGTTAACTCTGGAATTCAGGTTTCAAAATGAGCCTTAAATTCTAGTTCTTGTTTGCAGAAGGACTTCAGATCTCAGTGGATATAGAAGTAGTTAATGATTTTTTTTTAATTATTTGGTCTTACAGCTGCTTCACCTTTTACTCAGACTCTTTAGTCAGGATGTGACTCTTAACCTGAAGGATATTATCTTACAGAATAAGGGCTTCCCTTCCTGTAGCCTTTCAGAAGCACCCATTGTTCATCATCATTTAAGGATACTTGAAGATGTTCGAAGTGTCTATCTGAAAGAAGACTTCTCAACATTTCACAGTCGTGTATACACAATAAAGAAAATTCTTGGGTTTTTTTTAAATCTAAACTCAATTATATAGTAGTATTTTATGTTTTTCCTAAATTTTTATAGTGAGACTCTGTAGTTAAGCTGCATTTAATTTGTTGTACAATCCTACAGTAGTTGGAGATTTCAGGAAAATAGGACCTCCTGTCTTGTAGGCCTCTTATTACACAACAAACTTCTCAAGCAGTGATTTCCTTACGTGATGTAAAAGAGTAAGTGAGGATGAAAGGACAAAATGGTGAACTTCTTCTTAGGAGAGCTTTCTTCTAGCAGAATTCTAAAATGTAATGCTCTAGGCGGAGAGCCTTATTTCTGGCTTTTTGCTGTGATGATTAATGAGATTGATGAAAATTTTTCCAGTTTCTCTTCTTCATCACAATATATTCACTCTCATCAGATTTTGCAAACAGAATGTGGAAAAACAGCAGAGGCTTGGCTACATTTCACTGCTGATGTTGCTCCAGCACATCTGGTTTATTTGCTTTTAAAAGTTTTGGTAATTTTTTTTTTTTCCACTTAACAATGGGGATTCATTTTGCTTTAAAATCTAGGAATATTTGGGGCTACAAAACACCTAAATTCACTCTCTATTTATGTACATTAATGTAAATTAATGTACATAAGTGGAGAGTGAATTTAGGTGTTAAACTGCTTAACTGTGTTTGCAAAATGATGTTTGAATGCAGGCCTCACCTGGCATTATAAAACTGACTTTTTGTCTAAAAACCATGGTTATTATGTATGTATAATGCAGCATACATTTTATAACATATACATTTCTCTGTGAATTATTAGTTGCACTAGGATTCTGCTGCAGTGGTCATAGTTTATCATCCCATTTTACATATTCTCTGATTACCTTGGGATTTCTTTTGTACCTCAGCATAATTTTGGTGAATTACCATTATGCCTTAAATTACATGAAATATAGATTACAACTCTGCATATATTCTCAGAACTATTTTGTCATTTTTTTCCTTTCTTCTGTTTACTAAAAGGCACTGAAAACAGGGTTGCTTGGGAATGAGGTTTGATGAGGGCTGTACTTTCTGAGCTACAAAGCTGTTACCATGTAGTGACAGGACAAGGGGGAATGGCTTTAAACTGAAAGAGGGCATATTTTAAATTAGATAATTGTAAAATTCTTTACTATGATGGTGGTGAGGCACTGGAAAAGGTTGCCCAGAGAAGCTGTGAATGTCCCATCCCTGGAAGTGTTCAAGGTTAGGTTGGATGCAGCTTTGAGCAACCTGGTCTAGTGGATGCTGTCCCTGCCCATGGCAGGGAGCTTGGAACTAGAGGACCCCTGTAACAGATTGCCTTTAGAGGTTGTAGAGTCTTCCTCACTGGAGATATTCAAGAAACGACTGGACACAGTCCTGTGCATTGTAGCAGGGAGGATGGAGCAGATGACGCACTGTGGGCCCTTCCAACTTGACTTGTTCTCTGATTCTTTAAGGTCACTGCCAACCCAACAGTTCTACAGTTCTATGAAACAAATGCAAAATGGTCTAGCTGCAAGTAAAATATTGTTAACATTTAATTTAGTACCTTAACTCTTTACTTACTACTTGTTTTTATAGTGCAAGATGAGCAGTTATGGGTAGGTTCAATGTTTCTTCTGCTTTCATAATAGAAATATATTTTAATCCACTACTTTTATGAGATGGCGTGTCTTTGTAGAGAAATACTAGTAGTTTTCCCAGAACAGACTGAGCCTGAGATTGTTTCTCCCTTAATGCTAGGACAGGCTATTGCACAGCTGGAACAGTGTCAGAAGGTCAAGACTAAGGAGTGACATCTATTGAGACAGATTTATCTAGGTCATTTGCTATAATTCAGCTGTCTATTTACAGCTGTGCACCAGGGAAGTCATAATAATAGAAATAATGTTCTTTGGAATACTACTTCAATTAGGTTATGTTTATTCAAGCAGCTGATTGCATTATCAAAATCATATTTAGAAGAATTTAAAAGTACACAGGAAAATAGATACCTGTGTAGAGGAGGCATTTATGTGTAACATAGATCAAAATCTGCCATAATTAGAACATTTGTTCATGTCAAACCTGATAAATTATTAAATTATGAACAAATAGACACTTTCTTTTCCGGAAGATGTATTTCTCTTATTTTTCTCTGGGAAAGAAAGAGATGGAAATTTTATTCTGCTTTATTGTGCAGGTTGTACTGCTTCTTAAGGGCCACACAGTGTCTTTACCTGTATGTTTTCGGATAACTGTTAGAGGACGAAGAAATGGCTCAGGAGTTCAGGCTTGGTAAACAACAATGATATAGCAGTACATGTCACAGGCAACTAATGCTTCTTTCTGCAATCGTACTGCTGTGAAGAAACAGTTTGCCAGGTTTTATTTATGTTTCCCAGACAGTGAGCTCTAATGCCTGAGATTGTGGGACTCTCTCCAGTAGTCCCTTACTCTCCCAGAAAATTCATGAGATTTTTAGCTAAGCGCAAACAAACCATTTAACAAAGTTTTGAAATTCAAAACTTGTGTCCTATTTTAAGCTTGTATGTCAACACCTTCAACTCTTCCCACCAAGGAGAAAAATTCTCAAAGAAGTGCTAGAGGGATCCAAAGCAAAGTAGTTCTGGATATTGTATGGGGATATCACTGCTACCTGGTGTTATACTTAGTGATAATTACACTGCATTTCAAATTGGCTTTTGGCTGATTATGCCTTTCAAGCGGCCTTGCCTACAGCCTCTGGTAGGTTGTTTACTGTCCGTGAATTTTTCCATCTCATTTTTAATTTTTTATAGTCTTGGCTTCTTTAATATCTTATTAGTTCCTTGATTGACATGTTCAATCTCAACAAATTTTGTTCCTTTGCTTAATTTTCAACCTTCTGGTTGGTCGTAAGGCAGCACCAAGTTTTTGAGTTATAGACGAGAATAATGGCTCTTTGGCTACCTTTTATGAATTCTTAGTAGTTTGCAGATCATTAAGCAGTATACAATATCAGTTCATTGTCTTCTGAAGACTACAGTTTTACAGATTGCCTCATCTGTGCCTATCCACTATATATGAGTGCTTTATATCCTAAGGAAAAAAAATTCTGATATTACAGAGAAGGTATATTCCAGAAGACCATTCCAAAGAAGATTCTTAGAATCTCAAACATACTCCCAACTTTGCTGGTGATTTGGAGCTTTACCTTAGGCAAGGTATTTTGTTTTTCTGTGCCAGAACTTCTTAACTGGTTCATTGCCTGCCTTACCTTTATCACCTTTCTAAAAGCAGTGTTTTATTATACCTATTGGCACAGAGAATATCAAATCTAAGGTGTCTGTATACATAGCAATAAAGATGATTTCCAAGAAAATATGTGAAGCGATTAAACCATTCTTTATACCAAGCAAAGTTGTTAGAAAGGTTCTGCAAGGGTATGTGACACCCTGTGTGTCCCCCTTCTCTAGCCATCAGGAAAGAAATCTATAGCTTAGAAACCTTAAAATTCTTTCAGATGGCCGTGATTTGCTGCTAACACTCGTAATTCTTGCCCATATTCATCTTTCACCTTGAGTTTGCAAGTTGACAATATGCAAACCATGCATGTTCTGTTGCCTTCTCAGCTCTCTCTTCTGTTTTCTTCCTTATTTCAGGTGTTGAAACGGCTTTAATTGGTCATTTTTCAGTTGTGTGGTCCACAGGACTCAGGTTTGTCTACTAAGGAGCCTTTGAAGGAGACAAAGAAACAGACTATGTTTATACAGCTCTCCCTGTATGTGACATTTTTAAAGATATTGGGACATTAGCTTAAAATTTTTGAAGTCTTCCCTATGAGAGGCTGTTGGGAACAACATTTTCAGGTTGCAAAACTCACTGTAGAAGAGCATCTCACCTACCTTTTGGCTGACTGGAGAGAGTCAGTGCTCTTCCTTAACTCAGCAGTGATCAGCCACCGACTCTTGCTATGGGGAAGAGAATTATGACTTTTCCTGCTATTATCTGCTATGAGCAACTGGAGAGAGTGGGAATGAAGGCATTCTGGCTGCACCCCACTGTGTGTTGGGAGAAGGAGTGACTGAGCGCACGGGGTGAATCCTGAGAAAAGGGGCAGTGCAGCTGGCTCATCCCAGTTCACCTCATGGTGCAGATGCAGATTCAGATGTAACAAAACACTTCACCTCTGCCTCTCTTAGAGAGGCTGTAGCTTTCTGCTCACCTGAAAAAGGTTGTAAAGTGCTTGGTCATATTGGCTTTTCCAGTGGATTGTCTGTTTTTAGTGACTACTGATAGTTTAAAATGCATTCAAGTATGCATATGAATTTGAGATGTGAAAAATATGGGGAAAAATTTGGGAATATGCAGCACCAGAAGAGGAGTGGAGTCAGTCAATACTGGTTTTAGAACAGAGCACATGTAGTCCATGCTAAGTTGGTTTTGCAGCACTTGGAAACTTGTTACTATCCTGACAGACTCCAAAATAGATCCTTCACATTTGCAGGATGAAAAAGGTGTAAAATCTCAGTATGAGGGAAAGAAAAAGACAATGTGTGAAAGAAAGAAGGAAAGAAAGAGAATGTTCTCCAGAATGCATATTGCATGAAAAAATCTGTATTTAATCAAATGAGAGAGTTCTGTTAGCAATAAACACTTAATCCCTTCCTTATTAGATGCTAAGTTTAGCTACATATTATCAGAATATACATTATTTAAGCATTGGAAAGTTTCGTTAAATTGTGCTGTAAAGCACTATATAAATAGAGCTTTTCAGGGCATCCATTTACTACTATCCTTGGACGAAAGTGACTCATTTGGTGTTGGGAGGCAGTTACCAGTGCTGTATCCTAGGCCCCTAGGCCGTAGTATGAACTCAGGAGATTTTAAAGATCAAACCAGAAAGTTTAAAATGTATATTTATGATAGAATGAACCTTTACAATAACAAATACGTATCTAACTTACTAAATCTTTTTGTTTGTGTCTGGAGACCTCTGCAACTTTTTTGTTTTGTTTTGAAATTGAGATTTACATATTTCAGTTACAACAAAACCCAACACAAAGACAGAGGGCCCAATGGCAGAGATTGTAGGTCCATCAGTTTTACACAAGTATTGCTCCTTTTCTACCCATATTCACAGCAACCCACAGTTCAGACTGGATGTCAGGCTTATATCTCAGTCTGTGTTTTTCCTCTGATACTGTTCAGTGTATTGTTATGATATAAATATATAGGGGGACTTAATAAAATAGTAACATTCATTTTTCTCAGCGTGGAAGTGTAAATTAATGGTTAAAGACAGAGATAATGAGCCACAGTTCTTGGTTCTATTCTGAGCTCTGAGCTGACTCACTACATAATCTTACTCAAGTAGTTTAAATTCAGGTGAAATAGGCCCCACTGAGCTGATAAGATAATGCAGGCTTCAGCCTTTCTTCCTTGCTGTTTTTTTCTATACAATTCTGCCTCTCTGTAATCAGCATAAATTTAATAATGTTTTGTTACATAGGATCCTTGTAATATATGTTTATTAAATTTGTTTATTTACCTTTAAATCTTTTATTGAAAGATTCATTTTTTCTGATAGAAGTTGGCAGGTAAATATTAGCCTGTTCTGTGGAGTTATGTTTTCTAAAACGATCCTCTTCTACATCCAGACAAAATGCAGTGACATCCATAATTGCCCATCAGTAGGATTGCCACCTGGAGATTTGTCTCATTCTCAGATTTCTACAGTGAGCTAAATGATGATTTGTGATACACAAATCAGGCCACAGAATATTTGCTCTCCACTGAAAAGTGTACCTCTGTCACTGTGTGTGAAAACGCAAGAGACCTTAGCTTTTAGTTCCAGTATGTGAACTGGAAATCAAAATACTGACCAGTTTTGACAAGTAGATTTGTTTTTCAGCAATGCCTAGCTGACTGAGGAGAGTAAGAAATTATGTCTCAGAATGGCTTCACATGACCACGCATCCCAGCAGTGGGAATGGCACCGCCAAGCAGTGGTGATTCATTTGCTCGGCGTTGAAATTGCCCGCATTCAGAGGAAAAGGATCATTTTTGAACAAAGAAATGTCTTATCCCACAGAGAGTGCAGACATTATAGCATTATTAATCAGGGCAGTCATCCTGAAAGTAGATTTAACTGCAGGATTTCATGTAGGGGAAAACCAGGACTACAGTAGGAAGTGATTGAGGGCTCTAAGTAGTGGATAGAATTGCACAGTTTAAGGACTCCTTAAATTACACCTGGGGAAGGGTTCACTCTGTGCATGCCAATGAAATTATTCCTATTTGTGTGGTTCGCAGTTTTCTTTGGATGGCAACTACCTAGTAAGGTAATTGCAGCTGGTTGTAAAACAGGAAGGCAACCAGTTTAATTTGCTCTGTTTTCCACTTCAGTATCACCTCAGGCTGTTTCTTTGCTATATCTCGTATGCAAAGCCAAGTCAGCCTCATCATTAGTGAGATGGGAGACCTCAAAGGAAAGCTGTGATTTGGCAGGTAACTACAGTGGTGATATTTTTGGTTTTTTGCCTAATAGCACTCCTTCTTTGTACTCAATACAGCAGCATGAGCTGGGAGTTAAGGATTTCACAGCACTGAAGCAGCTATTGTCTTTATGAATCATAAAGCTGGGGTGCTATTCTCCTGTGGCCATTGCAAAACAGTTCAGATAATTTGGAACACCCTGGTTCAGCTTCCCTTCTCTTTGGAAAGTGCCTGAAGTAGAGCAAGTCAAATTCCTACCTTGTCATCTGGATGTTGTTGTAGTTCAGCTGAGGAAAAAGTAGTTTTGCATAGATCAAAATTGTTTAGTTTTAAAGGGACCACAAGGACGACTTAAAAGTTGGATCAGGTAGCTGAAGGCCTTGTCCCATTCAGCTTTAAATATCTCCAAAAGTGAAGGTTCCACAATCTCTCAGAATATCTCACTTCAGGGTTTGGCCACTTTGATGGTCAAAGAGGTGGTTACCATCACTTGGTCTGCAAATGCCCCAAGTAGAAGGGTGTTGCTTTGCCTTTTCCCAACTGAATTGTTTTCATACTGCCTCTTGCCTGCAGATGAAGTAAAGTGTAGCTGCTTAGGCTTTAGGGACCTCCAGGTTAACAGTACTGAAATTGTAGTCCAGCTAGTCATGGTTTACCTCTGTGAAAATTTTTGCGTGTCCAGAATATTAACCGAGTCAGTAAGGCCTGTGTTCAGTGGAGCCTGTCATCAGTGTGTCTGTAAGTTTAATGAAGACTTTTCTTCCCAGAATGGAAGGATTGTGGGGGTACTGAAAACAGATCTTTATTCTGATGAAAGTTACAACAGAGTAGGTGCAAGCAGAAATTACAGAAATTCTGAAACAAAATGTTAGAAGCTTAGAGGTCTTGGCAGTGCAATTAAAACTTTCAGAGGTGTACATTTAGAAAAGCCATTCTGAAACTCATTTGTATTTACCACAGTTTATAAAATTGCAGGTTACGCTGACCTGCGTTTCTGGTACTTCTTGAAAGTCATGTGGTTTCACCATTTACTGATATCTTAGGAATTTCTTTTTACTTTCTTTATTTCTTTATACCTGTAAAAAGTGTTGTGAACCATAATCATTTTGATTTGGTAGCTCTTTTACCACCCATTCTGCACAAAGTAAATGTGTCTGCACAATGTAGAAAATAGTAGGTGATCAAGCATTTTATACTTTCTCAGACACTATCACAAAATTTTATTCACTTTAGAGTCTTTATGTACTTGACTAGAATTTATTTTGGCTTGGATATTAGTTTCCTCTTTCTGTTTCCTTAGATGATGCTACTTGGGTAATGAAATTCTAACCTTGCATAAATGGGCGTGGTTTCTGCCAAGTATCTAAAAGACGTGCATGTTAAAAGTGAAAATTGAATTGTTCCAAATAAGTCATGGTATTAATTTTCATTTAAAGTCTGAAATAGTTCTATCCTTAGTAATGTATATTATACATGAAAGCTCCTATTTAATTTACCACTATAAAATCCTGAGTCAAACAGTCTAAATTCTTGGTGTACTAGTTCCAGCAAGTCAGAATCCAGTATTTTATTAACAACCGTGGCATTGGTTGTTCAGGGAGAGGTTTTTATTTGATCTTGAAGGAATGTTCTGTGATCAGTCCATGTTATTATGGAACTCATTCTGTCTCCCACTGACATGGATATCTATTCTTCCTCTGATGTTATAGTGGAGATTAACATCTTGTAGCACTATATTTATTGAAAGAAAGACTTCAGAATCAAGAAATAACTACAGTTCTGCAATAATGTGGTTTCAAGTAGTCTTTCCTTCTCAGTGCATGCGTTTGTAAAACTGATGTTGAATCTGTAGATACATCTTAGCTGAAAACTTCATAAACCATTTTCTGCAAGATTTAACGGGGAAGTTTTACTAATTTCAGCACCAGATTGTCATTTACCTGACATTTACCTGCTTTTCTGATCAACATTTTTCTCCTAAACTATTTTACCTCTAACACACATCATTTAGACTAACTGTCTGTTAGAAATGTGTTTCAGGCTGGTCACTTATGGTACTGAGGCTAAACAAAGCTTTTCCATTTTGTGTTATCATCCTTCTGTGATTATGGAGTAATAAGTGTATCCTCAGCTCCTTGGAAGATCTGTGAGATTTCAGTAATCTCACTGCATTCCTCTGCAACATTTGTATTGACCCAGAAATGAGATACAGTATGAAAGGAGTTAACTGAGAAATTCCTATCAGAATCAGCTGCTGTACGCCAGTTACTGCTGAAGTTGTTTTTTATCTCTCTGTATTTACTGAATCTTATTTCTGAGCGTATGCAGCATATTCCCTCTCCATAAATAATGATCACTTAAACTTACAGCATAATGGAGAGATGGGAACACCTTCCTGATTTCCCAGTGGGGCCTCTTGCACTTCTAAATCTGCAGAAAGGCAACTATCTTTGGTAATCAGAACATGTATATGCCCAGTTGTATAAAGGAAAAGATTGCCTAAATCTGTGTCTCAGTTTTTGCAGCAGCTGACAAATTGTTATTGTACATTAATTATGGCCGACCTCACAGGAGGACCTAGGAGATCATTTATGTGGAGGAAATTGTTACTGTTTTACTCAAAAAGGAAAAAAAAATCCCAGTTGTTTTAACTATAAAACTTGCTGCACCTGGGTTTTCATCCTGACTTTTTAAAAAATCCATCTGTACATGTATGCACTTGCTTTTCTCTGAGTGTACTGCTTTTACCCATCTACCCTTCATAGCACTTGTTAGCGCATGGTAAGGGCAACAAAACAAAGTGAAATGTCATTTGTCTTGCCGAATTCTTATTCACAGCAGTTTCAAATTCATTTTGTTAATATGTTTGGGGGAGATTTCTTGCTTGGAGAGAGTTAAACAGAGAAGAGAAACCTGATACTCAGAAGTTATGCAAAACGCATTTCAAGTAGCACATTTGTAAATAATGTTGGCTTGCCATATTTCCTATAAAATGTTGCATTCTTTCTAACTGATGTAATTCAAACCAGATATCTGATCACAGTGCAACTGCCCATGTATTATTCAAGGGTCTTTTTTTTTCTTTTTTTTTTTTTTTTTTTTTTTTTTTTTTTTTTTTTTTAATTATTCAATGGTCTTCTGTGGTTTTTTCAGTGAAAATGTGTTATTTTTGAGGTTTGGGTTACCTTCATTATATTCTTCACAGACTACCTCATAACTTCTTTTCATATAAAGATATTGTACTGTTTTTACAACTTATCAGTTATTTCATGAGGAAAAAATAATGTTCAGTTTGTAATAATGGAGATACGTCTTAGTCAAGTCCTCTGATTTTGGAAGATGTACTGATGGTTTACTGGGAGATGGATGTTTATGTTTCCTGCTTATTCTGAGATACGAAGTTAACATTAAATGGAGGTGACACTTGAGGACACGGTTTAGTGGTGGATGGTACCAGATTTATGGTTGGACTCAAGGATCTTAAAGGTCTTCTCCAACCTAAGTGATCCTGTAATTATATGTTCATGAGCGTAGACATTACTTTCATTATACTTTATTTGTAAATAGGCAAATGTATCTGGGGTTTTTAAGAGGAGGCAAACAGCTGAGGGACAGTGACCTTCCATTTAATTTTGTGGAAAAAAAAAATGGAATTAAAGCATAGAGAGTTCTCCCTCAGGGGAAGAAGGGCCTTGACTTATTTTTATTTTTAATGGGAATTACATTAGCATAAGTAATATTTAGAACAAACACACTTTGGGGTTTCCTTCCTTTTCAAAGGCAAAGAGGAAACGTCTTCCCATTTGTGCTTTTCTCTTTTATTCCTAATCAAAACCAAACTTTTCTCTTTTCCTAACTTTTTAACTTAATTTTTTATTAAGTTCTTCTTCATGTTTCCATTATTTCCCACTTATTTCTTCTTCTTTGAGCTATAATTAATCCTCAGTATCAGAATGTATTATTTTTTGTTGCTGGATGCTATTATTTGACATTTATCTCAACCTGTCTTTTCCTTTCTTTCCTTACTCCAATGAGTGCTAACAATGTCTAAAATCTGACAAGCATCTTAAATGTTTATATGGTACACTTATTGTTGGCACACTGAATATGCCAGCATCATAGCAAAAAGAGATTAAAACAAATGATTTGATGATTGAAATGAGAAAGGGAGAAATATATCTGGTGTTTACTTGATTTTGCTGTAGAGGGTGTGGTATTAGATAGAGGATATGAATTTTATTTGTTGTGTCATTGTTTAAATAAGGAGTTATTTCAGAAACTATACATCTTTATATGAAACTTTAGTTAATTAAATGTTTTGCAATACCTGCTGTCTTCAGGATGTTGAGTGGCTGGTGAGTCATAGTTATCTAATTTCACTCTTATTTTCTAAACCCAATTCTGTCTTATTTTGCTGTGTGTATTGAAATCCATGTCTAGGCCCCTTCACTGATTCCATGTGATTCTTTCCATATTCAGCTACCTTGCTTTTCCTTTTCTTTTTGGGAGCTTTTAAGATTGACAGGTTATGCAATTATTAGTTCTAAGTCCAAAGACTTGTATCTGCTCACTTCACTCCTAAATCCTAAAGACTGTTTCTAAGATTTTAGAATTTTCTTCATAGTTGTACATGCTTTCTCCAATCCTTTAAACTCATCTCTCTTACTAGCAAATTATTCTAATAATAAAAGTGCCTTTTTAGCAGATTGCTTGTTGGCAAAATGCTCACATTGGATACGTTTAACTGGGGCTTCTCTCGAAGAAGTTTGGCAAGTTCTTAACACAACTGAAATTACCTTCTCAACCAGTACTTGGGTGGATCACTGTGCCCTGGCAGTTGTCTTTTCTGGGCACGATTCTGAGTATCTCTGGTTACCTCACTGGCGCAGTAGGCAGAATGAGTTGTTACTCGGCAGTGTGCTTCAGAAAATGTTACATGTAGTAGAAGCAGTTGTGCAGACACGGTAGATTCTTATTTCAGTCAGAGTTACTCTGTACAATTTGTTTTTATCTGCATCTCCTACTTTGCTAAGTATTCAGGAACAAATTGTGTTCATTCAGTGAAATGGTCTCAGATTACTGTTATTTTGGGCTAAGGCCAATAGCATGAGGCTCAATCAGGCCAGGTGCTGGGTCCTGCACTTGGGTCACAACCCCATGCAGTGCTACAGCCTTGGGAAGAGTGGTTGGAAGGCTGCCCAGTGGAAAAGAACTTGGGAGTTTTGGATGACAGCAGCTGAACCTGAGCCAGCTGTGTCCAGGTGGCCAGTGGCATCCTGGCCTGTGTCATCAATAGTGTGGCCAGCAGGACCAGGGCAGGGATTGTCTCCTAGTACTCAGCACTGGTGAGGCCACACCTCAAGTGCTGTGTCCAGTTTTGGGTCCCTCACTACAGGAAAGACATTGAGGTGCTGGAGAGTGTCCAGAGAGGGGCAACAGAGCCATTGAAGGGTCTGGAGCGCAGGTCCTTTGAGAAGCAGCTGAGGGATCTGGAAGTGTTTTGTCTGTAGAAAGGGAGGCCCAGAGGGGACCCTCTCTCTCTCTCCAAGTACCTGACAAGAGGTTGTAGAAAGGTATCAGTCTCTTTTCCCATGTTACAAGCCATGGGACCAGAGGGAATGGCCTCATGTAGTGTGAAGGAAAGCTTTGACTGGATTTAGGGAAAAGTATCTTAATGGAAAGGATTGTCAAATATTGGAACAGCCTGTCCAGGGAAGTTGTGAAGTAACCATCCCTGGAGGTATTTTAAAGACATGTGGCACCTGGGGGCATGGTTTAGTGGTGGACTCAGCATTGTTGGGTTAACATTTGGACTTGGTGATTTTAGATACCTTTTATAATCAAAAAAATTCTATTATTCTAAATGCACTTGTTGCTTAAAATTAAATTTCATCAGTCAAAACTATTTTGTTCTTCTCAGCTAAATTTATATTTGTTTGTTTGTGTTTCTCCTTGGCAGCCTAAAGCATCACAAGGGCCATATTGTTCAGGATTTCAAAGAGCAATCGTTTATCTTTGTGGATACAAGTAAACGGACGATGCTGTCCTGACCATCTGCTCAAGCTGCTTGAGAACAGTCTTCTGTGCAAATGGCATGAAAGGTAATTTAACCTCAGAAGGTGCCCACAGAGCTCCAGTTCTTTTACCATTGTGTCTTTGCCAGTCTAAAAATAAATCATGCTGAACAAAAACATCCTTTTTTGTTTCCCAATTTAAAGAACAGATCATCATCAGAGCTAATTTCAGCTAATTTCACCACACGGGGTTGTTTTTCCTTTTTAGTATTTTTTTTAAGTAGCAGATAGGTTTCCTGGGATAAATGGTATCTGTCTTATAATTGTGTTTGTTACTGTAGGAGGCTGTTGTTTTTCAGAGGACAAAATAGGTTATAATCATGGAGTGGTACTCAGTGCTGAGTGATACACACTTTCAACATATCAACTCTAATTCTGCCATGACCCCTTGTTATTTTGTTTTGTCAAACACTGTGTTTAATTGAGGAATTGAATACAGCTCTGCTAGTAAGCAAGTTTTTATTTGCAGAGGGCTATTCTGTCCTGAAAATGATGATTGCCTTTTCTGGATCCCCTCTTTGAAAGCCTCACTTGAGGTATTTTCAATTTTCAGTGAAACTCTGAAAAGATTTAAAGTTTCACTGCCAGTAAAAATCTCATATGTCTCTGTGTGTATATATATAAAATAGCCAAATGAGGGAAGAACAATTCCTTTCTCAAATTCAATACATATTTTAGGCTAGAAAAGAAGGGCTTGACATTCATCTCAATGTCAATGGTTTTGCATTTCCTACTGGCTATGGTGATTACTCTCAGGACTGGAAAAGCAGCTTCTGGGTGCTGCCCCACAGCTTGAAGCTCTGTATTATCTTCTGCCGTCTGCTGTGCTGATTTCTTCTGTTCAGTGCTAAAGCAGTTTCTGGCTGCTTTGTGCTCTCTTTGTCCTGCATTCCTCATGCTTTGTGGTAGGTTAGGCTGGTCCATGATGTGAGACTGTTTTCTGGCAAAGTCTGGAGGTCAGATCAGACCTTGTAGAGCATGTTCTCTGGGATGCTGTTGCTGTGCAGTCATCTTTCATGATGCTGTGGGAGGAGAAGCAGAAAATGCATTTTCCTGGTTGCTTTGTCAGATAACTTGTTCTGAGGGCACGTGGGAATGTCAGCAGCAGAAAGAAGGTAGATAAAATCTGTATTCAAGAATCAAACTTGGATTAAACAAAAAATGATGACAGTGTGTCTGCAGGAAGTATATTTCATCTGGTTTTGTTGCTTATTTAGCTACACTGGTTTAGCTAACCTTATAAAATACAGCGTCTTACTCTAAAAAATACATCCTGGACATAAAAATGGACCAGATTCTTGATTTAATTACTAAAGAGTATCCAGTCTTGATGGTGGCAAGCTTTTGCTCCAATTTAACAACATAAGCCTGATTCATACTTTTCTTGGATATTTTCTCTTGGATTTAGTTTTTAAGCAGAAGAGGTGGAACATGACAGATTTGAAAATGTTTTATATAGCTTTCAACAAGAAGCAATTTATAGCAACTTGAAGTTACATAACTTCTAACTCCACTTTTTTCATGGCATGATTTAGATAGATCTGGTACTTTCACAATAATTCAAAGGAATATGCAATCAGTCAATCCATGTTATCTATTTTAAGCATTTCCAAGGAACCATCACTGTAGTTTCTACATTCTGCATTTGAATACAAAAGACAGTTTGCCATAAACAAGTATTTTGCAAAATATAAAAAAGAAAAATGGCTTTATTAATTTATGAAATGAAAGCTTCCTCTAATAAAGGGATCCCACAGTATTGCTCATGGTGTTCACTACACAATTAGTATTAATTTATGCTTTAGGTAAAATTTTACTTTAGGAGAAACTGTGTTTTTCATGGGAAGATGATGGGATTCTTCTCCAGCCATAGCTGGAGATCTGTGTAACTCAAGCAATAACTTGGAGATCTGTACGACCCCACAATTATCCGAAAGACAATGGAGTATTAACTTTCATTAATTGTATTGGCCTAGATATGGGAAAAAGGAGCGCAACAAAATTTTTTCACAGAGCAATATTTAGGATAATCTAGAAATTCATTCAGATGGCTTCAGAATGCTTGTAGCCAGAGGTAGTTTGGATTCTCTCATAAAGTAGTTCATGCAAACCATTTTGCAATATTGTTCAAATGAATTGTTGCACTTTCAATCAATTGAATAATTCATGAACATTCTTTTAAAGGAGTTTAATCAAAGCATCATGTGAATACTTTCACATTGTTGTACGTAAAGTAGTATCAAAGCAATCCTTCAGCCTCAGCTTGCCCCTCTGTGTAGTTTGGGTGTTTGTGTTTTGCATGATTTGATCTGAAAATAAGTCACAAGGTTGTGGAGGGAAGAATTAGGCATCTGTCTGGGATGTAAAGATTATCCTACTGAGAAAAACAGACTAAGTTGAGAAAAACATTAGGAGAAGTATAAATCAAAAGCTAGAAAACAAAAAGAAAACCCCAGAAAATAAACCAAACAATAACAAAATGGAACCAGTAGAAAAAACAGCCTGTGCGTCAGGAATATTTTATGCCTTTAACATTATCCTATTCATTTAAAATTCTAGAATGTTCATTCCTTGTTCATACTTCTTCCACATCTGCAAGGGTGGATTCCAGTGCGTTTTCAATCCACATGGAAATTTTACTGGAAAAAAATAAGAGAAACATTAATATAAGTTATTGAATTTACCTGGAGCTTTTTTAAGGTCAAGGGCTGCCACTGTAATTTAAAGCTACAACAGATGAAAATCTCTGCTACTCTCAAGAGAAATAATTCTAGAAAGCCCTTTTAGTTTTCCATGAAGTATGGAAACCCTGAATATTTGAGAACTCAATTTATCTTCTGTTCCTCAGAAGGTACATGGTAGTTCTCTCTGTTGTTTTTGACATTTACTGGGCAACATGGAATTATTAAATTCACGGAAAGATGGAATTAGAGATTATGTGGGATTTGACTTCTACCTCACAGACCGTGTTTGGCCTTCATTTGTTGTTGCTCTTTATTAGTAGTCTTTCCTTCAATGAAGTTGTCAGGAATAAGAAAGGAGTAGAAGAATATTGTTACTCTCTCATGTGGAACTTCTGTCATGAATGTGTATATGATTGAAAGCCTGAGACAAAAAGTGAAGAAGCTGCTTCCCAATATATGGTGATACCATTTCACGGTTCTCACCCATACCACATAGCACTGACATTTCATTTAATGAGCTGTAATTGTCTGCTGTCATCTGTTGTGATCTTAGGCTCTGGCTGGGTTTTAGTTTGTAATGAGGACACTTCAGTGCAAGCATATGTTGGTGTCTAAATGCTTGCTAGGTGTACTATAGGTGTACAATGTACTATATGTTTTCATGGTAGTCAGGCCAAAAGAATGATTCAAATATCACTCCCCTGCAGGTTAAAATGGTTGACACCTTTGTATGCCTCTAGGATCATTCAGAATGTGGCGGTGTACTTGAGACAGCCATGTGGAATAGATAAATATGATAGAGGACCTGTAGGAGACCTTCAGCCTCATAATGGGCTTGCTGGATCCAGGAAGGAATGTTCCAAGGTATCTCTGAGGCCAGCTGAGCTGGCCCTTAGCTGTCTAGGTACCAGCAAACTTAAATATCTTTCTTGCATGCAGACAACAGATGCTGGGTGTGTTAATCTGAAACTGAACTCTGTGATGTGTAACAGTGCCTTTATTGGATTTCCTGCAAACAGCCTCAGTGTCGTGAGAATCATGCAGAGAACTAATGAGATTGAGGAAAGTCATCCAGGTCTTGTCTGGTTTGCTGTGGTCCTTTATAGGAATCTGACATTACTATACTGTACCATACCAAAGAGAACTTTTCAAGAATGGGCTCAGGAAAATTTGTCTTGAAGCCACTGCCAGTGCTGGCAAATTGAGGTGCAGAGGCAGGAACTCAGGTGAACGACCATGAATTGAAACGAGAGGTTTAGAATGGATAGAAGGGGAAGCATTTTCACTCTGAGGACAATCAGGTGCTGCACTGGGTTGTTCAGAGAGCCTCTGCTGGCTCTGTTCTCTGTAGTGTTCAAGACCCAGCTGGAACAAAACCCCAAGCACCCAAGCCTGGTCTGACAGCTGAGCCAGCTTGGAGCAGGAGCTTGAACTAGGAACTGCCTGATGTCCATTCCTACGTGAATTTTCCTATGATCTCAAGATACATTATGTCAAGAAGTGAAGCCAATAGCTTTTCTTAGATAAAGACAGAAAAACTCTTTCCCTTAACTGAAGGTGCAAGGATAGTAATTTTCCATTTCTGGTATGAACAAGTGGCCCCAGAATTAATTGAACTAATACTGTTGTGATACAGCAAAGGGCTGGGAATTGAAATGGCTTGTGAATTTATTTTTTTTTTTTACAACCAGCATTAAAAATTTTTGAAGGCACAGAAGAATAAAATAAAATAATAAACCAACAAACCAGCAGAAGGACTCGAGGGTGGTTTGTGGGATCCTCTATGTATTGGTTTTGGGTTTTAATATTATGCCTTTTTTGGTGTGAAAAGGTGAGAATATTTTTGGAAAAATTGAATCCAGCCTCCTTATAAATGAAACATGACACACACACAGACAAGAGAAAGGGTCATAGTTTGACTTGCTACTAGAAATCTAGCGTTTTCTCAAAATAGGGAAAACACAGGAAAAAGAAATTTCAAGTCAGTCTAGAACATTTTTTTTCTCTTCTTTCCTCATCTCAGTGGAGCAAAAATTTCCCCATATATATAAGGAAATATTTAAATAGGCTTTATTAACTCCCTAAATAAAACCATACTTTCTTTAATCAAAAGATACATATTGCGTATAACCTGGCACATATTGCTAGCTTTCTCTATGTGAAAAAAATTACTTATTTTTGAATTATGACATATTTTGAATTATATCACATAAAATGAGACCTGTATTATGCAAAAAGATGCTTTGAATTACTTTGCCTTTGTCACAATTATAAGCTAGAAAAAGTGAAAAGGAATGTAGGAAATCTCAATTCCTTGACTAGTGAGCAAAAATAAAGGATGTTGCAAAAGTATGCAAAATGATACATAAGTGGAGAACTTGTATTCTAGTAATGTTTTGGATGAAAATTGTGGGTTCAAATAAAAAATATTTTGAAAATAAATAAAATTGTAAAGCATATTTATCACAACGCAATAATAAAATCAACAGTAGATTCGATGTATTTTGTATGAATTCAAAGAGCAGTGTTTGAGCAGGCTCTAGAATGCAGGAACAGTGGTCTTTGGTTTTTTTGTGTAAGCCAGTTGCATACTCAAGTAGAAAGATGTTTGAGTGTTTGAATTTTGGTTGCTCCTATCTATAACCAGAGCTCCTGTAGTGCTGAGCTGGTGACCTCCTTCCTGAAAAAGTCTGACATGTGCCACGAGATTAGGTAGGATGCTGGAGCTTGTGTTGCCTCAACAGCTTCAACAGCCACAGACAATTTAGAGTGTGCTCATAATGCTACAGTTCTTTTCCTCCATCTGAGAAAAACCAAAATTCTAGTGGAGTGTAACCAGGACGGGCATTAGAATGCTACCAAAAGAATTTTGTTGCATCAAAATGCTAAAGGGTGTCTGCAAGAACTTAACTATTTTCAGTGATATATTCAGGAAAACACAGATCAATCAGAATGAGCTTTTTAGAGTCATTGTCCATGTCCCAAAATTCTTTTTCACACTGTCAACAGTCCTTTGACCGTTCTAACAGTGTCTTATGCTAGTTTCTGAGAAGTGTACCCCTGGAGTTCATGAACAGTTGATTAAAGTATTGTCATTATTATTTTTTCAGAATTTTTCCCTTTTGTAGTAAAGCATGTTATGCAAAATTGGTGATCACTAAAACTTCATAAGAAGATGTATTTTATCTCACTGGTTTACTATCCAACTCTCACGCCCTCAAGCACATTTTTTGATTTTCTATCTGTTCTATTATTTTCAATCTACCAGCTGTGAATTTTGTTCTGATTGAACCTTGAGCTGATCAAATACGTTGTCAGTAGCATAAAGTTGTATAAATATACACATCATCGTATTGATTCTGGAGAATGCATGCATGCATAAGATATTTCACACATAAATAGTTTAATAGAAATTGAATTCTTTGCTGATATTTTCATCTTATCTAGTGGAAAGGGACGATCCATTTAACTGTTTCTAATTTTTAAAAGTACTTAGTTATATACAATCATTAGTTCTAGCTGGGGGTTTTGTTAATGTCAACATACATATATATAAAATAAATACAGAAATAAAATCTTGGCTTCTCTTTGATTTGTTCCTCTACCACATCTTTTACCTACTGTTCAATTTTTTTTTATTCTAATGAATTTTGGTATTTGTTTGAAGTGTTCTGCTATAGAAACACTGCTACATTTCTCAGATATTTGCAAACACATTACATTTTAGTCCTATATGGCCCATCTTCACACATGTAGAAATTGGTATATTTAAAGAGAAATGGGTAGTAGTTTTTTTGAGTTTGTTTTTTATCTGGTTTTTCTTTCAAGTATAGACTAACACTTGTCAGCTGCAATTATGCTGCCTAGAAAAGATATCCCAACAAGAATGGTATTATAAGTGTGTATTTTGAATTCCTGTTTAAAAGTGTTGATGCCGGTAAATAAGTAATAATTTTATTAGTAGTTGGATCAAGTTTTATCAGGCCTATCTACCCTAGATACAACATTTGGATATGATTTGCTCTGCCATGTGGAGACTAAAGATGTGTTATGTATCTTTTTTTGTGTGACATGTCTTGGAAAGTGTGGCATTTCCCCATTAGAAATGGTATGGCAAAGCATATAAGCCTTATTTTAGGGCTGTAATAGTTAAATCAATGTCAGAATTATCTTTTGCATCACTCTTAATTACAGCCAGTAGTTTCAATGGAGAGAGGTTACCTCTCATACATGATTAGCTTTTGAAGTGAAAAGAGTGTGGAGGTTTCATAATTAAGCCTTGGCAAGTCTTGCAGTCCAAAAGGAGCATGGTACTTTCCTGCTTCTTCAGAAATAAGACACATTCCTTTTAAAATGTTTACTTGCAAATTTGCAATTGAAATGGACACAATGTCTTCCACTTCAAAACCTATTGATTTGACAGGTGTTAATTCTTGGGGGAATACCAGCATTTCAATATTCTTTCAGCTTGCTTCTATTTCAGCACTTTAAATCGAGTCATTAAATATTTCTGATGGCTCTAAATTTTTAGAAGAAAAATAGTTCAGCCAAGTCAGTAAATCATTTTGTTGTTAGGAGGGGTGATGCTGTGAAAGACAGTAAGGTGATGAGATTTATTCTTGCTGCATGTGAAAAATTACATTTGCAACATGATAGATCACCTCTGGAATTAAATCTTCCTTTCAATCAGCCATCAGTGCATAGAACAATCAAATTACAAAAAGTAATATAAGTTTTGGAATGTTAAAATTACAGTAATTCATACTTTTTAAGTAACATATAGACTACACCTCTAAAATAAGAAAGGATAGAATGTGCATGGGAATGCATGAGCGAGAGGTGCAAGGTATTTCAAGACATTACACAATAAATGGGTTGATATCAAATAATGTTGGTATTGTTGAAAGTTACAGTATGCTAATGGACTTCAGAAAGCTTGAATTGAATTATTTAGTGATTTTACCATGCTGATGGAATATTATCTGTTTCGTTAACTGTTTCCTTTGCAAATGGGATATCTCTTTTCTAGGCAGCTTTAGTACAATAGTTAACCACTAAAGAGTCAAAGAAACTAATCCAGCCATATATTGGGGGGGGGGGGGGGGGGGTGGGGGGGGGGTGGCATTGGTAGTAAATTTTTACATGAGTAGGAATTTATAGAGATATTTTTCCTATAATGTGGGGTTTTTTGAGCTTGGAGAACTTTCGTCCAGAGGACTGCAGTGTGTGTCCTGTTAAACACAGCAACAGTCAATAGACAGCTCTTTACTCCCTCATCTTCTATTCCTTGTTTCATTACAGGGCAGATATGCTAAGGAATTGACTTCTCTAAATCACCTCAGAATAACAACTGTTGGGATTTAAGTCTGATTAAGGCTTCCATTCTACAGGGTCAGCTGTTTTGGGTGGTTCTGCCAGAGGGTCAGTTTGCAGTGGCAGGAGCACAATGTTTCTGCACCTTAGAACTTACTTTGGAATTTGCAACTAACAGGCCAACATAAGTCACTATGTGAAACTTTCATTTTTGTAGATGAATAGACTGCTGGCTCTGTGTTTCAAGTATGAATTCAATTTTATGAAAATAATCACAATAAAGTTAAGATGAACTCTTACAGTTATTAACATCACAGGAAAAAGTGTTAGGTCATACCTAAGGCAGAATTAGACAGTGTATACATAAATTACAGTTAATAAGTGAAAATAATAAAAACCTAATGTTGCTATGGGATTGTCTCTGTTATAGGTACTTCATAAATATTCACGGTTTATTTTACACAATCACCGTTCTTGCATTCAGCATGGTCTTTATAGTTCCTAAGTGAAGTCGCCCCAGCTACCTCATCACCTATATTAATGAAACATAGTATATCTACATGTTTCAGCACTGAAAGTGAAGGGAGTCTAATGAGCTAACAAGAATTGAAAGGAGATTAGCAGGTCTGTATTATGTTCAGTAGTATTTAAGCAGACTTTTTCTCTCCTTTTGTTCATTTATTCCCAACAACCTCTCTTCTGAGACTGACCCCTGCTGGAAGCTTTATCTTTCTTGACAAATGTGTCATCACAGCTGCTTTAATTGCATAAACTCTCTTCCTAGGCAGCAAAATTAGTTTGACCCTTGACTGTACTTTGACATTAAAGCTCAAACTCTTGAGAAGCACTGAAGATTTCTGGGAGAAAGGTGTGCCTAACCATACTATAAACATTGGGGTGTGAAAAACTTGCAGACTGTAAGGCAAACTGGAATTTGGTCCTTTAATTTCCACTAATCACACAGGAACTCTTGTGCATGGGTGGCCACTGTTCTTTGAAATACGCTGAGATTCACACTTCCATCCAATATGTGTCTCTTAAAGAATAATTATTTTCAAATTAAATACCTTTTGATTAGAAAAGACCAAATCGTTGAAACAGTCTGAGCAGTTCTATTCTTGGTTCAATAGGCCCCTAAATTTTGTTGATAAACATTTGTTTAGACTTTAGGTCCATCTCTAGTACTTACTTAAATACATGCAGTATTTTTATGTGTTTTATGAGACACTACATTTATTTCAGAAAAGATCAGTCGAGGTTGAGAAAAATTTACAGTCCACTTACAGTTGCAGTGTATTATTAAAAGTCCTGATACCTTAATATAACCTATCAAAATTCTTAAAATTTGAAATACGTTTTAAAAGTATTTGAACAGTTTACAGTTCAAAAACTAACTAGTATTGGAGAATTGACCGGTATATGTAGCAAATAGCTGAAGTCTCGAGTTTAAATGAGCACATTGTTTTAAAAAATTTGCGTCTTGAATTTTTAACACAATTATGAACAGAGAAACTGTGGATAGTAGTTGTAATTTGTCCCTGCTACTCAAAACATAGGTCTTTTATCTGAAGGCTGAATTTGTCTGATCTTGGCTGCTAATGACTAAATTTCTACTATTCTGTGGCACCATAAACTGTGTCCAGTTTCTCTCAACTTTTTTTTCTGAGTACGTGGCACTGATCACAGTCATTGACCATTTGGTCATTCTTAGGATTCTTTGCTTTTCCTGGTTCACAGGATCTCCGTGTGGCTTTGCAGCAGTGAGGTGGGAAGGGATTTTAGGGGAGGAAAGAGAACAGTTGCTGAGAGTGCAGCAGATTTATGAAAATCACATGAAGAAATAAAGGTGTTCTTCATGCCATATATGAATATATTGTAATCCTGATAAATAGCTCCATCCTCTCTGTAATGCATGATGATAGAAAATATTTTTTCATTTTTTTCTGATGATTAGATGTTTTACTCTTCAGAAGAATTATGAACAGCAGAAATGGCTGTCACTGTCTTTTCACATCAGTAGATGTTATTTTGGCCATGAACTAATATACTGTGGATGCCTTGAACTATGCAAAACATAGTTTTCCTTGTTATTAGTGTCTGTGAGGTAGTTGTAAATTGTGTGTTATGAATTTGCAGGTAACTTGTGAAAACATTGGTTAAATCCAAAATGTATAGTGTACAGTGCACATGTATAATTTCCAAAGAAATATGTGATACATAAAATTCTTTATTTTAATAATTTAAACAAAAGTACTTTCTATTCCACTGGATTCTGCAGTGATATTGTTTATTATCTGATTACAACAAAAGTGTTTTTACTGACTTACTAGCACATGTTTAAATAAATTTTAGTATAATGTGTTAAATATATACACTGTAAGTTACTTCAGTTAGCTGTGGTTAACCCATTAAAAAACAACAACAACAACAACAACAAAAAACCTTAAGTAGCCACTGTGGTTCTTTTCATTATTTCAGCATGTATTTGGATTTTTTTATAATACAGACATTGTAATAAAGGAGTCTTAACTGGACTAAAATATTATATAATGACAGAAATTCTTTAATTTTTCTTCAGCCACCTTTATGTTCAAAGAATAAATATCAGAAACAAGCATTTTCTTTTCTACTGAAACTTGCATCTTTTCATCCAACCATGTAATTTGGGATGTGGGGATTTGCACTAGAAATTTTTATAGTTTTAGCTGTAGCTGTGCAATTCAAAGTGTGGGTAGAGGTATATTAAAAAAAGACAGGCAGTATTACTTTAAACAGGCGAGGATGATGAAACTCTGGACTTGTGGATTGAAATGTGGGCATGAAATATGTTTCTTTTAGTTACTATTGGCTGATAAAACTGAGCCTAAGTTCTTTTAATCGCATGACACTCGTCTCCTTGTACTCAGATTGGCAACTGTAAGTCCTTTTAAGGATATGAAATGAAACAAATAAAGAAAAGAAATGTGGCTTTATTAAGTATTTGCAATTAGATTTTGCTGGCAGTCACTAAGCAGTTTGTTCAATCTGTGAAATTAATTGTGTAGTAAACATCTACTCTTACCTTTGCAATCTTAGATTGTTTTCTATATTCCACTAAAAGAAGCTGGATTTTTTTCTGTCATATTTGTTAGCTTTGTTGTGTATTTTTAACATAACATCACCTGAGATCTGTTGCATATTCCTCCAGGAAAAAACCTTTTAAACTATTTCTGACTCTTTTGCATCTCAGTTCATATCTGGGTTAGCCACAAGTGAGGCCTCTTTATTTTTTGTACGAAAATTTGCAGATTTGTTTTGATGTTGACTCCCATTTCAGTGGTCTTACTCACCCAGTCAGTGCTGATCATTTTAGAAGCAACCTGGCATCCCCTAGAAAGTAGGGACTGTGTAATGAATGTTTCCATTGCAGCCGCTTTCACTACCTGTAGCTTATTTATGAGCAAGTAATGCAGGAGGCAAGCAGTAAGCATAAATAACATGATACAGAGAACGTACTTAAAATTAGGATCTAAACTGCCTGTACTGCCTCTGTATTTTTGGAAGTCATCTTCAGATTTATTCCTGCATGCCACTAGAACTCCATCTTAAGAGTCTGAAGCTGAATTTTGGTATTAATATTGATTTACTGGGGTGCCTCACATCTTTCTTGATAATGTATGTGCTGGTAACTCCTCCCCAATACATTAGAGTGCTCCATTGCTGCTCTGTCAAACTGCACAGTTCTAGAAAACTGAATTGCATTTGAGCATCTGCTGTGGTTAACCTCATATTATTTCTACACATTTTCCTAGCTTTCAGCATATTTTAATGGGATATTCACTAGAAATTAGCAATGCTAAACAATTAATCTCACAGAAGAAAAAGCGCCCTAAGAAAGTATGAAATGACCAGATTGATCATAACTGCATAAATCAACCCTACTGAATTATGGGAAGTCCTTGTTTGTCATGTCTAAAAAAGACAGGGTCTTTTTCCAAGCTTCTGTACATGCATATCATACACTCAGACTGTTCTTTACAGTAAAAAGTGATAGACTTGAGGAACAACAGAGTGGAAAATAGCCATATGAAATGGGAAATTTGGGCATTGTGTCATTAAAAAGACAACTACTGTGTTGAAGCAATTGTTGGCATTAGCCAGAAACAGTTTCATATTTCTGGTATAACTGGGTCTGTCAAAGAGCAGTTTAAAGCCCCAAATCATAAGTATTTTTTGAGTTACATGGTCCTGCCAAACTTCCTGTGAAGCTGGTAGTTTCTAAATTTTGTCTCAATTTAGCATTTTGCAAAATTTTCCCATGTAGACTATGGGCAAACTTGGAGAAATAGGAAAGTCTGGAGGATCAAAAACCTTCTTTCTTTCTTTCTTTCTTTCTTAGCAAATATGTATTTTTCTCAAAGGTGCACAACACTTGCCTTAATGTTTATGCAAAACTGGATCCTCCTCTGCTGTTGAGACCTTCATGTTGATCATGGACATCTTTCTGACAGGAACAGAATGTGAGGCTCTGTGAAGACTAGAATCTCCCAGAGCAGCCTTTCTTTAACCATTAAAGACATGCATGGACAGCGCCATGACAAATATGAGTCAGTTTAGTCATTCCATGACTGATTTACCAAAAATCAGGCAAATACCACGCGACACCTTAGAGGAGCATAAGGTCTGGTCTGCACTCTGCCTGTGGGTACATATTGGGCACAATATGCAAGTACCCAAGAGTGGTTCTCCATCTGCAGGAGCATGGTGAGGAGGACAACAGGGGCTGTTTCATTGCCTCTGCTTTATATTGATTTTTTTTTTTTTTTTTTTCCCTTGGCCAGAGTAATTCCTAATTACTTGATAATTTAATTCAAGGCAGTTTTACTGCTACAGCATCACAGAGTGGCCTCGGTGGTACCCAGGAGACACTATTGTGTAAGAGAGGGAATTGAACAATGCTTCCTCCATTAATGGACCAGAACAACCTAGGCCACTCAAACTTCCTGAGCAAACATCTCCTGAGCATTAACAGTTCCTATTTATCTGCTAATGGATAGATTAAGTTATGCAGAAACACGAATATCACAGAATCCCACAGCACCCTGTGGCACAGGCAACTTCTCTTGCTATGTGTCATTTGCATACTTCATCCTATTGCTTTTAACCCGGTCTTATGGGAAGAGGAAATAAAAATACAGGATGTCTTTTTTTAGCATAATTTAGATACATAAAAGAATAAAAAATTTAGCAGGTGTTGACAAAAGAAAATGAAATAATTTGACAGATTTTCCACTTCTGAGTTCTCTGGCCCTAGTAAAAGAAGATGACTACTGGTGGATGTTTTCTAGGTACTGAGTGTGATATTAACCTGGGCTTCATGAGTAGCTGACGTTTTTGCAATGTGTCATTCATACTTGATTGTAAGTATCACAAAAAGCTGATACTTTATCATTCTGAGTCTAATATACTGTTTTGTTTTTTTTATTGATAAATATAATGCTGAAACAAAATTCTGCTATTAAGCTATCAGCTTTGTGAGGGCACATAAGTTTTCTTTTAACATGATGATAAAGCTGCACAGCAGCTTTGGAGAGTGTGTTTGTTTGCTTTTTCTGCATTTAATACCTTGGTAAGTGATACCAAGCATAGCTGAGAGCTCAAATAAAAGGTGTCTATATTTATTCTTGCAGATGCCTTTTCTGTTTCCTGCCGGCCTGTTGCTTAAATGTCCTGGTTTTGGTGTAACAGAGTCCATTTTGTTCTTTGTACAGTGCTGTGGTTTTTGATTTAGTATGAGAATAATAGCACACTGTTTTTAAGTAGTGCTGACACCTAGTCAAAGGCCTTTAATTATCTAATGCTCTGCAAGTGAGGAGTTACACAATAACCTGGAAGGAAGCATAGCCAGGACAGCTGACCCAACCTGCAAAAGGGATATTCCATGTTGTGCCCAGTATACAAACTGGAGGGCGTTGGCCGGAAGCCACTCACTGTGATTCAGGGATGTGATTAACATTAGTCAGTGGGTGGTGAGCAGTTGTGTTGTGCATCACATATTTCCCTTGGGTTCAGTTACTCTCTCTCCCTCTTCTTATCATTACAATTCTCATTATTGCTGGTTTTGGTATTAGCATAATATTATATTCGTATAATGGTATCATTATTAGTAAATTATTATTTCTAATTGTTGCTGTTATTGATATTATATTTTGTTTATTATTTTTTTCTTATCTAACCCCTGAGGTTTAGAATTCTGTTTTCAATTCTCTTCTCCACCTGGAGGTGTGATACAGGAGACTGAGGAAGTGGCTCTGCAGTACTTAGTGGCCAACCAAGGTGAAACCACAACACTCACCTTCCTTTCATAATCCCAACAGGAGCAGGTAACAGTGCAGGTTCCACAGAGCAACTCCTGTGAGCTGGAAGGGCTTACTCTTCTGCTGCAGCTGAGTGTGCCCCTGAACATTAATGCTTCCAACTTTAAGAAAGCTTTCTTTTATGATTGACTATACAGCATTATGTAATCTGCATTAGATAGGTTTTAGTCTTCTCACTGCTGCAGTATTCAGTGTGCATTATTCTCACCCCAGAAGAGCACTCCTGTCTTCATTTTCTTTGCCAGTCTTTCCAGCTTGGTGGTTGCAATTTTGATTGCAGTTTATGCTTCATTTAACCTGACTGTCCTGAATATCATCCAGTAAGCAAGAGCTTATTTTTTAGGATATTTTCTTCCTTGATGACTGTGTCACTCTTTGCTAGATAAAATTGTCTCTTAGTTTTAGATACAGTCTTTGATTTACATCTGTAAGATCTGGAAACCCAGTGAGGAGGAAATGTAACTCCTTTTCCTTCCTATCATAAGTCTGTGATACTCTACACCCCTACAGTGGTGGATCTTTCATTTTAAGTATAAAACGTCACTTTGCCTGTTTTTTGTTTACAAACCTTTAACCAAAGGAGTTAGGAGAGGAGGCGTGGGGAGAAGGCGTGACTTTGGGTGTTGGGGAAAGGAAGAAAAATAATTTGAAGGAAGTAAGTAATGAATAATGTGTGGTGAATGTGTTTTAGCAGCATGCAGGTATTTCTAGAAGGACATTATCCCTGCCAGAATTTGTTGGTGGTCTGAAGGTAAGAATAGCTACATGGTGGCCTCAGCTAGGAGGGATCAGTGCATGAACTTATCTTCAGAGCTAGGTGATGTTCTTCAAGCAGTGTCTAGCATCTGAGCCAAGAAGGGATTTTTCTGCTCATGTTGAAAATCTGGTTTATGTCGCTGTTTTATGCGAAGCACTAGTTTGTAATAATATTAATCATCATTTTGGCAACTGCTTGGGGGTAATTCTATCAGCTTGCTTGTTTTGGAAAGACCAGCTCAGCAAAGTAATAAATAAAATGGACAGTGTTGTGGTATAGGCTAGCAGAATAATAGGAAGATGTCTCTGTGAATTCCTTTCATATTGACAGTGCCTCATTTCCAATACTGTGCAAATTATGAGAAAAAATTAATAACAGCAGACATTTTTCATAATGGAAAGGAGCTTGTAAATGTATAAGAGAACCACAGGCACTTCTGTTCCTGCCAGGACAAGGCCCCTACTTCATTACCCAGTCACACCCTGCTGTTAATTTTCTTTTTCAAAACCCTTTGCTTTTATGGGGTTTTGAAAACACGGGGATTGTCTTTGCAATGACAAATTGGTTACAGTGAAGACAGCATAGTGGTTCTTCAGTGCAGTTCGGATGAAGAGTATGAACTTAGAGTAATCTACTTGAATATTCTTTCATTCTCTAAGATAGCAAAATAAGTAACTGCTAACACTTCCTTAAGGGAAAAAATTTCTGTTTTAAAACTGTCACAAAATGTCTTCTTATTTGGAGTAGGGTTTAAACTCTTCTGATGTAACTCTTCTGATGCTGTAGGTTAGCAATGTGCTACATCCCTTTAAACTGCACAGGTTTCCTTAACACTGTCAGAGACTGTGTGTTTGTGTTCTATGTGCAAGCAGGTATTGTTCTGCCTGATGGGGAGTGCAAGTGACTTAATTTAACTTCAGTGTTTTCTCTTTGAAGAATTCTAGAAATACCACTAAACCAAGGAGACTCTCTACTGACTGATACACAGGTTGGTAGCTGGACTGCCCATCAGTAGAACTTAACGCCACGTACTAAATAGAGAATTATGTCAAGAAATTAATTAAGCAGTAGGCCACCTGATCATTTGTTTGTCTATAACTAGAGGTTACTCCTTACAGACATATCTTAGCAAGAACTTATGTTTCCAGGTTTTCACAGATAAAAAGGAAGCTACATAAAATGCAAAGAATACCAGCACACCAAAATGCATTACTTGATCTATGTTAGTGTTTCACATGTGAATAAAATAGGTGAATAGTACTGGGGTAAAATTTACCATCTCCTCGTGCAATTTTAACCATATGTAATATTCCCTCTAAAATGAAATATACTCCATAGGGCGTTTCACTAGAATAAGACTTACTATCCTTATTTTGGTTTTAGAATCCATATTTCTTAAATGTCTTTGTAATTTAATGTATGTTGTCATTTAAGAAGAGAGAAGCCTGCAGAGTTGATTGAAGCAATGTATACAGTAAAGCTAATGAAAGAAAAAACCAAACAAATGATGTGGACATCAAAACTCAGATAGCCAGCTGTTCACCTCTCTCCTCACTATCCAGACATTAGGTTCTTGTGTGCAAGCATTCATCCACAGCAGAGAGGTGATCTGGAAGGGATGTGCATGGCTTCACGCTTGCCCGTGTACTCACCAGTGCAGCAGAGCTGGCGGGGCTGGAGACGGTTCTGCTGCAGCAGTCAGCAGCAAATTTCTGGTGCACAAAGGAATTGTGGCTTGTTTTCTGAGAGGTGAAGCTGTGCTGTTGTCCCTTGGTAATACAGGCTGTGTCCCTGGAATACAGTCTGTTGTGGAGCAGTCAACAGGGGAATACGGGAGTAAGAGTTGATCATCTGTACCTCAGAACTGACGAGAACAGTTCTGGTGGGACCAGGGTGATGAACACATGAGAAATGTGTGAGTTGTATTGATAACACTACTTATCCATGTTTCATTAACACAGACTTATTTAGATGACCCATTTTTAAATCAAGAGTCTCACATGTTATGTAAACGTGCTATTAGATTTCAAGAACCTGTTGGAAACATTCCCAATCCTGCCTTTCTCTTTCTGGATTGCCAATGCCTTGACAAATCCAAATAATGTCGCATGTTTTTAGGATGGCCTGCCAGATAAGCAGACAAACCCAGGACTGAAGAAAGTAAGTTGATTTCATCCTGCTTATCAGATATGACAGCACACTGAGGCAAGGCCTTAACATTCACTGACCTTGAAGCAGAGGATAGGCTTGCTCATGATTCTCCTTTTGTTAGCAGGCTTTCATAGGGTGAGAGACCGCACTGGGTAACTAGCATGGTCGCCTGTCTCTGTTGGTAAATTCCATGTAGGTATCCCTCTCTTCAGCTAAACTACTTTATTCAATAATTTCTTTCCCTTGGAGACTGTACTTGAAGTTCGGAGAAGAGGAAGGATCAAAGGATTTTCAGTGTGCAAAGCCACTGTGATGGAAGGGAACTAACTAGGTAAGACAAGATGGTCCTGGCAGGCAATCGAGGTCCTGTGCTGCAGATGACTGAGGAGTTACTTAGGAAAACAGGAAAACAGGAAAACAGGAATGAATCTTGGCTGGTTTATACGTACTGAGGCAGTGACTGGAGATTAAAAGATGAGATAAAACCTTAAAAGCTTGCATGATATGGTTGCATAAATGTGAGCTGAGACTGAACTGTCAGATTGGCTTGTTCCTAGATCGGATGGTTCTCTCCTTTGGTAATTGTATTTTCATTTCATGATACCTTGAGGGGAGGGCCTGGATGACCACACCTGTGTATTTTATGTGCTGGAACAGGCCTTAAGTGGTTTGGATTTGGTTGATTTTAGGGGGGATTTTAAGTCTTACAAAATCAGGTATTTCAAAAGATATGTGTAGGTATAAGAAACAAGAGAATGAAGAGAATGTAGAGAATAAATGAGTTCTTATTTTATTCAAAGATGATATTTAAACAATATTTTTTGGTTACAGTCTTTGAATATAAAGTGAGCATAGACAAATGCAAATGACTGTACAATGACAAAAATGATATGTTGTGATTTAGAGGAGGGAAACAGCTTTCTGTTGTACATCTTTTTATTATGTTTATAAATATATTTGCATAGAATTAGAGCCTCATAACTTAAATTAAGTGTTCTTAAGGTCTGGTTAGCAGGCTAGTTAAGAAGCACAACAGAGTTTAAGAACAGTGGGAAATTATGAGGAGTTTCATTAGAATATGGTTATGTAAAGCTATGTATAGGCTAAAATTTAAATCTAAGTGGCGTGAAATGTGTACAATTTAGCGGAATGTTAGTGCTGAAATGATCACCTAATTATTGTGTGGTTACAGAGATACCCTGGCTGTAAATATCCAATCTATAAATGCAATCCATATTTAAAAGGGGTCATTAGAGGACACTTGTAATTATTAAAAATGTGGGCTAGTATGGTTAGTATTTATCTTTTTGATGTTTCTCATTCATAAATTTCCTTCTAAAGGACAAAGCTTTTCTGTACAGATTCGGATTTTTAAGTTAGTGGAAAGTAAATGTTATAGGGTCCCTTTCTTTCTTCGTCAGGAAGCTACAACAAGTAGCACACCTATTTCCCATCACGCTCTGATTAGTTTCACCCCAAAAGGAAACTTGTGCTCCACAGCATAAGGACTTTCTGTCGAAGCATTGAGAAAGCCCTTAAGTTTCAGATAGCAGATAAGTCAGTAACATTCCTGGTGACCATAAAGATGAAGTCTTTTGAAATGGATTACATAACTTGCTGCAAGTGCAGAGATGGCTTGGCATACATGTTTAATGGTTTCACCTGTGGTGATGCTTGAGGGCAACCTCCACGCAGTAATGCTGAACTCTAATTAGTGTAGACAAGATCACAGCACTGGATTTCAAGGGAATGCAAGATAACCTGCAGACAAATTGCCACTGAAGTAACATGACAGGTCTTGACAGTATGTTCAAATCATCTACAAAAAAAAAAATCAAACATCCATAACTCCAACATTTTCTAATATATTGACTATCAAAACATTTTGTGCCCAATAGGTATCTATACTTCTGGATAAGTATAGAAGTGGCACTGTAGCTGGAGGGTTTATGGTAATTCTCTAAGCAGCAAAGTGTCTCTGCAAAGGAGAGATAAACAGCTAGTAATCCTCATAATTCCCCACTGATAGCCTATCCATCTCTGCTATAAATTAGAAAGCCCAGAGATTAGGAAGGCTAGGCAGGGTGTAGCTCACAGCATTAATCACAGTATTAGGACAGCAGTGTGCTTGATTTCTGTGTCCAAAGCACTGGTATTTCTCTCTAGGTTTAAATTACATAATGTAGTTTGGAATACATATTGTTCAAGCTGCCTACTCAATGCAAAGATGGTTTTCCAGAAGACACTGTTAGGCACTTCTTAAAACTAAGGTATTGACTGAAGACTGGGGAACAGTGCAGTACTTATTTTCACTATAAGGTTTGTAGCTGAGATTTTGTAATCTCTTCAAGCTTCCAAATAGAAGTGTTGGGGTTTTTTTGTTTGTTTGTTTGTTTTGTTTTGTTTTGTTTTTTAATATGTGTTCAGCATTATTCAGATGAATTAGGGTCAGTTTTTCCTCATACCCCTTGGTTCTAGGAGGATATTTTGCAAATGCTTCTGATCTTTTGGAATCTGCATGTGGCCACATAGACAGTACTGGTAATGTCATTGCGTGTGTGCAAATTCCTATTTAAACAGAAAATATGAATGGGCACCTCTGAAAATTAGAGGTTGGATATTAGTTCTCACAATCACATGGCTGAACTAAATATAATTAATCTGAAATTTTCTTGATAACATTAATTGAGCTGGTAGTCAGATGGAGAATGAAGAACTGTGGCTTGGCCTCTATAATAGTGTGGCATGTATTCCAAATCCTATACAACCTTTGGTTGAAAATAGCAAAAAATGGGTATTTTAGTTGTCTGCTTTTTATTAGATGATACATCAGGTCATACATTTTATGTGTTCAGCTCTCCACTCCCTCATTTCAAAGTCCTTTTGACTATATTGACAACAATTGTAGTCTAGAAATGTAATTGATGCAAATATTATTATCACTTCAGCCTTTTGGGATGCCTAGTTCAATAAACTGTTGCTTGAGGGACCATTTTGAGAAACAGTAAGTCTTTTCCAAAATTGAAAATACATCAACAAACTTTTTATCCTTACATGTACAGTAGCAGTGTACAGGACTTTGGGGACTGTGAAAGTGATTCCATCATGTTTGATCTTGCTTTGGAGTGATGATAGGGTTTTTGGTTTTGCAGTCATGAGAAAGGCTAAATGGAAATCTCTAGAGAAAGGAACTTCCTAGCTACAATATGAAAAATGTCTGGTCAGCAAAGGGAGAAAAACACTAATAAATTTTCATAGAGGAAAAAAAAAAATTAATCTCTCTGAAAGGGATAGAATTTTGTGGAAAAAGGAAGATTTTGCTTCAAGTGTTGGAGATACTGTGAAAGGATATGAATTGACATAAGACTGATAAAATCTAATAGGCTACAGGAACAGATGTTGGCAAAAGAAGTACCATTTTATCATCAGCATACAGTAATTTAGACTCAGCAGATTCCATACCAAAGTTGAAGATTCATGTAATTGCAAATAAGTATCTGCAAGATGACAGCATAGCAGAAGACAGTCTCAGAGATAGGTTCTTGAAAAAACATCAAACCAAACAGTTACAGAAAATATATCCTATAGGGTAAATATAAAGTTCACAATAGAGTACTGTGGAAGACAAAGTAAAACATCGACCCACAAATCTTCCAGCAGAAGGTAGGACATGCATGTAAGACATCAGTTGCAAGAAGTTTTGTAAGACAGATCCAAAAGGAAATGTTAGCACTGGCTGACAGCAAAGGAATACATCTTCAACAGCAGAAAGTCTCTATTCCTTTATGAAGCTAATTTCTGAAATATATTCACAGAACTCTGAATGTCAGCATTTTAATTATAGTGGTCTGATCTACCCTTCCCACCACAGAGATGTTTCAGAAGAGGAATGGAGATTTTCAGGCATATTTTAAAATAATATTAATGGAATCTTCTACAGTTTATCAGCCAGCACGGTTTGTGTGTCTGGACTACAACCAGCAGTTTCTGGTGGGGAGGTGAATAGGTGCTCTTGCATTTGTAGTCGTTGTTCAGTCTAAACATATAAGAAACTCAACCAAAGGTTGGTGTTGAGATTTTGAGCTGTTTGAAAAACTGGCAGAAGCTGTTAGGTAACAATCAAAATTCTGTAAATACTTTTAGAAAGGGATGTGCTTCAATTTTAATTATTTTCTATCACACCTAGGAGAAAATTGTGTGCCTGATGGAGGAGTGAGTAGAAGGGAAATTGTCATCCTCTTTACTTCTTTAGGGAAACTTAACAGGTGTGGGAATACCCTGGAGAGCTGTTAAGATCTGTTTTTCCCTCCAAAAGTACTTTTAGAAAAAAGAAAATAAGCCCAAGCAAGTAGCGTCACTAGTGGCCATTTCAATGCGGATAAATGAACATGGTATCTATACCATGGATCTGAGGCATGGGAATTATATCCCAGTTGTATTTTTATGTCTGTAACAATACTGGAGTGTGTATGAAAATTATTTTCAGTTACATTATATTCCAAATTGTTCAGCATTGCACAGTCAAAACAATGATTGTAGGAATTTGGGGGCACTATTTGGTAGTTTCAACCATTGAAAAGTCTAGTTTTCCCTGTTCATTCTGCATTTTCCCAAGCTCATCATAAGATAAAGAAAGGGTACTATATCCTGCTCTTTATCTGTGCAGTTACGTTTCATTGACTGGACAGAACAGAGTGTCCTGAACAAGACAAGATCATTGGGAAAATGTTTTCTCATGTAGCTGTGAGGAGTATTATAATGATCAACAGAGGGCACAGTAAGCTTACAGAAGCAAGAGTATGGTGTCACATATGTTTTCAGACCTTGTTTTACTAACCTCTCTGAAATTATTTTGGAGACTTCAAATAATTTATTAGTCTTGGTAACCTCCATGCTTGCTTTTGATTTATTTCTGATCCCTAAATTTGGGGCACCTTATTGCAGCCTAGCAGTGATGCATATATGCATTACTTTTTTGTTCATGACAGCTCACTTTCAAACTATAGGTGCCTGCTTGAGGCACTAGTTGGCAAAGATTCAGGAATCTTTGTCTTCCTATTGTCTATCAAAAAATAAACTCCCTCTTCCCCCCCCCGCCTCCCACCACACCAGGCTAGAGAGTAGAATTGGAGGCACAAAAGATGAAGACCATGGGTTGAGATAAGAACAATTTACTGGAAACAGGAATGAGATAAAAAACAGTAACAACAACAATCTAATAACAGTATTAGTATAAGAAAAAAAGACAATTCCCTTGTGACTGCTCATACCCATCCATGGAAACCCTCCAAAATACCTGACCACTCCCTCCTCAGTGCCGTGCCATCCCTTCCTCTATCCCTGGAAAATGGCATGCAGAATGGTGTTGCAGAATAACCTCCAAATCCTAGCCATGTTCCCTCCTACTGCAAAAATTAACCCTGTCCTGGCCGGACCCAGGACAGAGTAGAAATGAAAATACAAATTTTTCATAAATTTTAAATATGATAAAGGCTGTGTGACTTTAAATTTAACTAACCCTTTGAAAACAGAAACTTGACATTTACAACAATCTGGAATACTATGCCAGGTACTTATCTAGATTATTGGAATGAAATCTTCAGTGCAGTCTGGCTGAAGAACTTCACTGTAACATAGCTACCATCAAGAGGGAAGAAGAAGTCTGACCAGGTAGTAGTTGTATAAATAAATTGAGCGTGTCAAAATCTGCAAACATTCTTTTATGCACATTGACAAAGGTTATGTTACTTCTACAGGGATATGATAGCAAAACACCTGTGAAGAGGAATTATGTGTATTCCAGGGGGAAACAGCACTAAATCTGATGTTTAAAGTCATTAAAAGAGTGAAAATTCCTCTCTAATCAATGTGCTTACTGAATGCTTGCTATGGCTCTGTACCATACAGTTTTCCAAGAGAACCCAGCCCAACAGTATAGGTCACATCTGGCTCTTCATTCACATTAGATATTAATGCTAATTTTAAAAGTGTTTCCACTAACACTGTAGATATTGTTCAGATTAACCACTGGAGCTCTAAAACTTCTCTGTGCTGAGCCACTCACTTCGCTGTTGTGTTCTATCTGAAAGTTCTCATGTTGGGCATGTGAAGAGATCCTACTGTGACTGGATAATTTCTGTGCATGATTTTGGGACTCGCTCTCAGAAGAGGTGTATCTTCTAAGTACTGTCAGGTGCTTTATTAGCAGAATCCTTTTCAGAAGGCAACATTGTTGTTCTTCATGAAGTTTGTTAGTTTTTCTCATCCTCTCCCAGTCTGTTTTCAGCATGTTTGTTTTTCCCACCACTTTCTTAAGCGGTTATAATTCCTGTGACTCCCTTGAGCCTCACCCTGCTGAAAACCTACTTTATGTTGACTTCATTTTGCTTACTATCCTGAAAACAAAAACGTATTTTTGTCAGGTATCCCATAACCCTTCTTGAAGGACAGAGTGACTCAGTCTTGCATAAGGGAAGCCAGCACACCCAGTTTACAATTTGGACAACTAAGAAGTCCACCCAATTCAACCCTCCATACCCAGTATATGGAAAACCAGGAAAATTGAGGTGTATATACACACTGTATCGCTTGTCCAGAGTGGGAAACCAATGATTTTCATTGAAATGATAAGTCTCTTCATTAAATTCCTGACAGCTGTTTCCCATCCTGAATTTTACATGATAAAATATTTTTTTTCAGATTTTGGAAAACTTCTTGTAGTTGAAAGTATTCAAATGCAGAGAAAAGAAGAAAAAAAAAAAAAAAGGAAATAAGCATTTGAATGATACTTGGTAGTATATTTATTTAATTTGAGGAATGTTTGCTATTGCACACCTTAAGACTGGTTTTGCCTGAGATTCATTCATTGTGGCATTATGAGATTGGGGCGGGGGGAATCTTTGTCTTTGCTTCCCTGAAAAGCATCATGTTCTTTTTACTTAAGACTTTCATTCAGAGGTGGGAAATTGATGCTGCTACATTGTCTCTTATTCTGTAGATGCTAAATTCCTTCCAAATAGACTATCTTTAAGTAGTAAACCTCAAGGTGCTAGGAAAAAAGCAGAATATACTACAGTGTGGTCTGAAATTTGGATGATGTAGAAGGGATGTTTTAGGTTATATATATTCTATTTTAGGCATGTGTATTTTGAGTTATTGAACTATTATTGTAGTTCAGCTCAGAAAGACTAATTTTTTCAATCTCTTAAGACTATGCAAGTGTCAGTTAGTGCTGAGTCCTTAGGCTGCAGTGCTGCTCAGGATTTCAGAATGGGTAGTTACTGGGGAAGTCGGAAATGTATGCATGTGAATCCAGAAACGGGATCTGCTTTTAGTTGCAAGGCTTGCTTTAGCCAGTGTCATAGGAGAGAGCATTGCACCTCAGGCAAGAAAATGTGACTGTTTAATGTTTGAGACAGATCTCATGCTTAAGCCCAGAAACTGAACTATAACCGTTGTTTGTTTTTATTTTATCAGGGAAAAAGCAATAATCCCAACTGGCAGTCCAAAAATAACCAGATTGGAGGGTGGAAGGAAAAAGAAGGAAAAGGGAAGACTAAAATGGAGAGGTAAATTGTTATTGTGTGGCCACAGTTCCCTTACAAGGTGGAGCAGGGAGGCAGCATTTTATCAGGAGTATGTGGGAATGCAGTGGTCTGTGGTGACTGCAGAGGAGGAGCAGAGACACCACTGCTACACCACGCCATTTGAAATGATTAATGAGGTTTGTGGGAGAGAAAGGGGAATATCTCCAGTTCTCAACTGGAGATTTAAATACTTTGTGGTCTGTTGTTTTATGAAGTTCCTTAAATACCTCCTGAATACTGGACTGTTTCTAGTAACTCACTGTAACATTATCTCTCCCCATTTCTATGAGGAGTCTATGGTGACTCCTGGTCTCACATAAATAGCTTTAATCTGGGTGGTTCAAGCATTGGTAAAGTCTGATTCTTTGCAATGGAAATGTGCAGGAGCAGATTCTTATTTGTGATTCCTTCTCCTTGATCATCAGATTAATAGGGGGTGTTGTGGATGGTGTGGGATTGTCGTATGTTTGGGCTATGCTATGTGGATATTTTGCATCTTCTTTGTATTCGTGGAAATGAAAAACCTCAGCCACAATGGAAGGAAAGTTATGAGTCCTGAGATGGATTCTCCCATTTTTCTGATTCAGAAGTGAGCTGTGACATGATAACATTTTGAGGACTGGAAATGTGATGGTGGGAAGGTAGAAAATATGAGACTCTAAAACCGCTCAACATCTATTGCTTTTTTTTTCTCATGAAAATAAATTTAAATGTTTCTTTTTGAACATCTTAAAAGTGCAGTATATTCTTCCTGGAAAGTACTGCTGCTAGATATTACGTAGGCTACCGTTTTTAATATTATATATAAATGCAATTATAATATTATATATAAATGCAATACATAAATATACATATATATAAATTCAATACAGAGGAATATTTTGCTAGTAATTAATATTATTTCTTCATATTACTTTATTTTTTATTGTACAGCTTTCATTTATATTACATGTTTGGACTCAAAGCCTTTCTTTTAAATTTTGCATTAGTAATTACAGAAAAAGTTGGTCGTTTTCTCTAATCATTTATCTCACCTATGGTTTAAAAGAATAGGTGGCAACATGTAAGTATATCCCTTCAAAGCTAAGTGGTCTGGAGAAGGCTGAAATAACCCAGGCTGCACTGAAAGATCCCAAATGTTTCATTGCAAAAGAAAATTCAAAGTCCTGTGTTTGGACTGGGATAGCCCCGCACAGCAGCACAGATCGTGCGGCCAGCTATCTAGCAAGCAGCTCGGTTGCTTCTGGAGGGTATCCCTGGTGGATGATGGGTTGTGGATAAATCTGCAGTGTGTCCTTCCATTGCACAGGCAGTCATGTCCCAGGCAGTGTTACCAAGCATAACCAGTAAATCCTTCCTTCTCCTCCTTGTGTGAGAGCACTTTAGGAGAGCTGCAACCAGTTTGGAGTCCTCCGCTAAAATAAATTCCCTGACGTGCTGAGTTGAGTCCAGCAGAAAGCTACCAAAGTGGTCATGGGGCTGGAGAACATCTGAGGTTATGCAGGGTGAGGCTGAGAGAACTGGGTTTGTCCAGCATGAAGAAGATACGGCTGGTGGGAGGTCTCATAGCTGTCTTCTATACCTGAGTATATAGAGGACATGGAGCCCGACCCTTCTCAGAGGTGAGAAAGGACCAGAAACCACAGACTAAGGCAAACACAGACAATTGTGACTGAAGACTAGGCATTTGGGGAAATGACCGGGATAAAGTCATCAGAACAAATGTACTGTGAGGCTGAGGATCTCCACCTGTGGAAGTATGCAGAACTTGGCTGGACTGGTTTTGAGTTGGGTGCTTGCACCAAATGACCTCTGGAGATTGCTGCCAGCTTAGGTGGTTTTGTGCATACTAGTGAAAAGCCAAGAGGGACATAAATGGGATTTTCAATGGCATTATGCAGCATGGGAGGCATCTCCTTAGCATCACATGCATGTTTGTGCATTGGAGTTTGTTGGGGCTTTTTGCTAAAACCCTTCTGGCTCTTACTTTCACCTTAACTGACTTGAGAACATTTCTGTAGTTTCTCATTTTAAGGTGTTTGATTGTTCTTATGTTTTTTGCAATCATAACAATTTATCCTCTTACTGATAATAACTCTAGCAACTGATAAAGACCTTGATGATCCAATGCCCCATTTCTTTCTAAGCTTTGATCAGTGAAGTAGATATAAGAATCAATTTCTGAATTATTATGGTTTGGATTTTGCCTGGATACTGTCTGTAAATAGTAGAGATGATTTACACTTATCTTTCTCTCAGTTTCTGCTTCAGGCTCTCAGCAAGCTCCAGCAGATATGAAATGGGTATGACGAGCTATAGCAATATTTAGAAGTCTCTGTTCAGAACTGTGGTTCTAGCAACTTGTTTCACATGTAGTAATTTTAAGTTCTGGTAAAGGTAAAAAGCTAGCAATCTTCCAAACAGGTGAGACAGTGCAATTTAGTCTCTGATGGCACTTCTTTGTAAGAAAAATGCAAAAAGTACATTTTGTGTGCTTTACTTTAAATCACATGCTAGCTTTAAACCCATTTTCTAGATGTTATTTACTCTCTGGAGGCTGCTTTCATGGACCTTCTTGAGAGCTGAAGTTACTCAGCAGTTCACCTGCTTTGAACCTAAGTAAATGGGCAGCTAACAAGAAAATCTCCCAAGCAAGGATTTCCACATACCAATGTGACTTACTTGACCCAGATTGTTTCTTTATTGCCACACGTCAGTCACCTGCATATGTGTTGTGCAGTGTATTTGGGCCTCCCCTTTCAGGAAGGTCACTTGGCATCTCTCCTGAGCTCAGCTGAAGGGAGTTTGTTCCTCCTGTAGAAGTCTCACAGTATCCCTCATTTCCTGGGAGCCTTTGGAGCATGGTGTGAGCTGCATGAGCTAATCTGGAAGGGGCAGCTCATCCGTTGCTGCATTGATGCAGGAGCTGTAGGGCCCTGCTGTGCCCCATCAGATCCAACTTTCTCTGTATGTGATTGGATAAGATGCCAAGAAAAATGTCACTGCTGAACCAGCTTATCCCGCTTGCAGCCTGTTCCCATGGAGGAGAGCAGTCTCTGGAAGGCAGGGCACCAGGCACAGTGCCCATGGACTGGGCTCAGCACAATGCTTGTATCCGTGTATGTTCGTGCTAAAAATGGAGCATCTTGGGACCATGAGTGCAGCTGTGTGCGTGCGTGGGCTGATGTGTACAGAAGACTCAGTCACTTCATGAATGGTGGCCTGGGTAGGCTTTTGGTTGAGCTGATGTAACTTTGTGATGCAGCCTGGTCAGACGCTCAGGGCAGCAGTCAGACACTGCACTCTTGCCACTTCACTGTTTAGTATTCTTTTCCATTGAGTAGAAATTGAAAGTGCTTGTGGTCCTGCTCCTACTCCCCCTGAAGTCTGGTCACCCCTAGTGGTGCTGGAGAAAGACAGCTTATTCCCACCATACTAGAAGAGTTTGGATTATGCCAATGAGAAAGAAAAAGAATTGAAAAAGTGAAGTGAAAGGGAATAAAATTATTTTTGTTTGATTTTGTAGTCATTACCTCCTCCCTTGTATAGGTTAGAATCACAAGTTTTACATAGCAATTTAAGCTAGTATTAAACTCATATATAATCAGTCCTTAAAGTCTGTTAGCTAGTTTTATATTCGGAGAAAAGCAGTGAATTGGCAGCTTCCTGAAATGCATATACTTCCTATGAACTACCCAGACTGCTCTAAAAGCATCGTGTCATCAGTTTGGCCAGCTGACAAGGCATATGGCAAACTCTTTCATGATGCCTGTTATCTGTAATGATAGCTGTTTGTGTAGCTGTGCTATTCACTCAGTGAGAGTAGAACAGGAGTGCAGCAATTGCTACTAAGTCGAACAAACTACAAAAGGACAAAAAAAAAAAAAAAAAAAAAAAAAAAAGAAGACCAACATTTTAGAAATGCAAGAAAAAGAAAAGCAGCAGTCACCCAAGGGAGTTTCTATAGCAGCAGTAATCTGAAACACCCAGGCACGTTGCCAAGAGCTCCAGTAGGTTGTTAATCAAAACTTCCAAATCTCCTGCCAATCCAAGGCTCTCTTAGCATCAGAAGGGGAAGCTGTCACATAATGATGTGATACTTCAGTTACATAAAGAAATTTCTGATTTTTTTTTTTGTGAGGAATGTTCTTGTCCTAAGCAGATTCTTTTTCTTTTTTCAGCCTTTAAGAGAATCCTTCCTATTGGAGTTTCAATTGAAGTAATGCATTTTTAAACATTATTACATTTAATTTTTAATAAGCATACAGGATACTTTTGGATTCCCTAGAGAATATATTCTTTTTATTGGTTTCAATTAGGTGTTCCAGTAGTAAAACGCAAATCTTATAATTCTTCCTCAGAATGGCAAAAGGTAGTAGTAAGAAGATTAAGCAAGTGTCTGTGCAAAGCAGACACTTTAATTGCAATGTAAAATTTAAGTAAACTCTGTAAAAGTGCTCCAGTTATCTCTTTAGTTACCAGTAATATATGGCTTTGCTTCAGGCACTGCATGAACTAAAAGATAGCATCAGGCACTTCCTGTTCATCTGGATAGTTGATTTCTTAATATTATCACGCAGTAGGCATTTTTTCAGCTGACGCTGACAAATCCTGTTATCTAGGAGGTGTTTCTATTGCGTAATCTGAGCAATGGTGAAGGCAGCAGTGATTTCAGTCTTTTCCATCTTAATTTTCTGGGTGATGGTTTTCTCAGTTTGCTTAGAGGGAGCGGAGAGCATGGCAGGACTTAAAAGGAAAGTGTGCATTTTGGCGTGGTTTTCCATTCCTGCTGCTTGCCTGGCAAGCCCTTGGTGAACCCACTGAGGATGCTGAAGTGTGGCAGGAGGGAGGGCAGGAAGCAGAGGCAGTAACCGCTGGCCATTCACACCAGGAGTGTTCCGTGGCACCGTGTTGTTCCCTCTGCCAGTGGTGGGGTCAGTGCTAATTTACACAGTCCGGCACGTTTCAAGGAGAAATTCACTGTTGAGGAACGTCTGCGAGTACACGGGGATGCCAGTGAGCTTGGAGAGCTGTGGTTTTAAGCTGTGTTTTTATAGGAGCTGTGCTGCCATAGAAACTGAGAGACTATACGTAAGCTTTGTCTTTCTATGTAAATAGCCATAAGTGCCTTTAGCCTGCCTAAATCTTGGGAGAGAGAGAGATTTATGGGGCTTAGGAGAGGAGAAGTTCCCTCCCCCATGACCCTATTTCCCAAAAATACCATATGTCAACAGGATTCTTTTAAGGGAGCTGTTAAGAATATTAATGAAATAGAGCATCCTGTGGTTTTTGTAGGATAACCCATGTCAGTTGATTTGGAGAAAAGCTTTCATCAGTATAGTTTTCAGCCTGTCAGAATGGAGTTGAGAAATTTGACATGGAAGTATAATTCTGAGTATTGCTTTATGAGTCTCAAATTTTGTCGTGTATCTGCTGTTTAGCGCCCTGATCTTCTGCTTTAGCACAATTCCAGCTATTGAGAGTAGAGTCATTAATGCCATAAAGATCCCTGTATGACATGATAAATCAGCCTGTTATGGGCCAGAAGGCATGCTCAATAGCCTTAGGCAAAATAATTGTAAGGTAATAAACCCAAGAAGATGGTATGTATAAGCTGAAATACTTTCAATCCAGTAGGAACACTCTTTAACTCAGTAGTAGTTTGGCTTTTGTTTTGTTTACTACACTTACACTGTAGCTATGTAAGAAGTACACCGTCTTTTCTTTAATCACTGAGTAGTTTAGAGTGCTGAAGGAGCCTGGATATCTTAATAGAGACACTGGAGGAATAAAACCCAGACTAACAACTTCAGATTTCTTTGGAAATGAAACTTTACCCAAGGATCGATAAAATAATTCCACTGTTTTGCCTATCCATCAATTCTCCTGAAAGGTCATCTGTGCTTCTGTCAGACATGAGGTGGCTGTCAATGCAGGTAGGTGCAGGATGGCATTGATCTAGTTAGGTGATGTGACAGCTTTGAACATCATGAGTTTCAGTGCCAGCTGGAGACCCCAGGTAAATACTCAGAAGAGTGACTGCTCTTGAAAAGCTTGTGGCAGAGCATGTTTGGCTATGGATGGGTGTAGTGCTCTTAGTAATTGCAAACAAGATTAATTTCCCCGTTTGATTTGGACATTTTAAGCTGTCTGAAAACTGTGTATCTAGTTTGAGCTATGTCTGGGTGTCTTTTCCTGCCACTGGAAAAGTGATGATAGATCTTGTCTTAATGTGGCTAGATGAAATTACATTTATTGAATATCCCACTTGGATTGCTACTGAACTGAGTGTGATTTTATGTGCTTCAGGCCATCATAGCCCCCCCCCACCCCCGACAGGTGGAATGCACCTTCTTGTATTGCACTCTTGCTTCAATGAAGATGATCGAAAGATCAGTTTTTAAAAAGAAAACAGTATACTTGGATTGCAATTCAGTGTTCAGGACAGACCACAAATTGGAATTTTATACCCAAATCCATCAGTCATATGTGTAAGAGGCAGTCTAAATCATGCTTGTGATACTGGCAGTCTACTTGTAGAGCCATAAATTATTGATCTGCTTCCTGCAGATAGTTTGCCCTTTCTGACTTAGACTAAAATTATTTACTGCCTTGGTTTTTTTACAAATGCTTGTGTCACTCAGGCCTTGTTAAAAATAATAGAGACAAAGATTTCTTGAAGAGGTTTGAAAGATAGAAACTTTGTAAAAGAGTTCAGTTTCCTGCATGATACTGGTTTGATCAGTTTATACAGTCTTCGTTTCCACTTCTCTGTGGAAACATAAAAAAATAACTTGTACAGAAATCGGAAGTTTTTTGGATCCTTTTCACTGATTTTTCCTAGAAATCCAGTTATAAAATGATCAAGAAGCTGTTCTAAAATCTTATCCCTGAAAAAGGACTCTTCACTTTGCAGCAATGGGTTTAATGACAAAGGTGCTTCATAAAAAAACCTGTTTTAATAAAATGCAGTAACCCCTGTGAACTTCAAGTGTGCCTTAAATTCCTGCACTATTTTTTTTTAATTTACTTTTAATCTGGCAGAAACTGATGGTTTGATTTTCAATTTTAAAAAGCTGTTCATTTTATGAGATGTGTAATGAGTTACAGATGTAAATTTGATCTAGGAAATGTACAAGAATTTTCTACTGCAATTGGTCCCCTGGCATTGTGCCCCAGAATGGAGATAAACAAGTACATATAGGCTGAATGAAAAAATGTCCCTTGGTTATCTAACGGGGTGTGGTTTTAATGTCACGATTATTGCAGACCCTTGAAAGGGCACTCTTACACACATTGGGCCACTTTGAGAAGGGAATGTGAGAAGGACTGACACGTCACTAGGAATCAGCCGTTTCTCTCACAGGTGTTTACAGCTCTTCCCTGAGGATAGCAGAAACAAGAGTATCACCATAATCCTTGGCTATGGGAAAACTGACTTTTGTTCTGAGACCCACAAAACATACCATTGTGTTGCACATTTCAGCTGGACTTCTATTCCCATAATTTTTACTAACAACAAAATGAGCCTCTTCTCAGAATTGTGTTTAATACACTATTTCTATTTTTCACATTCAGCCCACATGGTGTTATGCCTGAATAAAAGCAGATTGGCTTCCTTTTTTATTCAGACACTCTGGCTAACCCTCATATACATAAAAGAACTGCATCAAAGTTACCACCCACTGAACATACACTTTTTTTTTTTTCATGGATTGGGTCCAATCCCTTTTTAAAGAAGCTGTTAAAGGGATTGGGTAGCTTCTTTGCATGTTACGCAGATTCTTCCCACTTCATGGATTCAGCAACAGCTATTGTTGGGACCTAAAGAAGCCATTTTCCTACCAATTCAAGTGAAATATTAGTCCTGCTCCATAATAAGCTTAGTGAGTATTTACTGGATACTGAGGTAGTAAAGAACCACTAGAGATCTTGAGTGGAATATAAATAGATTACCTTTTACAGGGTCTCAATGAGAGGAAGCTGAGAAATATGTCAGCTGTTTAATTATTAACATTCAGTATAAATCAATAGCAAAATAGGCTTTGATGGTGATCTTCAAAAGGGTTTTAATCATTACTTCCTTCACACACAGAAAGTAAGTCTGAGCACTGGGGGTTTAGCCTGTGTATCTCTTAACTGTACTGGAAGGCTACCACTGTGGTGTTGCAGTGACTTTAATAGCAATAATCAAGATAGCAGCATGATTTAAACATATTGGCATTTGGGACTATTGCTACCACAGGCATACCTGGTAATTCTTGAAGTACAAAGGACAGACTAAAGTCAACAAAATTCACTTAAATCCCATTGAAGTTAATTAAGTTTTGTGATAGGACTGTAGATTTTGGGCCCATGTGATGCACGTGCATGGCAGAGTGGAATCAAAAGGTCTATGATTTTCCTTTAGTGTGGTGTCCCTGCCACCTGACAGGATACTGATGAGCACACTGGGTCCTGGGGAAAAGGACAGCTGTGGAGCCCAATTTCTTCACGAGCCCACTTTCACAGTTTGAATTTGTACACTTCATTTTGCATTTTATTTGATAATACAGAAAGATACGGTATGTAAGCCCCTGGGGACTGTGTTCCCTAGTCTACATAGAAAAGTTACTTTAAGTGAGGTTGGGAGGAGGTGTGGGATGCAAAGCAGGGTGGGGCAGGGGTAGAACAGTTTAATGCAGGTGCAAGTGACTTAGAGAGAAAAGAATAATTTTACAGTAGAAAGTACAGAGCTGCTAAATGTTCTAAGTCTTCAAGTCTTGCTGTAAAGTGTTTGAGAGCCACAGCTTCCTGATGGATTCCCTATAGCTATCCAAAATAGGATCTTCCGCTATTCCTGCAGAAAGTCCCCACTCCCTCATTCCATATTTCTGCTTTTTCAACTAAATTCATGTCCTCCCACCTTCCGGCTGCTCTAACTCTGTCTTGCTTGCCCTGCTTCTCATCCCTAATGTACAAACTGTACTCATACCGAGTTGCGAATGCTCCAGAACTGCCTCCGCCTCTAAACGCTTCTCTTACAACCTGTACGTGTCCTTGCACACTCCTTCACCTCAACATCCCTTATCTGCAAGATCTTGGAAGCTTGGAAGATGAACCTAGGGCTGCAGCTGCATCTATGCTTCCAATATACTCAGCTTCTCTGCAGTCATAGCTAGTCTCTGATCTCTTGTGTGCTGCCAAGGTGCTCGGCCATGCAGGCTCCCAGGATGGAGGGAAGCTGCACTGCTTGTGCTGTGACCTGGCTGTCAGAAGAGCTCTGGTAGAAAGGCACTCTGTGTGGGCTGAGCTCCAGCTCTGTGCTCCTCCCTTTGTCACCTTACCCTGCAGGAGCATCCTACAGTCAGGTGGTAGGCTGCCATGGGAATTCTGCTTTGTATATGGAGGCTTTTGTGGAAAAAAGTGAGGCAGAGAACAGCTGGGGAGAGTAGGAGCTGATGTCTGTGAACTGCATTGGCTAGTCCAAATGCAGCTGGATTGGATGACTGGATTTCATGTCCAGTCACTGGGTGACTGGATTTCCTTTCAGTGTCACCCAGTGACTTGAGGGTGGCCTCACTGCTGAAGTCATTAGGCCATCTGGGTTGTCCCATGGGTCATGTCAAAACATTTATCACTCACTATGTTTTCTGATTTCTTGGGGGCAGGTTTTGTGGGTTTTGTTTTTTTGTTTTTTGGTGGGGTTTTTTGGTTTTTTTGTTAGTTTGTTTGTTTTGTTTTGTTTTGGAGTTTTTTGTGGTTTTTTGTGGGGTTTTTTTGGGTTTTTTTGTTTGTTTGTTTTTTGTTTGTTTGTTTTTTGTTTGTTTGTTTGTTTTTTTGTTTTGTTTTGTTTGTTTTTGTTGGTTTTTTTTTTAATGATGAAGCCTAAACTGAACCGGTATATGTGACTTTTCATACAGTCAATTTCACTACCTTTGCAATTTTGACAGATACTATTTAAGCTATAGCTTATGTTACTTTTTTAACCATACTTTGAACCGTGTGCTTCATACCACAAGTGAAATTTGCTCAGCAAGTGTGCTTCACTTTAGTTGTTTTCTGGTATACTGATACTGGTTGTAGGAAAAGGTTTTTTTCTTCTTGTTAGCAAACTTCTAACAGCCACACTAAAAATGTCACATTGCATTATTTTATTCCTTCCTTTACCTCCCTCATCACATCCTTTTGCAGTGCCTCCTTCAATTAAACAGATAAGTAGACCTTTTCCACTGCTCACGCCAACATATATTGCATGGTGTGGGGTTAATAGTTCACACTTGCTGCTGCTTTTCTGCCTATTGCCAAGTCAATATAAGCTTGTTCAGACTCTGTTCAGTCCCTGTAGCTTCAGAATTTGAGCTCTATGTGCCTGCCTCTTGGATGAGCGAAGTGCTTCTGCCAGGATGACAAAATTTCAGACACTGAGCCATCCAGATCATCTTACCATAATCTCACAATAATAAATCTTTGAGAGAAACATTCTCTTCTAGAAGTCCTGCTAATGTACACTGTGTTCGCTGAGGAAAATGGCTTAGAGCTATGAATCATTTCATTAGAGCTGTATAATTTTTCCACAAGGGAGATTCAGAGAATTATTGATCCAGAATACCATCAAATGAAATCAAGTCCCTTTATTTTTCTTATCATTATCTTAAATTTCACTGTTCAAAAATATATTTTTCAGTAATTCCATTCTTAAAGTTATGCTAGAAAGAAATTTATCCTTTCAATTTCCTGCCCTTTGGCTTTTCCTTTCAGGTATTTTTTATTACAAATAATGTCATATTTTAGTTCAACTTATTTATAGGATATTATTATGCTGATAGTTACACAGTGTTTTTTCAATCCCACAGTGGGTCGGTAGAATGACAAAGCTCAGTAGCAAGTCATCTGGGAAGACATGTTACTTGTAACCCTCCAAATTAATGAAACAAATCCACAGGTAATTTTGCTTTTGAAGTTGTTTTTCCTAAATCATACTTTGGAGAAAAGTAGCGTAGTGACTTGCTGCACAGGTAGTTTTTCATTTTGTATCATTTGATCAGGAAGCTCATTTTGCTGAAAGGCTTCATAAATACTATCCAATGCATTAATTAGCTGAATCAGTGAAAGCTGGTAAAGTTCCATCTGCAAAGGATTGGCATAACAATTATATTACCCCAAGTATAGCCAAGCAGATCCTGAACCGTGTAATACAAATGACCAAGACCAGTTCATGGAATGGTAAAAGTTCTTGGTTTTCAATAAAAGATTGGTAATGGAACAGTAATTCAGAACTTAAGATTATGGCATTTAAATTAACCATCACATTTATGGAAAAGAACCATTTTTAAATCCTCAAATACTTAAGAATCTGTGACTCAGTCAATTGCTATCTGAATCATTTTGTATCCTGAAACAGTAAAACTTTAGGAAAATTGTGCAATTTTAGAAGAAAAATGCAAGCAAAAATCTTAAAGTAAGTTCTTCTCAGTGGAATGTACACTTTGTGCCCTGCTACAAAAACTTTTTCTTTAAGTAAGGAAAGTTTTTGCTTTGAGGATGCCCTGTTTCTTTTTTTCAGCAGATCTGTAAAATTACTTTCATGAGTTACATCTTCAGAGGTGTTTTCTGATATTCAGGGCACCATATTGTTTAGTGAACATGTTTTTATTCTGGTCAAATTAGTAATTTTTTGCCTGATTTTTTTTGTTCTTCTCTTTGTCCATTCCAACTCTATTTCTGGAGTCTGTAGGAGTGTGAAAAAGGTGTCATTTTCCTTGGCAATCACCAGCATTGCACTGGCATTATTAAATTTCTATCAGTTTTTGTGACTGAAGTTCTGGCATACTGCTATGGCTATTAAAATAGGATTGATTAATACGCTTTTCATTTTCGTATACTTGTGAACAGACTTACCTCCTAGCCCAGACCTTTATTTGTCCTTTTTATAGCTGATGCTAAACTAGTTACAGCTTGATTAATCCAGTAGTTGTGTTCAAATCAGAAAACAGAAAATAAAATTGGGTATTTTATTTAACTTGAGCTGAAGGCTAAGAATTTTGTCAGAGCTACTTGCTTAGGGTGTCTCTATAGGCATCAGTGAGAAAAGGACAGTCACAACGTATAGTATGTTTCTTCCCATTTAAGATACTTGCACAATTTAGAGGGTACAGAGATTGCTGTTTCTCTCCATTTTCTGCTGAGTGAAGCTTAGACTGAATGCTAGCCTCCAAGGTTTCTGATACCAATACAAGCTGTATTTCCACATTTCTTTCGAGTGTGCAAGACTGAATTGTAGAATATCATGGGCTTCATCGACTGACCAAGAGTTGCATATGTTGTTGCTTCTGGAGATGAAGTAACGCAGATACATTGAGAACAATTGATTAACAGGTTCAGTTTCAGAAGCAGCTTCATAAAGGCCTTGCCCCATAAGTCTACTCTTGTAAATAGTATCCACCTGGAGCCTTTTCCCACCTTTTAGTTAAATGTCATTCCCTGTAGTAACACTGGCTGCAGTTTTTATGGTTTTCTCTGAAATGCCTAGTACATTTTTTTTAGTACTGAGAACTATTAATAGCAGGTGTTGGAGGTAGGAGAGTAGGGCTATCAGCACTGGCAGGTGGTCAAAGATGTTCTTTCATTCTGTGCTGTGGAAACAAATGATTTCTGTCCCCTTGGTTGTAGCAGGGTTGTCTCTCTCTGCCGCCAAATAAAACGTTCATGGCTCCACTCGCACATGGTTGACACATTTGCTTTAGGCAGGTGCTTTGTCCTTTTGTAATTGTTAGGTCTTGGGATGCTTAAAACATTGCCTGTAGAACCCATTTCACCTACTGGCACCTAAATTTAGGCTTCCCAGTTGTGAATATACAAGTCTGTGCTTAGAAAACTGATATCATTTGCCTGTCCAAAAGAGCTGCACAAAGGCATGTCTAAATTCATGAGCAGGGAACTGGTATTTGCTATGCTGCGAGGAAGCTTTTGTCTTATTTTTGCTGGTCAGATGCACAGGAGGCTAAGCAGGCTGAGAATGTTAATTGTATTTTAACATAGCTGGGACTATAATAAAAATTATCACTTCTTGCATGTTTTCTTCTTGCATTTAATTTTCTATGGACTTGAATGATTTAGTTTCATTTGCTATTTTTAAAATATTTGGAAATCCTTCTCTGGCTATCTCATGTATGTGGACATTCATATCTTTTTGTCCAGTAGTTAAACATTTGGGGTTTTTTGGGGGTTTTTTTGCAAAGTACATTTTAAACCTCTCATTTTGTCTTCTTTATTTGTATTTGTTGTAAGAATCATATTAGAATAATTTGCATCAGTACGTTTCTGTGTGCCCTCAATATCTGACATATGTGAACTATGGACTCTGTAAATAGCTCTGTAAATAAATACTTTCATAGTGTGCCCACTTAAAAGCAAAGTTTAATGCTGATTTTTTAAATTTTCTTTAAGATGCAGTAGATAGTACCACGTTTCTTAAAATTTTTGACCAAAACATTTAAATCTCTTTTTCTTTTAATACTTTATATAAATGTCTCGTTTAGGCATGGAGGCATGATGTGTTTTTCTGTGATCTGAATACATGGACTTCTTACATGTCCCTACATGGACATAATTGATAATGCACGAATACCAATTGACTTTCTGAATAAGAGGATCTTGGAAATGCTTTATCAACTTAATCCACCAAGGAAATAGGTACATAAATATATATATGATCACAAAAATTATGCACATTCACAGAGACATAATCCTCTATATCTACATATTTGCACACACGTGCAAATACAGAATTGCAGAAATTGTATGAAAATAGAAGAAAAAAATAGTTCCTAATCAGGAAAAAACACGTTTAAGATGACATTAGGAGCAGAGAGAGATCTTAAGTGCTAGGAATATATATGTCATATGTTTTCTACTAACTTAAAAAAAAATTGGGAACGAATACCACTAATTCCATGGTTTCAGAATGTATTGATAACCAGATATGCAATAAATATCTTTCACTCATTAAGTATTTGTTACTAGCATTTACAGAGCAGTTTTAGTAGTGACTGGTCCTATGTGTACTAGCCACTAGAGGGGGGATGAGACACATCTTTTGTCATGAAGCTTTGCAGATAGTTGGTGGCAGAAGTCTTGAAATTCTGCAAAATCGTCTTCATTTTTATCCTCTGTAGAATATGGTCTTATGATTAGCCAGTCATTTGAAGTCTTCTCATTTTGTGTACTCAGCATGTAATCCTCCTTTCAGATCCACAGAATCACAGAACAAGTTAGGTGGGGAAGGACCTTTGGTCATCTGCAAAGATAGCAGCGATTTCCAGTCTTAAGCAGGTAGGTCAGTGCTTTGTACAGGCAGGTTCTAAGGGTCTCCAAGAACAGAGATTCAACAGCCATTCTAAGCAAACCTGATCCAGAATTTGGCCACTAATGTCCATGGTTTATTTTGTTTCTCTGAAATTTAATTGAAATGTCCTTTGTCACAGCTTGCCTTGCAACCTTAGGTTGAGCACCACCGAGGAGACTCTCCGTCTCCTCTGCACCTTCCCTCTGATTAGTTGAATACTCTTGTAATATCTGTCCACCCACAGCCTTTTCCACCTGATACTGAGGAAACCAGTTCTGCAGAGTCGGCTGATATGTCATCTACTCCAGACCCTTAGTCACTGTGGTAGCTCTCTGCTGGACTTGACCTGGTATATCGGTGTATTTCTGGGAAGCCCAGAGCCACACTTATTTCTCAGAGAGTGGTTTTACAAGTGCCAAACAGAAAGAACCATTTTCCTGAACCTGCAGGCTATGCTTGTTCCTATAGCCCAGTAAGCAAATTTTCATATCTCTCTTCAATTCAGTATCTCTATTACTTTCTGTTTGATCCTTATTCTTCTCCAAGTCTTTGAGCCCATCCTGGCTTCCACTCCTGGCTTTTTTCATGTTTCACTTCTCTACCTTACATCCTCTCTGCCTGTGTCCATATTCCTCTCCCCACTATCTTCCTGCGCTCTTTTCCATATCAAGCGAAGAACATCCATCATTGTATATAAATGTTTCACATACACTGGAGATCTTAGATGTCAACAAGGAGTAAGAGGCATTTCAAACATATGAAAAATAGTCATTCAAAGTTCTTGCATACTAACACATTTTTTCTTGAAAATAAAGGCTTCCATTGACTGCCCTTGGTGGTAGTTGCAAGCACACTGCTGTTGGAAATGGAGATGGAGTACAACTGCAGAGATTGGATTTTAACATATTTTGCATGAAACTGCTTACTGGTTTTCCAGCTCTTGATTCTCTGTTCTCAATGCGATGCATAGTGTGCTGTCAGACAAATGGGATTTATTCTTTCAAGTCATATATGGAATGGATTTATATGGATTTATAGGTTTATATATGGTTCATATGGAATAGAGCAAAAAGATTGCTGAAGTGAATGAAATGTTTCTGAGGCATTGAGATGCACGTAGTGTTATCACAGGATTTACTTTCATTTTTTTTCTCTACAGAATTCCACTTATTTTCATGGCCACAGGTGAAGTGACATTTTCCCTACTTTCCACACTCTGTAAGCAAGCAGAAAATATATTTCCAGGAAGAATGAGATCTGCTTAGGGCATAGCTTTAAGCAAATGGAAGACTTCTCTGAATAGCATGCATAAAGGCATGTGAAAATGCTGTTATTTGAACAAAATCTCTAAATATACTTGCAAAAATTATTAATACTACAAATTATCATTGTCACATTCCATTAGAGGATTTCAGTAATTCTGGCACAGTTTTAAGGATCTCAGATGAATCTTTTAATGTACCTCTCACCTCACAGACTGCAGCATCAAGTCCTGAGCCTGGCTCTTGGAGTAGAAACATTATGTAAATTTACCCCTATAGTTTCAAGAAGAGAGAAGGCAAGGAATACAGGCAACTGAAATTACCTATGTAAGTGGTTTAAAAATCCTTTCTAAAAGTGAAAATAAAATATGTGATTGCAGTGATGCAGCACAAAAGTAAATTTTGTCAAATAGAACCTAGTCACTGTAATGAGAAGGAGTCTAAGTGAACTGTATGAACCTGGGGTATGATCACTGTGGAAGTTCATGGAAGTTTACTCTGGATGTTAATGTAGGAGAGAAGTGAGAAAAAGAATGCTAAATTAAGAAAAAAAAAAAAAAAAAAAAAAAAAAAGTTACTAGACAGTCCACTTGATAGGCTAAGCCAGGAATTTCCTTCTTCCAATATCTGACAGGATTCAGAATTAAGTCATTTGTCTTTCCTTCTTATGTTTGAAATAAGAAGGAAATACGGAATAAGACAACAGGATTCTTCATGTATTTGTGAGGGTTCAAGAGTAGGTGTTGACCCTCATAAAACAGAGACTTTCTTTCAGTGGGTACAACGGCTGTATTAGTGCTGCAGTCTGCAACCCAGAGCTCTGGACACTGTTACAAAATAAAAAGTAGGTATACGAATGGAATTAAGTGGCATCTTTGTTCAGGTACATGAAATTTGACTATGTGGAGTATAAGGAAGAAAAAAAACTCTGCAGGTAACTCTGAGTAAATGTACTTTTCAGCAAAAATAGCTGTGAGAGCTAACTTACGTGATAACACAAGTCTGCTGCAAAACTGCCATATTGCTAGCACATTATCATTTGTAGTCATTATTCTTTCTACAGACATTCCTAAGTCAGAAGACACCAAGTTGAGTGGGTGGCTGACACACCCAGGGGATGGGATGCCATCCTTAGGGACATGGACAGGATCATGTGGGCCCAAGTGAACCTCGTGAGGTTCAGCAAGGCCAAGTGCAAGGTGCTGCACCTGGATCGGTGCAATCCCCAGTCTCAGTACAGGCTGGGGTATGAGAAGATGGAGAGCAGCTCTGCTGAGAAGGACTTGGGGTTGCTGGGGACTGGAATGGACACGAGCTGGCAATGAGTTCCTGGAGCCCAGAAAGCCAATGGTGTCCTGGGCTGCATCAGAAGTGTGACCAGCAGGTCAAAGGAGACCATTCTGCCTCCACTCTTGTGAGACCCCACCTGCAGTACTATGTCCAGCTCTGGGATCTGCAGCGAGAGAAGGGTGTGGACCTGCTGGAGCAAGTTTAGAAGAGGGACCCAGGGAAGGGCAGAGGGCTGGATCACCTCTCCTGTGAGGGCAGGCTGAGAGAGTTGGGGCTGTTCAGCCTGGAGAAGAAGAGGCTTCAGGAAGACCTTATAGCAGCCTTCCACTACCTAAAGGGACGCTACAAGAAAGATGGAGGCTACTCCTATTTAGTAGCACCTGTAGAAACAGGATAAGGGATAATGATTTTAACCTAGAAGAGGGTAGATTTAGACTAAATTTCAGGAAGTAGATTTTTACAGTGGCAATGATGAAACACTGGAACGAGTAGCCCAGAGAAGTGGTAGGTGTACCATCCCTGGAAATATTTAAGCTCAGGTTCGGTGGGGCTCTGGGCAACCAGATCTAGTTCAGGATCTCCCTGCTTGCTGCAGAGGGGTTGGACTAGATCACCTTTAGAGAATCCTTCCAACCCAAACTATTCTATCATTCTATGTTGCTGTTGTTATTATGAAGTAGGCATGAAGTTAACTCACGTCACCCATGTGAGCAGTCTGAGCTCTTCACCTGGGGCTATATTTACTTCTCAGTCCACCACATCAATTTGTACCGTGCAACCCACAAGCCCACCTAAAGTACAAGTCTGAGCTGTTAAGTTTTTGAGGGTTTTTTTTTATTTTTACATAAATAGATTTCTGTTGAAAAACTGATGGTTTCTTTACCCTTATAAGATCTATAATATCTTTCATTTCAAAAAACCTAAGTGTGCACACAGTAATGTCTCTTCTCATAAAAGTCTCAAGGTTATAGGTCAGGAAAGCATTCACACATCCCTGTTCAAAAAGAAGGGAAGTGGTTGAGGACATCCTGTAAAGAATCTGTTATCTTAAGGCTGTGTTGCTTTTGCATCTTATAAGAATGATGGCTCAATACTTCTGCTTTTCAAAATGTAGTTGTCATCCCTTTTTATAGAGGGCAAAATTGGAGCAGATAGATGAGAAGCAATTTGCAAAGTCATATAAAATAAGACCTTCACAAAAATAGTCTATTAACCCAAATTGTGTCAATTCCATTATTCTAGTTTAACAACTAAATACATATCCTCTTTTAAAAGGCATTAAACTTGCATGGTTTTGGTTTTTTAATATATCTTTTAAAATTTTATTTGTGATATAATCCTAAACTTCTGTCCTGGTTGTGCTGGGATACAGTTAAATATCTTCCTAGAAAACAAGTTACTCTTTTTTTTCTCACTGGTAAGTGTTGTAAGTATGTTCTTTTTTTGGATATACTAGTAAGTATGCTCAGTAATCTTGGAGAGATAGGCAAGGAGTAATATTGGGCATTGCTAGGCTGCACCTGCCTAACACTTCATGAGAGATGTACAGTGATTGAAAGTGGGTTCAGGTTTATGATGTTATACTTAAAAACTTAATGCTGGGGAGAAACCCAGAGACATCTTGAACTAACAAGGTGTTCTAGCTGGCAGTCCTGTATTCTAAAGATCTTTCCTTTTGTCTTACATCTGCTGTTTACATAGAACATCTGATTTAAAAATTCTGCACTATTGGGCTTGTGTTGACTACAGTGCAAAAATTTTTACACAGAAAAAACCCACCCTTTGTCACATACAGCTCTCAACTATTTTAGGTCAAAACCTCAGTTGTTATAAATCAAGATCAAGTTGTAGAAATGTCTAATGGATGCCTTGAATTTTGTCTCATGAGTGTTTTTCATGTGTTAATCAAAGTACAGTATGCAGCTATTTTGCTCATATATTTTACTAGTTCCTCTAGCACTGTAACAGTGATACGAGAACAGAAACCACTCATCAAAGTGGTATTTCTATTAAAAAGCTGTCCAGATTTCTGCTGTTTACCACTGTAAGTAATAAAGATATCAAAGACTTACAGTGAATATAGCATTAAGGTTCAATAAAGAAGTTGTAACAATTTTTGAGAACCTTATTTCTGGCAAGCCGAGATTGTATTTGCTGTCTACCATGCCAAGTCTTTTGTTCAGTAACAATCTATTGCCCAAGGAAAAGATGAGCAAAATCCATTCATACTGAGGATCAGGTACTGAAATATTGCACATTTAAGGTAGCTGAATGTCTTGGAGGTGAGAATCTGTAATTCCTAGTAGAAATGATCTCTCTTTTCCCAGTGTGGGAAGGCATTCCAACTGGGTCCCAGCATCCTGCTGGCAAAGACCAAGAATGTGTCTTTCCTCCTGCCCTGTTTTGCTTCTTAACTTCCCCTCTGAATCACTCCCTAAAAAACATGTGGCCAAGACTGATCCCTTGATTGGCACAGATTCTCTTTTGTTACCATACTCAACCCTCATATTCAATTCAGGGCTGTTTATTCAGCTTGTTATTTCATCTTGAGAGTTTCCTGAAATAGCCTTGGAGAAGAAATTAAAATCTGGAATGGCTTTTTGCAGTGTGGAAAGTAATGGATATTAAAAGCTGACTGACAGGGTGCTTTCCTGCCTGTTGTCAAAAGGAAATAGAAATTAAATTTAGCAGAGTTCATGAGTATTGCTACACTAAGGAGCTCTCAATCAGTAGTAAAGTAGATAGAAACTGTCATCCCCATTTGCAACAGAAGCTGCAATTTGATGATACAAATTGGCTTTCAGCCTGCCCTCCTCGAACCAGTCTAGTCCTAGTCAGATTCATGTGCCATTGCACACATAATAACACAGTTGCATTTAAAGATTTTCAGAGTTTCACTCAGACTTCCATGGTTTAGTATATAATATTATTTTCCCTGCTTCAAACTAAACTAGTTTCATTACATACTTAAGGTTTAGCTCAGCAGTACTAAAATGCTGGTCTTTCTGGTGGTGAAAGAAGTTTACTGAACCATTTAAAATTCTGATACGATAAAGCATGCAGTTTTCCCAGTTACTGCACCTTCTGTACTAAGTCACAGGTATATCCATAAGGATGGCATTCAGATTTTCTTTCCGCATCATGAGCATTGAGCTCCTCATAATTTGTCCTGATAGCTGATGTTCCTAAATGAGAAAAACTTTCTTTTACTTATTTAATGTTCAGAAATAATTCTGTAAGTGAGAAATGTATTTACTGAGGGAGCATATCAACTTGAAATAATGCATGGAAGAACTTGTGAACACATTTGTGATAATTTGGAGAAGGTAAAATAGGCAATTTGTCTCCCAGATACTGCTAAGTGAAATGGAATTAGATCCTTTAGGCTACATCTCCATGGTGATTGTAAATATAAAGTTGGCTATGATTTTAAAAAGAAATTAAAGCTTTTGGGTTGCTTAACTCACACATTTTATGAAGAGATTTCTAGGCTAGATTATCAACTTTTTAACAGACATGCTTACTTTATTTTGGATTTTTCCGTTGTTCATTGTATGACATCCTGATGCAAAACTATAGCATTTGGAATTAAATGATGCTTATTTCAGCATCCTAATTTCTTTCTCTAGAAGCACTTTCAAGTACTTACGCTCTGTGCTAACATTCAGCAGCAGCTTGCTCTGTTTGTTCTGTGGCAATGTGAGATTAAAAAGCGGCTTTGCAAGCAGCTACCCCAGTAGATTAAAGGCAAATGATCCCATTTTCTGATGAAGTTTGGGTCATGTTGAAAAAGTGAACTCTTAATACCTGTTATAAAAGCATTTAATTTGATTTAAAAGGCAGCAAACAGAAGTAGTGCCTTTTCTTGTTTCTCCAGGTGGGCTCAGTTCCTGCTTCTGAACAGTGCTGTAAAGAATGACCTGAAGCCCAGACTAACTGATTCAGTAAAGCAGAAAAGTTTCATTACTGGCCTGAGCTTCTGTGGCAGCTCTGTGCTGGCATTTGATCATTGGACTGTAGTGATTCAATCATTCCACACAGCTAATTTAGTGTGTTTCTTTATTCACATCACAGGAGATTAAGTGAAAGTCTTGACCAGTGCCTGGCTGCATAGTCAGACTGAACTAATCTGTGTTCCTGCATGCAGAGAATGAGGTCCTGGCGTGTGATCAACCTTGTTAGCAACCACAGGGAAGTTCTCAACGTAACCTGAAAGTCAGGAATTTTGGGGATGGAAAGAGCAAGCAATTATATTTAAAGTACCTAATATTACAGGTTTCAGTATGGTAGTACAGCTGCCAAATTACTTTCCTAAACAGTCTTATGTTTATACTATTAATAGTAAAGGGAGAAAAATACTCCTGTACTGCTTTCTCACACTTCTGTAAATTCTTTAGAGCTGTTGGAAATGTCTGTTTTGCAGTTGATGTATTGCAGGCAGCAATGTTGCAGAGAGTTCTAGGGCAGATTTTGTGGTGACAGGTCAGGTGAAATCCTTTGCCATGCGCTAGTGTGTCACTACTGTGATACTCAGTGGTTCTTAACTGAGGATGGAGTGGCACTCTGTGCAAATGTGATCATAAATATTTCAAGACCCACTAAAAAGCCCAGCAGAAAACAGAGCTATTCTAAAAGTGAGAACTTTGATCTTTAGCAAGTCTTTGCATCTTCCCTCTTCTGCGCTCATATTTCCAGCCTCGATGCTGTGTTTGGTGCATTTTGTCTTTAACATAATTTTTGCCTTTTCTTCTTTTATTTCCAGTTTCAGTCACATGTTTAATGTGGGGGTTTTTGTCCTTTACATATTTTTTTCCTATGCTTATAGCTGAAACTTAGTCACAGAGTGTGTAGACTCTTTCCTATGATCAGTCCCAAATATTTTATGAAACAGTCGTAATGAATTGTCCCTCATTTTCTCTTAACTGACTGCAAGAAATAAGAGCTAGGAAAGCAAAAATAACATCAATACTGACCTGTGGTTCTCTGATGAACCTTTGTGACCTAATTGTTGGTGGTGGACTTTGTCTCAATTCTTAAGTATTTTGGGTTTAAAATCTAACTGCCTCACCATGAATTTATAGTGGTATGTTCTTCAAACTAAGAACTATTCTTGTGATTCTTGACACGTTTGAAGGCAATTTGTTTGAATGATAGTTGCAGTCATATTTTATGTCTGGAAAATGCTTACATTTGAATCACTACTGTTGTAGGTTTTATTGTCTATAGCAACAAAAATAGAACAAACTTCACTTGATAAGGAGATCTGTATTAAAACTGTGTCATTGATCTCAGGAAAAAAGGTTATTGTTCCTAATAAAGGAGCTTGCAAGTAGTCTGGGAAGTATTTCATTAAGCACAGACCCAAAAGCTATTAATATTCTTTTGTCTTCCTTGACAGGCAAATTTTATCTCACAGCAAGTGCAGTGCTCTTCTTGAGCCTCTTTTATGGTGTGACTTCACTGTAATATTTGAAACATTTGAGAATTATGGGAATTTTTGCCATTTGTTCAGAAGTTTTACCTAGGCTCTAGCCAGTAATAGACTAAAAGATAATGAGAGAAACAAAATCTGTCCTGAGAATACTGACTTACATCATCTTATATAGAGAGGGGAAAATAAATATATCTTCTGTGGTCACTTAGCTATTTCACCTGTAATTCAAGCCTAAAAAAAGAACAGCTTTGGTAATTGGTTGATAAAATAGTTTAACAGAACATTTTAATGTATGTGTACTGTAACAGATTTGGATGGTAAATTGATTTTTCAAGACTACATTTATCAAAATATAGAAACATGGACAGATGTGGTATACACCAAAACCTTTAAAGCTGGAAACCCTATAAGGAGAGAATGATTAGAAATATGCTTTTTATCTCAGACTGCTAGTAACCATTCATAGGTGAATAAAATTTTCTGAAGCCACAAGATTAATATTGGATTACTTGTTTTTTCAAATGGTGAAGATGATTACATATTATTTATGAAGCAGCTGGCTCCTGAATTACTGGGTATAAACATTAAGAAAATACTCTATTCATACCGAAAAATCTGCATACTGTCATAATAACAATCTGGATAATAAGATTGCCATCCAAAATTTCAAATGAATGGATAGAAAACAATTATTTTGAAGTTGCTGAGCTGCACAGTAAGAGAGAATCCTGCTGAGGCAAACAAATGGTGAAGATCCTCTACAGAAAATTCATGTGGAATTCTCTTTTCCAACCACAAATCCAAGCAGCCAACAAAATGCTGTGAAAAGGACTTAGTATAAGCAGATTGAACCTATGTTCCTTCTTACTTCCTTCACTGTTCCAAATGAAAAGTTGGTTTTATTTATTGAATTTCTTCTTTGAGCGGTCTATGCCAAATAAACGCCATGAGGAAAAGATACACAGGGCACCAGTGTCTAGTAGGATTTCCCAGTCCGGCTTGGGCAGCAGGACTCAGCTACAGCGTCATGGCTGGTTCCTTACAGACCTGATGGGTAGGGTGATGTGTCTGTGTGCTGTGGAGGGGTTGCTGAACAGCACTCCTATCAGTCTTTCAGAACAGTAGTACTGAAGGTGAGGAAATGCCTGAAACTGGAAGGAGAAACTTCTTCAAACCATCCTGCATTTGAGGACCTGGATACTGGAACGATTGACAGATACTGAGGTTGTGCTCTTGACCTGAACCACACATCTGCCTTTCTCTGTGGACTGGCTCAAAGAGAGCTTGTAAAGATTAACTTATTAACTTAGGCACCAAAATCCAGTCGCCCTGTTTTTTCTTCTGTGAGGAATGTTTTCATAGCAATCTTGGAAATCAAAGTAGAAATTAGTCAGAGTAGATGAATGGATAATTTTTATCCACATGGTCATAAACCCCTCCAAAGAACACATGCTGCATAATGAAGCATGACTTCTTTTGCAAACTGTGTCTTGGCTGTTTCCCAATGCTTTGTATTTTATCTTTACATCCAACGCTTCTGTTTTTACAGGCCTGTAATTCTCATGGGACCTACAACAGTTGATGTCATGTGCACCAAACACCAGGCACAGTACCAAGGCCATGCCCCTTGTACTTCCTTGTTCCTCCATGTCTCAGAGTATTTCGAAGTGAAAGCAGTCATTTTTTCATGTTTGTAATGCTTCCAGAGAAGTCATCTGCCCTCCTGAAAATGTTCAAAAATTTGCATTTCACAAACTTTAGCATAACAGTCAATGCCCCTTCACAAGCTATGTGTTGTCACCAGCTTTCCAGAATGACACATTGCACCCATTTCACTGCTAAAACTTGTCAACAATGGCTTCTACTCTGTAATTATGCAGAGAATGAAGCAATTCACAAAACAGGCTGGTGCTAGGAGAGAGGGGACTATGTTATATGCCTCTGTGTGCTACATCTCCTGTGTTGGCTGAGTTCTTAGGGATCATGTTTAAGCAAAATCACTTGTCATGTGATTGTTAGGCATGTGCAGGGCTGATGGGGAGAGGCAATACAGAACGGCTTCCCAAGAGCTCATTAAAGTGGGCACCCAGTTTGCTTAACCAGTGGTTTTGGTGGGAGAAGGAATCAATAGTGACTGTCTATATTGGACTTTGCTACAGAAGAATAAACATTGAGGGCTACTGTGCCTGTGTTGCTGCATTGAGGAAAGATCTACCAGCAGATCACTGGTGGCATTTTTAAGCGACCAGTTAGGTGGAGAGCTGGGGCACTGTGATCCTTTGATGTTGTTATTGATTGACAAATTGTGAACACACTTTGGTCAGGTCAGTTTTGTAGTTAGCAAAATCTTACCTACCACAGTAGATCAAAGGGAAATATGTCTGTGCCATTACCGAAAATTTATGTTTTCTTAGTTAATGATTATATATTATTATATATTGTACTATTTTCTCTCAGCCAAACATATGCTGGCACGATCATAGCTGTTCAGCTTGCTGTGGTTTTTCTGAAGGGCTGATCTTTAGTCAAAACTTTTTATTTCCCGCAGAAATATTTACTACCTAATGCTTGGAAATACTTATCTCTAATGAAAAGGAAATATAGTGAGGTAATTAGCTGACAGTGAATGTATTTGCTGTCTGTTTAGAAAATTGTGCCTTATCAGTCAATAGGCTTGAGACACACTTTGGAGAGATAAGTGCCTGTGTTTAAATTATAGGAGGCTTCCTAAAGGTGACTTAGGGTATGTGAACACTGGCAAGCCTACCCCTCATTACTGCAATATTAATGTTTGCCATTTTCTTCCTTTATCAAACCCCACCATACTCTCAGAGGTGTACATGTACTGAGCACAATGATCGGTTTGCAGTAATGTTTTTTCCCCTCTCCATCTGTACTATCTTATATTTGTTGCTATAAGCAACAGTCCTTTGAATAGATGTATTTATAAAGGTTTAAAATAGGACAGATCAGAGCACACAATCTTTGTGACAGGCTATTTTTCTCTGTTTTCTCCACAAAAAAAGAAAAAGAAAAAGAAAAAAAAAAAAAGAAAAGAAAAAAAGAAAAAAAGAAAAAAAGAAAAGAAAAAAAAAAGGCCTGTGGGAAGATATGCTCCCTCACCTGGAATTACAGTATTCTTTGTTCCTCCAGAAGCCCAGAGTTTGTTTGCCTCTTCAAGGACAATCTTTTTAAAACTGGCGAAGGGAGAAGCCCGTGTGTCAAAACTGATTCAATGTGTCAGATGTGATCATCTGTTGCAGAGGTCTTTAGCCCTGCATTCTCAGCATCCATGTTGAAATGTGGGATGTGGGAAAGTTGGCTTTCTTTCTCAGGCTAAGCAAGTTGTCAGAATACTTGTCAGAATACTTAGAACTTCAAATTCAGATGGTATCAACGTAAGACCTCCTTCCATTTACATTTTAGGAAATAATTGATATATTCCTGAAATATTGAAGTTGACAAATGTGAATAAGCATTCAGTTTCATTGTTTCATTTAAAAAGGAATCAAAGAACAGCTGTTATTTTTACTAGTGGCTGTGTGGTTTCTTTTTTATTTTATTCAACTATTATACAGGAAAAACTAAATTTCTTAAAGCTTTTGAGGGGATTGTTTTGAAATTCCTTTGCTCTCCTCTTTCAGATGTGGACCACATGCTGCAAAAACAACAGTAGTTTTTATAATATGTTAAACCAACTGTGTTTATCTAGAGGACAATTTACTAGAAATTAGCATCCATCTCCTGACTGGAGATATAATTCAGGAGGAAATAAACATCTCAGTATATTCAGAAAAAAAAAACTTTACTGATTGTGTAAGGTGCAGGGAATGTGATTATTATGAAATATGTCCAGAAACTCTATTTATGAAATCATTATATATTTATATCTTTACCCTTTTGTTACTTTTTTTCAGATATTTTATTTCAACATGAGCAATACAAGCAAATATGATACTGAAATATTAAGATTCATAATTGCATCTTTAAAATAATTAAATTATCTTTTGAAACATTAATATATATGTAATTTTCTTTAACAGCTTGATTGCATAGAAGAGCTTTTATTTACTTTGTCACAGAAAGATAATTTGAGTTGAATTGGGCACATAGGTGTCAATCCAAAGTGCAAGAGAATCAAACTGTTAAAAAAATTCTAAGGGACTGTTAATCACCTTCATAAATGGTAAATTGCTCATTTTTATTGTGGTAGACTTTAAGTTTGTTCAGCCTTTGTAAAATGTTATGCTTATTCAATACAATGAAAAGAAATAGTGTAGTATTTCAAAACAGCTTTTAAAATGACTGTAAGGGACAATGAATTCAGCTATTTTTATTTCAGAGATTCTGTGTCTCAAAGAAGAGCTTAGATGAGAGATCACGCCATCTGTAATTGCTTCTTGTTTTATTTTGCAAGCAGCTAATCCTTATTCTGATATAGCAGCTTTTCTTTGTCATTCAGAGGAGTGCATATTTTGGACGATGCTTAGTCAAATCAAATCAGCAACTTGGCTGCTCCCCAGTCTTGTTCTTCAAAAAAGGTCATCTTTAAAAGTAAAAGAACCAGAATAAAGTCAACAATGAAGAAATAATAAAAGAGTTCAAACTAAACTGCATTTGGTGGGGTAGGAGTAGGGAGTGCCTACAGGTGCATTTGAGTTGTCAGGTCTAATAGGAAGGGGCTTGTGAGCAGCTGAGAGGAAGCTGAAGGTGGAAAAACTCATTACCACGTTGCTGCTGCTGGAACAGTATGTTTGAGTCATCTGTTAAAAATAGTGAGGCTAGAAAGACTTCAAAGTAAACTTTATCATAACATTCCTCTAATGAATGTCTCTGCTGTGGATGGAAGGGGAAGGGGGAGAGAGGTCTGCTTTTCAGTGGTCTGAGCTTCCATGTGAGGACTGGAGATGTGTGCAACTGAGTGAGCAGTTCCTGCCCAGGCAGCTGCCTCCTCTGCGAGGCCTTCTTGGAAGTTCAGGTTTTGGCACGTGAACAATGCTTAGGAAGTTTTCTTCCTTCCCTAGAGCATGTGGGTCAGTGGTTTGGTTTCTGAGGAAGTTAAGATTTGGTCATCTCCTTCTGTGTTGTTGATGAGTAGAGTGTATAGGTAGGGAAGTGTATATGCAGGGAAGGATTTTTACAGGAGTATATCGGACATATGCGGTACTTCCCAAAAAATGCACAGCTTGGGAAAAAATTTTCTCATTCCTTCTGCTTCTGTTCACATCTGAATTATGCTTTGGCCCATGAGCTTAAACAAAACATTTTCTGTTACCCTGCCGGGTTCTTCTAAGCATGGTGTCAATTTGAATTTTTAATGGCTTAGCATTTTCCTCTACAACTAATGGAGCTAGTCCAACATCAATATGATCATTTCTCCAACTGCAAAACTTACAGTCACCTGCTCAAGGACTAACATAAATTTTACCAGTGTGGACCTCAGATCTTAGATCTTCTTGCTGCACCTTGCGATACCGTGACAAACTATTTCGAACTAGCTCAAAAATACCTGCATAGTGCTGCAGTCTGGAGCAGTCTAGACAAAGCCAGTAGAATATTTCTCACAAGTTTTAGAAGTTTTGCACTTAAGAAGTCCTGAAAACAGTAGTTTACCCTAAACTGAGGTTATTTTCCATTGATAAATGATAGTATCAGCAAGTCTCTTACCTCCTGAGCTTAATTGTGTTTTCTTTGATTGCTTGATTGAATTCCTCTGTAATGTTCCATACTTCTTTTTCTTCCACCTCTCTCCCAAAGCCCTTTTTTGAGGGACTATTTTTAAGAGAGTTATCATCCAATGGCCAGTTCATCCCCCATTATTGCAGTCTCTAAAAAGAGGCAGTGAAAGCACAAAGCTTTCTCTCTCAGGGACATGATGCATCGTTCTCCGCACCAATATGGCAACATTAGACTGTGTATGAACTGGTAAAATAAGCAATGGGAGAGAATATTCCATGAAATGGGTTCAGATTGAGGTGGTTTAGTGTGTTTGACAAGGAAATGTTAGTATATGGGAGCAAATGTCATGCATGGGCAGCTGCAGAACTCAAAACAACCTTGCTTTGGGCAATACTGTTCCACATATGTATGCACTTTGGCTCTTTCTGGCTAAGTAGAGTTCTAGAAGTTGTAAAACTTTTTCATCCAGCCTCTGTTGGATAACAATTTGAGAGAGTTTCTCTGTCGATAAGTAAGCATTTCTAAAAGGCAAAATAGAGTTACTTTTCAATTGAAAAGATAGAGTGAGATGGAAGTTGGGAATCTGGCATTTGAACTATTGATTGTAGTATTCCTCAGCAAGAGAGGCAGTCAGCATGAAGCACTTAAAATATCTGATATTGCACTGTAGACTAGGACAGAGTAAAAAGGCTTTCCTGATTTTTCCCTGGTAATGTTTCCCATTTCTCCCAGAATTAAGCACAGTAAGGAATGAGCTGGTAGATAGGTGTTAATGTTGGTTCAGTTTAGGCCACCTGAACGGTATTTTTGTAAACCTATGCAGATCATCAGGGTACTTTAACAATAGTTAGAAGGTTAAGGAAGATTTCATCTCTTTTCCTACTGAAAGAATAAGAATTTGCCTATGTTCCCAGAGCAGAAACCTATATTGAGGTATATAATCTGGTTAATTTTCTTTAAAAATACCAAGAAACTGGGAAGGAGGGGTTGTAAAATGCTGGTTTTTTTCAGACATTCAAGTAGACCATCTTTCTGACAGTCATCTCAGTTGAAATCCAGTGGAACATAAACATTCAATCATATTTTGGTAGCTCTGAACATTTTATCCTTCTATTCTTGCATGTGCCTTTCTCAAATTTGAGTTTGGCATCTAGGCTTTGTGCACAGATGCCTAAGAGTTGGTAATTTTTTTTTACCTCTATCCTGAAAACCATGATCTATGCTGTAAGTAAAGTTAACATTATGAATTTCCATACCATCTTCTCAGGCTGGCCATTTATTGCACTACATGGAGCTTTAAAAATCAAAAGGTGGATACTCTTTCTGAAAATTGCCTAACTACTGTTTTGTGTATACTGAAAAGATATCCTGCAAACTAGACTTTCAAATACTAATTTGTTGTAATTATACAATATTTCCTGACTTTTTTGGGTGAAATTTATTTTAATCAGAAATGCACCATTATGCCATTATCTAAATGAAATCCTGTTTAACTCTCCAAGAGCAGTCCCTTGGTTGTGCCAAGCAAAATTATATCAAAATATCTGACAAGTTTTCCTACCGATCTAATTCAGTCCCAGCTGAATTCCATTTCTTATCCATCCCTTCATCTTGCAGTCAAAGTGAGCTCTGTTGAGGGAGCTCAGCTGCATCTGGTATTAAAGCATTTCCTGCTTCAGCAGCATTCCCCCTGCTTTAGCTGGCTTTTTTTCTCCTCATGTACTTATGCTGTGAATCAGGGCTTTGTTCCATTAATACATTGCCATCAGAAAAGACTCCTGATACTATTATGGTGCTGCTGTTTAATGCAGAGGTCACTGAAGTATGTGGGAATTCCAACCAATAACCTAAGACTTACTGTTCCAGGCATTGTGCACATATATATATATATATATAAAAAAAAACCCAAACAACAAACCATTCCCACTATGGAGAATTGTTAAAAGAAATGCAGTCATTAAATAAATGCTTAAAAAACTGTGATCCAGTCCCCCACCACCAAACCCATCACACACCTCCCTCAAAAGACAAAAATAAATGTGTATCTTACGAACACACAGACACACCAAGTGGTTCTGTGCAGCCCTCTGGATAGTTGAAGGGAGGTGAAATTAATCAGTAATTGTGTTGTAATCAGCGCAGTTAGGATTTCTGACCTCCTCTTGCATCTCTGGTACTCATAGAAAGTGAGTCATTGGCAAGCTAAACCATGCAGTTTATTTGCAGATTGTGAAAACATGAACAATTTGGGAAAGGAAAAAGAGAATTAATAATTCTCCTTCACTGCAGAACCCTCTGCTGGTGATAGAATGCAAGCTTCACTTGCATCTGAAGAGCTTGCTAACCTGAGGCTAAAGACACTGAGAAAACCAGGACTGTCCTATTGCAGCGGACTGTCACATCCCTACCCCTATCCATGCAGCCTTGCACAGGCAAAATTGCAATATGGTTATACCCAGACTTTATGTTTGGAGGCATTTTGAATTTGTGTATGTGCATGCAGCTAACTTAAAATACTAAAAGGCCAGTTAAAACGGAGTGAAAAGGACTCCTTTATAGCATTCAAACAGCTGTGATCTGGAGAAGTGCAGGTTGTGTAGATGCTCCATAGAATTTAATGTCATGAGAGCCCTATATGAAATTGAATTTTGGAGAAACAGTTTTAAACTGAGTGGTTAAAAAAGACAAACTGCTAATTTTTTGGTTCTTCAGGATTTTTTTTTAAAGTATATTGATATTCGAGTTGGGATATTCATAATTTCTTTCATATCTTATGATTGCTTTGAAAATTGTTTTAACTTTTTCAATATGCTTGTATGCAATAATTAAACATACGCAAATTCTTCTGATACTTTTTTTTTTTTTTTTGCTTTGGGAACAGCTCTACAAACACCATCCTCCTTGGTATTATATATCAGTCCCTCAGGTTTTGAGGAGTAATAGCTTCTGCTTCAATATTGCCAGTGAAACTGACTTCAATATTGTCAATGAAACTGTCAGTTATGGCATTTGACACATCAGTGAATTGGTTTCAAAACACGTATAATACCAGTTCAATTTTTTACATACAAAACCCTTTATTCACCAGGATTTCTGTATTCTAATGTTTAGGATCTCAACATACTGTGTGGTTTTCAACAGTTTTCTGCCCATCACAAGTTGAAACTTGTCAACTCTATATTTTTTGCCTTAAAATTGGAAAAAAAATATTGGGGGGAAATGTAGAAAAAACAGATTTTAATTTTGAGCAAATAAGAGGCAGGAAAGGTAACTGTTTGGATAGATGAGGTAGATTGGCTATAGGCCAGTAGTTAAAACCTCATGCATTACCTTAAGCTGGACCTTTGGGAACTGGTGTAGATCCGCCCTCCTATCAGTTCTATGACTTGGATCTTATTTGACCTTTCTGGTTTCAGTGTCTGTTGCAATGCAGTACTAAGATACACTGGAACTGCTGCAAAGCATCCTTTCTGATAATTATTCCTGAGGAAAAAATCATCCCAGTAAAAATGGTGGTTTTGTAGTGTTGACTGCAGATGATGGGGATGTAAGGAAACTGGTTATTGTTGCAATCAGCTCTGGTAAATCACACAGGTTACTATATAATTTTTTTTTTTTTTTTTTTTTTTTTTTTTTTTTTTTTTTTTTTTTTTTTTTTTTTTGGCTTGGCCAACTTTGACACACCATGCTTATTGATTCTGGGGCTCAATAAAAGTATTGTAAAATAGTAATTCTGAGCAATGTGTAGGAAGGCTCTTGTTTCAGTTCAGTAAGCAGGATATGGTATTGGTATCTGTGCTTCTCATCCTGATGTGGTTGTTTTGAAAGTTTTGGCAGAGGTTGTAATCAGCAGAGCAGTAGATGCATGCTAGATTCAGGCCTGGTTTAGAGGTTTGACTAAATTATTCATCTGGTACTGTAAAACTTCAGTTGTAAATATGCACTTACAGAAAGCCACAAAACATTCAGCCAAGTAACAGGACTAATTTTTACCAGCCTAGAAATGAAAACAAAATCAAGTGAAAGCAAATCATGGCAAAGATATTTGATGAAACTCTATTTTACCAAGTTCTTTTGTAATTGTAATAGCAATTTCTTTATAAAAGCAATTTGCAATGAATGCAAATTATGTGCAGTGATGTCATGATCTGATGTTTAGTACAAAGAGTGCATTAAAAATCTTTACCTGTGACTCATTCTGGTTGCAAATGCAAAATCAGGCTCAGAATTTTATTTCTTCAGGCCACTCAGAAAAAAAAATGCTTGGAAGCTGTTTAAAAACCCATCAAGTCATATTTTCTTGGACAGAAGGCCAGTAGTCATTGTAGTTGCATGCCAAATAAAGGCTTTTTTTTTTTTTTTTTTTTTTTTTTTTTTTTTTGGGGGGGGGGCGGGTGGGAGGTATTTTTTGTTTTGCTTCGTTTTCCTGTTAAAATTATTTTTAAATAACATCTATTATGTCTACTTCTTAAGAAAAAAATTTCCATTTTTAGTGCTGACATATTTTTAAGTACCTACTGAAGTAGTTTGACTGCTTGAGGCCAGAAGTCTAATTGAAATATGATTAATAAAATTAATCCAGCATTCAGAGTAGTGATTTGAATTTTCATGAAAATCTTTCCTTTCTTCAAGTCTCTAGACTTGACTCATCACTTTGTTTTTAACTTTTTGATAAGTGGAACTTCTGTGGAGAAGTCTATATGTCAGTTTAAATGAATGTTCCTCCCATATGAAGATTTCTTTGCAAATTACAGGCTGGGATTTATGCGTGGACACTCGAACCACTCAAGCCGTGCCTATAATGTGCCATAATGAGAAGTTTTGAGTGCCAGCATATTTAAGTGAAAGCTACCATTTAGTGATGGATTCTGCATGGCACTCAGATGCTAAACACCTAGACACGTGGTTTGTCAAGAAAGTCCTGAACACAAAATGTATTTACCAAAATCATGCAAATCTACAAATTTGATGTTTGTATTACAAATGGCTGCTGCAACAGAGAGTAATTCAAGTGCTGGAGAACTTAGATGCTGTATTGTTCTGGTATTTTGAGCTCAGTAACCTAGAATGAAAGCATCTCTGAACTGATGTCTTCTGTAATGTAGCAGACAGAAGCCAAGATTACCAAGCAACAGTTCAGCACGCAAAGGAACAAAGTGAACACATTCAGACATTCATCCAATATTATATAGAGACGCTGCCAAAGACATTAATTGCTTATTTTCTCAGTGTATATATTAATCACTTCCTCAAGAGTTTAAAAAAGAAATCTCTGAATTATACATCGCTGAATATGTTATTTTATAAATATTACTGCATTTTAAATGGAAGGACTTTAGAGACACAGAGTTAATAAAAAAAGAATTTGAAAAGTGAAAAGTAAATAAGTTCAAAATAGGAGAATTAATTTTTCTAGAGGGTTAGGGAGTATGTTTGTATAGGTTGGGAAAATTAAAATAGAAACAACTCTGTATTGGTCCAGAAAATTTGTTGAAAGGAATTTTTTCATATTGAGAATTGATTTTTCAGTCACAGTAGTTATTTAACTAAAAACTGGAAAAAGGCAAGGCCCACCTGAAGAAACAACCTGATGATATTCGGAGAATGGTTTTCCATCTTAAGGTTGTTATTTTCCATTATGCAAAGTTTACCAAGGGATCTGTCAAAAATACTATGGATATACTTAGGATACAGCCAGTTTTGTTACGAAGCCTTCATTAGGAATGTGAGTCATGCACCGTGTAGCACCCAGCATGTCATTGCAAGCTTAAACAATGAAAGTTTTTGTAGCATGTCATGAAGATTCAGCTATTGGGGGTATTTTCTGAATTCTGTGGGACTTCATTGAGATTGACTAGCCCAGAAACAATAAAAATTACCTATTTTTGTGATAACCTATTAACTAATTTTTCCTACGTTCCATGACCATTAAGTTAACGACTCTGATTTACATCTCATTTTAAGATTCTCCATTCAAAGACAGTGCTCTTTCAGAATCATAAAACTCTGATTCCTGGATACTTGACCATAGTTATGGTAAACAAGATAAAATACAGAATACCTAAAAAAGTTTCATCTTGCTTGCCTTAGAACTAGACCTTAACAAGAGCTTCATAAATCATAAGCTATTAAAACAATGGTAATGCCCCAAACTAAGAAAAGGACGACTCAGAAAAATTAAATATAAAAAGGGCTAATAATGTGCCAGAGAAAATTAATTGAAAATTGCTGATGGACTTTTTGAGCATTATTAGTTGAATTTAACAATGGTATAGCAAGATAGTTTTGGCTTCTTTATCTCTTAGTATGTGCATCCATCAGATTTTTCAAAGTTCTTTATATTTAAAGAATGTGAAAAAACCCTTAATGTTGTGCTATTAAATCATCTCTGCAGACTGTGTTGCATATACTGGCAGGCTGAAGAAGATAAATCCATCAAAAAATAAGAAACAGAAATGCATCGCTTCATAAAGTTGCATTAAAACTTTCTTTTCTTCTGATATGGAAGACCCTTGATATCATAGAAATAATAGTATCTAAGAGTGTTAATATTCCTGCTTATGATTATGACTGTTAACCTAAATTTTCACCTTTTGTTATGTTAGTTTTACCTTTTATTATCTAGTTGCAAATTTAAACTGTCATTACTCTTTGTATAACTTTGAAAGTCATGGCAGAAGTATTTTGCAAGGGTTTCCTTTTCGCCTGCATAATAGCCTAACTTTCTTTCTTTCTTGTTTACTATCAGATGTTTAACTTTTGGCATAAATGTTGTGCAAGTTCTTCTTCTACTCATCGGTTGTGGATGTTTTCATAGAACCAGAACAGTTTTATTCTTAGAGCAGCAAATTTCTCTGTCATTTCTGCATGTTTCATACTACTGGATGCTTTCTCCTGCTCTTTTTCCATCACTAGGTACTCTGTTCCGTTTGCTTCATCCATTTATGCATGTTTTGGACTTGGAAGAAGTGATAAATGTTGTCTCCTCTTTATCACTCAGCTCCTAAGTTGCTCTGACAGCAGAAACTGCTGTTCCAGTTAGAGCAGGTTCATTAGGTCATGAGAAAGCATTATCAGGAGCACCTTTTCACTTCCAGCCTTACTGCACTAAATGCTGTTGCATCAGATGATTCCATTCATTAATTGTTCTAAGGCAGCATCCGCCAGAGCTTGTAATAACACACAGAAGTATTCTGTCACAGTGGATGTTGAAATTATTACCTCTCATTTGCAATTCAATGAAACTGACATTTTTCCTTGCAGTTCTGCTTCTTTTTGCCATATGTTCTCCTTAATACGAGCAGTTGGGCAGCACTTTTAGTATCACTCATTCACCTCATCTCTTGCTTCAGCTGCTCGCTGTGGAGCAGGCTTTCTGCAGCTACAGCCCCCTGATTGCTGCCTATGACTGCTTTCCCCTTTTGTTTTCCCTAATGAAGAAAGTTCACCAGCAACACAGGCTTCCCCATTATGCAGTTCATATTTTTTGTTATATTTGTACAATTTGCAGCTGTAGCTGAATGTCATATAACTGATTAATTAACACTTATTACTGTTTTACATTTCCTAAGTGCTGCACAAACTAACTAATCAAGCAGTCAACAAATGAATTAAGCAAAAACCAGCGCACAATTATAGGAGTTGTGTTCCCTCTTTGACATTCTCTTGCATACTGGTATGCTGTGAAGTCTGTAATCAAAAAGAACTATGTATAAAAATTCTCCTGATTAGGTGATTTTTTTTTCAATTTTTTCACAGTAAAATATAATTGAAAACCAGTGCTTGTGTAGTTAGATGTAATAAACCTGATTACATTTTATGGTTTTTTTTAAAAAGCTCTTTACTTCAACCTATGTTCCTGTTCAAATCAAGAGCAATATTGACAGCCAGTGAGAGCAGCAATAGGCCAGCAGCAAACTCCTGGGGCTAATGTACCATACTCATTATTCCATAAAATTGTCCTGATATGTCCTGCTTATTAGGACAAAATGAAGGGAAAATATTTGTAGAGTAAACATGGTAGTTTTGTCTGTTAATTTTTTTAAATAATAAACATTACATAGATAATAAAGATAAACTTTGTACTGTGTAACTTAATTTGCTTAGATGTGCATCAGGAACGTATGCTTGCCATAATTTAAGCCTGGGACATATAAAATTATTTTGTACACTTCTGAATCAGCTTTGCTGACAAGTTAGTTTTGACTTGCTTAGGTCTTTTGCACTCTGTCTGACAAGACAGAAAAATACACGGTTTACACCGATTAAAAGAAAAAAAAAAGAAAAAAACCCGCAGAAACAAACAAACAACAACAACAACAAAAGGCAATTTCTGTACCAGCAAAAGGAATGCTTATCTGTGCAGGACATAATTCCGACTTTGCCTTGACTAGCACAGACAGTTCAGTTTGATGGGATTTCACGCAGGAGCAAACTTTCCTCATTTTACCACCCAGTATAGCCTGATGGAAAGATAATGAATTTTCTGTTGACAACTTTTTTTTTCCGCGTCAAGTGTAACTAGAGCCTTGTTCAGGAGGTTTGGAAGTTTGAGTTTTAAGCACAGCAAATGGATGATGACTGAACAAAAATTTGTGCACTCTGTGTGAAAGCCAGATGTTTTAACCATGGAAACCATGCAGGGAAAGCTTCTGTCATAACACAGTGATGGTTAGCTTTGGCTCCAAAGCAGGAGCAGAATGACCTGAACAACAACAACAACAACAACAACAACAACAACAACAACAACAAAACAAAACAAAAAAAAAAAAAAAAAAAAAAAGAGAGAGAGAGAGAGGGAGAGACAGATTTTTTCACCAGGAAATAGTAAAGAGAAATAGATGTCCTTTTAAATATTTTGACAGATGATCTGTTACACAGATTGATTTGTGATAATAGAAATTTAACCTTTATGGAAAAGTATTATTAGGTTATCAAAGTATCCCCCTGTTTGCAGATTCCTAATAGTGCTGCACAGGTAGAGTTCATTACTGTGCGATGCATTTTCAACCAACTGTGTAATTGAAAGTTTCTTCCTGCAATAGCTGGATGCCATTTTTTAACATGTTCAGTGTCAAAAACTGCTCAAATGCCTCATGATTGCTGTTTAGGCTGGAAGCAGTTTTTCAGCACTTCAAAGCAAAGGGAATTTTGATGATTGCAGGAGTAGTATTTCATGCAATAAAATCATGAACTGAACATGTTTGAAATTCACATGTAGGTTCTGGAAAATGTACTCTGAAATTGTCTACTTTTCAGTGTGTGCCAGGAGAAACAATAAACCTTGGTGGTTTTTTCAATAGTCTTCTACTGCCCATCATGCTATTTTGGGGAATAGAGAGATGAAAATTTAGAGTGGTTCAAAAGCACAGTAATTCTTGAAGTGCTACTGACATAATTGCTGCTATATGTGTTCCCAAAAGGAAATTGATGCAATGTAAAAGGCTGTGTGAGAAATATGGAGACAAGGTATTTTGGGAAGGACTATTATATATTTCTGTAAATGCTACTTGAGGTACACGGGTTTTTAAACCTATGTTGTGTGGTAACCACTTCTATGATGTACAGATATTTTAGTCGCAAATTTCAAAGTATGTATAAGAGTATTTGAGAGAAAAAAATGTAGTTGATTTGTTTGTAACATTTCACTTGACTGTGCAGGTGCAAGGCAGAGACTTTCATCATATATATGGTGTGAATAATTTTTTTTTTCTATACATATGTAGCAAATCATAAGGGGAATTGGAATCTCAGGCCTCTACACAGTGCTTCACACTGGAATTATTTTATATATAATAATGATGGCCTGAAAATTCTTTTCTTCCTTCCTTCCTTCCTTCCTTCCTTCCTTCCTTCCTTCCTTCCTTCCTTCCTTCCTTCCTTCCTTCCTTCCTTCCTTCCTTCCTTCCTTCCTTCCTTCCTTCCTTCCTTCCTTTTTTCCTTCCGACTGAATGGTTAATGTGCTGGAAAATTGATACGCAGCACTATCAGCCCAGTTCTGATTGTTTTATTGTCATGAGAAATGGAACAAAACACATTAAAAAGTTTTATTAAATTTAGGGGGTTTAAGTATTTCTGTTTAAAATGCATTCTTGAGGTGGTGGTAGATACAGACAACTGTATATTTATGATTTTTTTTTTTTTTTTTTTAATTTGCCTCTGTTTGTAGTTTTCTGCCTGCTTTAGAGCCAAATTCTTCATGTGCATTGCATGAAAAATCTCACAGTGGGGCAGTCAGGTGAGGAGCTGTGGAAGTTCCTCCTTATTAAGAAACAGGTTTGGAAATATTAAGGCTTTATATAACAGATTCTTTCAGTTACAATGAAGAGCAAATTAAAACCATTTACCTACAACTAGAATAGACTGCAGAACTTCCCACTGGTGCTGATGCAGGAACATTTTGTAGAGAATATTTTATTCCTCCTGTGGATTGATGTGGAGGGAAAGCCTATACTTGGGATTTTTCCTTTATCTCATGTGCAGACTTATAACTCAGTTTCAAAAGCAATTAATATTTATGAGGTTGGGCTGAGAATAATACAACTGTGGTGAGACAGTGAAATGTCTGCCATTCACACACTGCTGTATAGTGGTAAAAATACGTATTTAAGTTTGACTTAATTAAACTGTATTTAATCCTTTCTCTGTGGGCTTGTAAACAGTAGTTCATATCAATGCTGGTGTACATTGTTGGCAAGTGACATGTGCTGTCAGCATAATTTTAGACACATCTCTTTTCTTGCATAGTGCTTATCGCTAATACAGAACTTTAAACTTTTCTCATTGGTCTGCCAGCTGCTAAAATCAGAAGGTTTTTCCAAGATGTATTTTTTTTTTTTTTTGTGCTTTGTATGCAGAAACAATGAAATGCAAATAGTGATTGTGTAGTGACTTCCTAAAGGAGTGTAATTAAAAATCACACTTTGCAGAGCCCTTTAATTGGCATTGATTCTAATCCTTCAGGTTAGCTTATTTTCAGTTTAAAGTGAAGAATCATCAAAAGACTGTGTCTCTATAACTGGCGGCAAATATAATCAGGCTAAAAGTGCTCATCTTCTCAGCCTGCCTTCCCAAGCAGGATGATGGAAGATATGAGCAGCTTATTATTGGCAACCTGGTGCTCCAGTTGTCTTGGGGAAAATAAGTGGTTTGTTCTGAGTATGAGCAAAACGTTAATGTGTTATTATTACTGTAGATCAGGAGCTGAGCTGTAGACATTGAAGTATTACATTAATATTTGCTGTGCTTGGATTAGCTGAATTGGCAGTGCATTTAAGTAGGGACTTGGGCTTTCTTATTATTTACTTAATTATATTTGTAATTTACTGTGGCTGAGTACTCAGCATGATTTTTAATTGTCTGAGGGAGGCTCTTAATTTTACAAATGAGGCTCAATAAATGTGTGTGATGTTGCAGTCTTGGCTTTATAAGAAGAAGACTGAGTTTTCTTCTCATTGCTAAGCTTTATGCTATTCCCATTACTACTACACTACTGTGGTTGTAATTAAATTTTTAGAAGTTCATTTGCATGTGGTTACTAGGTAGTCCTAATTTCTGTAATTGTTATTATTTTGCTATAATTTGGGTAGCAAATATAAGAGGTTCCTGCCCAGTGCTTAAAAAGTAAAAGAATTGTTGATGTTAATGGCTTAATGGCAAAATCATCATCTGAAAGAGGCTTATTCTGAAATCAGAGGTTATCTGCCATTTGCCACCTCAGGTACTCGCCCTCACTGAAAGGTTGCAGTATTTATAAAGCCCCTCTAAGCACACCTTTGTAATGGAACAGATTTAGGTTGTTAATGTAGGTCAGTATCTTGACCTTGTGTACAGAAAAATGTATAATCATCCACTTCACTGTGAAATGCTTTAATAAAATATAAGAAGTGATGAAAAAAAAAAACAGTGAAAAATAAACCCAGGTAAAAATTTCATCCATTTCCTTTACAGAATATATTGTTAATTAAAAATTATGCATACAAACAGAACCCTGGGAGTGTAAAGAAGCATCATGTAGAAGAGAAATCAAATGGTTTAGTAAGTAATGAAACACTTGAAGACCTGCCCTTCATGTCCTCACTGAAATTTGGTTTAATAATGGTCATGCTATGAATTGGTGTTCTGCACAGGAGTGGTGGAGACGTGGTTAGAGTCTGCTTCTCAAACTCACAGATTCACAGAATTCACATAATTTACCTAATAAGGAATTATAGGCAGGATCTTGTTCAACTGAGTGTTCAGTATCTCCCAGGATGGAGATGCCACAGCCTCCCTAGGCACCTGTTCTGGGTTATTCTTTGCTCCTGTTCTTAGCCACATTTTCTTCCAAGTTTCTTTTTAAATAAAATCTATCTGAAACACACACAAAAAATTATAAAAATAGCCATCAAGCGCAAAAGTATTTTTGTCCCATGCCCTGTTTTATGCATCAGAGATCGAAAGAAAAAATATAGGAACATGTCAAACATGTTCTCTTAGCCTCCTGATGGCTTGAACTTTGGGTCTTTCTGAGCTGCATGTTTCTAAACATTTCTAGTTACCTGAGTTGAGGGAATTTAATTTTCCCACACTTTTCCTGACTTCTCTTGAAGGCATGATTTGATCTCCATGACCTACTGTGGCAGGAGTCCCACAGTACAACTGCACTTTGCAGAAAGGGCCACTTCTCTTTCTTTATTTGTTCAGCTTTCTTTCTTTTTATGACGTGACTCTAAATCAGCTTGATTTAATGTCCTATGGTTGTTTTCATAATCTTTCATGATTTATGGTGTTACCCTGTTCAGTTGTGCCTCATGCAAAAGTCATTCTGTACGCTCCCATCATCTTGCTTTTTTGTGAACCTCTTCTGTTTGTAACTCTCTGATCAAATAAAAAATAGGGAGAGTGGTCAGAGAAGGCTAGCACGCGTAGACACGCACAAATAAGAAAAACTGCGCGAAAGCAAGACTGATTAAGAATTAAAGAAATTTTAGAACTATTAAGGCCAATGCTGATTTAGTTTGGGCTAACATGGATAGTACCATGTGTTTGTATGGAATGTGAAGCACACTAATCCCTGGATATCTCTGAAAACTCTGTCATAGGTACTTAGATGTTTGCAGAAAGTTGTTTTCAAATTTTATATTTTTTACACTTCAGGCAGTGGCTTACAGTGTGCTTTACACTTGTGTGATGCAGGTGATACCTTTACATTTCCTGCCTTCACTGTCTCTGTCATCACTAAATACATCTGACAAGTTAAAATTTCTCTTATCTAAATGAATTCTGTCAGCTAAGACAAACCCATCTGAGTCTAGCTTCAGCAAGGTTCTCAACCAAATCTTCATGCATGGGAGTTTCAATGAGTTCAGAGAAATCCTTACAAGTCAAGGCTCCTCCTAAAGACATGGAGGATATATTCCTTTAGAGAGTTATGTTTGTAAGCTCCCTAAGGGGATGTTATAAGAAAAAATCAATCCAGTTTACTTGTTACAATTAAATATATTCTGTCAATTTTATACTCTCGTGGAAAATCTGAAATGCTCATGATGTAGACAATATTATAGGAAAATTAAAGCCTTCCTTAAAAGAGGTTCTTTCAACAGGAAATATGTGCTTTCTGAAATAATTTAATAGCAGTTTCTAGTTCTGTACCTCTCTCTCGATCCCACTGCCAATCTGATAGTTTTATCATCTCATTTTCTTACTTTGAGTGTATTGTTTTATCCTGCTTCTGACAAAAAAAACCCCTGCACAACCTACCAAGAAAGATCAACTGTAGAGAAAGAACTGGAAATTTCGTTCTAGAATTAGGAAGAAATACACTAAAGTTAGTTACATACCTCAAGGGAGAGGCAGGCCCTCAGAGCCAGCTCTACACAAAATGCTGTCATTGGAGTACTGTGGAATATGTTTCTATGCTGACAGTAATGTCAGAGACTCTGAAGCAGTGTCAGAATTTAGTTTACCCTGGAAATGGGACTCACAGCAAATATAAAAGTAACAAAGGGGAGGCTGCAGCTGTCATCTGTTTGACTGCTTTAGAGGTCAAGGAATTCCCAGGAATAATCACCTCTTGTGTACAGAAGCTGTTCCTGTCCTCTTAGTGGTTGCTGGAAAGAATTTCAATCCAAGGCTTGATGTTTTACTAAGATGTGCATCCCACTTCTAAAGGAATTAATTCATGGAAGACTTTTAGCCTGTGGGAAGTGGGACATCAGACTCTGATCGGGTTGGTCTCTTCTAGTTTTCCAAGCATGAGTTTAAATTATTTTCAGGTTATTTTTGCTCTGAAAATTTTTACTTGCTTTTTCTGACAACTTATCCCCAATAGTTAACTGTGGTGTGGAAAGGTATTTCTTTGAATGAGCATCAAGAGATTAAAATAATTTAAGAACGCATTAAATGACTTATTGTAGTGGTAAATCTTCAGTATAGTCCAAAGCTAGTATCGAAGCACCCTTAACTGTGAATATTTTTTTTTTCTTTTAATATGCTTTACAGTAAAAGTTTCATTTGAGATGTTAACAGCATTTACAAGACAAAATATTCACACTTATTCTGGCTTGTACTTTCAAATTGTCCACATGAGACCTTTAGGTGATGAGAAACCAAACTTAAATAGTCAGATGACTCATAGAGAACAAATATAGAACACAGAGGAAAGCCATTTATTTTTGTTAGTCTCACTAAGAAGTACTGGAGACATAAGAAGAAAAACATGTATATAATTTTCCTTACAAGAGAGAGAAAATGGTTCATAAATAAGTACTTTCAGTTTATATAATTTTAAAAAATCATATATTTTAATCTGTAGTGACTTCCCATTGCAATTTTGTCCACTGCTCATCGAATGCTGGTGGGGGAAGCACCATGTATACAGCTGGGTGGTGCAGGTTTTCTCACCATTCTCCTCTGCTTTTCCAGACACAGACAGCAGGATTCCTTGGTGTTTATGTAGAGTGAGAAAAGGTTGTGGAAGGGGGTGAGTGGGGGAGAGGTGAGCTTGCAGAGATTTACTGAGTCAATCACATGTAACTAGTGTTTGCATCTTTTGGTAAAAGAACCAGCAAACTCTTCATGCATTGTGCAGGGAGAGTAGGAAGGTTGAGATGGCACCACAAATGCAGCATTATGCAATCAAAATAATTCTTTTTGTTGTTGTTGCAAGAAAGAGAGTGTGGAGCCAAGTGAAAACCTTGCTTTGGATCATTGTTACAAAACATCTCAACATTGCTGTGATTTTTAGTTAATACATAGATCCTTGCCATGTTAATAATTTTATCTTGTTTCAGGCTAATAGTTTTAACTCCTACACTTTGATTGTGTTTCAGAACAGTCAAGCATCAAGTACTGGAACTGACATCTGAATTAAAGAGTGTGCAAAAAATCTCTTCCCTCTTTAACTATTAAAACAACTAAAATGGAAAACTGACTAAAAGAGGTGAGTCCTTTCCTCTGATCATTCTCACTGATCCCTCTCTGCATTGCTTTTATTCGTTTCCTCCAGATGTGCCTCCTGCCAAGGCAGGGAGCCAAAAGATTGCAAACTCTCAACTGCTTTAATGGAAATGAAGGTAGATAGAAAATTACACGTGTGATAACCCGTCTTTGTACTTAAGTAGTTATGCTGTCTGAGGATTCTGTTAATATTGGGTGTCTTTGAATATTGTGGTGAATGATTTTCACAAGTCTGATAGGAATGTAAAAATGTATATATATAAAATATAAACTTAATATAAACTTAAATGTTGAGTAGAGTCCCACAGAGTTAAATACACCAGAGCTGTGGAGAGAGTGCAGGGAATGTAAGAGAAAGGATTGATTTGCACGAGAGGAATACAACAAAGGGGAGAGGTCAGAAGGTAAAATGAAGTACAGAAGACAGGCATGGCAAGGGGTTGCAGCATCTTGGAAGCAATATTGAAATGGCCTGGAAAAGTTCTGGTAGGGAAAGAACTTCCTTTTCCAGTTTCCACAGTTATTTTTACTTGTTTTTTTTCTGTTTGGTTTTTTGGGGTTTTTTGTTTGTTTGTTTTGTTTTGGGGTGTTTTTTTTTGTTTGTTTGGTTGGGTTTTTTTACACTAAGAGAGACCTGATAGGACATACTGAAGATAAGCTGACCTCTAGCCTCTGGAACAGAATTTGAATAGCAGTGAAATGTCTACATATAGTGAACTATTGGTATTTCCCAATGCTAATCATACTGAAAAAAATTAAAATCAGTTCTACATCCTTTTTCTTTATTACCACATGGCAGAATTAAACTTACATGTGCTAGAAACAGGGAGAGTTTTCACATCTTTTTTAAATGGTGGTCATTCTACCTATGATTTGATATGATTTTAAAAATAACTCTTAGAACTATATTTGACTCGATACAGTTCAGTATATATACAGTTCAGTATTCTCAATACATGCAATTTAATTGTAATGTTAAACTAATATGTTAATCATATAGTTGGTTGTGGGTATTTCAGTTTAGTTAGGTATGATAATGTACTTCCATTTGTAAATTTCCCTCAGTGGAGCATGAGTTTAAGATGAAACATTTTACATCTTAGGAATACTCTTTGTGTCCCTCCAGTGATCTTTTTTTCATTTTTTTCCATTGGTGGAAAAAGTTTCAATGGATACCTCACTTTAAATATATAATTTCTTACAATTAGAACGTTATCTAATCAACTGGCTGCTTTGTATTTTAGTAAATGTATTTTAAGAGGAGAAAGAAGCAGAGTGTTGAACCATTTCCGTAGCCATAAAACTGTATCCATGATGCTTTAATATATGCGTGTGTGTGTGTATACATATATATAGATGTGTGTGTGTGTGTATATATATGATTCTGCATGTTATATATTTAGTATGCATGTGTATTTATACACTGCAAGTATATATTTCTAAGGTACATGCACACTACAAAAAGTAGTAAATTTTCTTTGCAGAATAGGACTTGGAACTAGTGTTTATCTTCTGACAATGTGAAATAGATCAGTTTGGCTAACTTTGCCTCAGTTTGGCCTTCTGTAGAACTCTGAAACTTCATTGAAAAGGTGACATAAGGTTTACAGTGGTGTGATTTTTCCCAAGCAAATCTTGTAGTTTTACCTTAGGAATTAGTTTTTCGCAGTAATACATTTGCTTATCATTTACATTTATTTCTGTGCATTTTCTTACACGCGAAAAGCCTCCACCCTATTCCCTCACCTCTCGGGTAGCTTGGGTAAAAGAAAATATTATGTCATTGAAGAATGTACTTTGATTAGTGATACATTTATTAGAAGAACAGGGTGTGGTCCACTTATTTTCCTCAGGAATATATTGACAATATCACTTAAGAGTGACTCGATGGCCCTTGTGGGGCCCTTCCATCTCTGACTATTCTGTGATTCTGTGAGTATAATGTTACTCTTTTGTTGTGAATTTTGTTCAAGGGAAATGCAGATAGGACTTAAACGTTTCTTGATTTAATGGCAACTTTATCAGGGAGAAGATGACTAGGCTTTGAAAAAAGTCAGATAAAGAGGATCTATATGAAATGTGTTAGGGATGTGGGTGAAATTGAACTTTAATGAGACCAAACAAAAGGAATATAATTGATCTTCTACACTGAGAATGTACGGAAGTAATTTAAACCTTAAGGTCCTCTTCTCTTAGTGGGAGACAGGGTAGAGGATGTTTTGTATGCTCTAATTATGCAGAAGTCTCAGGCTCTGCAAAATATTATTCCTTAGGGGAAAAGGACAAAAGACAAAGAGGACAAATTACAGTTAAAAGATATGATGTTCTTTGATGCAGTACAAGGGGAAGCAAAAGTATTTTACTAATAATCCTGGTGCGAAAGTAACAGCTGTATTGAGAAAAATTAGAAAATTCCCCTCAGGTAAAGTACCCTGAGAAGGCAGAAAAGCTTGGATGAGGCAAAGGTACTGCAATCAAATATAAAGAAAAAAATCAGATTTCTAGTGCAAATTGAAAAAAGAAAAAAAAGGATTATGAGTTGCTTGAGGTATTTTAAAGAAAAATTCAGGCAGGACTTATTCTTATTACAGCTTAATAGCAATTCCCTGAGCAGTTATAGAAAGCCTATGAATCAGAAAAAAAGAAACTTTACTGACTCTAAGATAGACAAGTGATTTGTCTGTCTGTTAGATAAAACAAGACATTTCAAATAAAAATTTATATGTTCTATATATTCCTACTTACTTCTCCACTTATGGGGAAACCAAATATCAAAATTAAAATAGGGACAACTCTTTTAAGCATTTTTTTAACCAGATCAAGTTGAAAGCCCAGGGAATATCCAGAAAGTTTTGGGATGAGCTGGATACTGAAATGTCCTGGACAATTATTAGTTTTGAGTGACAACAATAATTTCAGAAGTGTGACAAACCATCAGTGCAGGCATAATGGAAAATGGAGATACAGAACCATAGTGTTACAGAATGGCTTTGGTTGAACAGGACCTTAAAGATCATTAAGTTCCAGCACCTATTAAAAATGGGACGAAAAGATCAAAAACAGATAGAGAAGTGCTGAGATACAGAGTCAAATATTGAATCAAAAATTTAATTACTATTATAAGTAAGGAAACAATCATTAACAACTAAAAACTATAGAGGCTTATCTTTGAGTAATAAAAAATTGTCATGAATTTGCTTATATGAGTTAAATATGTAAGTTAGAGGAAAAAAAGAAAAAATAAAGAGAAAGGTTGATATTTGATATAGCTAAGGACACAGACTTTTTTTTGTGTCAGTCTGAAAAAAAAATGTCCCTTCATCACAGCTGGCAGAAATAGAAGGTAATTCCCCACTGCTAAAATCAATTTTGTATCAAAATTTATTTCAGACATGGATCTTTCGTTTCCTGCTTTCTACAGTTGGTATCATTTAGATATTTATTGACTGAATTATAGACAAAGGTGTGGTCCTTCTTCCTATGACATTTAGACTAACCTTTCTTTATGGTGGGAGATAGGGTATTGGTGGAGGAAATTGACCCAACTTGCCAGTTGGCCTCAACTTCTGTAAAAATAGAGAAATTTTATAACATTCAGATCAGTTCTTTTTTTACAGTCTTCAAGGCATTACTACATTACACTTGCAGGATTTAAACAGAATAATGAAAAAAATTGTCCTTATTTATACTTCAATACAAAGAATGTCAAGATATTAAACAAAATCTTTATTTTAAAATTATTGTTTATTTAAAATATTAATTTATCGATTTCATAATTATCATAAAATAGATTAATCTATTTATCTATTTGTTATAAATAACAGAGTAAATACCCAAAGATGAACAATCTCAGGAAAAGAGAGATGAAGCAGCTTCAAGACATCATTGTCTGATTCCCAGCCCACATCCCATTACCTTCATAAATATGACATTGTAGAAGACAGGTGAAGACCTGAGGCCAAATTCTCAACCATCTTGGTCCTTTTCATTTATTCTACCTCGTCCTATTAATCCAATGGCATTCTATGTAAACCTTTTATTTTAAAATACCTGTCCTTGTGACTTTCTTTTCCTCAAGTGAAAGCCACAGCCAAAACAGAGATGCATGTGAAAACCATGAATGTTGAGTGACATCCCTGGGGGCAAGGACAGTGTTAGAGATAGGTACCATTCTTGTAAGGTCTCTCAGAAGAGGTCACCTCTAGCTCAGGAAATACCAGAATTTTTCAACTTTCTTATGCTTTTCTGTACTTCTCTTTACACATCTGCTGCCACTGTGGTTTATGCCAGTGGCTCAATGAGCCTTTGAATTCACTCAGAATGGCTATTTTTGGACATGCACACTACTGAAAGTGGATGCCTGTAAGAAGCTTTTATGGTTGGACAAAAAGTAATGACACCATTAACTCTGAGAAATGGAATGGTTCCTGTATTGCTGTCACTCTCTTCCAGTAAAAAATTTCAAGTTGAGCACAGTGGGAAATCCAATTTACTCCCATGGTATAAAATCATATTCCTGAAATAATTCACCACTGTTAGAAACAAACCAATGTGTGGAACTGGCACTGGTTTTTAGGCTGATGCAGGGAGAGATGCCTTTCTTTGGTTTGCATTGCACATCATAAGCGGACACGGGCACAATGATAAATATCTCACCATGGCTTCATGGGATCAGAGATGGTGCATTTATGCTTGCACCAGAAAGGTTATAGGAAGCCCATCTGTCCTTATATGGTTTTCCTTTGTATTTTTATATGATTATAACACCTACAGCAAAAACGTAATAAAAAAATATGATTCAGATAATCCTCTTAGTTCAGGGTTGCAGGGGTGGAATCGGCGCTGTGCAAAATAAAATGATAAATTTGTTCTTACTGGATCGTGAAAGTGTGGCCAAGGTACATTAGTAGCCTCTTCTGACTCATTGGGTAATACAAAATTATGGTCTCCTGAAAGCTTTATTTTATATGAAACTCTGCCATATGGCTATTATTTTAAAATTGCTACAGTCTGTTTTGTTACTGTTGTATAGTTTCCACTTACCTTTTGTTTTCCTGCCTTTCCCTGCCAGCCCTTTTAGCTACAGTCTGCATGCTGCAGACACAATTTTAAAAAGCTGTCTAATAATTTGGGGAAGAGCAAGTATAGTGTTTGGTCACAGTTGGGCCATGGCAAAGAATTCTTCTTTTCAGAGCTTGTATGCTTGACAGAGACCACATTCATGTTTGGATACAGGGACTGTGCTCTCAAGAGCAGAGGGAAAAATAAAAATTTCAGTGTTGCAAAATCAGCACAATGAAATAATTTGCACCTAATTCTTATAAGCTGCCTAAGAAGTTGTTTGAACAATTAAATTCCTATCTTGCAAATCCTGGAAATCAGGAGAATTTCAAGGAGTGAAAGAAAATATAAAATCATCCAAAGTAAAGTATGGAAATAGCTCAGAAATTGGTAAAGTGATAAATACTGAGGAGGGTAAGTTGCTTAAAAATTTTGGGTGAATTTGTACATAAAGTATCATTTTGTATGTATGTCCTGTGTCGATATAAACAAATGTTTTGCTTAAGAATTAGGCAGTACAAGAATAAAGGAGCATAAAAGGGGTGTGATCCCATAAATCGAAATGCTGAAAAAGTGTTTGAGGGCATGGTACATTACCAGCTGTAATAGGAGTCTGCAGGTGGCAGCTTAAGGCACTACTCAGGTCTTATTTACTAATGTATTTACAAATAAATGAAAGCCATCTTTCTGTTCCAAACATGACCACTCCAGGACATACTTGGTTAAGGTGTTCATGCTTGAAGAAGTTGTTGATAATTGGAGAGACTTTGGGAGAAGCCACAAGATTGGTTCAAATGGGATTAAAAATAATGGCTGGTTTGATTCAGTACTGGGGAGGGGGGTGGAGTCGGAAAACTTTTCTCTCTGTGGAAGGCAAAAAAATATTGACCTCCTGAGACTCACAAGTATAACAGAAGAGATCCAGTACATGGAAGTTAAACCTCAAAATGGAAGCAAAGTGCATATTTTTAAAGAGAAGTAAATACACATTGGAACAATTTGCCGAGCACTGTTGTGGATTCTTGTAACTTAAAAGATTTCATTTGGAATTAAGTCTAGGATTGCTGAAGCAATTTAGGGAATAAGATGCTCAAACATCCTTGAAATGTACTCATTAAATTCTCCAAGATCTCTTGGGCTCCCCTAGAAATGCAGCAGAGCTAAAAGCAGTGTGCTGCATCTGATTCAGAAGTGGTACTTGATGGAAGACACTGTGAAGTAGTATCAGACAGTTTCTGTAATATTACACAGCAGGTTCGACTACACTGTCCCAGTGGCCTCTTTTATTCGCAGAGTCAGTGTGTTTGTTTATTTGTATGTGAGAACAGCAGAAAAGTGTTCTGATCTAAAAGGAGCTACGTGAGATTGCTGTTGAAGTACTTATGCCCTACCTGTTTAATAAGACGACTGTGATTCACTAGCGTTGCAGTTGAACGTTATTTCACCTCCATTCTGCTGCTTGTAGGGAAAAGATTGAAAGACCAGGCCTGTGTGGAGAGATGGCGTGGACATGGCAGCTAAGAAACTGCTCTGTGTCTGTTGGGCTTTTAGTAACTGATTTTAGTGCCAGAGCAGAAATAGTCAGTCATGTTTCAGGACCTGCTCTGTGATCTGTGTGTGTTGAACAGAGGAGGCCCTGAAATATGACTAGGTAGACATGTTAGCTGAGCATTTCTTGGTTTTTTATAGTATTGTCTATATAAAGAATTCACTTCAGACCTTTGTCTCTCACAAGGGAAAACTGGATCTTAGATGAGTGCGTCCGGCGGGCTCAATTTTACCTTTGTGAGGGTTACATTGAATTAGAGGCTGTATCAACATGTTAAGCACCCAGTCACGCACCAGTACAGGCAGTAATTTTGCTGTCACTGGACACTGCAGTCCTGACTGTTGAAATGATCTATTTTCTTTCTTTATGATGCTTCACTTCCCTGGGTCTGCATGGCTGGAATACATCTGTCCTCTAAACTGGATCTGTTGTCAGTACAAATATTACTTGCAAGCCAATTTTGTAGTATTACTTTTAAGATATATTATCTGAAATAGGATGGTTGCAGAGAGCAAAGTCAAGCTCACCCATGAGTGAGAAAGATCACTGTATTCCTTGAATCAAAGCCAAACTCTATCCTGAGTTTTGTTTACTCAAAAAGCTGAGTTTTATGAGACTCCAGAAATCTGAATTCCATCTGGTAAACACTAAGTACAGAGTAATGACCTAGAATATTGAAGGTTTGGGTTTTTTCTCTCTCTCTTTTTTTTTTTTTTTTTTTTTTTTTTTTTTAACAACATGGAAACAATTAGTGTAGAAAAATAAGTAGTCTGGTTACGCTTATTAACATTTAATGAAATTAAAACTTGTGCATTCTTCTTAACATTTTTTTTTAACTTACCTTTTGTTGTATAAGAAAACAGGCCTATGTCAGCCCAGTGTTACAAACTCAGAATATAAATGGATACAAATTTTATAACAGTGAATTGAGTTGAATATAAAATGCAAAGATAAATGTTTATGTAGTGGTTGATATTTCATAGACATTTTGGAAATCTGTTTATCCAAGGCTTCAGTAAGACAACAGGGTTCTAATACTGTTCAGGCTATATCAGTATATAAAATCTATCTATCGCCTTTACAAAATACATATCATTATCAGAATATAAATTATACAGATGAGATTGCTGCATTTGTCATCTTTATCGTGTAGATCTTCCATGTGCTCTATCATGTCCAACATGGGGATAAAGCAGTGTGTACTTTAGACAAATTACTGATGGCAACTGCTGTGTTTCTTCTTTGCACAGCTTATTGAAGTTCAAACTATAAAGCATTTGGTGTGATATCCAATGAGGGAAGAAAAGATTAAGCCAATTTTAAAATTCATTACATTTTGAAGATCAAGATTCTAGGCAGGTACTTGAGGTGAAGGGGCTCAGTGTCCAAGAATTGGATTCTTTTTCGTTAGTGAGTGAGAAGATGAAAACGCAATGTTAGAAGATTGGGATTTTTGGCTTCTGTAAGTGAGCAAGTATTAATGTAGTGTAAGTGATCCAAAAAGTCATGTATGTCCTTGTTAACATCAATAGCTTCATAATGCAGCTATTCAAATTATATACTCTAATTTGCTCTTCTGCCTCAGAGAAGTGTCATGCTTTCCTATAAGGCTGTTACGATCTTAGCTTCAGAGCACTGCACAAAAATGCCCTCTGGTCTGGAGGGTGCTTTGCTTTCCGATGGGTAGACCTTGTTAAAGTTAGGTTTTTACCACTGTAAAAATTGAGTTGCACTGCATTCTGATAAACTAAGTAAGTTCACTTACCTATTTGGCCAAATGAGTTTGAGAAATGCTTACACAAAATGTAATTGTTATATCCCATATCTTTACATTACATGATATATGCACATTTTTGCATATACGTATAACTAGTTTGCCTGAGCATTTTGTAAAAATAACAAATAAATGTATTTTTCTTTCTATCTATTAAATTTGAAAGTGTAACTCAGAAAGTGTGTTCAAGGAGCTGAGGCAACATAGCAGCTCCAGGAGGTACAAAATGGACTGATTAGGTCAAAACATATTTTCTTTCATATACTATGTGGAATCTGTCCAAAAGGCAGGACTGAAGGCAGTCAGTATGACATCAAGAAAGATGTATCACTACTGAGTCAAAATGAGACTTGAACTACAGAGCTTCTTAGATGTAAGATCAGAAGCAATCCCATATAAGAGGGGTATATCTAAACAACTTTGTAGAGGATTTTTTTAGGTATTTTAATTCGCAGAAAATAAGCAGGATGTGATACTAAACCCAGCACTTCTGTGCAGATGCCATTGGACCAATGTAGGATCGTTCTTAGTGGAAATTGGTAACAAGGAGGAACTTTGTCCTGCAGCAAGATTTCTGATCTGGCTTTGACTCTTTGATATTTGCTGACACCAGTCAGATTTCTTTCAGTGTCATGACAAGAGTTAGTGTCTTAGAGCAACAATAAGCAAAGAAGCCTGTGCTGCAGGGAAAGCATGATGCACCAGATGTAACAGGGTGTATGTAAACATAGTTTCAGGAATAGCCATATTTGAGAGAGCATCTGCTTTAGGTTTAGACAAATGAATACCTTGAGACTGGATAGCAAATTGACCTCTTGTCGAGATGTCAATAGCCTGAGTATCTGAGAAAACAGAAAATAATTGCTGCATCCCAATATTCTTCTATTACAAGGATTTATTCATCCTGAACTGCCTGGCCACTGTAGCATTCACATGGTGAGTTTATTTTCAATTATTAATCTTTACTGCACATGATACTGTGTAAGGTTGTATGCATGTAGTGTGTCTTTGAGTAATTGGTTAGCTGTCAGGGAACAAGAAAAAGAAATCAATAACACCAATAATTTTTAGCTCTTAAATTCTGAATTAAATGTTTCTTATATTAGGCATGAGTCATTATATGTACAGTTCTGTATGGGTATTTTATTTTGATTCTATTTACTTTCTCAGTGGCTTCCTTATATTTAAAGAAATTGATCGTAGGACCACAGCATTGTTTAGGTTTCAAAAGATCGTTGAGTCTGACTAGTAACCCAGCACTACCACACTATTTCTGATACAATCCATGATTCTTGGCCACCTGGACACACGCTGATTTGTGTTCAGCTCCTGTTGACCGGCACCCCCATGACCTTTTCCACAAGGCAGCTTTCCAGCTGCCCTGCCCCAAGCCTGTAGCATTGCATGGGATTGTTGTGACCCAGGTGCTGGATCCAGCACTCAGCCTTATTGAACCTCATCCAGTTGGCCTCAGCCCATCAATCCAGCCAGTCCAGACCCCTCTGCAGAGCCCTCCTACCCTCCAGCAGATCAACACTCTCAACAAACTTCTTGTCATTTCCAAACTGACTGAGGGCACACTCGGTCGCCTTGTCCAGATCATTGATAAAGATACTAAACAGGACTGGCCCCAACACAGAGCCCTGGGGAACAACCTATTCTCTTCCCGCCACTTAGGGCAGGAGTTCCTCCACCTGGGTGCACCTCCCACAGGGGTGCTGGGAGCAGGGCACAGCCCTGAAACCGGCACCAGGATGGCAGCCTGGTCTCACCAGAGCTCCATCCGGGCAGCTGCACTAGCCCTTCCTGTGTGCCCTTCCAGACTGATTAGCTTCTGGAAACACGTACCTGGCATAAATTGAATTATCTGGTTTCAGCTCAGATTAAGTACTTGATTTATAATTAAAATCCAAATGGTAAAACAAATTGAGAATGACAAATGCAGTTTATTGAATCAGTAGATAACTGCTTTCCTGTTTTGTCTCCAATGCAATTCCATTTGTTTTACTAATTATATGCAAACTATCGTTATGCTGTGGTTCTTCATAACAATTTTGGTATTTCAGCAGAGATCCTTCTTGGTTAGAATGACTGAAATGGATTGGTGGAGTAATTTGTATCATTACAGTTACTGATAATTTGTATTGCTACACAGTCTATCAGATTGTTCATTTCATATATGTTTGAGAATAAAAACCTATTTATTTTCATGAGGAAACCTTGAATAAATTTAAAGCTTTGCTTTTTACCAAAATATGATATGCTATTCTCTTTTAACTTTGCAGAATACCTTCTGCTGAACATCTAGACCTCTGTGCAGAAGGAGGAAAAAATTCTGACTTTGAGATATTACTAGTGTTGGTTACCCTTCTAAATGCACAATATTATCTTATGGTCTTACTCATAGCTATAGCAGTACTAAAACAAGGGAAGATATATGAGTCAAGAATGATGTGTTGTCTTCTTACAGGGGAACAGAATGCAAATCTCTGGCATATTATTCAAACTTGAATTATTTATATATCAAATATTATTCTAGCAAATCCTGATTAAACTTAGATGAATTCTCTTCATCTCTTCAACAGTTTGCCCTGCAGTTTTTTGTAATTGTCCTGACTCCCCCCAAATCTATGAACGACAGTACTGAATAAACATTATTTAGATCCATAAATCTCTGTATCTATATTGATATATATTTCTTTTTTAATAATAATAAAAAAAAAATCTTACTATAGCTAGGAAAACAAGGTATTTTGATGTAGAACCTGTTTAATTGGTTAATTATAAAAATTCAGCAGTAACACAATAAAAAATTGGATTCAGATAATCTTTGTCGTTCTGTGTAGGAATACACAAGACAGAGAGTATGGTAGACTTAATTAGCATGGCTGGAAAAAATTAAATTCTGATCACTGAATCAGTCTTCCCGTCTTTCCATCAATCGTCAGTAGTTCTGTGTTGCAAGTATGAAACCTGCACTGTACAAAATAAAAAGATAAATTTACCCTTACAGAATAGTTAAAGTCTGACCAAGGTATATTAGTAATGTCTTCTAACTCATTGGTAAATAACTATACAAAGCAGTTACACTTTTGAGTATAAGGAATGATGTGGGGGTTCTGAAAGTGGATGCATCTCCTAGGGGACATGTACTGTTCATGGCAATTTTAAAGGAACAAGAGGTGTGTCAGTAAGGCAGTTTTGTTACAGGTGACAAAGCTTAAGTGATCAGTGTCTCTTTGTTCTAAGACTGGAGTTTGCAGTGTTTGAAACACCTCTAGGAAATGGGAAAACTTACGGGCTACTGACAGCCTTTAATTGCTTGCACTGATTCCATTAAATCCAGACGTTTGACAGGACTCAATTTATACAGTGTTTCTGCTACTGCTGATTTCCATTGGCATGCTTGTCTCTCGTGCTGTACTGTGGGCTCGTGGTTCAGGAAGTCATTTATTTGATAAAACCAAAGAATCTTACTCTACGGGGAGAGGGATTCTCTGGGAAATCCATTGCTCAGCACCGTTAATTCTCACCTGCTGCCATCACTTAGCTCTCAAATAGATTGTGTCAACACTAATGTCGCAGTTTGTGATTTCAGGTGTGATAGCTGACCTTCTGCTTGGGCTGGCAGGGATGTGTACTCACTAGGAAGGGTGTTAACTCAGAAGTTATTATTCTTTGGACAGCAAAGGGTCATCTGTTTATCTAAGCATAAATGAGTATTAAATTGGGCTAGAAATGCAACTGATAAATGTTATTGCTTGCTATAGCATATTGCTATTTATGTCACAGTTTAAATTATGTGCTACCGAAAAATTGTAGTGACGGCTGTATAATAACCACACCTATAAATACTTTTCTTCAATGTATATAATGTTATCTTTTTCTATAAATTAGTTATGTTTTTGGTTAAAATGTGATGGCACTACCTATTGCAACAATTCTGAAACGACAATTTAATATCAGTCACAAGTTTATTTTCCTGCCTTATAGGTGCTCTTTAAAAGCTTTCATTATTTAGTTTTCATTCTCATTCTCAAATGCTTTCCACAAGTGGCATTAGTCGGGGTGCTAAGGATGAGTACATCTCACCCAAGGTAACCCATCCAAAATCATGGCTTAGTCTAGATAGTTATCTGGCGTCTGTCTTTGGCTGTGGAAATATCAGCAAAAAAATAATGGTTTTGACCAAATCCCTAAATGATGAGGACAGATTACCCTACTCTCACCTCTAGATGTGCCCCTCTCTCCAACTCTAGAGGAATAACTGGCATGGGGCTGAGATCAGGTCACTGATTTTTTTTTTTTTTTTTAATGAATGGGAGTCTTTTAAATTACTGTTATTCAGTTGCAGGCTGCATTTTTGTAGAGCAGAAATAAGAATATTTGGTTAAGCACAGAACTTACTTTTTGTTGTAGGCGACTTTCCAGTGTGAGTTATATATAATATTTTCATCCACATATTCTTGAATGAATAAAGAAATATAACAGCACAAGAATCCACCTGAAAGCAGTTTGTCATAGTAAGAGAAATTTGTCTTTCATTCTCTTTGTTTGTTCTCAAAACACACATTAAAAAAGCCAATCAGATTGGCAGTATCGATGGTTTACTCTGCGCATGTTCTTAAGAACATAAATACTAGGAATATTCATTTTTTTCACATTCAGTCATATTTCTCAAAACCTTTTTTAGTCTGTGCAAAGTACTAGAAGGTTTCTACTGTAATATGTAGGGCACATTTACAGACCTTGATTTGTGATGTTAAATGACAGCATCTAAGAAAGTGTTCTTCATATTTCTTCTTTCTCCTCCCTGTGGTTGAAAAAAGGGATTTTTCTTCATTGGGGAGGTATCTCCCCAGTGTGTGCTCTTCTGCTTTTTAGAACAGGAAAGTGTTTGGTAGGTATTTTACCCATGTGCTTTTCCCTTGGCCTGAAAGACCCCATTTACTTATTATGCTTCTGCTTTCCCTCCTACTTCATTTTCAGGAGCTAAGGAGTGTGGACTAGGTGCTACCACTCTCAGGAGAGCCTCCTTGAACTGCTTGTGTCTGGCAGCAAATAATTTTTTCTACTCTTGTTTCACTTCATCACAGTAGGAATGATTCTTTCCCTAGAAAAGGATTATCTAGCTTATGAAATTTATCCTGTAACCAGACCTAACAGCAAGAGAATCGCCTGTCCTGGATTATAGGGACCGGAGAATTGTGTTCGCTGAAGACGAGAGCTTTTGCCATTGCTTCAGCCTGTCACATAACAGAATTCAGGGTTGCCTTTTTTAAGGCAGAAAACAGATTTTAAGGGGAAACCCACATTTCTTGTTTAGAGAGAGAAAATTTAGTTATAACACAGGAATAGCTGGACTTCAGTGGGGTAAAAAGACTACCAGATCTTTCCTTAAAATCTGTCTCCTTAAAAGGCAATTTACTATACAGAAGTGCAAGTCTGGCAGTTTTCTGAAGTGCAATGAACTATTTCTTAACACATGATATTAATAGTCCTAAGAACCTGCAATGCAGAGTACACTCTTCCACTGGTCAGTATTCATCCCTCTTTTAATTATTAAAATAAAATTATTCACAGTTTCACCTTTTACATTACTGCTGTGTAATGTCAGACTGAAAAATGGTTATATGCATTTTTCATAATATTTGTGTTTGCAGACCACTTTAACTTACAGTAGGAAATACTGCTACCAAATATGTGATGTATTATTTGTTCTGAAATATATTATTCAAACCACTGCTGAAGTGGGATCAAAGTGCTTCATAGGCCTTGGAATGGATCTGGAAGGTGCTGGGCAGAAAGTTGTGCTGGGGCGTGAAGTTCACTCTGCTTGCATTTAGCAGGTTCCATTTTTTTCTCGACTTTCATCTAGAAAAACCAAAGTATGTGAACATGTCATACCTTTGTCTTGAAAAATATATTCTGTAAAGATAGAATTTCATTATTAATATTTTATACTGGGATTTTTCTAATTGGTACATTTTTTCATTCTCTTTCCATTATGGAGTAGAACCTGTGTGAAAACATACTAAAGTAGTTGTGTACTGTTAATCAGTACAGAGCAATTTATAATTTGGGGCAAAAAACTAGGACACCTCTGCAGTCTGTGCACAATTAATAGATACTATAATTTTTGACCAACAATCCAGAAAAAACCATTTGTGCATAAGTAAAGACATCCTAGTTTTTCATTTTCAACTTGGTATTTGTTTCGCTGGTATGTATTTTGTAACAACTCAAGCACACTTGCACTGTATACAGGTGTGTTATGTGTAGTGTCCTATTTAGGTTGCAGTGCCTAATCTTTTCTAATCATTCTCTTCTCCCTATTTTCCATATTATCACAGTTTGGAAACCAAATGTCACACTTCTGCAACACACAACCAGGCAACATGCCTGCAACTATATTTAGCCATTTCACAAGTCCCAAGTTAAATACATACTTGGAGAATGTGTTAAGAAGAGAGGGGGGGGAAAAAAAAAGAAAAAAAAAGAAAAAAAAAAAAAAAAAAAAAAGTTAAAATAATTACTGAATAACAGCAGGGAATAAACTGAGTGAGAAATAAAAGTCACACAGCTTTTTCATATCAATGTTCTGTCATGTTAAGGATTAAATGTATGACCTTTATTGTTTGGCTGCACCATTCTCAGAGAAGAATCTGTTTTTAACTGTTTCATGCAGGTAATGGTGGTCTTTGATGGTCTTTAAGGAATTAATTTGATGGTTTTATAATATTTGCTTGCAAAGTAAAGACTTCTAGCAACTGTAAATGTAAATTCTAAGTAAATTGTTCTTCTGTCAGTGTTTTTGGAAAGTCACAAATACTTAAAGATACTGCTTTAACTTTGGGTAGATGTTTTGTAGACTTTATATCAAGAATACATTCTTGACTGAATGCGTACAGTCTTGATACATTGTGTGTTTCTGAAAAAATCCTTCAGTTGAAATATCAGCTGTAATTCCTCGAGTTCTATCACTGTTCACTGACTTTTATTTTGCTTCTTAAATCACTTTCTCCACAGTGGTTCTACCTAAAGGGACTATTAAAATTCAGAGTCATTGAATCATGCAGAGCAAGAATGTTTATGCATGTGCTGTGCAAGTTAATAAGCAAGAAAGTTTATACAAGCAAAAACAGTCTTGTTTTGTATGGATGCAGAGAGCTTTTTCAAATCACAGCTCCTTTGTTTCCACTTCACAGTAGAATCCATGTTGTGATTAATCAATTATGAAAGTACTAGATAAAAACTTCTGAAAAGAGTAATTATTAATTAATAAAGTTGTTCTGCAACATCAAATTACTATGCAGTGGAATATATAACCTGGATACACAGTCAGTGAAAATAGAGCTGGGGGAGTGATACCACGCTGCCATAGATTGAGAACTAGGAAAGCTCTGGAGAGGTAGGAAAGAGGGGGAAAAAAAAAAAAAAATCTTGCCTCATTAACATGTTGTTTTGTAACTTCTTGTCCTCAGTAGGCACTCAGCTTTCTTTCATCTGAGAAGTGCATTTTTTTGTCAAATTTGTGGACTATACTTACATAAAATAATAAAATGTTATGGGTTGGGAGGGACCTTAAAAATCTTCCAAGTCCCCACCCTCCCCTGCCATGGACACAGACACCTCTCACTAGAATTGTAGAATCAGAGAATCATAGACACCTCTCACTAGAATTGTAGAATCAGAGAATCATAGAATGACTTGGGTTGGAAGGGACCCTAAAGATCATCTAGCTCCAAATCCCACCTTGCCATGGGCAGGGATGTCACCTGCTAGATCAGGTTGCCTAGGACCCAGTCCACTCTGACCTTGAGCACTTGGATGGGGAGCCCATAACTTAGACCAACTCTTCTAGTGCCTCACTACCCTCACAATAAAGAATTTCTTTCTAATATCTAATATCTAATATCTAATACCTAATTAATATTTAATATCAATCTCCTTTCTTTTAGTTTAAAACCATAACCCTTGTTTTATTGCCATCTTCCCCTTTTTTATGCCTCCTTTGATTATGGAGCACTGGAATGTGTCCACAGAGCCTTCTCCAGCCTGAAGAACCCCAAGTCTCTCAACCTGTCTTCATATGAGAGGTGCTCCTGCCCTCTGATCATCTTTGTGACCCAGCTCTTTGTGAGCCTCTACAGCAAGCACAAATCTTTCTTGTGCTGAGGACTCCAGGGCTGGATGCAGTGCTTCAGTTGGGGCCTCACAGGATTAGAGTAGAGGGGCAGAATCACCTCCCTCGACTGCTGGCCATGCTGCTTTTGAAGCAGCCCAGAATGCAGTTGGTTTTCTGGGCTGTGACTGCACATTGTTGACTCATGTCCAGCTTTTCATCCACAAGAACCCTCAAGCCCTCTTCTGCAGGGCTGCTCTCGTTGAGTTCTTCTCCCAGTCTGTGCTCATGTCTGGGATTGCCCTGACCCATATGCAAGAAAGTCCTTTCTCTTGGACTCTTCAAACTTCATGAGATTCTTGTGGGCCGGCTTCTCACGTTTGTCCCAGTTCCCCTTCCATTGTGCCAACCATACTACTCAGCTTGGTGCTGGCTGCAAACTTGCTGAGGGTGCACTTAATCCCACTCTCTGTGTCACTGATGAAGATACTGAAGAGCACCTGTCCCAGGACAGAGCCCTGGGGGACACCACTCATCACCGGACTTCATCTGCACACAGAGCCATTGGCAACATCTCCCTGGCTGCATCCATCCATCCAATTCCCTATCCACTGAATAGTCCACCCTTCCAATACATGTCTCTCCAATTTGGAAATAAGGGTGTCATGTGGCACTGTGTCAAAGGCCTTACAGAAGGCTAGGTAGATAGCCTCGATCAGTCTTCCCGTGTCAATCACTGCAGTCACTCCACAGATAAGGCCACCAGGCTGGTCAAGCACAATTTGCCCTTAGTGAAACCATGCTGGCTGACTTCAGTTACCTCCTTGTCCTGCATGTGCTTTAGCATTGCTTCCATGAGGATCTGCTCTATGATCTTCCATGCACAGAGGTAAGTTTCACTGTCCTCTGTTTCCCTGGGTCTTCTTTTCTCCCCTTTGTAGAAACAGGAGTAATGTTTCCCTTTTTCCACTGACTGGGGAACTTTGCCTAACCCACCCCCAAAGCACTAAGACTTTTCAAACATGGTGGAGAGTGGCTTGGCAACAACATCAGCCAGTTCCTTCATGACCCTGGGATGCATCTAATCAGGCACCTTAGCCTTGTAGACATTCAGATTTATCAAGTACTCCTGAACCTTCTCTTCAGATACAGTTGGGAAGGACTTCACTTCCTCAAGCCTTACCTAGAAGTTCAGGGACTTGAGAGACATGAGAAACATGCCAGTGAAGTAATAAGGTAAGGAATCCTCACAGTTCTCCATGTGCATTGTCACCAGTCCTTCCTGCTCATTTATCGGATGTTGCACTCTCCGTGGCTTTTCTTTGTTGACCTATGTAATATGGATTCCCCTCTTGTTATTCTTCACATCCCTTGCCAAGTCCATTCCATCTTTGCCTTAGCTTTCCAGATCCCATTTCTACACTTCTGGACCATATCTTTCCACATTACCTACATCTGTACTCTTTCCAAATCACCTACCCCTGCTTCCTCTGGCTGTGCACTTCTTTCTTACTCAGTGTGAGCACCAGATCCTTGCTCAGACATTTTGTTTTCCAGCCTGTCTTGCTTGAATTTTTACATGTCAGGATGGACACCTCTTGTGCTCTAAGAACATGTGGATAGAGCAAATTGGAGTCAGGAAGTGTGTAAGGATGAAATAAGTAAGGTTAGTTTAAATATATTTATACAATTTAGGTGACAGTTATTCAATATCATGCTTGCAAACTTAGAGATTCATCTTTGCGAACTGATAACAGATTGGGATAGCTCAATTTCCTAAAGAAAATCAGAGATTCCAGGACCTGGAAAAATGAGCAAACCAATCCAGATTCTCCTGTAAAATGAGAACGGCAAGATCACAGCTAACATAATGTGGTCTGAACATTGATTGACATTAGCTCTTGTCAGGAGAATTTATTAAAACAAATAGCTGGTCTTCAAGGTTAGTGGTTTCATTGTAACTGAATGAAGAAAATTTGTTCCTTCATGGCAACCCCTCTTTCTTAGGCCTTGTAAAGGCCCTGTGCTGACATTCTGCTAAGGCATGAGTGTCATTCCATGTCAGCACATTTTTTTTTCTATACCTGGATAGCTTAAAATCAAAGAGTAAGTGAAGGCCATGATTAATTTAGTGTGTATTTGATATTTCTTGGAATGAAAACAAGTGTATGTCGGAAAGAAGGAATGAGTCTCTAAACGTGTAAGAATTAAGTGTATCTTAGTAATCTTAACATTTTCACATTGTTTCTTAGAAAGAACCCTTGTGACAGTAGGTTACATTAATCCCACAGTGCAAATATTCAGTTTGTTTCTAACTGAGAAGTAGAAGGGTAAGGCTGAAAATGAAATAAATAATTTTTAGAATTTACTGTAATTAAACACATTTTTCTCATGTGAGAGTCACATAAAATTAGTGTATTTGTAGATGTCATCTGCATTAACTTCCAGGTTTGGTCTGGAAGCCTATAAATATCAAGCAGTCTGCCCCAGGGGAAAAAAAAAATGTTCACTGAAATACATAAAATAACTTTGGTTTAAATATTAAATGTGCAATAAAATTATTGAAACCTAACTCACAATGGGATACTGGCACATGGTACAATGGCAGAATTATGAATCCATAGATTATTTTTGGTAAATAATTGTATTTGTATTCAGAACCTTAAATTTGAACATTGAAAATTGTCATCTGGTTGCCCAGCTGCAACCAGATGTCTTGCATCCTGCATAAGGAACATTGAAGTGCTGGAGTGTGTCCAAAGACCAGCAAAGCTGTGAAGGGTTGAGAGCACAAGTCTTACAAGAAACGACTGTGGCAAGTGAAGTTGTTTAACCTGGAAGAAGGAAGCATCAGGGGAGACCTTATTGCTCTCTACAGCTACCTGAAAGGAGGCTGAGCTGAGCTGGAGGTTGGCCTCTTCTCCAAGGTAACAAGGGATAAGACAAGAGGAAGCTGCTTCAAGTTGTGCCAAGGCTGGTTTAGATGAGATTTTAGGAAAAACAATCTTCACCAGAAGGGTTGTCAAGCACTGTAACACACTCCTCTGGGAGTGGTTGAGTCTCCATCCCTGAAAGTATTTAGATGATGTATAAATACGGCACTTGGGAACATGGTTAACAGTTGGACTTGTTGGACTTTTCCAACCTAAATGATTCTAAGAGTCTATGATTTCGGAAGCTGTGCTCCAAGAAGTAACTTCTCCCAAATAAAAGTGGTAACCTACACTAACAGTGTAGGGGGAGGCAACATCTCAGGGCAGAACCCTTCTTCTATCTTCATTAACATAAACATTTCTTAACTATATAATGCAAAGAGCTGTTATATATTTCAAATCCTTTTAAACTCTATGGGACCAAAATACAGCAGGTATTGCTACCACAAATCTCTTGTTTTTCACCTGCCAGGATCTTTTGTTTTCTTCAGTGCATGGCAATTCTGTCTCATTTCTCATTCTGACTCTAAGTTTTTGCTGGTCATCTTATTCGCTGCTGCCATAGCTGAAGTCAAGACCTAACTTTTCTGTGCCTTTCATGCATGCTTCAATAAACGTTAATTTTTACTGATTTAAGTGTTTTCTTGTGCTATTTTACACTGGGTTTTCTGCTGCAGTTTACAAGAGGAGTTGCTGCTAGATGATATCGGTAAAATGTATATTTCATTCATGAATCTTACTCGTCTTTGCATTCCTCCTCAAAATTTACCTCTATCATAAAACACATGTATAACTTCTATCACATAAAACTTGGAGGGTTGCTAGTTGCTCAGCTGAGATCTGAAGTTTTTAAGGGGATTCATAAACTCTTCTATGTCATACCATTCTTCACCAGCAGTGACTGAATTAACTTGTTAGTAATGCCAATATTTTTCCAGGCTGTGTTTTGTCTTTCATTGAGCATCTTGTTCAGCTGCTGCAGACTAAGAGCTTTCATGGTATGGGGAAGGACTGGGGTGGTGGTCTAAGAATCCTACATGCTTCATATTTAATAGCTCTACAAAGTGATTTCTTCACTTTCTGTCCCTCTTAGTGCTATTACACTGTCACCATTTCCTTGAGTTTAAATATTCACCATTTTTAGGTGCACTCTCGCCCTTGTTCAAATAGCAGCAATCTTTTGACTACTCATTCAAGTTTCAGGGGTGGAACTTTAAGTAGGGAGTTGAGGCAGTGCAAGCCCAGTGAAGATGTGGGAAGGCAGGGAGTCAGATGAGGTTAGTTCCCCTGAACTCTTCTATAGGTGGCTGCTGCTACAAATGTGGAAAAAAACCTCTCACATGCGAGCAGTCACTGACTCCCCTCTTCTGGTGCATGCCTTTGGATGCAGACTTTTGGAAAACTGCTAGATAGAACCAATTCAGTTGTCATTCTCACTTATATAATGATTCTGTGAGACACCTTTAGTTGTTTTAGATCAAGGCTGAAGTCTACAAATTTAGGAGGAAACTTTTTGGCCAAATCCCTCAACCACAGCCTGTTTTTTGTAAGGCTGGCTGGCTTAGGGAAGAGCAGTGGAAATTGTTCAGTACCTATCCCCTAGAGCCTGAGTTAGATGTTCCTTCTGATCTTATAACTTATGCAAAAGGCCATCTGGTCTTTACAGGTTCAATCTTATCTTCCTTCATGCTGCCTTTTCTCTAATATAATAGGATTTAAATTTTTCATTGTAGAATGGAAAAAAGCCTGGCCACCAGACAACACAGTAACGGCTGCTCTCCTTGTCCATGCAGTTCTACTGCTGACCTGGCACTAAAGGAATAAATTTAAACTGCAATGAGAAGCACTTTGAGAAATATTCATTAAAACCTTTTAATTACTATGAGTGATTTTGTGCTTGCTTTTGAGGCGCTTAACCAGTACAGGTGTCAGAAATGGTAGAGAAGAAAAATTAAGGAAGCAAAAAAAAATATTGGGTAAAGTATTCTGGTTTCAAAACATGGAACTGAGAACCACTTTAATTTATTTTTCTTTTGTTTTGGAATAAAAGACAAAAAAATTTGATATAAATTACAAAATGTGTGAGAATTTAAAAATACTCTAATGTCTAATTTTTTACTGTTACTTCCTCTGCTCTTTACATATGTATTTATTTTCTAGTCCTAAATATTTTTTAAAAAAAATCCTTTGTGGTAAAAAGAAATAGTACTGAATATTAAGCTAATTGAGCCTCACATCTGGTACTCATCAGCTACAGTACGAGAAACCATGCTGGGGCTCGGGGCATGTATCCCACCTCCCCATTACCCTTGCTGTCTGAAAATCAGGGCTAGGTTAGCAGATCTATCCAGACCTTGTTTGTGGTCGCTGACCTCTGCCTGCCTCCATCCATACCTGTGGTAGGTCCTTTGTCCTGGTATGTCCAACCCAGATGAAAATTAGTATTGCATGGGGCTGAAATTCAGCTTTTTGGGGAAGGAACACTTTAGAGTGTCCTATTGTCTGCTTTGCTCTTGTTGGTCTGAATGAGCTCTTGGAGTGTCAGCTTGCCTTTGTTCAGCAAGTAACATCAAAGTGAAACACTTGGAGTGTGACTGAAGGAAGTTCTCCAGGAGAGCCCTGGTAAGGCACTTCTAAAGTACTGATGTCATGTCTTGATGAGAATGAGTATTGTGCTCCCCCACCTGCAACAAGGAGTGCACAAGGCAGAGGGAAAGCCTCCTCAGACCCAGAGTCTCCTTTAGACCCAAAGATTTCTGGAAGGCACATATGCGCCCCTGGCAATAAAAGTCGCTGATTATGTCTATGACACAGCACTGCTACTTGTCCTTGAAATGTATAAAAGTTGACTGCTCTTAAATTATAATCATAGAATCTTAGAATGTTTGGGGTTGGAAGGGATCTTGAAGATCATCTAGTTCCCCCCGACCTGCCATGGGCAGAGACATATTCTGCTGGACCAGGCTGCTTAAAGCTGCTGCCAAATTAGTGGCAGCTGTTTTTCTCTGAAGGATCTTTGCAAGATTTTTCCATCATATATGCAGTGTAAACATTTCTCGAGGCATTTTTTTCTTTGGGCCAGGGCACATTCCTGCTAATCAGCAGTGCAGGTGGTGTGACAGAGGTCTCTCTGTAAATTTTAACAAAAAACCTCGTTTATTTATTTCCTCTGGTTCTCATTATGAAAATGAAACTGGATTTCTTTCCATCAAATCCTATAAACATAAAACTGTAGACAAATTTCATTTAGTTTAGAAAAATATGTAGCATAAGAACATGATCTGGTGAAGTGCTGAATTTCATCCCTCTCATATTCCTAAGTTCTGTCATATCTTCTTGTCCTCTATTATGATATTAAAGTTACCAGCGTTGGAGGGATCAGCCTAGTATTTTCAATAGTCACTGTTTCTTGAATATAGGCCACTTCAATACATTTTTTAAATTTCTTTTTAAGTTAGGATTGTTACTTTCCCTTTTTATCTCTGTATGTTACCACATCTAAGAAAATAATAAAAAATGTTTTATCAGCTTTATGTTGATATGTTTAAGGAGCTTTAAGACAGTTGTCTGTATTGAGAGCTACAACAATGCACAGATTAATATCCGTGCTACGTGTTCTATCCAATGGGAACATCAGAGAGTTAAATTCTTTTGTTCTAATAGATAAAATAGATTTTTTTTTTAAGAGACAGATTGGCCCTTACGTTCTGGTGAATTGCACCTATTCCTCGAGTTGGTGTTGATGTGAATGGGAGCAAATTTTGTATTACCTGTGTTAGTGTTATTTTCATACTAAACCAATGTATCTATGCAGTTATGCATTTGTAGAAAGCTCATACCTTTCTACAGAAACGTTCTACAGAGAACGTACTACAGAACATACTACAAAGTTTGTCAAGGACAAACCACTTTCTTGAATTCTTTTTTCTTTTCTTGCAGTGGCTGATACAGCTTTTATCCTTTTCAAGAATCATCATCAGTGCATCATAATCCTCCCATGGGGTTTATTTTTTATCATTTTGAAGAGTTTAGTATCCCATTTAAGGTCAGGTGCTTGGAGATGAGAAACATTCATAATTTTTCACCTCTGTAACAGTTCTGAATCTGCAAGTCCTTTCCAGAAAGCTTGTAACAGTATATATTCTCATGAGTGTTGTATATGTCTGTTATGGATGTTAGTGCATGAGTTTATTGTTTCTAAGGGTATTCTAATGTGCCCAAGTTGTATTTATATGCAGGATATGTTTTGCATATCAGGCAAAAAAAAAAAAAAAAAAAAAATCCATATTTTGAAGTTTGAAATCTTTGCTAGGAATTCTTTTCTAAAAATAAGTAGACTACATAATCAATCTTATGTAAAGAACAAGCCATTTGATCTTGTCTTCACTGTACTGCAGTTTTCTGTACGACACACCCAGATTTCAAACCAATAATCCTGGTAGGTTGTTGGGATTTTCTAATAGGAAGTAGGATGAGGAAACTTCTGGGTGGGCTATTTTAGCAGTGTCCTCATTGCAAGATGAAAAATATTGATGAATGAGTGAACAAAGATTTGATTAGATAATTGTGATGGAACAAAACTGGCAGAATTGTGTGTTCTCCTTTGCCTGTGGGCTGTTCTATGAGCACTTGAACAACAAATCTGGGAAATGTTAGAATTAATGCTTAGAAAAAGAAATTGAGACAAATTGTGTAGTCTTAGTTGGTTTTCAGCTGCCGATAATTTGCTGCCTGATGGAAGTCAATCAACCAGTTTTCTGTTTTCCAAGGCTTTTTAAATATAAGATCCTTGGATGCTCACTTCATAGACAAGTCCAAGGAAGTCTAGGAAATAACACTAATTAAAAATATCTTCTTGTCAGGAGGAAGGACTGTACTCTCCTGATGAGGGTTTGAAGCAAGGAGCACAACCAAAGACCATGGGTCTAAAATGAGAATGAATACCCGAAAATTAAAAATGTGCTGATTATTTATTTGTTTTTATTCATTTACTTTGCTTTGTGATTGTGTACTTTTTTTGAATGCCTTCCTTCTAATGGAACACTCTATGAATCATACTTCATGTTCTGGAAAGTTCTGCTGCCTGATGACAAAATTACTCAGGGAAGTATTTGGACCCTTGCCAAGCTTCTTCTGCTTGGAGGTGAAATGGATTATTAGAGTCAGCTATCACTTTAATGATCTTCTGTTTATTAGCAAAGAGGATACAGAAAGCACATTTTCCTGAATGCAGGGAGAATAAACAGCCAGCAATGTCCTTGCCTGAAATGCCATTGCTGCCTTTTCAGCCTGTCCTGTATACCATGGGTTTAATTTTTTAGCCTCTGTATGAGGACACTTGTGTAGTCACACTTCTCCTGTTTCCCTGTTGTCTGACCTGATCTGTGGCTTTTGGTTGCTGGTGAATTTTGAGTGTATGGTTTCATGGTATGAGGTGTTTTGTAACAGAGTTGTTAAAGGAGTTTCTGACCACTTCATCGTGCAGATGAAGTTGTTTCATTGCAACAGAAACTTGACTTTGCTGTGGCAATCTGAGAGGAATAGAGTGGCTATGGTTGCGTTTAATGACACTGAATGGTTCTGTCTGATGGAAATGGGGCTTGACATTGCTAAGAATATAAGCACAGTGGCATCTTACCAGGTCAAAAATCCATTCAGCTGCTTATGCCATATCCTGTCCTCAGTCATGAGTAATAGCAACTACCACAGCAAAAATGTAGGTTTAGGGCATAGCATGCAATGAGAGATACTGCTCCAAAATCATCGGACATCACAAATCATGACACATCTACAACAGGGCATCCACAGTTTCTATGTGCAACCTGTTCCACAGTCTCACCACCCTTTACCACCCTCCAATCTAACATCTTGCAGTTTTAAACAGTTGCCCTTTGTTACATCTCTACAGGTACTGCTGAGCAACCTCAATTCTCTCAGCAATTCTTTATGGAGGAGGTCTAAATTGCCTGTTTCAGGAGAGTCTGTGTGATAACATTTTTCAATGTATGTGAATTAGCACTCAGATACCCTCACAGTTCCTTCTTGCTTTTTTCTGGGGAGAAATGTTGTTTCATGTTAATATTTCTAGTGAAGTTGCTGTTGCCTTTAAGTGTGGGACATCCAGTTGTGTGCATAGTGTCTCAGGATTTGTTTCTGCTGTTCTCCTCTGGTTTTAGTTTTTGCTTTTTCTGTATTTGGCGTACTATAACACCTATGCTTTCTAGTCCCTGCAATTTTTCTGTCAACTGAAATGTGACCATATCTTAATTTCCTTGTGCAATACAAAAGACATATGTCTTTCAGAGAAAAATCAATTCTTGCATCAGTCTTGTTGACATTATTATCTGCTCCTTTTCAAAGTAAGGTGCCTAAAATGAGACCAGCAGAGTACAATCCAAGGGGTGCTTACCTATTTCTTTAATTTTCTCATTTGATCAGTAAGCTAAATAAATTAATATTTCGGATTCATCCCAAGTTCAAATTTGTCACTTTATTCTCAGAGATAAGGGTTTCAATTTTTTACTTGTTTTTATGAAGGGCATGTAATTTATAAACTGAAAAGAGAACAAAATTCTTAGTAACAAATATCTACAAAATTTAACCTCAGAGAGAACAGAAAAAAAAATTGAAACTGAGAAATACTTAAATATTTTAAAGCATCCCTTGTGAAATGCTAAAATGGCTCAAAGAAGGTTCTTTAATTCAGGGATAAGAATTTTAGTCTCTGCTCTGTGCTATTTCTAGTGAATATGAGGTAGGTATTTGCAGCAAACCTTTCTATTACTATTGAGCTATTGCAATTCATTTTTAATTCCCACAGAAATTGTAAACTGGTATGAGCCTGCAGTCTGATTTAAATGAAGTTTTGACTCTACTTTTACTGTGCTTTATAAGTTATGGTGGAGGGTCAAAATATGTTATGCATTTAGTGGTTGGAGGTGAAGCACAGCTGTTGGTTCCATCTGTGAGGCTATAGGAAAATAGCATTCTGGTGCATTAAGTGAGGATGTCACTTGTGTTTCTTTACACAAACAAAAGACTTGTGTAGCCTTAGGTTAAAATCAGGTGTTTATGAAGGCAGCCAGAGCTGTGGGGGAAGTAAGCGAGTTTCAAGTCCCACTCTTTTTCCTCATGCTCCCTGCATTTTTAAGAAATTCAAGTTGGTTCACTAAATAATTACTCTCTTGATTTGCAGAAAAAGCTGATACTTGAAAAGGCTTTGAAAGTATTAAGTAGCTTATTCTTCCCCTATGGAGGAAGCTCCAAGTCTTCCATTTACTCATTTAATCTGTCATTCCATTGCACCCAAGGGCAAAGTTCCATTTCTGTGTTCTTCAGTAATTTTGTGCAGCACACAGCAAACAAATACCAAGTGACTGAAGCCAAAGTAGATTTCACGCAGGAAGCTATGTTTCCTTCTCTTGCCATACATTTTTAATAGAGATTTTCTTGATTGTAAGATGGTAAGTAGACTTCTGCCCTGAAATTTGTAAATGTGTTTATAATAGCACTTGATACAAATCGTAGGTCAGAACATGTTCTCAGAATACACTGTTTTTTCATCACATTATGGACAGTGGTTTCATAAATACCTGGATGCCATGAATGAACTTCGTAGCAAATCAAAACAATCTTCCATTTCACTTCTAGAAAACAGGATTTCGGATAATAATATCAGTAGTCGTTTTTTTAAAGCCTTGTACTTCCCAGCATAATGATACAGAATATCAAAAACAGAGCTTATAATTCACTCTTATTACTTAGTGGTTTAAATTTAACTCACTAAGACAGTCCAGTATCTTGGTTATTTTAGAAGATTAAGCCAGAGCTCTGAATCTGAGCTGAATAAGCCGTATTAACTGATATCGTGTTTCTGATAAGGAAAATGCTATGCTTTTTGACTAGAAACTAAAAAACATTTCCATGGAAATAACAGAATGCCATTGCATCCAAACTAGTTCCTGGGAAATTTGTGATACTAAAATGATAGAGGTTTTTCTTGAACTGTCATGACCTGGTACTACACTGGTACTACTAAAATGGCAAGTGAAAGATGTTGTTCATTTAAGAGAAGGAAATTACAATAATTAAAAAGTATAAATTATATTATATATATTACCACACAAAAGATATAAACAAGTTTTCTGAGAAAGTCTAGTATCATTTAGTGTACAAAGTCCCTTTTAAGTAGGGATTCTCTTCTCCCGATTGTCTTCTCCTGGCTCAAAAACATGATAACCTTGATCCAGTGTCATACTCCAACAAACAAAATGAGTCTCTGTTATGTCCTATACATCTAAATTTGAAATCAGAAGAGAAATTTTACACTGCTATTACAACTCCTACCCAGTATACATAACTGAGCTTATCATTCTGAATAACTGCTGTACTTAGGCAGAGTTAGAAAGTGAGCAAAACAAATTCTGGAGATGCATTTTTGGCAGCTGTTAACATTTAGAGTGAGTTAATTTAAGATTGGGTTTGGCTTACTGTGAAGAACTAGAGCAGTTTTACAATTAAGAAACATATTTAGTATCTGTTGTTTGAACTCTGGACTACTGGCTCTTTAAGATTATCTCCTGTTTGAAAAACAAAATTGCATAGTTATGGCCAAATTTCATTACATTAGCTGATAATTAATCCGAACATATATGTAAATACTGAGAGCAACTACGATTCAAGGAAACTGAAGTTTGCTTATTGTACAGTCAAGATTTCATCATCTTGGTGCCTAGAAGCTTGCCTCTAGTTACTTTTCTGGGGGAGACATCTGATGTACATGATCTTTAATTAGTAGTATTCCTAAATCATTTTTGCAGCTCTCAGCACTATTGTACCACTGTGGGTTTCTTCATACCTGATGTAATTGCAGGCTTTAGAATACACCATGATGCCTCTGTAAAAAGGTTTCCCCACCTGCTTTTCCAGCTGTAACCTTTTCATATTTTTGTGAGCTACCAGCTTCATTTTCTGCAGCAGCCTTCTCACATTTGTCTTCTCAAATAAACTTTTCCACTTTTAAGGCTGATTGATTTTCACTCCATTCCACTGTATTTTTAAATGTCCTGGTTAGAGATGTCAGCCTAGAAGCAGCTTTCACTTCACCTTTGATTTTGTGTTTACAGTACTTGCCACCTCAATTCTGCCTAGAAGAAATTAATTCAAGTAGGGATTCATAAATACTGAAATGGCCTGTGCTGTCCATTCTCATTGTAGGAAGTTCTGCCAATAAAGCAGTAATTCTGCTGCAGATTAGGCATGAGATATTGAGAGATTACTGTTCATTTGATTCTGCGAGAAAAGAAAAAAAAAAGTACATTTTCAAGATACTTTTTGAGGTGGACAATCCAGAAAGCATAGACAATCAAAGCAGTAGTTTCAAAATAAAAGGTCACTGAGAATGTTGTGGCATGGTGTGACAGAATGGAGATCAGGATAAAAGGTGTTTTTGGAAGGGACTAAAAAACCTTCTTGTGTATATAGACCGAACTAGGAGGAGCAGTGGGAGGGGGGGAAGGATCAGCATCAGTCATCCAGTTTGGATTACGAGATATGTCTGGCTTGGAGATCATCAACCTCTGATTCCATTGTTTTCTGAGCTACAGTTTCTACACAGAAATTAATCCTTTGGGGAATTTAGGCCTGCACAGATCCTGTTTTTTCAAGATTCTTCATTCAATATGTTGTTTACAGATCTTTCAGTAAGTAGTTGCTTAGTTTCTTCTTGGAATTATTTCTTTATATAAGAATATATCTGTAAGAAAAAATAAGCAACTAGGTTTTTCACACAGGTTATTTCACACATCTTAATTTTATGAGACAATACTAACATACTCAAGAAGTGCTACATGATTTCTTCACCAGCAAACATTGGATGACCAAACAAAAGGCAGATACACTCTTATTCTCTTATTGCTCACTGGAAATGAAAATGAAAGCATAAAGCTGGCATAATGAAAACATTAGCATAAAAATGGCACAATGAAACATTTGCAGAATTTTTGTTACTATGTTACAAATATCTAAAAATTATTTTAATGCTTTGTACGTATACATTCATGGCATATATCTGGACAAGCAGCATTTAACATCAAAGTTCAGTCCAAAACAATAAAATTCTATTAGTCTAGCAATGTGTAGTGATAAATACAGTACTTGTTAGATGAGCTGGCCGTGTTGCAATCAGCATAAAGAGCCAGGCGCATAAAAGATGCTTCTGAATTCTCCATTTTACAGTGGGTAGTGCCTAACAAAAGAAGAAAGAAGAGACATAAATTGTTGCTGATGTAAGCAGAGGATGCAATGGGTTGTCTTGAAATATGGTTGATGGGCTAAAAACAGTCATTGGGAGACATAAATGGATGCAAAATAGTACAGGCTGCAGGATGCTATTTTGCCGAAATGAAGCAGAAGCATCAGTGTCAAAAGGCACACCCACACATAAAATGTCTCCAGCTTCTGCACCTAAAACGTCTAAACTGCAAATTCATGGAATTACATAATTTTGATTAAGTGAAACTACTGTAATAACTGTTCACTGGATCACTAATGGGAGGACTTGACATAGAGTTATAAGTCGTTTTACAGTCAAAAATGCATTTTGTGGCTGTCTGTACATTGATCTATAGGGTTCATATCTTTATCCTGTGAAATTTTGCCGATTTTCACGTTCCCTGCTTTTCAGCCAGAGTTTGATGTGTGAAAATTTAGTAGGAAAGAGGAAACATAACCAGTTGATAAGCTTGTCTCCTCTGTCAGCTCCTCGCAGCACCCTAAGCAAGCTTAGTAGCCAATCACATGGTGCAGGAATGCTTTCACCTCCGAAGGGAAAACCAGCATCAGCTTAAAAGGCTTGTGATGATGAAGAGAGAGCAGAGAGCTTGCTCTCAGAGGCTTGGGAGCAGGCGCTTCTTTCCACACCAACACGAGGATTTAATAGAGGAATTTCATGACTGGCAGAGAAAACCTGGTGGCACACTCACTCCTCGCTGATAGAGCAGCTTGGGCAGGATATGTGTAGGAGTTTATTTTAAGTAACTAAATAAAAGCGTCATAAAAATAACAAATATTAACCAATAGCCTAACCAACTGCTTCCTTCTCGAGAATACTTTCATGTATTTCCAGTTTAAATGCAGAGAAGTGAAATGATATGGCAACAGTGCTTCTGTGATACAGCATTGCTGCCAGTCACCTGATTTGGCCAGGCCTGTGAGAGCCAGTGAGCCTCGTGCTGGCCTCTCTTCCTTTCTTTCTTACGAGGAAAAGCTGAGACAGTTGGGGTTGTTTAACCTTGAGAAGACTGAGGGGTATCTCTTTAATGTGTGCAAGTGTCTGAAGACGGAGTGCCAAGGACATGGAGCCAGGCTCTTCTCGGTGGTCCCAAGCAATAGGACAAGAGGCAACAGGCAGAAAGTGATGCACAGGAAGTTCCACCTGAACATGATGAAAAGCTTCTTTACTGTGTGGGTGACCAGAGACTGAAACAGGTTGCCCAGAGAGGTCATGGAGTCTCCCTCACTGGAGATACTCAAGGACTGTCTGGATACAGTTCTCTGTGATGCACTCAGGGATGGCCCTGCTTGAGCAGGGAGATTGGAACAGGTGACCCACTGTGGTCCCTTCCAACCTGATCCATTCTGTGATTCTTCCATTCCCAGATTAGGAGTGTCATGTGGGGGTGAGGCTGGGTTCTGTTTTGTCCTCCTCATTTCCTGAGGTGAGAAATTTGTTCCCTTATGCCCTTAACACTTTGTGAGAAATAGTCATTATTACTGATAGGGACTGCCTCCTCATACCTGTCATGTTTGTTGGAAATGTGCTTCATGGTCTACATGGGGCTGAATGGAGTAGTTTTGCTCTTTGTATGAGAGTGAAAAGGTTTCCAGAGCACTATTCTGTCCACAATCTCACAGGACTGCCCACTGGAGCTTGGTATGGGCAAAGGCAAATGTAAGCCTTGTTCCAGGAGGATGTCATCAGATGTCACATATTTCAGCCTGCATATTGTGGAGGTAAGGAGATACTGGATCCATCTCTCAATTGGGACCTGAGAGTAATAGGGCTTTTAACAAAGGCCTGTAAAATTAGGACTTCAGTTCTCGGAATAAATGGTAGTCCTTTTTTTTTCAGTGGTGTGATTAAAGATCAACAAAGAGTGTCTAGTAGTTTTAAATGGAAAAGATTTTCTTCCCTCCCCCTCCTCTTTATTATTATTTGGATCAAATCACACGTATTGGCTTCAGTACAAGTATGTTTAACAGTTTCAGTTAATTAAGTTACAGGAGACACTTCCAGACGAATCTAAGAAATTTTAGAAACTGAAGTCACATTGAACACATACATCTTTTTGTCTGGTATTAAAATGTATATTCTGTCTTGATATACTAGGCAGTGAATTGACCTCTTACATGAAAAAGAGAATATATTAAAAATCTTATCAGAAGAGAAAAGGTGAAGGTGATTTCAAATGTGTCTACAGTTTTCCTGCCATTTTTCCCAATGCCACAGAACCTTCAATTAAGAATTACTATATCTTTTTTCAAGTATCTTTCTGGGATATGGCTACACCTGCAAAACATATGTTGCGCTTATTTAGATCAGTTATGATCAAATTTTAAAATCTTAATATACTGAGACCAGGTGGTTGTTCCAAATCGCTCCCAGTCAATATTTTTTGGGTTTAATTTGGAAATGCCACAGGGATTCATCCTACTCTTGTATTATTTCTGTTCTATCACAGTGTTTGCTAGTGGGTGGCTGTCATTTGTTAACAAGACATGTTTGTTTTATATGGGTCTGCTGATGTTATGCAACTTCATTTAGGCAGTTGCATTGTCAAAAAAGAAGTGATAAAAGACCTTTGAGAAATATTTATTATTACCTTTTCATTATCATGAAAAATGTTTGTTACTTTTCTTTGTTAGCCTCTTAATGGTTCTGCGGAATCATCACATTTTGCACCACAGGATTCAGGTAAATTTTTGCCTGTATTACTGTTTAAATACCAGAGTAATTGAGGTTTGAAGTTAACATTTATCACAGTGCAGTATATGCTTATACTTGTAATGGGAGTGGATGTAAAATCATTAATATTGCAATGGTAAAAAAATGGTAAAAATGGTAAAAAATGTTCAGTCTGCAATGTCAATCTTGCATACACAAAACCTAAAATTTTGTGACAGAAATCTTAATAATGGATTTCTCTTCATGAATGGTATTTGGCTGTAGGGAGTTAAAGTAAGGTCAGCTTTCCATAGAGCAGTAGATGGCTGTGGTAAGAATACCTGGTCACTCAAAAGCTGCTCGCAGAATAGTGCCACGGACAGGTAATACAAAAAATAGGTTTTCCCACACCATGGGGTTTCTGAATTCCAGGACTGTATACACAGAGATAACCTCCATCTCTGTATTTGTTAATAAGCTGCACACATATGTAAAACACGAAATGTGAATGAAGTAGTACAAATGTCAATCCTTGAAACACTTCAAGCATACATATACCTCTATTCTGGATGGAATATATATGTACTCTGTTGTTGGAGATTCACATATTTGCACATGGACCAGATGTTTGAACCTATATGGCCAATATATTTATTATCTAGATATATAACTGCAGTTTGAGTATATATTTTACATAACTTTCCAAAGGATGACTTAGACTTTGACATATGTCAGCACTTAGTTTGTTGACTTTCAGTAGACTTCATATTGCTATTCCAGAGCCATCAATATACATATTGTGTTCATTTTTTGTGCTTCAGTAATTTCAGGTGCATGATGTTTGTTCAGCTGTGCCTGCCACCTCTAAAGTGCATTAATGTACTCTGAGAAGGCAAAGTGACTGGCACAGAAATGAATAATTACAGTAATGACTAGTTGTTATGCTTGTTTATTTTGAGGAGTATTCTAATTAGCTGTTCAGTAAGTAGCTACTTCCTATACATAGCTGCCATCTATATTAATTCCTGAGGTAAGACACATTTGATTTAATACTAAACCTTTCACCTCACCTAGAAAAAGTGTTGACTCCTATACATACCTGTTCTGTAACCATATACCGATGCACTGCTACTCCCACCACTACCAGGCTCTGGTAGCTCCTAGAGCAACCTTAAAAGTGCTTTAAAAGACAGGGCAGAAATTGCCCCATTCTGTGAATTAGGAATGCTTCCATCTTCTCTTTCTGCTCCTGCAACTCACATTCAACTTTAGTTAGGAATCAACACCAATGACCTCCAAGTCTATGGCAAAATAGATCCTTTCTGGATGAGAATCAGTAATGGTGTTAAGTTGCCTGTGTGAAAGAATGCTGTTGAAAAAGTGAATCTGCAAAGAATTGCAGTGTTTACATATAAGCAGAAATCTTATTTTGAAAAATATAGAGATTAGGTAAAATGGCAGAGGAAATTAGAACCTGGCCCCTGGACTGGAAATATGCTGAAACCTAAGGTACGGATCAAGTATTCACTTGTCAAATGAAAAGGACCATGGATGAGTCTCTCACTCTTAAGAGCTAAAAGGTATTTCAGTTCAATTGCATAAACTATGTTTAGCTATGACTGATGAGTCAATACACAAGATGTGGTAATGAAAACCAACATGAAAAAAGAGTTCATCTTATTTTCTTTCCAGTCTTTAATGTTTTTGATCATCCCCTATTTTTCTATTGATTTGATGGCATTTTTTCCAAAATGCCTTCCTTCTTCCTGTTCTTCTTGGGGTCCATGGAGAATATGGTTTTATCATTTGCATTAAAAGGAATAGGAGGTTTTCATCTTTACTTTTATCTGACATGAAGCGTTAAACTGCAAGTCTTCAAGATTCTCAGATCTTTTTTAGTCCATTTGAACTAGACACCTCTTTTTTGGTGATCTGAAGATAAGTAAAATTTGGTAGATGAATACATACAGGTTTAACAACGTTTTTCTCCTGGTTGTATCACCTATTTTTGTGCTAGTTTTGATTTATTTGCTGTTTTGGAAAGATTTTAGATAGAATTTTTAAGAAAAGGGAAAGAGATGGCATTGGAGGGTTTCAGCTGGAGTAGTGTTTTTACGTCTAGACCATGTGCTTTGGGGAAGATTAGGACCTGCAAGATAAAGTTCAGGGGAAATTATTGAGAGAAAAGGCTTCATTAACAATAATTGCTTAGTGAAAAAGAAAATGAAGAGGAGATGCTATAACCTTTATTTAACTAGAAGGTTAAGAGTAAGGGAACTTATTTTTCCATTCTATAAATGGTATGATAAAAACTAGCAGGATTGCTTTTCAGATATTAAGTTTTGGTAGGGTGGTTGATAAAATAACCATCTGCAGTTTATCCCAGGTTGTTTGTGGTTTTTTCTATGATCATGAGGAAGGGGCAAAGCAGAATCCAAATGACAGAGTGAAAGAAAAGGTGTGGGGAAAGCAGTTAATCCCCTGAGGAAGAAGGCTATTTGAGGGTTTTGCTATGCAGAAAGACTTTGTGAGGGTCTGGAAATCTAATTTTTAAGAATTAATACTGTAAAAAAAGCTTTTAAAATTAATTAAGAAGTGAAAAACAGAGTTTATAGAATTGTTTGGGACTCCCTGTTCTTCAGGGTGATGTTTTGTTAGTAAGTTTTGCAGTTCAGCAATATGCCAATCCTGAGTCTCTAGTTAGCTGGGAGGGTGGTTCACATTTGACATCTGCAGCGGAGCTGTCAGTTTGCAGAAAAAAACAAGGCAGGTCATGTTTCCAGTGTTAATTTAGTCTTGACATCTTATTTATACCTGGGAAATGATGTTAGAAAATATTAGAACACAAATAATGCTGGCACAGCAGGGTTTTCAAAAAGAGACTTCTGTTGAATTTCTTCCCACAAAGCTATGAAATAAATGCATCCAATATTAGAAAAGTCTGTGCTAATTGTAGGAAGATGCCACACTAGTTATAGCATTCTCCAGCCATTAGTTTTTTCCCCAGGGAGAAAGAGACGAGACCTACTGAGCACTAAAATTAATGAGACTTCTTCAGTGACAGTAATTACGTTCCAATTCAGATAAAATTTCAGTGTGCACTTGAAATATTTCCGTTTCATTGTCTATGTGTGTTTAAAACAGTAGAACTATGTGTTATAAACATCTCTAAACACCATGTGTTAAGAAACTGTAGCAACTTGGCCTAACTTGGCCTCCAGTGCCCACAGGATTCTACTGAAACTTTCACCTGAACTTGAAATATTAAGAAGTCTTTACTGATACAAAAATATCTTGCCCCTATCTGTAAAAATGATTAACTTTCAGTCTTATCAGTCCTTCCAGATGTTTCCATGATTCTGTGGTTGGGGATGGGGGGCATGTGCTGATTTTATGGAAAACAAAAATATCTGATGTTTTGTCCATCCTTTTGGGGACCAATAACAATCCCCTAGAGTCCTCCCACAGTTTCCTTCAGTGAATTTGAATGCTGCACTACTGTTCCATGGTAGGTGTCATTCTGGATCTCCCTTAAAAAAGCAAAAAGGGCAGTAACAGGCGCTTGCATAACCCTGTGCCCTTTCAGAAGACCATAGGATCTGAGAAGTGCAAAGGTAATTTCCCCTGCACGATTTTGAATTCTATAGATTTGTTTCAAGCCTCCTTGGAATGCTTGAAAGCCATTCACAGAGGGGTATCCATTTATGGTGTTAGTAGAAAGTCTCCCATCCTCTTAGCTCACCTGCTAGATTTGCTCCTTAATTTCTGTTGCATCAGGATAATTGTGAATGTATAATACAGCAAAGTAGCTCTATTTAAGGGGAAAAAAAAAAAAAAAAAAAAAAAAAAAAAGATCAGTCCTTTTACCACCAAAAAAACCTCAGGAAGTAAATTACATCTTCCGAATTGGTTTTGCCCCCTCAAAGTAGAAATATCTGTTATAAATGATAACTCCCAGGCACAACACGAGATTTTTCCAGGCAGCGAAGTAAGCTTTAGGTACAGCACATGATAGTCACAGTGGACCTATCATACTTTAAACGTGGAATAAAGTGAGCAATGCCAACTCATGATATTCAAAAACATCCATCAAGCTCCAGAAATCTTTGGCTTATGTTTCTTTTTATTCAGCTGCTGGTACCTAAGTTTTGGGACTCCCTTGTTTTCAAAGTGATGATTAGAAGTTTACTTTATTTTTAATGTAAAGGGAGTTTCTCACATTCTTTGTCACATACTATAAAATTTAACTGTGCTGTTAAACCAAACTGGAGTTTTTTGCTAGGTGTGCTGAGGTGGCACTCCTTGAAGAAGCTGTGTATGTCTACTAAATTAATGTGATTCTCGAGTACAGTTAGTTTATAGTTCAACCAAAGATGTCTTGGAGATAATGGTTTGATTCATGAAAGCAGATGACAAATAACATCAAATGTAGGGTGATGTTTCTCTTTAAAAAAGTGAATTAATTACTTCTCTTTTATAGAGATAATTTTGTAAAATTCTTCAGGAAAAGAAGTCCTTCATAAAATTTATAGACTACATGTATTTCGTTTATAAATTAAAATAAAATTCTCAATAAATTCACTTTAAGGATTTCTACAACTCCACTTTCTCTAACTAGAAAACAGCTCGTAGTAGAAATCCAGACAAAGCAATATGTCCCCCACCTGTCTATCAGAAAACATTGAACCACAATGCTGGGGCATGGCAGAAGTGTAATTCACTACTGAAAAGGAAGAAGCTTGAAGTCTGCAAAATTGCTTAGAGAGAACTTCACTGCAGGCCATATCTGTGTAGACAGCAGATGCAATATTTTATAGATAGAGAGGTGTATATATAGTACATTTCTGCAGGCAGAAATGAGGGACTTGATATGTCATCAAACAACAGCATGAAACTTTTTATATTAGAGGATGAAAATAGTTATTGATGAAAATGAAAATCAAAAATATTGGCTCCTGACTTAAAATCAGGAAAAGTATCTGAGAAACAGAGCTGCTGTCTCTTATAATTACAAGGAGTAGTTCATTTTTTGCCATTTCCCCAGTCTCTCTGAAGACCTTTGACCAGTGTTACGATCTCTCTACTTCTCTGCCACGATAAGCAAACTAATTACACTCTTGGGGGATTTTCTAAACATTGGATCCAGTTTTCTTCTTCTCTTTACTTCATATCAAAGTTACTCATGTCAGTCCCTCGAGCTGCTTCTGGCTTAACTGCCTGCAAGTGAGAGAATAGGCCGTCATGTCTGATGATACTCTTAATACACACAAAGTTGACATAAAAAGGAGCCAAGGAGAATTCCACTCCAGAGCTGACATGATTGATCACTCTGATGTGCATTAGCTTTCTTTAAACTACCCTCAGAAAATGACAATTCAAAGTCCAATTTAATACTCTCAGTGCTCATGGTTTCTTTTAACTAAATATCCCTGTTAAGTCTTGTAGGACATGCTCTTAGACATGATTAAAGAATCAGCATGATACTGACATAGAATTCACTAGTAATACATTTAGTTCCGTATACAAATTTTTAAACCCTTTCAGTGTCAGAAGACTTCAAGTCACATCATGTAACAAAAATTATGCTTGTTATTAAGTATGTAACTTTGATGTCTGAAGAGACTGCAGATGAGTTGATAGTTGTCCTGTTTCCATATTCTACTGGAAACAGGCTGATCACTTTTTTGTCATTATTTTAGGACTATGACAAGTCTACACCGGTATTTTCAGGTTTACTTTCAAGACAGCAGTAAAAGTAGCTTTGTAGTGGCTCATGTCACACTGTCTCAGATCTTCATTTTGTTAGTAAAAAAAAAAAAATTGGGTGTTATGAGTGTTGAACATTTCCTGAGAGTCAAGTGGGATTTATTTTATTTGTAGTTATTATCATTAATACTTGAAGTTTACAACACAAATAATGGTTCTCTTAGGCAATGTAATCCTGACATTTATTCTTTTTTTCTGGTGGGACCCCTTCAAGGAGATGGGAGAATCTTGTGTTGCAATGGGAAGTGTTACATATTTTTCCTTAAGTGTTTTTTATTATTTAAAAAGATTAGAAAAATATCTTCAGTGAAATTAGAATCTGAGGTGCTTTTAAATTGAAAAAAAACAAACAAACATTTTGAGTCCCCCTTCTTAAAATTATTTCATAGTTGCAAAAGGGAAAAATCAAAGGATATGGCTTTCAGGAGAAGAAGAAATAATCTATATACCACTGATTCTGGTTTGGACCTTCAAATTTCCATCATCTAATATTCTCAGTTGCTCCCATTTATTTCATATACAGCATTAAGATAAACAGCACAGCCAGAGCATGTGATTTTATCTGAACCAGAACTGCGGAAGAGACACAGACAGTCCTTGTTATTATCCCTGTTATTATGTACAAAGATACATTTGATAGGAAGCCCAGAAACCATAAATTTCAGTTCCAGCTTTCCTCCTAATTGCTGTTAATATTTCTATTTCCTTCACATTACACATGGTTCATATTTCCAACTTTGACAGTATCTTTCAGTGGTTCATTTTCACAAAATATTGGACAGCTTCTTCAAGGTCACTTTAAGCAGAGCTGGGAACAGACTTCAGATTTCTATTGCATTGGCATTAAGTCTCATTTGCTTTGCCAACCCTGCAACAGGATTATGGAAAATCATTTTTATACTGAAAAACATTTGCACTAAGAAGTGAATTTGGATGGTCTTATAATGTTCATTTTTATGTTTTCAGCTAAGAAAACCTATTTTTCTGAAAACAGTTTTGTATTCATTTGAATGTGTATATTCAGAGCCTGTTACAGAATCTTTTGCCCATTTCTTATGAGCAGGACATCTGCTGATGAAAGCTACTAAAAATGTTAACATTTGAGTTAATAATCTTGTCTTTCGTCTCATTTTGAAAGATGCAGCTGAAGTTCTTTAAGGACATGAGATGTCTCAAGCTATTTCCAGTCATGCATAATGCTCTTCCCTTGCAGGTCCAGTTTGAATCCTGCACTGCTCAGTGTTTGGAGTGCCATTACCATCTAAGAGCTATTTGGAATCTCTGTGATATGCAGTGAATTTCCAGTTCACTCTCCAAGGGGCTCTGTTAGTTCTTCAGCGCAGAAGCATCCCTTTAGTGTTTGCTGGGTTCCTGGCCCAGCCCAGTGAAACCTTGATTCCCTGCTAAGAGCTCCTGCCTCTGGAGGCATATTAAACTGACTGCCTATTTGCAGGGAGTGGCAAAGTGATTATTACTATACTTACGTAGGAAATGAGGTGGAGAATTAGAAGATAGAGAAAAGAATTCTGGCTTGACTGTCTTTAAGGATTCATAATTGGGTTTTTTTGCCTCAACTCTTGATTTTTGGGTCTGACTAATGATTAAATCTCTCTGCCTTGGCCATTCTACACACACAATATGTTGCAGTGCACCCCCACACTTTAACAGGTGTTTCAGTATTGGAAAAGAGTTTAAGCTTCACCCTTGAACTTTTAAGGAAGAAGAACCAGAAACTTCCATGCTCTTCTCACTGTAATTGGCCCAGTGCCAGGACAGAGGCACCACTTGGATCCTTGAGGCGTTCTTCAAGGAAAATAGCTATTTTCTGTTGGGCAGTGTGCCAAAAACCCCTCCTAGATCTTTGAATACTTAAAAGAACATGGAGATTCTTGGGGTTTTTCGGGGTGTCTTAGCAGGTGCAAGGGGCTTCTCCGCACCATGCATGGCTTTTACTCTTTTGTTTTGTGTGGTTTGTTTTTTCGCTTTAATTAAAACCTTTTTGCATTTTCAAAACACCTCCGATCATGCCAGCTCGCTAATTTTTCTTAAGCCATTTCTGAGAGGCTGCTGGCAACACTAAGAACATAATGCAACTTCGTGGGGCTAAAAACACTCTGTCCCCACGCAGAAACTCATCAGGGATGGAGTTCAAAGATGATGCTGTTACATCAAATGAGGCATTCATTACACCATCGTTGGGCAGGTTTAGCTCAGTCTCATTTCTGTATTAAATTAGGTCCTAATCCATCTTTCACATTATCCTTGGCTATTAACTGAAGTGGCTATCTCAAGTGCCCAACTACACTCTGTTCTCATGTAATCAATATGAACAAGTATTATTTTGTATATTAGATAACTAAAATTAGGTAGGTTTAAATTCAAGTCCCAGATTTCAGCAGTCCCGTCTAGAATCAAACCCAAGGTTTGACTTCTGTGACTTTTCCATACTCACACAAGAAAAATACAAGGTAGTACTCCAGTAGCCTGAGCCCATTGCTCATTACAAAGTAATTCTTTCCCTTTCAAAAGAGCCCTTCACCACTGCTGATAGGAAGCTGAGAGGAGTGAAACTGGCACTGTGCACTGAGTAGGGTCATCAAGATGATTAGGGTTTGCAAGATGGGGAGGCTGAGAGCTGGGTTTGCTCAGTACTGCTTAGAAAGGAGTGTGAATGTATTGCTGTTTTCAACTTTTACCAGCTGACAAAGAAATTGCGTTTTGATATTAGGCAAAATGAGTTACAGGTAAGGTGGTCTTCAGGCATTGGAGCAGATCTCTGAGAGAGGCCGTGGCATCTCCATCCTTGGAGATACTCAGAACTTGACTGGGCACGGCCCTGAGCAACCTGATCTTACTTTAAAGTTAGCTTTAACTTTTTAGCTGCCCTTGCTCTGACCAAAGGTTTGAACCAGATGACTTTCAGAGGTCCCTGCCAGCCTAGATTATTTTAATGACGCTGTCCCCCGAAGCTACCTGACCTGGCAGAGCAGAGCTGTGCTGCAGCCAAAAAGGAACTGCTCTTGTACAGCATGTCCCTGCCTTGCCTGCCCTGGGCCACTGCCCCATGCTGGGCTCTCATGTTGTACTTGCTAAGTGTGGATGGGAAGAGCAGATGTCAGCTGAGCCACAGCACCCTTCTGCTGCTCCTGGGATATCATCAGCTCTGTGGCACAGCCATTATTATTTGTCTCCCTGTGCAACAGAGAACTGAATGTGGAGAGTCAATGCTTTTGAATTCATCATGAGAACTTTGATCTTTCTGTTTGAAAGTACTTTGACAGTTTCTTTTAAACATCTGACAAAAATAGCTCAGTCTGGAAGCTAGAAGGTGTTTAGGTACTTTTTTTATTGCATATATTAATAAAAAATGAGTCATTTGTGTTAATCTGTGTTAGGCTGTTACAGATCTGCTTTGTACTGCATTAGAGAGATATTAGCCAAGAATATTCAACACCTATATGAGGAATGCTTCACTGTGTTCAAATATGACATGGCAACATACTTATGTCAATACAGATAAGGGCTTAAAAAATGGGGGAAAGTGAATTCACTTTCAATGTTCAGGCATGGACATATGGTCTCAAATAATTAATTGCATTGAGAAATAGGACTCTGTGTTCTTGGCTGCCATAGACTGAGCATAAAAATCTACAGAATTTGGCCCACAGTCTTGAGGAAAAAAATAAAATGCAGATGTAGGTAAAACTTCTTATATTAACAGCTGTGTCAAGTTCTATTTCTATTATGCCACCAAATTTTCCAACAGATGTGTAGTTCTCTATGATACATTACTGGCCACTTGCTAGCCCAGCTTTCATTGTACTTCCTTTGTGTTTGCTGGAGAAAAGGGAGATGAGGATGGGACAGCTAACATGAAAGCCTCATTTTTTACTTATTTTAGTATTTAGAACAAGGAATGAAAAAGATTGCACTTCAAAGGCTAGATAAGTGCTTTTTAATGTTAATCAGCCACAGCACAGAATTACGTCAGTAGCATGTTTTCCAAGATGCTTTGTTGCATTTAATGTGAATAGGCTGTAGAAAATATATAAAGACATGAAGATAAACAACCCTTCTTTTTCCCTGAGCACACCTGTCAGCAGAAGGATGATTTAAGGCCTTTGCCCAGAGAAGCAGACCCTGTGTACTTGACACATCACAGGGAGCCTTCTGCTTTCTAAGAGTGCAGTCTTTGATTTCCACTCCAAATATCTTGCAGTGTCAAACAGACAGATTTGGATTTGACCTCCATTGCAGATATGATCCATAGTTCTGAAACTGACAGGGACAGATACGCTTCCATGCAAGTATAGACATACAAAATTGCGCTGGCTGTACTTTATAGCGTTTTGTAAGTACAAAAAGATGGCATTTTGTTCTTTTTAGTCCTATGATTTTAATCAACAATGTTTATTTTTATGGCTTTTTAATGTAAACTCCTTATGATCAGAGAATGAAGGCGCCTCCTACACCTCGTAGCTGGAAACAAACTTTAGTAGATGCCCCGAAAAGTACTGAAGAAAATGAAGAAAATTAGTGTAAGAATTATGTGTCCTGTGAGGTATAAAGTACAATATGTTTAAGGGAATTTAGAAGAGTTGCATGTGCAGAAGGAATTAGGGGTATTGTCAGTTTATACCTCATTTACTTGATGCTTTTCCATTCATACTTTTTTTTTTTTTAAATTGGTTTCACGGAAAAGAGGTAAACTTGAGAGAAACATAATTTGTGCACCAGTGCACCATCTTTTCTCTGAAAGCATGTAATTATGAAGAGTTTGCTTTTTTTGTATAAATTTTCCATATTTTACATTTTTAATTGCAAATTCTTGTATATTAATGAGTTGAGATGGTGACTGTACAGGTCACCAGTCTGTACAATAATATCAGGAAAGATGAACCATTAACATTGCCATGTGTTTACAGCTTTGTGTATGAAAGGAGAATTTTCTAATGATGACCTGATTCTGGCAGCTTCTCTGCTTTCCACCATTTTTTGCAAGTGGAACTCAAAATCAAACAAAACCAAAACATACAGATTACTTAATTTTTTCTGTTTAAACTATTGGAGACTGTTTTCTCTCAGGCATGAATCAGAGTTTGGACTCAAGTTTAGATAACTGAGCATCTGTTACTATTTGAAATACTGTAAGTAAGCCTGCTTGGCTTGTAGCTGTTCCTCAAAAAGGGCACAGCTCAGGTCTCACTCCCTGTTTGTACCTGCCGGCCCCACAAAAATGCCCGAGACATTGTCAATGCTTAGACAACTGGCACAAGCTGCTTTTGTTTAGGTACCTGAATCCTGCTTCTTACTGTACCACTTGGAGGGCTGTTAAGGTACCAAACTGAATTTTCACTGCAGATTTCATGCTTAACCACCAGCAAGTTTCTTCCCGTGTGTTGATGTTTTTCTCCAATTCCATGAAAGGCCCTAATATTTTCTTGTTCCTGATATTCATTTGTCTTGATCAGGAGGGATCCTGTGGAAAGATCTTGGGATCTTGGATGCATGATCTTAGCTGTGGATCTCCCTTGTGCTAAAGTAGTACAAATAGTAGTAAATGAGTGAAAAGACAATAAACCATTTGAGAAAGGATCTCTTTGTTCTGATATTTGTAGATGAAGCCCTTGGGACTTAACCTGTCCTAAACTGTAAATGTCAATACACCCTACATAGGAGTTGGAGTAGGCTAATCAATATTAATGGCATTAGGAAAAATAAATTACTTTTGTATGAAAAGTGTGTTTATGTTCTTGAGTACTATAGGAGCAATTTTCTACTTAATTCATTAATTTCTAGTAAAAGGAAGTTTTAATTAAATAAGTGAACTGTTAATTGGTCTTAGTGATTCTGATTATTTTGACCCATACTAGCTTCACTGAAGACATTTTTAGGTATTTGTGTCAAGCTCAGCAGTGATACTTCCATTTAGGAAGAGGCATAAAAAGGGACATACATTTTTATCAGCCTTGCAAAGTTGTCAAGACAGTTTACCAGCTGTGTGCAAAAGCCTTTTCTGCATTCTACTATGATAGAGCTGTTGTTTTCTGTCAGTGTCTCAGCCTACTTCTTCATAGGACAGGTCTTAAAAATGATCACTTAACATGTAGCTGTTTTGAGGAAATACATGCTGAAGTAAAACATTAATATCTTCAGATGAAAATGCTATATTCGTCCTCCTAATTACTGTCATTGCTGTCATTAGTAAGATCTTGGCTTTGAGCTGTGACCTTGAGGTTAAAAAAATATTAATTATCAGTCTTTGAAAAATGCTAATTAACCCAGTCAACCATTAAATTGTTTAGATTGCATTTGATAGTATTTCATTAATATTAAATATGAACCCAGACTTTTTTAATGTCTGAAATGTCATTTAAATTAGCCTTTACTCCTAAATAATGTTTCCTATTTTAAAACTTTTTTTTCTCACTAACATAGACATTCTCATATGCCTTGAAAAATGCTTGTTATGTAAGACATTTTACTAAAATCCAAATTCAGCAGAATGCTTGGGAATTTCATCTTCTTATTTGCAGATTAGTAATTTACTGAATAGAGATGAGTGTTGAATTCCTGTCCAGGACCGATGACCAATTAATTAATTAGCTCTGGAGCTTCACCCTGTGGTATGGAAAGACAGCCTCAGTGTTGTCCTCTGTAGATTTCTTTGTGAGATCTGGTGTTGGGAATGTCTGGGTCGTTATTTGGTCAAAGGGGAGGAGAACTGTTGTCAGATAAGAGCATCATTAGGAGACCATGTGGTGTAGGGCAGCCTAGAGGCACTGCAGATCAGGTATATACTCCTCAGAGGATAAAAAGACAGTTTAACAGGGACTCATCCCAACCAGAATTCAGCCCACAGAAAGATGGATTAAAACCACTCTTATTCCCATCTCTAAAAGGAGTGCACAGTCCATTCCTGTGCCACACAGTGGGGCAGTACAGAACCCTCTGGTTGCTCTAAGTGTGTGTAACAAGAGGCAGAAAATGCTGGGAGTGTTAGTCCTTAGAAATGACAATGTGCTATGGCTCCCTGAAGGAACCTGTGTTCCTGTCAGGCTTTCTGATACAAGTGCAGAGTGTTTGGGTTTCCACCTGCCTTGTGTTTGATCCCTTCTTCTTTGTAAGGGGGTCTACACTTCCAGCACAGCAGTGCCTCCTGTACTGACAGCTCACAGAGCTGGTGCGAGAGAATCGCTGGGGTTTTTTTCCAATTACCATGAAACTTAGCAGTTTAATTATAGAAATTATGTTCCTTTACCCCATTCTTAATGGGGCAGGGGGGAGCAGAGCAGAGGGAAACAAGGGAGCAGAGGGAAAAAATACCTTAAAAATGAAAAATACCTAATTGTAGTCCCTTTACTAGTAAAGCTATCATTTACTAAATAAACTATATTCAGAAATATGTAAGTTGTACATTTACCTGCCACTTAAGACTGTCATATTAATTTTAAATTGCTTGAGGTTTTCAGTCAGGGGCTGTGAGAAGGAAGCCTTCCCATTAAATTTCCAGCAGTTAGGCACATAGTTTTTTTAGCCTTTCCCACTGCATCCAGGAGTCACTGAGCACCCAGCTTCAGCTGAAGTAAGTCTGTGCAAGCAAATCTTCTTTCTGAACACTCTCCTTCTGGTAGATTTTTCCTTAAAAAATAAGAGATCCTTCAAGAGGTTGGACTTCGGAGTTGTCTCATTAAAGAGATAAATCCAGCTGCTTTGCTTTCAGTGGTCACTGTGGTTTTCCTGCTAGAAATCAAAGGAGTGAGGACATGGGGCCTTGCACCTTGAGACTCTCAGCTCAGTGCAAAGCTTGCAGTGTCTGCGGCTGCATGTGGGTTGTGATGTGCAGAGGGAGGTGTGGATGAGGACATTTTAGCTGAGCAGACCCTACTGCAGCATCTCTCAGGCAGGCATGCAGGTCTGCAGTCTGAACACTGTCTTTGTGCCTGCCATCCTATGACCAAGGGAAAAGTGGTTTTCCTCCCCCAGCCTTCCACAGACCTGACAGACAAACAACTAGTTCTTTGATAATTAAGGGGTGAAAGCATCAACTCCCTAGACATAGCCATTAGCATCTTTTAGAGTGTCAAGTAAGTCAGTGCTGTGATGGCACCGTGAGAAGCTGTGAAATGTCTTTGGTCTACAGTGCAGTGGAATGGTATGTGGGAGTGCTGGAATGGAGGCTAATGCAGGAATGGTGCAATGTAGTGTTCACCAGAGTATTTCATCCTAGGAGTTATGGTGTAGGTATGCTTGGATGATGAGTGTATCCTGAACTGTCCAGATTACCATTAACTATCAATATCCCCCTAATGCAGCAAAGTTTTCATCTTTTGGGGGCAGGCAAATTTGCATTTTTATCTCAGAGGAATCTCATTACTCTTATCCCAAAGACTGGGAAATTATGAAACAAGATAAACAAGGAAAGCTTTCAGCCCCTTTGCAGTAAATGTTACTTTTACATTTCAAAATGGATTCAATTGAATGGAGGAAATTTAGTTCCAGAAGCCTAGCTATGCAACTGAAAGCAAGTAGGGTGATCCTACATTTGATTTTTTTTTTTCAGCTAAAGCTTGTCAAAAGAATAATTTCACTATGACAGTAGCTTTTTCAAATTAAATATCTGCAGCCTTCTCTATCTTCCTAGAACAGCACATTGGAAAGTTGCAAATGAAATGAGATAAAACATCATTTGGCAGAAGCAGACAAGCTTGGCAGTAGTGAATGAATGGGATATTGATACTGTTCTTGGCATCGTGAGTGGGGCTAGGAAAGGTGGGATATTTGGGAATCCAGGAAGCTCTGCTGTGAGGGGAAGTGCAAACCTGTGATTCATGTACCAGTGGCAGTGGAGACGTTGGAGATCTGTGGATTTGTGGAAACATACACCCTTCAGAGGTCACTGCCTATAGGGATTAATGATCCAGGCCTTTCCACCAGACTGAGGGCTTTTCTCATGCACTCTGATGAATGTTGTGGCTTTTCAAGGATTGTCCTTCCATTTTTAAGGTGGGGAATAACTTGCGTGCACAGAACTTCTTAGGAATTCAATAAAGTTATTACTTCCTATAGTAACTGACCATGGAAAAGGATTGTGTGTGTTTTTTTCTAGTGGCTGTTGGTCTTCCTTTTCTTTTTCACTTTTTCTGAGATGCACAATGGGATTCTACATTCTTACTATACTTAATAGTATTGTTAAAATAAAATTGAAAACATAATGTTGTGCACAACTGTACAATGGTTTATAAATTACAGTGTGTCATTCTTACTTTTTGCACTTCATTCTGTCTTCACAAAATAAAATTTGGAAATGGCTTATTGGCTTTATCAAATGTAGCTTTTCTCTGAAGAAACCCATGTAAGCATTTCACTATTCATGTTCCTTGCTGTCCTTCATCTTTTTCATAAAATAATGCATTTCAGATTCCAGGTCTGTCAGCTCTAAAAGGTATTTGGAATTGCAGCTGACTATTGTCTTCTTACTGTTCAGTATTTTCTTTAAATGTGTATTGTCAGTGATATCTGAACAAATCAAGTGTTTAGACCTCCCATTCTCTTCTGAATTATATTTAGGCCAAAATCCACATAAATAGCTTTAAGTGAGTTTTCTTTTTCAACCTCTGCAGATACTGACTGAGGCCAGAGTTCTGCTATATGTTATTTTCATTGTTATCATTAGTGACAGACTCTGTGGAGTGCAACGTTCAGTGCAGCCACAATTAGCTGTGCAGACTCCTTTACCCATCCGACCCTAAATCAGATTTTGTAGAGCACAGATCCATTTAGGTACAAATATGATGAGTATTTTTTGAGGCTTGTTTCTCTGGAGCTGCTGGAGCAATTACCATATTTATATGTCGGTGTTGATGAAAGTGTTTGAAAACTGCACCGCTGGAAATCATAACTAATTGGACCTCACATACTTACATATCTTGGTCCTTCTAGTGACCATGCAGGCTTTTGTAGTACTATTTTGTAGTACTTTTTATAGTACTATTCAAGAATAATTTGGGGCATTTGCTTACTTCTTTTCTTTTGAGAAAAGGATAAGTGTGTTTTGACTTGGATGGTGCTCAAAGGCATTTAACAATTTTGACTTGAAAAAGACCTTCTGTGCATGAGAGAGCTTCCCTGATTTCCTTCCACTCTGTCAGCTGCTCTCATAAAAATGTACTTTTAAAATCTACCATGACTATTTTCTGTTTCTCTCAGAGCCCCTCTGGTTGGTTTTGCTCCTTTTTGGTTTGGTTTTTTTTTTTTCAAATTAGATCCAAGTTATATCTCTGGATGCCCCAGCACAGGAAGGATATGGAGTGCCTCCAGAGGAGGGCCAGAAAGATGATCAGAGGGCTGGAACACCTCTGCTATGGGAAAAGACTGAGAGAGTTGGGTTTGTTCAACCTGGAAAAGAGAAGCCTCCAGGCAGACCTGACAGCAGCCTTTGAGTATCCGAAGACCTGCAAGAGGGCTGGAGAGGGACTTTTTACATGTATGCAGCAATAAGACAAGGTATAATGGCTTTAAACTGAAAGAGGGCAGGCTTAGATTTGCTATTAGAAAGAAATTCTTTACTGTGAATGTGGTGAGGCACTGGAACAGGTTGCCTGGAGAATCTGTGGATGCCCCATCCCTGGGAAGTGTTCAAGGCCAGGCTGAAAGGGGCTTGGAGCAGCCCCATCTTGTAGAGGGTGCCCCTGCCCATGGCAGGGTGAGGGTTGGACTATGTGTTCTTTTGAACTGAACCATGCTGTGATTCTGTGATTAAGGCAGTACTCTGCATAGACAGAGAGTTACTTTAAATGTCATGCGTTATACCCTGAGGTTTCAATTAAGAGCAAGCTGGAGGGGCCTGACAAGGATGTCAGACTATTCCCTGAAAGCAGCTATTTTCCTCTGTATTCATTTTTCTTCCAACAGTATCATAATCTAGTAGTAGTCAGACTATGCTACCACAGCCTTAGATGTGCAAATCCAAGAAATTAAGGAAGAAAATAATATTATAGTAGTACGTAAGCAAAATAAACAAATGCAAACCCGTTGCACGGAGTGTGACAGATGTATGTTACATTGATAAAGAATAGAAAAACAAAACCAGGTTCCATGTTGTGAAAACAATACTCTATGGAAGATGTCTAACATCAGGAGCCTTAGAGCCTCTCTTGCCTGAGACACACCAGTCTTTCTCTAAATGTTTGTATTTTTACTAGAAATTAATTTTACTGTCTGTGATGACGTTCCAGTAAGAATATGTAGAGCTTATGCCAGCAGCTAACTCGCTGTTTTAATGTTCTCTTCCTTACAGATATTTCAATACTTGCTGCTTTTAGTCAATAAGCATAGACCTCACCAGAGAGAATAAAGGAAATGAGCTTTTGATAGAAAGGACAGTATTAGTTGCATTTTTCAGCTTCCTTTGAAAGACAAGGTGTATGAAGCTGATTTCATATGCAGGTGTATGATGAAGAGGGTTTTTAATATTTTTTTATGCTGTCTACCTAAATTTCCCAAATCTTAATCCATTTTTTCTCTGACATTCAAGTGAAACTCTGAACCTATGGTAGGTACCAAGTAATGGGATGACATCATAACCATTCGTCACAGCATTTATCATAGAGTGGTGTACATAGATATTGTGAACTGTGGACCTTCAGCCTGTCTGGTTTCCCTCGATTTCTTTATTTTATTGCATTTTTCTGAATTACTTATTGACTATATGAGTTTGTTTCTTGTCCAGGTGAAATGACTTTTTTAATGAGGCAACTAAAGCAGCCAGTTGAGTCATCATGAATGTTCTGGAGCTGGACTCTCGAACTATTGTTTTAACAAGAGAAAAGATACTCTTTTTCTTTCTGTTTGGAGTGTCCATGTGTCCATGCCCAGGCACAGCTCAGGAGTGGTGCTGGGGCTGCCTCTGTGGGGTGGCACTGGGGCTGTCTTGTTCTGGACAGAGGTGGCTCCAGCTGGCTCCAGCCAACCCATTGCAGGGTACAGCTGAGCCCCTCAGGGACACTGATTGCACCTCTACAGCAACATGTACAACCAAAACCAAAAAATGCTGTCAAGCAGGAGTGAGAGAGGAGTGAGAAAAATGTGAGGGAGAGACACTGGGGTCATTGAAGAAGGAGGCAGAGGAGGTGCTTCAGGCACCAGAGCTGAGGTTCTCCTGCAGCCCATGGTGAAGACCATGGTGAGACAGCTGTGCCCCTGCAGCCCATGAGGGACCACACCGGAGCAGTTTTCCACCTGCAGCCTGTGGAGGCCCCCACACTGGAGCAGATGGAAACAGCTTGAAGGAAGCTGTGTTCTGTGGAGAGCCCATGCGGTAACAGGCTCCTAGCAGGAACTGCAGCCCATGGAGAGGGCCCACACAGGAGGAGGTTTTCTCGCAGGAGTTGCAGCCCATGGGAAACACACACTAGAGCACTCAGTTCCTGAAGGAGTGGATGCCATGGAAAAGATCCATGTTGGAGATGTTGTTGTAGAGCCACAGCCTGGGGAAAGGGCCCACACTGGAGCAGTTCATGAAGTATTGTACCTTAGTGGAGGGACAATAGTCTGGGACAGGGGACAGTGTGAGATAGAAGGAGCAGCAGAGATGGAGCGTTATGACCTCACCACAAACCCCGTTCCCCATTCCCCTGTGCTATTGGCAGAAAGGTAGAAGCATCAGGAATGAAGAAGTTGATCCTAACAAAAAGGGTAGGGGAGAAGTATTTGTAATTTTGTCTTTTTAACTTAAATACTACTCTATTTGTAACTGGCTATAACTTAAGATTATTTTCCAAACTGAGTTAGGTTTTGCCTGGGGTGTTAATTGGTCCTTGCCTTTATCTCGAGCTTTTTCATCTTATTTTCTTCCCTTTTCCTGTTGAAGGGAAGAGATAGCGAGAACAGCTTGGTGGATGTTTGAGTCAGCCAAAGTCAAACCCACCACAGTTTCTTAATTCTTTGGCAAAAAATTTGGACCGTATCCTTCTAGCTGAAAATATGCACTGCCTAACATAGCAGAATGGAGATTGTATTAAAATTGGGAAATTTGTATGTGACTTCAAGCCATGAAAATTATGTGCATGACTCACAAGAAGAAAAGCACACTGTGGAAAGATTCTAAAGATGTTTGTACTGGGATACAAAACACTGTCAGCCGTCTAAAATTAGTCCAGTGTTGGCTTTTCTGACTTTCCTGAAATTTCATTGAATCTACATGTTCTCCAATTAGGAACATTAAAAAGACATTTCTAAACATACTGCCACTTTTAATTAAAACATCCACTAGGACATGTTATTAAAGTATGACCTGAATGTAATAACGTTTTTAAGCTTAACTTGCTTAAGTCCTTCAAGATTGAAAGATACAAGTGGTGAGTTTGGTTAGGAGGGCAGGGCCTTGACCACCATGAAAGTCTCCTGTATACAGACAGTTTCTTTTCCAGCTGGAATATTCTTTGAATGAAGTTCAGATCAGCTGCAAACAACTTTGGATGCAATGCTTGATCTGTTTCCCTATCCTGGCGCTGCTATCTAGAGCTAAAGTAAGGCTAAGCTTGGCTAAAGCAGCATGGTTTTCTGTTGGTTTTTTGTGTTCTCCACCCAGAGCTACTCTGTTTCTCACTGATAGTTTGTTTTGGGTTTTTTTTACTGTTCTGTGTTGTGCCTTCACTGAGTGTTCTTCTAGTGGTAGGACCTTCCCTAGTGTAGTCTCTGCTGACAAAATTCTATTGCTAAAATAAATCATGGTCTTGCTGTGACTAGACTAGGGAGTACATTGAACTCCTGTTTCAAAGACCTTTAACAAAGGAAGCTTAACATTGACAAAACTGTGTGTGACCTACATTTGTAACTCTTTGTAACTCTGTAACTCTGGCTCATAATTTCTGCGTGGGTTTATTTCAACGCACCATCATGTAATAGTGTAGGGCAACTGGATGTCTGCAGCACAGAGGTTAAAGGTGATGTAAGCACGATTTTGTTTGTCCTTGCTTTGCCTATACCACTGATTTTGTCCACTGACCTGCGCCAGACTGTTCAATGGTAGTTTGCACTATTGAGCAGCAGAAGTTTCACAACCTTGCAATTACAGGCTCTTGTTTGGAGGGCTTGTGTGCTGTGACACTTGCAGGATGTAATTACAACTCCAATGTATGAAGTAGTGGAAATGAATCCCTAAGGATGTTCTATACTAGGATATGTGTATGCCAGATTATGTTCAGAGCTGACAACACACCCACATTTGGGATCAATTTTCAGTGATATGAAATGCTCTGTTTTAAATGCAAATAGCCAAGACAGACCTGACAGTGATCTGCACCTCCAGTAACTCATAGAGGCTGTTAGAGAAAAGAAGAAAATCTAAATTGAGCCTTCAGTGCAATATTCCTGGTTTAGAATAAGACGTATTTTATCTACTGTTATTACCTACAGTATATTGAATAAAAAACTGCCCTGTCCAGAAACTGAAACCAAACTGGTAACTTGCAACAATCAACATGTAGGAGATATCTTAAAACCTAGCTATAGGGTTAGACTCCATTTCATTGGCATCCGAGAGTTGAGGAGGGAAAATAAAGTGTATGTAAATTTTATTAAACAGAAATATTAGACATCACCTTGAGGAGTAACAAACAGACATAAGTGCATTTCTCAGTCTAGACAGAATATGAGATGTTCAGCTTGAAAAACGGAAAACAACTTTAAGAAAAGCAGTCAAAAATATGCAGCCTTAGGGAGCTTAGAACACTTGGAAAGCAGTTTTGTGCCATGAGAGTTACTTTAGAGGACATGAGATGCATTCTGAACTTGCTGCTCAGATTGTCAGGAGAAAAAGTTGAATGCAACTCTGTCTTGCATGTCAGATCCCTGAATAGTGTGCTAACACTTCTTATTTTAAAAGTCTCCAGTGAAAACATGTTTAGTCCTTTTTATCTGACCCTCAGCAACTGCAGATTAGGCAGCTGTTGAAATTCATTGTTCAAAAACCTCTATCAAAACAATGTATGACAGGACAATTTGATATCTTGCTATTTGTTTTCAGCTTAAATTATGAATAAAGAAATATTCAGTCATTGAGCTTTTGCAGCCTTCCGAATGGACGGGACTTACCAGAAGGACTCATCTTCATTTCAACAGGCATTAGATCACAATCAAGCAGATTTTAGTAAATTGTATTCCTAAATCATCAAAATTCATGATTAGTCAATAATCAAGACTTTTAAACAAGGAAGGTAACTTTGAAAGTTTGCTAGTTTTTATTCACTAAGAAGAGTCATATTGTTAACATGTAACCTGTATTTACAAATTACTATTCCAGTTTTACACCTACAAGTTACTTATGTCAATAAATCCTAAACTGTCTCTACGTTATCTTTTTCAGTTTCTGAATTGAAGTCACATTCCTTTTGTCATTCAAAAGAGGATGAAATCTTAATATGGAAATTTTTAATATATTGCTAGTGGTGCTTGTAAGAATTGTGTAGCTGAGTACATAAATGTGCATCTTTTTATTAAATCCTACAGCATATTTTCCTTGTCTTTTCAGTGATTACTAAAATCACTTTCAGCTTTAGTTGTGAGTTTGGCATCTGATTATAATAAACTGACTAATATGTTAAAATAGTAATGCTTCTTGATAGAAATATGAATATTCTGTATGTGAAAAAGGCAAAATAATGCTTTCTCTGGATAATTCCTGCCATGCTTTTGTGGCACTGAAATTAATGCATTAAATTTGGTGTAAATCTTAGGATCTTTGTACAGTGCATAAGTCATGTTAAAAGCAACTGCCATCAAATAATCACTGAGAAACCCTTAGTATGGGTTTCAATTGCTTTAAAATTACTTTTAAAAAACTTTTAAAAAACCCTAGCCTCTAAAAGAATGAGAGTGCATGTAGATTAGCTCCCTGGAGTACTTTTATTTAAGTATTTTTTGAAATCTACAGTATTTTGTTCTGATGACTTCGTTATTAGAACCACTGAAATGCATTGGAAGGCCATGCGATTGTTATAAATCTCTATTCAGGAGCGAAGAGATAAGGAAACTAATTTTGACTTGTTTGCAGAGAAATTTTCTTGTGCTGAATTGCCAGTGACACTCAACTTAACAGCCTGCCAACCTCTGAAGCAAAGGAAAAGAGTATTAAAGCAGAATATATTGTCATTTTCAGATGAGATAGCATCAGGAGCTTAGGCCAGTGTGGCCTTTCCATTTGAAAGTACAGAGCGTAAATTACTTCTATCCCTTAATGTAATTTAAGTTATACTTTAAAAAATATATTTAAATAGTCTTCTACCCTGGGCCCAGTGATCTAATTTCTCCAAGCTTGCTTTCAGCTGTGGAGCTTGAGATACGAGTACTGTTTACTGTGATTAAAAAACATCAAAGCATTGATTTTCTGTCTCAAATTCCTATGCCAAGCTAATTTAAAACATTAACAACACCATTGGAATCACAATTTAAATTGTTTCTTTATCCTGCTTTTCTAATTTTCCTGCTTCTTGAAGTAATATTCAATTCTCTTCATTAATTTTTTAACATTTTTCTGTTTCAATCAATACCTGATATAAAATTTAACTGTCAGATTTGCTTTTTAAAAACTAATTTTTTTTTTAAAAAGGGGAAAAAAAACCTGAAAGGAGATCAGAAATCTCAACAAGATTGTAGATAAATAAAAGCAGTAACTAGTTTTCTTTAGAGACCCTTAAGTGTGTGGATGAGTGTCATTATTCCATTTTTTAAAGCTCGATAAATTGAGAGACAAGTTTAGGAACAAAGGAAGGGTCACTTAGGAACCTGGCACCTCAGCCCAAGGTGAAAGGCAGTCTGTTTCCTCTGGAATGGACTAGCTGATAATACCAAAATATCTTCGTCTCTGTCCTTCAGGGCATTTCCATTCCAGGAAGGTCAAAGGGGGTACAGAGATTTCAATTCCGTAGTGCTGTCAAAAGCATGCATAATTTTATATTTTGTTTCATTTTTTTCCCATAACTCTTGGATTGGGAGCAGAATGTGGAAAATGAAGGTGAAGCCATCTGAAGGTAGCCAGCTAGTTTGATGTTTCTATCTTTATTATATACTGTAATGCTGGGGCTGATTTAGATTTTGCCTCCAAAGGAAAGATTTTTGCCCCAACTTGCACTGGTTTTAAGCCAATTTAATTACCTTAATGAAGAACCTGTATACTTTTGCCTTCTTCCTTTTAGTTTAGTACTAGCACATTTTCTTTCTAATGATACAAAGGTAACTTTAAGATGGCTAAGAGTCAGCTAAAACATACAGCTATTGCAATGCCATCACTCAATCAGACTTAAAATACTAAAACATTTCCAACTATGCAGGACAGAGCCTGACATTTGAAATACTGTGGAGCTGGGTCTGAGGAATTGCACAGGAAAACTCAAGTGTCCATGAACAGCAATTGAAACTCTTCTGTGGAAGTGTTTCATAGAGGTAGCTGGTTTTGCAGTTTCTTTGACCAGATCCACAGGGAGAACATACAGATTAGCTTTGCCCCATACCTGCCTTTTAGTTTAAAACTGAGCCACACGAGAAAGGATCTCTGATCTATGAGGTATTGCACATATATGTATTATTCTGGAGCAGTAGGGTTAAGATTATTAAAAATGCCTAAACAGTGTGTATATCTTTGGGACGCTGACTAAAAACAGAGAGGTAAGTGGAACAAAATGCTTCTTTTTACACCTAAGAGTGAAAGAAGAGAATACAAATGCAGTGAACCTTTAATAAGGAGAGACAGACATCTGATGGTCAAAAAGGAAATTAACAGAATACAGAAATCATCAGACTACAAATCCCAAAATAAATGACAAGACTTATTTGCTATCAGAATCTTAAGCCATGTTTTTGTTGTTTGCCACATTCTGTAGGTATTGCTTCTACTGCTTGCCACATACTCTGTAAGTACAAAGAAAAAGAGAATGTGTATATGTTAATATATAATTTCTGTCCCTGAGTGCATTGTGGATTATAAATGAAGTCTCAAAAAACCACAGTTGTAGCAGAAAACACAGTTCTGCTAATCCAAAACGGAAAACTGAGACTTTGATTTCTCATTCTTGACTATATCCACTTTCAGATTATTCAAACTGTAATAATTGTAATATGTAATATAATTAAATATTACTTTCTCTCTCCTTGCCCCAAAAGGTACAAATAATGGATTTGTTTTGAAAATATGAGCATCCATATGGTATGATTTGAAGTAATGTTTTCAATGGAGTCAGTAACCTGCTACAGTCTAAGTCTGGCCATATGTAATTCCCCTTCACTGCCTGAAATTGTTTTATCAGAATATTTGGAAACTAAATAGGGCCTTACATCTGTATCAACCTTAAAGGCCTTCACAGTTTTAAGGACAGCAAATAAATGCAAGAGATGGGTCTATGGAAAAAAGCAAAGCGGGGTGGAGTTTCGGTATGCACAAAATTACTGTAAATAATTTGGAAGTGACACATGAACTGAGGGAAAAAAAAAAAAAAAAATGCAGCTTTCAGCTAAAAAAAACCAGATAAATTCAGTACCTAATGCCTGTGGAAATGATACCTTCAAGCACCTTGTACCAGAAGACAGGGTCTAACAGCCATCTGTGCAACAAGGAGCTGCATGTACACATCATCCTATATGGCCCTATGTCCGGTTGTGTTCCCGCTCCGGGTGGGAGCTGACCTCCAGCTAGCTCGGGTCAACACAGACACAAAGTTTCCAGTTCGTTTTGGCTTCTCGGCTCAGCAGCTGGACCCAAAGGTGACAGTCAACAGCAGCAGAAGAGAAAAGGCTGGCTCTCAGCTTAGCAGGTTAAAGGATGTTTATTAGCAGAGATCTCCAAGCTCCGAGGCGAGCGGCTCGGAGCTTCCAGGCTGAGAACCCCGCGGCTGAGAGATTCTAGGTGGAGAACCCAGCGGCTGAGAGAGTTTGCTCCTCCCTCCCACCCCCTATAAGCGGGGGAGGGTCCCAGGGAGGATACAAAAAAGACCACAAATCAGGGGTTTCAGGGGGTAACAAGGTGTGCCCACCCCCAAGCTTCAGACCACTAAAATCCAGAGCCAAAGGAATTCCCCCCAGGCTGCCTATCACCTGAAGCCCTCTGCCGGAGATTTCACAATCTGGGAGGGACCCCGGGAGTGATAGGCAAGCTGCCCCAGAGAGGGGGGTTGGGGCAGAAGGGATGTTACATGTCATGTGAGGTACGGGATGATTGACACAAAACACCTTATTATACAGACAACACAAAAGGGATACAGAATTGGGGATACAGTGAAACGAACCATAACATAAACTTCTTACAAAAATCTAATAAAACAGTTCTGCACCACCACAGCCCTATGTTCTTCTAAAGGGAGTTCATACCTTTCAATGCATATCTTAAAGCATTCCCATGACTCATAATTTAATACCTAATGTAAATTAATCTTTTGGCTAATATGTGTACTCAGTATAAGGCCAAAGAATCACATGCATAGTTATGTACTGTCTTCCATATACATCATAGCTGACTTGAAAATAGCCTTAGCCCTGTCCCAGAACTCTTCTTCTTGTATTTTATTCTTTTAAGTTTTGGGGTTTTTTTAAGAAATGACACAGATGCTACACAGATTACATGAGAGGGAGCATGAAGTCAATGGGGAATGTTCAGTCTTATAAATGGAATGGAATGGAATGGAATGGAATGGAATGGAATGGAATGGAATGGAATGGAATGGAATGGGTGTGGAATAGAATACTTGTACAACTTAGGCAGTGACATGATGCTCTTACTTATTTATCCATGAACTTCCAACAAATATTTAAGAGTACATGCCATTTAGTATCTATGAGTTAAGTACCCTGAAGTTCCTAAGACTTTATTTGTTGGTCCTATATCTGATTTCTTACAAGAATAAGACCTTTAAAACATGAAACTGCAGAACATCAGGCACATTTCTTTAATTTTACATCAAGTAGCTAAATATGGTTTTGTTTCTTCTTTCTATCGCTTATATGTATACGCTTATGTGTATAGACAGATACAGAACTTCATGTCCCTAAAGGCCATTTAGATGCCTTACAAATCTGTCTTTTAAATAAAGGCTTTTAAAGTCTTCCTCAAGCCAATTTGGTCTACTGTGATGGTTTTAGTATATAGTCCTTCATTGAATAGCCTGCTTAATATCCCCTGTAGGAGACTTCCCCCAGTACTGTTCAGGATTTACCAACTCTTTCTCTTTCTGTCTTTACAAATCATGTTTCTGCTTCAGTGACACAGAGATGCTCCATCAGCAATTTGGGGTGTTTGTTTCCATTTTCTGTCTGGTCATTTTGTCATTTTCTGGTATCTGCAAGTAGAGCAATTCATGGTTGAAAAATAAGGTATTTACAGGCATATTTTGTACTACAAGATGCAAAGAGACCTGGAGTATATTGGCAAAGCTCAAGAAACATGCTATGGGTTAATTTGATAAATTTTACAATGAGTGATACATATCAAGAAGATTTTAAATTACTTGAGTTAGAGGAGCAGCAGTGTATGTCCTAGTCCTCTTGAAAATACTCTATTTTTAAAGAAAAATAGGAATAATTTGGCTGTTTATTAGGAATATAATAAACTTCTGTAATAAGAGCTCTCTGCTTTCTTTTCAGGTACTGGGCTGTGCTGTATTATCGTTTTCATTTATTGTATTGGTTATGAGCAAAACTGATTTTAGCTATAATGATGTTAAATGTTTGCCAGCCAGATACTGAGTATGAAGAACTTAATTGTATCATTTATGAGGGACTGTGTGAAGATCATATTACACAAGAGTATTTTTAACCTGTATTAGCAAAACAAATGGACAACTATACTGAAAATATTCTTCACTGTCCTTCTTTGAAAGTTGTTTCATCATTTATGCATCCCTTTTGCTCTCCTAGTAAAGGTAAAACAACTTCATGCCATTCTGAAAGCTCTTTAATGTCAAGATATATAAAACTCTCCATTAGAACTACTTATCTAAAAATTAATGTATTTCCAAATGAAAGCGTTCACTGTACTCTTTTTTTTATTTTTACTTTTTCTTTTCTTTTTTTTTTTTCCTTCTTCCCTTACCAGTTTCAAGTAATTACTGGTGATATTTATGCTGGTGAAATCCATCACTTGGTGTTACTTTCCCACACATGGGAATTATTCATCCATCCATCAAAAGGTTTGCGTGGGTGATAATGATGTGCACAATAACATTAAGCTGCAGTAGCTCTTTCCGCAGACTCTGACAAGTTCCTGGCTCACAAGTATTCATCACAGGCACTGAGTATTGTTTTCCAAAGCTGCACAGAACATTTTCTGAGCAGGGGTTCTTTACGAGGAAACTCCACTTGGGTAGATGGAGCTACTGCACAAATTAGGGGCCGTGCTGTTTCTCAGCTTTCTCCTGCTGCTCTTCCTGCCTGCTCTGATAGTCTGTACTCAGTGCTACGTACACACAGCATTACAAATACATCACAGCCAGATCCACAGGAACAGGAGGTGTGCAGAATCCATACTTCATGCCATGGGCTCTTCCAGTTGTGGTAATAATGAAACCAGTACTCCTTGTGTTTAGTTTTGGGCCTTCTATTGTCAAAATGACAAAACATCAGAATGTTAGATGAGGTTTTTTTCTTGCTCTTCAAGAGATTTCCTGGGTGAAAAATCCTGGTAGGGAAATCTCCCAGTCTGTAAAAGTTCCTTTTGAGGCATTGCTGTTTCAATGATAATCTCATTTGTATTGGTGAGGACTCATGATGTCCAATGGAGTACCAGCATAGGCAAGAATGTATTGTAGAACTTAAATAAGGTAAATAGCAAGTGGTAAGATGTGTTGCTTGGGCTGTGAAAGGGATGTCGCCTAAGAAACTGCAAGATGAATATCAAGGAATGGCTCCTGGTTTGGGGTTTTGGGGGGTTTTTTCTTCCTTTTCTTCCTTTTTACCTTCCTCTTATTTTTAAAACAGAGGGAGTCTGGAACATGTAATTCATGTTACATAACTGTGACATATAGCTAATTAATTTTCAGAAAATTAATCTAGGCTATGTGGGTAACAATGCAAGGACTGTGCTGTTTTCATTCCTCTTCAATGTCTAAATATCTGAGTTGCTCAAACAAAAGCTTACAGCAAATAATTCCTTTTATTTTTACTTAAATCTGCATCTTTCTATCACACAAAGATTGCTATCATAGAGCCTTCTCATTAGGAAACACTGTTTGAAATGACTGTTCTAATATACAAGGGAGAGGCTTTAAACATCCTTTGGAAAAAGTGAAGGCAGCATAAAGGATTTAAATATTACATGCTGCTTAAATTGTCTATTTCGACTGGTAGAGAAATTGCCAAGGCATTATTATGACTAAATGCAATTCATCTAAGTTTGTATTCCAGGGAAGAGCAAAGCCTGAAAAACATCCGCAGTGATCAAAGCTGACAGCATGATAATTTTAATTCCGAAAACTGAGCAAGCACTGCAGGTGAACAAAAATGATGCAACTTCTTCAAAAAATGTTAAGTTTTAACTGGAGCACTTATTTGGTATGCCATTTAATGCAGGAAGGAGAATACTTTCCTTTGTGTAGCACCTCAGTTGAGAAAGACAAAGTTTAAGATCACCTTTTGCAGGAATTAATTAGTAAGCTAAAAAGACCTTTAAGGCAAAACCTTTTCTTGAATCACTGCTTTGAGGACAGTGAGCAAAATCCATAGGAGTGATTACACAGTAGATTGTAGAACTGACACATAGTTGCAAGGTCTTAATGCAAACAAATATGTTTGATTTGATTTTGGGGGCGGTTGTTCTGTTTCAGTTGGTGAATCAGAGAAACACCAAAGAACCTGTCACTGACAGGCTTCAAGAGCAAATTATAAGACCAAGAAATACAAAGTCCAGCATCAATGTGGAGGCTTTGTGATTCAGTGGAAAGAAAGCTGTAGTGAGGTTGTTTTCCATCTCTGAAAGCCCTGTGTGAACACGTGCTGTTAAGCCAGTGTCAGCCAGTGTTGTAAAGCCAGTTCAGTGAGGCTATATGGCTCAGCCCAGCCAGTGTTTCAGCTTTTAAATTGCGCTTCACATTTTTTAGGTGTTTCACCAGCCCTTAACTCTTTGATTCTCACTCATACAATCCCTTGGCTGTTAGTGTCTCATGGATACAGAAGACTGAAATAGAGGAAAAATTTAGGTCCTAGTTTTTTCATAATACCCTTCTCCAGTTTCCTTAGATACCTAGCTCTATCACAGATTAAGTATCAAAATCAAGATGAGAAAATAGATACTTCTGGAAATACCTGATCATGGGCATTTCCTGAAGAAAAGGTACATAAGAAGTGTGAATCCATGGATTTCCGTCTTAAGTCATTGTGGACTGACAAGCAGTACCTGCTTTGTGCTCATTTGTCCCCTTTTGCCCTTTTCCTGGCATTTTTCTCGTTTCACTGGAGTGTTAATCTTCAGCACTAACATGGAAAGGAATTCAGGGAATTTCCATGTTGCAATAGCAACAGGATTTCTTGTAAAGATGCCCCTTCTAACAATTTCTTCAAAGCTACTTGTTGTCATCTTGTTGTGTGCTAATGAAAACTGACAGTCTGGTCCTCTTAATCATTTAATGTCACATCAAATATCTGTAATTAAGAGAGACGAAACCCTTACAAATGACGCATATTTGAGGCTTTTTCTCCATCATGTAACTTAAAACCTAATTTATTACAGTACATGCAGTGTTTTCTGGTAGAATGTTTTCTTCCTTATTTTAGGGCTGAGTACAATAATAAAGTGCATTTATGGTGCAATTAAATCTCTTTCTCATTTATTTTTTTTTTTTTTTAATCTGCCTCTTATTCCCCTCCCTCCCCTTTTTCCCTATTTAATCTTATAATGTATATCTGTATACTTAGTATGGATTTTTCACTTTCATTTCTCAAAATGTATGCAAAAAATCCATGCAAGTTTAAAGAAAGCTCATGAATTTTAATGAAATAACTGCCAATATTATGAATGTCTGAGGTGACATTTGAGTTAACATTGCAAAATATGATGTTAAATGTCTGAAAACATTTTTTGTTTTCTCTTTCCCTTTACAAAAAAAGTGAGATGCACTATATGCAAAAAAAAAAAAAAAAAGAAAGAGAAAAAACCAGTCTCAGTATGTGTTTTTTAAAACATCTCAACCTTGTATTGATAACTGTTTATGGGCTTATTTAAAATACCCAGATGCCTAAATCAGGCAGGCCTCTATTGTACAAGCTACTGTAAAAACACAGAGGCTACAAATGCCTGTATTGCAAAGACCATACAATTTAGAAAATCAGAGTATTAATCAGCCTAGATAAGCTGATTCTTCACATTATGAAACATTACAGGATTTGGGGTAAATCACCAGAGTGCTTAATTCAAGTAGTAATGCATGAGTGTAACTCCCATCATTAACTTACATGACAAAATCTACCTTCAGAAATCAATATCATTTTTCTTTCACAGTCTTCATGTGTTTTTTCTTTATACATCTATCATTTCTACAAACCACTTGAGACTTTGGGGTTTTTCCCATAAAATATCAAATCTTACTTGGTCTTCTTCATTGACCTTTACTTCTAATTTATATTCTTCACCATAGTAAAGTTCATGAGAAAATTGTTTTTAGACCCTGTTATAGATAAACTTTGCTTCATATCTTTTTGAAATGGTAATGACTCCATGGAGTTTTAGTGTCAAAAGAAAATAAGATTATGGAAGAGAAGCAGCAGAAAAAGTTCTTTGTCTTTTGGATATTTATTCCAAATTGAACTGTCTTAGAAAGATTTTTAGTTTCTCATATGTTGTACAACCTTAGGATACTGGGACCTACTGAAGTATTTGGAGGTGAGAAGAAAATAATCATGTCTGCCTAGAATTTAAAAAATATCAAATTTGGGCTGCATGGCAGCTTCCTCTCATTCCTCTCTTAAAAAAAAAAAAAAAAAAAAAAAAAAAAAAAAAAAAAAAAAAGGGTTATGTGGTGAGAAAAATAATTTTAACAAAAAATCTATCCAAAGGTAGTATGTGGGTCCTCACCAAACATAAATCATCTTACTACATCAATATTTTGGTTTAGAGGTAATAACTTTGCCACTGATATTTTAAATACTAAAGCTAGAATTTGAGTACAATTCTTCCTGAGAAAATGCATTTTGACATCATTTTCAGATCACATTTTGTGCTTTTACTAATAACAATCCACAAACTTGAATTTCCATAGGAAATAAGTAACTCATGCACAGCAGTAAGAACTTCCAGGCTGAATAGACTATCTGTGAAGTTTTAGTTTTACCTTAGCCTCAGTTGTGTATGGTATCCTGCCAGTCCTGCTGAGAATACTTGAGATTTAAATGAGTCATGTGGTTGATCTACAAGGCAAAGCCAAGTATGTCTCCAGAAGCATGTTATTTCCTTTTATTCTGATATGGTATCTACACATTTATCAAATGCAAGAGCAAGCTCTTTTTGCTGTTGGTAGACTTGGAAATATCTCTCCTAAGCTCCATAAATAGTAACAGTAGATCTGTTTAGCACAGAAGAAAGTGGGAGTGCAATTAAGAGTATATGATAGCATTAAAGGAAGAAAAATATAGGCTAAGCATTAGGAAAATCTTTCTCATGTCATATTCAGTAGACAGGTAGCAATCTAGGATAAAGAGGCAGAAATGCCTTAATTTTTCCTTTTTTTTTTTTTTTTCTCTCTGAGAAAATATGAGATACATGGTATGGAGAAACCTGAATCAGAACAGAAGTGCTCAGTGTAGGACATAGCCAACTGAATGTTTAAAAACGTTAGGTGCCTTGTCTGAGAACATCACTAGTCTTGCTTTGTGGTGAAGAAATGGTCGTAGTTTGGAAAGCAATTCCATGTCTCAGCTAACTGTCTTAGAAAGGAGTAAACACTCCCTGGAGGAGCTGTACCCTCTCAGTAGACTCTTACAGACTTTTTTTTCCCCTGCATTTGCAAAACAGAAAATTAAAATAAATACCTACATTACCTGAAAAGGCAAATATGCAACAACATTGCTGAAAAAGGATTGGTTAGCACTTGCACGACTTCCCAGTGTCAGCTTCTTAAATCCATTTTGTGGTTGGGCTGGAACAGTTTTTTGAGATGTTTGATTAAGCAACTCTCCTAAGCAGTCACACTGTATAAACTACTGAGGTTTTTGTTAAGCATCTCCTGCTGCTTGTTTTACAGCCCAGAATCAATTTTTGTTTGCCTGAAAGCAGCCTGAGGCTGTTAACTGTGATGGTTTCAGGATATGCTTCATGTGTGGTTTGCCCATCCATGCAGTGTTAATGGCAACTCATTGAAGAGAAGTAGAGCAAACAGCTGAGGATGGTAACTGTTCTCTGCCATCCGAGTTTAATTCACCTGCACTGGTGAGACAATAGTAAAGGCTTTTAAATTAATTACATCCTTTTCCAACATCTAGCACAGTAAAACACCTACACTGAAGAGATGCAAAGCCAAAGACCAAAGTGATTTTGTAAACTTTGCTTTTGGTTTTGTACAAGCAGATGGAAAATCTTTGGCACTGATCTGTCTCTGAGCACACAGTTCATGTGCTGGTCTTGCTACAAACACTTTAATCCTCTCAAAGGCTTTTTAATTTCAGTTTAAAGCTGTCAGCAAAAAACACGGCTGTCTTATTCCAGACAAGTAACACAGTACATTTAATGTTGGAGAGTGAGAAAAGGAGAGAATGAGAAAGGCAAGTTACACTTGATTTTCCTGCCCCCTAATCTGGGGATACAAATCAATTTCATTTCACTGCTGTAGAACCTGTGTTTTCAAACATCTTGACTGATTTTCCATTTGCTTTGGGCTATGTGTCTTCTTGACACAAAAGTAATGTACAGAAGTTCAAAGTGACTTTGAGTCAGTTTGAATGTTCTAAACAAGGAAGGAAAACCTAACTGTCCCTAAACCCTGTGGAGAGAAGCATTTCAGACCAAGTTCTGCATTTTCAGGATAAGTAAGATGAAAGAGACATACTATTACTTTGTAGAAATAATGAAGGTATCCATCAAAAGTCAATTTTCTACTTCTTGTCTTGTTATTTATTCTTCTGTAAAAGAAAGAGTTGATTTAAATTGACTCTGTATGCTGAGAATTTTGACTACAGTTTGCAATTTTCTATTGTTACTGTTAAAGTTTTGGATGCTTGCATTCTTTTACTAAATGTATTGCTATTTTTTAGCTTTAGTGTGTCTCCTTGGACATTGATATGTTTCTTCTGTGCACAGACAACAAAGTTTAAGCTAAAAACGCATTTGGCTGTGCCTAGATTTCTGACACCCAGTTGAGGTAGGTTTCATAAACATGAGTATTTGCAATTCCCTCTGAAAATATCCAAAATGTATGGTCCCCTTCCCTTGCCTGAAAATTTTCTTTTCTTTCCTTATGCTGTTTTCTGTTACTGTTCTCTTCACAGTTGGGTCTAACCCCGTCACAAGAAGACAGACCTCAAATAGTTAATCTTTACATGCTCAAGTCCTGCCCCAGCTGTACCTGTGGCTCTTACATCCCTAAAAGAATTTGCCTGTTTGGCAGGTGGTGTTGTCATTAGAGCAAGAAGGGGATTGTTGGTCAGGTGAAAGCTTGATTCAGAAAGATATGGTTTATGGGAATTAGATCACTTTTTGTTGCAGAGGGCTCTGGTAAGAAGAGGTGATGCATATGCTTTAGAAGTAAGTGTACATTCTCCATGTAAATAATTTTTTCAAAAACTTGTGAGTTCTGTTTGAATCGTGAGTACTGGCAAGAACGAGGGACATGCTAGGTGAGTGATGCAGTTTATTTTCCCAATGAACAGATGGCATCTGCATCTTTTAATAACAAATTTTGCCCTCTGCCTCCTTTGTAAAACAGTTCGGGTTTCATGCAAAGCTTTTCAATTTCTGACTAGTCATTGTTTTGAGATAAAATCTTTTTAGCTATTGAAGTATATTTTCTCTTTTGCAAATACAGAGGAAAGCAGAATGTAAGGAACAAAGCATCTTCCTAAAAGCAACAGCACAAATTACAGCGGAAGTTGTTTGTCCACTTGTCATTCCTTTTCATAGGCTTCAAGCCTCAAGAAGTCATTTACATCTCACAGAAGTACAGAATAGCAACTATAAACCTAAAATTCAAAAGGCCAGAGACTACATTTGAAATAGAAATTAACAGGATCTGTGGAGTAGGATCTAGCTTGTGTGCTTGGGGAGTGGATTTTTTATTTTAGTTTTGCCAGGTTTTACTGGAGACATTTCACAGGTCTATGGGACCGGATAAGTGGACGAATCACTGTAAAATTGTTAAAACATTAAGAAGTTAGGTATACTTAATTTTTTGTCGCTTTAAACCCCTGATTGTGATGCACTAATGAGAAAATGAAAAAAAAAAAAAAAAACAGTAACATAAGGTCATTTGGAATAAGACATCAGATTCTGATACACAGAGTACCTCTAGCTCCTGGGGCTTTTTTCATTATCATTATGAATGCAGGATTTTAAAGGATTTGGAGTGAATTCTTTTTCTTCTGCAAATAATAATATCTCACGCACTTCTATTTTAAATGTACACCATTTCAGAAATCATTTTGATATTTTAAGCAAAGTGTAGAATACTGGACTTCTGAAACTGTTCATTAAGTACTGATTGCTTCTACCTTTATTGAATATTTCTGAAATAAAATAGAAATATGGCAAATATTGTAAAGCAATTAAATTTTTAAAGCCCCTCATAGTGGCTCTCCTTTCAGTGAGTGATTCCTTTTATGGTTATCTTTCACTGGAGGTCACTGTTGTAGTGATATTGCAGACCTGGCTAACTGTTTAAGGTGCCTCTCAGTTTTAATGAACAGAGAGCAAGAACGTATGTGTTCATTTTCTTCCTAGTGAAAATCATAATGTGTCCTACAACACAGTAGCCCTCTCTCTAAGGTATGTCAGGTTTTTGTGACAAACAGAGTTTCTCAGGAAGAAATAATTACCTGAGTATTTTGCCTTGGTTGGTTGGTTGGTTGGTTTTCTTGGGTGTTGGAGTTGGGTTTTTTTAGTTTTTTGCATCAGGTTTAATCTGAATTGAAAATTTATGAAAAACTTCAGTGAGGATTTCATATAGCGGTTTCTTGGATCCTATGGATTTGACTTCTATAGCTCCTATGACAGCTGACTTTTTTTGATTGCTGAAAGATTCAAATAGTGATGAAAAACTCTCTAAAATCTGCCCCAGTAGCTTTATAAAAGCATGCCCAAAGCTTAGTGGCCTTCAAAGGTGGATCTTTGTTCTATTAGTTATGGTCAGATGCTTTTTTCTCAATATGCACATGAGGTTGTTTCAGCCACTTGAGTTTAATTTGAGAACTGTGGATTTGTGTTGGGGCTTTCTTGTATTTAAGATTAAAAGAATTTCTGTTTCAGAAGGCAGGATGTGAGGCTCAAAGGGAAGTCCTGGCTCACACAATTATTAACTTTTGCCAACAATTATGCTAATACAAAAAGAATCAAGATTTGATATTGGTCGAGAATGGTCCAGACAAAAAGGTGCTTTGCTTTGGTTTGGCTTCTTCCGGGATGGCATGCCTGCTCCTTCTTTTTTTCTTGATTTCATTGTCTTTTTATATCACTGTATAACAGAAGAGTTTTCCATGAACATGAACAGCCATTCTTACTATTACCTATCAATCTAGCTCTTCGTATATTAGCAGTGTTCAGCAGTTCCATGAGAAAAAGCAAAGCTAGCATTATTAAATTGGCTGAAAACAGTGGTGGTGTAAGAGCTGTATCATTTCTTATATTTAACTAAGGCTCTGTAATGTGTGATCGGGATACGCAAAGCAATCACACGGAGATGAGAGATTTCGCAGGGCAGAGTTGTTCCTCCGAGCGAGCTCAAGGCTGAGCCAAGCCCAGCGCTCCTCTGCCTGTTTATTTCTTACTTTTTATACATTTTTGGGTCTGGCTGTAGATTGGCTTCTGGATTTTTCACCCCTCAGCCAAATGGCCAGACCAACTATCCGTTACAATTGTTTTCAGGTTAGAAATATGCAAACAAAGGACAGAGAATGAAAAACAAAGAATTTATTTCTATTACATGTGTGAGAAAGAGCAGAAACTGCTCCTAATATTGTACAGTAGCTAAAAGTCTGACTCCATTTTATGAACAATCAAAAGGCTTTAAAAAACTCAGAAAAACCAGGGTGACAGTAATGTTTGCCTGGTTTTCTATATCCAGAGCCACAATCTACTGCAAATGATCATTATGTCTCTCCATCCATAGATACAGAATAAGGAAATGACCTCTGTTTGCTGACACGGAAATAACAAATTTCTGCCATTTCATCCTCTCAGTAAAGTTCCTGCACTTCATTCTTGTGCCTGTTGCAGTGTGTTCATTTAACTGTATGATTTAAAATGGAGAGCATTTGGCTAATTAGCAGGCAGCTGTTCACTTAAGTAAATGACTCATAGAGTGATATTTATGGTGCATAACTATTTTTCAAGCCTGGAGAAACCTGGGAAAAAAAAGACACAAAAGCAGATGTTTATGCTTCTACATCCATGAAAAATGCAGTGAAAACCAACTGCTGCTTTCATTTAATGGCATTTTTCTCAAAACTTAGTGATAAACTGGTAACCCCAGCTTTTTACTAATATCTTTCAAAATTAGTAACACTGTAAAGCAAAAATCCAAAATATTTCATTCCCAGTACTCATGTGACCTAAATATGTAAAATGAATGATCAGACATCACATGAAGAGGCCTCAAAGGTTATGATATGTAGAGGCTCGATTAACACTTAGATTACAGGAACTTGCAATTTGACTGAAGCCTTTTTTTTGCTTTCTAAAACTATTATGTATTACATTGTTCAGCTACAAATTGGAAAATTACAATCCCCATAAACATTACACAGACTCCATTTTAAAACAGCTTTACTCCAGCAAAATTCCTACAGTGTTCCCTTTGCTCTCCCTTTGGAGTTTATAACATCACAGACTTTAGTATTTGGAATCAAGCATTCTGACACTCCCCATTAAGACTACCTTGTGTCCGTGCTTCTTCCCATAAGCTTGTTGTCTCAGAACCAAAGACATCACTTTGGAATTTTAGGAATGTGTTGGGGTTCTCTCCCCTCTTTCCTTCGCTGTAATTTGCCTGGCATCTGTCCACTATGCCTCTCCTGCTGTTGAGTTCTCTTCCACAGCTCCTCTCATCTTTCCTCTGCCCGCTTTAATGCATGCTCTTCTGGATGCTCAGGTCTCTCAACTGTAGCTCAGGTACAGTATAAAATCTGTTTTGAACAAAGGAAAAGAAAAATATAAAATATAACATTTTTTGTGTTCTCCCCACTTTTTTTTTTTTTTTTTCTTTTAAAACTGGACAGTGACAGCTGCTAATTTAAAATTTCTGAGACTGTACCAGGTTCTGAGCATGAAGTTCTATATCATTGCTGGGTGAGTTAGGCAAGTGGATAGGTGTTTTCCTTTGTTGTACTGCTTCAAATTCTTCTGAGATGGTTTTATAAAAGCTGGTGGTTAAAATACACACGTTTTATTTTTAAAGGACCTGGTCTTCTTTCTCATGTAGATGAGAGGAAACTTTAAAAATGGCATGTGTACCTTCTGTCACAAAATCTGTTTTAGGGTTGGGTGGGGTTTGCTTGTTTTCTCTAGGACAAAGAGAAAAGACCCTCCTTTATGTAACTAGCAAGCAGCTTAAAATTTTAGAAATACTCTTTTAGTATTTCTAAATTCTAAGTAGAAGAAGAATAGAATAATTGTGAGATATGCACCTATTAAATAATTATTACATCTTTAAAGAGGAACCTGAAGGATATTAGTGTTTTGTGACAATGGATTAATAGACTCAGCAGGATCCATCTGTAGTTTATTTTGTTCAACAGAAAATTTTTTAAGCTAGACTTGCTGCTGATAGTAGCAACCATCAAGAAATTGTAACCAGACTGTCCTCTGTAAATTGTTCCAATTTACATTGGAACATGCTTTGCCATGCTTTGTCATTGTATTCTCTGTGTCTAGTCTAGAAGAATATCTTTCAGTTCAGTTTGGAAATGAGGTGTACCAGAATGGAATGAAAAAGCATGTGTACCACAGATTTATGCAATGGAATTGGAGGTGTATTCCTCTTTTATCACCTGATTTATTACCTATTTTATAAATTCACAATGATAGCCCACAGTTACATTTAATTACTTTGGCATATAAAATTGCTGTCCTAATTTTCTAAATAAAAAGGAACAAGACAGCAAAAGACTGGAGAAGCACATGTTATTGTCAAGATAAAACCTTGAGCTAAACTACCAGCCTTCAGAAGCAGAATGACCTTCCCAGCTTGAGAGTATTTTAAGATTTCACTTTTCATCTCTCAGCAGCTTTGGAACAATTCCCTAAGTGAGAGTTTACAGATGTTGTAATGGTTATTCTCTGATATATTTGTAATAAAAAAAATGTGTTCTGTATAGAGCAAGATTTCAGCAACCTTAAAAAGATAATAAAAATTACCAGTTTAAAACCATAGAAACCTCTTGTAAAATTGAAGATTAAACTTGTGTAGTACAGGGTGGCTTTCTCATTCCCCTGAATGTTATTTGACTTGGAAGATTGTCACAAATCAGGCAACAGTTTAGCTGAAAAATACTAAAGAAATTTTATTAGAAGTATGGTTAGGTGAGTTACCCTTAAAAGACAGCAGAATTCCCTGCTGGGTGGCTTGTCTATAAGGCTGTCCAGAATGAGAGAGTATTCAAAACTTGTATGAAAAATGTATTCAGGCAGTATGGATTAAAACGGAGAATAGGAAAGGCTTCATGATACCTCTGGAAACATCATGTAAATAACAAGGCACCTCCACAGTGCAATGGTAACATATAATCATATAAACCTCTCTATATATTAGATGAGTATTCAATAGCTCACAATGATTTATATTATTTTTGTCATATTTAATGTTGTAAAGGTTGTGACTCAGTCCCTCAGTGTTGTAGTAGTGAAGAGTTTGTAACAGGGATAACAGAAAATTCCTGTTGTATTTCTACCTGATGGGCCTGAGGGAACTAGCAGAAGAGCCTCCTTCATCTCTCTTAAGTTCTGGTTGACAGGGGAGGTCCCCAGCCACTGGAGGTTGGCCAGTGCCACGTCCATCCACAAGAAGGGTTTGAAGGAAGACTCAGGTAACTACAGGCCTGCCAGCCTGACCTTGGTGCCAGGGAAGGTTATGGAACAGATCATCCTGAGTGCCATCATGCACTCAACACACGCATGCGACAACCAGGGGATCGAGCCCAGTCATCATGGGTTTAGAAAAGGCAGGTCCTTCTTGGTCAATCTGCTCTCCTTTTATGACCAGGTGACCCACCTAGCGGATAAGGGAAAGGCTGCAGTATTGATGTACTGGACTTCAGCAAAGCCTTGGACATTGTTTCCCAGAGCACATTGCTGGAAAGTTTGGACAGCTGCACTCTTCAGTGGGTTAAGAACTTGCTGGATAGCCAGGCCCCAAGAGTGGTGGTGGATGGAGTTACATCCAGCTGTCATCCAGTCACTAGTGGTGGTCCCCATGGCTCAGTATTGGGACAGTCCTGTTTAATATCACCGCTGATGATCTGGATGAGGGAATTGAGTGCACCCTCAGTAAGTCTGCGGATGACACTAAGTTGGGTGGGAATGTCAGTCTGTGGAAGGGCAGGAATGCTTTACATAAGGATATGGACAGGCTGGATGGATGGGCCAAACCCAGTTGTATAAGATTCAATAAGACCAAGTACTAAATCCTTCTTATGGACCACAACAACCCCATGCAGCATTACAGGCTTGGGGCAGAGCAGCTGGAAATCAGCTTCGGCAGAAAAGGACCTGGAGGTTCTGCTTGGCAGCTGAATGAACATGAGGCAGCTGTGCCCATGTGGCCAGAAGGGTCAATGGCCTGTGTCAGAAATAGTGTGAGCAGCAGGACTGGGGAAGTGACTGTGTTTCCGTATTTAGTGCTGGCAAGGCCACACCTTGAGTGCTGTGTTCAGTGTTGCTCCCTCATTACAAGCAAGACACTGAGGTGCTAGAGAGTGTCCAGAGAAGGGCAGCAGAGCTGGTGAAGGGTATAGAGAGTGAGTCATGTGAGGTTTAGCCTGGAGAAGAGGAGGCTCTCGACATACCACTCTCTGCAACCACCTGAAAGGAGGGTGTAACCAAGTGGGATCACTTCTCCCAGGCAACAAGTGACAGGATTAGAGAACATAGTTTCAAGGGGTGCAAAGGGAGGTTCAGATCGGACATCAGGAAGAATTTGTAACCTGAAGATTGTTAAGCATTGGAACAGGCTGCCCAGGGAGGTGGTGGAGTCACCATCCCTGGAGATATTCAAGAAATGACTGCATCTGGCACTTAGTGCTGGGGTTTTGTTGCCACGGTGGTGGTGGACTTGATGATCTTGGATGTCTTTTTCAGTCTCAATGATTCTGTGATTCACCAGTTATTTCTTCTGATTTCACGTCTGTATTTTTAATAGAAAAAACATTAAATTAATAAGAAATACCACATCTCTATTGGAATACAAAAGTATAATCTTTGCTTAACAATTGCTAGTAAATCCTATGTGTTGTTTTGGTTTTGTTTTTGTGTTTTTTGTTAGAAGGATAAATTCTAAGGCTTACAAAAAAGAAGCAATATTTTTTTCCATCCTATTTGAAATTTACTGCTTTATGCAGTCCAGGCATGCATTCAGTGAACTGACAGCATGTAGTGTACTTGGGAACAGCTTCCTCGGATAAATTTGCATTATTAATGAAACTAGATTGAGTTTGAGAAAGAGTGCACTTTCAGCTGTTGACACCTGTTGTTCCATTACTATAGATCTAAGCAAGTCAAGATAGGATTTTGTTTAGCACACACACACACACACACACACACACACAAAAAAAAAAAAAAAAAAAAAAAAAAAAAAAAAAAAAAAAGATTTGTAAAGGAGAAAAACTAATCTGGTATTTATCTGGTATTTGGCTTTTTGTGGTAGATATAATGATCAGTTCTGCAGCACACTTAATTGGAGCAGTTTTTTAGTAGAAAACATATTACTTCTTATCCAAGAAAAATTAAGAGCTCATTAAGGTACATTTGAGATGGTGAATTAAAGCTCACAAATCCTTTAAAATAAAACACTGCCATTTGTCAAAGTGGATTTGAATTCAAGTAGACCATGTGCAAAACATGACATACAAGAGTAGAAAACTGCAAATACAGCAAGTTGGAAGAGGAAGAATATGATGAGAATTAAATTCTTCACGTACTTAAGAGATAAAATTAAAGCATCTACTCAACAAGTACATTGACTCTGATGTTTTATGCACACAGAGATGATGAGAATGAGATGGAGAAGAAGACAGTTCTGGTATTCAGTACTGGAATATTATCTGAGGTAAAAAAATAGCACCTTAAATCTGAAGAGGATCCAAGGTAAAAAGGGGACAATCTCCAGACTGAATGTACAGAGAACACATGAGAAGCCTACAAGCTTGCTCACATCTTTCTCAGGCTTCAATATTTCTTATAAAATCTAAAAATTAAGCTGAATAATACTTCTGTTTTTTAAATCTGCAGTTTCATAATTCTCACTCTTTTTAGAAAGGTTCTGGAAATCTACCAATTTCCAGTGAAGTTGCTTGAATGATAAGCAATACAATAACAACAGAGTGCTTCCCTGTCAGATTAATCATAATATACTTGCTTTCAAAAAGCAGTTTTCCACAACTAGATTAACCAGTAGCTCTTCTAGGTGCACCGTTGCTGCATTAAGACAGGCAGAGGCCACCACTTTTATGGATCTGCCATGGAAAGTGATGAAGGATAAACAGCAATACACAAACCACAAGGTGTTGTAATGCATTAATTGGGCTTATATTTCATCGGATTTGTAATGTTTTTTCTGTGTATCATGTGACCTGTCCTTGCCCAGCAGTGCCCATCCCTCACACTGAAATGTAACCTCTGTTCCCTCCCACTTATCCCTTATTGGGTGGTGCCTCTGGGCCCTGCCTATGGGCCCTGCCCCCTGGGGAATAAGCCACAGTGGGGGAGTGGCCAGCTCCCTCTGGCATCCGTGAGTCATTGGGAAAGGTCTCCAGCGAGCCGAGCAGGACTTGAGAATAAAAGCTGTAATATCCAACCCGGTGCCAAAGAGCAGACTTACTTTTGCCATCGGCAGCCGTCTAATCTCGTGGGGAAAACTACAACAGGGTTTTTCAGTGCACAGATATCCTTGTCCCTGATTACCAGTATAATTACTTGAAAGTCTTTCTTCATGTCTATGCATTCAGTTTAGACCAGGCCCCTTCAAAATAGTGAAGCAGGCTGAGCTGAGTGCTGGCAGGCAGAGCTGTAACACCTCAAGGCAGTCTCTGGAGGGACATTTTAAATTTCTGCTCATGGGTGGCAGGATTTCTCCTAGGAAAAGAGAGAAAACCAACTTGAACAGAAGTAATTACCAACCGGAATTGTTCCTGTTACATAGACCATTTGATGTTATACTGAGCTAGAGAACAAAAGCACAGGTTTAAGAGCTTGGCAACAGGGAGGCTTTGCTCTTGTGGTTATTTGCAATGAAAAGCAGGTGCAGTTCCACTTGGCTGAGAAAGGCTCTGGAGAGCCACCAGCTAAACACTGCAGAGAAGAATTCAGTATTGCCAGAAACCAGTGGGGTTGAGGCTGCCTCTCTGGGTTTCCTTTCAGTACTTCTGTCATAGCCTAAAACGTCTCTTCCCCAAGGAAATCTTCCCCCAAGGAAAGCTTTAGGACAAATGGCAATATTGCCTCTTACTGTCTGCTTGGAGGAATTGAGGAAAATGCATGATTAGAAGAGTTTCATTTGCTTTTTTCTGGTGGACCCATGAAGTAATTTTAGGGAATAAATATTTTAACACAATTTCAAGCTATTGCCTGAAGTTCCAGCAAAATTGTATGATTACTTTAGCCTAAGTACATGATTGATAGCTTTATTTGGTAAACATAGTTTTGGGGAGTTGTTAAAATGGTGCAGGGATACATGTGTCTCATCCCTCTAGCTCAAATGGTGAGTTATTTTTGGCTCTATGACTCTGCTCCATGTTCTTCCAATGGAAAATTGGCTCCCATCCTTCTTTATATTTGCGATAGGAAAAACATGTAAGTTCTGTGAAACTTAGCTGTAGCTGGTCTTTGTGCACATCTTTTTCGGCCGAAATAGTTCGATGATGCTATGAATAAACCCATTTTCCTCCTTTAAAAACAGCCGCAGTTTTGTAATCCCTTGCCAAATAAGCCTCAATTTTATTTTGTTTTAAGTAATTTATCTTATTCTTATCTTCCCTTTGTCCATCACTGGCCTCAGAAAATGAATTATTTTGCAAGCTGTCAGTGGTAGGCAATACCTCTCTCAGTCATGTACACAGGACTGTAGAGGAGAATTGTTTCAACAACCACTAGACCTTATGAAGTATGAATTCCTTACTTATGAAGTTAGTAATTCCTTTTTGTTCAGGAGCAAACTGGGCAGTGAGAGTTTTGAACCCAGGGTTTGGTGAGCATGAGAGATGAGTTGCTGACCTTTCTGCTGAAAACATTGGATTCAATCGTTTGAGCCAGGATCTACCAGCCTGAAGGGTCACTAGTATTTCACCTAAACATGGACTTTAGGACATGGCTACACTTGGATTTTGTGTTTCTCACATTCTGGGAATGTATGTTAGTATATGTTTAATCATTAGCAGAACTGCTTTGCAAAGACAAAAATATACTTTATGTGGGAGAGTGTATAAGCTGATGTGTGTCATGAAAGGACTGTGTACAGGAAGGTGTTTCTTATGGTAGCTAAACTGTCAGTTCACTCTGATAACAGAATATGGATGCATTGAAGACATCATGCTACAGGCCAAGAGGCTGTTTTGTATTGTGAATTCAAAACCTCCAGGATTTTATGACTGCAGTCTGTTTTAATCATGCCAGATCTATAGCTCTAGGCCTAAGATGAGATCTTCAAAAGTTTTCATACCTGTAAAATCTTTATTTTAGAAATTAAATTCCCTTAGGGAAAAAAAAAAAAAATTCTAAACCCCATTTCTTTTCGATGGAAGGTAAGTGCCTCGTATTGTTTGTCATTTCGAAGCTTCATTCCAAGCCAGAGGAGAAATGACAAGAGGTACGCTATTCCCTGAACCTTCACCAAAAATAAATGTCATCCCCAGGTTTGTCTTTCACAGACAGAAGATTAGTTTTTAGGTGTGTATCACGTAATGACTGTGAGTCTGCATGGATAACATCTGCTTAATAAGAATAGTTCGTGTATGTCCAGCGTGCATGTGTGTGTGTGTGTGTCTCTCTCTCTATATATATATATGTATGTATATGTATATGTACATATAAGCCTTTTGTCCATTTGGCAATAGTCAGACAGATATCTGAAGGTACCAGGTCCCATGCATGTGTAACAAAACACCATTATTTTACACCTTTATTCTTCTGTAGCGTATTGACTAACAGAAATAGAACAAATCCCATTCAAGTTTGCTTTTGGACAAGATAAGCCTGTTGGCGATTTTCATCCTGAATTTTGAAATGCTGTCTTTTAGCCTCAGTATATTCAAGCAGTTAATACAACATATTTCAAAATAAGTCAGAAAACTTATCACTGAATTCAATGGTTTTTAAGCCAGGCCTTTCAAAATAGAGATGTTGTCATAAATACCGTTTTTTTCATATAGAAAATAGAACAAACTTACAGATCAACTTAGGATGCATCTACCACCACATATCATGCAGAGAACCCTTGATTTCTTGAGAATTTAGGTATCTATATAAAAACAATTCAGGCACTTATTCAACCATCATATTTCATTTTAACTTTGCTATTAGTTTTTAGTTTTATCACTGTACTGACCATTTGTGTAATGCTAGAAATACATACCGCAAACATTCAAATTACCCCACATTTTTGTCAGAAAATCTGAATTAATAGACAAACAATCAAAAACTGTGTCCTAAATCAGAAATTTAGTATTATCAAATTAGCAACCATTACCTCTGGGAGATATTTTGCCCAGTCTCACCAGAGTATTGGATCAAGTCACAAACTTACTTAATAAATCAGCAAAGTAACCTTATTTATCACTGAAATAAATGTTGTAGTGTACCCTATTTATTTTTATTCATTCTGGCAGACAGCAAGTGGCATAGTGTCAGGTGACATCACTGTAGGAAAAACTCCAAGAATGCATCCTTAACGTCTACTTTAAATACAGCTTCTTTCAGCTTCTTTGGCCATGACTCTGTTGTTGAATTATTCAGGTACTGCTCTTGCTGGCAATACTTTTGTCACCATATGTCAACATTTAATATATTTCAGAAAAGTTAGGACTTATTTCCAAAGGAGGAATGTCAACTTTGCGTATAGCTGAGATGTTGAGTGGTCTAGAGCATGGTGGCTGCAAATCTTTTTTAACATCCTTGGGTTTTCCACAATAACATTAGTATTACCTGAGCATTTCTGTTTTCTTTTTAGGAAAAGGTTTGAGTGGGGTTTTTTTATTGTGTGAAAGTAGCAGAAATTACTTTTTGACAGAGCTCCTATAGGAGTGAGCACTAGAAATAGCCCAAATGCTACTGAGGATAAAATTCAGCTTACACAACTGGAGCGAAACAAAATTTGTATTAATCCATAATGCAAGCAGAGTTTAAGAGGCCCTACAAGGTGACTCCCATACTCTAAACTCGGGAGAGCAGGTTGACTGCAAATCCTAGTCAAATGCAGTATAATCACTTTAAAGTTGCCTTTAGTGGCAGGACAAGGGGAGATGGCTTCAAACTGAAAAAAGGTAAATTAAGAGTATAAGGAAGACATTTTTCGCAGTGAGGGTTGTAGTATTTCCCCACGAGACTAGACGACGGCTGATGGCAAAAGTAAAAGAGTCTGCTCTCTGGCTTCAGATGGGATTTTACAGCTTTTATTCTCAAGTCCGGCTCTGCTTTGCTGGACTGTCCCGGTGACTCGCGGATGCCAGAGAGAGCTCACCCCTCCCCTGTCGTGGCTTTTACCCCCAGGGGGCAGGGCCCAGAGGCAGGGCACAGAGGCACCACTCAATAAGGAAGAATCGGGAGGGGAACAGGTCTGGGTTACATTTCAGCATGGGGGATGGGCAGATTATAGGACAGATACATAGAAAAAACATAACAAATCCAATGAAATATAAACCAAATTAAAGCATTACAACAGAGGGTGATGAGGCACTGGAACAGGTTGCCTTAAGAATGTGTGGATGCCTCATCCAACCTGGAGGTGTTCAAGGGCAGGTTGGATGAGGCTTTGGGAAACCTTGTCTAGTGGAAGATGTCCCAATCCATGGTAGGGGTGTTGAGACTAGATGAGCTTTCAAAGGTCCTTCTCAGCTAAACCACTGTTATTCTACTGTTATGTGGTCTTACAGAATTTTGAAAGAGTGTTAATAATAGCTCTAGTGAACCTGGTAAATTCAGATTGTGTGAGAATATTTTGTCCTCCTAAATTCTCCCAGTGGATATTTTTTAATCTTGCTCAAATAACAGATACCTAGTTTTAGAATTATCTATTACTGTGTGTAAAAACAGGGAAGAAGGCCAAGTATTTTGATTTTTCAAGTTTATCTCTTTTAGGTTTTGTGATTTTTTTTTAATATATATTTCTCATTTCCCCCTACCAGCTCATCTTTCTCTTTAAAATTTATACATAACCATTTTTAAGTTAGTCTTACTACTATTGAACCTCATTTTTTTGCATGGATCTACCATGTAGGTCACAGAGGGCAAATATGTACTTTCAAGCTACAGCTGGTTGTAAAATTAGCTTGTAAGTAATCTATCTATTAATTTCATGGCCCAGGATGCCAGTGGAAATATTACAAGAGTGTAATGAGATTCAGTCTCCAGTCATTCTTAGACAGCCTGTGTTTTGTACAAAAGCATAGGAAAAACACTTAAAATGCAGAGAAAGATTGAATGCTTTAGCCCAAGCATCTTGATTTTTCCCAAATCCTTAACAAAAATTACAGGTTTTTTTTCTTTTTTTTTTTTTCAATGCACTGGCAGTTTCAAAAGCATCACTCAAATTCATATGTGGCATTTTTCTAAGTGGTCACTTGTTATGCAAATAAATATGAATTTACATTATGAAATGCTCATCTTCTTGCACATATTTTGGCTTACATTATTTATGAAATCTCTTGTGCCAAGACAGGAAATAAAATTGCACTTTTGGAATCAACGCAGTGTAATTTTGTTGTTCCTTAAGGTGTTTTGAATATTGTAACTATTAATGATACGTCTTTCCAACTCCATGCAAAAGTTTTTCAAAGCCCATTTTAATCATGAAATACATTATCACACTAAATACTTGATAGCGTGTCTGGCCCCATTGAAGTTGATGGCAAAATATCCTTTGAATTCAAGAGGCAAAACAGTAAAATTAAATTTGGTGAGTTTTCAAGGACACCTTGAGTTATATCAGCAAAACATTGCAGATCCAAGCCGTCACATTTCTCCCGTTATGATGAGGTTCAGCTGGCAACTCCTCAGCTTTACATGGAGCTGACAAAAGGCCAGGTTTTGATTCCATACACCATTGGGAAAGGCTAAATTCAAATGAAAAGTTAAATGAAATTTCCACCTAGATTTCAATATAAGCAGGTTTGCCCTTTTCTTAGTGCAGTAGATATAGAGGTAAAATAGAACATGGGATTTTTCAAAGCCTCAGTATAAGATACTTGTCAATTCAAGTTTTATATTCTGTAAATAAATAATTCCTTAGCCTCAGGGAGTATGGAAAACTTAACATCTCTTGGGTTCAAAACAGAGACTGACCTCTCAGGATGCTTCTCCATTAGCATTTTTCACCCTTCTTGTCAAAACTACCCATCTTGCATGAGTACAATGAAAATTTTCAAAAAGTAGCAATATAGAGGAGTAATGTGGGTTCATACCAGCCATGATTTTTTTTTTTTTTCCCCTGGGTGTATTTTATTCCAAATTCAATCAAAAAGCCCCTTTCTTGCAAAACTTTAGTATTCATCATTTGAAAACAAAACTCCTCCCTTGAGCAAATCTGTAGTAGGAACAGGAGAGCAGGTAGTAGAGAAATCTATAGAGTGGGTAGGTGGCCTTGCTGAGATTAAAAAAGAATCAGGCCACTTTTACAATGATGTTCTTGATAGAAATAGTGAAGCAGCTCAATCTTTCATTCAGCACGAAGACAGTTTAGCTGAAGGTTCATCCCACTGGCAGCAGGCAGTCTCAATGGAGACCCAAGGTTTTAAGTCATTGCTGACATCACTGTGACAAAAATAACGTAATTCAAGGTTCTTTATTTTACCAGTGCCTTAAATTCTAATCCTTAACTGATTACAGTATTTTCTTCTGTGTATTTTATTGGAGTACAGTGAAAGCTCATTTGTGAGCTAATTCAGCTGCTAGCATTGAGCCAAAAGTACTAATTGTACACTCTGCACAGTAAATATATAATTATTTCCCATTTCCTTTCAAACAAATGGCTTGGTCAGTTATTTCTCTGATTTAAGAATATTAGGGCACTTTAACATCTGATAGGAAACTAGAAGTTTACAGCAAGATTTCCCTCTGCACAAAGTATTTCAGCATTGAAATAGGCTGAAGCAGTAACTTACCTGGCCCAGGAGGTGCATGCATACCAAAACTTCTGAGATTACAGTATTTGGTGTGGTTCCTCTGGTACTTCAAAGGTCTGTTTTCTCTGTCCTGTGCATTTTTCCACATTCAAAACAATGCTATTCTAAGTAATTCTTCTATTCTAGTATACACCCTAGCAGTGTAAGGGTGAGGGTTAGATCAGCCTTTAGAAGAAAGTAAAACCCTCTAAATTCTAAAAAAAAAAAAAATAAAATCCACACCATCTGAAGTCTAAAATCACACTTCTTATCAGTTTAGTGGACAACATAATCTGGTCTCTGAGTAGGGAATGTGGCAACCTATGGTTTTTCAAGTGCCACTGAACACTGAACAAGTAGCAAGATAGGTCTTTCACAATGAAATAACAATTTTCAATCTTTACAAGTCAAATTATTTTCTTTATTGCACTTTAAAGTCTATCTGATTCACTTGCACATAGCTTTAATTTTGTATTAATTCTTCGATGAGGATAGGAAGTTGTCTCACTCTGTTAGGAACAGTTTTTGTAATGCAGAGTCCTGTGGCAGCAGTATATCATCATGAAATTATTTGAGGGATTGGACAAAAGACTTTTTTCCTTAAAAGTTTGTGGTTTTATTAGAAACTGTTAGTAATTTGATGCTGCCATGGAAATTGTTGCAACAGGGTAGGGGGAAGAGACTAATTTTTTAGTAGTATGTTTGCACTTCGTAATTCAGTATTCAGGCACAAGATGTTATTTTGAAGTTTGGTAGAAGTAATAGTGTAGGTACCTGATGAAAAATAGCATGCATAAAATCTCAGGTTTATGTGTTACCTGTGTACTGTGCCTTGTTTCTGCATATTTCTTATTAATTACATGATGAAAAATTTTGTATCTGGGACCTGAACTGTTAGAAACCTTGTTTTTAAATGAATATAATGAAATATGTGGGTAAACTGACCATTTTTTTCCAGTTTCTGATAATTTTGTATACTGGATTAATGTTACCTCTTTCCAATTATACATGCACTCAGCTATATGTGAAAATAGCAAATATCTAGAGCTCACTTAGATTGAGATGAATGTGAGATACAAAATTATCATGTGACAATGGCTGTGGTATTGAGATGAAAATAGGTAATGTCCATAAATTTCAGCAATTGTTTCATAATAGGACAATTTCTTGGTATTCCATAATCCCTTTTATTTGCTGAGACCAGGGAATGCAGATTTGCGTTTTGTGTCCCAATTTTTTTCAGTGACTACAGTGAAAGAATTCTCTTTAAATAGTTGTAAATGCAGTTTAGGTTTTATTAGGTTTGACAGTAACCTTAACACCCCTAGATGCAAAAATAGTCTCTGAGGAGTATCATAATTAGTTGTTAAAAGTGACATGAGCAAGCATATGCTAAGAACAAAAATACTGGCCCAGGTGTGAACTGACAGCAGTTAAATTATTATGTTGGGCTGCACAAATTCAGTGGTATTGCTACATGGACAATTGTGTCTGTAGTTTATTGTGGCAACAGTGCAAGTGGACTGACATGCTTGAACCCTTAAGCTTATTCAACTCCACCAAATTATGTACCTTCTGGAAAAAAAAAAAAACAACAACAAAAAAAAAGCTTTGTAAGAGAAACAGGAATAAGATTTATAAATCCATAGAATAAGATTCAGGACATTGCTTCAAATTCTTATTGTTTTCTTGTGCACACACATCCTTATGGAGCATATGTAGGGGGGAGGAGAGAGAGAAAGAATCTGTGTGCATTCTCCTAAGTCTCCCTTACATATGTCTCAAATCTAATTTTATGGGACAAATTTTCCTAGAAAACTTCTCAACGGCTGTGAGATATAGATACATATGCCTTTGGAAGCAGAGAGCAGACTGGGAATTGTCTGAAGAGGAGTTGCAAAAGATCTGCTCTCAGAGAGAGCTCCTTTGCTGTGAGAGAAGAGGATTTCTATCAAAATGTTCCTCTTCCACTTAAAAGTTTTTTCAGCAAGTTGCTGACTTGGGCTTTTCACAACAGTGGAAACCAAAGGAATTTTCTGGTTTTTACTCCAGGAGGTGCTAAGTAACTAGAATCCTTTGTTTGTCATTCCTTGCTTGGCTAATGTCTGTGTTTCTTAGCTTTTCACTCTTGAATGCAAAAATGTTTAATTTTGTTATAATTATGTTTAATACCTCTTATTCATTAAAGCCCTACGTTTCACTACCTCATTAATAGTTAGGCTGAATACAATAGAGATTTCTGTCCTTCGTGCTTGGAAAGGAAATCTTTGCCTGGTCTCAGGAGCGTGGACTGCATTTTGTGTCTTAAATTAAAAACTAACCATGAAATAAAATGTTTTTGCCTGTAATGGAGTCAAGTCCAACCTGTTCATATTAAGTTACCATATAATTTACAGCTTGAAATGTGCAGGAATATTTGCTTAATGTAACATTAGAGAAAGGGATTAGTTCGTGCTCTTAATTTTCATTGAAAGCTCTCTCATTTTCCTGTATTCTCTTTGAAGTAGTGTAAATAACAATGTAAAATGTGTCAGAAGTTATTCTGACTCAGGAGTGGACACTGACCCAGATAGGTAGTGATAATTTACAAATTTAAACACAGTAGCAGTTTCTTTTCTTGTGAAATCTTAGCTTCTTGCTACTTCTTAGCACAGATTTTCTTCATTTTGCTGTATTTCTACAGCACTTACTGTTTTTCCATTGGGAAGAGCATAATCTATTATTTATCTGTAGCTTCAAGCAGACTCTTTGCATGTTTCTTTCAAATATGAAGCAGCCAGTACTATTTCAGCAGGAGAGTAAGTTTTATGGAACATAAAACTTCATTAAAAAGTTTTCAAGTTAAATCTATGTATTTTCACTGACTTATTTGTTATGCTTGATTTTCATTGAGTTTTGCATAAGTAAAGCCTCTGTATTTTAGGATATTTTAGGAAAGTACACATGCAAATCCTTTTTTGGGTATGGATGAAATTGCTTATTTCCTTCCCTGTAGTAGTGGAAAAATGTGTTTGATCTCATGTGACTTGAAACATACGGAACTCTTTCTTTCTTGTGGGTCATTAAAAATAGAAAACAAAGAGTAATGCTGTAGGGTATCTGTAATGGTGTGGTAGAACAGCATTTGTCATTTCAGTCTGTTAGCAGTTGTTGATCATCAGAGGATAATCTAGATTGGTGCCATTGAAATTATAGTAGAGGGATTTCTTATGCTACCCAGACAAAAAGAAGGTGTGGTTGGCCACCAGAAAAGAATGCAATGACTGAAGTGATGCATTTTTAGGTCTGACAGGAAAAAAAGTTTTGGAAAAGGACAAACTGAAGTGCTGAGTACCTCGCTCAGCTTGATTCGTCTGCATTACTCAAGTGAAAGGCTTATCCTTCACAAAACACAACATATCCTTTGCAACAATACACAAAGAAATGAAAGTTTCCTTGTGCTGCAGCTGACTACATATTTTCAAGAGTCTGAGCATGGTCAGGTAGGAGCTGTTTCATATTTTCAGTGGCAAGAGACCTGATTTTTCTTGATTTTGCTCCCTGTATTTGCTAAAACTCAAAATCTAAAATGGTCCATATTGAGTCTCATTCCAATGGACAGTATCTTGTAGTTTATCAGTCTTCTTTATTACTATGAGGTTGATAGTCTTAGAAATAATTGCATTCCTGCATAGAAGTACCTGAGATATCACTTCAAATTATGATGCGTTTAGGCTGTTTTGTAAATTATGTATTCATACTTCTTTCTCTGTCTCAATGCTCCAATATTAACTTTACAACAAGGTATAGACCTTACAAATAGAAGAATAACACAATAAAGTCTTCTTACACTTTGTCATGGGTTGGCACAGTTTCATTTTTAGTTATGGAGAAATGTGGAATGTATTTCCTGGTCAGGACCTGGGAATTGCTTTAGAAAGGACAGAGACCTACCAGGTTAATTGGGATATTAGCATCTGTTTTGACCACTGAGAATGTCAACTGCGACTTTGGGAAGTACCTGTATAAAAAAACCTGACTTCCTGCAGGTCAGCCCTTTTCCCTTTGGCCAGGGAGAGAGAAAGGTAACATTGTGCGGCAGCCGGGGGTCGGCCGGGGCTGGGCTGAGGCGGGCCCAGAGGAGCGGCCCAGGCCGGGCTGTGCCTCCGGGCCCAGCTGCTGCCAGCACGGGAGCTGGCCAGGCTCTGCCGGCCGGGCCCTGGTACCAGCTACCGGCCTGGCTGGGCCAGGGCCCGCCCCGATTTACACTGAGGGGAGGGCAAAAAAGCCATTTGTGATCCTGACTGGTTTTTTTTTTTGATTCCGGACTGCCTGGGTCCTCTGCTCTCTGATCTTTCGGCATCAGTTCTTTCCCCCTCCCCACCAGTGTGGCTGGTGATCTTAATCACGAATGAGCTGAAAATCTTAACACCATGAGCTGCAGCGAGAGAGAAAAAGACTCTGGGCAGATTTCCTGGCAAAATGAAGCTTCCAAGGCCTAACCCTTCCCTGAGAGAGAAAAGAAAGGGACAGATGAACGCAGAGAAGAAACAGCATAAAGTCAGTGAAGCAAGAATGAAAGGACTATTGGGACAGGGGTTTGTCATTCCATCTTTATTGAGCCATGGAAATGAACTTTATATGTAGATTATCCCTTTAAATCATGGGAAAGATATGCATTTGGGGAAATGATTGTTTAGATTTGAGCAAAGATGTTTGTGATGGACTAAGTGATATTAATCCCATAAGATGTTTGAACAGAGATAGAGATGAGAAGTCCTCTGTGCCAGTGAAGAAGTGAGAAGATATCTCTGTACCTTGAGATGAAGAGTCCTTTGCTTTTGGAGTTATTAATCTTTAAACGGTGACACCCCAGCCTGCAAGAGTCTAAGACCCATGACCCTTAAGCATCTTGGGAAACTGCTAATGAGAGGGGTCACTAAAGCAGTTTTCCCTGGGAAGCTGTTTTTGTGACAGTTAAAAAACCCACAAGAGAACTGTTTTAGGTTTTCAGTGGGATTCATGACTCTAAGAGAGACTCTTCTTCTAAAGATTTGATGAAAGATTATTTTCAAATGGTAAAACTGACTGAAAATCACAGGTTTTGTGTCTTTATCTTGTTTTGTAGGAGAGTTAACAGTTTGTAGGGGGAGAGTGTTGCCATATTATGTGAGCTTTTGTGAGATGTTTACAGCTCTGTAGCTGAATTCTCACGGTCACTCTCTGTAAACATCATGTTTTCCATGTTCTTTCTGATGAAAATCAACTGATTGAATTCTAGCCTGGCCAGTGGGATGGAGAGGTGGTAGCCTTGTTCTCCAATCCCTGGTCATTCTTCAAAACCTATAAAAACGAGGTCTTTGTAAATAATAAAATTCTTCAGCCTTCTTCTTGGAGTCAGAGAATGTGTATCATTTTCTCTTCAGGTCTTCTAGCGAAAGGAAGGAATAGTGGTTTTGGAGTTTCATTCTGTTTTACTTTAGTTTTTTCCCAAATTTCTTTTTCCATTCTTTTAGTGTGTGTTAATAAAACTATTTGTTAATTTTTAAGCTTGAGCCTGCTTTGCTTTTCTCCTCATAACCACTGTGCATTTGAAATCCTTGTAGCACTCTGTTGGTTGATTCATTCACTCAAATACGTAACCATGGAAAGGTCAAGGTTAGAAGGAACCTCTGATGACCATCTGGTTCAGTCTGCTGGGTTGTGCCCAGAGTGAGGCTTGGGTTAGCTTACCCAAGGACCTGTCAAACTGTCTTGAGTGTTCCCAATGAAGGAGATTCCACCACTTTTCTGGGCAGCCTGTTCCAGTGTTTGTTTTCATAGAATAAAATGGCTTTTCTTATGGAATTTACACTGAAGCAACTGCACCAATTTTGAAGCCCTTCATCTCTTACCAGTGGACATCCTTGTGAAGAGAGTGACTCAGTTATATGAGAGTGACTCTCATATAACTACCTTTAAGATATTGCAAGACTGTGGTTATATCCCCCTGAGCCTTCTCCTCTCTAGGCTGAATGCAGCCAATTCCAGCAACCTTTCTTCAACTCTTTCTCCAACTCTCTGATCATCTTGGTGACTCTCCACTGAATTCCCTCAAATTTTCCATGCCACTCATTAACTCAGGAGACCAGGACTTAGTACAGCAGAGCTGGATAAACAGTGCTTCACCTTTGACCTAACAAGTGTAGGGCAGATAGGACATTCCCACATCCCTCCATCTGCTGGCTGTACTCCGCCTGCTGATGAAGCATGGGACATATTTGCCTGCAGGTTCACGTTCAGCTTGAACATAAACAAGTCCATGTGCACCAGGACCTGTAGGCTTTTTCCACAGAGCTGTTCACCACATAGTTGTACCCCAGCCCATACTACTGGTGTGAGTTATTCTGGATGCAGGAGTTCACATTTATTTTTGTTCAACCTTATACAAATCTTCTTGTCCCCATCTGCCAGCTGGTTGACGTGTTTGTGTGATGGCTATTCTTTCTGGCTGACCTCCTTCCGTTTTGGTACCTCCCACAAGCTTGGTGAGGGTGCAGTCATCCAGACCATTCCTAAGACACTGAATTGTACTGGACCCAGTATACACCCTGACTAACCAACTTGTAGTAACCAGCTGACACTTGAACTTCAAGTCCTTGTTCACTATCCTTTGAGTCAAGTGGATTAGCTGGTTTTCTATCCATCCAGTGATCTTTTCCAGTTCATTTCTTACCTGCTTACCCATAACAACTTGTGCATGACACATCATGTTGGAAGACACTCCATGTACATGGAGTGTACATGCGGACATACATATGTATATAAAAAAGGGATAATAAATATCCCTATATAGAGTTTTATCAATACTGTGTTACCAGTATGGGATCTTTGGTTGAGGGGATAGGCTCATGAATAATCTTTGTCAGCAAAAATTTTCAGGCTAGTAAGAAAATTCTGAGGATTCTAGGGGTTTGTTACCTTAAAACTCCCTTAAAGGCTCTTCATGAAAGTATTACAGTAGTAATTTTTCTCCCTTGGTATTTTGAGAATTGTGCTTCCTTCATTTTAGTAGTCTAGCGTTACAATTTTCTTTTTAAAGCAGTCAAGTTACAATAAGTTTAAGCAGCTCAATCATCTTTCTGAAATGCCTCTATTCTTTAATTTATACCTTAATTAACAGCCATACTTCTAAAATACTAAATCTAGAAATCCCTTTTTAGCGGAGTCTAGTGGATTCATTGGACAAAAAGATCAATTGTTAAAGCACAGAGTAATGCCGAAACAAGATTTTTTTTTTTCTGTGCAATGCCATTCTACCTGAACTTTCCTTTTATGAAATGGCATTCAGCCCATTACATTACTTTGAAGCACAAGCAGACTGCTTCTTAAAGACATACAGTAAATTAAATCAGTCATTTTTCTGATTGTGAACTTCAGGCTGTGCCCTGTCAAATGCATGATATTTTCCTTTGCCAAGACAACAAATGAAGAAGAACACAAGGGACTGGCATGCTGTGGTATCAGAGATCCTCAGCAATAAAAATGTCTCAGCAAAGATGTTCTCAAACCAAAAGATACCTGCTGATATTACCTCAAAGGAAGTAATATTTTCTCACACAGATGCTGCTAATGATGGCAGTGCTGTGTTCAAGTTTTCCTGAACACTTCCTGCTAGCATTTCAATCTTTGTAACACTAGCAGGAGGTGAAGCTGTAACTTCAGAACTCTGAAGCTGGAGAGAGCTGGACCTCTGGGTCCTCACATGTCAGACAGGAGAAGGTCTGGTATGAACGTACATCTGCCACTCCTGACTTAGTAGACTCAGTCATACTCAGTCTTAACAACACAAGGGAATGTAGCAACTCAAAAGGTTATTTATCAGGGTATATTATGGAGAAATTACCTCAAATCAAGAAGCTACTTTCAACTCTGTTTTTTCATTGATTCAGAAATTTAAAGTGCCTAATATTAATGTAGATGTTGTAGATACTGGCAATTCATGTGCTCTAGAAGCTGTAAATGAATTCTTCAAAAGAAGCTTTGAAATTGTCTCCTAGCTATAACTCACAGCTCAAGTTCTTGGTCAAAGCCCACTCCTGCTTTTCAGTAAATGATTTTGAAGGAGTAAAAATCCATCATTTAATACCTTGCTGAGCTTTCATCCGGATTCCATTGGAGGTTACTTTCAAAATTTGGGCTTGATTTGTTGAGATTCGGCATTAATGAAAGTAAGGCAAAATGCATTTTATCATGTGTCTGCTAGAATTTCCTTGTAGATAATTTCTCCCAGTGAATTACTAACTTCTAGAACCTATTTTTCTTCTCTCAGAACAAGCTGGTGAGGTCCTCAATGCATGTAATAGATCTGGTCAGAGCATACATTGGCAATGATATCTGGCAAGCCTGTACTCCCTGAGGCTACATTCTCATGTTGCCACAGTGGATCTGCTGCCAGAGTAGTAAAAGCTTTCAATCAGATGAGAATTGAGCTTTGTATGATGTATGTCCATTTATTTTAAATTAAAAGTTGCTTACTAACTGCCCTGATTTACTCCTGTTAAGCAGTGGTTATAATCCAATTATCCTGAGTTGTGAGAAAAATTATGTTGTTTTGTATGATTTCAGTGGCAAAATTCCATCATATTCCCTGTGTATTTTCCACCTTTTTTTTTTCAATTTCAAGTGATGTTTCAGTGTTGTGACCAGCCTTCAGAATAATGATTGCCAATTGCCTTAGAACTAATTAACTAAGAACGTAGCATATCTGCAACTTCTACTACATTTTCATTATACTAATTTGGTAAGAAACTCTGGGGATTTTTTCATAAGTTCTTTCAAGAGGATTTTTTTTTTTTAACTTATATATGTAATAAATGAGCAAATAGAAAATTTTCTAATTTCCAAGAGCAGGTTGAATGGGGCTTTGAGCAGCCAGGTCCTGTGGAAGGTGTCGCTGCCCATGTCAGGGGGCTCAAACTAAATTATCTTTACAATCTGATCTAACCAATCCATTCTATCATTCTATGATCACTAACTGAATTTTCTGACAATCTACTGAATTCTGTGATAATCCAATCCTACACTGATTGTCTGATTCTGTGATGATCTTTCTGGATCTTTCAGACCAACCATTTTCATAATCTGTATTGGCACTGCCCTTTCTGATGCTCAACCAGAATCCATCTGCCTGGTCTTCTCCAAAGACTGGCTCCAGAAAAGTGAATCTTTTCAGAGACTGTTTTACTGTTATTTTATTACTGGAGAACTTCACTGTGTGATACCAGACGTCTACACTAGTCTTTATGCTGTTTGCTCCCTCTGGATGGGGTTCTGTTTTCTAGGGGAATAGCAGTGCTGGAAGCATCTGCCCTCCTTGCAAAGCGCAAGTAAGATTCTCATAGAAGAGGTCCCCTTTCTAAGGGAAAGTGATCAAGTAGGCCCCTAATGTGACTAAAGTCTTCATTCCTTGAAATATAATCATCTTTAAGAAAAGGTTATTTTTGTATATGAACCACAAAATTCATTGGCTGTTCACAGTTCTTGTTTTGTCCCCCCAGTTAAGTTGCATATTTAGATAACTGTGTTTGAAGGACTTAGGCCAGATTGAAATCATCCTGAGATGCCTCATGTGTTTCTGACATGCTATCTAGAAATGTCTTCAATCGAGTCTGTCTTCCTAAACTTCCAAGCAGGACCAGACTGAATAAATAACAAGTCTGATTTTCTGTGGACTTTGCAAAGGAAGACTTTAAATATGTAAAATTACTTTTTTTTTTTTTTTTAGTCATTCTCTGAGTAATTCTTGCTCCTACTGTTATTTCTAGATAGCTGATGGTATGTTTTCAGCCCAACAGGATATCAACATTTGATGTGAATCTGCGAATTTAGGCTGAAATGCAGACTTAGTCTAACAAAGGACAATACTATCTGGAAAAAAAAAAAAATCTTCCCTTAAATTTAGGTGATTTTGCATTGAAATGTACATTTGAACCTGTAAGAGGAATGGAGATTTAAGAACTTTCTCCTGATCCATTTTAAATAAACCTGAACAAATACTATGTGGAGTCAAGCATTATTTTTCAAATATTTTTCAATAAAATAATGAAAATGCATTAAAAGAAATATGTAAGAAATAGTTTAGAGTGATATGAAAGAAAGCCTTATTTCTAGCATTCTGGATTAGAATTTCTGCCCTAGCTAAATCCCAAACTGCATGAGAGAGCTCTTGGAAAAGAGCACCATTGACAGGCAGAGATGGAATTTTTCATTCTTCCATTCAGAGCTCAGATCACTTCTATACCCTTTGCAACAAAATCTTGTATGGATTTTTCCTAGCAGCTGCCATCTGTGTTTTGGATTTTATTAAGTGAATTTGTTTCCCTGAACAAAACAAAACATCATTCAGGCTACAAAAATAAGTAGACAGGTGGTCTACATAAAAGATATTTTTCCCATTGTCTTGTATGCTACGATTTAGTCTAATTATCTCTATCATCTCACCCCTTATATTGTGATTATTTTTCCCCCAGAGGAAAGAAATAATGGCATTACTTTTTGGGAACAAAGAATTAACTTGGAAATCATGCAAAAAGCAACACTGCCTATTGGTAGCCTTGCAGAAGTGCTTTGGCGACAAAATAAAGAACATAAAAAGGCATCTACTATCTAGTAAAACTGGGGGGAAAAAATGAGTAAGTTATTTTCAGGTTCTGTGCCTGTCCTTGAGTTTCTCTCCTAATTCATATTGGCTTTTTATGACCATTTGTGTTATAATACAAGATAAAAGCTTATTTAGTTGTGGGGAATACTGCTATATGTGAGGCTGTGGTACAGTGCTCTACATTAGGAAACAAGAAAAAAGAATTGGATTTCCAACTTCTTTGAAACAAGGGAGATTACTCTGTTGTTATATCTTTGCTTAGCTTTTGATACTTCTTTAATTTTCACTACTTTCCTCCCCACCCCATGCCAAAACTACCACAATAATGCATTTAGTACTATCAGTGCCTGGCCAAACTAGAAGTAATAGCTCCAGAAGTGCAATTCTATAAAACATATCCATTAACATGTATCCCTGAAGAAAATTTTACAGCCCATTACATCCCACTCCCTTGTATGGAATGGTGAGAATGCCAAGAGCAGCCACTGAGATGACTTATTGTCAAGTGTTTAATTTGATTTTTAAAGAAAAAATTAAAGAAAGCTTGGGCCAAGTTCTTAAACATGTGATATCTTTAATGCATTTAGGTAAAAATATGGTGAAATGCTTCTGTCCCTCAAATACTAAATAAAATACAACACTCAACGCATGTTCCCATATACTCACATCCTAAAAATCAGCATTTTTCAAGTATTAATGCTTACATTGCCTTTGTGCCTGTTGACAAAAGAAAGAAAACTCTGCCAATTAAATGTGTGCAAAAAGTCAGATGCTAGAGCATCATTGTTGGGATGAACAAGAATAAATAAATGTGTAAATGTATTGCCTATATCCAAGTCCTCTTGGACATTTTCACCACTAGTAATTAGAACAATCTCTCAACTCAGTGTCTCAGTGGAATGGCTAAGAAATGAGAATGACATTTCTAACTGAGCATGGGGTGTTATTATGTGGGAAACGCTGAGAAACAAGCTGGGATTAAAACCAGAACAATTGCAATGGGAGTTCAATTCCCTCTTTAGTGAATTGATCAGCTTTGCAATCTATTTAGGTATACCAGTGAAGGAATAGAGCACTGCACAGCCCCTCTTGGTCACTGGACAGTGTCTTTGCTCTGTTAGAGGACAGGAAATTATCAGTGCCTTTGGTAAAAAACGTGATCCTATTGCAGAGAAGGAGAGGGTCAGACTGAAATCCTTCTGCTGTGAGATAATTTCAGGGGTTTGGGATATATAACCAGAAAACCTACAGGTTTTGACACCTTTCTGATGTAGAAATTACATGCTTCCCAGACAGTACAGGAGGTAATAAAAAGGGTGGTCTTTATTGGAGGCCAATATTAGTACAGGAGGTAATATAAAGGGTGGTCTTTATTGGAGGCCTCCAAGGGTCAGACCTGGAGAAATGCCCACTCTGCACAGAGTGAATACAGTTTTTTCTAAATTTAGAAACTTTGCATAATTGACAAGAATCTCCAGTTAGAAGCAAAGGTGATGAAGTAATTCCCTTCTTTAGGTCCCATCTCTTCTGTAGCCCTGTTTTAGGTAGGAATTAAACTTTGTTTATGAAAATGTGTCTCAAAGAGCTGCTTTCAACCTTGGCTCCCAGGAACAACCAAGATAGGATAGGGGCCTGGAATGTGCTTTGTCTTTCTGCCTATCAGTGTAGGGAGAAGGTAGCTATCTAGGAACTGTATAACTATACAACGATAGTCTACAGACCTACAAATATATATGAAGGAAATATAAAAGCAAAAGTCATTCTGGCATTATATAAACCTCCCTCTTCAAAGAGCACTACAGAGGTGGGATACAATAAGGGTCTGCTTCCAGTACAGCCTGAATTCCACAGTTCGGGTCCAGTTGCCAGTACAACTGAATTTGAACTCAAATTCAATTGAATCTGCACAATGGACCAGAGAAACTGGCTGCAAATGTTGATGTGTTAGACCCTGATAAAATGGGGTGGAGGGTTCTCAATACACATCATGAAAAATTTAATAGGTCACATTGCCTAATTATTTAATTTAGTCCTCATTTCTCAAAAACCAGCAAATATGGGAGTATCTGGATATTCACGGTGTTGAAAGCTGTGTTCTGGGAAACATGTAGGAATAAATTAATAAACTGCATAAAGAGAGGCAAACCTAGAGAGAAGCCGGTGCCAGATCTTGATTGCTGGCTATCAGTGATTGAGAGAATGTACTGTATTGCCCTCTAGAAAGACCTCTCAAGTACACCGTAGCTGAGATCATATTGACTAAGATGAGGGCCATGCATAAGCACAATTTATTTTCTGTCCCTATTTCACCCAAAATTTAGCATTTTGGTAGTAACAAGTGAGAAAAATGTGAGAGAAAGAGCCTTGCAGACACCAACATCAGCAAGGGAGGAGGGGAGGAGGTGCTCCAGGCAGAGGAGCAGAGATTTCGCTGCAACCAGTGGTGCAGACCATGGTGCAGCAGCTGTGCCTGGGCAACCCATGGAGATCCACGGGGGGGCAGAGATCCACCCACAGCCCTTGGGGAACCCTACACTGCAGGAGACAGGCATGCCCTGAGAGAAGCTGCAGCCCACAGAGAGAAGCCCATGCAGGATCATGTTTCCTGGAGCCGTCTCTACCTGAAGGACTGCGCCCTATGGAAAGGAGACAGTTGGAGCAATTCTTGTATGACTGCAGCCTGTGGGAAGGACCCACAGTGGAGCAGGGGAAGAGTGGGAGGAGGCAGAGAAAACCAATACAAACTGACCACAGGTCCCATTCCCCTTCACTGAGCAAGTAATGAGTGTGTAGAAAAGTTGAGACTGAAGGACTGAAGCTAAGACCAATTTCTTTTTTTCTTTTTTTAAACAAGCAAAGATAAATATTTTTCACTGGTTTTGTTTATAGCAGGATTCTTTTGGCTGAAATTTTTAAAGAATATTTCAAAGGAAAACTCCCAGCAACAGAAAATGTCAGTCCATATGCACAGAGGTGTGTTAAGGTTATAAGGCTTATAAGGTATTTGGCAGTCTTCCTAGTAAGTGGTGCTATATGCTCATGTATAAAACATTCCATTGTGATGCATAGAGCTTTAGTACCACCTGCTAGACATGAGGGCAAACTTAATGAAGTCAGCTGTAGTTCATGCTGCATTCTTGCCACTATTTCCAGGTAAGTTCTTGAGCTGTGTGAAAACCAGGGCAAGTTGTGCCCATGTCTAATTCCCTCAAGTTCAACAGGAGTGCTTCATGAATGTCATTGTGGAAATGTGGCACAGCTGAGAGCACACTGGCGCGACCTCTTCCCACAAGCAGTCTCCAAGTAACTGAAAGATTCAGCAACCTGCTGTTATCATCTGTCACAGTTCACTTCTCCTTCTTTTCCATTTATTCCTCAGTTGCAGCTGATAATGTATCAAGATTTTTTTTTTTTTTTCTTTTCTTACAAAACACCAGCCTGGTTTTAGGCACTATAAATATGCATATGGAAGTCTGGCATTTTTTCTGTAGGGTGAAAATGGAAGTCATTGTGGGTGTTGCAGTAATTTGCATGCAAACATAGTTTTCTACAGCATTAAAATATGATGAATAGATTCATTTTTAGCCTAATATTGATACAAATATTTTAGTGATATAAATGTACTACAGTAAAACAATCTTTTTGTCTCACTTTGATAAGAAGGATGTTCTTTTTACTTTTTCTTTTACAAAAAGTAGGTTTTGAGTAATTTTTTCCTAAAACCACCTTAAATATAGTCTCCAGAAGTTGTAAAAGAAAACATTTCTCTTTTTTCCTGCTTTTTGACTTGTGAGTTATAATATTGCAGATTCATTCATATTGGGAATTCCAACTGTTGAAATGCAGTGGTAGGTTACAGGCAATGGCACTTTTCACTGCACAGGTAGTCATAATCCAATAATACATAACTTTTAAGAAGTGGAATTTTCTTCCTTTTTAAGGAATGGGAATTCTAAAGCAGCCTTCCAAGATACTGGCTGCCAGTTCTTGTTAGACTCCTGCTAATGGGGATGTTCCCCTGTGTCACGATTTGCTCCACACGAGGCCATAGAGAGTTCCTTACGATTACATTGCACCGCTGCTGTTTGAAAGTTGCCATGGCAAGGTTAGGAGGAGAACAGATGGGCAGCACAGAGTGCAATGAACAATGTGTGAGAAACTGTGAATCCCACTTTTTGTCTGTGTCCTATCTTGTCAATAGCTAGGAGCCCCTTTGGTATATGTTAAGCCAGTGAAGGGATCTGGTATTCTATCAATAATTTTAGATTCCGGACAGAAGTGAGTTGAACAATAAGTCCTTACTTAAGAAAATCTTCCACAAACATAGAATAACACACTTTATTGAATAATGAATAGCTGTAAGAGAATGCTGAGCTCATGTTTCATTTCATTTTTATTTATGCATAGATTATAGTGGTCTTGACTTGAAGGATGAAGCTGAAAGTTTTACCTTTATTCTGATCACTGACTACTGTCTAGGGAAAAAGACTATTTCCATTTCAAAATGCAAAATTGTCTCAGGGATTATCTAATGCTTAGAAAAACAGTACTTCCACATCAGTTGGGTAAATTAATATTTATGAAAAAGATGAGTAAGAACACATGTGAATATGTTTGCATTGTCATGAATATGGCAACTAGATTTTTTCAAAATAATGTAATGCATAAACCATAATTATCTCTGCTTCATGTGAATACACTATATGTGTACATTCTTAGATTCATAATTGTTAATGAGTTAAATGTCCAGGGGGTTAGATCAGGATGATTTTTAGGCCCCTTCCAACCCAACCTATTGTATGAATTTTGTAGTTCTTAGAAATTGCAATATCTGTAATTCTTCGAGTGTCTTGCAATTTATCATGCATGATCATAACACCTTAAACCCTCAAGAAATTCCCAGTGGCATCAATGACATGTTCTTTTATAGGCTTACAACTTCATCCAGTACATTGAAAGATTAGTGTAAATGAACCATAAAGAAGCTGGCAGTATAATTCATTTCATTCCATGGTCTGGTTTCAGCAGTGGAGCTGCATGGAAGTACCTTTGTTATAAATTATAGAATTATGCTTGAGAGAACGATAGCCGGTGTAACAAGGAGCTGTTAGGAAAATTTGTGTGTACAAAGTCAGAGTTTATAAAAGTGGTTACTCAGTCTCTTCCAACATCATCTTGCTGTGACCTATTTAAACATACCTATTTTTGTGCACTCAGTCTGGAGTGATCTTCATTCCAGTATTTCCCTGTGCAAGCAGTGACTAAGCTTTATGTGTAGGAACAAACAAGAGGGATGTGAAGGATTGCCAGAACAGTTAGATTCCTATAATTAATATGTTAAATCACAAATGTGTATTTTCATATTTGTAGATTATAAAGAGAATGTTTCCAGAGGATATTTTAAAGGTATTTTACTTGGAATAATTTTTATTATGTAAAATTACTAGTAGTTGACAGCATTGAATAATAACTTTAGAGAAGAATTTGATCAGTGTTGCAAGATGCTGTACATGGCATTTTTTGCTGAAGAGCAAACCTACATAATGATGTGTAGTTTCTTTTTTTAACTCTGGCCTGACAGTTTGTAAGGGAGGAAGGATAATTACTGAATTATTACTGATAATTTCTTTTACTGAAATTCTACATAGATAATTGTTATTTTCAGTTTTACAGTATATTCAAGTATTAAGAAAAACATACATTGGTACCTGACATGAAGATTAACTAGCTTTAAAAAGACATTTCTCTATATTAATTGAAAAGACATCTAATTATACTATTTTGGATAATAATGGTGTTGGCCTACAGGAGAGGCCACAGCAGTCTTTTGCCAGAAATAAACATTGCATGAGTTTGCATTTACATTACAACTAACAAGAGCCCTTCCTCTGAGGCTGCTCTGGCTCATTGCTAATATTTAAAGAGTTCTTCATCAAATCATTCCTGTATGGTGCCAGTACAAAAGAAAATTCCATTAATATGCCAAAAAATGGAAGGCAAACATGAAAAGAATGTTTTAAGCCCTGTATTCAACTGTGTGCTTGGCATGAACATTTTGTCCTCTATTTCACAAATATTTAGTATTATGAATTTTTATTTGCAAATAGATGAATTTGCATAGGATATTGCAAGCTAGCATAATTAATCATCTGTGTTTGCAGAATGAGATATATATATATATATTAACCAATATTTAACTTGCTGTTGTCCAATTTTTTATCTTCTTGTCTGAAGTGAAACAAATGTACAGGTATATTATGTTATCTCTGTAGCATATTAGTTGGAACCCTTCCTAGATCTGAGATTTGTAATATGAGTTATGAACAGGGATATAAATAACCACATCAGCTTCAAAAGTAAGAATATTTTATATAACCATATTTCTAGCTCATTCAGGACTGGTGAAAGTTAGCTGCTTAGTCAACTGCAACACAGGATAGTGTATTCTGATTTTATTTATTTTGTCAGTATACTGCAAATTTCAACACTAAAATTTTGCTGCAATAATCTTTCCTGAGGAAAATACATGAAAATGTAGTAAATTACTTGGTCATTTTGCAACAGAGACTACAGCCCTGCCAACTGTACCAGAATCTGCTATTAAAGAGACCAAAGTTTCGTAATCCACTGTGTTATTTGCACAGTGGATTTTTTCTGGTTTGGATTTAATATTTTTCTAAAGAAAATGCCTGAAATATTCCATTCCATCAGACTTAAAAGTTTTCTCTTTCAAATTATACAGAACCTTTTTTCACTGAAGGTTCTAGGGGTATCTTTTGCTGGATATGTCTTTTGCTAAAGCCCTCTTGCCTGGAGAGGTTGTTGAGAGCAGGCTTTGCACAAATTACTGCCATGCAGCCTGCATGAGTTGTAACAGAATGAAAATCCCTGGTAGTGTCATCTGCTGGGGGGATTTTGCAGAGCTGTCAGTCATGTTTGTTCTACAGAAGAGAAGGGTATTTTTGTTTCACACCTCAGTTCATGGTCTCAGGGGTGTAATCACAGATCACATGAAGGGTTTTTCCAGGGAGGTACCACAGAACCCAACGAATGCAGCCGGCTTTTTCCATGAAAGTTGGCCAAGAGCCAGCCCTTATTCTTAGGTCCAGTAGGCTATGTGTAGTGGAATTTTTTTTTCCACTGACACAAAGCTAGACTAGGTATGCATGAAGCATGTGCTTCACTAATCCAGTCTAATGGCAGGAAGCCTAAACTATCCATATGCTCGCTGTGGTCTGGCATTGCAGAGGCATGCTGACAATTTGGCGATGGTGACTGTTCCTGTGGGCGTCACTGAGACATTCCTGCTTCGCTTCTTCTCTTCAGTATCATATGATGTTCTGGGAAGCTGTGTACGTTCTGTTTCTTCATGCTTCAAGGAGAATGACATTACATACCCCGAAGTCCAGGAAGTTAAGAAATATGTACCACAGACTGTAACAGATCAGGAGGTGAAACACAAAAGGTTTTCTTGAGGCAACAGTTTTATACCACCAGACAGTTTCTTGGCTTATGATTGTCTTCTTTGTCTCCAAAGCAGCCAAGCTGAGTTAGCCATGGAGCATTTCATATTCCTCTCACTCCTCTTCACGTTTCTATTCGTACTTGGTTGCATCTTCTCTTTCAACCAGACCAGAACTCTTTAGAAACACAGTGCTGCTTATGCGTCCCTGATAGTGTATTTCAGAGGCCAAATCATCTTAAAGCCAGGGAAAACTTGCTGTGTGCTGAGGTTATCCTCAGAAGAAAAGGGAAGAATAATATCCCTTGTGTCATGAAAACAAGCAAGCAACAACAACAACAAAAAAAACCCTGCTGTGGAGTTCATTTAGGAATGCAACTGGCTTGAAAAAAAGTCCTATCATTAAGTGTTCAACAAAAAACATCCAGTTACTGACAATTAAAAAACCATTTGCCAATTATTCTAGCTTCACAAAGGGCATCTAGTTGGTCATTAGAAGATTTTTTAAACAGGAGCCTTGTGTTAAGTTCATTGTTGAATATTTGCAGAGTGATTGCATTCCAGGTAAATTTCATCCATGACATCTTGCTTTTAGCCATACTATTGATGACCAATGGCATGAAAATTTCCAGCTGAGGAAAATAAATGTAACTTTGTTACTCAGTGCATTTTTACGAAAACTTCTTTCTTTGCATTCTTGCTCTCAACCTGTTTTCTAATCACAGCTGGTGCTGAGGAAAGCCAACATGAACAATTGCTGGGGACTTCAGGCCATGGGAGAGTGGCAACCACAAAGTCTGGTAACAACAGTTTTGTCATGTGAGAAGGAGTAGGCAGAAGCCTGTGACTACCTTGCCTAAGATTTCCACAGTTTGCCTATTAAAAGTGAGTACAACCCCAGCAAACTAACCAGGGCAGGATACTACAGCAAACCTGTGGCTTTGAGAAGGGGGTGTCATAACCTCGAGGAGGAGGTCAAAAGCTGTACTTCAAGAGATGGCTGAGAAACAGGCATCACCCAGAGCAGAATCACTCCAGTCTGAGCAGAGCAAGACAGCATTACAACCTTCAGAATGTCTCCCTTTGGATGAGATTTAGAATGTGTGAAACAAGGACTGATAAATTTTGATAGCTTGTGTTTCCGGATGTCAGGGATTGGTTTAGCAACTTACAAGAATATGGGTGAACTGGAATTGAAAGTACAAAAGCTTTTTTTGTTTTATTACCTGCATGACTGCGGGATATTCAAACTTGCTGTAATAACATGCTCTTTTAGTAGAAGATTAATAGATGTGTTGACAGAAGTGTTTCTATTAGTATAATTTTTAATTTAGAACATCCATTAAAATTTTTAAACTCTAGAATTCTAATCCAAAAAGCTTTCTACTACAACACATTCTAGTTTCTTGAGCTTCTGTCTATGAAAAAAACTAGGAACATTATTGAAAAGGAAAGAGACATAATGCTTTTTACAATTGTCATAATTCATAGAATCATAGAATGATTTCAATCTGGAGGGACCTTAAAAACCATTTACTTCCAACCCTCTGCCACAGTCAGGGACACCTTCCACTAGACCAGGTTGCTCAGAGGCCCATCCAGCCTGGCATCAAACCCCTCCAAGGATGGGACATCCACAACATCTCTGAACAACCTGTTCCAGTGCCTCACATCCTCACAGTAAAGAATGTCTTCCTAATTATCTTCATAATACCTAATCTAAACCTACCCTCTTTGAATTTTCACCCGCATTCTATCTCTCCATGCCCTTGTAAAAAGACCCACTTCAGCTTCCTTGTCAACCTCTCTTAGGTACTGTGATCTTCTCCAGGCTGCACAACTCAACTCTCAGTATCTGTCTTCACAGGAGAGGTGTTTCAGCCCTCTGTCCATCTACATTGCCCACCTTTGGGCTCACTCCAACAAGTCTGTGTGTTTCTTATGTCAGTGTCCCCAGAGCTGTCTGCAGTACTGCAGGTGGGGTCTCACCAGAACAAAGCAGAGGGGGAGAATCATCTCCCTCACCCTGCTGCCCATGCTGCTTTGGATGCAGCCCAGGATGTGGGTTGGCCTCCTGGTCTGCCAATGCATATTGCTGAATCATGTTGAGCTTCTTATAACCAACACTTCCAAGCTCTCTTCAGGGCTGCTCACAATCAATTCTTCACCCAGCCTGTATTTGTTCTTGGAATTGCCCTGACACATGTGCAGGATCTTGCACTGGGCCTCATTGAACTTCATTAGGGCCTCATGGACCCACGTCTCAAGCCTCTGAAGGTCACCTTCAGCAGGTTGACTGGGCAGTGTGACTTTCCATAGCTTTGTGTATAACTGTTTCAATAGTTGATAGACTCATGATAGTGGCTTTGGTACTCCATATGTATCTTTAGTCTTTTCCCATATTCTTTTTTTGGCAACAGCAGACAGGCTAAACCTTCAACTGGGGTAATCAGACACAGGAATAAAAAGTTATGAGGAGTGAACTTCTAAATGTTCATCCCTGGGGTGACTTCCTGTTTTTTTTATGAGACCTGCAAGAATGTAACCATCTCTACAGGTACTATGGTTGCCTCAATAAGATTTAAGTTCAAAATTTTGTGAGACAATGGCAGAAAATATAGCTACGTACTCAGTCCAAATAATCACACACTCTTCAAAACAAAAGGGAAAAAATGTTCTTCTTCACACTTCCCAGAAGGGTGAGAATTAACTGACATCAAATCAACTTGAGCACATGGAAGAACTTTCCTGGGTCTGCTGTAAGAGTAAAGTAGGAGGTGCCCAGTCAACTGAGAGGATTCAAACTGTGGGACCAATGGAAACAAATTAGGTGTTCTCATCTGAGCCTGACAGCAGTTCCTGCATCAGGTAGACCTTGAGGGCTGAAAAAAACTGAGATAAGATCAATTCATTGGGCTCTGTGGCTTTTCCAGATTCTCAAGCAGCATACTTGGGAGGCCAGTGGATACTGAAAGAAAAAGCGAGAGCTTGGAGGATGCCACATTGCTCTCTGTGTCTTTTGATCTTTTCCTTTATCTTCAGATGCCACTATTTCCAGCAGTGTGCTTCTTGACACAGTCCTGTCAGTGGATTGTGTCTATGGTACCTTGTGCCACTGGAGTCAAAAAAGGTCCAAGTATAATTAATTTATATAGAAAATTCAGCTTCTTTTATGGGTTTTCTTTTTTTTCCCACTCTCAGGAAACAGGTGGGATTTGCTTCTCTTTCCAAAACTTCCAGGGGTCGTCCAAATCTTGTACTTCAACCCCTGCCAGTTTAAATTTGAAGCAGCAAGGCAGGGCAGGAGGTAGGGTGGTGGGTGGAAGAATGGGCATGAGTGCACAGATGGGAGATTGTATAAACCTTATTACCGAGGAAGCCTGGGAAATAATGCTTAACAGATCATTATTATTGCTGTACACCATCACTTCTGTAGACTTCAAAGATGCACTTTGTAACTGTCTGAGATCATACTCTTAACAGCTCCATAAAAAACATAAAAACCATAAAACTTTCTTTTAAATCACAGTCTTGTGGAACTAAAGCAATGTTTACAGACTTAGGAGGCCTGGCAGATTTTTTCCTATTCACTTAGGGTAGAAGACATCACAGACCACTTCATGCTGCTTCCAGAGTTTTATTCTGAACTTTCTCTATGTATGCACTTGACCTGCAAGTCTCTTTCCATCTAGGAATAGAGAGGAATGACTTTTAAAAAGTATGCAAGGCTCTTCTAAACACAGCTTTATTGTCAGACAATAAAGTATTTATCCTAATAATTAAAAAAAAAAATTAAAATAATAGGATCATTCCTTTTTAACTTTCAACATATTCACTGTGTTGGGTCTGGCTGAAATGGAGTTCATTTTCCAATAGCAGCTCTCAGAGTGCTTGTTTTGCATTGGTAGCTAGAAAGGCGTTGACAACGCTGTTACATTTTCTCTCCCTTTCCCAGTAGCAAAGGGGAGTAATAGAGAGGCTTTCATGGGTGTCTGGTATCCAGCCAGGGTCAACCCACTGCAGTGGTTTCAGTGCCGAAACATGGGATCATGAGGATTTTGAGATAAAGATAGTAACTGGGAGAAGTAATGAGCAAAACAAGTACTGAACAGTGTCAAAGAGTGGATTGATCATGGGGAATTTTTGTCATAATTGTGGTGAAAGGACAAGGGTTGAGTTTTGTGTAAGTTGTCCATTTTTTCCTGTGTTCTGATGATGTTATTTTGGGGTTTGTACAGGGAATTTTATTTTGTTTAGTTTGGTTGTGTTTGTTGATGCAAGGGCAGGTTGTGTGGTGAATGTGGATTTTAGTAATAATTCTTAAATATGCATTGGGTTTGGATGGCCAGGTAGCAGGAGTGCTAAAGGGGTGGCTTCTGTGAGAAGCTGCTAGAAGCTCCCTCCATGTCCAACAGAGCCAAACCCTGGTGTCTCCAAAGATAGACATGGCACTGGCTAAGGCTAAGCCCATCAGAAATGGTGGTAACGCCTCTGTGATAACATATTTCAGAAGAAGTAAAAGAAGTTATTGCACAGATGGAATTGCAGCCAGAGAAGATCAGTGTGAGAATATGTGAGAGGAACAAATCTGCAGACACCAAGGTCAGTGGAGAAGGAGGGGAAGGAGGAGCCAGAGCTGAGATTCCCCTGCAGCCTATGGTGCAGACCATGGAGAGACGGCTGTGCCCCTGCAGGCCATGGAGGAGCACAGGGATGCTGAGATCCACCAGCAGCCCATGGAACAGGTGGATGCCTGAGAGGAGGCTATGAGCCCATGGGAGGCCTGTGCTGGAGCAGGGTCCTGGCCAGGGACTGCAGAGCCATCTAGAGAGGAGCTCATGCTAAAATAAGTTTCTTGGCAGGATTTCTGACCCAGTACCCATGCTGGAACAGTTTGTGCCTGAGGAATGGCAGAACTGCACTCTGTGGAAGAGTGACCCATGTGGCAGCAGTTTGTAAAGAACTGTTTCCCATGGGATGGGCTCATGTTGGAGAGGATCATGGAGAACTTTGTCCCATGGGAGAGATCCCACAATGGAGCAGGGGAAGGACTCCTCTCCCTGAGCAGCATCAGGAACAATGTGTGAAGAACTGACCATAACCCCCATTCCCCATCTCCCTGTACCACTGAGGGGAGGAGGTAGAGTTGGGAAGGAAAAAGGAGTGGAAAGATATTTTTAAGATCCTATTTTACTTCTCATTTTCCTGCTCTGATTTTGTTAGTGATAAATTCAATTAATATCCCCAGTTCAAGTCTGTTTTGCCCACAACAGTAATTTGATGAGTGATCTCTCCTGGTCCTTTTCTCAAGTCATGAGCCCTTCATTCTATTTTCTCTCCCCTGCCCAGTTCTAGAGAGGAGTATTAGAGAGGCTTTGGTGGGTGTCTGGCATCCATCCAGGCTCAAGCTATTACATTCACTCATGTAAGGATTAACTGTGTTTGTTGGATCTAAACGTGTGTTCTTATATGGCGTGATTTTGGTGAGTTTGTAGAGTTCCCGTATACTGTCCTTGGAACTGGCCTCTGTTTCACACTGTTCTACAAATACTTTTTATGGAAGATGGTGAAAAAAATTAAGGGCCTTCCTCTCCTCTTATCTTAACCACATTTCTTCTTAAACCTGAAATAAAATGTAAGGAAGAGACAGGATAAAAGAAATATATATCCCAACATTGCTGAAGTATGCCTTATTCCATACAGGAATTCTATGATGGAAGTAAAGGAATTCAAAATGTAAGTAGCAATGTAATGTAATGGAAACTCTCTATGACTGTACAGTATTGAAATCTGTGGACTTTACCCACCACAAGTTTCAACCTTTGTCATTGTGGATTTTCGTTCTGCTGCTGTTTTACCTTCAGTAATTCAGATAATAATGAGGGATTTTATAGCATCAAGCAGAACTAAACTCTACCCTAAGTACTCATTGACTACTAGTATTTTAAATAGTTTCAGAACATCAATGCTTAAATATTATCATTGGAATAAAAATAATACAATTCGTTTACTAATATCCTTTAAGTGGCTGTTATCTGCAAGCTAAAGGAAGTTTTTTAAAAGAAGTTAAAATATTTTCATTTTAAATAGGATTCATGCTCAAATAGTTTCAAAATAGGTATTACTGAAACTGGTGTTCTTCATTCATCTGCTGGAAAGTAGTACTACTGAAATCATACCTTTCTGAAAGCAACCATCAAAGTTATCTTAAAATATTCCTTCTTTGGATCTTCTCTACAGGGCCTTAAAATGTACACTGTGAAAGAACACTGAATATTCCAGTTAACAGTAGTGCAGTTTTTCCGAGAGATGTGTCCTGTTTCTTTGACAGTGCTCGTATGCATTGCTGTTTTGGCTGGGGTCAGCGTGACTGTCAGAATAGATAACCATCACAGTGTCTGGCTTTACTCTGAACTTCCCAAGAGAGAGGGTAGACATGAAATTTTAGACCAGCTACTGTTTTATGGGGCTAGTGTCTTTTTGTTCCTGCAGTACAGACTTAACATTGCTAAAAAGTAGTGGCTGAAAATTAAAAAAAAAAAAAAAAAATAGTTTACTTGAAGATGGGGCATGATTCTGAGTTGAATTTGTGAAAACACAGACTAGCATGTCTAGTCTCAGTTAAATTCTTTGTAGACTGAGGAATTCACAAGAACAATCTGCAGTTACTGATACAGCCTAACAGCTTCATTGCATATCTGATAAGAACTGTATCTGATAAGAAATGTATAAAGTAGCCAGAGGCTGGATGGGAAGAAGCTTCTGGAGTTACTAAAGGCCTGAAAATCTACCTTTGGATGTGATTGAGAAACAGAGTAATTTTAGTTTAAGACATAGAAGGGCTTGAAATAGTTCTTCCTCAGAGCAGCAGGAGGGAACATGGCTCATGGCAAGGGCTTCTGAAAAGGTTTATTGAAAAATCTCCAGAGCTACTAGCTAGAAGTGGACACTGGATTTAGCTGCAGCTATGTATCAGTGGCTAATTACCAGAACAATTTTCTTGGAATTGAAGCAGATTCTGTTACTTCATAGCTTTAAAATCAGGCTTGCTATCTTTCCACAGGGTGTACTCTATGTCAGTAATAAAGAGTAGCAGTTATGGATAGTTTTTTATAAATCTTATATTACATCTGAGGACAAACAGCATAGCCCACTGTGGCTCCTCCTGAACTTACACAATAATGCTGACATTTAACATATGATGAACCTCATGTTTTGAGGGGAAAGATGAGATTTCAGTTGAATAGCTGAAAGATGTAATAAAGTGAAAAGACTGTGTGATTTTTATTCAGTTTTAAGAGAGTATGTCTTTTTAGTATACAAATTGAAGTAGATTGTATAAAGCACTTACCCTTCACCTTGAAATGAAATTAGATTAAATTGGAAAGAGTAAGCAGCAAGGAGTTAACAAGATATTCTGCATATATTCCTGTATTAGGAGTAGCGTGGCCAGCAGGAGCAGGGAGGTCATTCTTCCCCTGTACTCAGCACTGGTCAGGCCACACCTTGAGTACTGTGTCCAGTTCCGGCCCCTCAGTTTAGGAATGACATTGAGATGCTTGAGTGTGTCCAGAGGAGGCAACAAGGCTGGTGAGGAGCTTGGAACACAAGGCCTGGGAGGAACAACTGAGGGAGCTGGGGTTGTTTAGCCTGGAGAAAAGGAGACTCAGGGGTGACTTTATCACTATCTACAGCTGCCTGAAAGGTGGCTGTGGCCTGGTGGGGGTTGGTCTCTTTCTCCTGCAGCAACTGACAGAACAAGAGGACACAGTCTTATACAAAGGAGATACAGGCTGGATGTTAGGAAAAATGTTTTTTACAAAAAGGGCGATGAAGTATTGGAATGGTTTGCCTGGGGAGGTGGTAGATTCACCGTCTCTGGATGTATTTAAAAAAAGACTGGATATGGCACTCGGTGCCATGGTTTAGTGGAGGTGTTAGGGCATGGGTTGGACTTCGTGATCTTGAAGGTCTCTTCCAACCTAGCGATTCTGTGATTCTGTGATATCACAAGTTTGATATATATCGTAATCTGCTTAAAGTGTTGCTCTTTTAAAGAATCATTTTTTCTGAAGTGTTTTCAATGCTATAGAAATATTTATTGCACACTTGCATATTACTCTGCAGATATTTTTTACAGAATATTAGAACTTATTTTAATTAAAAATAACTTAAAATGCATTACTTCTGTGATTTATTTTTAAATACTCATGACAAAATGCTTTGCAGTAGAACCTAGAGATAAAGCTTTTCACTTTAAAGTGCATGATATTCCAGTACACAAACACTCTATCGTTTGCAATTACATGTAAAAAAAAAATATATATATATATTTCAGGAGTTCCTTAAAGTGTATTTCATGTATGGTAGTTTTGTGTGATGAAGCAATGAGTTAATGATGGCACTCTCTTTTAAAGTGCATTATTAATAATTTTTAAATTCTACCTACTTAATATTATGGGGAATAGTTACTCTACACTATTACTTTAAGCCATCAAATATTAAAAGTCAAAATTAAGTTCATTTCATGAGACTCATGTTGGTCTCAGGTGCAATTCCATTGAGATCTGTGAAGTTACATCAAATGGGGCATTGCTGGAAATAGTAACGTGCCAAAAAATGGAATTAAGCTCGTATTTCCTCTTCCTCCTTTTCCTTTAGTGCTTTCTCTTCCACTCCCTCCCTCACTTCAATTTTTCTGTATCAATGAATGCTCCTTAATACAGCAAAGTTCAAGTGAAATGAAAATATTCTTGAGTATATTTTCCTTGATTTTGACTTCTTTAGTCTCTCTGTATAAAGAAAAGTTTTAATTCCGTTCTTTATTATTGTGTTTTATGTCAGCAATGTGTGAAATTCAGACAAGGCTAGTATAAAATAACAAAGTCTGGTGATTTGCTATTCCCTATGAGCCCCCAGGAGTGAAACATGCAGTGTATAAATACCTAATGTGCTGATGAAGTCAAACATCCTTCAGGAGTAAGATGTTCATTTACCATTTTGTGTATCTCAGCATAGTGATTTGTGATGAGTTTATGTACAGAATGCACATAGTGAAGAGAAAATCTGCAGTTCTTACAAACATGGATGTGAAGTTCATGCACAAGCATTTTGGGTGGCACCTAATACGAGGGTACCACCACCATATTCCTCACAGTGTCAAAGCCTCAGAGTGAATCCTGTGTGGTTTCATCAAACTGATAAAAGATGAATCACAAAATGTGGAAGTAAACAAGTCACAGTTAAATTCTGTGGCGTTGCAAAGCTAACCTGTGCGATTCAAGCTCACAAGCATGTTTATTCGTTTTTCCTGTTTGGCCATCCAACATCAGATTATTGTTCATAGTAGTTCATTTCATCAATTTTTTTTCAGCTATTTTTGCCTCCTCCTGATTTAAAAGCTATTCTGAGGGCCTTGTCGGAAACATTTAAGCCATGTTCACTGTTTAGAAAATAATATTTTTCTGGTTGGTTTTTTAGCCTGCTTGCAGGAGTTCATTCGTTTGTGTGCAGTAATGAAGTTTTGGGTTGATTTCACCTGTATGTTCATAAAATCCTTTTCCGATTCCTTATTGGATAAACATAGTTCCCACAATCAAATCCTTATCACGTGCCATTTGTATGTATAATTAAACATATACAAAAGAAGTTCAAGATAAACTTCTCAAAAGTATTCTTTAATCTTTAAATCTGCTTGTTTCTAGGTATGTTCAGCCATTGGCTCTATTTACTGGAAAATGCACCAAAAAAAAAAAAAAAAAAAAAAAGGCATGAGTGTAGTAGAAGCAAATTCAATGTGCATAAATAATTGCAGAAAAGTCTGATATATTCTTTTTTACTTTCTAATGTTTCAGAATAAACATAAACTACAAACTACAGAATGCTTCTGTTTTCATCAGAATCATATCTAAAAGTGAAATTTACTGTTACAGGGTTTTTGTAAAACTTTTAAATTATTGTTGTTTTAAATTCATAGATTAAATGTAGCTGGTGGTTTAGGTGGAACTGAATGAAGGCTCAAAGCAGAAGACAAGAAGTTGTATCCTCTACTGAAGGGCAGAATTGTCTCCCAGGGGACTGCAGCCACTATCTTATGCCATGCCTCAGGAGGAACATTTTGCCCGCAGATTTTTCTCTTCCTTTTGCTGTCACGTTTAGCTCTGACATACTTGATAAGTAGCTTTTTGAAAGTACCAGTAATTTTTTTCAGACATTCTCCATAAATTAATATTTATTTCCCAGTTTGACATAGGTCAATATCATTTCATTCAGTGAAAAATAGTCCTCTTTAAAATGGTTGCTATTTCAATTTCCTTATAACTAAAATTGCTTGAGAAAATATTTGTGGTAAATGTTTCCCTCTGAAAATAATATATTTATTTTGTTTTGTTTTGGTTTTTGTGGGGTTTTTTTTTTTGTTTGTTTTGGTTTTTTTTTTTTTTTTTTTTGGTTTTTTTTTTTTTTAATGCCAGTAGAGGTGAAATGAGACAAGTTGATTTGAGCAAGCAGTTTAAGAGTTCTGCCAAATCTAACTCTATTTCATAGCATTGCTATAAAGTATTTCCATTTCATCTACTGTGTAACAACAAATATTGATCAGTTACTGTAGCCATCAAAGATAAGGTGGTTAAATTTATTTAACTGCATTTATATAACGCAGCAAATATGAGGATTTGGTTCAGTTTTTAGTTGTTTGTGGGCTTTTTTAAACCTAAAATTCTTGAAGTTCAGTACTATAATCATGTTTTAGGGAATAAATAAAATAAATAATGCTGTTACTCTCTGCCTTTTAATCAAGTGTTTCATATTCAGTACCTAACTGAGCTCACAATTACTGGTTTTTACTTTTAGACTGAGCTGAGAGGTTGAAATGAAAAAGATTAAGTTTTGATCTAAGCATGACTGTTTTCTACTAACCCAATGAGTTTTCTGCCCTGCTGCCTGAGCTCTTTTATCTCACACCTTCAGAGAGGGCTTTTTCCTGTTTTTCCCAGGAGTCAGTTTTCTCCCATGTAGGAGTTAGCTGGTCTTGCATATGAGCAGAACGTTCTTGGCGCTGTGCGCCTCTCCTCTTTTCATACTGCCTCCCTGGAGAGACCTGGCTTGGGCACACAGAACTTGGAACATATCCATGACCAAGCAGGGTGATCACAGTGGTGACATTTGTTGCTACAGTTAAAGCTCCATAATACTAGAGTGACTATGAGGTGAATTTTCCAGGATGTTCTTACTCATAGTCATGATGTGGGACAGTTTATCTGAGGCAAAGCGGGTTCTTTCTGGTGGGCTAGTGGGGGTAACCTGTGGGCTAGTGTGGTGATTAGTATGGCCTGTGTTGTCATTCTGTGAAAAGCAATGTCTTCACAGCTCTTATCCTTGATCTTCCCAGAGCATCTGTAGCATTTCCATTGAGTTTCTCCACTAAGACACTTTTTCATTAGTTTCTGGGCTGACAACAGATGTTCAGGGAAGGCACCATTCAAAGAGAGATGCCAAGACAGGAGACCATCTGCAAGCATAGAGTTTCTGGTGTTTGTTTTTGTAGCAACCAATTTGCTTGGACTTAAAATATCATAGAGTACCTGGAAGAATATTTTTTCAATGAAATCATCACCATTTCTGCCAAATGAGGTCAGGGTTTGTAAGACTAAAGCTTTAGACAGAGTCTTGCAAAACTATGTTTCATTAAATTGAGTGATTATTCATGTAGCAAGAAATATTTAACATAATGTTTCACTTGATTTCTAAATAGCAAGGAATTAAAAGCTCAAGAGACAATTTGAATCATGAGATTTGCTGGTCAAGACCAGCAAAGTAATGTAATTACACAACCACACTGTCACTGCCATCGTAGAAATCCAAGTATGGATTCTCAGGTGTCTTGGGTGGAGTGTAGGGCGTAGGAATAATGTCAGTTCCCTGATTTTACAGTGAATATTGTTTTTTCATTGTAAGTCTAGTGTCTTGGTTTTGAAAGACAGGTGTCTGCCGGGGAAAGCTAGAACTTCCCTTGAAATGGAGAATGTAAAACCCCTTCCCTCCAAATTATTATAATTTTGCAATTAGGGGCTTTCAGGCAAAGATATGGGAAATAGGAGTAACAGTTCTTTACTAAGAATATTAAAAAAAAAAAATCTTGGAAAAACCCTGAGAGAGTCAGGGATACAACCTGACAACCTGTTAGTCAGGGTGTTGGAAGCAGTCCAGATAAGTTCTCCTGGAATAACAGATGTACTTCTGAGGGGTAGAGGTGGTCCTGTAGAAAGTCCAGTGGTGACAAGATGGGTCCAGTCTTCTTCTGGGAATCAGGCGGAAAAACCATATACCTTGTGTCCTTCAGTCCCAGTTTTTATCTAGCTAGGAACAGTTGGCTCCTCCCCCCACTGTGTGGAGCATCTCACAATGGGATGGTGGAATGTGTCATGTCATTGGTGGGCCCTAATGGCCCATTATCAGAAGATGACCCCTGGAGGGTGGAGGGGTGATGAAAGAGATAAGAAACACTGCCCCAGCTGGTTTGAATGGCTGGGCCATTATCAGAAGGCCTCTGCACCCCTCCCCTCTGGAGTTACAAGAGATAAGGAAAAATCATCTCCCCAACAGCTTTCAACAAATGAAATAGAATACACATTTTTTGGTTACATAACCCAAGACAGTGTAGAAAAGCTCTAGATAGTATGAAAACCTGTAGCTCAGGCAATAATTTAACTGTGACACTTGTCATATTGCCATGCTGCAGATTTGAAAAGCACTTAGGAAATGGTAGAAAATGAATTAATGACCTATGCAGATGGAATTGGTGTAATGTTGGTGCAAAGCCTGATTAGCAGCTTCCATTAGATCCCTAGTCAGTCACTAGTTGCTATAGTGGCTCCTAGTCTTAGTCACGCTGGTGTCCTTGCAATGAGGATTAAGAGCTTGTTTTAGTACAAAAATGTCCATTTTCCCTATGTGACCACATTGAAGACCATGAATTTATTTGCCTTTGACAGGAAAAGTACACATTAAATGTAGGTTTTATCTGCTGATCACCTCATTACTACTAGAAAAATAAACCTTTGACATTTGCAACTGACTGGGTTGTAGGAATCCAGATACAAAGCTAATATATCTGTATTAGTCATTTAATGGTATATGTTTCATGTCACTGTGATAGCCTCTCTGTTTTTATCAGATGCCAGTGCTGTAGGAATGTTACACCTGTCCCTCATACCAGCTTCTTTTTGTTATCCAGAGATAGTAGAAGACACCCATATCATATTGATTATTTGCAATTGATAGAAAGTAGTGACTGTGATCCTTTAATTCTAAGAAATCTTCCATGAGGAAGGCAAGCAAAAAAGAGTTGCAAACTTAGGTGCAACAATAGGGTACCTAAAAGAGAGCAGCCCAGGTAATTACATGTTAACCTCATTCCCAGTTCTGGTGTATCTTCCTTTTCTTTCCCTTTTGCTGTTTCCCTAGACAAAGCATTCTGGGAAAGCTTTGCAAGTTCTGCTTAAAAAAAAAATATTGAGGTCATAAAGTTCATCATCCCCCAGACTGAGAAGGTAAAAATGCAACAACTAAATTTGGGTATGAGGTATATGCTTCAACACTGCCTATATGACATTTATTAAATGATTCAATTTAAGGTATTGTTTTACTTGCACATTATACAGATGTAATATCCTGCTTGTTTTCTTTCTGGGAGAAGAAAATGTTTATTGGCAGTTCTGAATTCACAACAGGCTCTCCAACTGATGTGCTGTACCTTATCGAGTCAGACTCTGTCCTACACTACAGGAAAGTAATGAGAAGACTAATTGCACTGTATATTATTACTCACTGAAGCAGATAAGATTTTTTGAAAAGTTGACTGTTAATTTCTGTGCAAATCAGAAGAGTGGAAGAGCAGACAATCACAGTTTAGTACTTCTTTTTGTAGAGCCAAGATCATTGCATGCAATCCTGCATATTGCCAGTCACACTCCTAAGAGGATTGAAGAAATCAGTCTGTCAAATTTTGCTGACATATTACTGCTAGGATCTTGCAGACTTTGTAATATGTTTAGATATGACTCTGAGGTTAATTATGTGTTAGGCTACCTTAGTGACTACAGATTTCGTGACACACCTAGTGGCGAATCACCTTGCTTTTAGCCACAAAGAGGAAGAAAGTGAAGCCAACCCCAAAACTTTTAGGCACATGCTGTGCTGGTACTGATCACCACAGCTGCCCACCAAAAGCACATGGATGGAAAGAGTAGTCAAACATAAATGTGAAACCCATCACCACAAATGTTTGCAAGCTAAAAATTGTTGGATGCAGACAGAAAAAAAACCCACTAATTTTTATTACGCCATTGGTGGGATGCCTCTCTTCTTGTTTTTTTGGTTTTTCTTCTATGCATACCGTTCACAAGGGCCTCTTCACAGATCAGCTAAAGCTTAATTATGTTTTTTTTTCCCCAGTTACTCCCACTTACTGATCTCCCCATGCGCTTGGAATGAGTTGACTGGCCAATACATTTCTTTTATGACTCCCTGTCCACTGTTCAAGATTAAATTATATTGTAAATATCACTTGCCTGGTGTGATTGCTGACACAGAAGCAAAAATCAGATGTTCTCTTGAGAGTTTTACCCAAGGCACTGAATTATTCATATTACCTGCCAAAATGTATTAGGAAGATAATTTGAGACCTCATTTTCTTTTGAACACCTTTAATAAAATATGTGGATAGATGAATTTTAGAATATGTATCCTTTAATTGATGTCTAGATTTTCATTATTGTGATGCAATATAACAAAAAGGCCACACAAAATGGCTGCAAAATATCAAGACCTTTGCGATAAAGCAATGTCCTTCATGAAGAACATGTGGAAGTTTGATTCTCAGCATAATCATATTTTCTATTTGTTTGTAAATTTTGAGAACTGGGGAAAGGAATTTCACTGAGAACATTCCATAGTGTGGAACTAAATAAGCAAATCCTGAGAACCTTGGGAGTTTAACATGGAAATCAGAATCTATCTTTGTTTACCACAGAGCATAAAATGAGAGCAAAACTATAAACAGTACTGCTAAGAAGCATCATTGGTTCAATTTGTGCACGTGATTAAATGCCCTCCTCACTCAGAGCTGTACATACACATAAACACATTATGCATTTACATCGCTTTCCACCTCTGTTCAAGTGCTTCAATTTCTGGACCTGGCGGACACCTGAAGATTCAGAAGTGTCATCTGACTCACTGAATGGTATCTTAGAAGAACCACATTCACCAAATAATAAAAAAAAATTAACATCCCTTACTCCTTGGTTTTTGAGCAGACAAGGATATTAGACCCAAGGTGCTGTGGCCCTGATTATGCTGAATTAGGGTGTCTCTGTTGGTAACTTCTCTGTTGGAGAAAAGAAGACTTCCCCATGGTTGAGGAGGATTGGGTTAGAGGTCATGGCATCGAACTTGACATTCAGAAGTCTGTGGGCACTGATGGGATGCGATGCACCCAGGAGTGTTGAGGGAACTGATGGACATCATTTTTAGACCACTCTCAATCATCTTAAAAAGGTCATGGCAGTCAGGAGAGGTACCTGAGGACTAGAGGAAAGCAAATGTTATCCCTGCCTTCAAAAAGAGGCAAGAAGGAGGACCCAGGCAACCACAGGTCCATCAGCCTGTGAGGTGTTGACCCTGCCAGGATGTCAGGTGCCCACCACAGTTGTTCTATCACTCCCCTCCATGACTGGATTGGGGAGAGCAAAAAAAACTCCCATGAGTTGAGATGGGACAGGGAGAGATCACAAACCAATTACCATCATGGGTAACAGTCAAAACAGATTCATCTTGGGGAAACTAATTGAATTTATTACTAGTCAGAATCAGAACAGGATAATGAGAAGTAAAACACTATCCTCCCACCCCTTCCTTCTTCCTGAAGTCTACCTCTTCCCCCCCAAATGGCACAGGGAGACAGGGAGTGCTGCTGCTCAAGGACAGGAGTCCTTCCTCTGCTCCAGGATATTCACATTCTGCATTCTTGTTGGATGAAGTCAGAGGGGCTCTGGGGCATGCATATCAGTAAATCTTATATAAGACAAAAGATATACCTAAAGGAAAGAATATGTTTCTCAAAGATGTGTTTTATGGATAAATTTTGAACATGTGAGTAGATAATATAGTTAAATTAAATTTGTAAAAAATAAGGTGATTTCTGCATTCAGGTTTTGTTATTTTGCATTCATTTTCATTTAAATTACACAGGATTTAAATAGGCATTTTTCTAGCCACTAGATTAGTCCAGGAAATTGTTATGCATCAGAGACACCACATTAAGGACAAGGATGAATATATTTCTATCCTTCTTACCCAGGGCATCCTCAAGAAAACAAATGTAACATGGATGTTGAAAGGAGTAAGCATTCCTCAGCCTTGCAATGCTGTATCTCTTTAACATCTCTTTTATTCCTATGCCATCAAGTCGTTTTGGTCTGCTGTCTATAGAATTGCTATTTGCACTGTTTATTATTGTGTTCATCAATTGTCTTTCCCTATTTCAAGAGTAATTAAATGTTCCTGTTTTGGCCAAAAAATACCAATAAAATAAAGGCCTTAATTGGCTTCCTCTCAGCTACTCAAGGCATGATCAGACAGCCCTGTCTCCAGCTGTTAATTGCACTAAACAGTGATGTGTAGGTTTGGCTAACACAATTATGGAAAATTATGCATATTCTTTGGAAAATACTGATGAAATCAGAGACTGTGGTATAGAAATTTTTCCAGACATATATTAACATATTGAAACAGGATTGAGGTGTGAGAGTGGTTTAGGCTTTGTGTTTGGAGTGTTTTTGTGCAGCAGAATTGTCCACTAAATATTTAAGAAAAGCAACACTTCTTTCTTCAATGTTGAGCATAGTATACTTATTCTTTCCTTCCTGGAAGGTGCACCATGGTACATGATTGAGTTGTTCCTAATTCATTGTACTTTCACTGCTGTGGCAGCAATAATACAGTTAAGATAAAATGAAGCTATATTCTAGTAAATGCTTATGTGGGACTTTTTTATCACAATTGTCATGATAAAATAAATGTTTTCAGTGCTGTTGCCCCAGGGAAAAAACAAACAAACAAACAAACAAACAAACAAACAAAAACCCTCTCTTAATGCATCCAGCAGTCTAGAAGTTGGTAATAAATTACCACCACTCCTTTTTGTTACACAGGTTTGTTTCTCCCTTTCAGTTTTGGCTTGAATTTTCTATCACTCTCTGGGGTTTGCTTCTTTGTTTCTTCTTTTTTCCTCCTCTTTTAAATCTGATTTTTCTTAATCTTATGATCTTTTGCTTTCACAAGCATTTTCTGTGTTATTCTACTTATGTGTTCATCTGATTCCTTTTGGGCAGATCATCCTATCTATCTTCTGCTTTTTTTCTCCAGTACTGCCTCATGAAATATCCTTTGACAGCTCAGACTCAAAATACATGTATTTTTTTCTCCTAAACATTTCCATCCTACTTGCCATCCAAGCTCATATAGCAGTGCTTAGCCAATCTTCCTCCAGAATTTTTTTGAAAGCCTGTTGCTTTCTCTCTATACAGGCAAATGTCACTTTTCGTAAGCTTTTTCACTTTTTACCACTTGCACATCCTCCTTAGCATCCATATTGCCAGTCCATCCAAAACACGGCTGGTAACATGGCTGTTCTCATTGTTCTCATAGCTACATCTTTTAAGCTCATTTTTAGTTTCAAGGTTTCCCCCAATATTCTGTCCCAGTCTATAAATCAGATCAAGAGTTTCCTGATATATTTTGCTGTATCAGTATATTAAGGCTACATTTTCTTAATAATTCCATTACGTCTCCTGTGCCTGTCATGACTTCACTGTGCTGTAAATTATTGGTCCTTTTGGTTCTTTGCCTACATGTACTCTTTTTTCCACAGTATATGAAAATTTCATAGCCATTGAGATAGGGGAAAAATGAAAATAAATTACTGTTTTAGGGCATGTCCCAGTTAATTGTACTCTTTAATATCTTTCTCCTATCTTTGAGGCAAGGTTTATTTTTTTTTATCTTATATAGCACACTAGTCTATTTTTAGCCTTAAGAGAATTTATCAGGCATCTTAAGAACTGTTGTATGATTGCAAATGGATTCAAGGAAAAAAAAAAAAAAAAAAAAAAAGGCTGAATTTTTGTTTTCATAAGCCTGCACGTGTAAAAGATATTCATAGATAGCAAAGATTGGACTATTTTTTATTTGGTCACTATATCCTTTAGAAGTACTCTGCTTGATGGGGTATCTTTGATCAAGTCACATTTTCAATTACCTAAGTAATTAATCTACTACTACATCCCTTTGGATGTTTCTTGATTACACAGACTAATAGATCATATTTTTAAAACGATGGTAGGGATGTAAAATTATCTTTGGAAATTATAAGGATTGTCATTTCAGTATAATTGATAAGTACAACTCCCTGAATATATTATTTTCATGCTTTTAGAGGTGCCTTTAGCCATTCTCTTAGGTAAATCAGTCAGCTTATCCATTTGGAATATATCAAGAGCCTTTTGTGGTATTTTGAAAACTTTTTTTTTTTTTTTTTTTTTTTTTTTTATTCAAGGTCTCCTTAGAAGGAACATTTTCTGCATTGCAGGAATCTAGTGAGGGGGAATAAAATGCAGGACATCCAGATTAGCTTTGAAGCATACTGAAAAGAGCCGCTCTTTGGCTTGCTGCAGATTCAGAAGAAAATATAAAATAAGTTCTGATGAAGTGCAGAATATGCTTTTCCAGACTGGTGCTAATTTAATGCTGTTTTAGGAAACATCATTGTTACCAATTTGCCAGTAGGTACAATGTCTACAACCTGTTAAAACATGAACTTTAGCTGAGAGGAAGCTGGAGAAGCATAGTGGAAACCTGTTTGCTATGCATATTTAACCTTACTCCAAGAAGGACCTCAAGAGCTACATTTCCAAAAGTATTATGCAATTAGCCATGACAGAAAGGAATAAAGTAACTGAGTGACTCCCATTTCAGTGCAGTATGAGAAAGCATCCCCTAAGGAGTCCTCTGCCCTTCAGCTTCTCAGGTGACACCATGAGACTGCTTTGCCACACCTGAAACCTCATAATTTACACATTTGTAGCTTATAGGTTGTATCCAGACTTTTGGTGGAGCTGAGGGCTGAAATGAGGTCATCTGGCCTCAAACAGACCGGTTATTATATCATTTCCATTTTCAACTTGTTGTAATCCATATTCTGCAGCATTGTGAGTCACTTCAGGGACAAATAACTGCAATCAAGAGTTAAGTGTTATTGTTATTAACTGTTATTGTTGTGTGCAAGGTTTGGCTATCCCAGTTCTTTTAATGGTAGGAGTATGTAGGGATATTTGAACACTGCTTAGTATAATGAAAAATTATTGAGAAATAAATCAAGCCATGCATGAGCAGAATAAGATGGGTTTTTTTCAGTGAGTAGGAGCCAGCAAATAGTAAATACAAACCCCACAGATATATAATAGGTTGTTAAATAGTTGGTTTGGCTTCATTTTCACAGTGAGTGTAATTTCGTGTTATTTTATTCATAATTTGAAAAGAGCTCACGGAAATGTTTTGCTGTTGTCTTGAGATGCTCATAGCCACCCAGGCAGACGACATGGAGATTGAGTAAAAAATATTCATTGAAGTTAGAGGAAAGTTTCCCATTAATTGCACCGTGCTTTGTGTTTGGCCCAAAGAAGCCCAGAAAGTGCTCCATTAAAAAAAAATCTTTTTTTAATGTGTGCATTTGACCTTGAAAATAAGCAGATGAGCAGTTAAGGCACCCTGGGAGGTCCCTGTCCACGAATGTTTTCAGGACTGAGGTTTTAGAGCAGAGATGGCAACACCTATCTTGCTTTTCATATTGGAAAAACTTTCTTGTGTCTGTTTGCAGCTAATAGAACAGGGTAGTTTTTCTTGTGTACTGCTTAGGTGTCCTTATCACCATGTTGGATGTGGGAAAGATTAAAGGATGAAAAGAGTCTGAGAATGTTTTTTTCCAATTACTTTCACAATAAGAAACAAAGAATGCCAAGCGTGCCCATGATGTTTATTCTCTCAGCTTGAATATCTTATGGCTTCTGTTGTATTTCTTTCTTTTAGGCCTTTCTCTGAGTTCTGCCTGTCGCACAGCCATACGTGTTAGATGACTTTGGGACTCGTTTTGCATCAACGATGAAGGGATTATCTGGCAGCCGCAGTCACCATCACGGGGTTGCCTGTGACCCTGCATGTGACAGCCTGCCACACCACCAGGACAGGAAGCCATATTTGTTAAACCCGGTGGACTCCCACCCCACAGACCACCCTTACTACACTCAAAGGAACTCTTTCCAGGCCGAGTGCATGGTGCCCTACAATGATCAGATTGCCAGCAGCACGTTTCCCCGGAGGCATTACAGCTCCCACCATGAACTCAAGGACGAGTGTGCTCTGGTTCCCCATGGAACTGCCAACAAGACCAACCGCATTCCTGCCAACCTTTTGGACCAGTTTGAGCGGCAGCTGCCCCTGAATCGGGACGGCTACCACACTCTGCAGTACAAGCGGACTGCCATGGAGCACCGCAGTGACAGCCCGGGCAGGATCCGGCATCTGGTTCATTCTGTCCAAAAGCTCTTCACCAAGTCCCATTCGCTGGAAGGACCGTCCAAGGGGAGCGTCAATGGGGGGAAGGCAAGCCCGGAGGAGTCACAGACGATGAGGTATGGGAAGCGCAGCAAGAGTAAAGAAAGGCGATCAGAAGGTAAGCCCAGATCCAATGCATCAGGATGGTGGAGTTCAGATGACAACTTGGACAATGATGTTTGCATTTATCATGGTCCCAGTGGGGTCATGACCATGGGAAGATGCCCTGATCGCTCTTCTTCCCAATACTTTATGGAAGCCTATAACACTATTAGTGAACATACTGTGAAGTCCTCCAGAAGCAATAATGATGTCAAATGCTCTACCTGTGCAAACCTGCCTGTGAATTTGGACTCCCAGTTAATGAAGAAAAGCTCTTGGTCCTCCACATTAACCGTGAGCAGAGCCCGTGAAGTTTACCAGAAAGCATCAGTTAACATGGACCAGACAGTGGTGAAGGCAGAGACGTGTCAGCAGGAACGGTCATGTCAGTACCTTCAGGTACAGTGTGGAGAACTGGTTGCTGTTAACTGTGCTCTGCCTTGTCTCAGGTGTTTGTGGGGGATGGAGGTTTGCTCTCATGTCTCAACCCAGAGGTCACTGATCACCAAACAAGGGGTGCTGCTGCTAAAATTAAAAATATATTCACTTTTTTTTGTTTGGGTTTTTTGTTTTGGGGGGTTTTTTTGGTCCATAATTCAGTATTTCAAAGTAACAGTTCATGTTAGAACAGGTTTGGGGTTTTTTGGTTTTTTTTTTCATGTGGGAAAAATAAGACCATTCTGTGTACCTTTTGAATTTATAAGGCTGTCACAGTAGGGGTATGGGGAATTTGATGTTTTAGTGCTTTCATTTAGCATTACAATGTCAATTAACTGAATGTTACCAGGATACAAATTCTTTGATTTCTGTAATTTCAATTTCGCTTTCTTTTAGTGCTCATTTTTTATGAAAGCTTTTGAGACCCTTTTGAGAAACTATGGGGTACCTTAGTACTTTCTCCAGCAGGAAAACAACCCACTTTTCTTTTTTCCATAGAATATAAATTTTCTTAAAACAGTTATTGTAATGTGTCCAGATTTGTTTATCAGGCGATTCCTCTTTTTTATGGCTCTGAGTCAAAAATAAAAAATCGAAAGGTTGAAATTATTGCTTGTTCTGATTATACATTTTAGGAGTACATCACCTACTCCCTCACAAGCTGTTTGCAGTTAATACAGCGTCACTATTTTTCACCAGTATTGTATCTTTAAATGTCAAGAATCAGATGTCTCCTCTTGGAGCTATCATACTGCCGGTGAATGTCTGTGGCAGGAACATGGATCAGAAAATATTAAAACTGTTTCATTCTTAGGAGAGCTGTGGATAGCTTTTATGCACTTTAAAAGAAGCACTTATGGCTCATCTAAGTGTGTGTGTAAGATGGAACAACGTTGCACAGAGAAGAGAGAAGACCATGAGGAAAAAAGAGGTTTGCTAAGATGATTCGGTTTCATTTTAATGTAGTGGGACTCTTTTCTATTTGTATAGAACTGTAGCAAGTTCTCTCATATGGGTGCTTTAATGAGACAGCTTCCACATTCTGTTTTTTAAGTCAGTATGCAGAGAAAGCGTAGGACTGAGGTATCAGCATTTAAAAATTGATCTAAAAAGGTTTTATGGAGTGTCATGCAAAATAATTTTGAATGCCAGCCTCTGGGATTCTAAGTCTTAAACGTAAAGGAATGGATATGTATATTTTCAATCAATTGTTTAGGTGAGTGGGGTGGGGGAAGAGGGGGCAATACAAATGCTCAGTTTGTTTACAGCTTTGTGTATGGGCTGGGGAAGGAGAGGGGTTTCAAAATAGCCTCAGGTTGCAACCTTTTGAAGTTTTATGGGGTTTTTTTATTAAGTCTTCTTCTTCAGTGTGAATTTTGTGAGTAAGAAATTGTAACTTTAGGCTTGATTGTTGTGGTTACTTTGAACGCTGAGATTTCTTTTGTTGGTATTTTTGTTTACTCCTTTAGCTTTCTCTTGGGTTTAGATAAAATAGCTGACAATTCAGTATGTGACCAGATGGCTAGAAAAGAGTGAAAAACTGTGCCAGCATTAGCTTTAAATGAACACCTCCATAGGGACCTTTAGATAATGTTTAACTGACAGGAATAGACTCCTCAAGTGGAATTAGAGGACATTATCTGTGTCTGTATGAAAATATATCCAACAATTGTCAAGGGCAAGAATAACTAAATTCTCACTTGGAATAACTACATTCTCAGTGTACTTCACATTCTCACTGGTAGTTCTATTTCAGTTTTCACTTAATTTTGTTTCATTCTTTCTAATTGCATGCCATTGTAAAATCAAGGGAAATATTTGAACTGGTTTTTTTTTTTTTTAAAAAAAAAAAAAAAGGAGAATCTTAGCCAGGCATCAGTTAACATTGGAAGTAATATTCAAACAGCATACAGTAGATTTGAGGAAGCAGGTCAGGATTATTCTTCTCTCTTGGCAGCTTGAAAGGATGACAAATGCATATAGGTATTTAAAAAGTCAGTCTGTTTTGAATACATCCCATTTCTTTTCTCTTCACTATATCACTTATCTTTTTACACTGCAAGCCCTTTGGGGCTTGGACTTAGTTCCCCTTTTGTGTTTCCACAATGCCCAGCACAATGGGGCACAGAACTTAATTGAGGCCTTTTGTCTGTCCTGCAGTATAAATACATATTAACAGCAGCAGAATTTTACTCTGTTAGTGGGTTGTAGAGTTACTGTGTGTATCTGTTGTTTTCCAGGTGCCCTTCTCATTATTGTACCAAAAGGCTGGTATCCTGTGTTAGAACGATTGGAAAGGCACAAAATGAGATGAAAGCTGCAAATTCACAACACTGGACAATCCTGATATTTTAATTTCATTTTTATGATGCTGCTTGGTTGCTTTCTCTAACTCACTAAATGTTAAATAGATGCTTTTATCAACTCACTTGTTATTTAAGTTGTTGTCTGTGGTCCAGGACATAAACTTTCAGGACATAAACTCTGATCATTCAAAGAGCAGCTGCTTGCTCATGCAAACTCTTCTTGTCACAGTATCTGAATTCAGTGAAGGAGTGGCTTTTTATCAACTCAGGGTACTCAGGATAATTTTATTTATCCTGATAGATCTGAGTACATCAGAGATCACAGGTGACATTGACTTCACTTTTGTTTGTAAGGGCTTTTTGTGATAAAAGTATCTGCATGAATTCTCAGTGTAAAGACATGGCAATAACAAACAATTCATTCACTTGCTGTGATATTTTCCACTTAACTGTTCTGTGGAAGGAGTTGGCAGTAATTCATATTACAGATGGGCTTATTTCTCATAATTTGGAATTTGGATCAAGTGCAGAGTCCTCCTGCATTGCACTGTCTTTCTTTACCCCACCAGGCTCCACTTCCAGCCCTTGTGCTAAGGCACAGTGTCCATCCTTGGAGTTCTAGGGGAAGCTTGGGTCAACCCTGTGCATCTTCTGAAACAAATATTATCCTAGAATAGTCTGAAGACTGAAAAGCAAATCTTTTCCTCTTACCTGCATTTTGGGAGTGGAATTGCATTTTTTTCTTCTATTTCTCCTTTCAAGAGTGAGCAGCTGGATAGTAGAAAGATAAGGTTATTTTTTTTGGAGCTGATTTTTATTTCAGGAAAGTACTACTATTTGATCCAGCTTTACAGTTGGACTAGAGTGAAGGAAGGTGAGAAGGAATTGAAAGAAAAATTTTTAAAGCAGTGGACAGCCTCTACTTCTACTTCTCTGCTAGCTTCTCCTCTGGAAAAAAAAAAATTAAGAAAAACTACAAAGACAAAATGTAAGCAGCAGTCCTTTGCTGTGAACAATAGGGTCTAAATACACAGGGAGATATTTTTGATACTCTTGTTTTCTGTGAATTCATGATTTTTGGAGCTAATAGTCTATCAAATACACTGTGGAGTTTGTCTCTGATTATAGTTTTGCCATTTAATGTTCCCTGTAATTACCATTCCTGTTGTCCTTGGTCCATTTGTTAAGAGACTGAGAAAAAAAAAACAATGACATTTTTCAAATTAATTTTCTTTTCTTATGTGGGTCAGTAATAAGTTTTCATTGCAACTGATGAGACTTGTATCAGTTGTGTCAGACACGTGAGGCTTAGGATGGAAATTTTACTTCTGAAAACTGGAGTGCTGAAGTTGGGGGCAACAGTGCAGTCATTCAACCTCCCCATTTGTATTGCTTGCCCTTTGGTGTGATACTGAGAGAAATACTATTGAAAAATACAAACCAAGTTTCCGGATGTAGTAAGAATTTTCCAGTGACAAAGGGTTCTGGTTAGTACTGCACTCAGTTTCCTGGGTGAAGGTTGCCTGTAACGTGCATTGATATACAATGTGTAGTGCCAAAAAACTCATTATCTGAATTACTTGTTTTCCATTCTCAGGACAAAGCACAGTTTCTTAGGAAAGACAGCTGAATTCCTGTCCCAGCCAGCCTCTTTTTGTTGCTTGTGTCCATGGATGACTAAATAGACCTAAGGCTCAGGGTACCAATAAGGACCAGTAAGTGTAATGTGATTTGTTAACATGGTACCTTACTTTACAAAGTGTTTATCCTTGTGACACACCAGTTTATGTTAGATCTGGTATACTAAGTTTATCTATAGCAAGTTTTTCTGCATTTTCTGTTCGTGTTTTCATTATTTATGGTGTTTGCATTTCAGATGCAACTACCATATTCAAATTAATCTTCCAGGATATCCTCTTATGTATATGTGTGTGTGTGTGTGTGTGTGTGTGTGTGTGTATATATATATATATATATATATGAAAGTTAACATCCATTAATACAATGGATCCTCCATTTTTCATGTAGCTGATGACTTTTTTAGTTCATATTGCTTTATAAACTGAAAATTAATGAAGCACATGTTATTTCTCTTTCAGTTTTCTAGTCAGAACTACAAAGTATGTGAGGTATAATTTCAAGTGGTTTTGATGAGCTCATATGAAAGACAATTTTTTGTAACGCTAGTGAAACAATTTGGACAAGTGTGAAATAAAGTGTCAAGTGTTTTCATGTATTCTGGGTCAACATCCAGATAATGCAATAATCATGAAAACATTTGGAAATTCTTAAATGCTTTTGAATTTTAAAATGAACTAGTATCTAAGAATATTAATACTGAAAAAATATTCTCAGAAAGCTAATTTATTTTGGCTTTAAAATTGTGAGGTGAGTAATGTGAATAATGGTTATAGCTAGGGAATTTGTGGAAAATATAGATTAGGCACAAAACAGCTTATTTACAAAATGTATATTACTAACAGATCATTTAACTAGAATCTTGATTATTTTGCCTACCTGCAAACCCACCCAAAATGTGACTGCTATCCTGAGAGAAATATCTAGGAGAGTATTTCAATATACTCATCTTCCTCATCTTTGAAGTCCTTTAATTTAGCTAAAAAACCAAAACAAATAAAAACCTCCAAAATTGTCAGCTGTGTTGGTGATAATGATCTTGCCACTCATTTCTCCTTAACTGATACGTTCTTATTTGCTTAATCGAAAGCTGTGCTGACCTTTGGTAATGGGTCTTGAGTAATGGGGGCCTCCTAAGTACAAAGAGAGCTCTTCAACAGCAATTTCAGCTGCATTTTATCTGCTGATATTCCGTAATTTTCTGCCCTTTAGTTTTATTGCCATCCTGTAACTTCTAGGTATTGAATATCCTGGCAGTGACCTTATTTTTTCCAGATTAATTTGAATTACTGTCAGTTCATTCTGTTAGCATCCCTTCTTTCTAATAGTGCATCCATTAATGAACACAATTCTGGCAGGTGGAACCTGTTGCTGGCACACTATTTATAGGATTTAGCAACCTACTTGGGTGACACTACATTACATATACTGTTAGGTCAGAAATGTTTACTAAAATTATGGCCACACGTAACAGCTGGCATTTGGTATCTATTTCAGTTTCTTCATGGATAAGGTTTGTTTCAGTCACGGATCTGATTCCTTTCTGTAGCTTTAAATATTTGTAGTACTCCAATCTTATTATTTTCAGTAATTTCACTGTTTTAAAAAAAAAAAATCTTCAAGATAATTCCAGCAAAGAGGATAATTTCAATCTGCCTCTGAGTTAACTTTTATTGCGGAAACACATGAAGAAGGTGGGGAAGAAGACACTGGGCAATGATACATTTTCCTAAGTCAGTGCAAAGTAATAAGGAGTAGTTTTTCCTTTCATCCTGTTATTCAGTTGGGGTTTTGTGCTTGTTTCAAGAATGGAATTCACAGTACAGGTCTTGAGTGAGGAAATACTAGTGCCAGAAGGGTGGTTTGAGCTGGATTATCTGGCCACAGTTTTTGTTCTCCTTTACAAATGCTCTTGTGCTGTTCTTGCACAGCTGAGCTGCTGTCACTAGTGAATTAAGCAATAAGAACATCAGTTTGTTTGTATTTTGTTTGTCCTTTCATCCTCTTACCCTGAAACTGTGCAATGGACTGTCTTCTTTGGGCTTCTGATAGATATGTATTTCTCTCACCAAAGACTAAGCAATGTGTCATGCATTTGGATAAGGCATTGTGACAATTCCGGAGGGCCAGAGTTTCCAAATACAGTCTCTGAATTGTGTCCATGAGTCTTTTATGCAAATAAATTTGTGTCTAATTTTGCTTTGCTGACATAACCCCAGCCTGCTAACCACTTTGTTAGAAAATCTTAGAGGTTTCCTTGTCTGTAGCAGTTCAGTTTCCAGCAGATGAGATTCAAGGCTATGACCTTGATTTCATATCCTAAGGACACTATTGTAGAACACAGGTGACCATTTGGTGACCATTTGGAGCTGCTGAGAAGACACGCTATGGTGTTCTGAAACCAAGACAGTTTCCTTACAGCCGAATGAAAGCTTATTTCACGGGTGTATATATAGCAGTGCCGTAATCTAAAAGAAATAATTGTGAAAGTGGCCACTAAAATGTGACAGAAGCCAACAGCCAGCAGGAGACATTTAAGGGCATCACTTAGAGCTGCTGCCTGTGAGAGCACATTAGCAAAGCACCAGAGATTACTGAGTTACAGTCAGCCAAAGAAAACAGCATAAGGGCTGCTTCTCAAAATGCTCTCCCCACCACATCTGTTTTCTTCCAAGGATACATATTCAGCTACATATTCTCCACCCACTAGTCAGTTTCCTGCTGTCTGCTTGATAGCGGGCTTGTGCCTGTGTGTAAGTGAAAGAAAGGTAAAATGGCATCTCATCTAACAGTATTGCTTTGGATGCCAACCAGTCACTGTGTGCAGGTGCTGAAGTGATTCACCAGAAAAGAAGATAAAAAGAAGAAATGAGAGAACATTTGTCTAATGCTGGTCATTGAAAGCATCCTTTCAAGGATTGGTATTTGTGTTAGCAGTCATTCTTAATTGGGCAAGAAACCATATGTCATTATAACCAATGGCATTGAGTGCTTCAAGGGTACTGCGAAAGATGAGAACGAATGTCTGCCCTCTGCCACTGGAGAATATCATCCATGAGTATCACTGAAGCAGTTCTAGTTTAAGGTCCTGGCCAAGAGCCCTGCTCTGTGACCTTCAGTCATGTTCGCCTCACCTGATGGATGTGGAAGTTGCTGCTTGGCTTCCTTTCTGCAGAAGGTGTTTAGGGGAGGCAAACTTGCAAAGCAGTGGATGGAATCATTGTATCGGTGTGCCACTCTTCATGGTTGGTTGGATTTTTATGCTTAAAGCAGAAGGAGAAAAATTTATCTGGAATCAAGACATGGTAATTTCATTTAGAAGACACATTCCTCTTCATAAAATGGAATGTGAATCAGATTAATGAACCAGTGGTCAAGACACCTTTTGGTGAATGAACATCATAAACTGCAGTGTTGCTTGAAGAATTTTGTCTATTGGCTGTCTCTCTCAGGATTCATACTGGTTTAGAAGACTTTCTAAATTACTTCACGTGAAGGAAGATTTCAGTTCTTCACCCTGTTTGTTCAGGTTTGATGCAAAGGGTAGGCACAGGATAGAGGAAGTAATGCTCCATCTTGGACAGGTCTTTGTTCTGGTGTTAATTCCCCTCTTGTTAAAAAATACGGAGATAAGTCAGCTAAATTAAATTAATTTATAGTAGAACATGATTGCTCAAATAGTGCAAGCTAAAGCAAATGTTGCTGCAGATACTGAGCATATTAAATTTATCCTAAATGAAGGCGACCCTCCCAACTGCCTTTTTGAAAACATTTGAGGCTTATTAAACATATATTTTTCTTTCTGCTTTCTAAGACCTCCATTTTTTTTTTTTTTGCATACTTCAGTGATTCTTAACATATACACACTGATAGAAAGAAATGTCACTCATCCTTTTTGGTCTGATTAATTCAATATTCATGAGTGCTAGGAATACGCTCAGTAAATGGAAGATGGGAATTGAAACTTCCTTTACAGCGCACAGAAGAGGCATAATAATGGCTAAGAAGACCAAATTGCATGGGTTTGAAAAATCTGCACTGAGCAGTCATTAGGCATTGTTCTTCAGTTGTGTGATTTTATTTCATTAAGTATTTGCATACTAATAGAAAGCTAAAGTTACAAGTCTACTGCTGTGAGTGATGGTTAGCCACTCCTTCCAGTCCTTTTGTTTACTTCTATAGTCATCCACACTGCTTTTTGCAAAGCACAGGAAGAAGCCTTAATGATTTCAGCTGCAATAAACCAAAGCAAACTAGAGATCAATAATGAACTTAATTTGCTATAGAGACAGTCTGTTTGCTATTTCATCAAGCAAGGTAAGTTAATAACTATTTGGGGGGGAAATAAAAATAATAATTAAAAAAAAGAGGAAATTAGATATTCTAATTTAATTGTCTAGAAATTTAATTTTAAAATGTTTTCTTTACCTTTGTCAGTACAGTCTGAGATTATTTCACATACTACTACATGTGAGCTTATGAAGTGAATATTTGAAAACTGTGGGGCCAATATACCTGTTTGTTTTGTTTCTTTATTAGGGGTCCTAGACTATCTATTAAAAAATCCAGTTCCTTTATATCAAAAAACGCATTAAAAGAAATGACAAGTCAGTACAACCTGGCTAATGACAAAGTGTGAACACTTACAGAGCGACATAAATTTAGTTAAAGATTGGATCATATAATCTATACACTAAATGTTGCTAAATTCAGGTAAGATGTTGGCTAGTAGCAGTACTTCATCTTCATAGTCTGCTCTGTTTACAAAAGGATGTTATATCAGCCATTTAATCAAAAGAAAGAGACTGTTGTCAGGTTTAGTGTTTATACATGTAGCAATTTGTTGCCAGGGGGTTGCTGAATTTTTAAGTTTCAGTAAGCTGCTGGCTCAGAGGCCTTTGCTGAATATTTTTTATCTCTATTCAAGTAATAATGGTGTTCTGTTTCACTATGCTTTTTGTATAAGTGAAGTACACTCTTGATTTCTAGGCTTGTAAAGATTTGTACATGAGCTTAAAGATAATTTAGGGAATGAAATGTTTCCAGGATCATTATTATTTTGATAGTGTGAATAATAATAGTTCTATTTTAATAAAAACAATGTTCGTTGTTAGATCTGAGTTTAGCTCTTCCCCCTTTTTCATGGGAGTTAAAACAATCATGCAAGTGATGTTCTCTCTTGATATTCTGATACTGGAAAAATGGTATTGCCAAGGTAATTGGATAATATAATTTTCTTAAAAGCATGAAACAGCTTTATCTCAAGTGTTTCAATCTTAATCCCATCAAACCTCTAAGGCAGAAGATACCGTGCATTTGCACTTGTGTGCAGTGTAGTATGTGACCTTGCAAGGCATAATATTGGTCATTGAAATAAAGTAAGAGCCTGTGGGAACATTTGTGCAGACTCCCTGACTCAAAAAAATATGAGAGCTGGAGGTTCACATAGACATTTCTCCCAGCATTTTTTTCCAGACCAACAGAAGGAATCACACTACAGGATGTGTAGAAACAGAACGCATGAAACAATCTGATTTTATTTTTGCAGTTTGCATTTTGGAGAGGGATTTATGTTTTATGCTTTTCTCATCATATGAAACATTTTGTTGCAACAGTGAACTGCACTGTCTGCATTAGCTCTTACAGCCATGTCTTACAGCCAATACTTTTTAGGCACCAAAAAAGCACTCTGGAAATCGGGTCACTTCTTTTAGTAGGTATTGCTTGAGGTATTTGACTATAGGCACAGCAGTATTAAAATGTTGACATTATTTTATCTGCCTGAAATGAAAGGAAATGCTGAGCTTTAAGGGTTGTTTGTCCTACTCAAGTAAGACACAGAGGCCCTCTCATAAAAAGTATTACAATTGTTAATAGCTGAGGCAAAACCATGTTTGTTTCTTTATCCTGCAAATGCACTTTATCATTTATATGATGCCTCACAGTTTTCTCCTACACCAAATTCTGAAATCAGGGTTTCTTGCTCTTGTGAATGTGATATAAGAAATAAGAAAAAATAAGATAAAAGGGATCTGGACTCAAATTTTCATCTACAAAATCAATTATATACTGAAATTTTACTGTAAGCAAACAAACAATAAGAAGAGTGAAAGCAGTATTTAGAAAAATACAAACCAGCCAAAAAAAAAAAAAAAAAAAAAAAAAAAAAAAAAAAAGGTCAAAACTCTATCTAAAATAGCTTTTTTATCAAATATCCATTACATTCTTGTACTGCCACTTTGTCTAGGCAGGTAAGATAGTTTGTGCAAGCAGTCTGGATTCCTCAGTGTGTTCCGTGAAATTAGAAGCATATCTGGGTTTCAGTCTGTTCTCTGGATAGCTTTTTAACCACAGCCATCCTTTTCTCTTTGACACGTACAGGGTTTACCCTTAAACCCATAATATGGAAACGGAAGTTGGATCACTTCTGTGTTATTTCCTTTGGTTTTGCCTATGCAGATGACTTCCAATACCCAAACCAGCCAGTGGGTTTGTGGCACTCACTGAGGCTGGTTTGCCCTGGTCTCTGTGTGAACAGCTCAGCTTTATTTCTCTGCAACTAGTGGTTTTTTGACAGTGGAAAAGCTACTGAAAACATAGCAGGTGTTATTCAGTGATTGCTCACTTTACTGATTGGAGCAGAGTTCGAACTGAAAACTTCCAATCACATCGTACAAATTGAAGAACTAGAGCAGTGCATTCAAAACTCATCCTGGTACACAGTATTTGCATGTGTAAATAGGAAATTTTGGGGTAAACCCATTGCAACCAGAATTCAAAACCTGGTCTATGGTTTCTAAATAATTTTGAGAAGCTTTGGGATAAAAGGTCTTGTACTTATACGTGGGGTTATTGATAACAGAACTCAGTAATTCCAAAGTGAGGGTTTCCACAGTAACTATATCTCGTCATTTGTATTGCACCTATAAACTATAGTATTAAATTTAACAGTGTATTTATGGTTTAATAAAACTGTAAGTGTTCACCTTGCCTGAATTACGGGTGCTGTATGAACATTGTAACTTTATCTCTCCTGACTTTTTCTCCATTAGAGACACCAATCTTAACTATACTATAACACCAGCCTTAACTATACTACAATAGTTTATTTAGTCCATTAAAGATTAATTCACTAATTTATCTTAATGAGAAAAAGAAAAGATCTTCAATTAAAGAATAAAATATTAAACAGATCGAAGTGCATATCCTCTGACAATTCCCAGATTCTCCACGTACTCTGAATTCGGTATCTAGCAGCTGCCTAAAAACTGATTGGAAATACAGCATTACGAGTTTTAAACTGCTGGCTAAAGTCTGAGCAAGGCAACAAAATATCAACAGAGCTTAATTTTGCTAACTCTATCTTAAATTCTTTTTTTTTTATGAGTGATTTGAAAAGTCAAGGTTTTACACCAAAAAGCAGAAGCTGTAGGTTCCAGAATGTGTGTGACAGGCGTTATGAATATAGATTGTATACTCACTATTTGATGATGTTCTAGGCCCAGAAGTAAAGACCGAAGAAAATGTTATACTCTGTTTGCCATAAGTGGCTAAGGGAGGAATGTAAATGTTCTGTACTCTTCTATATCAAAAATCAGAACCACTGCTGAGTGTTACCTTCATTTTGAATGCATCAGATTTCCAGATCTGGTGCCTAGACATAAACTTAGAAACCATGGAATTAAAATATTGCTCTTTTTTAGTTTGGTTGAGGGATTTTTTTGTTTGTTGGTTGGTTTGGTTTGGTTTTTTGGTTTGTTTTGGGGGGGTTGTGGGGTTTTTTTGGGGGGGTTGGTTTTTTTTGTTGTTTTTTTTTTTTTAATGTGGAAAAATATTAGAGCTCTTCATTCAATCTGGTTCTTCGGGTAGATTCTGTTAGTACTTGGTACTCTTAATCTTAGTTAAAGCTTTACCCTTTCCTAGAAGAATGTTTCAAGTGTTTTTATGAGTACTTATTCAGTAATGTCCTATAGATGCACAATTCTTGATGTCATCATCCAGTAAGAAAACTGGACTTAGAACTATATTCCTGCCTTAAGGAACCTAGATTCTTGGAGCCCAGGAAAATAAAAGTTAAACAAAACAAACAAAAAGCCACACACACACACACACACAAACAACCCCCAAACCCACAACAACAAACTTTGCATGCCGATGGAAGATAAGAATTGTAGAGCCATTAGCTTAAAGATATTTAAAGACAACATGGAAAATTACTTTAAAAGGGCACAAAGAAATAATTAGTTAAATAAAACATGGAGCAATTAACAACAACTAAGTCCTGAGAAGGAAGACTGAGTCTTTTAGAAAGAATATTGATGAAGGTGCAATCTAGAGTAGACCTCCAGGACTAAATCTTCAGTCCTTTGAGGAAAATACTGAAGGTCCAAGTGACTTTCAAGGCTGGACTTGACCAAGAAAGAATGGGGAGAACAGAACACAAGAGGAAAGAAGGACTGTTTGAGCTTGGCAGCTTAAGGAAGGCCCTAAATCACTATGTCAGGAGCAGGAAAAGAAAAACCAGTGAAGGAAGAAAGCTGGCAAGGTCTTGGGTTTAGAAATCATCAGGAAACAAAGCAAAGAAATAGGTTGTGAATAGTTTAATTAATAACATTATATAATTAATTATTTATAACTAGTAATAAGCCTACATGGGCTTAGGACCATTTGGTGTCTTTGTTTGTATAGCACAGTGGATTTTTAGCAGGATAGATTGATAAAAGGACATTAAAAGGCCGTAAAAATTTATTTGTATTAACAGTAGCATTTGAAAGGCCTTACAGCCTCTGGACTTAGACTTATGTTTGTAGTGGGAATCAACAGCCAAGCTATTAGCAAGCATTCCAATGTTTTAGTTTTGGTTGTCTAAACAAACTGGCATGTATATGCTCCAACTGAAATCTGCAATGGGATTCACAAGATCCTCAGCTGAAGGTAAATGCTGATGAAAAAAAAACTTCTCATAGAAAAGATTATTCTGGTAGGTTAGAGTATTTGAAAGTTGCAAGACAAATTTAGTAACCCAGATTCATGCCTCCTTATTTAATGTGGCTTGTAAGGTTTTCTGAGCATTATAGCTATGGCTGGTTTATAGAGTTGATTCACTCAGAAGAATCAGACAAGCAGCAAACTAAAAATTCACAACTACTCATATTTAAGTCTAACACAAAATTTGTTTAACTAAAAAAACATTTTGCAGGTTCACATTTAGATAAAAATGGTGTTTCTGCAAAATAGCTTCAAAGACCCTGCTCCACTGCAAGTTGTTTCCGCAGTTACAGGAAAGAGAAGGATGATGGTTTACGTGGTCGGAAGCCCTGGGAGCAGAGGAAGGGAGACAATGGCTGGGCAAGAGCACTCTGCTCTTGGACTGTCCCTTGTTACGTTTCAAAATCTCATGAATGCACATTCCCACCATTCCAGATTTCCAACACAAAGAAGGGACAGCACTGACTTCAGATCAAGAGAAATAATGCACATCATTAAGAAGAAAAAGAAGGGAATAAAGAGTTGTAGGACTCAGACTAACAGAATTCAAAAGGAGGCTCACTGCAAGCTGCAGGTGTGCAGTTGCACCAATTAAGCTATTGAAGCAATAGTAGTAAAATTTCACACTTGCAAACCTACTTTTGTGATGGTTAGTGCATAGCTCCACAAAGTTGAAATGTATCTTGAGCCAAAATCATCCTGGTGAGTGTTCCCGTGTACACTGTCAAAAAAGATTGTCATTTAAGGATTCATATTTCAGGTTTTGTGCCTCCCCAAAGATGTTCAATATGTTGAGCTGAGCCAAAGAAATACTCTGATCTGATTTATAAAGGCTTTGAATGAAAATAGCTGAAAAAAACCCCAAGATTTTTCCAGCCCGGTACTAAATGTAATGAAGCCTTCTATATCAGCATATTTGCTAGAAAATTCCCAGATAAGTAATGGGAGTAAGTAAAGTAATAATAAGTAAAGTAATAGCAAAGAACTCCAGATGTATTTGTGGTTATGCAGGGTGAGAAGTGGGCCTCCATTGCAAAAGCAGCCCATGGTCAAATGAGATTAAGAAAGATGGCCTTTGGCCATCAGAGTTTTTGCTATGGCTCTCTTGTGGCTTACCAATAACATCAGGGAGGAGTGTACTAACAAGAGAATTTTGTTGATCACTTCAGGTTCCTCAAGATGAATGGACTGGCTACACTCCACGAGGAAAAGATGACGAGATTCCCTGCCGCCGGATGCGTAGTGGCAGTTACATCAAAGCCATGGGGGACGAGGACAGTGGAGACTCAGACACAAGTCCGAAGCCATCTCCAAAGATTGCTGCGCGGAGAGAGAGTTATCTCAAGGCCACCCAGCCATCCCTTACCGAGCTCACCACCCTCAAGTAAGGCCATGTTCTGCTGTATCACATACAGCTCTCCATTAAGACATACATCTTCTATGTTTGTTTCTTCTCTTTACATTTTCCTTGTTTTCTATGTTTGTTTCTTCTCTTCTAGCTACCAGTTTGGGAACATATTTGAACAAATGTGTTCAGTCATGCTTATTTTTGCATGGGGCTTTTTCTGAACAAGAGTAAATCTGGGAGTGTATTTCAATGTTATTCTGAAAAGGAACCTGCACTATGAATTTGCAAAGTATTTTAACCTGTTAGTGTTTAGGGAGCATCAAGGTATGTGCAGTAGGTGTGCTCTTTGAATGCTTTGCTCAAATACATCTTTGGCCTGTAAAAGCTTTGTGTAACTGTGTATTTATATATACTCAACATGAGAAATTAGCCCTAAGATAGCCTTTGCAACTCCAGAGAGAATCTAACATTTATTAAAAAAAGAACAAAAGACTATCTGAAAGTTGACAAACCCATGTTTTCTGCTCAAAATTGCATAGTATTTTGTAGAGAACAAAAAAAATAATCTTTTTTATTGTTTATGAAAGCTTTAGTCAAAAGGAATAATGAGTTTATGGGTTTTTAAATGTCACTGGTTTTTTTTCCTTTATTTGGGCCTGTTAAAAAAGCCCCCCAAATTGTTAGGAAAATCACACAAATGGACAATTTTGTATTAATGTTCTATTTTAATTGATTCTAAAATTGAAAGGTCCCTTAAAGCAAGAAAATAAATTATATCCATAAAAGAAAATAGTGTGGATTTAAAATCAACAATTGTTTCTGTCTTTTTCTAAATTCTTAGCTATAACAGTGAATCATAGTTCACTGGACCAAAAATAGCCCCATTTTAGTATAACTTGCCTAAGGCTGTAGTTTTAAAATGGGGGGGAAAAATAAAAAAGATCTGTATCTCTTCTGGTGTCCATGATCTGTGACAAAAGACTCCTGCATTTCCTTCGTTAATTTCTTCTCCTTCCTTGTCCTCCTCTACCCCATTTTTTCCACAGAGACGTTATCTGAGAAACAGATTTTACAGAAAGCTGTTTGATCCTTGTTAAGAATGTCATGCTCTTGACATCAGTGATGAATAGACCAGCAGAAAAAAACCAACCTTCTTTGCTTGCCTGCCTGTGTCTCAAGGGAAGCCTGGGATTGCTTCTTTCCATTAGTGTCCAAAGGAGAAAGCAATCTCATTTTCTGCAGGGATTTTCATAATCTAGCTGGCTTTTGCTCAAGGGATCCAGTGATTCCTTTCATCATCCAGAAGACTTTGCCCTATCCTTTCCTGAGCCAAAGCTCCTCCTGTGAGATCAGTCTTTGCAACCTCTGCAAGGTGAACATGAATGTTATTTACCACCACAAACTCCATGCAGCCGTGCTTCATGCATGGACACACTTTCAGGCACATAGCTTATTCTTTTTGAGTTTTTAGAAGCATGCTTCCCAGAGTTCCATAGTATAGGTGACGCACAATGCATCACAATGAGTGTATTTGCTCTTGGTCATTTCTGTTCTCTGTAGATACAAGATTTGGAGAAAAAAAAAAAAAAAAAATGAAAAATCAAAAGTCCTGCATGTCACTGTTCACCCATGGAGGCTGTCAGACCAGAGGTTCCAGGCAGCAGAAGCTTTTAGCTTTCAAGTCATTGTAATTCAGCAAATGCTTGCATAAATACTTAATTTCCCATGTTTTTTAATCCCTTCCCATTTAAGAAAGCTTTTAGGAATGTGCCTAATTTTAAGTTGCACTCTGTAAAATTCATTTAAGTTTAGGACCTGTGCAGAAGTAGGATCTAAATCACATGGTAGAAGAAGGAGAGGAAAATGGTAAATGGTAGTAAAACAAAAAAGAGGAGAAAGCATGAAATAACTTTTCTCTTTCAGTGGCTTTTCAGCATAAACTGGGAGGAAATAGAATTATTTCTTTTAATCTATGCAGATATTTTAAAGAAATATCTCTTCCTGAGAAACCATTCACTTTCAGAGACAATTTGTATAATACATAATTATGCAGTGCTTTCATTACTTTCTGCTGAACATGATAATTTCTGCGGGTTTTATAAGAAACAGCTGAGTGCTTGCTCTGGGAATTTAAGCCTTCTGTTAAGAGAGGTCTTTGTTTGCAGACTTCTTCATACTTTCTTAATAGTGTGACTTGACCTTCACAATGACATTAGTTCTTCATCCCATAGCTACCCTGATTACAGAGAGTTGTTAGAGTTTTGCAGGTGTGTTGGAAAGAGACTTAACTAGGGCCCCTAACTCACTGAATATAGGTCATCAAGCAATTGTGTGATGTGTGATAACAAGTTATTTCCTTAGCTGGCTGTTGACTTGGGTTCAATTTGCACCTGAATAAGAGCTTTGTGGAAATGAGCCAAGGGCTGCTCTAGGCAGCAGGCAGCCTTTTACTGTCACTAGTTGACCTTCTAGTTGACCTCGAAGGGTATTATTAACACCCTAAAGCTGAGTGGTATTTCACTCCTTTAATTATGGGTTTTTTTCTGTCCGTGAAGAACAAAGCACGCTGTGAAGGCAAGTGTTTCTACAGCAGTAATTGTCAGGGATCTTCTTGATGCACAATTCTTACTGCTATTCTTTTTCAGTTAGCTGTATGCAGTCTCTAGTTGGCTGCACTTTCATCTCTGGCAGAGCAAGCAACTTAAAAATATATTCCCTTTTGCTTTCACTGTTGTTTTTTGAAGGGATTTTTCATCTTTTGGGACTTTCCCTCTCTGACTCCTTTAAGTCTAATATTGGTCTCATAACCCACGCCGTTCCTCCCACCTACCTACCTACCACTGCTCATGCGCCTACTCTTCTGTGAAAGTATTTTCATTATTACCGATGTTTCTTTTTATATAAGGAATAACCTTTGAACAGCACAACTGCCTCATATCTCTTTTACATAATACAAATTCATTTTCCTGGTTTTGCCAAGGATTTTTTCCCTACCATACTGTACAATCTCCTTCCTACAATTTTCCTCCATTGCCATGGTTTCCATGTGGTTACAGCACATGTGTCAAATGCCGTGGTACCATTCTGGATAAAGCACAGCTTGCTGTGATTTTGAAATACACACCTCCGCTGCTGCATTCTCATTATCCTATCAGGAAGTAAGCAGATTTTATTTTTTTTTCTCTGTCTTTGCTGGCAGTATGCTCTCAGTGTTTAAGCTTTCACAGTCTAGATAAAGTGATTCAGCTGGAAAAAAAGGTGGCATTTTCTTGCCATTCCTAAAAAGTGGCAAAAGTTTATCTTTCACTTGTAAGCAGATTGAAAATGGACTGGTTAGTAAACTTCTAAAGAAAGAGCAGGTGGCAGGTAACACATTTCTGCTACCGTTAGACTTGATTCAGGACATATTCCTTCACTATTTATATGTATCTTGTTTATGTTGAACATCGTTTTTGTTGGGATAAAAAGTATGCAATTACATTGCTGTCCACACGCCAACCTGTCACCTCCAGCTCCCAGTAACTTCTAAATCCATTGGCCAACTCTAACCAAGTTTTCTAGAGAGACTGAAATCTGAAAGATATGAAGTTCCAGAAAGGTTTATCAAGATCTATAGCTGCATAAGGCAAAGAAGGATCTGCAGCCATCTCTTTTGTTCTTTTGAAGGACTATTGGCAAAGTAGCTGGTGGGTTAGCACAAGGAGTAACATGATGGCAGTATTTTCCCCACCTAAAAAGTTAATGAATTTGGAAGGGTCTGGAAAAATCTGCTGAGGACAAGAGGACTGAGAGATGGATCCTGTCACCACAGGTTTTCTACTTCATTTTCCCCCTTTCCTCTTTTCCACTGCAGGCACCCTCACTGCTTAAGATACAGATTCAGATTATGCTTCTAACTCATTATTGCTGCTACTGTGGGGACTTCATCCATTTGAATCTTTTATTTGGGGTTTTGTTTATTTGTTTGTTTGTTTGTAGGAGCTTTTGTAACATATTACAGAACTTAGTGGTAATTTATTTGCAGACCTGGATTTGGGGTTAAATACAGTTACAGAATTTTTCTTTTGAACTCATATTTGATCACATAAACTTTTTTCTGATACAAGTTGTACCCTGTGATCACTAGTAAAGTGAAAATTTTAATGATCTTGATATTTTGTAGATGTATTTGTAGAATTTATGTAAAAAGGATAGAAGGAAGAACAGAAATGAGGGATTTGTCTTAGCAAATCTTCATTTTCAAGGTATTTTACTAGGCATGTGATGTTTTTCCAGTCAGCTATGATTAGGAGAAACTCAATTATAAACACCAAAAACTCTTTTTAATGCACACCAAGTTTCATCACTGATGATGAATGAGGAGAGTATATGAGCATATAAGCATTAGACTTTTTTCCTTTTTATCCCATGGTAAAGGATTTTTCTATATAAACTCCATCTCAGCTGCATCTGTTCCTGTGATTTACTGCATAGATGACTTAAACCAAACAATTCCTACCTTTAAAGTTTATCAGAGCCATTCCAAAAATAATATCTCAAAATAGGGGCATGTTATTTGTTTGCATCCATTTTTATATTTTTATGTGTTAATACAAATAGTGTAAGTACTTGCTACTTGAATGTTTATGGGAATCTGGAGACAAAATTGTTTTGAAAATCAAATCACAATAAATTATCAAGCTAAATTAAGTGGTATAATCTGTTAGCAAGCTTAGTAGCAGTGACAAGAGCGATCAGAAAGAGGTAGATCTGATTTATACATGCTGAACTCAAACTTTCACATCCCCTCACTGAGAACTGATCAAGTCAGTTCCTGTAATGCCACCCTGGTTTTTCTGAGTTTTTTTAAAGCCATAAAAAGCCATGTTCATAAAATGGAGTCAGTTTCTTTCATTTCTGCACAATATTAGGAGCAGTTTTCGCTTTTCTCACACATGGGAACATAAACAAACCTTTTGTTTTTCATTCCCTGTCCTTTATTTGCATATTTCTAGCCTGAAAATAACTGTAACTGACAGCTGGTCTGGCCACTGGGCTGAGTGGTGATAACCCCAGAAGCCAATCCACAACCACCCACAAATGTGTGAAAAGTAGGAAATAAACAGGCTGAGAGGGCTCGGCCTTAGCTCTCTCTTGGAGGAGCAACTCTGCCCAGCAAATCTCTTGTCTCCATGTGATCGCTTGGCGTGCCGCGATCACACTGGAGGACAATCCACCAAGCTGGAGTCAACCTATGTTACTAACCAAATCTTGGCAGACTTGCACCACCAACTCTGCTAGGATGACTTGGAAGGAAACTCAAACAACGCCATTGTTACTTAGACATATTTCAAGATTTCCTGGTCCTCATAGAAGTGATCCTTGGGAAGTGTCTGTACTGAGGGAAATTATGAGGGTTGTATGGATAACTGTAGCCTGAAACATGCCCACGGTGATCTGGCATTGGAGCAAACTGAAGCTGATGTCCTTACACTACACTTAACCATATGGCACATCATAAATCCTTCATTTGAAAACCATCCCAGTCTTGGGAATGAGTGCCTATTTACTTTGAGATGTTTCTGTATTACTATAATATATTCCAAAATATCGGGGGGGGGGGGGGGGGGGGGGGGGAAGTGTTGTATTAAAAAAAAGCACACTTTTTTTTTTTTTTTTTTTAAATGAGGCAGTGTCCTCATTCTGCTAATGTGATCTGATCCAGATCACAGACAGGGGGAAGGGAGAGGTGGTGCAATACCACATTTTCATTATGGTGAATATTTTTAGACATATTCAGGGAAGCTTGTTAATTTTCTTTCTTGCTGAGCGACTTCCAATTAGGGAACAATGACTTCGCTAATTAGTACAAAAGGAATAAGTCTGATTAATCTTTTGCTAGTGTTTTACAGTATGTTTTCAGTACCGTTGGTGTAATTGTTTCATGTTGCAGTCTCTTTCATTTTTATCAAACCTGTAGCTAACAAAGGAATTCTCCCCATGTTCCTTGAGGTGTGTTTTGTATCTTTTCTTGAATGGGGAGGTTTTTTCAATTTTGCATTAAAGAGACAGAAGTATCTCCATGCATTCCGGACATGCAGCCTAACAAACAGTTCTGGAACTATTACTGTCCTAGGCAGTAACTTTCCCAGCTCACATTCACTGATGCATGATATATTACTTAACTTTTTATTCATACTATTGCAATCCATTCTCTCTTTTCTCTGAAACTAGGGAGAAGCTGTTGGACACATTTCTCACTTTTCAGGCTTGTGTGTCAAGTATGATTAAGTTCAGTGAATAATTTATAAGCCTGAAAAAAATTTCAAGGCAAGACAATGAAAAATATATTTATTTTGAGGTAGTAGGTGGGCATACTTCGGAAGCCAATAGTTTCTTTATTTGAGCTGACATCTGTTTTGTGTATATGATATTTAAGGAAGAGAGGATATTGATTTATTGGAGGAACTTAGAGCTTGGAGCTTTTAATGAACAATTGTTAGTGATGGATTTATAATCCACATTCAGTCGGTTAAGGCTTACTATCACTGATGGGCATGAGAGAAATCTTGTGCTCCATGGTAGCTTCCCTTCAGGGTTTTGTGTCCTCCATACACAGAGGTATAGATGCCTTTGCAGCACAAAAGTGAACCCGCAATTGTCTGTGGAGACAGGACATCCCTACATTTCACTGCACAGGACATGGGTAGGATGAGCACTACTCCTCTCTACTTCTATGATGATCCCCACCAGTTTATCTTGCAATGAAACTGAGATTTCCTGGATATTACAGTCTCACTGGCAGCAGTCATTGCTTATCACATTGTAAAACCTAACTTTCTATTAGTCCACACCTAGCTACATATGCTCTGTTATGTCAGTATTATCATATTTGTATAAATATTATTTCTTGTTTCTCTGAGAAGTGAAAATTTGTTGCAATCTGTGATATATTCTATTGTTATCGTCCCACTTGTACTTTTACCTTTACTCTCTGAAATTTGAGGCAATCATACTGTTACAACAAGAATATTCATTAATATTATTCAATTGCAAAGGAGTACTCACAGAATCACAGAATGGTTTGGGTTGGATGGGACATTAAAGATCATCCACTTCCACATCCTCAACCATGCACAGGGATACCTTTCACTAGACCAGGCTGCTGAAAGCCCTGTTCAACCAGACCTTAAACACTTCCAGGAATGTGGCATCCACAACTTCACTGGGCAACCTCTTCCAATGTCTCACCACAGGCATAACTAAGAATTTCTTCCTGATATCTAACCTAATATCTAAAACTTGCTCTTTTTTCGGTTTGAAGCCATTCCCTCTTGTCCTGTCACTACATGCTCCGGTAAAAAGTCCCTCTCCAGCTCCATTGTAGGCCCCCTTTAGGTACTGAAAGGCTGCAGTAAGGTCACCCCAGAGCATTTGCTTCTCCAGGCTCCAGGCATAAAGATTAGCAAAAAAGGGAAAACCTATAACTTTTCTAGCCAAAATGTGATTTTTTTCTGGCAATAATATAGCAAAATTTTGGAAGTCAGTAATCTATAAAAGAAAAGCAGCAGCCTCATTTAGATGATTGTCTTATTTGCAGACATGAAAATCCTTGTCATGTGTCTAGTCATTTGCTTCACTTTTACACAAGATTTAGCTTTATATGGAACATAGCTACAGATGAAAGTTAGGACTTCCAACATTCTAGCTTCTCTCAATTAAATCCTAGAAACATTTATGCATTTTGCAGCAAATGATGTTGATGAATGCAATGTAACACTGTTGTCTCTCAAGAAGCAAAGCCTATCATTGTACTTTATGTATCAAATGGGCACTTCTAGGGCTTGTGTTAAGAAAAACAGTTATAATTACTGAACCGAAATGTACTTTTCAGCCATCTCTTTTAGTGTATACTCTATATAGAGCCAACATGCACATTTGTGTGCAAAACTGATCTTCTTTATTTTTATCCCTACTTTCTTCCCACATACTTAAAATGCTGCCTCAGATAGGGAGTTAAAGTCCAGTGGAGACAGGAAGAAAAAAAAGAAAAAAACCAAAAAGACTGCAAAGGCATACACAGGCTATATGTTATGAAAATTTTCCTAGCAGTAATGATAGTTAAGCGTGGGAGTTGATTGCCAGAAGAAATCACTTCACTGGACATTTTCAAGAAAAGGGTAAAAAATATCTGTCAGAACAAATTTAGGTATTGCTGATCCTGCTTTAGGGTAGAAGGAGGGACCAAATGACCTCCTGAAGACCCCTGCAGACCTATCTTTTTTGATCCTTTGTCTTTCTCAGGCTATTGAATACACCCACTATCACTGTTCTTACTTCCTTTTCCTAACTTATTTTTAAAATGTAAAAATAAAACTCTCATCAGGACCAAATTTTTCCTGAAGGCCTGCTGTTGAACAGTAAATATGGATATCCCGCCCACAGAGTGCTGCGCAATTCTTACAAGTTCTTTGGATGTTATTTCATTGCTAGCATTTTGAAATCCTGTTCCCACCGCTGCCAGCCATACCATGGCTTGACCCTTGGGATGTGATCTCATACTATCTGGTTTAGTTTGCTGAGGGGAGCTCAGCTGATGTATTGAACCTGCCATGCAGAAAATTCACAGGCATAAAAAGAGATGTGTTTTTGCAAAAAAATCAGTCTGGAGTCCTTAATGTTCTGCATAACAAGACAAGCAAATAGGCAACAATAATGAAGTTAATTATTCATAATCATTTTCTATTCTGGTCAGCTAGAAGTGCAACCATTTCTCACTGTGAAATGGTGGAGTTCTTTCAGATTAAAAATTGAAAATGTTAAAATAGTGTCCATAGCTCTAGTTTTAATGTGAAAGTACAAGACAGTGTTTCTGCTGACATCCTTTGAGATCTTCTGTTAATCTGCGTCATATTAGGGAGAAAGAGAGATTAAGATGAAAACTTGTTCTACCCTTACGAATAAAATATACTATTACTATCTAAGTCATGTTGATACCCAGTCATTTCTTTCTTCTATTTTCTTGTGCTGGTATTACTGTTAAGATAGAGCAACTTTCAGCTAAATTTTGTAATTCTCTGCTGGCTTGGGTGCAGGGTGAAGAGTGGGAGCATGGGGCAGCAAACAAAGTGGATGGCCCCTGTAAGAGGCGCAGCATCAAATACCACTCTGCTCCCTGTGACACAAGTGAATGAAAGTTCATCTGAAGAGACCTGACTTTAAAATCTCCTCCCCTCCTAAAGAACTTAGAAATCTTTCTAGGAGTGCAAAAATTAGGGAAAATCCTTAAATGCTTTTTTTACATTGCACCTGCTTTCTTACCCATTGTACACCGCAAGGGCAGAGAACCATCATACAGTCACTGTTTAATTTTCTGGTGTGGGGAAAAAAAATGTTGAAAGCACCTTTGAAGCAGCCACTGCATTCTTGTGAGAGATTTCTGTGATTCCAGCTGCAGCTGAGCTACACAGCAATTTCCCATTCCCCTCCAGAAGGGCTGTGCTACCAACCAGCCTGCACCCCAGCTGCCCAGCAACTTTGCCTCCAGCAAGCCCAGCAACTGCAGAAAGCATTAAATGGTTTTGTCATCCCCAAATGCCAGTAGCCATATCCACAGCACCCAAATCCTTCTCTTTCTTCAAGTGATGTGGGGCTGGCAGACATGCTTGAGCTGTGTCTGTGCAGCTCTGCATTGTGACAGTGATGTATCATGCTGAAGGCAATCTCAGGAGATTTCAGGACTAGTATATAAGTCTTTCCTGTTTTATATATAACAATTTCTATAGCAAATCTGTGCTAAGCGTTCATTACTCTATGCTTGAAAGGAAACCTTGAGACACTAGTTTTGGGAGGCAGCTCTCCTTGGGTTAGTCCTAAAAATGTTCACAGTTATTATTTATTACTTTATCACACCAAAATAGTTATGATGTAGACATAATAGTTATGTTTGTAGAAGTGATAAATTTATATTTATAAAACATTAAATTTTAAGGGAAGACAATTTCTACTTTGAATAGGTCTTTTCTTCTCTGTTCTAGTGGGAATTAACCAACATGTCATTAAACCATCCTCACGAGGTTGAAATCAAAAAATGTTAGAAACCTCAGACATGCTGGCACTGCCTTTTCAATAAGGTCCTTTCTAAATCTGTAGCCAAGGATTTCAGCTTTGCACAGGATCTGTTGGACTCGTGTCAGCCATGTGGCTGTAAGAGCTGTGAGACAACAGGGCTTTGGCAGAGATATGTTGCTCAGACTTGTTTGAAATGCTGGTGAGTCAGGCTGTTCCACTGCAGTAGTTCAGTCATTTGCTATTGGGTAGGATGCCATTTCTGGCAGAGGGGTAACTCTCTGTCTATTACTTCCCATCCTCCACCACTTCCCTGCCCCCTACAAAAAGATCATTTGACCTAGGGCACAAATTAATTGTTGATTACCTGTTATGAGCAAGTTTGAATTGAGAGGAAGTGGATGATGCCTTATTAATAATGAGATGTTAGACTGACAGTGGCTGAAATGAATGTCATCACTATGTCACTATATCTGTTGTCCCTTTTCTTTTTTTTTTTTTTAAGTAAGTGATTTCTTAATATTCTTACAAACCTCAGGACTTAGCTGTGTCCTTTCTCCATTAAAAGAGACAAGACTTGCATGAAGAACAACACAATTACAGTCACTGTCCCTTCACTCCACGAACAAATGTCCAACTATTTCTGTATTTCCACCTCCTCACAGCTTATTTTATTTCCTTTTACTATGTTTCACACTTTGCAAATAATCAGTATGTAGCAGCTACTTCTGCTTTCATTTATTATAACCCTGATCCATACACATCCTCCTGCTAGTATTTCATCAGTGGTCATTTAATTTTTTTTTTTTTTTTTTAAGTGCAATTACTAACATCATTCTTATGAGTCTTTCACAGTTCTTTCATCCCACAGTTTCTTGTCCTGACTAGAGCCAATCTGCTGTTAGCACTCCTGGATCTCTCTCTTTGCCTCCTTTCTCACTGGTGAGGCGTGTAGCTTGTGTTGAAAACGGCTCTGCCTTCCTTCGATTTCCGTGCTCCATTGCTGCCACCATACACGTGGTGGGTGGCTGCACTCAGTCACGCTTCAAGCTATCTTTGGAGTGATTTCCTCAGCAACTGGGTTTGCTCTCTGCTCCATTTCTCGAGACAGAAGTTGCTGCAGTGGCTCATGACCACGGCCTGGCATCTGAGGTGCCCTTGTCACTGGCCAGTGGTCAGGTGGTCCTTGCACACTGATCCCTGTGCAAACACACGTGAGCACCGAGGAGGCTTTATCCTATCAGCTCTAATTGCTCCTTCTCCAGAGAAGCTAATCAGATTTGTTATATCTCTGTGATGACTGCGGTATCCATCTGAGTGCTTTGCCTCTGGCAGAATATGGACAAGCCCGCATTTTCTACTGAAATTGCCTGTTATGACTATATTTCTTTCCCTGTTCTCAGAATCAGTATGTCCATATAATGGTGGTTTGTTATTTAATGCAACTAGTTCCCCTAAGGGCAACAGCCCAAAGAATAATAAAATAATCCATTTGAAGTTCATACAAACAGTGAATCACCTGAACAGCTGTCTCTTTAAAAACAGGGCTGTAGTTTGATTCTTATGTTGTAGAGATCCTTCTTCTTTTCAATCTGTTCCCAGGTTACGTATTTTATTTTATGTAAGTCCTTTAAACCAGAGAAAAAAAGATTCTCTAAAAAATAGAGAATAGTAAATAATACATAGAGGAAGGTTCTTTATTTTTAAGGAGTATGTTTAGAGAAGATGATGAAATAAAACTGACATGTAAAGTGAAAGTCAGAACTCTGACTTTAATTTTTTTTTTGAGATTTTTTTGCAAGGCTCTTTTACAATATTTTCAGCTATCAATATTTTTAAAAAAACTAAACCCTTCTCATAATATTTATATTTCTAGAGATGAAAAGTAAAATTTATCTTGTTTAATAGCCAGACACAGGTAAAAGTTTACTTCTGGGTTGAATCCTACAGTTTTATATTGTGCTATCCTATATTTCACAGTTACTCCCTCAATGCCCCTGTGATGGACAGCACTGAATGGGAAGGTTAGATATGATCCAGGTTAGATCTGAGATGAATGTAAATCTCTTGCCCTTCTCCCAGGGCTACCCACTGCCCCCAGTAAAGGCCTGAGATATCCATTGGGATGACATCGTGCTCCATGGGGAGGAGGGCACCATTCGTGAAATCAACACTAGTTCTTCCTCCCCAAGGCGTGAGACTTAATAGGAATACGACACATAAATGTGTTTATTGACTGTTTCTCTGAGAGTCCTTGGGAATACTATGCAATTGGGATCTGGGTCCTCGGTGCTGGATTCTGCAGTGGGTTGTTTACAAGTCTCAAGTGTAGCATTTAAAATCTGATCTGTCAAGGTTGTTTTCTCCCCTGGACAAAGCTGATAAGGGGTTTTAAATATCTTCCACCTACCCAACACAATGGGATAACTTCTGCCACAAATTAATCAAGCTGCTTGTTAAAAAAACATTATCTTGCCACTCTATTTCCAAGTCCTTTTGAATCCAGACAAATTTAACTGCTTTCTCTTCCATAAAAATGATACACTAAGGTTAATTATAGTTCAGGAGCACTCTGAGGTACGATTTTGCTGTGTGGTGTTTCTCAGGTTGAAAAAGAGCCTGAGGGGTGCACCTGGAACGAGAGCCTGGCTTGAATTGTTCCCCTAGGGAAGGGGCGGATCAGTTGAGCAATTAAAATGAAGGACTGAAATTGCAAGGCTCGCAGGTGTCGTGTCCCTTTCTCTGCCAGAGTGGTGGGAGAGTGTGGCCCCCACGCCGGCGTGCTGTGCCCCATGGCAGAAGGCTGAGCCCTCGGGAGCAGGGGCCGAGGACATCCCGCTGCTGCTGTTCCCTGCCTGGCCCCTTTCCAGGCACAGCTTTCCATGTGCCTCCAGCTCTGGCAAAAAAAGGGATAATGGCACTCACCTCTTGTACATGGGCTCGTCACGAGGATTGATTCATTACAGTGAGTGCAGCAATTACAGACCCTCCCAAAGGGGCTGTAGAGATGGTGTACACTCAGTGTTCGTCGTTGTCCCCTTGCTCTTGGCTCCTGTTTTGTGCTCCTGTAGGGAGGCTTGCGGCAGCATTTCCTAGGGCTCACTGAGGTATCTGGGAAGAGCCGCACCGTGCTGCGTGAGCAGTGAGGCGCAGCATGGGGCGAAGAAGTTAAATCATCCTCATACTTTCCTGCCAGAGGAAGAACTGCAGAGGCTGGCAAGGCCTCACCAAGGAATAAAAGGGTCAGTTCTTGTAGTTCCTCCTTAGCTGTGTTTCCCTTCTCTCCTTCCACCAGCTGTATATCTTTGCTCTCCCTGTGCCATGTGAAAGCCCAGAGGGAGAGCAAGCTACTCCCAGCAGTAACACTGAGTAATGTTGCATTCTGCTGCGTCTGTTGGAATTCATAGGTCTGATCTTTCCTTAACTTGACAGACCTTCCATCTCTTACCACCATGCAGCCCACATCCGCTGCTAACATGTGTCCTAGAGGTGGTTCAGATACTCTCACAGGGGGCATGCTGCCCTTCAGCTGGCTGTACATCTCCTCTTCCCTCCACGACTTGCCTACATACACTAACACACAGCTTCCCACTCCCTTCTCTATAAATTTTCTTTGTATTTGTTACCCTTAACACTATAGCAGAAGGGAATCTTAAAATGCCTTTTTTATTTTTTTTTATTTTTTTTTTTTTAATATATATATATAGGGAAGGCCTTTAGAGCTAGGAAAAGATATTTTAGTACTTTTCAGAGCCTGAGCTGCCATGGTGTGTGCTGCAAGCGAAGCAAGCACACCGCACACTGAAAATGACAGTCTGATTGAGTGGAGGGGGTTCCCACTGTATGCTCTGTGTGTGACTATTCCTGGAAAACCCGTGAATTTCTTGATGAAAGGCCATTTGGAAGGCTGTGGGAAAGATTTTTCTCTGACATATTGTCTCCTGATTTCTCTTCTTTGAAGCGGGTAGACAGCAGCCACCGATGGTTCTACGCTGATGACAGCTTAATTATCTAACAAGAGCCAGATACAGTAAAACCCACAAGAGCTAGGGGGGAAGCAGTTTTCTACCTACATCCCAAACTCTTAGTGCACTCAAAACTGGATTATCCATGAGCTTTCCACAGTCTTTTTATGAAAAAGTTTTTTCTGCCTAGTTTAAGCTTGACTTTTACCTGTTTGGAAAGACAGAATTTGGCCTCCTAACGTAGCAGAATTTGTCTAAATTGAGGGAAAAAATGACTTTTCCATAGACAGACCTCTAGCAAAACTCCAAGATTTGACCTGGTAAACATCTAGCAATTACCTATCTCATTAACTACTTGCTTTTCTTCAGATAAAAACAACTTTTTAATTTTACTTAGCATTTTCCTGTTACTGAATATCTTCTTATCAGTGAATAGTGAATAGCTCTACACACAAAGCCCTACTTCACATATCCAAATTGCTTCCTTCCTGCTATAAATGGATGTTTAGCATAGTAATCTGGAGTGAAAGGCACAAGATTAGCAATGCAGCCACTGAGAGTGTGTTATTGTGTTGGGCTTTTCTTTGGTTTCTACTTTCAAATAGCTTTATTCCTAAAGAATATGGAAGTTACATTTTTAGCAAGTTGCTGGTTTCCGTACAGAAGGAAAATACCTTTTTCAACCCCAGTACTGACCTGCCCTTTCTAGTCACCAAGAGAAAGACTTCGAATCACAAAAGGCACATAAAAAAGCTTTCAGTCCTACAATTTTTGATAATGATATGCTGAATGCTATGAAAATAAATTGCCCTATGAATCCTAATTAATTGAAATCAGGTCTACAATTCATCTGGGCTACAAAAATCAGAATATATTCCTAAGGAGACCTGCAGATTCTCTTTTTATATATTTTCTGTTTCTTGAGCCCTTGAACTTTGTGTTTGTGTACTTTCTTCACCAACTGTGAAAGCTCGATATATCTTTCCTTTAACTGGAAAGGTTTTACAAGCCTCATGAGATGAGCTTTAAGAAAAACATAATGAATTGTGGAAGCATAATAAATAGCAGTCATTGGCAGCACTAGATCATTCCTCCCTCTAGTGGCTGGCTGGCTCCAGTGACAGTAAGTGGAGCTCTTTATTAACACCTAGAGGAATTATTCCCTTAGTTTAGCTACTGTGAACTTATTTTTTTCAGACTAGCATCCTCCAGCTCCCTGCCTGCTGGGTAATCCATGGTGCCTCTGTGTGACTGTGTTATGTGACCAGACTTTCAGTTTTTCAAGGTCACCTCTACAGTGTTCTCAAGCTTTCCCAATCCCTTCTGTACATGTTATTAGATGATTCCCAGTAGCAGTCAGGTAAAGAAGGTTGACCCAGTTCTATTGCATTTCTGTGGTCCAACACAGTGATTTATCTCAGCTGATCTCTGATGTATAGTAAATTGAAAAAGTGATGAATACACAGCGTAGCTTGTGTAGCCATGGTGCAACACAGTGTTTAGACAGTGAGCAGAAGACCAGTGCTTCTTCCATTTCTTTGGATGTGTCAGTGCATGCCCATACAACAGCAGGCAACTCAGGTGTGTTCATGCCATTAACAACTGACGCATCCCTTCCTGGATAATTCCAGTAAATGTAAAGCTGCTGCAGAGTTGAAATGCTCAACCTGATTTTGCTTAGCTTCAACCCCCATATATATTTAGTTGGAGGGACAGAATTCAATGGAATGACAAATTGGCCCTTACCTGACACATCACAAGAGAAACTAGAGTCCCAGGATACTGAGCAGTCCTTCGAAGGTGGCATCCCACCTGCACACAAAGACGTACTGGTGTTCAAACACCATCACACGGGTCTCTGCCCTGGTGATCCTAACAATAAGAAATGGATTAATGTTATCATAATGTTGTTGTTTTCCTAATCAAGGTGACAGAGCAGTAAAAACACCTGCTGTATGTACAACAGACATTTAAGGAAGAGATTGTCTGGGGAAGAGGGTACATACATAACAAAATTAAATTATGTAAGTTCAGGGCAAAATTCTGTCCCTCCTCAAGTTGTGAGGCTTTAGAAAGTAATACAGGTTTCATGTAATTTACTTAAAATTGACATTTTAGGCATTAAACTTTTCAATAGGTTACTGAAGTTTTATTAGGCTGGAGAGCTTCTCAAGCAGTTCTGTCATACCTCGGCAAAACCATTGACTTGAGATGATATCATAATCATAGTAATCACCATCCATAGTCAATAATGGCTTTAATCAGAAAATGTACTTCTTCTCAAGTACCTTTTGACCATCATTCCAAACATTCTTTAGTCTTGATTAACCAGATATTCTGCTTTATATACAATATCAGTCTCTGGGGCTGAAGATTGCTATTTCAGTTGTTCTGTGACCTTAGCTTCCAGTAATACAACAAAAATTTGTTGCTGCTCTTCATTTCCATCAAAGAAGCTCAGTTATGTTTGCTGACTTTAGTTCAGCATCACAAAGCCACCTACAGCCACAGAGGGGCTGGAGGGAAGTATTAACAGACCTGTTTTCTGAGACTGAGGATTTCTATGGCTTCTCCTCCAGGTCACACAGCAAATTTCAGACCATGCTGAAATCTGAACCCATGAACCACCGTCAATTGCCTGTAGTTTTAAATGTCAGTAGATGATATTTATCCAGAAAAATTTAGAGGGGTTTTTGGGGGCTGGTTTTTTTCTGTTATGCTATTTTAATCAAAAGCATAGATATCCAAGTATTTTCATCTTCTGAGCACAACCAAAGGCCATCTTCAGCTTCACCATGTATCCTTCACCATAATATGCCATGTATATTATGTTCTGAAAAGAAGAGGGTTTGTTTCCTTAAATCCTTCACCAAGTGTTTGTTTGGTTTGTGGTTTAGACGGGATAGAGAGCACACTATAAATGAGTTAAGAAGTAGCTTTATCCCCTTCAAGGCAAACAGGCAAACACAGACATTTGTAGTTTTTTTGTTGTGTTGGGGTTGGTTTGTTTGTTTGTTTGTTTTTTGTTTGTTTGTTTTTGCTTTTGCTTTTATATTGGAAAAGAGAAGTGTACCAATTCAGTAAACCATATATTTTAATTCCAAGTATGGAAATCAAATTCAAACAAATATTTGGAAATACATAAGAATGCTTACTGGTTTAGGTCAAGAAGCCATCTGACTTCCTCAGGAGATAAGGCTTTCTTCCTTTAAAATGAGCTGCACAGCCCTTTTGGAGTTCCACAAGCCTGACAGACATCCACTCTTTGGAAATATTTTTTACATTCTCATTGCCTCCATCTGAATCATTATACTTGACACTGACAGTATGATGAATGACATGACAACTGGTTGTCCATTCCTTCACTAACAGACCCAAATAAATGTTTCAGGGTATTTCTAGTTCAGGGGATTAAAAAATACCTACTTTAAGGAAATTGAAAAAAAAAAAAAAAAAATCCCTTTCAGTCCCAAGCAGGATTTTGCATTATTATGCAGATTTCTTAAGACATTTATTTCATTGGTTCTCTCATGCTCAAAAATAAAATTAGTTCTACTTTATCAGGATTTATTTTGTACAAGTTTGGCCCAACAGCAGCCTATAACACGGGAAGCATATGGGGTTTTTTCATAAGGAGGCAAAAAAAAAAAAAAATCTAAAAATGTGTGTTATGCGTAATTTCACAATTTTTCAACAAACTTCTATTTATCAGAAGATTTTCATAATGGATATTGACTTCAGACTTCCACCTTGAGACATTTAGTGCTTTGGCCCTGTTTATAAGAGCGCTGGCAGCACAGCTTGCTCTGACCACTATATATACCTGAAATAACAGGTTATCACCTCATGTTGTATCTTAGTACAGCAAAGAGGTCCTTTTGTAATTACTGCAGAACAAAACTGGAAATACTTCGTAATGGAAAATGAGAATATTAAAATATATGTGAATAGCTTGGGGTTTGGAATTAGGCTGGGTTTATTTTGAGGAATTTCTTTTGATGTAAAAGCATCTGAAGGGAAAAGTGAGAACTTTTCCTCTAAGGAATAACTGTGGTAAAGTTACATGAAGAGAAATTCTCCCTGCTCCTGAGGTGCTGGTTTTGCTTTGTAAAATCAGTAAGAAAAGGGAAAATTCCCCAGAGCAGCAGACTGCTGCCCAGATTATCAGTAAAGAATTTTTCAGAAACCTTACTGTATACCATAATTTTTTATATTACTTCCAATCCGGACATTACTTTAAATAAAAACATAGATTAAAAGTTACTATTTCTAGCTTCTTTGGTATGACAGGAGAAATTGCAGGGTTTTATCTTAGTCAGTTTCCCCAAGACTCTTTGCTCTTTTTATCAGGAAGAGACAGCTGAAAGTCGTATCTGAGCTCCAACCTGTACTTATCCAGACACACCTCAAGAAAATGGCTGTAGAGTTATCCAGGAGCTCATTGCTCTGTCTTATCACACCTCCACCCCCAAACCCTGTGCCTCAGGAGTAGCTGGATCCTATTTCCAGTCACCATCTTCCAGGTGTCTGCAGAGAAACAAAATGTACTGAGAAGTATTTGCTTATAAAAGAAAAGGCATGTCTCTCTTCAGGTATTTTAAACTGCGTGGTGTTCTTCAAACACCAACCAGCTAAAATACAGAATACTGAAATAGCCACTCAGTAAGAGGGCGTACATGATCTTTCAAAATGACCCCATCAAGAGAGAAGAGGAGAGAAAAACAATGGTCACCACCAGAGTTTTTGACACTCCAGGTCAACAATTTGCAAGTGTCATCAAGAAATAATGTGTGCCCACAATGGGTGAGATACTCACAGCGTTTGTTAGGTAGCATGCTTTGCCTTGTGTTCAATCTTGCCGCCTCAAATTTTCGTTTGGACACAGGGCTGTTACTCAGAGAAGTAAGAAGGTGAGCTCAGCCCCTTAGTTTAATTGAATTTGGGATTTTTCCCTTCACCCTGGCACAGTTACTGGCCTACCCTGCTCATTGCTTTTAAATGTGCTTGCTTTTCAGTTTCTCCAGTAGTTTGTCTTGTGTTGCACATCTGTACAGATGGTGTTAAATCTGCTGGCTTTGCCTTTTTTTTTTTTTTTTTTTTTTTTTTCCCTTTACTAGGTAACCAAAGTTTTGAAATGGCAGAATACTGAATAGGCAGTGAAAAATTGCTGCATATGTAAAACTTGTTTTTTGGAAAATGCAGGTGGCTGTTTATGTATGTGAAGATTGTGGAATAACGTTGTTGACTTGCAAAACATAAGATCTTTCCCTAATCTCACAGGGAGCTGTTTATGCAGATTTAATCTGGATGTTTGGCAATGTCTTTCTGAAGGAGGTGACTCAAACGCAGATAGTGACAGGGCTTGCAGGCACATGGCCATGCAGTGTGTGGGTGATCATTGCCTGGTTACATAGTCCAGAAGGACCTGTGAAGACACCGAAAACTCAAAATGCATTGCAAGTTTTCAGAAAAAAATCGCTCTTCAAATAAATACTGCAGTGACATTCGCCAGAGCTAATACTTTCTTCGTCTTTACCTAGAAAACATCGATAAATACTGCCCAATATTGTAACTCGGAGTAGCATGGGAGGGCCTTTCAGTCACAGGAAGTCTGCCCAGAAGATGCGTTTTAGTGAGCTGGAGTTCCATCCTCCCACTCCCAGGAGCAAGCCAGAGCTCCTGCATAAATCGTGGTGCTAAGCAGGCAGAGCTGGTTGTGCTGCCAGCTCCGCACACAGCCAGGTGACATTCCTGAAAAGTGGATGGTGGTTTGGCAGAGAGCTGTAACTCTGGTGCTCCAACTGGCAGAATTAATCAAACTTTTAACATATTGTGGTGGTGTGAGAGTTGTTTTATTAAGTTATTAAGTTATTTTTGTAAGATTTTTAAGTTACTTTTATAATGGTTGAGTCCAGTGTATACCCCTGTGTTCTGTATTGGTTTTCCCCTTATGAGTTAGGTTATTTAGTCCACTGTATAACCAGACATTTTCTGTCAATCATTCCTTCCCTGCACCTGTCACTGTCAATCCCCCCTCTCTCCTCGTGGTCGCCCTGTCTGTCACTTCAAGACCCTTCCCTGGATTCTGGAAAGATCCAGGAGAGGTGTCGAGTGATAGGCTGGTGCCCGGGGAATCCCCTCCTACCCTCCTGTGATTTGTTAATGGTTCAAAGGTTGACACCCCTGTTAACACCCCCGTGTTCCCTGGTTGGCTGACCCATTGTCAGCCCTCCCCCGTTTATAAGTGGCCGCAAGGCTTTGATCTGGGCTCTCTCTGGGCAGCAGGTAGTGGGGTGCAGAGCTCCGTGCTCCCCCCCCTTCAATAAACCCTCGTTAATACCCTGCTCAGAGGAGTCCGCCTTTCATTCAGCTGCCGCGGTTGCTTGCTCCATCTACGTGCCCGTCGCTGGTGGTGGGATCCAAGTTCCCACAGGGAGGGGGCAGCTCGCCCTGCCTGCCACCCCGACCTTACCACGTTGCCGCAGTGAGACACACTGAGCTAGCCTGTGGCTGCGCTGGTCAGCGCGAACTGGACACTGCGACAACATATTAATGGGGGAGACCTGAAAATTTAGCTAAGCAGGTGAGGTCTGAGCTTGTGGAGATTGGATTTTACAAGGACTGCAACAGCGAATATCTTCTTTATATTCTTTAGGCCATCCAGTACCTAAAGGGAGTCTACAAGAGAGCTGGAGAGGGTCTTTACCAGGGCATGTAGTGACAGGACAAGAGGGAATGCTTGAATTCCTAAAATAAGAATTCCATCTGACTGCAGATGACTTTTGAGTCTCACTAGTGAGGAGAGGTGGCGCTGAAGTAACCAAGAATGGAAAGTAATGTGGAATCAGGTGGATAAGCCTGGCCTTGACTAGGAGTGCTGAAGGAATGGCTTTTGCAGGAAGGAGGATATAACTTTCATGCTGGCAAAGAGTTCATCAAAGCGGTGGTGGAAGGCTTCATTCTCACCCAAGCAAGGTCCAAAGGGCTCCAGGCAAGGCTGTGACTATGGCTGACCTGCTCAGGCCCTCAGGCAGTCCTCATTCTCAGTCCATTATATCTCATGCAAGCCAAGAGCTTTTCCAACTTGAGTGAATATATTTCTCTGTACTGAGCCGCACTGGTTCCTGGGATCATTAGTGCCCACTCAAAAGAGAGTTGTTCTGAAAAAGGTAAGAGCCTTTGTCATGCATTTGGTCTAGGCTCAGACAAATTGCCTCCCACAAGGACCTCTAAAAACCCAGTAAACATGTACCCAGTAAAATTGGCAGTAGGGGGACATTAAGGTCTACAGCTTTCCTCAAAGGGTCTTCTGAGAGCAGAAATACTATTCTCAAGCTGGCTGCTCTCCACAATGTTACATCCTACCCTGCTTCTTGTGACAAGATAGGGTGGATTTGGCTTCTGGTGTAAACAAGAAGTGGTTTTACACAGAAGCAGCTTACCCTGGCATCACTGGATTGAGCTGGTTCATCTGGGTGGAACTGTTTTTACCTTTCAGAATCTCTTTTCACTCTCCGGGATGGAAGAGAAGAGTGCTCACAACTATTCCCACGCACACACACGCATATGGCAATCAGAACCAGCATGTAGACCAGATTTCTGGTTAAAGAGAACTGTATAATGTCTGTCTGCATCATCTTCCATCTGCTTTTCTTGCCAACTCAATTGCATATGTGCCACTTTAGTGCTGTGCTCTATTCTTTCACCATGTCTAGAAAGCAAGGAGAAAATAAAGTATGTCAAAGACAAGGGAAATGTTCCTTAAGTACATTAGCCTGTGGTACTTTTCAGTTGAACAAAGCACCTGAGAGTATCTTTGAGTTAAAAGGGAAGATTTGTTTTACTATATACATTAATTTTTAATCAGTAGTCATCTTTGTTTGCTAATATTTTACAAACGAAAGATTTCTCATGCAATAAATTCATACATCCTCAATACCTCCCCATCCCAAAAAGAGCAAAAAAATCCCCAAAGCTTCTCTGTCCTTTGAGAGGAAAGCAGGATTGTAATAAAATCACAAAGTAGTCTCATGGTTGATTCTGAAGCTGGCAGATGTGACTAGTCAAATGTGAGGGTTTTAAAAGGGACTGGGCCTTTTAGAAACATTTTCTACCATAAAACATTGATCCAGTTCCTGCTACCCTCAAACAAACAAACAGAAGCTCTCTGGCAGGACACTATGTGCTCACTCAAAAACAGCACAACAGCTGGAGACAGAGATGCATGACACCAAATTGTGGGGGCTTTTGGATTGTTTTTGGGGTTTTTGTTTGTTTTTTTTCCTTTTTAAGTTCTTTCTTCTATTTCCCAAGAGAATCTGAAAAATCAGACAAATACACCATACTGCAATTTCCGCCTGTTCTCGGCATGGGAGGAGCTCTGTGTCACGGGCACGTCCATGCAGTTTTGTGGTATGCTGTGGCTGATCCATGCAGCAAGGACAATTTCTGGCCTGGTAGTAGAAGCAAAAGGATGAGAAATGCCATTTTTCTGTTGCTGATATTGTTTTGCTCTTCAGAAGATAAGCTTTTCCTGGATACCTACAAGTTGTAGAATTTTCTTTCTCTTTCTCACACTTGACCCTTTAGCATGGTCTGGACTTAAAGAGAGGTGTTTCTTTGGAGATATAGATAGATAGATAGATAGATAGATAGATAGATAGATAGATAGATAGATAGATAGAGGGGTTTTTTCTGTTTTTTGGGGGTTTTTTTGGTGGGTTTTTTGGGTGTTGGTGGTTTTTTTTTTGGCTTTTTTTTGTTTTGTTTTGTTTTTTGTTTTTTTGGTTTTTGGGGTTTTTTTGCTTTTTTTTTTGCTTCAAGGCGTGAAATCCCCATGTGGAGGTTCACTTGTTTATAAACAAGAACACAAAAGGAGAACTTCAGACCCAGAAAAATCTGGGGTGGGGAGAGCAAATGCTAAAAACTGTTTATGTGCTGCCTTTGTCTCCATCAGTGACGTGACAGCTCTCCGTTCACTGCGCCAAAAGGCAGCAGAACATAGGTGCCAACACAGAAAAAATACCCCAGCCTGGTTGACCTGTGTCATGACTAAGATCAGACAGATGCACATCAGTAAATTGTTCTGTACATCTTCCCCTCTGGTGTCCTTCAGCGTACACCTTGTGTCAGGCTGCACTGGATTATTCTACCTTCTAGCAACACTAAAATGCAAATAAAATTAAGCAGAGAAATGTGTGTTGGATGTGCCCACCAGCCACGCCAGAGGTGGGACATTCAGCAGAGGATAATTTATCCCCATGGAACCAAGCTGTCAGTTGTATGCAGCAAAACTGAGAAGTGGGATTCTTAACAGTAGTGGTGGCTTTGAGGTTTATTTGTTTTCTTGGTTTCATGGTACATGTGGTGTATTTTTTGAGGTCTTCTATGTTTGAAGGCAAATTTTAGCACACTCCTCTGCTAGCTTACAGAATAATTCAGGACATGTTTCTGGACTTTCACTTTACCCTGCTTTGTCATTTTTTGTTGGCAGAACACAGTACCCATCTGGCACAACACTGTACTTTGTGCTATGATTCTGACTGCTGAACTTGCAGAAGACAATACAGTCTCAGGACTACATTTTATTTTATTGTGTCTGGCCTGTAGGGAAAAAAAGCAGCCATCATAAGGCTTGGTTTTCCCTTTCTTCATTCAAAAATAAAATGTGATAAATGAAAGTGCTTTTTATAAAGAGCACGTATATGACAGAGCGCATTGTGCTTTCCTAAATTAAAAGGAAATATTTGAAACTAAAATTGCCTGCTTATATAAACCCCTGTTGTCTATTTTCTCTTTGTCATTTGAACGACATTTTCAAGGCACAGGAACTCTTCCAAGAATATATTCAAAGTTATTTCGCTATTAATTGCTAACACTGCATTTTGAACCCTTTCATATAGAATCACAGAGTGTTAAGGGGTTGGAATAGACCTTAAAAATCGTGGGCAGGGACACCTCCCACTAGACTAGGTTGTTCAAATCCAGATTGGTTTTGAACACTGACAGGGTTGGGGCATCCACAACTTCCCTGGGCAACCTGTTCGGATGGCTAACCATCCTCACAAAGTAAAAAATTTCTTCTTAATATCTAACCTAATTTTTCCTTTTTTTCAGTTTGTAGCTTTTACTCCTTGTCCTTTCACTACAATTCCTGATGAAGGGTCCCTCTCCGGCTTCCCTATAGCCTCCAGAGAAAAGCAACTGAGTCTAGTTCCTCTCACAAATACCTACACCAACCAACTCCTTACTCCGCAAATAATCAAATAAATGAGGGACCAGAATGCATTTTCATCTGAATTAAATCATGTAAATCATGATATTATCATGTAAATCCAAGCACATCTCTAACAGCGAGTTAAAAGTATTTCTTAACGTGCATGTTTCAGCAGTGGTAGAGTGATTAGATGTGTGTGTTTTAAATATTTTCTCTATTTGAATATAAACAGGAGAATAGGGCTCAGTGTGTTTGAAATGTTCAGAGCAGAAATCTCAGTGCAGTGTGGAAAGATTTCTTTTATACACCTACATGATCTTCTGTTTCAGATGCTTCACTAGAACATGTTTTCTGATTAAATCAACGTTCTCCTGCCTCTAAGTGCTTCTCGTGGAATTTGTGTAGTTTTATGGCCTCTTTGCGGGGGTACCTTGGTCTTCTCTGAAGTACAGTGTGGATCAGAGGCACTTGCCTTCCTCTACTTAGGGAAGTATTTATTTATCTGCTGGGACTCAGCAGACTCCATTTCCACCCACTTCAACTCAGGGCTGGCCCTATCACTTGTCAATCCCCTTGGGAAGCCCACAGTGGCAGAGCAGCAGCAACACAGAGCCTTCATCTCCTCCTGGTGCCTCTTGCTGTGGGTTTTGGGAAGCACATCCAGCAATGCTGCTCCTCCCACCCTGTGTGGTATCGGTGTGATACTGTTGTAGCTGTGCTCCCATCCTCTGGGGTGAGGCCTGGGGCAAGGGCAGCAGTGTGGGGAAAAAGGATGATGCAGCCAGCGTGAGGACGTGCCACTTGTGAGCGCAGCGCAGAAATGATGGAGCGTGCCTGAGGAGCTTGTTTAAGGACCTAAATAATTCACATCCCACTTCTCCCAATTAATACATCCAATGCAATGAGTGGAGCCAAAAGACCATTTTGTATTGGCCAACGAGCTGTCCCAAAGTCTCAGTCCCTGGCATGTTGTACTTATTGTGGAAATTACAATGGCACAAACAGAAAGTACGGTAATGCAGGATAAATAAGAGATGGACTTGAAGAAAAGAAAAAGGTCTTTTCATTTACACATTACTGGTAATAGTAACTCCAAGAAAATTAATTCCACATTCAGATCTTGCACATCATACATAGTCAGATTTACTCCTAAGTGGCATGTTATCAAAATTTCCAGTGGCATTTCAGCTGTTCATTAAACTTTACTGTAGGACATTTATTACACAGCTATAAAAGCAGCAGTAATCATTATAAATGCAAGCTTTCAATGTTTCTTTCTCTATGCTTAAATCCTTTTTATTGTCCTTTTTTTCCCCCACCACTACATCTAATGAAACAGAGACTGTAGCAATCAGTAAGCAAGGAGCCACCTCCTTCAACGGCAGCCCATTATCTCCTCTGGTTTATACAGGAGATGGGAGGTGTGCACAGATTAAGTAGCCCCCTGTAAAATATGGTTCTGGATTTGTGTCAAACTGGCCAGTTGCATAGTGAGGAACAAAAACAAAACAAAAAAAGGTAGCTGTGCTAAGAACCTATATCTGAAATAAAAGTGGAACATCTACTTTTATGAGAAATTCCTTTGTTTCAAGCAGAGTTGGGAAATTAATATGCAGCACTAAAGCCTACAGAAAATTCATTTCTGTACTGTTTGCGGTGGCTTTCCATGACACTTCCATGAGTATTTTACGTGTTTTTTACTCTGGCTGCCACAGCAAAATCTTTGTGCTGTGGATACTTGCATCTTGTTCTGTTGGTTCCACTCTTCAAAGGACGTGTGGAGATTTCTGTCTGGCAGTATCTGTGCATTGAGTCTTGTGATGTGCTGCAGTGTTCTTGCAAGCTCAGCTAATCAGTGGGCAGCAACAAGCCTCGGGTGACGTATTTGATTAACTGGCAGCTAATCAAGCTTATTTGAATTTTGCATGTCACATATTGGCAGCAAACTGTTCACATCATAATCATAAAATAAGTTTTGAACCAATCTAGGAAATGCATTTCAGGCAATGCTGATCAATTTGCAGATCTGCAGTGTGGTGAAGTAGGTCACATGCATCAGAAACATTATGTCTGCTGAATTATTCATTCTACTTTTTTTAAATCCAATAACAGGCAGTAAATTTTTTTCTAGGAGTTACGTGGTTAGTGTTAGTTACCAAAATGCTGTAAACAAATGTAACCATTACTAACAGTTGACTTTTCACCACTTTTTCTGCCTTTTTTTGAGTAGTTAGGAGCACCACTTATTGTGATGTCCAAAAACCTTCAGGTATTTCGTGCGAAATCAAGTGGTGTAAGGAGTCAAAGAGTATGGAAATGGCTGCTGTATTGCACTGTATACACAGTGAAAATGGCAAATGCTTTCTCATCATCTAGTGACAGAAGTATCAAGTAGTTAACATAAGTTTACATATTTTTGTTAGGCAGGTAAGTAGCAGCCAGAGAATATGATACTGTAGAGACAGCCATGATTTTATTACAGTACTGGATCATTCAGAAACAGACCCAGTTTCTGAATTCCTTAGGTGAGTGATTACACAATGGAATCATCTTCCCAAAATGCATTGACAATCGTGCATGCCACTGGGAAATTGCTGATACTAATTACCATCATTAGATACTTGAATACGAAATATCTGTAAATGCTTCAGGTATTAGACATAAAATGGATTCTCTTTTTTCAGGTCAGCTGTGCATGTATTTCTAAAGACTAGGAGACAAAGATTAAGCCTGTTAATTAGGTTACAGACTTTTCTTTCATATACCTGTAAGCATCTCTGTGAGATTTCCATTTTAAAATGGAAAATTTAGTTAATATTTTAATAAGTGTGCTTTGTGATACATGAATAATATTTAAAAATCCTAAAATATATCAAAGACTCACCCTTTTGATACTTTATTCATTGATGAGTTCTTTCAAAAGATACATCCCCCAAATTATTTGTATTTCATGCAAGTGTATTTCACACACTTTTTGTGACTCACATCTTTATAGGATGCCTCAGATTGTGAAGGCAGCACTTAGCCAGCACATTCAGATGATAAAACATCTCACAGGTGGAGGACTGTTTCTAGCTGACTCTTAGCACATATGGCAGGAGTAGAGCAGAAGTACAAATTCCCTGGGGAATGGCGGGGGGGGGGGGGGGGGGGAGGAGGAAGTTGTTGTTTGTTTTTGATTACTTGTACTGAAAAACTAGCAAATAACTAACAAAGTTATCATTTCAGAAATACAATCGTGACTTTTAAACTCCTAATTTGACATCATTGTGTAAAGCTACTTCCTTAGCATACATTTTGTTAAATTGCGGCTTAAGCCAGGTCTAAAATAAAATTTAAAGCATATCAAACCTTACCAGGTGACCTATGCTGTTGGAATGATTTCCCCGGTTAAGGCATACTATGAGTGCATTTTGCATGGTTTATATGACCTGCCTGCCCTATTGGCCTGTAGACCCTTGAAAGCCCCATGAGAAATGGTCCTGTTTCATGAGTACATACATGAGAACATGTCAGAGTCACATCACCAGTAGCATTTTGAGATGTGGATGTTCAGTTCAGATAAATGTAGCATCATCCAGCTGATCAAACTATCAGGCTTCTTCTTTCTTTACCTGTCTCCCCAGCTGGTTTTGATGGTTGCTGCATCCATCGCTGTGAGGCCACAGGGCTTTCTCTGCTGCTCACCTCAATGTTTCTTCCTGTTCTTTTAAAATCAACTCATGAGGTCATTTCAGTGTTGTCACTTCAAAAGTCCCACATAGTGGAAGGGTTGCCGGAGCTAGATGGTGTCATTGTCAACACAGTGTAAAATTTTTCCATTCTGCTGTCAGTAAAGAAAATGGAAGTGATTTTGCCATTTACGAAAAATGAAAAGAAAATCCTTTCCATCCTTTTCTCTTCCTTCCACCAAATAAAAGGGTGGGGTAATCCAAATAAAAGTACTGACATTGCCTTTATTTTATAAATATACAAGGGCTGTGTCGTGACTTGTTCAAGTCATGCTGCTCCGGTGAAAAACATCCGGTTATTCTCACTCCTAGTGAGGCCATTTGAATTTGATGGAATATATTTTTTTCTTTCTTTTTCTTTTTTTCCCCACCTAAAACTCCCAGGATATCCAGTGAACACTCGCCAAAGCTTCAGATCCGGAGCCACAGTTACCTGAGGGCGGTGAGCGAAGTCTCCATCAACAGGAGCCTGGACAGCCTGGACCCTGCAGGGCTGCTGACATCCCCCAAGTTCCGCTCCCGCAACGAGAGCTACATGAGAGCCATGAGCACCATCAGCCAGGTGGGTGGCGTGCACCTGGGGCAGCCTGGGCACTGATTGCAATAGGAGAAACTGGACTTTGCTTTAAGTGGTGCCCACCAACACTGTCATTACACAGGGTTCTTAAGGGTCTTGTGCTTAGTACCGCCAATCAAAATCTTTTTAATGCCCCCCAAAAAAAGTTTGTATGCTGAGTGAGATGCTAAAGTAAATTTAGGCTGTTAATAATACATATTCCACGACTTTATTAGAGATTTTACTTTTTTTATGCTATTTTATACATTCTTTACCTTGTGTACCTCCAAACTTTTCACCTAAATAGTACAAATACTGTCTGTATTTTTGCCCTGAAATCCTGTAAGAAATTTTCATGCTCCTAAACAAGAAGAAAAATGAAGTCCGCTGTGACAGATTCAGTTTATGTGTTTCAGTGGTATAAAATAGCCTGTCTTTGCATTTAGCATGCTTGTACAGTTGAGTTCATAGGGAACAGATCTGAAAGAAGTGTAAAAGTGCCAGCACACCACAGGGCAGAGGGCCAGTAGTATTTGCTCTGTCCCCAGGTTCTTCGGTATGATTTTTGGCTCGTTAACCTAAGCGGATCATTTGGGTAAATCAGTTGGATGAAAGAACTTCCTTACGCTAGTCCAGAAGTGCAGCAGGCAGGATTTGTGGTGCCAGATACTGATCCCTTCTTGACATCAGTGACACCAGGACTTCAGCTGTGGCCATAACAAATACATGTGCCATTCAATATGGAGCTGTAGCTTCCCTTTCTGCAGTATAGTACATTTAGACACATCAGAGTATTCACCTGTGTTATTTTGTAGTGAGGCGCTTTGCATAGGGCATGGGCTGATGCTCTAAAAGGAGGGTCAGGATGTACCTAGGAGAAAAAAAGCACAGAAATTCAGGTCTCAGAGGCAACTACGTGAACATTAGGTTGGGTTACTTGTTTAGCTGCACAACTAACACACAAAGCTGTCAGCCAAGGAGTGGTTATCATCTGCCAAGGTGAACAAGTTTTTTTGTTTTGAAAATGCACTAATTCAGAGATAGTTACTTGAGGATTGGATATTCTCTGTCACAGTAAGATTATTCTTTGTGCTGTACCACCTAGTACTATTCTATTGTTTCTAAAGTAGTTTTCCTTTGAAAAAAAATGCAGTTTACTCTCTGAGATTTTTCAATTAAGTGTACAAAGACTCCGCAAAACATTCTTCTTGGTAATATTAATCCTGGAAGAGAATTTCTAATGGTTTTTTTTTCTACCGTCCTAATGTAGTCTTACCTTCTCCTGCTAACTTGGCCTTCTACATGCTTGAAAACTAACAAAATCCTCAAGTGATGGTTTCCATCTGCATGTTTCCTACAGTGACAATTACTGTGCTTTAATGACAAGCTCGGGGCTCAATTCTCAGTTTAGAAACATGAGCATCCATTACTAATTAAGCCAAGGTAAATGGTTTCTCGATTCTTAAGACCTGCAGGAAGTTTTTGAATGTTCTTTGACCACCGTGAGCACAAGTCTTTGTCACCACCTAGTGTCTGCTGCACAAAAGGTCGAAGGATTCTTTTGCATCTGCTCTCAGACAGAAATTTAGTTCTACAAACATTTTTTCCCAGCAGCAAAGCTGGTTCTCTTATCAACCTCCTCTTCCCAACTGTTTGTTACCCTCCAGCTTTCCATCCACTCAGGTTTTTATCAGTGTGATTGCCTGTGGGTTGCATTGATAATCTACTGGGTTTAAGCTGACCCTTTTTGGATTTTTCCTCACCCTGCAATGAAAGAGTAATTTTTGTTTTACGTGTAGTGATCACTATGATCAACCATTCAATCTCTGCTGTGGGCCCAGGGTGACTTAAAACAGGAGCTGTTACGACAGCTCCAGGCCTCCCACCAGTTTGAGCAGTAGCCAAGAACCCAAACTCTGCTGGATCTTTGCCCAATGCTTCTGTCTCCCCTTTTTGTACATCTTTTTTTTTTTTCCCCTCACAATTGCTGCTATGGGATGTCCCGTTCACCTTTTGTTGCGTGCAAAGGGATCTTCCAACAGGTGTTGGCCATTGTGCCGCTGTAGCTCCAGAGTGTTTGTGCCGGGCGGCGTGGAATATCCGTGTGGGAGATGCACTGACCCTGCCTGGTGTCTGTCTGCAGGTGAGTGAGATGGAGGTGAACGGCCAGTTCGAGTCCGTCTGCGAGTCGGTGTTCAGCGAACTGGAGTCTCAGGCGGTGGAAGCGCTGGATCTGCCTATGCCGGGCTGCTTCCGCATGAGGAGCCACAGCTATGTCAGAGCCATCGAGAAGGGCTGCTCCCAGGATGATGAGTGCATTTCGCTGCGGTCCTCATCGCCGCCGCGTACCACCACCACGGTGAGGACCATCCAGAGCAGTACTGGTGAGTAACACAAAGGGAAAGCCAGAGCGGGGAGGAAAGGGGGAGGTACATCGGGTGCATTTCCATCAGATCAAGCTTTTCTCTGCCACACGCCAAGCCCTTAAGAGAGTCTGTGTTTCACCGGGGAGCTGGACGGACTAATCAGCCTCAAACCACACACAGACTGATGCAGTTGTGGTTCCTTTCTGTGTCCAAGCTAATTTATTCTGAGCTAAAGGCACACCAAGGTCACGTCTCCTCTCACTATATTCCCCAAAAGAGCAATCACAATTTGGCAAGGCTGAGCAAGAATGCTCTGGGTTAGCAGTTCTGCTGGCTGTGACCAGCAGGGGAGGGTCCCTCTGAGGAGATCCTCTACAAAGCTGAAGTGATTGTATAAGTTACTGGATGTGGTTTTTACTGGCTTGAAGAGACTGTTCCAGCTCTCTAGGCCCCATATAAAATGTGAGAATGAAGAAATGAAGAAGCAGTCTGCAGTTCAAAACATGCATGTTCACATTTTGCTGTTGCATTCTTTCTGCAGCTCAAACTATTCAAGCCTTGCTAGAGGGAGAGGTTTTGGAGTAAACATGAGACGTCAAACCTTCCTTTTAATGTTTGACGTTGCTTTTCTTTTGGAAACAACCATGATGAATTTCAGATTTTGCCACCAAAATAGTGCTTAAGGGGAAGAAAAACCAAGTAAAACCAAATTCCAAATCTGCCTCTCTCATTCAGGGAAGCAAGAGGCAGGAGCCATTGCTTATGTGTGCTCTTCCCTGTGGCAGGATGAGAGAGAGCCTCTTTCTTTTGACTTCTGTGCAACCATTCCACTGTTTTACACAAGCTTCATTTACTATTCATATACTGTTCGTATACTAATCATATTCTTGACTAATATTGACTATTATATGTATTTCACTGTACCTACTATCTCTTTTGCTGTATTTTTTCATTTCTGTTTTCTGTATACTTTTGTCCTTTCGTGTGTTATCTCACAGGTGCAGTTGCTTATTCCTTGTAAGTCTTTTTTAAAGCTGCGTGTCAATTGTTTTATGTCATCAAAGAACACTTTAAATCCTTTTACCAAAAATGTTCAGCTGAATTAAAGATTTTTCTAAAAGTAGCAAATTGGAAATACATTGGCAGTGCAACACAAACATCAAAGCCTTTTTAACAAATGCTGCAGAGCAGTTCTCATCTAAATCGCTAAAGAAGTAGTATTTACATGACAGCATATCTGCTATGGAAATAGCCCTTGTGAGCTCACAGGGTTTGCACCAAACCACAAAGACAGGATTTGCATAAGGTGTGTGCTATTCACTGTGTGGTATTAGTTTGTGTCAAACGTATTCTGAGGCAAAAGCTGAAGGATGGGAGTTTTCAAGGATTTTTCAGTGTGCACTCATCTTTGTTAGATCAGCTTGGGTTGATCCCAAAGAGGGGTTTCTGTTCTGTGAGAATGGCTTCGATAACATTTTTCCTTTGTAAAAATAACTGTGATCATTGATTCAGAAGAGAATAACTATTTTTTTATTATCTGTATGTAAGAGGTTGTTCCTGTCACTTAGGAAAATTATGCCTGTGTCTGGGGATGAATGTGTCTAAATGCAGATGGTTGGCTGTGTGTGCCAGCCAAAACCACTGGAAAACATGAAAGAGGAAAATCTGTACTGTAAACTATCTCTTGTATATGGTCCCTTTTTTGTAGTGCAACCCTAGAGACCTGATCTCTTCTCTGGGTAGCTGGCTTTATTTAAAAAATCATATGAACAAAACTGTGATATTGAAAATCATAATCCAGTGAGTATGTCTTTGGTTATTCTGGGTAGTCAAGCCATTAAAAGCAGAGAGGAATGATTTGCAGTGCTCTCTCTGGACATACATAGAAGCATTTAAAGATTGCTGTAGATGCCTATTTTCTGCTGTGGGAATTTTACTGAGTTACCTTTTTGATTTTCTAATTTTTGGGCTCCAAGGGCCTTTCCCTTCCAGTGATAGCATTTCAGACAACTTGTCTCTTTCAGTACCTGACTTACATATCACTATCTGTTTAATGGGGTTTAGAATTGAATTAATTCTATTCAAAAGCATCTATATTGACTGCCTTGGTGTTGCCTGTGCCTGGCTCACAGAAGAGAAATATGGAAGGCAATGTTGATGATTTCTATTAATATCTGCTTCAATAAAATGGGAAATGGCACAACAACTAGGCAGACATGAAGAAAGGAGAACAGTATCTCAGGTTTGTCTCCAGTGAGGATGCAGATGTTTTCATGGAAGACATGGGAGCAGTTATGATGTAAAAATGGTTTTAACGTCCCCATGTGAGAGAACAGTCCTCCTACCCCTAAAGCATCTCTGCCTGTTCAACCAAGGAAGACTCCTTTCATAAACATTAGCAATTCCCTCAAGAATATGGCTTTGAATTCACTAGTATCAAAGCTGTGATCATACACTGATATTGAGAATCTCTTCGACAGCTGAAAGTCCCGGAAAATGCCAGGTTGATGGTGGAAAAGACAGGAGAGCTGTCAGTTTACTGGATTAAAAATCTTTCCTCTAGAGCAGTGATCCGCAGCTTTCCAGGGTATCTGGATAAAGCAAGAGCTATGGACAAAAATCACACTTTGCCTGTTAGCCCTGGCTGTTGTGGTGGCAGCCTCAGGTTTTCATTTCCTTTTGCCAAGTCGTGTTGGCGGTTTAGTTCTGCAATCAGGAATTGCACTTCTAGCTCAGTTCCTGGGGATGTGCCCAGTCTAACTAAGACTCTCTGCACTAGCTATGGCACAGAGCTCAGCTAAGGGTGGCTACCCACCTGGTGGCCTCTGCAGCCTGCACTGGCTCTAGCGCTGTAGGACCTCTGAGGAGTGCCTGCAGTTGAATGAAACTGAGCCCAGGTGTAAAAAATGGTGGTGGAGGCACAAACCTGATGTCACCAGAGGCGTGAAATGTCACACTGTGAGTGGGGAGGCAAATCCTAACCTCACCAAAATCTGCTACCAAAGTTCCTCCTAATGTCCAACCTAAACCTTCCTTGGCACAGCTTGGGACCTCTCATCCTGTCACTCTTTGCCTGGGAGAAGAGGTCAATCCCTGTGTGCAAGTTAACACATACAGCTAACGATGGCAACCACCAAACCACAGCTGAAATGCAAAGAGTAGAGTTACTGCATTACCTCACCAACACTGCTGGGCAGCAGAGACAAGGGCTCTGTTAGGCTTAGTTCATCCTGGTGAAAAGAGACACACAGGGCCACGGGCTCCACTGGGCTCCATCCGTTCATCCTAGCACACAGTAGCAGGGAATGCACTGCCTGCCCCACATATCAAAGGGCTTTGCACACATGCAATTTATCACAAGGCTGTACTTTTGTGGTACCTCACTTCCAGCAGAAGGCTCAAGCATGTCTCTCAGTCTGTTGTCTCCACACAGGAATTCTGCTTCTCAAAACCAGCAGAGGATGAACAACACTAGGCATAATAAATGAGCACTCTTTCCCGCTCTGACATTCTTAGCATTCCCAGCTGCAAGGTCACTTTGAGCAAAAACTACTCCCTCCTTGCCAAATCTTCTGGTTTTAACCCTTTCCTCCCAACACCCCACCTGGCTACAAACTCCCTTCATCCTTGTTTTTAAATGAAGGGTTTTGGAACGAGGAAGACAAAATGCAATCTTGACACTTTATATGGAATTATAAATAAGTTCTATATCACAACGGCATCATGGCTTGAAAGCTAATCCATTGAAAAGCTCCATTCACCCTCATCCTGACTGGGGCCATCCCTGGGAGCAGGGCTGTGCAGGCTGGAAGGCAGAGCAGCTCTGAAGTGCAGACATACGTTATACACCATAGGCTGCACTAAAAATTTACACCCAGGTCATTTGATCTCTTCAGAGGTGTTTAATGAGCTGTGAGTTATTACATAATTTGATCCCAGGTTATTTGCAGATGCAACTATTGTAGCTGAAGCACTTCAGCCAACAAATCCAGTCACTAAATGAGTAGCCTTTTAACAATTTTAAGTCTGTGAATCATTTCAATGAGCTTGAGGATTGCAGTAATTAAGAAACAATGAAATGTTAAAGTAGTCTAAAGAACATCTTTCTCCGTTGTTTATTGTGTCTATGTTTCTAAACTTTCCGTATGTAGCCCGTGCATGATCCTTTGCTGCAAAGAAACCTTATGACATTGCGAGGGCTTAGGCATGAGCACACGTGATTATAAATATACAGTATAGCATAATATACAAATATGTAATGATATCTCTCTAACAGAGCTCAAGTAGTGACATCAGGAAGAACTCTGCACTAGATTGCAATTCAGGACCTATCCTCTGTAGAGTTAGGTGAAGAGAAATATCAGAGTTATTTGCAGCAATGCCATCTGGTGATTCTCAGTAATATTACACTTCTGCTTAAAAGCAAAATAAATAAAAATCCCAGGGAAATTGTGCTGTGTAGCCAGTAGGGTAAAGAAGGACAGAGAGTTACCACAGTGTATGCTAATTACAGTCTTTCAGCTGAGTAAGCCATTTTGCTTCCATTCATTGGAACATCCGATCAAGACGAGTCAGGTATTTTGTGGAAAATCTCTAAGGGGCTGCCTAGCCAATTAAAAATAAATAAATAAATAAATAGACATTAAAAATGCAAACGAGTCTCTAAAAACTGACTCATGCCGGGCAGAATACAAAAATAAAATAAAATCCTGTGGATAAGGAAGCTGTAACTGACTGTGTGCCAGATGCAAGTCGTTTGGATTCCTCAGAGCTGCCCTATCAGAGACTGCCCTGTTAAAAAGGAAGCAAGGAATTAGGATTTCACATGTGATTTCCAGTTGAAGCTAAAGTTGGTTTCTGGATCTGTACCAAAATTAATGTATTTCCACAGAGGGTCTCAAGAAATATAGCTACATTAGGGCCTTCACGCAGATGTTGAAACTGAAAATAAATCTGAAGATTGTAGAAAGCTGTTTGACAAAAAATTTACATGGTTCATTTCCTCTCTTTCCTTGAGTAATCCTAAAATGTGTTCTGCCTTTGGATCTGCTATCAAACTGCTTAAATCAGCACTTAAAAATGTTTTCCTTTACTAATGAGGATCTGACCTTGGAGGAGAACATTGTTTCCAATTTCAGAGGTATCTGACTGTAGATAGTATGAGTTTCATCTCGTCTATCCCAGTAGTCAGCTTGATGGATGTTAAGCTCCACATCACACCAAAAAAACACCATTTTTATTAAGCCAGTGAAGGTTTTTAATGAGAAATTCAGAAAGGGTGAGAAAAGGACTTTGTTTTGTAGGCCATGGCCTAAATATTTTTTTCCACATCTGAAAACGTAGTTTGGAAGAGTTTGCAGCACTCTCCAACGTTATAAATGTGTTTCAAATACAGGGCATGAGAAACCAGTATAACCCATCTTTACTTACTATTCTGATTCTTTATTTGCATGATACACTTCTCAGCATTTGGGCTAAGGCTCATAGTGAGGTAAGAATGTGAGAAAGGTCTTAATTATTCAAAACCGTGAGCTTAAAATGTCTTGAAGGGATATGTTGCCTTACTTTGTGAACATTTCCAGAAACACAGAACAACTCTGCTGTTTTGTTGAGACAGCACTTGTCTGGTTGATTTTTTCCAGCTGTCCAAACAACTTGGACATCTCTAGGGTTGAAAATGGGTAAATCATACTTCTGCCCCACCAACTGTGCCAATGTCCATATGTCTCTCATGCTGGGGAGTGCCACGCTGGGCACGCACTCGAGATGTGGCCTCAGCAGGACTACGCCTCCCTCAAACCTCCAGCTGTGCTTTGGCAAAGCCTGGCATGCAGTCAGCAGTCCTCAGTGCAAGGATACACTGCTCAGCTTGCTGCTCTGTACGACCCCGTTGGCCTTTTGAGATGCTGGGAGTAAGAGGCCATCAGACCTGTGAGCTGATAGTCTCAAATGAAATGAGAAAGAGCATGATTTTGGAGAAGGAGAACTTTAACAGAAATCCCTATTGTTCTATGCAAAGAACTATTAAGTGAATTTCTTATCAAGTGAAGCACACATGAAGAGGACACAGGGATTAGTTACTTTAAATGTAATGTTTCATTATTTGTTAATCTTGCATTAATTTCATTACAGATATGAAAAATATTGTGGAAGCCCTTTGCATTTGTTTGTATGGAATGCGCTTAAATTCATTTTTCTATTAATTCGTTGCTTTTGATTATAGCGCACACACAAAAAGTGATAATCATTTCCAGTGTTCAGATTTACACTGTTCTCCCTAAAGGTGTACAGGGCATGTTGGGATTTGAACTCTGCTTTAGTTTCAGGCTAGGCAGGTGTGTTATCAAATGCACCACTACTGGAGTTTTTTGTAGGGATGTTCAGGACCCCAGTGTCACGGAGACCTCCCAGTGTGCTAATGCAATGAGAGAGTCCTGATCCCACGATTGTGTACCCCATGCCTGTGTGTTACAGCACCTGAATGTCCAGCATCTAGCTGAGAAAAAATGCCAATTGATGTACCGTAACAAATGTACGGGAAGTCATTACAAGCAAAACAGTAATTTAAAAGTTGTTCTGCTGACTGAGCACTGCATGCCTCAAGTCTCATTAGCTGAGAATTAACATTTTTCTGAGCCCTTAAACGAGGGTGAAACCTCAGTGATTTTGCCAGAGTCCGAGAAGCAATGGATTATGGCAAACAGTCTCTCCTGCTCACTGCTACTGAGCAACTCTGCCCTTTGCCAGCAGAATCACAGATCTGCCTCAGACAGGGGCTCAGCTCTGGTGTCCTAAGAGCAAACTCAGGTGCAGGGCAAGACTGGCGTGATTTCAGCAGCTCTGACTCAGCACTCTTGTGGATCTGTGGTTTTGGGGACAGTGTTACCTGACTTGAACACTTGAGAGGTAGGAACCAACCTTCTTTGAAATACACCTGGAATCACATCACAAGGAAGCAGGTTTCCCACAGCAGCACCAGCTTATAATTGCAAACTAATGGGTGGAATATGCAGCGGGGTATAAAAAAAAAATAAAACCACAGTCCTTTTCCATTTGTAAATTGTCAGAGGGCAATATAGCTTTTATCCCAAAATTTTGTATTCAGGAACTGGTCATTGTTCTAATTCTCTGAACTCTAAGAATTACGGATACATCATTCCTTAGCTCAAGAGCAAATAATTAAATTTTCACTTTATGGAAAAGTACAACAAAGACCAGAATCTTTCTTTGTTCCAGCTTATTTCCATTGCATTGTTTTTGTGATGGCAGTGACAGAAATGAGCTGAATCAGTAGCTGAAGACATGCCCCAATTTATATAATGAGATCACATTTTGAGTAATAATTCCTGCCATTTTCCTAAAATAGACTAATGTGCTTTTAACTACAGTTGCGTTTTGGGAAGCAGGGCCTCTTTCCTGAAGAGGCTATTCTTAATTAATGCATCCAGTGTGTAAAAAAAAAATCAGGCTTTTCTTTATAGTTTGTGCTACTGTCCAGTCTCTAGCCATGGGCTGCCACTCACCTGCGCTAAGTTCCACATCATTCCTTTAAGACAAACCTCAATATTTTGGTTTTCCCCAGATACAATGCTTGCAAAGCTCTCTTGAGCCATAGGATTTTGTAGGAAGTTACAGATGAGATACTTGGTGATGATGAGCTTTTTTAAGTGACTGAGTGATATTTGATTTCAAAAACCTAAGAATTTTTAATAAGTATGTTTAATGAGTACAGCTCTACAGGGCCCCTCTTGTAATGCAGCAATTTGTTTGGAGCCATTATATTTCATCATGTCAGTAACTCCCATTTTGGAGCTCAAATATGATGTATTAGGTACTGAATACTGTAAATAATTGCACATTTTCATGCTTCCTAAATACATGTTTATGCAACAGTCTAACAGTAATTGGCTCTTTGAAGCTGTGGTAGACTATGGGGTGCATACATTGCTAACCACTCTTTGAAACAAACACTGCTTTGTTTCTTTAATAATATGACATACAAACCCAAAGGAAATGTGTCAGCGAAGAAAACTGCGCATTAAAAAATTGCAGAACCTCTGAAATATACACAGAGATGTGATTTACTCTTTTTATTTCTTGCTGCTACACTAGTCTCACCGCACTGCTTCTTACAGTGCTCAATAACAAGCACAATGCAACTCAAATACTGGGCTCTGGAAGACACCTAATGCTATTTTGCAAAGAGGGACAGTCTCACTGCCATCAGGGTCTAACCGTTCCTTTTATCAAAAGCACACTGTAGGCAGATGTTGGTAATCTGTTCCAATGCCACAACCTTTGTCTGGCCTCTCAAGGGGGAAATGGATGTGTTTGTCTTTGGAAATTGTTTTCCCTTACTGAATTTAGCTTTGGTCCGATGGGAGAGTGCTAAATTGCATCCCACTTAAAATGCAGTAAGCCATCTGAGCAGAACAATTCCTAGTTGCTTTGATCAAGGATTTGAGCTAAGCTATCAGAGGGGAAAAAAGCCCTAAAAAAAATAAATAATACCCCAGAACCCTTTAATGTGACAGATCTCTTGCCTGTTTTGTTGAAGAAGATGCCTACTTTTTGTCTCTGCACAGTCAAGATGATGGTGTCTTGATAACCATTCTTTTTCTTGTAATAATTTTCAAATTAATTCTGTCTTTAGCTAAAGTAAAATGTAGATATATATCCCCCTAGGAAGGTTTAGATGGAGGTCACAATATTGTAGCAGGATAGCAAAACAAATGCTGGCAGGCTATTTCTATTTTGATTTTTTTTCCTCTCAATTTCTTGTAACTTTCTTCTGAACTTCACGAAGAATCAAATAAAATTATGTAGATCTGTGACAGAAAAACCCAGGATCTACTAGACCAAAATAACCAAGCTATGAATAAAACCCAACTCCTCTATGGGCCTCAATCTGACTGCCTCAGGAAGTCCTGAGAAAATCTGCTGCTTTCCATTTTGCATGATGGGTAATTTGCACCCAAGTGGCAGAGCGAGTTGTCACCCGGTCCCATGGCCTTACGCTGTCTTATCTCACTCAGTCCCCTCTATGCTCATGTGACATTTTACCATTTGCCTCTTTCGTTTAAAAAGGTGGAAGCAAAAGAAGAAGGATTCCAGAGAGATGGAGGAGGGGTGAAGTCAAGTACTGCATCTGTGTTGGAAGCTCTGATAGTGGGGTTGGCAGGGCTGCATGCTCTGATCTAGGTGAAATCTGTTACTGGCTTGTCTTGCCCTTTTTGGGATGTGGCTGTGGGGGAGTTAGATCATGTTAGAAGTTAGATTAATGCACAGCTAAGACCAAAATGCTTATTCTCCTTTCAGGGGGAAAAAAAAAAAAAAAAAGTAAGGACAAGGAGTCATTAGTTAAGATTTCCAGTACCAACTCCAACATTTAGTCTTCCTAAATCTTCCTCTAAGATCTTGGCCACAGCCAAAAAGCTGCATCACGTTCACCCAGATGTGTACAGTGTCGTTTTGTGTAAATAGGCAGTTGTGTTTAACCTCACATGAGCTACCTGCAGGTTTAATGCTTAAACAGGCTCACCTTGTCTACACAGACTCTGCAGCCTGCGGCACATCAGCATCTGTTCCGGTGTCCCGTACTTCCACAGATTGCACACGGCATTATGAGTAAGAGCTCCCTCCCATAATCTGATTTAAATTGCCAGTTGGCCCCTTTTCTGGACTTCAAACACGTGCTGCCGTCCTGAGAGCCTTTTTCTATTTTTGTCAGTGCTTACCAAGAATGTAAGTGTGTATCTCCCTTTTGGAGGGTGCTTACTGCTACTTTATCTGAGAAGACTCTCAATGAGTGCAAAGGTTGGGCTTATGTCCTGTGAGTTTGGGTGGCATAGTCAAGGAATACCTGTAGGGTAAAGGGATACTGAACCTGAAAACATGGGGGTGGTCATTTTTTTATTTAATAGAGTACAATACCCTGCCCTACAAGTGACATGTACCACCAGAGAAAATGTGTATCTGTAAATAAGTAGCAGTTAAAGCAGTTTTTACTCTTAACAATTTTTTTTCCTAATTCAGCATACCTGCTTTCATTGAAAGGCAAAGAGTTTGATGGTTAAATAAAAAAAAAAAAAAAAAGGTGAGAATTGACAAAAGGAGAAGGAGAAGGACAAAGAAAAAAAAAAACAGATTTTGAGTAGCAAAGTAGGTCCAGAAGAGTTTCATAAAACAGAATTGTGACCTGCACTTCAAAAATCATTTATTATGTAGAATCAGTAACACCTTTCCCTGTGTGAATAGTTGATGGTGAGAAACAGATGCATGGAGCTTTTAACCTGAATTTTTCCAAAATACTTTGTCTTCTCTTTGTTCCTTCATCATGGATGAATTGGTGGGTAGACCAGGTGGAGATGATGTGCTCTCTAGCACATTTTATTGATGCTGTTTGAGCTCCCGGTGTAGTCAGTTTTTGACATTTATTTTAAAACATATTTTCTGGTTGTGATGAGAATCCAGTGTTTCTGCAGGCAGGAGATATAGAGGGGTATGAAATGGTCATCAAGTTAATGGTGTCCAGAATCCCTTTATTGCTTTCAAAGGGCTGGCAAAACTAGTGAATGGAAAATAATGAACATGACAGATAAGTGGGCACTGGATAGAAAGCTTGAATAGCTGTGGGATTTTTTGGGATCACAGCAGCAGTGTTGGAATTTCAGCAAATGAAGGGGAATCCTTTCCCCAATCTGTTCTGCAGATGCATTTCTTAATATTTTAAGTACAATATTGCAGATCAGAGCAGTCTGTTAAGTTTTAAAGCTGAGACATGTCTTTCTTTTCCTACAAAATTTGATTACTGAGGGTCTGGTTGTGTAAGGTGCTGAGTGTCCTCAGCTGCCTCCATCATAGAATCAGTTCATGATTTCTGTATGCCTGGTGTCACAGAAACATCCAGCTCCTGTTTCACTGACAGTACTTTACAAGCAGAGAAGTCTGGGGCAGAAGCACAAATCTGTTAGAATCCAGTTTAGGATATTTTTTTTAGAAGATAAAAATGTTAACTTTTCTAGTCTTTTTGCTGTTGAAATATTAAACTGGGCAATGAGATTCTCAGGCATAATACAGACACGGCTTGCAAAACAGTTTCCAGGGAATCTTTTCAGATTTTGGAGGTCGGGGTTATTTTACATTTTGCTGCTAAAATAAAATTAGATCCTGAGAAGCGTCAGTTAGGTAGATATTTACACTTCTCTTATCCTGTAGTAGCAGGCAAATTTGCAGCACAATAAAAACTGATCTTTTTCTACCCAATGTCAGGATTGTTTCTGTCATATCCATAAATGGAACAGATTCAATGGGCAACTGTATCTTTCCTTCTCCACTGTTAGCAAGGGGATCATGCTCAGCAGAATAAGATGGAGGAATGCTGGGAGTCTTGCACCTGTTGTCAATAACACCACGTTGAGAATTGACAACCGCCACAATATTTCATATATGTGTGCTAAACAATGATTTAAAAAAAAAAAAAAAAAAGACCACTCATTGCAAACTAGCATGGCCCCGTTAAAGGGGTTGTTTCTTTTTGCGCTGCAATCGTCTCCCAGACCGTTTGTTGTCTTCTCCTCTGCACATAAAGTTTGGTACATACGTGTCTTTCGAAGAACTGGCAAAAAACTAACTTTGCCAGCTATTGCTGATGTGGAGAAGAAGCCTTACTCCATCCTCAGACAACTGCCCCTCCAGCAGGCATGGAAAAGTGCCAGGAACTCTTTTTGGGTGGCATTCTGGCCAATGCCTAGATGCCAAGAACAAACTATTTTTTATTGAAGCCAAAACCTATGTAATTGAAATTGTCAATAACCATCACTAATTTTCAAAAAACCTTTGTGTGGTTATCAAACAACGTAAGTGTGGTAATTGGGAACATGTGACATTAATCATGGGTGCAGAATTAGGCTTACCCACCTGGTCTAGGCTTCCTTTTTCTCACTTTCAACATGACATTAACTAATTTGAGGCCTGAGGCATTGTCAGCTTCTGACACTGAAGTGTACTAGCTGCATCATCTGGCATCATCTGGCATCATCTTTTACATCTAATTTTATTCTCCTGAAAAGTCTATTATTATTATTATTGGAGCATGACAATATGCTTCTTAGGAGAGAGAAAAAAGCCCAGGGAAATTATTAATTCAAGCTGTCAGCAATATCTAGCTCATTCATTTTTTTATGAAAAACATTTCTCTTGTAAAATAAAACTGGTGCGTGTTTACTTTTTGATAAAGTATCAGGAACAAGTGGGTATCTTTCTACTGGGGCAGTTTGTAGAAATTTTGCAAAGTCCAAATTAGCACACGTTATCCTAAAATTGCAGTAAGTTACAAAATTATGGCTTTTCGTCAAAAAAAGGAAAGTGTTGTATTTCTCAAAATAGATTAAGTGAAAATAAGTTCACATTGCAAAAGTGGTAATGTCATTAAATAATTTTATAGAACAAGGCCTGCTAATGCCTTGTGTGCTGCTGATGCACGTCATCTGCCAGTCAGCTTTCCACTTGTATTTTAGCTGCTTGTCAGATTCTTATCAGTTGGTCTGCTTAAAATGTGTTTTTATAAGACTTTTTATTTCATACACTTTGATTCATCTTTACTCTCACTGCAGATTCCCTATTTAACTCCACTGAATTAATATTTTAATACTTGTTGAAGTTGAAGGCAATTGGCATGTCTTCTCCTGGAGCTGTATTTACACTGATTTCTCTAGTGCAGTCCCTGACAACTTCCCACAATAATCAAGACTGAGCTGTTTGCCATGCTTCACAGAAGTGGTTAGTTAATGAAGATTTGTTTGGGGACAGGCTGAAGCTAATGGCATGGCTCATTTCCTCAATAAAAATTGCTGTTTAGTAAACTGTATCTGATGACCTCATGACACTCATGTCAGTCACCATTTTTCCTAGGACATTTATTCTGATTTTTACAGATAGCGGCTCTCCAACCATTCTTTAATACAGTTTTAGAAAACTAATGATGTGTCCACAATGAACCTAATCTCATAGATTTTTATCTTTCCTCTTTTGCTGCCTATGAAAAATGTAGATGTCTTTTAGTTTGTCAGCCAACAACACCCCTCCAGAAGTCAGACTACAGACTCTTCAGACAGTATTCAGATGCCCATCATTTATATGGTCATACTTGATATCTGCTAAAAGCATTATTGTGTAACGTTACCGGTGCGCAACCCTCCCCACTGTGCGCATGCATATTAATCATCCACGGCTGTAGCAGTCATTACCTCTAAATTTTGCCTATATTTTAATGTTTTGGTTTCCCCCAGTTGCACCCTTCTGGTTAGCTTGAAAAAGAACTCTCTTTCAATTCCCAGTCCAATGTGTCGTTGGACAAACAGAGCAGCTCCAGCAGATAAGTATCATTCCTGTCTGAAGAAAGGGAATGGGTTACAAGCAAGAAGTGAAGAGGAGATGACAGTGTTTCAGCTCTGGCAACTTGATAGATTTTTCTGGGTCCCTACTATGAAATCAAATTTCCTTTTCCCTTTTTTCCTCTTTGTGTTTTAGTTAGTAGAATTATAGTGAGGCCATCGCAGCAGGCCAGATAGGGTGGCTTGTAGAAATACAGCGCCTAAGGTCACCCACCCAGCATGAACTAAGAAACCATCATGTTTGCACTTTCTGAAATGGAAGAAATGGGGATAACTAGCACAGGCTGCATTTAAAGATCATTGCTAACCTGTAAGCGTACAATACCAGTGTTTTTTTCCTGTTTCTTTTTAACTGTATATAATTATCTTTCAGACAAGCTGTCCTTTTTCACAGCTTCTTTCTTTTGTTTCCTTTTCTTCTGATTCTGTGTCATGTTGCTGGTTTGAATAACTATATAACTCTTCCTGGTTTTTGGAAAGGAGAAGCACTGAGGTGGATTCCACTTGTGTAGGTGGGCTCGCAGTCCCTCTGTCATCAAAGTCATGTGTTGGCCCATGGGCCAGCAGTGCCCACCTCTCACCATTTTGTTGTTGCTGTTTCACTGCACTCAGTAGCATCAAGGGCAATCTCCCCCCTTCTTGTTAAGCTATATATCCTAGTCCCTGTTGCGTTAATGAATTTTCTATATATTTTCTGAATTCTTATTTCATATTATTAGCACCATTTCCCCTTGAATAGGGCAGCAAATAGAAAGCTCCAGGCCATGTGTTCCTTGCATAAACAGAAGTTTGCAAACACAGGAGTCCTGTTGAGTTAGTAAAATCCGTAGAATTTGAGTCACAACAATGTGAGGAGGCAGAGTTCAGGTCAGGCTGGCAATGAAGCATTACAAAGATGTTGCCTTATCAGAATAGCATTTGAGGTGAGGCTATTCTGCATTACATGTGTGAAATTCTGTAATTTTACTTCTTAAAATGAAAATTTCTGTTAAACAAAAGTTAGTTGGCTATTGGAGAAGTGCTTTGGTAATTTGGTGATTGGTAAGGCAGTCCCAGTACCCCTTTCCACTGTCAAACCTTAAGGGGAAAAAAATACCAGCTTCGCAGAACTTGGTCAGCCACATCTCCATTTTTCTTAACACAATCTTTGTTTTACATGAACTAGATTGAAAAAGCAGATTATGCAAGAATGCTTCTTCTGGCCACTTGAGGAATTTAACAGCAGAATAATAACTAATTCCCCATCCTGCATATAATTACGGCAAATTCTGCTGAGAGGATCAATTTTCTCCAGTCTCCATTCTCCTTTTATCTAATCATATTCAGCAGGAAGCTTTGCCAGTAATCTGGTTGGCTCAGTTCCACTTCATGATAGTTCTTTTACAAAAACCTCTTCTTGAACAAGTTGTTACAAATACAGTACAATTACAGTATATTGTGTTCTTCCAACTTGCAGATTTTAGAACATAACCTTTATGGTGAAAGCAAGGCCTGTGGTCCATTCAGATGCATGAACTGTGTGGCACAGGGTCAAGGTTTTTTTATAAATGCATTTGCTTGTGTTGATTTATCTCATTTGATGCTTTCAGGGAGCCCTCCTCTTACTAATGGGTCAGAATTGGTCATAAGGATCTGTTCCAGCACAAGGTACAAAACTCTTAACTAGGTTTGAAATAAATACAGTTCCTTTTACAAGAATTAGGTTGATAATAACAGCAGTAGATTGAATTAAGTGTAGTTCTGATATCCGAAAAGTTATGAGTTAATCCCTTTTATCTTTCAATGTACCCTAACTGAAATGTTAGAAACCCCTACTGCACACTGAAGGCAAAACTGTTTCCATAGCCAAAATGAATTTTGCCCAGAAAGAAATATATCCTAGGTAATCCTCCTTGTATATCAGAAGTAAGCCCATTAATCTCATGTCCTTTGAAGCTGAGCAGCTGAGGATATCTGTGAAATCACAACAAAGCCATACAGGTGTGCCTAGTGCTAGTTCCTGCATGGCCTGGGTGCCTGGCAGGCTGTTACGTGTGACCGTGCTGTGCTGGAGCTGGCAGCAGCCAGGGCACAGCTCTGGATTTCACAGCTGCAGACGGTGCTGAGGACTGTCGGGGGCTCCTTTTCAGGAGTTTAAATTCCCCGGCATTCAGGTGGTTTTCGAGTCCTGGCCCTCTGCAAAGCTCTGTGCCAAACGCAGGAAAAGACGGAGTCTTCAAGGTTACATGCTTCGTTTATTAGTTCTTATCTTACAACTTTCTCCGTGTCCAAAAGATGTTTGCCGCAGCTCGGACATCTGGTGACTCCTCCTGTCTCTGGGCTGTCCTTATCTTTTACACTAATTGCTACGTATTCTCTATTTACTATTTCTTACCAATGTCTATCACTATTACTAAAAAGGTTATCATTACTCTGACCCAATCCTCACTAACTACTTTGTGCCAACGTCACTGCAGAAATGGAGTGAGGGAACAAGAAGGAAGAAGAAGGAGACAACGCCCCAGATTCTCCATCTTGCCCCATTCACTTCAATGCCAAAAATCCCAAACCCACTGTTTTTTCACCCTGTGATATACTAAACTACTATTTTTCACACTCTTGTGGCCTGCAATGCTTCCTGCAGTGCAAGAAGCCTCTCCCAAGGACTGAAATCAAATCCAGTGTCTCTCTGAGCTCTGGGCTGGGGTCCCAGACCCCCCTGCCCAGGTCCCTGACCCTCCAGGGCAACCAAAGGAATGCCCTGGACTCCAGCAGAGGACAGACAGTTCCGACGAGTGAGCTTCAGCTGAGTGTGAGCTGCAGCGCCGCGTGAGCTGCACCAGGGTGCCCTTTGTCTTTCACTTTTGTGGAAGTTGTGCAACTGCCTTGATACCATCATCCCCCCCCCCATGTGCAAAAATGAAAACTGTTCTCACATTTAGAAAAACAGGAATAGTGGAATGCTTGGAAAGTCACAGTGAGCCAGCACTGTTGAAAGTGAAACAGCGGACGTTATCGGCTGCACCTCCTGCTTCCAAGGAGACTGCTGATCCTGGAAACAAGGAATATGAAATGACATTTTTTATTTGGAAGGCTATTAAAATACTTCAGCAGTGGTCTACTTGAAATGTGCCTGTTCTAGTGAAGAGGTTTGCAAATTTGTTATTAATGCTTATATTCTTGAAAGCTGTTGTTGTGCCTCGATTTTGTGAATTTTTAATTTGTCAGCTTTATTCAATCTCAAAAGATTTCTAAATGGATTTTCCTCTCTCCGTTCCTTGCATCAACAGCTTGCATTACTTCCACCCCTAATATAGTGCACAAATTGGTCCAAGGCAGAAAGTTGCAGTATGAATCCACATTTCCCTGCTTGTGCTTTTGACAAAGGATCATCTCAAACTGAAAATGGATAAATGAGAACTTTCCTGGAAGTAACTGCAAATGTGGGTCACAGCTTTCCAGCAGACCAGTGACGAAAATGAAATGTGGCTGCTTCCTCCTCTGACCCAATTGTTCTTCATTACCATCAGCAATAAGCCCAGCTAAGCAGTGCTGCAGCTCTCTGGCCTTTTAAATACACACAGAGATCACTTTTGTGAGGCCTGAGAACAGCTGGTTTTACTTATACATATATGATCATGTTGGAACAAAGGGAATCACTTAAAGCAAATAGCTAATAATTTCTTCCAGAGAACTTCTGGAATGTATGGATGCCTGATTCCCTTAAAGTCCTGTTTGTAGCAAGCATTGCTTCCTAGTAAAGAGACCACAGCAGAATGCAAGCGCTTGCTGTCTTTCATGGTCATCTTTTTAAAAAAGAAAGATAATTCATAACACATTCAACGAGATATTTTTCTTCCCAAAACAAAAGTTTTTTCACTTGCTGAGGGGAAAAAAACCTCTCAAGTACCAGACTGGGGTGATGTACTTTGTTTAAAAAAAAAAAAAAAAAAAGGGAAAACATGTTTAACTCCAGGGCCAAGTGTGTTTGCCTAAGCAAACTCTCTTGGGGAGCTGCAAGAACAAATATCAGGAAGACAAAAGTAGTCACCCCATAGGATACCTATAAACTGCTTGTTGACTCTTGAGATAGACAAGGAGACAGAATGGCATTTTTGTAAGCCTTGGACTAAAAATTAGGACAGTAGTGACAGACAAGGCAAGAAGACTTAGATGGCAAGCCACTGTGATCTCTAAGAGGAACCACTATGATAACAGGGAGATTCAGCTGGGACCAGCTGGGAGAGAAACTTATCTTAACCTTATCTTATTCCTTATAGTGAGTTTCCCAAAAAGACCCAGAAGAGCTTTTAAACTTGACTTTTACCTGACTTACTAGAGTTTTACCTGAAGTAGTCAGATTTTAAAATACAGGGAATTCAAAGTGACTCAGCAAGATGGGATAGAAATTAGTAAGACTGGACAACATTTTTATGAAGAAGCTGTGAGTGAAAATTGCTCAGGAAGGCAGGCAAAAGCTGCCCTGTGGAGCTGGATTGTTCCCTGCATTTGACACAAAGCTCCTGTGTGGTGTTTAACAAGCAATGTCCTGCAGTTATCAGAGCGACATAGAATCACAGATTGGGTTGGAAGGAACCTTTGAAGATCAGCTAGTTCCAACCCCCTGCCATGGGCAGGAGCATGTCCGCCTGCTTTGAACTTCTTTCGTAGGTCGCTTGCTGGAGATGCTTATTTGGTTGGTTGATTGATGAGGTAGAACTGAAGTCACAGGGAGCACACCTTTGCATGTAGGAGGTGATCACCTCCTACACCCAATCTCTACTGAATTAGTAGCCATTTTGTGAAAAAATAGCCAATTGGGCTGAGTTAAGGCTTATAAGGGCTGTGGGGTTTTTTACTATTTGAGTACAGGGCATATATGGAGAGCATCCTCAAGGAAAACTTACGTATTGTGTGCAGATAGATAGCTATATTGATTAGACAGAAAAAATACATAATACAGACTTCATAACTAATCTTCTGTCCTCTGATTTCTCCCCAGCTTCAATTTAGTTTAAATTGTAGCTTATGCCTCTCTGTGTGTGGTTTTCCCTGGGATCTCCAGTGTTTGGATTTCATAACAATTTGTGTTAATAATGAGACTAAGACATTTCCACCATCATGTGGAGTTTGTTTATAGGCAGAAGATTCAAATGCACCTATGCACAGTTGGGAATCCTATAGCACCTGACTAGGTCTCAGAGAGGTCCCCCAGTTTCTCCAGTATCCAGTGCTGGTACATGTAGAACACTTTTGTGTGCTCTCTGTGTAGTATTAAATGGCCTACAGATTTAACCAAACATCCTAATAAAATCTCAATTATAAAAAAGCTATTATTTAAAAAAAATAAAGAGACTAAAAAAAGGCTGGAATAAAGTTGATCCCATAAGCTGTTACCATTTTTGCCTTGAGTTGCAAGCCTTATCACACACAGATTCACTAGAACACGTTGTCAACAAGGTTTAAAGTAAGTATTTTGGGAAAGGTAGAAGTGATGATAAGTAATATTTAAAAGAAAGGCTTAAACTTTGCTGTTTCAAGTATGTTTGCCATTTCAAAGGGTTTCCAGCTTTAGCCATAATGCCCTCCCAGAATGTTTCCTCTTTAAATTTGGCTCTACCCCCAGAAATAATTTCCTTCTTGAAACTGAAAACAGCAGTGACAGCTCTTCTGCATGTTAAGACGTCACTGCTTAAAATCCGATATCACATATCCCTGCAGGCTCAGAAACTGGAGCTTTATTTTGCTGCAGAAGGTTGATCTCCAGCTGCCTAATTGTTCTGTGCAGCTGCTTCTTTCAAATCCTGTAAGGGCCTGATGTATCAAAGTTGAAATTATAAATTTCTGCCATGAAAATCTTCCATAAGTCCTTCATATCTATAGATAGATAGATAGATTTGGTTTTATTATTTCAAAGCTTGATTCATAGAGAGTTGAGCATGTAGCAACTGTACAAGACATTCTTTGAAAACTGAAATTCATTTTTTTTTGGTTTTGTTTTTCTTGTAATATGTCTTCATTCAGGAAAGATGCCATTTCAGAAGGCTTGAGTCAGTGTGTATGAAAACACACACCCTGACATTCACTGAGTGCCTTTTGATAGTATAGTGTAATACAATACAGTGTTGGCTACAAAATATGTTTCTTGCACAGCTGTCCTTTGCATTCAGTTACTTGATTTCAGTAATAATGAAAAATAGCCTGTCCAAAGTAGTGTTTCATAACACACTGTAAACAATATAATTTGATCTTAACAGCATTAGGATGGTCAATTAAACAGAAAGTCAAGCCACCAGCCACCTGTTAAATCCCTTCACTGTCCCTCCATCATCAAGAAAGCTTGCCCAAGCTCTCCCAGGGTGTTTTAGAGAAGAAGAAAAGCCCAGAAGGTCACCCCAAGGGACTTCTGGGAGCAGAAGGAGACAGGGAGGCTTGGAACCTTAGAGCCAACCAGCTGCTGACAACAGAGTCAGTGCTATTGCATTTAATATCTGCTGAAGCTGTTGAATTTTGACAGGTCTGCCAACACTAATCATGTGTTTGGTGTTAAAAGCTTATGATTTGACATAGTGATAGACTTGCATATCTTAACTGAAGGTTTTAATGCTGCTTTGAAATGGAAAGGAAAATATTCTCATGGATGAGGAAAAGGCCAAGGTACCTAGTACCTCCTTTGTCTCAGTCTTTTTAAGATCGTTGTTCTCCAGGTTCTCAGCCCCTGAGCTGGAAGGCTGGAACAGGGAGCAGAGTGGAGCCCCAATAACCTGGGGGGAAATGGTCAGGGACCTCCTGCACCACTTAGACACACACAGGTCCATGGGACTGGCTGGGATCACCCAAGGGTTCTGAGGGAGCTGCTGGAAGTGCAGCACCAAGCCACTTTCCATCATTTATCAGCAGTCCTGGCTGGTACACAAGCACTTACGGTATCATGGTGTTCTACTTTTCATGTCCCGTTGGTTCACTTTAACATTCTTCCGCATTTTAATTAGGACAGAACGGTGTAGCACCATGCAGGTAAGAGTGTCAGCATGCAAAAATCTAATAGTTTTAGGGTCACTTTTAAAATTCTGTCATTTAGGTCTTACATAATGTACAGAGGAATCCTCAGCATTGAGCAAAAAGCATTGACACACCCAGGGAAAATAGCAAGGTTCATACACCTTGCTGCACGTTATCCATGCTATATTCCAGATCCACTTAATTTCTTATAAAGTGGGGTTTTTTCTTGTTTTTGGTTTTGTTGGGGTTTTTTTAGGAATAAAATTTAGGATGACTTTGAGTTTATTTTTGAAAGAATAACTACATCAGTGCCTGTTTCTGCAACCTAAACAAATGAAATTAGATGAAAAATCACATGGGAGTTTAAGCCTTCATATTGATTTCAAAATACGTAGAACATGAGTTGAGTTGGAATTTCTGTGTTTTGGCCCTAACTGTAAACGTAGGATTAATCTTGACTGAAAGGAAACTTGCCAAAGGCCACAAAGTAGCATTGTTTTGACTGATAAACAAGTACTTGCTGCTGTGAAGTTTTGCTGAGATAAGGAGTGAAAAAGTTAAAGGGACAAAATTTCCAAATCATCACTCCCGTGTTTCTCAGTGGAGGGAATTCTAAAAATCCACTGCAGAGAAGAGGTAAACAGCTGATGTCTATGATTCAAAAAAGGGAGTCAGACTTTTGCCTGATATGTAGACATATACTTTTATAGGACAGCTTGGCTAAGCTATTTTATAAGCAACTGATAAATTGCTGTAACTTCTAAGGTTTGTCATTCATCTTGTTCCACTGACTGCCTGGAAGAATAATTAGCCAATTATGCTTGTCATATGTTGTCTTAAACTATGACTGATGGCTTCTGCTGACATTAATTTCAATATTTTAAGATTTTTTTTCTTCTTCTCTGGTTAGTTCCACTATTATGCTATTTGTGTCCTCTATGAAGTCTCCAGGTGGCAAGAGTTAATTTCTTCTTATACAGAGAGATAATTTAAAAGGACTTTGTAGTTTCCTTTTTCATGTATCACTTGCTGTTTTAGAATTCACATAACTACAGAATTTTACTAGGTACATAATCCTGTTGTTGGTCTATGCAACCACTCTTCTGTAAAGTGAAAATCTCAGACTCCACCCATACATGCATCAAAAGATACTTGCACTTGTCATAGTATTAACTTTAAAAATTTTTCCATAAGCATTTTCAGAATGGACCTCCATAGTCAAAAATATGTGAGAAAAAAAAATCATATGGTGATTTCTGAAATGTTGCTTCATTGCCACTGAAGGGAAAAAAAAAAAAAAAAAAATTATTTTCCTCACCAGACTATTTCCTGATGCGTTCAGTGTTGTGCATTTATGGCTTCAAATACCCAATTTCTTTCCTTTTATGATATATCTTCATGATTCCATTCCCACTTGTAAAACTAATTATGATAGTTTGTTCACCATCTTCCTAGGGATCTTGCTTGTAACCTTGGTATTATACCTCACTTTTTATTCTGCTCACCAAATTAAACCTGGCTCATTTTGACAAATGTTTGCCATCAGTGTTTAGAATCTAAATCTTTGTGCAAAGAGTAAAGTTACCCAAGTGCTTTATAGCTATCTGAAGTTTCTGGATTTCATGCGAGATGGGAAGATTAGCGCTCACAGTTGATAAGTTAGCTTTATTTCCTAAAAATGGATTAAATTACTGAGTTTCTTATTTTTTGCAACACAAATGTTTGCACTCATGAGAAAATTCAGCTGACATCGTTTTGGGAAATCAAGGAAATAAATGGCAAAAACAGCTGTAAGGAAATTAATATTTGGCTAGTTTGCTTGGAGTACAGTGAATTTCTCAGTCAGAGCGGAGTTTCTATCTGCTACAACCATTAATTTTGCTGATTTACTGTAAACATTAGAAATGGCATAAGAGAGCCTAATTTCCTGCCTTTCTTTTAGAAATAGTACTGCCTGATTCCCACATGCTGCCCACTTCAGCTTGGAGTGTTTATTGGTCCCATTTATTGTTCTTGTTAAGCCCGGGTGGCGTTCTTGGAGCTACCACAGTTCACTGCAAAGAGAGACCTGCAGGTCTCTGAGGCGTCCCTGGACATCGAAAGTTCAAAGCTGCTTAGGTTGGCAAACCATCGAGATCCCTTTCCTCAGGGGGAAATTTTCACTCTCAAAATTGGGAAGTGTGTGTTCTGGTTTGTGGCTCGTGAGGTGTAGGTTATAATCTGTAGGAAGGAAGTGCAAAATTGCCTTGATTTCGTACAAGAATGAGAGTTCCACTGAACTTCAGGAACAACTTTAGAGCTCGTGTAGTGACCAGATCAGGTAACAAGCGCAGTGAAACACTAACTGGTGACACCAGAGAGCTGTGCCCTTCAGCTGGGGTCTGTGTATCCATCATCCCCGGGGCAGCTGCTGTGAGTCAGCAGCTGACCCAGAGCTCAGGACTGATCCCTCCCTCTGCCTGCTCCGATGGCTCAGGAGAGAGGGGCATAACACGTCTGGACAGATAACATGTAGGACAGATCAGCGCAGAGGGGTTATGGACGAGTAATTCCCGTGCCCAGGGATGGGGGGAAGCACCTTCCAACACGGGCAAAAAAGTACAATGCCCCTAGATGTCAGGAGTAGAGCCAGGATCTGTCCTGCTGACAGAACAGCAGACCCTACTCTCTGTGGAAAACAAACCTGGAGAAATTTCTGTGCTTGGACTTTTGGGGAGTGAGTGAGGCAAACTGGCTGGGCTTGGACAGACAAGATGAGGAGGTCTGATCAGCAGATTGTGCTGTTGTATCATTGGAAGCTGTGCCTCAGCACTCCTCCTCGCTTGCTACAAATCCCTTATGGCGCTGTGCACAGTTACCAACAAATAAAAATATCTAAGACCTTTTAAAAGATCTCTCTTTTTTACCTCTTAGGCTCATATTCATCATGTCCTGCAATTAATGCCGTTTATGTCATTTTAGGATCTTACATCTGACCTGATGAGTCTTCCATTCTAATCATCACCTTTTGTCATGATTAGATCATTTAAATCAACATGCTGATCTGATTAAGTTATTCTAGTCTCAACCTCTACCTCTGATTTAAGGTGGCAATATCTAAAAATACTTAACCTTACAGTGATGCAACTTTGAGTAGCCAGTAGCATGTTTGTAAGTGTCCGGGAGCCAGTGCTAGGGGTCTTGATTATTACTGCTGAGGAGGTGAGAGTTTTTCTTTTACTTGCTTGTTTTAATTAGTCTAGGAGAATGTGTTCTTAAATCATTCTAGACAACTAAACTTCATTTTCTGTTTTATAACCCAAATAAAAATGTCATTTTACTTGTTTCCTGTTAACTCTGCCAAACATCTTGTGCCTCTGCCTCAGCCAAACAAACAGTCCGCACAGTGTGGTTCTGTTGGACAGCTAGAAACTGTTTACTCATTTTGTTGACCCAGTTCCAGCCAAGCAGTAAATGTTGAATACAAAAATTCAGATTGTCTTGGTCAAAGTCAGAAGAATCAGGTTTTCTGTACTATTTAGTTGCCAGTGCCCAGAAAAATGGGCGTGAATACTTTCCAAAAGAAAAGCTTTAAAGAGCATATGTGATTTTGAGGATTACCATGAGCAAGAGGATTATTATTTGAGAGACAAAGGGAATGAGAGATTACAGCACATTAAAAGAGAGCTGTTTTACATCAAAGGTGTAGGATGGTTACACACTTTGTATAATACAAGGCATTGGCCAGGGAGCCAGACATTTGGGATTTAGACTGAGCTCTCAAGCTCTTTTAGCTTTTCTGATTTCAGCTCTACATAGCAGTGTCTGAAATATGCAAAGATGTTTGTATTCTGAAGTGAATTAAGCAACGATAATCAGCTTACAGATTTCTGTTCTATGATATACTGAAGAAAAGAGGAAAAATCCAGACATTTAGGTCAAATATGAAAAGCCTCTGGGCTGTTTGGAGTGAGCATCCAGTTGAATGATCACAGGAAGGAATTTCTATTAAACAGCCCATCAAAATAGCCGCTTCTCTTTGGCAAAATGCATAACTCAAACATTTAATGTCTTTCATCTTGTCTTGAGATTTGTTTTCATCATCTGATCGTAGCTGAAATCTGAAAAAAGAAAAAATTGAGTGTGTACTTAAAAATTATTGTGCAATGTATATTTAAGACTAGAAGTTTAGATTTTTCTCCTAAATTTTAGATTAAGAAAATTTACAATCAGCATTATTATGGCAATAGATCGATATGATCTAGCCCAAAGGGCAGGAGCTTAATTGTCTTGCATCTCATTTTGCTTCCTCTGCCTGCAGATGTAGCTTGTAACTTACTTGTAGGCCAGATTTGAGCCTCAAAGCTGTGACAGCATTCCTGTAAATATGTTTGCCGCTGAATGACAGTTCTACATTGTCTGTCCCAAGAGCTGAGCAGAGCAATTCATTAACTCTGAACTATCATCCAGCCATTTGACATATCCCTATGTGTATCCCAACCCTCTCGGGACTGGATTGGTAAGTTCCAGCATTCATCAAAATAAAGCATCCAGACACATTGCAGTAAGCCTACTGTTCGTGTAATTAAATAAATGCAGGGAGCATGTAAATGAGTCTTTGGCAGCATGAGCCCTCGGCAGCAGCGGAGTTCGGCATTCCACTTTTCCCGGCAGTGCCCGTGGGGCCGCCCCGGTGGAAGCAATGGCCTTTCTGCCCAAGGTGTAAAATGCCATCGGTTCAGGAAAGAATGTTTCTAGTTCGTACATCATCTGACCGGGGTTCCTTCCCCTGGCAGGGTTTCCCTGGGCTGTGGCCGAGGCAGTAACAATAGCAGGCAAACACCAGAGGGAGTCATTGTTCTGCTGGAGAAAAGAGTGCCTCGGGACACGGCGTTTGTAAATAGTGCGAGGTCTCTACCCAACCAAAAATGTTCAGGTGACATGACTCCGCAAAATGTAAATGGTGAAACCATTCATTCTAGTGATTTTTTTAAAAGAGTTGGTGTTCTTCACCAGTTTTCAGTGCTGATTCCAATGTACTGCTTCTTCGTACCAAGCAGTTGCTGCGTAACACCCACGTGGGTGACTCCAGTAATTTTTTACATCTCTTCACAATATTAGAGCCTTGCACTTCAGTGTCAAGAGCCAGACGAGCAGGCAATAAGCAGTAACCTTTTTAACTTGTTTATTAAAGGAGTCTTTTCTCCTGGTCCATCCACACAGTCAGAGAGCCTGTGTCTCGACTGGTAAAGTCCACGTACCCTCAGAGTCCTGGTTCCTCAGAGTCCTGCATGTGGAAAATGACCAGGCTGCAACCATCTCTGCAGCTGACCTAGACTTCCATGGAAGCAAATCTCGATACACAGATAGGAAAGAGGCAAGTGGGTTATCTACATACTGGAAATAGGCTATACCTGCATTTTATGCCTGCTGAAAGTCTGGCTGTCCTCTGCTCATGAAGTTTCAGCTGGCCACGACCAGGAAAAGTGCATCCCCTGGGCTCTCCGTAGAGAGGCTCTTGCAACTGCTCAATTTGCAGTAACTGATTGAAAGGAGACAAGCAGTCAGCCCCAAGGTGAATCTATGCCAGTATCTTTTAGAAGAACATTTCAGTGAACAAACTGACCCAATTCCATTACACTTCACACAATGCTGGGGCAGGTGGAAAGCTTCTCCAATTCACTGCTGAACTTCCAAGACAAAGGACTAAAGTGGAGAGTCACTGTCTGCTTTTTCCGTGCATGTAATGAATGCTTCTGCTCTGACTGCTTTTAGTTTCTGTTATTGAAACGGTGCTTAACTTTCCACAGCCATTACACTGTGTCATCTGTGGAATATGAAGCAAAGATCAGCTCACCTGTCTTTTCAGCAGAAGACTTCAAAGCTCTTTTCTATTCTCAAAAGGGTATTCTATAAAAATCACCCTTTCATTGATGAATATCAAAGTAAATCCCAGCTGAGCCCAATGTTAAATTGTATACCCCTGGCTTTCACAATGCTGCCAAGCTGAAGGATTCTGCAACAAAACTATTTTTCCTAACAGCTTTATTGCAGGTGTGTAAGATCTAATGGAGATGAGCCTATTCTCTTCTTAGGTGTGTCAGCTTTACAGAGCTCACCAGCACAAAAAGAGGATCTTGGCATTGTTACAGTGGCGAATATAGAAGACGCTTCATACATCCGGGTGGATGACTTGCATTGTCAAGATCTTTTAAAAGATCTGGGCCTTATTAGAGGTGGGTGTTTAATTGTTGATTAATTGAAACAGAACCATACATGAATTATCCAGGCAGTAAACCTTTTTCTTCTGATAGGTAAAAAAGAACTCTGAGACAACTGGAATCACACTCTTGCCTCAACTACACCAATCTGAATGTAGAGGAGGAGAACTCTATTTGATAATGTAGATGGCTGAAAATTCTCAGAAACCTCTATGCAGACCAGATGTTCAAGTAATTTTGGTTCTACAAATCTGTTTAAATATCAGTATCTCTGCAAAATCAATTATGATTCCTTGGTTGCGAAGTAATTCATTGCTCCTTATTTTGTAGGTAAAAATCAATATAAATCAGTACAAATTTGATACTTCCAACAATATGAAGTAAAAGTTCTTACAAAACCAACTTTAGATTAGGAGAATAAAACTCCCTGGGCTGCTGCCATAGTCAGAGTAAAGACAGAGGCTCTCTGTAGACCTAAAGTTAGACTTTAGTGGTAGCATGCTGTCTTCAGAAGTGATATTTTCATACAGTATCCCTGGTCCTGTTTCAGTTTCTTTCTCCCCCCAACTCTGCTAAAAACAGCTGTTTTCTGGATCCATGCTGTGATTATGGACTTAAATTTAAAAATAAAACAGAGAGAGAAGGGGCAAAAAAGCTGCTACCACTGAAGACAACTACCATCAAATCTTGTCCTTAATACATGCTCTGGAAGGAGCTGAAGTGATCCCTTGTGAACAGCCCATTCACTGGGGACATTTCCATTCCAGATTTTTAAACACATCCGTGTGTCATTTCTCTGTGACTTGCTCACAGCTCCTGAGTAGTGCAAGTGTTTCTTCTGTAACAGCATTGTAGCACTGAAATGATGGGAAATAACTTTTTTTCTACAGCAGCTTTTATGATGAATCCTGATGTTTGGCCTGGAGAACATTGGCTTGGTGGGGAATGGGTAGACTCTGCACAGGAGCTTGTGGTTGTAGCAACTGTCCTCCATTAAATACAGATATCCAAAACACACTGTTTTATAGACCTGAAACAATATGTTGTCATCACCCAAAACATAAAACCATGGTGAATACCTCTTAAAAAAAAAGTGCAACAACAAACATTGGAGCTGTCAATTTGTGTAAACCCAAGAGCACCATAATCAATTAAAATCTGAAATGCCAAGCATGACCAACATTCAAAACTAATCATTGTGATATTACCTTAAAGCTCAAAAGGCTCTGCCAGGCAGGTTGCAGGAACTGCAGAAGGGGCATTTGTAACATGAAGAGTCATTTCTCACTAGGATCTTTCAGGATCTGGGTCTGTGAAAAGAAATCTTCAATGGTGAGGAAAAGAAAAAAAAAATATCAGCTTGCCCTTAGGAAAATATGGCTTGTAAAGCTCATATAGCTCTCCTTTATTAACACGTTTTTAGATACCTATGCTTTTGAATGCCTGCTTTAAAGAACGCTCACCCTTTGGAGCCCTTTCATGAGGACATATAATCTATGATAAAAACTTTTAGTCACGTCAGTGTGTGTGTGTGTCCCTGTGTCAGACCTCAAGCAAGGAAGAGAAGCACTGGATAGTGGTCTCAATGGCCACACAGTGACTGATTTCCAAGAGTAAAACTCTGAATCACTCTTACAGCCATCTTTTATGTTTCCCTCATTTCTATCTGAAGTTGTTACATCAAAGTATTACGACACTTAATTTGATGTTTGTAGTCGTCTGAAACTGAAGCCTTTCAACCTCATCTGAAATACGTCTGCCTTTCTGCTATAGAGTATTTTCCCTATCTCAGCTATGTTCAAACCCATTTACCAAGGTAAATCCAAAGGATCTACATATTAAAAAAACTCATCACTCCTTTGAATCCCCTGAAAACTTTATTCCTCTCATTTCAGTAAAGGATATTTCTTTAGAAAGTTTACCTGATGCCTTCAGAACTTGATGGAACTTTATCACTGTTAGCCTGTCATCAAAGTCATCAAAATGTTTAATCAATGCCTGCCGATGCTGAGCTGTTGGCATCCAGTCATGCCCTTTACTACAACACCTTAGTTTCATTTATGCAGCTGAATTTGCATCAGGAAGGTTTCATAGGCCTCAGCCCAGGCTTTGCATGAGGTTGTAAACTCAAACTGTGTTCAGGTTAGTCAGGAGCAGCCCCAGAGCCAGTTCTGTTTTGCCTCTGCTGTGTCCAGTATAATCGCTGCTGCTTACTGGAGCCTGGATCCATGATGGGTCCTTTGTGAACCCAAACTACGTCTAGCTTTTTTGCTAAATTGGAGAAGCAAAAGTTTAGGTGATCCATCCTGAATCCTGTCTTATTTCCACTTTCTGGGATCCTTTGGGAGTATATTTCTCACCCTAGTTCTGGTGTTGGCTACAGAAAATACAAGATGTAAGCAGAACACGCTTTTGTATATAAGTTTAAGGGACCTCTTTATAATAATGTGATAGCACTGTGATGGCAATAACAATCTGCATTTCCATCAGTCTGTTTTCCTTCATCCCTAAAATGGCACACAAAACACACCCACTCCAGAATGTAATGTGATTCATATGAAAGTCTACCCTTGGCCAAGCCTGTACTTGACAGCTCTTGTGCTTTGCAGAGGATTATTTCAGGGGGCAGTCGAGGAGAGAACAACTGAAGACTGAAGCCGTTTGTGTATACACAGATGTGTATTCCTGGGCTAACATTTCCCTGCCTGACCTCAGGAAGACTAGATGAAACACAGCACTAGCTGCTGAGTCAGTGAGGCTCTTTGAACTGATAACCACGGCATGTTCTGTGATGTGGTTTGCCTGGAAACATATTTGTTCCTTCTGAAAATACAAAATACTAAAATGACATCAGTTGTAGTGTGCATTGAAAAACCTAGGCTGAGATGGCAAGCTGTTTTAGTCCATAAATGATTGCAGATGTTTGGGTGAGGCTGCAAAACACGAGGCTTTTCAAATGTGTACATTTGGGGAAGGAAGTTTGGGACATATATAATCATGAACATATTTCTTATATACTGCAGCCTGTCAGCCGGTCCCATTTCAGATTGGCAATTATTAAAGATGTGCAAAAGTAAGTGGAAACTATGATCGCTGCAATGCATCTGTTTTAGTGAGTGTTTTCTATTTCTGACTCTATAGGCTTTCCTCCCTTTGTCTGATGCCAGTTACATACTAAACAGATAGAACTGTCAACAGGCTGGAGAAGAGGCCTAGGAGGTATACTGCTGGTTTTTATTACCACCAGATTGCAAAAACGTATAGCCTGAGCTGGTTTTCAGGCAGGCTAAGTCCCAGCTCTATGTCCCAGGAGCCTGCTTTGCTAAGTAGGATCTGGATGGTACTAATATAGAAAGCTCTCTAAGTATGTGATACCCTTTAAGTGAATGAGTCATTTGCCAGAATCACAGGCATAGGAACAGGATAGAAAGAAGAGCTACTAGATGAAGAACTACTTGCATTAGACCTGCCTCCTGATCTTCGAATTTGGGCTGTTTGGCCCTGAGTTCCAGAAGGAAGGTCCAATTGGTTCTTGCTGACACAGCATCAAGAAGGTGAGTGATAAGGGCTGTTGGAGGACATGGACACCTGCTTCCCAGCCATAAGAAAAAACAAGTCATCGTGTGCCTTCACCTTCAAAAAGCCAATGGCAGGCAAAATCTGTCATGACAAAATGATTTTTTTGTGTCACCTCTTTGGGCCAAATTGCAGATTTTTAATACCATGTGATAATTCTAACAAATCCTTCAGCTGACTTGTTCAGTCTAACCCTCTATGCAGCTGGGGGCAGAGAGTGAGGAGGGCCTTGCTGCAATGTATTTGCAGTTGTTCTGCAGCATTATCTCTAGTTTTGTGTTAAGTTCCTGTAAACCCAGCTGGTGACACCTCTGCACTCCTGTGTTTATTACTGATGATGAATTAAAAATAAAGCTTCAAGTATTAACATAGCAGTAAACCTCATCGTTCAGTTCTCTTAAAAATTAAACTGTCAACTACTTTTTCAAAGTTGTCCTTTTTAGGAAATTGCAACTCTTGCAAAATGCAGTTGGAAGATGGATAACGTAATTTCTTTTCTGATCGGTGTTGTTCTTTTCTATTTGACAGACATTTTATTTTAAAGTGTGGGTTTGATATAAGTGTGCCAAAAACGCTGAAATTGATTTGCAGAAGGCTAGGGAAGAAAATCTGTTGGTTTTATGAAATGTGCAAAACTATTTAGATTTTTTGTTTTTTACTCTATGGATTCAAGAAGCAATTATGCAAATAAATCAAAATAATTTTTTTAAATTAAAATAAATAAAAATCTACGAAGGAACTGCAAAAGATCAGTCTAGTAAGTAACTGCACATAATTGAGACTCAAGAGTGAAAAAAAAAATGGATTTCAGGTACATAGATTCAAAAAATCCTCCATAAATACTGATTGTGTGATTTTGCTAAAAGGCAAAATTTAGCCAGTGATTTCAAAATTCATTGCTGATATTCTGTCATTTGTTCCTTTCTCAATGCACCCAACTTCATAAATATGTTTCTGTTTAAAATGTCTTCTCAGTGTCTGAAAGGCTCAGTAAAACTTAGCAGCTGGGAGGAGAAAAAAGCAGAAAGCCCTTGCTGGTTCTGTCCACACAAACAGCTGCAGACAGCATCCGAGATTGAAACTGGTTCCTCAGGTGGCACCAGGGACTAAAAGTTTCATCAATAGCAGAGTTTTCATAGGAATAACTGAAAAATAGTGGGACAACTCACATGACTGGAGGGTTGTGATGGATGGAAACAGTCTGTTTCAAAAAGGCAGGGAAAAACTGGAGAAGTCTCGCTCTTTGCCAAGGGGAACTTTTGATGCATAGAAGTCAACCACAGCAACTGTGGAAGCCCTACAGAATGCCTTGGGTCAAGATCAGAGAAGTCATCTTCAAGGGGGATATTTCAGTAGGCAACTTCTACTGACCTCCAAACCAAGACAATAAGACCAACAAAGCCAAATTCGGGTCACTTCAGCAAGCTTTGGAAGGTTAAGAGAACCTGATTCATGTGGGTGACTTCAGCTGTCCAGACATTCGTTGGAAGAACAGTACAGCAGCTCAAGTTGTCCATCAAGTTCATGGAGTGCCTTCCTCATACAGATATTAGAGACGTGCCAAGCAGGAATGAGGCACTGCTGGACTCACAAATCAAGAAAACCTGCTTTGAAATATCTTGGTCAGTGATATAGCCTTGGCTATAGTGATCACAGTATTGGGGAGTTTGGGATTCAGCTGGGACTTGAAAGTCTGCCATATGAGGAAAGAACTAGGTTTGTTTGGTCTTGAGAAAAAAAGACTTAGAGGAGACCTAGTCTTTCAGGAGACCCTGTCTCAGAGAAGCTGCCGCTGCCATGCAAGTAATACTAACACAAAGGAACAAGATGGCAAGATGGAAGTTTTACTGAGACAACATAAGTGCTTGGTTGCATTGACTTTATGGCACCATCTAAGCTCCTGAGTCAGTACTTCCAGTGTTTTGCAAGGCTGTACTCTTGGTAGTGATACTGAGCATCAAAAGGAAGGGGAGACAACAGCACAAAAGCTGTTGTACTACGAAGAAGATAAAATCAATTTTTGGTTAGGTAATGCAAAAGCATACTATTCTGCTTCATAGAACGTAGCGTGTTTCTGTGCTTCAAGTGATGAGACTTTCACGTTCTGGCTGGTTCTGGGGTAAGATATAAGCCTGGGTCATGTCCAAGCAGAATTTACCTGCAGTGATGGCAATAGCATGTTACACCAGCAAGGACTAAAGACATGCTGGTGCTGGAGAAAGTTCTCTGTACTCTGGTTGTTTTGGTCTGAGGGCTGAGGAGCACAGCTACCTTCATGTTCCCCTTTCTTGGGCAACAGCACATATCAAGCAGGCTGATCTCCACATCACTCTAAACTAAACATTGTTGGCAATTACTTTGAAACAGCTCATTCTTTAGTAAATGCTTCTTGATGGCGTTATTTGAGGGAGTGGTCTAGAGGCTATACTAGGTCTGGAATCTGTACTTCTATTTAAATCTCCCAGTCACAAGAGGAAATAGCACACATACATTTGGAGGAGGGCTTTTTTGGCCAAGGTGCTATGCAGGCATGGTAGTTCCCCTGTAGAACCAATGGGTTTGCTTAATCCCCCAGTATGCCAGAAGGGGTTTTATGAGGCTTTGCAGGATGTAATCCCGAGGACCTCATGGGTTTCTTCTCCTTTTTGTTCTGCCTTGGACAAGAAGATAATTTCGGATTGAGGCATCTGTAGCATATGTTTTCAGCAGAGCTGGTGATAATAGAAACGTCTCGGTGAGGTCCCTGTATGAGTTACGTCACTTGTTTTTTGACTAGGCAATCCGAGAGGAGCTAGCAAGGAAGCCTGCTGTCACTGCTGGAGAAAGGATGTAGGTCCTGGCGGCAAGCCCAGGCCTGCTCAGCAGATCAAAGGCTCTTCCCTTGGCTCCCATAGCAGCCGGAAAAGCAGCTGCCCAGTACCCTTTCAGCATCCTTCGTTCCTTTCTCCTCTGCCAGCAAATAACTTCTTTTTGCTCCCCACCTCAGCAATAGTCCCTTTTTTTTCCCCCTCGGTATTCTGCCAAGGAAGGCCCTTTTATGGAAAGTGCTTGTGTTTACTACCTGCAGATCCCAGGGCCAGCCAGTGGAAACACACTGGGAATACGCTGGTCTGTACATGCTCCTCCCTTCTCCCGGATACACTCCCAGCTGTGACTTTAACCTGGAGGATGAGGCAAAGCTCAAAGGAACAAGCTATGGTTATAAACCCCATGCCATTTTCCAAGCCAGCCTGATGGAAGATTTGAATTTGGAAAAGTACTTTCTGTGCCAGAATAGCATAACAGCCATGCTTTGAAACTTTTCCTGCTCACCTCCCAGAAAAATAAATAGTGTGGCTTTTTTGTGGGCTTCTTCGTGGTGGTTTTTCCTTTTTAAATACATGACTGCCTTCCTCCAAAGCTGTTGCTTGTCAGTGCTGCTCCTTGCTGTCCCTGTTAACTGGTTCCTGACGGGAAGTTTGGCCGCCACAAAAGGAGAGTCAAGCAGACATGTCAGAGAACTGCAGACTCTGCAAAAAGAATACTGTGTCTGCTATTACACTGCTGTTTCTGCTTCAGTTACACTGTGGTTGATGGGAGCCTTTAAAAACAGCAGCGCTGAGCTTCAAAGGCTCATGCAGCCCTTAGATACCGAATTACTGCTAAATAGGGGATGAAAGCCTGACCCTTGAGTGCCCCACTGGCAGGGTCTGCATCACCAGCAGCTCTCCTCCTCCCCGGTTTGGTGAGTTGGTCAGCCCAGCAGTGGTAGGTGGATAAGCTGTCCTGCACACGGGTCTGCTAAAGGTCTCGAAAATATTTTTGTAGTTGCTTTTGTAAGCACTGCGAGGCACTCCAGCCTGCAGTCACAGGCGCGCTGTGGATGCGAGGTTTCCTTGCTCAGTAAGCAGTCCCCGAGCTCGGGTTTGCTGACTAATTATCTGCCGTCATCGAGATTAGTACGGGAGCAATGTTTCAAAAGATCTTCGTTCCCAATGTGAGTTTCTAATGGCTATTAAAACTGCGAGTGTTTGGGCGCTCCTCTGGGGAGTTCTTCTCCCTGTGTTCACACACTGCTAATAACACCTTCATATGGGTTTGCCTACTGCAAATTGCCAGTAATTAATTATTTTCAATATAGAAGCATCAGAAACAGTTAATGCATGCGACTGCAGCCTGGCCCAGTGCCTAGCCCAGATGCTCAGTATACAAGTTTTTCTTTGCCTCAGTTTCTCCTTCAGTACAGTCAAGAGAATATGAGACTTAGTAATGCTTGTCAAATGTTTATGGGTGGGTGTTGGAAACCATTGGAAATGACAGGTGCAGAAGCATAACAGGTTATTTTCCGTAGCTTTCCTTATTATACCTGATGGTTTTATAATGGAGTCTAATTTTCTAACTCATCTTTTGCATAAATATGCCATATTAGACAGTAGTGGCACTGGGGGGGGAGTTGGAATAAGTGGAGAGAGTGAACTGCAGGATCATTATCACCAGAAATACATATCATTGTTTATTATCATACCTCTAACGAGGCACAATTATCCCTGTAATTTTTTTTTCTCTCATTGTTGTCCATAATTGTTCTTCTCCATGTGTCTTCTACCGCCGTTTCTTTATTATGTGTATTGCAAAACTCCTCATGGGTCCAGTGAGGCACCAGTATCACAGAAAAGCAGTGGAGCCCCTTGAGTATGTGAAGACTTTTCTTCCTGTCTCCATTCTCTCTCTTCTCTGCCTTTATTGGCATCTTCCCCCTTGCCTCTTCTTTCTTCCCTGTGAGTTTGGTTTCGTCTTTACTATGGTTGATACAAATAATTTTGATGAAACAAATATAAAGGAGGCCAAAACACTCTCTTGTGTTTTGTTTAGTAGTGAAACGCGCAGCATTATAAAATATCAAAACCCCAATGACTCTGTAGGAAAATTCAGGTAACAAGTAAAACAAATGGATACCCAGAGTAAACATGTAGATGCACCAGGCAGGATTCAATTCAAGACCGTGATGTGTTTTTATCCAGGAGAGATATGAGATAGTCATAGGCCCTGGACTTAACAGTTTTTTAGAATTCTGAAAAATTAATCATTACAGTAAATTTTTAAAGGATTTCAAGGAGTGGGCGAAGAAAGTAATTTGTCTAGAGAGGACAGCTCTGCACTTTCTTGATCTTTTTACTGTCCTGGTAAATCATTTATCAGGGCAAACTTTCAGAAAACTCCCACACAAACTATGCTAAAACAGAGTCTCCCAAAAGCAACATTATTCCTCTTTTATGCTTTCCAGACCTAAAAAAAGAGAGGCTGTAATACCAGGGTGATATAGGCCCCTGCTTGGTAGTGTGAGGGCTTGAAAGCTTCCTTTTTCTGAAATATTAAGTGAATTTTTCAGGACTATGAGGATGTTCATTTCTCATTTAACCTTGCTTTTATGTGTTTTGTTTCTGTGATACCTGACACAAAATTCAAAATAGTACCACAGTGTGAGATCTTTTCTCTTTTGGATTATCAAAATGGAATATAATCTTCTCCCCATCCCCCCCTGTTAATTGTTCTGGTTGATTTCACTAGCTTAGAGCAGAGGTGTGGTTTGGAAAACTCAGATTTTAAAATATTAAGAGAAAGGAGGGGAAAAAAAAAAGGCGAAAAGGAGGAATTTCTCCCTGCACATCAGAGGCCCCCAGAAAATCTGGGATCATATACATGACTTCTGGAAAGATACCTTTTTACTTGTGCTCCTCAGTTATGAAGTTTTCTCTCATAACTGGTCTCAAATATCCCAAACTATTCACTGCAGCATCAGCTCCAAATCTGGGGTAACAATAATGAGGTATTAAAAAAGAATTTCTCTCTATTTATATTTTGAGTTTCAAACAGTTCAGTTGCAATTGATTTATTACAAGAATATTAATTTAATTCAAGGACAAGAGCTTTGAGAGCTTTCTAATAAAATGTTAACTTTGGCAATACAAATGGGACTATGAGGAATAATGGATAATTTCTATCATTGCTTTCTCCACAGCTGTGACCATTTTCCCATCACAGATGTTAGCACATTGTGAAAGGGAATAGCGCATGAGGCACAAGGAATAACTTTGTTATTAAAATTTAATTTTCAGCAAGAAAAACAAAAGCAGGTGTTGAAAAAGTTTTGTGTAAATGAAAAGAGTATGCACATGCAAGAGAAAGAAAGGTACCTTTTTTATTATTTGCACGTAGCATGAATTGATAGATTTTAATAAAGCTCCTTTGTCCTAATTACGTAATTACCCACACTTCCTGTGGGCTGTGAGAAACCTGGAGAAACTGAAGAGATGAAACAACAGGGAAGGTAAAGATTATGGAGAGAGAAGGGGCTGAAGTAAGAAAGAAATAATCCAGGGCAAAACAGGCTTCATCTGCCATGTTTCTCATGGAAACATTGTCCTCAACCTTTGCCAGCCTTGGAACTTAGAGGTTTTAATTTGTGGACTCAAAATTAAGAAACCCGTGGTTTTCTCATTCAGATTTTCAAGAAAATTTGATTCTCCTCACTCCAGACAGTATTTACCTGGCACATAGACCTGCTCCTTGTGCCCTTACTCATGTCTGCTCTAGGACTGTGTCTCTTCTACCTCCGTGTCTCAGGAAGACAGTGTCAGCTGTTTGCCAGCATTAAAGCAAACATGGCTGCAAAATCCCTTCCCCACAGCAGCTGTTTCTAACAAGCTGCTGTGAAGGAATTTCTGCTAAAAACAGAGGATAAAAAAAAAGGAGCTGGTATCTCAAAATACTTTCCTCATTGCAGCAGTCAGCTGAGGAGGAAGGTCAGGAGAGAACAATATGATGCTGTTCTCAGGGTATGTAGGGTAAGGGGAAGAAGGTAGGAGACACTGAAATGTGTTCATAAAAGAGAGAAGGAAAGACACACAAAGAGGAGAAGCTAATGTGCCTTCAAAGTACATTTAACGAGGGATTGCTGACATGTCATCACAAGCACCAGCACAGAGCTATTACATGGGTCACTGCAGGGACAGGGTTACCATGCCCTTCTGTAATCCTGTTGGATTTATTTTATATTTAACTTTGCTGTTGAATTCCACCTTGTATAATGTTTGGTTTAGGAATAAGTGCTACAGCATTCCATTTTTGTTTTTTTATTTCTTCCCTGGCAATAGGACTTGTAACCCAAACTCCCCTCATATAATTTTTGTGGGAAAAATAATGTAAAGTCTCTTTACAGGTATTTTTCATGGGAAGTTCAAAGAGAACTTTTCATTTCTCAGATACTCATGTTGTTTTTGCAGGTGCTTTACAAAAGTTTTCATTAACAAATAAACAGTAAGTCAGGTGTGATGAAAATTGCTCAGCCACAAGCCATCTGAATATGCTAAGATACAGTTGAAGTGAGTTGCTTAACAAGTGCTAAAATCTGACCTAGTTCCATAAGAGGTGTTATAGAATGATGCTGCAAACTCACAGCCTTCTATGATCCAGAATACAGAACCATCATCCTCCTCCTTTTCCACAAACAAACAAACAAACAAAAAGTGGTTTTGGAAGCAAGCAAAAAGAAAAAGAAAGCAAAAAGCAGCAGTATGTCAAACATGTTATTGATGTCAGAAAACTTGTGGCAAAAAAAATAAATACAACACCTTCAAACTTCCAGTTCTCATAGCTGGGGCTTTGATATGGATACAGCAGGAGGGTGTTGAGACAAGATCAGGGTCTAAACTGCATGTGCTCCAAGCATTTGCACGGAAACTGGTGAGCCCTGGCTTGCCTGGGAACCTAGGAAACAAGACTTTCTAAGGATGTTTCCATTGAAGGAAGACACAGCATCGACAGGTCAACATCTGCCTTTGTTGAGGACACCTGACCAGCAGCAGTCACTAAGTCCACCCATAGTTTCCCCTTTGGTGACAGTATGAAGAATATCCCAGAAACACCTGTGCCTGAGCTCTGCCTGCCTTGTCTGGGTCGCTGCTGCATGAGGTCACAACACTGAGCTGTGCAGGTGGTTCTTAGGACACACACCCTGAGCAAGACTCACCCACTACAAATCATAAAGCACAGAAGCGATCCCAGTAGCTTCATGTATTTGACAGTGGTGGCCTTGCATCAATTCAGACTTTATATACTTACTCAGAACCCCTCTTACTAATTTTGAAAGCAGAAGTAATGGATATTTCTTTCTGCGTGTTGATAAATACATTGAAGACTGTGAACAAAATCCAGACAAAATGTTGCTTCGGGCAGAGGCCATTATATTTGAAGAAGTCCTTGACACCTTCTGGAACAGAAAATATCTTGCTATTTTTCTTTTTTTTGTTTTTAATGTATCAGACTCATGAAAGCAAGGATCTATTTACAAACCAATCTGAACAAATAGCTCCAAAGACAAAAGGTAATTGCCTAATGATTGCCACTGTGGTGCAACAAAAATTTAATTATTAATGGTAAGACTTCATCTCCACCATTTTTGCACACTATTATGCCTTGTGGGATAGGGAATGTGCTTCATTAGGGGCTTCTCTTAAAAAACAAATGCAAACCATATGCATGTTCAGCTCAAGGTCTTTACCTCAGAAATAATTATGTCCATAGCTATACACTGCCTGTTAGCTAAATGTCATTCAAGGTCTTCCTTGTAATATTAGAAGCATGAGTAATACCAGATTAACTAAGTTCCTGAAAAGTATTTTGAGGGCTATTCTTTAAAGCAAATTAGATTGTGGGACATTGCTCAAGGCAGAGAGAGGACACTGGAAACCTGAAGGAACGAAGCAGTCCTCTTGACATTTACTGCAGGGTTGTCTGTGTGTTGTTAGGCACAGGGCTTTTGCGTGTGAATAAGAGCCACATGTACATGAAGAGAGAGGGGAAAAACAAAAAACAAAACAAAAAACAAACAAAAAAAAACACCAACAATAGCAACAAAAAAAACCAACCCACTTTGGGGGAAATTAGTTCAAATGGTGCCTACACATTTGGGATCTCCAAGGTCGAGTGTAGCAAGTGCACAGGCTAAGGTCCAAAGTTCTAATGAGACACAGAGATCACAATATTCAGAAATACAGCACCTTATTTGGCAGGAAATAAAATACAGAAGCACAGATACAGAGTGTGTAAAGCATATGTATTGTGTTAAGCAAATGTATTGTGTATTGTCCTTAAATATAGTTGCTGGTAAAAGGGGATTCTGCTACAAAGAACTGTATCTCCACTCAGTTCTTTGCTAATTATCTACTCTCTGTTTCATCAAATAGGAGAGATATTCACCCCCTGAGGAACAAGGGGTTCCCACAGACCTGGGTACATTAACCAATTGCAGTGTAAAGAAACTTAGAGTGGGCATGAATGAGGCAGAAGGAAGAGTGTGAGGGACCAGTATGTGTGAAAGTGAGAGGGAGGAAGAACTGCTCTTTCTTGTAGGAGTTAAGCAGGGAAATGATACCTGTCCTTAGGTATTATGGTGAGTGAAGCCCAGGGTTGGGTGTGAACCTGCTAGTTTAACCCTTGCAGTGAAGGGAGCTGACCTTCTGATGGCAGCCACACGGCCTTGAGTCTGTGAAGCGGCACAAAGCTGGCAGCTCTGCCTTGCAGTGTCACACGGTCCCACGTGAGATCACCCTGCATACAGGGCAGCATTGAGTGGTCCTCAGAGGGCAACAGTGTGTTATGCATCACAAGCTGCTTAGTGTCCTGCCACAGTGACCCCCCTACCCCCAGAAAAGCTCCTGCTCATCGCTGCTCAGTGCGGCTATGGATGTGCTGGAAAAATCATGGTGCGTTCTTACTGCGTGATATATGTGTACACAGTCACATGTCTGGATCTATTTCTTTTCAGTTTATACCTGTGTAGTTCTGTTGACCTTGGTGGATTTATCCAGGTGTATGTCAGGCCAGAATCAAAGCCTCTGCTCTGTCAGGGAAAAGGGAGTCAGAAGTTGGGCTGGTGTGCTAAACACAACACATGATTACTAGGAGAAATGACTTGGCAGGAGTTGAAGCACCAGACGTACAGAAAATGTTTGCTTTGAAATTCCAGAGACTTGACTGTCCCTTTGGTTTTTTGGAATGCTTTGATTTAGTCATGTGGGGTGGGAGCTGGCTGTAACCTTGCAAGGGCACTGGGAACAGTACCTCTTGTGGAGCTACAGGAGATGTGAAGGGAATTAACTGTCAGCAAGCTTCAGGGAGACAGCAGATGTATACGTGGTTAAGAGAAGTTTGGCTGGCTTGTAAAATTTATTTCCACCACAAGATCAAAAGTGTATAAAATATGTAATCCTTGGATGTGTAATGTATAACAGCACATAGCAGTGTAAGTGAGGGAAGAGTGAATTCATTGCATGCGAATGGCTGAACAGTTTCACTCCTAATTACTTGAGAGCAGGAAAAAAGAAGGCTCCTGCAGTTTCCGCGATTACAAATTACACATGCCCACAAGGAACTCAAGATTTGGTGCGTTTTAATAATCCATTTTATGATTAATTTTCAGAAGTAAACATTCCAAGCCAACTCTGCTTGCTTTTGGGTGCAATTTACAGCACAACCCTTGCATCAGCAGAATGAAGCATTGACGCAAACCTCCGTGCTGTACTTGAGTGCTCTCCTGATTTACTCACGCACTCATCACTTAAAGGTGGCTTGTGTACATTTTCTGCTTCTACCTATGTCACTAGCTCAAGCATAAGTGTAGATGGTGCTCCCCCCAAAAATTTTCAGTGTCAGAAAAGCAGCAGTGGGACTGGATGCTGTTCCCATGTTGCCAGGGGCTCCTGCTAGACTCCTACCCCATTATGAACCCAGGACCAATGCCTACATTCCTGGTGTACACGCTGGACATTGTTAATGAGGTTTGCACCTCATGAGAGGAGAGGAAAAAAAACACCTGGCTGAAATTTCCTCACAATAGCTTCAGTAATTCAGCCCTCTTCTGAAGCTTTTATATATTGTTAATAAGTGGTTCCATTTATTTTACATTGTTACACTGGCATTTTTTTCCTAGGATGATAATAAGAGTAGGATGAAGGGGAAGAAACACTGATAGCACGCTTTAAAAATGGATGTAACAAAAGGAAGAAAAAAATATTACTGCTGTAAAAATGTGCTTCTGATCCACCTTCTTAATAACCTAACTATGGAGAAATATTCTGATTAGATTTTTTAGATTAGATTAGATATGTGTTCCTGCTGAGAACTCAGCGGATTCTTTCTGATTTGCCTTAGTCTATGAGAACAGTCACATGCATAAACCTCACAGACAATCTCTGATGATAAAATTGGGGGGCACAAGAAACATGATGACCGGGGACCTAGCACAAGCCGTGCTACCCATGAAAGTTAGATTTTGTCTGTATGGGACCTCTTATCTGAGATCGCTCAATTGATGTAATCTAGGAGACTTTTACCGAAGTGAATTTTGCTGGTAAAAAGAATAGGTAGGCTATAGTCATTGCTGACTTCTTGACTCTAGGCTTGCTAGTGAGCTATCTGCCCACACTTTTGAATATCCTTGAACTAAGTTTTGGTTTTTTTAACCAGGCATCCTAGGAAGATGGTTGATGCCTCATCCCTGTCAGCATTTAAGAGGCATTTGGGCAATGTCCTTAATAATTTGCTTTAACTTCTTCTCAACCCTGAAGTGGTAAGGCCATTGGACTAGATGATTGTTGTAGGACCTTTCCAACCAAAACTATTTTATTCTATTCTATTCTATTCTATTCTATTCTATTCTATTCTGTTCTGTTCTGTTCTGTTCTATTCTATTCTGTTCTATTCTATTCTATTCTATTCTATTCTATTTTTTTGGGCATTCTGTTTACTTAACATTGCACTTCACTGTAAGTGCTTGAGTGCCTTGAGTGAATAAAACCTACTTTTAGGGCACAGCTCTTGTGAAGAGCAGCTGAGGGAGCTGGGGTTGCTGAGCCTGGGGAAAAGGAGGCTCAGGGGAGACCTTATTGGTCTCTACAAGTGCCTGAAAAGAGGTTATAATGAGGCTCATCTCCCAGGTAATAAGGGTAGGACAAGAGGAGGTGGCAGCAAGTTGTGCCAGGGGAGGTTTATATGAAACATTAGGAAAAATTTCTCAGCTTAAAGAGTAGTCAGACATTGGAATAAGCTGCCCAAGGAAGTGGTGGAATCACCATCCCTGGAAACGTTCAGAAGACACGGTGGATGTGGCATTTGGGTATATGATTTTGTGATGGACTTGGCAGTGCTGGGTTAATGGTTGGAGGTGATGATCCCAGAGGTCTTTTCTAACCTTAACAATTCCATGAATCTATGAAAAGGTTTTAAACCGTGTTAGAAAGTGGGATAGGAGTTACGAGAAGCTGATTGCTTTTAAGAGTGGGGATTTTAAGGAATGAAAAAGAATTTTATTTTAATTCAATATTGACGGTTTCTTTATGGTGAGTTCAGTTGCCCTAGCTGTGTCGCTGAGAACACTGCAAGCCCTCTGACGACGAATGCTGCAAACAGCACAGTCAAACATGTCCGCAGCAGACAGGGAAATTGCATTTCATACATAATTCACAATGTGCTACAGCGATTCCGTAAGGTCAATATCTGTTGTGAACTCGGAGGAAATCAGAGAGAAAAGAAACAAGCATTGAGCCGTCTACAAACTGCTGATTTCCACTGCACAGCACTACACAAACAGCAGAGAAGAGCTCTTCTGTGTATAGACAAGCAGTGCATCTGGGACAGATAAACTCTGTGGGTAGAATAGTATCTTTTTGTCTCCAGATTTTCATCTCAGAGCTCCACAAAAATGGAGAAAAGAGACTAAATATAAACGGGGGCAACTTTGTGCAGCAACATGATGAAGTTGTTTAGCACTGGGATTCCTCTTGCCTAATTGGCCATCCAAAGTTAGTCATCTGGGCCTGATGTTCAGTAAAGGGAGGGAGGCAGACATTGCCAAGGGGTAGTTCATCTCCTTCAAATATAGCTCTTATAAGGAGGGTGGGATAAGTTACTTGCAAAAGTGCCTGTGGTTTCCAGGTATTTATAGCCATTTTTACATGTTCTCCCAGATTTTTCCTCTTTCTGTCTTCTGGATATATTTGCTAAGTGGAGTGTGAGTGTGCTTTGTATTTGTTTCGGATTTCCTTTTGCAGCAAGGAACTGAAATTATTCAGACTGAAATTGCTCAGCACACGGAGGCCAGATCATAACTGGGATTTTCAGATGGTTTTCAGTACTGCAACAGGACACAAACAGCATGCTGGAAAACTTCAGGCATTTTGTGCATACTCTCTGCACTTAGACAGGGACTTTATCCTTCTGGACAAAGAGTGTGATATTTATTGTGTTGTTATAGAAAGCAAAACAGCCGATGCACAAGAGGCCAATGATCAAACACTGCATTGAACTCCAAAGCAAAAATATGGTGTCCTGAGTGTCTGTAGGAAAGGACAAATTCAGATGTACTCACACCTTTTTGGGGAGGGCAGTGAGGCTCAGAAAGAGCATCTGCAAGGCTGCAATGCAAGGCTGGGCTGGGGAAGGGGTGGGAAGCTTGGAGAGAGGCCACAGTAGAAAACACAGTGAGTGTTCGTCCTATAGACAGAGAGAGATGTGGACACCCCAAGGTAAAGGGCTTCTTTTTCCTATAAGAACCTTGTTTCTGTTTGCCTAGATGCTTGTTAGAATGGAAAACTGTCCAGGAACAGTCAAGACAAAGTCAGGAGAACAATGTGTGTGTCTATGTGTGAGCAAGGGAGAAGGGAGTAGTATTTCTGTGAGCAGTGCTCACATGGCCACATATGGGCAAACAAAAACTGAAAAGGCAGCTATTCTCTCTCTGGATGTAATTTGAAAACCATCATTGATTAAATAATGCTGTCCTTTTATTTCCTGACTAATTTAAGCTGTAAGAGAGTGTAATCTGTTGAATAATAAATATCCTTGTGTTTCATGGAATGTTCTTTAAGTACATAATGATGCATGTCAAGAAGAAATCTGTGGTTCTCCTTGAGCATCTCCAAAGTTGTTTAGATTTGCCTTTTTAACAAGGTTTTTAATGTAATCACTGCAGAGAAATATCATAAGGCAATGGTGGTTTGCAGATGGTCTGGAGACCATATTAAAATAATAAAATCATAAACCAGAAGAGCTAAAACACAGGCAAAAAGAGTGCCAAGCAGGCCACAGATGTGTGGCAGGAATTTCATTTGCAAACACAAGGGATGGCCCACAAAGGCTTCTCACTGGTGGAAGTTCCTATGAGTTTTCACTGATTTCTCTGGCATTTTGCATCCACCAAAAACCTCTTGTAAGATGTGAACAGCTGGGAAGGCAACGTGTGTGTCTGTGTGCTTTATTCCGTGGGGTAGGGCAAGGATGTGAATGTATTTTAGCAAAACCAGGATCCCGTCAATAGTGGGCAAGTGGAGCTGGTGAGTCACTGAAGCTGCCACTTGTGGTGTGTCATCCTCCACAGAAAAACAAGCGTGTTGCATGTGATCTGTTACCTATTTATTTGAAAGGACAGTAGAGTGGCCTCACCTGCCTGTTTCACCTGCAGTTCTGGCAGCACAAGAGAGCTGTGATAGGTGCTGCCCCTTAGGCTGGGTTGCAGCTGCTTGGTGGCACTGGAACAGGAGTTCCCTGCATACTGGTGATCTGAGCATTTCTGAACATAGAGTTAAATGTTTACTTAATAGTCTACAAAGGACAAATATCATCAAATGTTGGTCCTTGTTTCAAGTTCAAAGCTGTTATGTTCTCATTAATTCCAAATGGAAATATCTACTCTGTACAAAATACCTTTTTAACCCATAACCGACTAATAAAATATTTATCGTTTTTATATTCTATTCAATAGCACATCAAAAATTACATGGACTTGTGTGTTTCTCCCCTCCAAGGCTGTGTACTAAAATGAACACAAAATGGCTACTTTCTATTATGCTGTAGCCTCCTTAGTGACTAATGGATTCCATCTACAGCAGAAAACAGGTCTGTATCTGCATTCTGCAAACAGCTTTCCTTCAAGCAGCCAGACAAAACCCCCACATCTGCATGCCTTCAAACACTGGGATGTAAAAACTAGGGAGGTCATTTTCTTTTCTAAGAGAAGCTAGCCTGAAAATAATTTGTGTTCTTTTTACCCTGTGTTAGACACAGATGATTAGTCTGAAAGGTAAAGAAAATTCTTTTCAAGTAAATTAATCTATTCATACTTAGATGAGCTATTCTGCGTTGGCAACCTGTGGAAATGGTAATCTAATCATGACACAGTATTAGTATCCAATATTCTGAAAACTTGTAATTCATAGCTCAAGGGGAATGGGGAAGATAGTTGAGAATCCAGTAATTATAGGGCTGGTGTTAGACTGAGCAGTGAAATAATGTGCGTTATTTTGCTCATAAGCAGAATTTTTTTTTTTTTTTTTTTTTTAGCCCATAGTGAGCAACCGAGCTGCAGGGGTTTTGTGTTTGACAAGAAACTGTAGGACATCTGGTGCTATTAACTATAATTCCCTCCTTGTCCCGATGACACCTTTATAAAAATAGATGCACGTGCGTGTATACTTACCTTAAAGGTGAAGAAAATGTTTTCAAGAAAAAACATTTCTGAGGATATCTCCATATGCTGATCTGCGAAGTGAAGAACTGGCAGGGAACTAAGTGGCATTTGGATCCAAACCAGTTCATGCTGGGGATACTCACCTCTTTAACCTGTAGTGTTTACCGAGTTTACCTGTAGGAAAAGATCACCTGGGCAGATTAATCCTCCTCTAGAAAGGCCCAGGACACTGGCCAAGCCTTTGAAGCTCTTCTGCTGCTTCCCATAGCATTTTGGTTTTGAGGTTTTAGCCTGCAAGTTGTATATGTTTTTATTTAGTGTTGGGATTTGAGTCTGCATAGTCAGTGTTACAAGATACTTTGGGACTTAACATGAAAGGTGTGGATAGACCAAATAATCCCTCCCATTGTCATATGCTGAGGAAGCTGAGAATGCTACCCAAAAGGAGCATCCCATTAAAAAAACCCCAAAGATACAAATCGAAGCTCGGGAGGAAAGTGTGCCTTGAAATTTGTTGCATCATGCAAGATGAGAAGAAAAGCAAAACTCAGAGGCAGAGGTGAAGATGAACGTAGCTTTGTAGTGTATGCATGGGTGGCTGTGTTTATGTGTTCAGGCAGGTACAGGCACACAGGTATTTGTTGTCCTCGTGGGCTCCTCTTCCTTGCCCCACACGTGGTGCCTCGCCCACCTGTCACCCTGATGCGCGTTATACAGCATGGGGTAAGATTTTCCAAATGTGTTTCCAAGAACAACAATGCCATATTGTTTTTATTAGAAAGCTGCATGTGCACAGTAACAATTCATCTAGCCTCTGCCTCATCTGGCAAAGTGCAAAGAAACACTGTGCAGTCAGGAACATGTGTTAATGATGCAACTGATTTTAAAATTGTCACGTAGGATGCATTTCACACATGGCAGGCTGTGTAAGGTCATGGGAAGCGCAGTTCTTGACCAAGTGGCAAACAGCAGTCTAAAAAATGTTCCTTTTAAACCAAATTTTTAATTTGACAACATGTCATTTATAAGGAAGGGGAAAAAAAAAATTGTGCTCGGGTCTCCTTAGTGAGGCTAATACCATAATCCAGGAGGTCTTACTTTTAACTTGTAAAAGTGGAAGTGGGGAAAAGAAGGCTCTGGAACATTTCAGAGCAGCTTAGGACACAAACTATAATGCTGTCTTGGAGTGAATAGTGCTTCCCATCCTGAAGGACTTCTAACATGCTAAGCAATGGAACAGGCTCCCTAGGGAAGTGGTGGAGTCACCATCCCTGGAATGCTCAAAAACCAAGCAGACGTGGCACTTCCTGATAGAGTTTTAATGGGTGGTATTCTGTTGAAGGTTGGACTTGATGATCTTGAAGATCGTCTCCAACCTTCATGACTCTATGATTCTGTGCCCAACAGACTACTTCCATTCTGTTGTGTAAACATGGCAAGGTTTGAAATTATAATTATTGAAATTATTTCTCTTGAAAGGTTTTGCACTTTTTCCTTTATCATTATAGAGTTATTCATAAGTAGATATTTGTTTTGTCCTACAGGAGTCCAAATTCCACTTGATGTGCTTAAAAATAGACACAAAGGGATTCCACATAGGCGTGTATAAAGAGCATTAGGGATATGCTTTTCCAACTTCACATTCTAAACTTTTATGCAAAGAAAAGTATTTCAATATTTTTTTGAATTATGTAAAAGTATTAGAAAATAAGAAAAATGGGGAAAAAAATCCTAGACTGGTGACTTTTTACTTGGCTCTAAGGGGTTAAAAAATTGTTCACAAAAAGAAAATAGGGAGAAATATGAAACAATCTTGTCCTGTTGAGATGACATTTTTCTCTTGATAAGCAGGTCAAATCAGCAGGTTCCCAATCTCAAAGAAAGCTGCTGTGGTGGCCTACTTGGCTGTTAATACATAGCACATTCAACACATGTATAGAAAAGTCAGCTGAATGGGATAACAAGAAAAATATGACTCACCCACAGGACTAAGCGCAAAATTCAGGAAAACTGCTAAGAAAGTTCCTCTTCATTTTTTGAGTATATTTCACTCCTGGTGTATGTGAATTAAACAGCAGCCTTAGACACAAAAGAATGGCATTGTATGTGTAATAAGCCTCTTTGAAATTATTAAAATGGATTTGTTCATACATTTTCTGATCATTGTGCAGGTAGGGGAGTCTGTGCCCTGGAAACCTTAGACAAAAACAAGTTCATACACACACTTTGTTGCTGTTTTTTTCACCCAAGTCACTCAGCCAAAGTATCTTGAATATTGCCCTTCTTAGTCTTTAAAGCTGAAGGGAGTCTGGCCTGCCTGACCTTTGACAGACTCTGAAGAAAACAAAGGCTGTGGGAGAAGACTGCTGGCTCAATGTGCCGTACTTTTCAGCAGTAAAGTCTCTCCAACTCTGGAAATTCTCCAAAAGTACTGTGGTTATTCCACAATAGCTCTTCATCTGGATACCTTTAATCTCAAATAAAAAACAGGGGGGTCATGATTCAGTTTATAATTCCAAAATGCATAATTATTCCAGAGTAATAGCTCTTCTGGAAAGCATCCAACTAGCTTCAGCCCGTCCTCTCAGCTGGGTGCAGTGCAGCCTTGGATGATGCTGCTGTGACCTAAAGCTAGGCGCATGCTGTGTGTCCTCTTACGTCTCCTGTGATAAAAAGAAAATGATATTAATATTATTAGTAACAAGAGCTGACCAATTTACTCACTGGAACTGATTTTAATCTTGAATTTAATTTTTTTTTTTTTTCCCCAGTTCACAAGTTGTTTGTGAACAGTCATCATTATTATACATGTATTTATTTTTCCTTTGTAAACAGGCAGTTTAGGAAAAGCAGACCCTGGCCTGTGGATTATTCATCATCTGTCCATTTTAATTATTTGCTTTTTGTGCTCGGTGATTGGCATTTGACAGTGATGCTGCTCAGACTCTGTAATTTGATGAGAACAAATAATGAATGACCACATGTTAACCAGGCAGATAAAGGTGCTGCTGTTAAGACAGACATTCTTCAAACATCCAAGCAAACAGAAATTGAGGTCATAGAAAGGTTTTTAAGCAAAGCAGAGATGAACAAAACAGCCTGAGAGTTGCTCTGCTTGGCATCCTTGGTTTTGACCAACATTTGTAGCTATTTGTGTTAGTGTGTGTGTTAATTTATTTATTTTTAACTGACCAATTTGTACAAGAGGATCCAGACTTGATTTTTTTCCCTTTCTTTCACATCCTCTAAGCCTATGGTAGCATCCTCAGTCAGAGATTTGGGTTTACCCAGTAAAGTCTCAGAGATGGATTTCCAATCCAAAATAAATACCAAGTCTATCTGGGTAATATGGGTGTGCGATAAAAGGGTCTTATTAGAGGAATGACTAAGAAGAGGAAGTTTCAGGCTGGGGCAGGAAACTAGGGAGAAAACTCAAAAATTGGAGCCTTGGTTATAAATTTGATCTTTCCTGCGTTTCATGCACTGAGAGGTCTGGAGTGCATGAAATGCATCTATGTGCACGTGAAATCGTATGGATTTGTAGGTTTCCTTTTGTTGGCATGGCAAAGATTTTTCTATTGGCTTTGTGATCTACAGAAAGCATTTATGTAGTCTAAAGATTCAAAAGGTCTAAATAACTTGAAGTGTCAAAATTTGTTTCGGTTTGTTTGCTTTCTCTTCTTGTGCCTCAAGTAGGTGTCCTGGGTCTGCCTTTGACTTAGCCAACCCAGAATGTCTGCGTTTATCTTTTAGCTAAATCACTACAAAATGCAGTATTCTTTTTTTTGTGTGTTTAAGTAGAAGTGAGAAATGCTAAAATTATTTTGCTGTCTAGGGGTTAGAGAAAAGGGGGGTGCTAATGATGAGCACTAATTCCAAAATCTCTTCCTAGAGTAAACTGTAAGTGGAAAATAAAATTACTGGTTTGGAGAAAGAGTTTTTTATCATTGTTCTATACTGTGACAATGCTTCTTGTCCTTGTGGAAATTATATAAAATAAACGCATTATTTTTGCCACTGGAATGATGTGGCACGAATTCAGGGTTTCAGGATCATGATGGCAAGTTTTAAATTTTCTGCCTTTACTGGACTGATTTTTTTTTTTTCCCTAATGAAAAAGAAATTAAGAAAAGAGAAGGAAAAAAGCTGTTAGACTATTATCAGGCATGCAGTTAGTGTCTCCAAGGAAGATACGGGGGTTTTTGTCTGACATCTGCTTCAAACTCTGAATCCGTATTACAGCCATTTCTTAATAAATTGAGAACTATGTGAAAAGAAAATGCCATGTCTTTTACTCAAACCTTGCTTAAAAGTCACACAAGACTGGTCTTTCTGTCCTGCATGCCAGGGCTACTACAATCTTTCTGTATCTAAATGTCTTCTGGGTGTTAACTCAGGACTCCCAACAATAAGTGATTTTTGTGCTCAGATTTATTGAAATGCTCTTATCTGTACACTGTAATGACTGTAAATGAGATGTCAGTGTTTTTTGTGCTCAGGGCACTTGGGCTGATCGTTAGGAATTCTTCACATTAAGAGTATTTTCAGCTGACTTGTTGCATTATTAAGTAGGACCCTTGTCATAAAAACAAGCAAATAGCTGAAAGGATGAGGTCACTCATGGTGACCTCAGCCCTGTCACTGAGCAAGGATGTAACTTGTTCATTTGAATGTAAAATGAGAGAATAGAAATCAGGGTTTGGTGTAGATTTGAATTCCTCTCAACACCAAATGTGTATTTCAAATATATTTTTCATATGCATTGTTCACCAAACAATTCAATTTTTTTCAAGTTAATTCAAGAAAAGTGCTGACATTCTAAGTCTCTCTTTTGCTGTTTTAACTGAAATTAGGCCAAAGATAAGTATAATTTCTTGTGTAAACACTTTGCTTACATTTCCTCCTCATTTGAGACGGGATTGGATTTTCCCCCACAGTGCTAGAGGATCTGCCCTGACAGGTGACTTTTTGCAGGTCATCTGATAACCTTATCAGCAGAGGCAGAACTTTTGAGCTGGGGCATAATTCTCTCTCTCAGGTGACAGCCTGGAGCACAGATTTAGTTGTAGTTTTCCTTCTTCCCTCCCCTCTTCCTGCACCAAGCACCTCTTGCTTTTGGTTTTGGTTTGGATTTTTTAGGAAATACATGAGCATAACTTGCTTGTTTTAGACATTCTTGCTTGGATTGGAACACCCCAAAAGTGGTAAGTGTGCTGAAAAAATGCAGTACTAGCTGCTTAAGAACAAGTCAGTACTTCCCTGTCTGAACAGATGTTCTTGCTCAATAGGCACGTGATACTTTTCTTCCTGAAACCTGGTTTTCTACAGTTATGTTTATAAGGATTTTATCTATGAGAATAACACAGTGTGCTGTTATACCTCCATATATTTTTCAACCCTGTAGAGTTACACTGAAATTCACAGTAAAATAGTTTAAATTAATTCTTGTGGTGCTTCATGGCACTTCACTGTAGCCAAAAAGTTGTTCCTATTGTTTTTATCAATCACGTTCTTCTTTTAGTTGACACTGGCTTTTATTTTCTTGTCTTTGGTGCTTGTAGAGTTTCTTCCCAACATCTATCTGATTAAAATATAGCAGCCCTTTATCATCACTGTCATTTGAATAACTTTTAACTCTTATACAAACTGTTTAATAAAATCTTATATGTCTTATATACAGCTCAAATGATGACTTTTGAGCCAATGTCAAAGAATTAAAACCCTGGTGGCACCAAGTACTAAGAAAAAAAACTTAACCATGTACTTGGTTTTGTTTTTAAGAGTTTAAAGAGATTTAATTACTAGATCAGGTGACAAAGTGATTTCTGCTCTGAGGAATCACAGTCTATACTCAGCAGCATCATAAAGTCGTTTGATTAATGAAATAGGTGGCTATTGTACAAAAATAGTAAATCCCACCTCATATAGGCTGTATTAAATGCATTTGAATAATCTATCTCAGAGCAATAACTTGATTTCTTAAAATCTTCTGAAATCTTAGGGTTGAATTGCATGCAAGACTGGTATACCTACATTTCTGTATTTGCTATCTATACCAGTCCCCGAATGACTGGATGAATATAACTGTCCTATATGTATATGTATGTGTGTTATAGTTCTATAGTTATAGTTGTTATAGTTATAGTTAGTTATATAAAACAATGCCTGTTCATTGTGTTCTCTGGTTAGTGTAGTTTTTAAAAAAACCCCAGATATAAAAATAAGCGAACCATGCAGGCACAACTGAACTCAAATACAGCAACCCTGAAAACTGATTATGACACAGAAAATTAAATTTCACAAATTCTCACTGGTTAAATGATACTTACACAGTTTTTACTGGATTCAAATGGATATAACTGATAACAATGTACAGCTTGTTTGCACACCATGGCATAGAAGGAAATCACTTTAAAATCATCAAACTGATGCAGTTAATTGCAATAAATCGTTTGAAAGAATCACTCATTTCCTTAATTTTCATTTAAGTTTAAAAAACGACATTAAGAGTTATATTCACTTCTAAATATGTCCACATCAGGGGTGGGTTTGCAGCAATTTAAACTAATTAATTTCTAAGCCAATTTAGATACACCACTAATCAAATTCTGTGAGACCAGCTTGATACCAATGTGTGCAATAATACAGAATTCTGCTTACCCTACCTTAAGTTTATTAAGTATTCAGAAAGCCACTGGGGGTAAAAACCAGTAGAAACTTGCTTTCTTGCTAACATCAGCAGCAAACAAAGATGGTACATTTCCAGACTGAGAAAGAGGAAACAACTTTTACAGACCTTTTTTCTTACACGGAAATCAAACTTTGAAATGTCAATACCCCAGCCAAGTGTTGCCCCTTGAAAGTTAGCTGCAATGAAGAGCTTAAAAGAAAATCCATGCCATAATGTTGAAAATAGTGATGCAGCATTAATACCTCGGTAATTTAAATGCTACATGATCAGATTACTCAGAGAGAATTGACTGCCTTAAGTCTTCTCTAGGTTCACAGGTTGGTTTCTGGGATTCAGGGATTCAGAAGGGGAGGATCCTAATTACTCTTTAGTCCGACCTCCTGTGACAAGAACTACCCCATTTCAACTTGCAGTTTCTCAATCAAATTTGTGACAAGCTCCTCCTAAAACGACTGACTGGTAAACTTGCTTTATCACCAGTCTGCCACCGTGAAACGATGAGACATTGGCAGCAGAGGCTCAGGAAGGACAAAATGCAGTTCTTAACAAGCTGTGAAGGAAGGCACATCACGCAGTGCTTGCTTCAGTAAAGGTCATTACTTATATGTGAGCTTGGTTCTGACCACACATCTGCCTTGACATTTCTCCAGGTTTGATAGGGTTTAAGCCCCCTGGATGTTCAGATATTAACTATTCCTTCTGTAACTGAAGGGACAGCATATATACAAGAGTGTATTAATATGGCCAGCACCAGTAGTTACTACATGGTTGTTTCAAGAAATAGCACCTACAGTGACATGCCCAAACACAGTGGGACATGTGGGCTCCACTATGGGACACTGACTTCTGGCATGTTGAAAGAGCTACTGATACAGTGTGGAAATTAGGTTTTATATTCACAGTTTGGGTGAGGTATTCAAGAATCCAAATCCAATTTAGAAATGTAAACAAGAGACAGGTTTTCAAGTTATTAGCACCAGGAACTTGCAGTGTGCACGTGTAGACAAAGTCTTTACATTCAACCATTGCTCAGTTGGCAAAAAAGTAAGTGATGAGTTTTTCAGAGCATGCTCAGATTTGAAAGCTTCTAAATACATCTAACTACGGTGATTATGTACTTGCAGACAGTTCAACCCCCTGTGTTTCTGAAAGTCTTGGGTTTGATTCTTGTACTGTGTTTTTACTTAAAGATCTGCTTACATAGATGTGTCTGTATTTGGTTAGCACAAGCCCACATTAAAAAAAAAAAAAAAAAAAAAAAAAAAAAAAAAAAAAGCCCACTTTGTTTTATTAATATTATTGCCAAAGGGAGAAGATGCAAATTCTGGAACTCGAGAGTGCTGCAGTCACACATAACAAAGTGTTATATCAAAGTGCCAGTGAAGTTGCTTTGTGGAAAATCTGTAGGAAAACAATCTGATTTCATTAAGCTGAATATTACTACATTTTTTTACTGTGGCACATTCTTGATCTAAGTGGGATAAACTACCATATTTCACAAAGGTTTTCTTTGTTTTCCATAAATGCCTTTTACAAAATTAAATTACTCATATTCAGAAAACTTATTAATTTCTTACCATGATGATTTTATTACATATAAGTTCTGAAACATAAAATATTTTTAAGTACCCTATTTTTATCTAGAAATATAAGGTTTCATGTTTTCTGTTTCTGCTCCAATATGGGGGGACATAAAGTTTCGGTAAAGTGCAGAAAGCATTTGAATGGTTTGCTAGACTTAGTTTAAGCAACAGAGCAGTGTTTCCCCAATTTTCTCAGGAAAGAAAAAAGTGCTGTACATGTGAAAAGATGGTAAATAATTCCCATGCTGACTAAAAAAAGACCACTCTGCTGTGGTGTTTTTCTTTCTTCTCTTCCTTCATCATGTTTCATTGCATGTAGAGGTTGACATTCTGTATCAGAAACCTTCTACCATGACCCTACTAAAGCATTTGAATCTTCAAATCTATAGGAGAGACTCTGTCCTGAACAGACTCATATCCTTATCCATGAAGTTCTTGGTGTTTTTCCAGATACTTTGTTTTTAGCCAAAGATTAGGGGCAAACTGTTTCTCTTCTGATTTCTTTCAGCCTGACTGAATTTCAGCAGGTATATATGATACCTGTGTGCATATAGCTAATAATAGAGCCAAGTGCTAATTGGTTGGCACCGGTAAAGTTCACAAGTTTTGGGAGTTAAATATTATAAGCCATCAGTGATCCACTCTGGGTAATAACTTTCAGTTAATGTGAAATATTTTTTCCAGACATTCAGTTGTTTATAGACTCCTGACTTCCGGGCCTCAAGAGTTGAATTGCTTAAGTTGTGTGCTGTTAATGTCCTGGTCATTTTTATAGAGAGAGAAGTTCAGCAGCTAATGTGTAGTACAAGGAGTAAAGTGGGTCTCCTAGGAAGCCTACATGCCCTGGATTTTGTCTGTGCATCCATAATTTGTGGTAATATCCTAATAAACTGCATTTAGCAGGCACCTTTGGCTGTCTCACCTGTTCTCTGAACAATAATTCAGCTTCCCTGGGATAGCAATTAAGCTTCTGACTGGCATCAGCAGCTTCTAGCAGAAGAAATTAAAAGGAGAAAAAAAAAAATCTGCCGGAGAAATATTCACCTGTCATCCACTGGGTATGCACATGCAGATTTTCCAACTCAATTCATTTCAGATGCAGGATGAGCCATATTTAGTCTCACCTTCAGGAGATCCTTCACTGTATCCAGCTGGGAAGCTGGAGGCACCCTACTTGTAAACAAAAATGTCCAGACTTATAAAAAGGTCACCAGCAACAGCTTTAAACTTCCAAGTACGTGGGATATTAAGTCTGCGGTGCTATTGTGCATCATAAAAATAGTTTAAATACTTTGTATCAATTTCTGTAGGATTTCAGTTATATGTTTTGCCTGTTTCCTAAGGCAGTGAAGCTTAGGCTTCCATCAAATAAGGTATCAGCTTGGCGGTGAGGGAGGTCTGGAAAAAGCATGGCCTTGGCAGAATTCCTGATGGTGTGGTATCTAGATTTCAGTAGTTCTCATTTGGGATAATGACATCCATAACTCACTGTGGTATTATTCCCTCAGGCAGTTTAAAACTTCTTATAAAAATCTTTGCTTCAGTTTTATAATAGTAAATCTCTACATCCTCAGAAACCATCTGCTTAGTTTTTTATTAAGATAATTAATGCACGCTCTGCAATTTCATAGCAATTTTTTGCATGTAAAAATAACAATACAGGATCTGAAACCCTACTTTCAAGCATTCCCCCCAAAGTTCAAAAATATAAGTAAATAAGTGTACCGCTTGAGTCTAACAAGCCAAATCAAGCCCTGCACCTCTTAACCGAGAGGCTGCAGTACTGAAGCCTAGGTCTGCTGAGATCTACCTATAGCTGTGGTTTGTGTGCCTCTTTGTGTGAGGTGCAAGGGCATCACTGCTAACACACCCATTTAACAGACGGTAAACCAGAACACTGAGGTCCATCTGTGCAGCGTGGAAGAACAACTGCTTTTTATCCTCATGCTCAGTTGTGTACAAGTTAGAATCACTGACTCGCAGAATGGTTTGGGTTGAAAGCGATCTCCCAGATCCTCTCGTTCCAATCCCCGTGCCATGGGCAGGAACACCACCTGCTCGACCAGGTTACTCAGGGTCGCATCCTGTCGGGGACTTACCCCAACATTGAGGTGGTTTCAGGGTCCTTTGTTCCCCTGCACAGCTCCGAGCCGAGCCGAAGGAAGAGACGGAGTTCTCAGGTTTAGATTTCTCAAGGTTGCATACTTCGTTTATTGTTTCTTATCTTACAATTTTCTCGGAGTCCAACAAGATGTTCGCAGCTGCATGGATTCCTCACGTCTCCCCCCGAGCTGGGCTGTCCTTATCTTTTATACTAATTACTACGTATTTCTTATTTACTATTTCTTACCAATGTCTATCACTATTACTAAAAAGGTCATCTTTACTTTGACCCAATCCTCACTAACTACTTTGTGCCACGTCAGTGCAGCAATGGAGTGAGGGAAGAAGAAGGAGAAGAAGGAGAAGGAGACAACGCCCCAGATTCTCCATCTTGTCCCCATTCACTTCAATGCTAGGAACCTAAAACTATTATTTTCTCATTCTGTGATAAGCTAAACTACTATTTCTCACATTCTTGTGGCCTGTAAACCTTCTCTCAGTGTAGGAAGTTTTTCCCATGGACTGAAATCAAAGCCAGTGTCTCTCTGAGCTCTGGGCTGGGGTCCCAGACCCCCCTGCCCAGGTCCCTGACCCTCCAGGGCAACCAAAGGAATGCCCTGGACTCCAACAGCATCCAACCTGGCCTTGAGCGCTTCCAGGGGTGGTGCATCCATGAGTTCTCTGGGCAACCTCCCGTGCCTCACCACCCTTGAGTAAATTTCTGCTTTGCATCTACTTTAACCCTGCTCCCTCTCAGTTTAAAACCACTGCCCTTGTCCTGTCACTATCTGCTCACATGAAAAATCCCTCTCCTTCCTTCTTAAAATACTGGAAGGCCACAGTGAGGCCTTCATGGAGTCTTCTCCAGGCTAAACATCCGCAGCTCTCTGAGCCTGTCTTCACAGGAGCGGTGCTTCAACCAACTGATCATCTTCATGGCCCTCCTCTGGACCCGCTCCAACAGTGTCACCGAGACACACAAAGCACTCACACGCAGACAAGAGATTTTCGCAGAGGTTCCTCTGATCCAGCTCCCAGCTGAAAGAGCGGAGAGAAGAGACCCCTTTGTTTATTCTTTTACTTTTATACATTTGTGGGTCTAGCAGAAGATTGGCTTTTTGGGGTTTCCACCCCTCAGCCTCAGTGGCCAGACGAATTGTCAGTTACAATTGTTTTCAGGTTAGAAATATGCAAACAAAGGACAGAGAATGAAAAACAAAGGATTTGTTTATATTACTTCTGTGGGAAAGGTAGAAAACTGCTCTAATATTCTACAGTAACTAAAAGATCTGACTCCATTTATGAAAATCAAAAGGCTAATAAAGAAACTCAGAAAAACCAGGGTAACACCAACAGGTCCGCATCTTTCTTGTGCTGAGAAAGTTGTGGCCTTTGTTACTCCTTTCAAATTGTAGAGTTCATGCTTTTTCTCAGAAGAAACTATTACGCTGCTTAATTTTAAATGTGCACGTTGCTTTATTCTTGTTAATCAAGTTTGTATAAGACTGCCGCGTTTGAAAGATATTACTGATGTGTCTCATCACTTGAACTGATCAAAGCACTGCGTGAATTTGATCCCCTCACAAATATTAATCTGCCTTGGGGTTCTCCTGAGCACCCATTCACTCAGTTAAAAATTTGTGTTTGCATGCTGATGTTTGTTCCTGAGGGCTCATCTCCCCTAGTGAGCGTGCTTAAACAACTGAAGTACTCTTACAATGAAACATTCAAATTCAAGTCTTTATTATTATGCAATCTGGGATTATTTTTTTTATCACTAGACTTCCTTCTGGACTGGGTGGTTGACACTCCCTGTTCCAAATTCCTGTCCTATGAGCTAGTTGTTTGGAAATACTGGCTAGGAAGACAAAAAACGTGGCTTCTTTTTTTTTTTTTTTTTTAAATCTGGAGAAAGTGGGGTTTTTTTTCACTAGGTATCTGGAATTAAACTGTAACCTGAAGGCAGTCCACAGAAATAGGGTAAAGATCAAAAGGAAAAGGAGAGCATAACTTGGAGGACTGATGCACTGGAAACTGAGCCTGATTCGAAGTGCTTTGGCTGGCTGAGGATTCTTGTGCATGACTTAACTAGTTTCTGGATTAAACCTTGCATATGCCCTAGGAGAGGAATGTGTACCTGCTTCAGCAGCATGCGCTCTCTGGGAAAAAATGTGGAAACCAGTCTTTGTTGTGTCAAACTGAGGGTACCTTTACTATTCAGACCAAGAGTTTTCTGATTAACTCCATATCTAAACAATTTTAATGATTCACGAGACTGCTTTAACTTGACTCTCCAGTCAGATCAGTTTCCCTATGGAACTTCTCTCCTTGATCTATGTCCAACAAGGTATTTATCAGGGAATTTATACAGCCTTTTAAATCCACTTCCTTATGTGAATCGAACTAGCTTTCATAGCTTGAAAGTTGCCTATGTGTGAAGTGAGGATTTCTCCAAGTTTTTCCCGTGTCCTGTGATCCTGTGGTGTTCTCCCTCTGAGTCCTCCTGCCGGGCAGTCCCCGCCGCAGGAGAGCTGGAGAGATGCGCTTCTTCCTTTGCCCGCGGAGACAAAACGCCGCATGGATGTGCTCTCCCTGCATCGGCTGAATGCTCGGGCTCTCCTGGCTGGACAAGGAGAGCCACCAGCATTTTGACAATTTTCTTGGCGAGGACTCGTTTCGTTTCTCGAGCAGCTTAGCGTTCAAAATACCGTGGCCGCTTGAAGAGCCGCAGATCCTCCAGGTTGCCCTGACACAGGTTGCCAGGTGCTTGAGCGCGCACGAAGAGCTGCCGCAGCGCGTAAGCCTTTCATTGTCGTGCCTCGGAGGGCTCGGCCAGCTCCGGCACTGAGAGCAGCTGCCTCCGACAGCGGCGGCGGCCCCGGCATTGTTTTGGTCTCATTTCTGCAGAGGAGCGGCAGGAGCTTACATCACTTCCAGTAATGAAGTGCCTGGGGTTCTTTTATGACTTGCACACTCTGCTTCTCCGGAGCTGTACAGTATGTGCTGCGTGACTCCAGGGAAACCGAGGATTTGTTTTGACTTGCTAAAAGAACGTTTTGCTATTTCTCTTTACAGTTTCACCGTATGACTTGTCAATTCTCTCCCCCTCTTAAGAATAACTTCAGATTTAATTAGCTGAGTGCAAACATCTTTCACTGCAGTGTGGATTATACTCCTCATTGAGTACATTTACCAACAGAATGAAAGACAACTTAATCAGGCGATTCTGTATTTGTACTGCTGTGTCCAGAGAGCTGTCAATAGATGGTTGCTTTTGACTTTCTTCCTCATGCAGGATGCCCAGTGATTTGGGGACCCATCTTGTTAAAGCTTGCTCTTTGGTTCTGATCCCCACTCTCCTACCTTTTTCAAGTGCGTTTCGTTATCATTTCCCTCTCTGCTATGTAAAACTTATGTGCCGTGCTGGGACATACTGAAGGTGCTGGCATGTCCCCAGAAGTTCCCCAGTGACCTTTCTTAGCATATTTGAAATGGTACAACTTACACTTAGCTGAACTGCAGAGTAGCATTGCTCATGAACCTCTATGAGACAAGTTTGGCACTGGCTTCCCAAAGCGTTACCTGGATAAGTGTGTGTATGTGTGTGCTTTGAATTCTTCTGTGCTGAATTTCAGTTTGCATTTCCACAACTCGGAGAGCATTCTCCTGACCATGAACCACCAGGAGTGTTCTGGGGGTATCATGAAGCAGCAGCCTCCACAGTTCTCCGTGAATCCTGGAGTACGTGACTGTGCTGCAGCAACAGCAGCTGATTTACCTGTGTGTGCTGTCACCACAAATGCTTTTTGACAGCTTCAAAACCAATGAAAAACAGCACAACATTTATAATCCCCTTTGCAAAACTGTCATCCCTTCTGTTAGTTCCGGGTATTGACCTTGTCATGGGCACTTTATAAAACACCTTTAACCCTATTAACTATTCACTTCCCCAGAGTTAAAATTTGACAAGTCCATTTTTAGCCATCTCTTCTCTCAGAGATGCTGTGGTTTCAGTTTGATTCTTCAGAAGTGAATCATAGTTTCAAAACCCTCACTACCTGAAACACTCTTCTTTTCCATTAGCATTCAACATGTTTTACATGGGTTCAGACATGTTAACAGAAACTTATACTAGCATCCTTTAAAAAAATCCCGTGTGATTTCATGCCCTGGAAACACCTTTTACACTAACTATTCCTACAGCTATGGGGAGATACGAGGCATATGGATGTGAGCTAGTCAAATTAATACCATAATGGCTTCTGGCTCGACAAGCAGATACAGAGCAAACAAAGAGCAGAACAGCTGTAGTAGAGTTACCTTTTATGTGGGTGGCATAGACGTCTGCCAATTAAAATGATCTGATGAACCATTTCTTGCCATATGATTACTGTTAATAAGAATTTATGCTAACAAGTTTGTGTCTGAACTTTGCACAGGTTCATGCCTGCATTTATTTTGTTAAAAAATAGAGCGTATCATGGTTGTTTTTTGTTCTTAATGGACTTTCTTTCCTCCCTTGAAAGCATTCCAGGACTTCAGTAAGGCAGAGCTGCCAACTAACCCTTAAAGGAAGACGCTTTAATTTCCATGTAGTGCTTTCTGTATGCAATTCTGTGTATACAGAATGATAGTTTTAACCTGGGAACCTCAAGCTAAGCTTATAACTTCACAAAGCAGCACTTCCAAAAAGAGCATGGCCTTCAAAATATGAACTTTTATTAAAATCTTTGTTATTGCAAACATTTATACTTACACTTGACCACTGACTGACAGGTTTTGTCCATTGACTTCACAGCACTTAACTCCCTGTGTGTAAAACCAAGTGATTTTTTTTTTCCAGAACTGATATGTATGGTGAGAAATTAGGCATGGCAAAATGTTCTTTTAAATATGTCCTCAACAACTTACAAAGCGTTTCAAAGTATTTGAGAAGTCTGTGCAACAGGTGAGACATTTTATAGAAAGAAATACACAAGTCCAAGCATGGTGAGTGTTAACAAACTTTGATAAAGGATGATTTGAGAATCTCTCTCTCATGAGAAAAATGTGGTTTGAAATTCTGCATATAGTAGGACAGGGGAGAGGGACAGGAAACAATTGCAATTAAACTGCTTCAAGTACAGTTTAGCTGGGATAATTGGTTGGAGACTTACCATCCTTGTGAATCTTGTTTGGGAGCCATAAGCAGAACAAATGTTTTGGTGGAAGGACTTGTTCCCATGGGACTTAAAACAGTCAGCAGAAAATATATTGAGGAAAACAATCTTAAAAAGACTAAGGAGAAACTTGGCAAATAGATTACTTTCTCTCCTTATTCACCCTACTAGCAAATCTGCCACCCACATAGGAGGAATAGAAGACACCGATTAGCAAGGCTTTACTTAGATTGACTTTTGGGGCCTCTTTGGCTAACAGCCTCCTTCTCACCTCTGCTCTGTCCATGTTAATTGATGCTTTGATACTTGCATCCATTTTCCCAGCAGCATCAATAAAACGAGAACTCTGCTATGTTTTTTCCAGTGTCATCCTGCATTACCACCTACAAGAAGACACCTCCTCCAGTCCCACCGAGAACTACCACCAAACCCTTTATCTCCATCACAGCGCAGAGCAGCACGGAGTCTGCCCAAGATGCATACATGGATGGGCATGGACAGAGGGGCGATATCATCAGTCAGTCTGGACTTAGCAACTCCACGGAAAGCCTGGACAGTATGAAGGCACTGACAGCTGCTATTGAAGCTGCCAATGCGCAGATCCATGGCCCTGCAAGCCAACATGTAGGGAACAATACTGCCACTGTCACCACCACCACAACCATTGCCACTGTTGCAGTAGAAGATAGGAAGAAGGACCACTTCAAGAAAAACAGATGCTTATCTATTGGAATACAGGTAGAGTACATGACATGGATTATCTGCTTGCCATTGTTTTGGATTTCTACATGTGTTTTACTGCTCATTATACAATGTTTTGTGTGTTTTTCTTCTTGTCCTGACAGGTACCTATGTAGAACTTGCATCAGCGTAACCATTCTGCATGGTACTAATGATGTTTTCTTAATTTATCATAAATACATCAGATGCAAGGATTTGTTTGAGTCTCTGTGCTGCCAGTTACTCAGCTCTGTTAAATTACACACATGAGCACTAATCTATGAATCATAACACAGCGGGGGTCAGAAAGGCATGAATTAAATCATTGAAAGGGAATGTGTAAAACAATGATTTACATTACACTATCACCAAAAAAATATTTTCATCCAGCCTCAGTGAATTAATTGTCGCTGCCTATTCATGCATTTCATAATGACTGGTAGCCACTTGAATGAGGCAGCATTGTTCCCATCTTAGCCTCAAGAGCAGAAGATAAGTTCCTTCTGATCTGCCCTTGTTAAAGAAAATTACATTTTGTTACCTGTAGTGGAGTGAAACAGGAAAACTAACCCTGCCAAAGTTCATTCCTCTTTACAGAAAGGACAAGAGTAAATAAACTAGACTCCTGAAATCTGCTTCCTTAATTAATCTTCCCCCCCCCACCCCCCCCCCCAAAAAATGGTGTACATAGGACTCCCAACTATCTGCTTGCAGGATTAGCTTTTGTACCAAAGTACTTGAACTTAAAATCAACTGAGAATCAACACATGTTTTGACAGGAGATGAATTTCGAGCAAATAGAAAAGCAATCCACAGCTTATTGGCCTTCACAAGAAGACACAATTTTTTTTCCTTGCAGAAGGTGGTTGTAAGCACAGCATTATGTGCCTGGACAGGCTTATCTGATTAGCGAAGTCTAAGAATTTACCATGAAATATCTATATCAGCCTGATGAGATAGATGAGAGGTGTTGTGGTGACATACACCATCCCAGGAGTAGCTTCTGGAGAAGCTGTGACTTTTCTCTCACTTCTTCTTGGAAGGGCGATAGTAATTATTGCCTGTCTGTTCAGTTCACTGCCTTTGTTGTAGACTTCTGCTGCCTCACAGCTGTTTGTTTTGGATATATTCTGAAAGAAGGGCTGATGTTCACTGTTAAACACAGGAGAAAGATCCAGGTGGGACAGGGATAGAGGAAAACTCATCTGGTTTGTATTCCCATTCCCAGCCAAGCCTAAAATGCCATTATATAATTGTAATCCCTTATTTCACTAATCCAAGAAACCAAGGCTCCATAGTAGAGACCCTGCAAATTAATGGGTACAAGGAAATAATTTCCATGTTTGCAGAAGTCAAAATGAACAATGGTAATGTGAATCATGGTTCTTGAGGGACCATCTCCCTGCTATCTCTTCTTAAGGTAGTGTTGCAAGTAACAAATGCTGCTTTTGAAAGGTATAGAGTCCTCAGTTTCCTGAGATCTGAGGCAAACAGAGCTCCAAATGCTCTTCATGCCTTGGACAATCTCCCTCTTAAACTTTGAAGTTTACAGATGACCAGTATAATCACATGAAATATTCATGAAATCTGGGGATGGTACGTGAGGGTCTGCCAAGGCAGATTTGTGTACAAACCAATGAAGATGTGGCACAAACCACCTGAAGCTGGGGTGATGTGAAGTGAAACCTTCAGCAGGGATACAGCCTTACAGGATTCCTGCCTGTGCATGGTGCCACCCTCACATGTGCACATCAGTGATATTTTTAGAGTCAGACAGGCTTCACAGATAAAAGAAACTTACTTCACTAGTCTGCTGTCTGATCCATTTTGCAGCATCGTTGCACAAGCAGTCATGCTGGTACAGCTGAAGGGGTAGTGTGGGAGTAGAAATACCTTAAGATAGGCGTTGATGCCAGAAATTACTTCTCTTACAAACAACTGCCTGAAAGGAGGTAGGTACACTGTCAGTCCTCTGACAGGCAGTATAGAGTCAGTCTCTCTCCACGAGTGAATGGAGCCTAGTTCAGGCTTGGATCTCAGACCAAGTATAGACTTTAATGGTAGTTAAACTCATCCCTGTAGAGCAGGGCAAGCTGCATTAGCCACAAGTATATTTGTTGGGGGCTTTTTTTTGTGGGAGTTTAAATTTTTTGGCACTTAGGTGGTTTTAGAGGTTTTTTTTGCTCTTTGCAAAGCTCTGTGGACTCGGTACGATTTTACGTGCTTTGCTGCTAGCTGAGGTCCCAGACCCCCCTGCCCAGGTTTCTGATCCTCCAGGGAAGCCAAAGGAATGCCCTGGACTCCAACATATATTCCTGGTTTTCTTCCTCCTCTGCCAAATAAACCTAGCGTGTGCTTCTGATGAACCTCCGTGTGTGTCCTCTACAGCCCTCAGTCACTCTTAGGACACTGCAAGCCTTTGCTGTAAATCTGCTGAGCAAACAAGCAAAGTTAAGCAAAGAAAAGCCCTTCCATCAAAAGGTTGCTACACTCTGTCAGTTATGGGATTTAAGGTGTGTTTATCTCCCCAGAACCCCCAGTGTCAAGGAAGTACCTCACCTCACAGAACAGCTTCTCTAACTCCTGCCCCTCACTGAGCACTTTTCCTGTAAAAGGTTGGTCAAGTGGCTCTCAACAAGAAGTTGCTGGTGGAACGGCCACTACAGTTGGATATTTGGCACATCCATGGTTGGTTTGAGGCTACAGGTCACTTCATGACATTGCTATGGCCCAAACATTCTGTCTGCTGGAAAATGTGTTTCTTGTATAACTATCCATATTATATATAGGCTTGGGAATTGGCAACTACACTGATTGGAGCCAGAATATTGTGATTTTGTTCAAAGACACATCTGTGGTTAAATTTTAACATTATACCATTGGCACACATCTCTTCATGGAGCTGAAGATGGAAGTGTGATATTAAGTTCCAGCCCGTGCTCCTGGGGACCACCTGTTAGCGAGATGAAGCAGTAAAGAAAATGCATCCAAGACTCATATCTGCTTTCTTTAAATCTTTTCTCTGCATTGCTCTGATTTGAGGCACTAACATTTAAACAAAATAAACACATGATTTTTATATGAGTTCACATATGCACTCACAAAGAGATAGAAGGTAAAATCAAACCAATGGTGGGGCACAATACCTGGAGTTACAGCTGCTCAGAGATGTGCTCTGACAAATGTGAGCATCCAGCCTCCATAAAATAACGGATAAAATCCATCTGCATGTTGCAGGCTGAATATTGTCTTACCAGAAATGCTTTATAGATTAAGAATAATGAATATCCACTAATAACATCAGAAATGAGCACACCACAGAGAAATTGGCTAGATGAAGGAACTCATATGGTACAAGCTCTATGTGCAGACACTTAGTAGCTAAGGTGCATAGAAACTGCAAGTAGCCAGGTGATATATCTGCTAAAATACATTCTAATTACCTGTCATGTTTTGGGTTTTTTAAGGTTGATGGTGCTGAAGAATCCACCATACCAGGTGACAATAAAGTAAGCAGTAAGTTCCAGTCCATAGGAGTTCAAGTTGAGGAGGAGAAGTGGTAAGTAAAAGTTAACGCTGCTTTTCTAAAGTAAATAATTATGCCACAACTAATTTTTAAGAGCCCTAGTTCCTGCACACATGACCACATAAACCTGCTTCCTGAATGAATTGTAAGATCACCCAGCGGAAAAGCTGAGTCTTATAAATGTTGTAGCTCTTGGGTTTTTTCAGAGAGGATTTTTCAGGACCAGTGAGAGAAATAGAAGTGCCACATATTTTAAAGGCTCATATACTTTTAATAATCTCCTTTTTCCCAGAAAATCTACCTAAATAGTATTCATCTTGGGATGGCAGCAGCAGCATAGAAGTGATGAGGAAAAGCTTACCTTGTTTTTCAGAAGAATAATTTCAGCCACATGTAGCAGTGCAGTAGCAAAGCCAAACTGAATGCTTTTACTCAGGTATCTCACCCAGACATCTCTGCATTACAATTGCTCCCTTGCAAAAAAAAAAAAAAAAAAAAAAAAAAAAAAAAAAAAAAAAAAAAAAAAAAAAGGAGGTTACAAAGCAAACCTTTAAAGCTCTGTTCTTCCTACAATCTGCAGTATATCCTGAGTTAGTAAACAAATATCCACCAAGAAAAAAAAAATAAAAAGAAAAAAGAAACTAGAGCAGCTGTCTTTAAGAGTTATGTTTCTTTCTCATGACAAATTTGCAGCTACACTGCAGGGCAGCATAACTATGCGTAGCACTTGGGAGACATGTAAAATTTTTGAGTGCTTGACCACAACTGCAAATCTTATTTCCTTCCCAAAAGCGTGACTGACTCAGTGGCTGAAGAAAAGCCAGACTCTCCCCTTGCCTCTGAGTGTGCAGGCCTGCCCAGCATTGCTGTGACTCCAAGCACACACACAAGTCTGGCTTCTCTTTTCTCACGCTGCTTGGGCAGCTTGGTGTGATTTTTGGATGCTGGAGCCACTTTCTTGATAACTCTCAGCACCCTCCTGTGTCATAGGTGAAGCCTTGGTGCAGTATGACTTGTCAGTGAGGGAAGTTTCTCCAGAGAAAACCTGGGTGCAGTAAATCTGGGCTGACAAATTCAGGCCCTCTCCCCTGTCCCTGGCCTGCTGACTGCAGGAGTCAGTGGACTTGTCCATTTTCACACTGTTTGGTTTTTTTCCCCACATCAGCTAATACTCAAAAGTAGCAGGTTGTCTACACCATTTTCAATTCAACCAAATCTCCCTGTAAAGCAGCAGAGCATTTTCCTGTGGTTTTAAAAGGCTAAAGTGATTTCAGCAAAAAGAAATGTGATTTTGCAATGACCCTGCTAGGCTGTTACCAAGTTCCTCATTAACCTGCTAAAGCATCTCTTGCTGGCAGACATTTCTTTATGTGTTAGACCTTAGCCCCATTTACTCGCAACTCTTCCAGCACTAGATAAATGAGCACATTAGAACGGATGCTGAAGGACCATTTCACTCCAGCCTGGGCACAAAGGAAATAACTACCCCAAAAGCCCAACCCTGCCCCTCCCCCCAAAGAAAGCAAGAAAGAAATTGCTGTTAGTAAATACCTTACTTCCAAAGTCCTCTTTCTACTGCAGTTTTTATTGCCCCAGAGAAAAAGGTAAGGTCTGCCTGTGAGAGTCTGGCCCGAGAAAGCAATATTTCTGCATTACTTACTGACAGCTGTGTTTGGGGGTTTCCTTGCTGATGAAGTTGAGGTTGCTGCTGTTTGGAGCAGACGGGCAAGCAGCAATCTATCATGGACTTTCAGAAGTGAATTGGCTGATAAAGGACAGCCCCTAATCCTTAGAAAATGAGTGCACTCAAGACACAAAGGGCTTATCATCACAGCTGGGCACTCATACTCTTTTTTTTCTTCTTTTTTTCTTTTTTTTCTTTTTTTTCTTTTTTTTTTTTTTCATAACACAGCAGAACACAATGTATTGATTATCTGTTACAGGAACAGAATTGTAAACACGGTACATTCTTCACTGTCCCTGCACAGTAACATTTGCAAAGCCTAAGAAAAGCCCTTTTTAGCTGAATCTTTGAGAAATTAATGTCTTTAAAAATATTCCAGCCTTCAGAAATACTAGATAAATGTAAAATTAGAAGAATGACACAGCAGGAAGGATAAATACAGTAAATTGATCATGTTTCCTTGACAGTCTAAGCTATTAATTACACTGTTACAAAACAAGAAAGTTCTTTGCCTAATGCACCAAAAGCCTACCACAACTTTCAGTCTTCATGGCTTCCTTCTCTTTCCTTCCCCTTTCCCTCACCTCATACAGTTGTCATCCTCACACTAGGGAGTCTTACCTCCTCATGTCCTTTTAAATATTCCTTCTTCTGTGTTTGGAGCAGGTAAGCAAAATTATTTTGCCTCCATTTCTTGATCTAAGTAATTCAAAAACAGAGCATCTTCACAGGACAGCTCTCTCTCTTCAATCTTCCATCTTCCTCAGACCTTTCATTGGCCCTTCACTTTCTGTATTGTGGGCCTCCTGCCAAGACAATGCCTCAGTCTGTCTCCTCCTCTTGTACTGCTCAAAGGATAAATGTGCTTCCTGCTACCTGACCACATTACAACTGGATTCATTGCTGCTATTTATCCTCAGTTCTTTATGCTGCCAGTTCTCAATAATATTTTTCATACCCATTCCCAACCTGCAGCTCTCTGATTTCTAGCATTTATAGAGTAACTCTGCCCAGTCTTTCTCTTGGAGAGAAACTGGTAAGCATTTCATTCAACCTTATGATCTTACTGCTGTTAATCTTTTATCTCTCACCTGACCTTCCCTAACTGACAAAACCCTAACCAAAATGTTCTTTTTTTCCTTTCCTTTTGAAAAGTGGACCTAATGAAACTCATCCATGTAATCTCAGGGCACTTCAATTTCTGTCCATTTCTGTTTGTCCTTTCTTTCTACCTGTAACTTCTTGACCTCAAGGGACCACCCTCGTCACTTACAGAAGATAATTCAGTTTTTAGAAGTCAACCAGTTCTACTGAAGCAGGAAAAAAGGAAATAATTTATTCTGCCAAAAACAATTAGCATGCATTCTTCGTGAGCAAGGGGTTTTCAGTCCCATAGCTCTGTAATCAGTTTTAGTTTCTCTTGCAATTTTTCTTGCCTGCCCCAAGATCTCCTCCCATTACATTCTCACCTCCAAAATTGTCTCACTTATTGATCTAGGTGTACCATCAGCTGGTAATTGTACCTTATTTGCGCTCGCTAGAATTTTTTAATACTGAACCAATGGTAATTTCTGGAGTACGAGCATTGCCATAGGAGACTGCAGTAGATAGATAGTCCTCCTTCCTCTTCTCTGGTTTCTGGGGCACTGAGGAAGGTGCCCCCATATCTTGATACACTAAAGTGTGTCTTACCACACAATCTCAATACACAAAGTACATCCCACACAGCACACCTCTTGATATGCTATAAAGTGGAATGATTTGAAATAACTATGGTAATATAAAGCAATCAATCAAATGAAAATCCTGTGCTGCCTCTTCCAAGAAAAAAAAAAACAAAACAAAACAAACCACACCTCACATCTTCGGATTTTGTTACTATATAAACTCATATTTTCCTGGGTTTTTTCCTATAGGTTTTTGGGTTTGGTTACTTACTGTCCTGTCCAACAAAATACTCAGGTTTTAGTGTCTTCCCTATACAGTAGGCCAGTCCTACAATCTAACTCAAACTTCTCAACGCTGCACTTGTTAGAAGTTTCAAGTCTGTATTTTGGGTAAGATAAGTAGGAAGTACATGATGTGACATTTGGGGGATGTCCTGTGCAGGGCTAAGAGTTGGATTTGATGATCCTTTTGGGTTCCTTCCAACTAAGAATATTCTGTGATTCTACAAACTACTTGCATGGCTTTTCTTAGCAGAATTTTCTGTCTATTTATGTTCTCCATGGTGGAAGACATTCCAGTGAAAAATTCTGGCGGTCATAGCTGTCCCATCCCTGGAAACATTCAAGGTCAGGCTGAATAGGGCTTGGAGCAACCTGATCTAGTTGCAGATGTCCCTGCTCATTGCAGGGAGGTTGGACTAGATGACCTTTAAATGTCCCTTGCAACCCATACCAGTTCCTCTGGCCAGTCCCACCCTGATGAGACTCGTTCCCCACATCCCCTCCCACCCCGTGCATGCTTGGAGGAGGAACTGGTGCTCTGGTCAACGAAAGGCAAAGCAGGCCCTGGCTCTGACAGGGCCAATCTCCTTCTCTGGCCACAGCTGCCTGTGAGCCAAGGGAGCACTTACAGCCCTGGTGGCTCCCAGCCAGCTGGTGGGCTGCTGCAAGCCTGGCCTTGGCAGAATTGGCCATAAATTTATGATCACACACTGCTGGCTGGCAATAGCCTCCCTGCCCCAGACCGAGCCCTGGAGGGAGGCTGAGCGTTCCAGCCAGCATCTCTGTCTGCAACACAAAGGCCAAGAGCTGGTAAAAAATCAACAAATAAACCAGCCAGCTTAAAACAATGTGATGAACAAAGATGGGCTGCTGCAAGGAACGGGGTTGGAGCAGGAGTATTTTTCCTGCCATTAGAAACACGTTACCATACCTGCTACCTCCTTCTGCAGTTTATTTTGTTCTGCTGACAGCAGCTGCAGCCTTAGCAGAGAAGCCCACCACCAAGCAGGAGGACAGCCCCTGGGTAAAGTAAGGCTGAGTTTAACCTAAATACCTGTGGGATTGACCATGCATCAGCTGGTATGAAATCCCAGATCTTTTCTGGGGTTTTGGGTTTGGAGGTTTTTTTAGGAACGAATTAAGTTATCTAAGTTGAATTGCAAACACGTTTTGCAAAAGAAAGCCAAAGACTCAGAAGCTGAGAGTTGAATGGCAACAAGTGACCCTGTTGTTGTTCAAAACACATCATTCTGTTGTTCTCCATACTGGTTTATCCAGTCTGAGGTTTCATGGCTTTCTGCACCCTAGGCCAAATATCTGCTGCAGTTCTCTGAAGCTGTAATTATTATACCTTGTGCCTGCAGGGCACAACTGACTACAAAAGGGCCAAGCCTGAAAGAGAAAAAGAAACAAACCTCTGTTTTGAACTTTTTTCTGGTTTTAGATAAACTTGTGAATGTTTTATATGGTAAAAGTAACAAAAACTTTATCATCAGCTTCAACAGCTCTCCTCTAGTATGGAGTTTTAACTGAGAGCAAAGCAAAAAAGGCTCATATGGGACACAAATGGTATTTGTAAGAGTAAAACATTCTGGAAGTGAGTGAGGAAGCTGTGTCAGAGACTAAAATTACCATCTATTAGGCATTTTATATAGTTGAGTTGGAGGCAGGTGGATAGCGAGTGCCTACCTGCATTTCCATTTTATTCAAAATACATTTACTTCGAAGTACTTTTTTAATTTTGAACTGATGCTATATTCTTTTGCCAAGTTGTTTTTCTTTTCAAGGCAGATAAGTTTCATAATCCGGTGCCAAGAAACTGCCATGCAAACCTGTAGCATGCTATTATATAGATAAAACAAAGACAAAAAAAGTAGGTCATTCCATTTCATTTGTTAAGCCGAGTCTGGGTTTGGTGGCACTAGCTCATGCTGAACACAGTAAGAGTTCATATCCTTCTGTCAAGCAGACTTTGATGCATTCACATTTTGGGTTTGGGGTACACTGAACAGCCAGGGTGTTAACTGAAAACACAAGTGGTCACCTGAAACAGAAGAGTGTCAGAGTCTAGGGCACTGAAGTAAGCAGAAGGTGGCTGTGACATGGAAGTAGGGACATGGAGAAGAGCAAGCCTGGGCTAAGGGATTTGCTTTTCTCACCAGTGCTACTGAAGGTGTGGAAAAGTACACTGTGTACTAATGCCTCGTCTCTCAGTGAACCCTGACTAAATGACTGAAAAGAAATCCTCAGTCAGCATGTGCCTGTGTGGGCACACATGTGTTTGTGTGTGTGTGTGTTTGTGTATTTCAGCACAGATAAGGGATTTGTTGGGTTGGTGGTCAAATTAAAGCAATTTCTAAAAAAACTAACATGGATTGGACCAATAGATTTTCACTGTAATGTCAGCCTAATGCTAGTGTCTTTCTAATCACTAATACTAGTATGGCAGCTGTTCTCTGCCAGAGGCCCATAGCAGACACTTAGGAAGAGTTAAAAGGAGTGTGTGTAAAGTATAAAGTGTGTGAACTAAGCACTACTTCTCCCAGTAGACATTCCCAATTTAGTATTCTGTTGTTCAGGGACTTCCTAAACCAAATATGAATACGTGTAATGGCTCTTCCTGTGAATTTGAGCAAGTTCTCTTTGAACCTATTTTTACCTTTGCTTTTTCCAGGATTCTGTGGCAATTTAATTACATGTTGTGTGAAGAAGTACTTTCTTTCATTAGATGCAGATCTTTAGACCTCTAAGCCTTGCAGCTGGCTGCTTTCCTCCCCACAGTTATTGCACTCGGAGAAACGGGGAAACATCCCTTAGTCAGGATTTCGAAGATCTCTCATAGTCCTCCTCAGACATCTGTTTTCTAAACCTTTTCTCCTATGGAAGGGATTCCATCTCTCCAGTGACCCTTGTCCTCACTTTCTAACTTCTTCTGCCATATCAGTCCATAACAAAATGCTTATCTCTGCTTTCCAAAGGATAAATACTACCAAGCTGAAGAATTCTGAGCACTCTTTACTTTTCAATTTGCTGGTGCATATCATGCACGACTACAGCAGCACAACCTTGACTTTTGTATCATTTAACAATGTCTGTTTCAAAAGAACTGAAAGAAGCAGGCAGATAATCACAAACACTTGTGATTATTAAAAAAAAAATGCACACAATCTATTATTAAAGTTTTCATGGGACTGGCATGGCTGAGATTCTGAGTCTTCCCCTACAGAGGAAGGGCTTTTTTTTTTTTTAATTGGAGGACTTTTCTCAACTCCTGTTTTGCTTTGCTCTACTCCACTCAAAGCCCCAGATCAACAGACATTCATTTCCTCTATCACCAGGACCTATTACAATCCTCCTTGAAGTCTACTGCAGTCCTCCTGAGCTATCTGGATGCACCAGGTATATAGGACATTAAATTCTCCCTCAGCATCCTTCCATCTGCTCCCTCACCAGCTGCAGACTAAATATACTTGATGAAATTTTGCTGTCAGTGTTACTAGTCTAATTGGCTATTGCTCTTCAGTGGAAGGTGGAATATAAATGAAAGGAAGTGAAATGGCACCCAGCATCCAGTTCCACCATCTCTTCAGCATCTTCACTGCTGCTTGAGCGCAAACTAAAAACAGAACTGGCAAGGGCAAAACAGCCAAAATGTCACAGGGAAATGGGTCCTAACACTAGTTTCAAGTGTAGATGAGATTGAGAACAAACTGGAGACTAACTACTGGCTGCATGAGTGCATAGGCATCCTGGATTTGTAAGGAGAGGGGATGGGAATCTGTCCCTTCAGTTCAAAACTGTTAATTCTGAACCCTAAATATTACTGATTTAAGAAACACCTATGTTAATTATCGTTCTATCTTCTTTTTCACCATGGGGCAAGACAGCAGTCTGTCTCACTTGTTTTCCACTCATGCCCTCTACGATTCACTGCTGATCAAATGGACTCTCATTATCAGCCCCTGCAACAACATTAGTTGTCTTTCACTCCTTATACTTCTTTGTGCTCCTCCTCTGTCAGCCTTTTCACATCAGATGCCTCGGACTGCAGAATTTGAAGTGCTGTTTACATAAAGAAAACCCACCCCAGCCCAAACCCCCAAACCTCCTCTCTCCCCTGCTCTTGCCCTTGCCCTCAGGGTTGTTCTCGGCCCTCCGATGCCACAACACAGGGGAGCTCTGCGAGGTGAGAGGAAGCTACCTGCAGGAGAGCAGCCATCACAGTGAGGGTAACACAGATAGGCAGAACGCTACCTTTGGGGAAAAAGACATCATTTTGAAACTCAAATTTGAATGTGAAAAATACAATGTCTGCACACTGGCAATGGGTGCTAAAATTCTGAGATTTGGCAGATTTATAAGTATGAAGAGTAGTTATGAACAAGCAATGAAAATATTTATCTGAGTTAAAAGTACTTCTATTGTATAAATGGAATGTATAATATTACAAACATAGTAGATTCATTGGTATTAGTATCTTGCTGATCTCACATGTATGACTTTTAAATGTAGCTTGTGGGTTTGGATGTGTTTTCATATCTCACACTTCAAAGGGGTGTGAGTTTTAAAAATTGAAAGATAAACCACTTCTGAAAATTGAGCCCCTTTGACTTCTCATTAATCAGTAACCTAAAATCCTGAGCTACTGTCCCTCTCTTGGGCTGGTCTCTGGCTTTGTTAAACCACATAACAATTAGAGGTCCTTATCTCAATAAACAGTGAGCTTGCGTGGAAAAAGGGAGATGCTTGTTTGTTCGTTTGCAATAAGAAAAAAGCCTTATGCTGATCATTTCAAGAAAAAAAATACCTGAGTGTAGCACTGAGAGGTGTGACTGCCAGTCTTAGGAAGAGTGGCAGAATTTTAGTGCGTCCTTACGTACTGAGTTATCCAGAAAAAACTTTGTAAACATTTTCTGTTTGTGCTCCTCAAAGCTTTCGCAGGTTTACACGATCTAATAGCGTAACAACAGCTGTGCAAGCAGACCTGGATTTCCATGAGAACTTTGAAATAATCGACCCTCAAGAGGACAATACATGTTCTGGACAAATATCAAGACAGTTTTCCCGAGATGCAAGCACCTCTACCGTTAGCATACAAGGGTCAGGAAACCATTACCATGCATGTGCAGTGGATGATGACTTTGAGACAGATTTTGATCCGTCAATTTTACCTCCTCCTGACCCATGGATTGACTCTATTACTGAAGATCCTCTGGAAGCTGTTCAAAGGTCAGTGTGCCCACGAGATGGCCACTGGTTTCTGAAGCTACTTCAGGCAGAGAGAGATCGTATGGAGGGTTGGTGCCAACAGATGGAGAGAGAAGAACGTGAAAACAACTTACCTGAGGACAGTAAGTAACCACACACAATAATATTGCAACTGCAAAGATGTATTTAATATAGGTCAAAGTCACTCTAGTGAATTATGTATTGTGCCCTTTCTTACTTAGCTAATGAAGGTATGGTCATGATTCTCAAAAGGACTGTATGTATGTATATAATAATCCTTATTAAAGCTGACAGGGAATGCAAATTCTCGGCACTTCTGAAACTCCAGTGGTATTAGCTTTGGGGATTGCATAGTTCAACGGATAATTAGGAGAGTGTGGCTAGGGATCTTGTAGTATTAATGTTTCTTAACTCTTCTATTTGAAATCACTTCTCATAACCTTAGAATATACTTTAACAGATTGTAGTTCCTTTAAATTAAATTAATAATTCAGTTGCCTTTTCAGATGGTGATTGGCATAAGAGTATTTAGATGTTTCACCCTACTGAAAGAGATTTCAGTTATGCTTCCAAATTGTCTTCTCTCTTCCCCTCTCCAGCCTCCCTACATCTCCCTTGCAGTTCTCATTTGCTTTGACTATCCCAATAAAACATGATTTCCGTATTATGTGACAAAAACCCACACACATGCAAACTACATCTCAGTTGTCACCACTGTCAGCAATATTAACCTACCTGTGAGGTAATAGGACTGTCTGGTAAACCTTCATTACTCAGAAGGGTTGAGGGTTGAGTAGTTCACATCTTACTTGCTCACTCTAATTAGGGCAGAAGGGCTGAGCATGTGCTTCCCAGTCCAGAATTTTTTCTCCCAAAAAATTGAAGGGTTTTTTCCATTTATTTCTCTTACAAGGAACAGCACTATTGCTAGCTATCAACTTTAGACAGAGGTAAATCTGTGAGCTTACAAACATCCTCCTTGCAAATAAAGCTGTTTCAAATTTTAGAAGTGAACTTCTAGGAAGCACTAAGGAGCAGCTGCTTATAGAGAATTCAGTTTTTTATAATTTAGGCACACCTAAGCATATTTTCCTGGATATAAAAGTAGTATTTTCCCAACCCTCAAATAAACTTCTACCAAAGCAAGGACTACTACTTCAGCTCCAGAATTGTTTCTTGAAAATTTTTTACCTTTCCTCTCAAGAAGTGAGAAGTTTGAATTGTTTTGAAATGTAAAGGTTTTGATTTATGAAAGGAAAGAAATTAACACTGGAAAAAAATTTCTTAGGAATGCCTAAGCTGTTTCTGCTGGAACTTTCCATTCAACCCAGTGAATGAAAAGGTATGATCTAGATAGTCAAAGTTAGACAAAATTGTAAGCAACTGGGAATTAAATTTAATGGCAAGTATAAGATAACCCGAATTTTAAGGTATATAAAGGTTTTATATTTCTCCAAAACTTATGTTGTATAATAGGCTAACAATTTCTTCTGAAGAAATTATATGGAAGTTTTGACCTTAAAAGCAGATCCAGATTTCCTAAGTTCTAGAATTCTTGAATCTCATTTTTAACTCACACCATCAATGCATTCAAAAATCTCCTTGAACATGTATCAGAATAAAAGGGTTTCTGTTGATGCTGTAGTATGAAGAAATAAACCTCGTGAAGGATGAGATTTTAGATTGAAAAGGAAGTGTGGGCACATAACAAACAGGAAACACACAACTTTTATAAGTCATAACAACTTAGACTGGACATAAGGAAAATATATTCTATGATGAGGGTGGTGGGGCACTGGAACGGTGTTGCCCAGGGAAGTTGTGGATGCCCCATCCCTGGAAGGGTTCAAGGCCAGGCAGATGAACTTTGGGCAACCTGGTCTAGTAGAAGGTGTCCTTGCCTAGTGGAAGGTGTCCTTGTCGAGTGGAAGGTGTCCTTGTCGAGTGGAAGGTGTCAGTGGGGCTGAAACTAGATGATTTTTAAAGGTCCTCTCTAACCCAAACTATTCTGTCATTCTATGAACTGATAGTACTGGAAAAACCTATAAATATTTTATTTGTGACCAAGGCAGTTGGTGCACCAATAAAGTAGTAGGAAAAGAACAGGAAGTGAATTTTAAGAGGCTGATACTTGCAGAAAATACATATCTATACAGAATCGTCTCTCAGTGTCCTGGTGTCTTTGATATAAGACAGTTTTAAAGGGCTCTTTGAGCCATCAGTGGGAGGAGTCAGTTATGGATGTGCTGGCTTGAAAGCAAAACCAGCAAGAGTCTCCAAGTCAGAAAAAACAATTTAATAGGAGGAAAAAGAAGGTAAAATAAAATAAATGCAATAATACAAAAGATCACTGACAGAGTCAGAATACAACCTGATACCCTATGGTGGTGGTAGCAGCCCAGATGAAGTGGTCTTGTTTAAGCAGTGATCCCATAGAAAGGTCTGGTAGCTCTTCTCCTCTGGGAATCCAGTGGGTAAGGCTGTCTGTGCTGTCCCAAATCCCAGATTCTATCCAGGTGGGAATGCTTGGCTCCTCCCCCTGGGCGGAGCATCTCACAATGGGCTGATATCATTTCATCAGTCTTGCAATGGGTCCTTGATTGCCCACTAAACAGAGATAGCTCCTGTAGTCAGGAGGCAGGGGGCAAGGAAACACTGCCCAACCTAGTTTCAACAGCTCATATAGAAGGTGATAGAATACATACTTTGGGCACAGCTTACATAGGACAATGGGGATAAAAGAGGAATGCTTTGGCTGGCTATTCCCAATACTTCCTCACAGCACACCTGGCATGTGTCCCAGCGCTTCTTGTGATCACTGTAAATGGCGGGAGGAAACGGGTCGCCTGGGTTTGGTGGCCACTGTTGCAGTACTTATTTCTGCATGACGCTGTCAGCTGCTGTGGCACGTGGCAGCTGCCTCCCACAGAGGCTGCACAGGGCTTTCTGCTGCGGCTCAGCACGTCCCACTCTACCTGGTGCCAAGGAAAAGCATATGGCCGGGGCCACTCTGCCCGCTCAGCAGTGCCAGAAACAAAAGCCTGGTTGTTACAAACCCTGCCCCAAAAAAACGTCTTTTTCATACATCTATAAACTTTAAAGAGAGAGAGGAAAGGAGGAGGAGAGGTGCGTTTGCTTCGCTTTCCCTAATGAAACATAACCGGAGCAGGGAATGCATCCTTTGTTTCCAGCCTGACATCCCCAGCATGTGTTTGGCCGGATAACAAAATAATGAGAACGTGTGATGAGCGAGGTTTTCTCGATGCCATGGCAGCTGACAGAGGGCTCATCCCCCCGGCGCTCCACGTAAAACGATCCGCGCTTCCTTCAGACAATGCGGCCCTTGTGCGGAACAGCTGTCTCGGGGAGACGGCTCGCTGCTGTTTGACAGTAGCTTGTATGTTACATAGATACGTAGGGTATTATCTAGCTGGGAATGGATCTACCAGATGGGATTGAATGTTTCTAGCGGGGAAATGGAGTCTGATGCTCTGTATAAAAACAAGCTGTGGTTCAGCGGCTGCACGATGAAATGCCAATATAGAGAGAGCTGTGGCTTCCCTTCCGCCATGAATTATTTATTGTATAGTATATTCTGGTTTTATCTGAAATCATTTTCTGATAAAGCCGCAGCATGTGTGACAGGCAGATGAACACCACTCACACTTTAAGCTAACGTACTTGATATGATTTCAGTGTATTTTGCAGTTACAGGGAACTTGGCTGCAAACCCTAGGGCTCTCATAAAAAAAGAGATGTTACACATCTGAGGCCAAACACCTTGTGAGAGTTGATTGACACTTTGGATCAAGCCTCAAAGTGAAGTAACTGTTGACTTTTTTTTGTTTTTTTCCTCAACCATCTGCTTGCTCCTCCTACCTCTCCCCTGCAAATTTTCAAATAGTCAGAACCTCACCACAGTTGTTGGTGACTGTTGGTTCAGGCCTCTGTTGTCACCATTTACATACAAATTTAGCAGCATCAGACCTGGCTCCCTGCATAGCTCTGATCACCTTTTTTTCCCAGCAGCGCTGGGCACAGGAACATGCTCCTATGGCCTTGGCCTGTCTTTGGAGGGTTTTTTTGCTGTTGTTTGTATTTCACATGGAGCGTTGACCTTCTTGGATGAACCAGAAAGCTTCATTTTGCCTCCCCCTGCCCACCACCCCCCCCCCCAACTTTCTTTTTCACATGGGGTTGCACTGTGGCTTTGGTGTAAAGATAACCATCGGAAGCAGCAGCAGGCTTGATTCACCACAAGTCAGGTGTAGTGTGGGTTTAGTGACGAAACAAGCCAGGCCAGTCAAGTAAAAACTAAAGCAGAAAACCAAAGCTCCCACAAGACATGTCATTATAACTCTCTTCCATGTAGATGGTAACCCTCTGGGCTGGCCTGTGAATAAAGGTTGACCTCAAATCTGCAGGAACCTCACTGTTCGGGACCAGAGCCTCTACAAATTCATCCAGTTCTGGCAAATTATGCAATGCTTGCACACTGTCCGCTGTTTTGGTTTGTTTCGATTGCTTCAAAAGAAAACATAAAAAGTAAAGTTTAGACTTGAGAGAATAAAGTTTAGGAAAAGGTACATTTTCTATAATAGTTGTGCGTGGCAAAAGAAAAAAAGACCCATGAGTTCACTCTCAGCCATAAGCATGGCAAACCACTTGCCATTCCTCTGCAGGGCTTCTCCAAGCAGTCCTGGTCTCTGCCGTTCAGAGGAGCGGGACAGCCTCGTCCGGCAGTGGGCTGGGGCAGCCCTGCAGAGGGATGGTCACCAGCCTGACATGTGGCCGAGTCCTGCTGGAATCCCCCTGGCTACGTGCCTCTGGCCACATGCCCAACTCATCCTCTCCTTGTTCTGGTTTTCTTTTGTCCCCAGGAGGGACTTCTCAGTGCACGAGGGTTTCTCAAAGGAAAGCCAGCAAGGAAAACCCTACCAGTGCCCAGAGGCTAGCAAGGCAAAAAGCGAAATCCACAAGCAAGGAAATGATCTAGTTAGGGAAGGGGGGAAAAAAAAAATAAAAAAAAATTATATGTGCTAATAAAAGCCAAGTAAGTCAGCGAACACATGGAAACCGCTTTAATCCAAATGAACAGCATTTGCTCATGCAGACAGCCCTATTAATTCCAATGAGATCACTCCTGTAAGTATATGTGACTCAAAGAAAGGACTGCTCCTTCCCTAGTTTGTTCCATTTGGCTGTTTTCTCCTTAACAGCTGAGCTTAAGACCTGAGCAGTAGCTTTAACTTTGAATTTCCTGGCTTTTGTCATGCTTGGCGTTATTTAAATGTAGGTCCGTCAACATGAATAGGCTAAAATGTTGGTCCATCCTGGCTTGGAAATGGATTGTGACAGCTCTGTGGCAGGATTGCTTCATATGCATCTCGCCCAGCCAACATCTGCAACGCAAATGTCAGGCTGTGTCCCTGCAATTTCAGCTATTGTTCCCGCCACTTGCTCCTGGGGCAATGAGCAAGTCCCTGGTATTCTGTTCCCTAGCTTGGGCCCTGCCTATCAACCAGGTGTGTTCACGTTGAGGGCATTTGATAGTCAGAGTCCTAAAGTGCCTCCTTTGTCACTTGTTAGACCCTGGGGCCTGTCAAAGTTCAAATGCAAATACATCAGCTGGGGTTTTAAAGCCAAATAATGCTGCCCCTTCTCAAAACTCCCCTGGCTTCTATGTGATTACTTTTTACATCACTTCAGGTGTGTTTTGTTATTTTCTTGTATTTTGTTATCCTTGTTACACAAGCAGTCACCTTCCTAGTTAGAGCAGATGACAATAACTATTTTTTGGCTTGTGTTCACAATTCCTGTATTTTGTTGTTTTTATATTTCTTTTCTGCTGAAGACATGGAGGAGGGAAATACATAGAGCTCTACAGTTTCAAAACAGGTCCTATGCAATTCTTAGAACCAAGAAAAGCAAGAACTTACTGCTTGAACAGCACATAGTCCAAGTCTATTTTCAAGAATATTTTAAAGGAAGAACAAGTTGGGGAGTTAAACACACAAGGATATTCACTGTCATGTGTCTGTCCTAGAATAATATTCTGTGATTCCTAGATAAGAACAGTAATAGTGAGGAGGCATTCCACAGTAGCTTATTTCCATCAAAATAGCTATAAGTTCTTCAAGAATAGATATAATTGTCTATGTCTTAAAATATGTCACAGGAGAGAAGTACAAGGATTTACAAGGAAGACAGGTCAAAGGAAGAAGGCTGGGGAGGAAAAAAAAAAAAATGAAAATTCAAACTCTAAAAACAAAACACTGCAGTACACACACTTCTCCCTCTGGGGAAGGGGTGACATCAAAGCATATGATGGATGTTAATAATGTTGCTTAATGCATTACTGGAAGGCATTCAGATCCAACAGTGCTGAGTGTGCTGTATAGCCCTGTATGGAACAGAAAGCAGATATGAATAACATTATATAGGTGCTTAAATCTATTGTGATTGCATCTTGATGGGTCGGGATTTTTTTTTGTTGCTTGGTTTTATATGTTTTCTTTGTATCCTATTAGCTAAACACATCAATTTGAATGTTTATGTGTTTTTCCTCCTGTACCCCATCTCCCTTGCTGTTAAAGATTTCTCTGATTCTTTTCCGATTTGTTTTGAGTATTATCTTGGCAATTCCGTTTATTTTCTTGGTATTTGGTTTCGAACCTTGCAGGCTTTTCTTCTAAGAAAATCTATTGGTCTATTTTTGCTTTTGATTTTTCACTACACCTTGGCCTTTCTCTTGGACGCCAGAGATTTTGACTGAGAAAGCAAAATGAGCACTGTGCCTTGAAACACTAAAAGCAACGTGGGTTTGGAAACTTAACCGATTGATAAGACTTTGTGTCTTCTAGAGACATTCCTTTCGGTTTTTTGCATGCTTTGTGTTTTGTCCTTTCCCGCCCCCCCGGCCCCCAACAAATTCCGTGACAGAGTTGGTTGTTGACGAGTTGCACATTAACAGACCCTTTGCTTTTGAGGGGCGAGGAATCAGTGACACTTGACTAGATACAGCCAGAGCTACAGCAGAAGTGGCAACAATAGAGAACAGCATCAGCATGCATCCCACAGTCAGCTGGGATGATGGTTTTCAGGCAAATAGCCAGTCACTAGGCAGCCAAGGACAAGGACTTCCTTTTCCCTCTGCTGAGATCTCTGAATATTAAGCTCTTCTTCCCTAGAAGAAAGGGGCACATTCCTATCCATCATCAACAAGTTGTATATACATTTCTTCATGCTTGGGATGAGATTTCCAACTCATTAGGTGCAGATTTCCAGGAAAAGCCCACCTCATCTCTCTTCTTTTTCTTTTTCTTTTTTTTTTTTTCTTTTTTTTTTTTTTAATCCCAAGAAGTTAAGAGACTTTTTTCTCCCCTTCTCAAGTCTTGGGAAGCATCAGAGTGGCCAAGCTCCAGATGAGGCAGCTGTTCCCAAATATACTCAGTGGGAAGAGTTTTCATAACAATGGGAACCACATGAAAGCTCTCTGAGTAGCTCCTCCTACTATTGAAAAGTCCTTTCAGTTGAGTGGTTTGCATATTGGGTTGCATAAATGACTAGACACACCAAGGGGTCCATTTTCAGCACTGTGCGCATAGAATTAGACACGCAAGCCTTGCTAACAATAATGAGAGTTGTGTGCAAAACTCCCTGCGCAATATGCTGAAAATATTCTGCTTAGTGAATCTTCCAGCTCACGGCTATTTCCTGGCAGTGCTGAGCTGAGTTCTGGGAACAAAATGAAAGTCTGGGCTCTGTGTGTGTTCACAGAGCTCTCTCCTATAGGTTCTGAAGAAAATGTGAAAAGACTCTCTCTTCCCTCCCCCTTCCCCCCCCCCCCCCCCCCCCCCTTTTGTATGCCTGAAGTATAAATGAACTCCACATCCCACTTTTCCTTCAACAGCTTTAAGAAGGGAGCTTTGAGGCTGGTGGAGGAAAAGCCATTTGCCTTGAAGGAGGAGAACACAGATTTCATATTACTGTGTATCGAGTTGCAGTTTATCATGAGTATTTGGGCCAGTCTGCTTAGCATGTGGCTACTCAAACCCTTGGAGAGGCCTTTCTCTTACCAAGCACCGCATGGTGGCATCCTGGTAGCCAGCCAGCACTGCAGCCCGTCACAGCACCGATGAAACGCTAAAAATCCTGTTAGAAGGGGTTATGGCAAGGTTGCGTGTATTTATGTAGGTGTGTGTTTGTTTATTTTTCATTGTGGTAAATCAAAATACTTATCAGCATTTTCCCAGGGAAGCTCTGTTAATGCTGTCTTAGCTTTTATACAAAAAGTGACTGTGCCCAAGGGATGGTGCAGAAGATGGCAGCTTAGGACTAGTATCTCTTCTAGGCTCTGCTAGCAATTCACTCAAGCTGGCTGCTTCATCTGTTTCTTTTCCCTGTTCCTCCTTCACCTGTCTTGTATATCTAGGCTGTAAATTTGTCACAGAAAAGTTGCTGTGTCTATTTGAGGGTTGGGACAACACAAAGATCTCTGAGTAGAAATGATAGTGAGAATTGTGACACAGTGGCTGCCATTCATGTTTTTCATTAAGGAAGTGGTAATATACAAAAAATTCATTTAAATTGTTTTTTAATCTCTTGTTAACCAGAATTGGGAATAATAAGTTGTTTCAGCTGAGAGGGAAAATTAATTAAGGAGACAGAAAAGTCTGTGATGCCAACCTGTTTTTTTAAAGACAGTTTTGGAGGGTTTTTTTCTGAGCATTGGAAATCTTAAACAAATCAGTAGCTGCATTCTTGCTCACAGCATCAATTATTTCGTTTAACAGTCCCTAAAATCACACTCGGTTTTCTGGATTCACTGTCTTACTGCCAGCTGAGGTCATGTCTGCCTTTCTGCTGTGTTTCTGCATTCTTGCTTCTTTTTTCACATACGCATGTGTTCACACACATGTACAGGTGCACACACGGAGTCTCCCTCTGGACCAGAACTCCCCAGGGAATCTCTGAATGCACCAGTCTGTGCCTCGGTTTTGGGCAGTGTATTCCCACCTACCCCTGGCAGCAGTAAAATCCCAGTGTCTGAGTGAGATTGAATGCAACCAAAACAGTGTGAGCTCCTGCTTTATTCAGAGGCATTTACTATGGGCTGTCTTCTGGTTCACTGCAGCCCTTCACAGCGCTCGGTCAGTCCAAAGGGGCAGTAAGTACCCAGCTGTCTGTACAAAGGAGTCCTCAGCCAGCTGCACTAGGACTCTTGGACACCTCCCTCCAAGTCACCAGCAAGGAGGAGAGGCCAGAGTGCCTGGAGTACTCCTGGGCATTGGAATTCAAAGGCAGAAGCAGCCTTGCATTGTGCTCATGGAAAGTACTCAGAGGGCCCAGATGAGATTCACTGGCGTGCACTAAAGCAATCACCCCCTTTCTGGGGCTCGGCTCGAGCAGCATTCAGCTACACCTGACAATAAGGCCTGAGCTGCTAAGTGAGGTGGAGAAGCAAACAGGGTTTGAGAGCCGCGCGTCCTTGTGCAGGGAGCTGGGTTTGTGTTCCAAGCCTGAGCCTGGGTCATAGTGATACGAGTGGTGACATTTCTGGTGAGCTTTCTATACAGCCTGCAGAAGCTTTTGATTAGCCACGTTTACACTGTCATTACAACTGGTTACAACTGGTCTCGATGGAGGAATGAGAGAAAGATGCGGCAACCTTTTGCATATTTTCTTGCCTCATGGAGATCTGACCTTAGATTTATCAACTCGTTTTGTGACTGCAAGATAACATACCTTTTGAAAGCCAGAGCTGACTGCTGCACAGCTTTCTTCTCTCTTTTTGTCGGCTTTTGGCTGCCTGCAGCAAAGAAAGCATTGTGACTTACTGTCTTTTTCTCTCAGTTCTAGGGAAAATTCGAACTGCAGTGGGCAGTGCCCAGCTTCTCATGGCTCAGAAATTTTACCAGTTCAGAGAACTTTGTGAAGAAAACCTGGTATGTAATTTTTCTGCTAGACGCTAACATGTGCCTTTTACTAACCCTGTGAATAATCCTACATAAGCTAAACTGATTTTGTGACTAATGTGGCAGTTTTTCCAGTAAAGGCCTTGGTATGAATTTGGGAGTAACTCGAACTTGTCAGAGTCAGCCTGAGTTTTACAATGAGAGCCTTAAAATAAAAGCAAAAAGCTTTGGGTGAACTATCTCTGAGGCTCTGCCACTGAGTTCAGAGGAGCAAGGATCTGTCCCTTGACCCTTAAGTTCATGGGCACACGGATGGGTAAAACACCTTAAGGTCTTTGAGGGTGGATCAGAAATCTCCTGAGCTGGGCTTTCCAGGTGTTCCTGGGAAACAAGCTCCAGACTAAAATCTGCCTCAGTGGACAAATGTAACAGAAATTGGCTCTGTCTTAATAAGACTTCCAGTTCTTAATATAAAAACTGAAAAAGCCCTCTGATTGCACATCTTTGCCAATAACAGCCTACGACTGGGCAACCTGCTAGTGTCAAGCACTGAAAAACTAGGAATCGAAGTGTAATCTCTGGTCTCCTTATGATTCTAAAAATACACACTTTATTGTTTTCAATAATTGCACCTTTCGTGGTGTAATCATCCTACCAAAATCCTTCGTCAGTGTGACTGTGAAAAGCACAAATAGAAATTTTATAAGGCAACCAACTGACTCTTTTGGGTTTATTGCTTCTGAAGAGGAAGAAAACTAAAGGCAAAGTAAAACTTGAGTCATGTAAAAAGTCATGCAAGGTGCTACTAGTAATTTATTTATTAACAGAAAAATTAATAACAATATATCAGTGTCATCTGACAAGGCCACAGCACCCACAAAACTTTGCTGGCTGGTGTAGGGACTTCTCAGCATTTACGAAAAACACGCTTGAAAATGAGTGTATGCAAATTCCCATTTTAATTAGAGTTTCAGCTGAGAACCAGTTTATAGAGACACATCCAGTAGAAAGCCTTCCTTCATACAAACCTTGCCAGTGGAGCAGTGATGGTTTTGTGTTTGCCCACTGCATGCAAAAAGTGTTCAGAGCTGGAGTGCACTGAAGGGACAGAAGGAAGGAGAGGATTTCTTGGGTCTGGCCCAAGCTGTGCTGAAGATGCTGACTGTCCAGATGTGCTCTTCTGAGCAATGCTCTTGGGCTGATAAGTCTGCACACACAAAGCAATGCTCCCACCTGTGTCCCAGTTTCATTCTTCCCAAAAATCTGCCTGTATAAATGGGTTTACTGTGCTTCTGCATGTAGTCTTCTCAGCTTTTCACTCTGCAAAGATTATTCTTGAAAAGAAAAAAAAAAAAAAAAAAAAAAAAAAAAAAAAAAAAAAAAAAAAAAAGAGCCTAAGGTGTACAAGAGATAATTTTACTTAGTGTATTTTTGTAAACCTTACATTCTAAGAGTACCGAAAAAGTGTTCACACATTGGTATATCACAGCTTGCACATGCAGGAAATGTACATTTGCACGGGTATCTCTTTTTGACAAGAGTGAGCATGGTGGGGAATCCTTCCTCATGAAAGTGAAGAGGAGGCTGGCAATTCGTTTCAGTGCAGATAGGATTGCCACCAGTTGTGCCCAGGAACATCCCTAGGCAGATCCTGCCACAGGGGCCCTTTACCCTTAGTCTGTGGGGGGTACCTGCTGCCTTTGGTGAGTGGTTTTGGCAGGGCACAGCAGCTCAACGCCGAGCCAGATTCCTTGAAATAAAACCGGCCAGTAAGTAATGCTTTCCTTTGCTCCTCTCTCCGGGTCTTACCCAGCACTTGGATCTGCTCAAACTGCTTTGCTAGCGAGATTTGTAACCATTTGCATGAATTCAGAAGTACTAAAGCCAACATGTTTTTTTCTTCTGTTGCACAGAATCCTAATGCACATCCACGGCCGACCTCCCAGGATTTAGCAGGGTTTTGGGATATGCTGCAGTTGTCCATAGAAAATATTAGTATGAAATTTGATGAACTTCATCAGTTAAAGGCCAATAATTGGAAACAGATGGATCCTCATGACAAGAAGGTAGAACACTGTAGATTTTGTATGCTTCATTTAAAACCCTGTACAAATACTGGACAGATTAAATAGGCCTCCATGTTACAGCGTTGACGTTAAAAATGTGAAATGAAGCTCATATCAAATTAATTTCATTGTAATAACAATGTTTACATATTAATCATCTGGGATATTATCTGTAATATGTTTCAGGCATATTTTTAAACCAGAACTGTCTTTGTGAATTGGATAATGGGAATGTGGTACTTTGTTAAGCTTTACATTTAATCATATTAGATGATCAATCGTTGGAAGGAACTGCCTTATATATTGATTCTTAAAATTAAATAAATCACATTTACGGTTCATATTATTGCATACAGCAAGAGTTCTAGGTTGTGTTACTGAAAAACCTAGGGAAGCACTGTAACCGTCGCTAACTTTGGTAGCCAGATTACAAGAAGCAATATAAAAAATATGCCTTCCAAAATGTTACATGAAAAAATTGCTCTTTTTTTGTCCATTTGTTTGTTTTTTATTTATTTGGGGCTTTTTTTAGATGGGTGATTTCACAAACACATTCACTTTGCTGGTATTGTTCGTTACCTGAGATAGCATAAAAATCATTGGGAGCTTTGGTGGGGCTTTTTTCCTTCTTCTTCTTTTTTCTTTTTTTTTTTTTTTTTTTTTTTTTTTTTTTTTCGTCCTTTCTTTTTTTTTTTTTTTTTTTTTTTTTTTTGGTGAACATAGTCATCTTCTGTCACCATGAAAAACTGCCACATCTCCAAGTGTGAGTCACATTTCACTTTACATTCTCATTTGGCACCATCACCATTTTTTTTTCTCCTTACTCTCCACCTCAAGACAAACAGTGCTTGGGTGAGCCAAAATGCACAAATGTTTCAGAAAATCCTTAGAGCACAGACCCATTCCTAGAGGAACCAACAGTCTAATGTCACGCTCCTATAGGTATGTGATTTGATGGCTGAATTTCTGCTGTGACTGGTCTGGTAGCAATGAATACAGCCAACAGGCAGGGTCACCAGAAGGATGGGGAGCACGACTTGCAGGTACAGTGGCTCAGACAGGAGTCCTGGCTACCCCAACTTACGGTCAGCTGGCTGCCGATGACCAAAGTGGTGTTTTCTTTTGGACAAATAACCATAATAATATCAAACCCCGTTAATCTTGCAGCAGGAAGCTTGTACAGGCAGTGCTGGTAGCACTATTCCTCCTCCTCCAATCAAGACTAAGTACTCATTCCTGACTTAGGAGTGCCATGTTCACACCATTTGTGCACACCTAGTGTGTTTTGTAGGGGAATGAATGGGAATGTGTTTTCCTAGCCCAAGGTACTGAAGGCAAGTCATTTTCTTATCTTCTTTCATTTTTTCCAGCATCTGTCAAAAAAGGAAGTTAAAACTGCCAAACATGCATGCACAGAAATGCTGGTATATGGTCTTTCATTAGCTTTTACAGTTAAGTGGGTAGGCTGAGCATTTGAAATTGCAGCAGTAAGAAATGAGAGCTTTCCTTGAAAAAAAATGTGCCTTGTCTTTGCTTCTGAAAAACATTTAAAGAGTTTCCAGCAAAAAGAAGACTATAATGGTTTAAAGAAAGTTAAGTAGTGCTGAAGAAAGGGACCTACAGTAGGAAGGTAAAGATTTTAAAGAATTACACTGTGTTCATGTTTCAACAGCATTTGTCTATGATTTTAGATTAAACAGATCACCTCCTTTCTTAAAAAGGATTAAAAAAAAGAAGAAAAAGCTTTCTGTGGAATTGATATTTGTCTTTGGCCTTTGCCACTGGGCCCTTTTTAAGCAGCATAGATTAATCCTTGGACGGAGAGAAAAAGCAAAGTATGAATAAGTGTAACTAAGCACCTTTATATTTTGAGCCATGGAAGCTGTTGTGAGCAGCATGAGAGAAAACGAAAGGGCAGAATGGGACCTTTGTAGTGTGATAAAATCCCTTCACTCAGAGACCGTGTTCACAGTTGGAAGGGGATGTAACTTAAAAGACAATCTAATTAACTTGACAAAGTCTTTGTGGATGCCTGAAATTCAGTTCTGAATACACTTTTCTTTTGTGAGAGAGATCCCTCTCTGAGGGCTTTTTTGTTGGGTTTTTTTTTGTTGTTGTTGGTTTTTTTGGTTGGTTTTTTCTTTTTTTTTTTTCTTTTTTTTTTCTTTTTGTGTGTGTGTGTGTGTGTGTGTGTGTGTATACATGCACCAGGATATACATAAAAGCCCTCCTTGTTGGTCATGTATCTGGAGCTAGCTGCCACCGTGATGATTAATGAATGTTCTCTTAACGGTTTTTAAGTTTCTCCTACCAGATTTTCTATTTCTAGCTGAAATGCCTATTTAGCACGAGGCCAGAGTGTATGAGCTTGCACAGCAAGACCCAGAGGGTGGGATTTTTGAGCAGTCATTAGACTGCTACGAAATAGATACATAAATAAATATGTGGTGTTTTTTTGAAAAAACCCTACCTATTCTGATGCACCGGCTGCAGACAGCTAGCTCCCATCTGCATTTGGGAACACCAAAGCCATGGCACCTCCGTGTTGCAGGAGCATCTAGCGCCATGCACGGATAGAAGAGGGTGGCCCAGGAGCTGGGCTCTGCAGAGTTCCTCTGCTGAGAGCAGCGTTCCCTCCTGGCTGTGCCGGTGGCGGGAGGTCGGTCTCTTTCCTAGTCCCTGGCACTAAGCAGGTAGCGGTGGGGGCCTCGGCCCCAGCAGCACCGTCCCCGAGGAGAAGTAGCACGGCGGCCGGCCCTCCCCTCCCCTTTGCCCCTGCCCTGTGTTTATGAACCCTTGAGCACAAAAGCCAGTTGACTGAAGACAGAAAGGCAGATAAGAGCTAACAAACCTTAGGTAAAATGTGTGTTCTAACTACTGATATATCCTAGTTTTTCCCGCCTTTCCCTGAGAAGCTGTATAATGCCATTAACCTTCTGCTTTGATCAGGAGAGAAGGGTCCCTCCTCCAGTGCCAAAGAAGCCATCGAAAGGTCAGGTGCCACTCATACGAGAACGCTCTCTGGAAAGCTCGCAGCGTCAAGAGGCCCGGAAACGGCTGATGGCTGCCAAGCGCGCTGCATCGGTCCGCCAGAACTCAGCTACCGAGAGCGCCGAAAGCATTGAGATATACATCCCCGAAGCCCAGACCAGGCTATGAAGGGATCCAACTGGGAGGACTCTCTCTGGCAAGACAAGCCTCATGTATAATCTGCCCCTGTAGGCTCCTGCTCAAGGTCACCACAAAGTATTTGTACCTCCTCCTCTCTCTCTCTCGCTCTCTCTCTCTCCTCTCCCCCTCCCCTCTCTCTGTACTCAGCTGCCCCGATGCTCCCAGTGAACTCCACTGCTGTGGCGTAGTTGTCGGTCCTCCGAGAGATGTCCTCTAATCACCCTTGCTTTCTGAAGGTCCGCCCATGTCATCACGATGCTTTGTCACATGTACTGATGCTGCCACTTTGCCTCATGTAAACGAGCACGATCCTCTTTTCTTTTCTGTTTGGAACAAATAAACTCAGCAGCACCCAGACTTCCACACACCCGCACACCTGTACAGTAGATGCTCCATTTAACTTACTCATGATCTTTAGTTGACCTAAAGCTAGTCTGTTACCCAGTGTACAGCAATATCAAACTGTAGGGGACTTTGGTATTTTCAGTCACGCAGGGTGATCCTTTCGGACTCTGCCGTCTTCCTCACAAAAGATGAAAGGAGCTATGACTCGGATTCCCTTCTTTTTATTACTGTTTTTTTTAAAGCAGAAGGCGCACTTTATTCTAAACCTCCAAATCACATCTTCACCTGAATTAAGGAGTCACACAAGGGGAGGGAGCTGGGGTGGGAGCGGGGAGGGGGGGACGAAAAGAAACCCCACAGCTCTGGCAGGTGAAAAAGTGGAAGTATATCTCACAGGTGAGATGGCGAGGGATATAAAAGTTCCTGTGGAAAGATACCTGCACACTCACAGCTGCACAAACTGCCTCATTTTTATTTCATCAAACACTACTTAAACATTTCAATCAGCAGAGGATTGTAAATTCGATCTTCCAGGGAAATAATCTATTTTGAAAGGCAATAAAAGAGTAAAAAGGAAGGAGATAAGAAGAAATGACAGTTGAAGAGATAATATAAAAGAAGGATTTTCTTGTCCAAGTATTAAGAATTTTTAAAATTGTACTGTATTGTCAATTCCTCTTGTATTGTATTGTATGGATTATATTGGTTAAAAAAAAAAAAAGAAAAAAGAAAAAAAAAGAAAAAAAGCTTGGTTTTGTTGATGTCTTAATCTCGGTGGGACCATGCTATCTCATACGTCCACACAGCCACACACGGACACCTGTAGGTGAATTACTATACATGGAGCCTCTGATGCTTCTCCAGGCCAGGCTTGCTTTGCTCTATCCACAGCTGGTTGTATGCTACAGTTCAGACTGCTTATCACCAAACCATCCATATTTAGGAGTAAACTTCTAATTCAGCCTCCTCTTAATAGCATAAAGTACTCACTTGAGCAAGAACAATAGACTATTTTTCACACGTTACGGGATCAATATGAACTTAATATTTTTCACGACAAGCCTTCCTACCCTGGCTTCTGCCATTGTTTTGCAATCACGAAAAATATGCATCCAAAGTAGCTCATTAATAGTGGGCGGAAATGGCAGATAATAGGGCTGGAGAGGAGACTGAGAGGTCAGCTCCTGTGTGTGTTTGTCGCCTCCAGCCACCTCTGGCTGGGGCAGGGGCTTATCCTCCAGCTCCTCTGATGAGGAATGATGCCGACCGCGCTGCTACTGGAATCTCTTGTGCCAACATTAGGAAAGCTGTGTCAGGCATGTTGCTGAAAGCGAGTTGTGTGCGTGCGTGTGAGCGTGTGTGAGTGCGCACACGCGTGCCTAAACTGGCATGTGCTGCTGCCAGCAGAATTAGCGTGAGCTGCTTTGGGTGACAGGACTGGTGTGAGCAGAGGAGCGCTGTGCAGTCCTCAGCGCGTGGGCAGTCCTGCAGCAATGTTTTCCAGACTTCTCTGCTGCTCCTTATGTGCTCTTCACCCTGTCTGCCAGGGCAGGGGGACACAGGAGAGGAAGGCAGGCTGCTTCCTGCTCCCAGTGAGCACAGGGAGGGGCACAGGTGGCAGCCCTTGCTGCACGCCACTGCTGGCTGGCTGTGCCCATGGCTGCTCACCTTTGTGGACAGTCCAGCCAGTGGAAAACCCCACTGCACATGTGGTGTAATTCTGCAGCTTGCACTTAAAAAAGCATTGAAAATCGTCATCGAAAAGTTAAGCTCTTGCTAAAACTATTCATCGAGACCATGCCAGACAGCTTCTTTTCCTATGACATCATAGCCAGGTGCTAATTTAATTTTATTCGAGAAAATAGGAGAGGTAATAGGTTCTGGCACCAAGTATTTTCATGAGAGCATACTAAAACCACTAGAGAATTTGCTACCTCTCAAAGCCATCGATATCTGAGCTATGTCTTTATAAACAGGGCACAAATATTTACTGCTGTGGTTTACAAGATAAGGGCTAATAATTTAATATATAAAAGACTTTTAACTAGAGTAATCAGAAATCCAGTGTAACTCTAGAGTGCTTGGTGTTACAGGAGCTTCAAAAGGTTTGACCCTCTAAGCGTTTGAATACCAGTGTGTTTGCTAGTTTTGAAACACTGCGTTTAACTTTTAGCAGCAACAAAACATCACCGTGTTTGCAGTATGTAATAGTGCCAACTGCCACTTTTGAGCATATATAGTCATAGGAAGTATTAATTATTTGGAACTCATTTGTACTGAAGTATTCAAAGCAGTACCTAGGTGAGAGTCCACATTCACAACTGTGTCGCAGACTTACTTAGTTTTGTGAACGTTTTACGACAGATGAGTTAAGACTTTGGTTGACAAGTGGCTACAGATATTTATATCCAGCAAGTTCCCCCCTATAAAAGCAGAAAAGTGAAGACTATCTAGTCTTGTACATTACAAATTATTGTATTTGTATATCATAGAATATTTTTTGTATCTATTTTAAATGAATTTATTCTTAGCTGAGTGCTTGTTAGTTCATTTGGCACTGGAGAGGTTATAATGTTTGCCTAGTTTTTTAGCAAAATATTAAAAATACAGCCAATACCAGAAAATACAAAATAAAATAATTCTGCCCGTAGAATGCCACTAGTTAACCACTTGACTCATTCACTGACACTAATGCTAGTGTGTTTTCTCCATCATTTGTTTTAGTATAATTTGTAACTATTTGTTTTTAGTCTAAATTGCCCAGCGTATATTAAAAATGCCTATAATCTGTTTCACTTTGGGACTAAACTATTGGTTTGGGTTTTTTTTTCCTTGGGGGAAATTTTAGAAAAGGTTGGTTTTGTCTCCTGCTTCAAAAGTTTAAAAAAAGAAAAAAAGAAGAAAAAAAAAAAAGACGTATTTATTATATTTTTTGGAGATGTTTCCATAAAATTCTCATAATCTTTTTGTAAAGAAAGATGAAGAAATGGATTAAAGATTTTTAATATTTGAAAAGGTAAATAGAAATAATTTATTTGTAATATATTTCAGTTTATTTATTGGTGTTCCCTTAATGCTTTGATGTGCACAATCACTTTAATTTAAACTGCATCTTTGTGAATTTATTGGGGTTTTTTGTTTGTTTTGTTTTGGGTTTTTTCTTGGGTTTTTTTTTTTTAGGGAAAATGGTCAAATGCATATTTTAATTAGAATGTAAATCACTGGCCTACCTGCATTCCCAAATGTAATTTTAAAAATGTTTTTTGAGTTGAAACAAAAGACAGAAATTTGAAAGCCTTTAGACAGAGGAGAGTGGTTTTATGGCTTAATGATTTGGGTTTCCATAGGATTATCTATCTGGTTTGTGTGTGGACAGGAAAATGTAAATAGATAAATGTTTCCCATAATGTAAAAAGAGCAAATTAATAAAATAATTAATGCACTGCTTGTAAGAGCTGTGGGTTTTCAATGCAGATTCATTCTTTCAGAACTGCCAAGGCATTTCATTTGATGTGGTCAAGGATAAAAGCATGACAAGCAGAATGTTTCTCTTAAGCTCTCATTGCTTAAGACCAGCCCTGCAAAGTCTCATCTGAAGCATCCTGCTGAGCACCCTGGAAGTGTTCATCTGCACAGAGTTGCTCACAGGCATAAAAGTTGCCATGATCAAGGCCTTGAGCCTTAGCAAAATCTTCAAAGGCGTTTCTGCACAGAACCCAGCCAAACCCCACTGAAGATGCCAGGAGTTACACTGGGGACTTCAAAAGAAGTGGCAAGAAGACCCCAGCCTGTTTGGTTTTCCCCTTGCTGGTTCCCTTTCATTTTCTGCTTATGTCCCGTGATGTCTGAATTTTTGGGGGCAAAAGAGATCCCTGGCAGACATAGCTAACTTTCCCTTCACTGGAATTCTGCTTCCAGATGGAGTTTTTCCCCACTGGATGAAATAAAGACAGTCACCAAATCCCACTGAAATTATGTCCTGGATGATGTTGTTCATGGTTATACTAGTATTTTAACAGGTCCTGATTCACTTTGCAGTACCTAGTAGTTACATTAATAGTGTGCCAGTGCTGCAGCATGTACTGTCTGCCTATGCAGACCCTCAGCACAGAAAGACCAGAAAGATTTGTGCTGCAGATCCCTGGGCAGGGAAAATTCTGTTTAACACCAAGATGAAGGGATTTTTCTTCACATGCTGGAATTTATGTACTCATTAGTCACTGATAAATTGATGCACCCGGGATGGGGGAAAAAATGCTTTATTACTTAAAAAACTTTCTGAGGTGTCTGGTACCTTTTTGTAATGAAAACAGCTCTCAAAGGGTGTAAAATAGCAGGATGTTTCACGCTGTTCTCCAGCAGAGTAAGGACGTCCAAGCCATGGCTCAACCCCACCTTTCATGCAGGTAAACTTTCTCCCTATTTATACTCAATGTTTCCTTCCAGATCAAACCAGAGGCCTTCCCCAGAAGTATATCTTGTTGTCAGTTTGTTTGCCAATGTCTGTTCTCTCCTGCAAGACATTGTTTTGGCATCACGCAATGGGCAAATAATTCACTTCAGCCGTCAGTTTGGAGCATGATTGCCTATCAAATCTGATGACTTAGAGCTGACATTTTTGATAGGAATTAATGATAAAGGTATTGGCTTTATACATTATTTGGAGTGCAGAGAGCAAGTGAATTTCTTTTTTCCCACTGTGCATCACATAACAGGGTCGGGTCAGACCCACTAGCCACGGTCCTGCACTGAGCAAACCTGAGACCGGCAGTCACAGCCGAAAGATGCTCATCCCCTCTCTCTTTAGTCTCATGCTATGCCAGTGACCTATGAAACACTGCTGTGCTGTCACAGTAAGCTCATTCGCAACACAGTCCCTTCCCTGTGCTTTTGCATGCGGGGAGGTTTTTACAGCTCCTCTCGTGCACGGCTGCTCGGCCGCCGTGGTGGCAGGACAAGGTAGCTGCTCTCGCTTGATTCATCAGGATACATTTGGATGCCAGCTGCAAAACATGACGTGACTGGCCCTTCCAGCCAGCAGTCAGGCTTTCCCACGCTTGGGTCCCATCCGGGGACAGCACCCTTCTCGGTAGTGAGTGAGATTACAGCCGGTCCTCTATTGCTCCCTGAGTCACATGCCCCATTCGCAGGGAGACAAAGGGGCGAGCAAAGGAACAGGGCTTCCTGGTAATTGTGTTTTTCATGGTTCTCTTCACTGATCCAGTAACAACATAATCATTGAAATTAGAGAAAGAAAAGCTCTGCTGGGGCATTGTGTTAACACTCTGCCAGCTCCAGATTGCGATCTACCGAGCTGTGGCAGGTAAGTCATCACCTCCCCAGCTCTGCTCCACCCAGAGGGGAAAAAAACACACACGAAAGAAGAAGGAAAAAAAAAAGAGCTATATTAAAAAACAAATTGAGCTTTGACATTGCCACCACCTATTACGGGCTACTCCTGGTTACAGAGGCCTTCATTGTATTGACTCTTCACTTAACTATCTCCATGACAGGGTGACCGAACTTTTCCTCATTTTCAGCCAAGCAGAATGGAAACAAATTATGGATTTTGCCACGTCTATTCAAAGAGGGGGAAGTACTGAGGTGTTGCAGAGCCTCTGGAGAAAGCAACCACTGCATGGCCCCTAAGCTACACCGAAGGCAACACTGCCATATTTCAAAGCTGTCAAAGGTTTTGGAAGAGGGATGGGCCTTGCCTTGAGTTAAAGAAAAGCAGTAGGACAGAGTGTGACCAGAGTGTGACCAGAGTGTGACGGATGTTTTATGGGTATCAAATATCTCACCAAGGTAAGATAAGTCACTGTGTAAACAGCCATGTGCTGGGGCAAACACCTTAGTTTGGAGACGGTAACTAAGGAGCCGAGATGTTGAATATCAAAGGGTAACCCATTCCAACGTAACTAGTCTCTTTCCCCCGTGGGAATGTCCAGCCTATCACTTATCCCTGGCTTCAAACTAGAGAATTATCAAAGTCTTGTCCTTAAAATACTACACCTTACTTTTTCCTGTTGAACTGACTATGGGGGCTCATGGTTGCAATCTGGAATTGCTTTGTGAGTGTGCGTTCAGGATTGTGATTATCCCTGATTTTTTTGTAGCACTGAGAAGTTACTGCATTGCACAAGTTGGGCTATATTATTTGTTATCTTACAGCATGTTCTTTTGTCTTCTTTTTTTTTTTTTTTTTTTTTTTTTAATAAGTGGTTGTAATAATAACTCACTGTGCTCTAGTCCATTTGTTAGTCTTCAGAAGAAAACTACTATCACTTAAAAAAAAAAAAAAAAAACAACCCCGAACTGAAAATTCTTTGTTTTGTAGACTGTTCTGGTAAATCTTGTCTAAGCTAGGCATAAGGGTAAGAAAATTGAGATAACTGATGCACTTAAGCATGTGTCATTCTTCATCTCTCCAGGCAATAATTGACAACAAAAGGGGAAAAAATCGTATGGGCCAGACAGCTCACAGATGATGAGATGGCATTTTGCTATGCTGTGGGACAATCGCACCTGTAGCAACAGCTGAAGGGGGAAATCCCTTCCCACCCCCACCTTGGAGCAATGTTTCAGTAAATAGTTTTTAAATATATGACATCCCTTCCCAGTGCACCTGTGCCACCATGACCGCAGTTCTACAATTTCCACAAACCTCAGTGGTAGCATCAGCCACAGGGCAGTATCATGGTGCCAGCTGAGGGCAGGGAGATGCAAGCCCCTGGGCAACAGCTGGCCTTGCACAGGGCAGGGCACCGCTACTGGAGCAGTGGCAACTCTAGGGGAATGTGGTGTGCATTAAACACAACCCGAAAGTAATCCAGGTCAGATGGCTGCTGCTTCCATGAAGTAAGCTGTCATGGTGGGAAAGAAGAGTTTGAAAGGGTGACTTCTCTTTTCATCTCACTATCTACTGTTTTAATCCAGCACAAGAACCAGGCTTGGAATTTTATTTAAGTTACACTATTGCGTTTGCAGTGTTGGGAGAGAAACCAGACTTCATCCCAGACTAATTGCCAGCTATAAAATGTAGTGGAGGCATACATAAAGACAAACCTGTAGCAACTTCAACAGGAACATGTCCATGTGCCAGTCTTCAAGTGAATCCAGAAATGCTTTGCCTAAAACACATGAATTTTAAGTCATGATCCTCTGCAAGAGGATCCTATGGTCTTGCTCATTGCCCTGATTCACCACATAGTAAATATTGCTGTTATTTAAAAAATGTAAGAAAATTGTGACTTACGTCAATGGGGCTGTATGACTACAAATAAGAGAAAAACATCTTTGACAAACAGATGACGTGTATCAATCTGAAAGACTCCATGAAGTACTCTTTTGTATTATTAACCTAATGTTTCAACTGACAAGAGGTTTCCTTCTGTTTACGTCTTTCCTGGCAATAGCATCATGACAACTGCAGCCTGTCTGCAAGAATGTACACGAACCTGGGAACCCGGCCATACACTAGCAAACTGCAGTGTACTCCATGTGTTTCTCATCCTTTGCTTAACAACCTTGTGCTCATAAGAAAAGCTACTTGTGTGCAGTATTGCATTCATTGTGATGATTCCTGTCTATCAGCTTCTGCCAGGCAATGCTGGGATTTCAGGTAGGAAGCAGCCCACCTGCTGTATCTTCTCCCTCCGAGATAAAAATTTCCTTTAGCGGAAGGTGGGAAATAAAACCAAGAAGAACCGTTGAAGCACGCAGGGTTTGTCATTAAAGTATAATCCAAGCAGATTTTGTTTGTCAAGGGTTGCATAAGCGAAAATAACAATTCTGAAATTACTTTTAACTGGAACTGTTATCATATCAAGTAACACGTGTGAGTTTAACGCTAATGGTTCAAGGCCTTCACAAGTGTCAAGTGGTGTGATTGCAGGTGCTGTCACAGCATCTCTGCCACATGCATCAGTGGTAGTTGCCACTGCCAGGGGCTGTCAGCTGCAGTGCTGGTGCCCAGGATTCCCCCCTTGTGGCACATCCTTCACTCACACATACGAGGGCATTGTGCTCTGGGAGCCACGTGTTTTCTGCTTTACCTCACACTGACACCAAGGCAGGAATCCCACCACAGAAAACTGAATGGATCTTAAACGCCAAAATTACACTCAAACACGAATAATTGTACTTGCCTGGGATGGAGGTTTATCTTTGAACTCAAGCAGGTTTTTTTAAATTATCTTTACACCTCAGCTCTCTGCTTTTCAATAGACAATGTAAAACTCTGCTTTTGCACCTCAGGAGCCAGTGTATTACATTTGTTTTGGACTTAGAGCATTGTGACTGGGAGCAGAAGTTGGATCTCTTCTTTTCTTTCTCTCTTAAAAGGTCAGGGAAACATGAAACCGCAAAAGGCTAATTCTTCTCTGTGTCACATTTCTGTGGGCCCAGAGGGCAACATAGCAATAGTATTTTTAATGCTTTTTCTTCCCCCCTGACTTTTCAATCCACAGTCCTTGGCACAACCGGTGACAGCTCACACAGTAACACACTCATTCTTGCATCATTCCTTCTAAGTTGCTTCTGATGGATATTGGGAGCACCAGGAGGGGTGTAGCGCACGTGTGATGAGCAGGGGGAAGATATCACGAGGCTTAGCCTCATCGGAGGTTTTCTGGTTCCGGTGCTGCATGGTCACAATCCACAGTATTCAGCACACACAGGCTTGGTTATCATTAAACTGTAAATATTGCAAGAAGGTATTCAGCATGATTTAATATTCCTATTAGTGCCTCCAAAGATCCGACCAGAGAAGCTGCACTGTGCTGGGCTGAGCACTGTGTAAATATTGATGGTTTCTGTCTTGCAGTGTTTACAATACAAGAAGGAGCCCTGCACCAGAGCTCTCTGCTACGGTTTTGTTATTTGTCTTCGGAAATGATTTGTCTGATTTAAAGCACCATAAATGAGCATGTCTTTTTTTTGCCACTCCTACTACTAGAGCAATTACTTTACAAAGAGCTTTGCCTTTGTGAAGGCAAAGTGCTACACCTAAATATTTTATCATCCTGATCAAGAATTAGTCTTTTGATAGAAACCCAGAATCCAATACCTTTTCTGCAGCTGTAATATGCTACAATAAAACATGATCTCACATTTCCCAAACCCTTGCCAGGTAACAATGATTCAGCACAAGCAGAGCAAAGCATCACTTTGCTCCCCTGAACAGGGACATGCTCTCAGGTAAACTCACACTAAGGCTAGATAATGGAAGAGGCTTCTCCCAAAACCACCACGCTGACAAGACACAGATATGTGGCAGTGGTTGTGGAGAAACCCACATCACGAATCAGGTAAGTTAACATTACAAATGTGTATAGCAGGATCAGACACTACAGGAATGGCTTTTGGCCCAAGGCCAAATGCCTTGCAGAGGGTGCTGGGGTTTGGAAAGGAAATGACAAGTTTCTACAGCTGCAAGAGTCGGTGCTGATGCACAGCTTGTTGTACCCTCCCTCCAGCTGAGGATAAAACTCCCTGCAAGGGAGCTGAGAGCCGTGTTATGCCTCAGAATATGGCTGGGCACCACTGTCATCCATCATGCAAGCGTAACTTCTTCAGAGTTCAAAGGCAAAGTTGTGAAAGACTTGTTATTCCTCAGGGTGTTCTGAAGAGTTATATACCGTCACCTACCTGGGCAGTGGGAGGTGTTTGCCTGTCTCCTGTGTCAGCTGAGCTCAGGGAGCAGTAACATGATTACAACACTCGAATGCTCAGAAATGCTTTCTGGCTCCTCATATCTCCTCATCTGATCTCCAGGACACCTCACCACTGTTAAAAAGAAAACACCACCAAAACACCACCCAGCTCCAAACCATCTGAGGTGTGGGGCCAGAAGCAGCTCTAGCATTCCCTTTTCCCCCTGCTATTGCAGCCTGCAATTTCATAAATGACATTTGTTCTTCCTTACCTCATTTGGGGTGAGGGTGAGGCTTAGAGTCAGGGGTTTCGCCTGAGGCAGGTTATACCTGCAAACAAAAGAGCGGACGTGGAAGAACAGCCTCATGCCGCCACCACCATCACCGCAGCGCTCATCAGGGCCCTTCTACAAGAGCTGGAGGCTGAGATTTAAGCGCTGGGCCTCGCCCCGTTCCCCGCACGGGGAAGCTCGTACCTTGCCATTGCCGCCCCGCCGCCGCACGCCCAACGCCTCGGGCCGCCACCAGCGCTTCCGTCCGCGCTGTGCAAACACCGCTGCGCCCTTTCTCCACACGGATAACGAGAGTGCCACCCTCACTTCCCGCTCCCGGCAGCCGTGGTGCGGGCGCCCAGCGGCAACTACAGACGGTGGCCCAAGGTCTGGTTAATGTTTCAGCGCTTTGAACCCACCACAGGTTGCACTTTGAGCCGTACACAGCACGTTATTGGCGGTCCTGGTGTTTAAAGGGTTTTTTTTTTCCACCAACTGGTTGGGTGCCTGCTCCTTTTTTAAGGGGAGTCTGATATCAGAAATCTCATGTCCGTGTCAAATACCTGATCTTCAGCCACACTGGTGAAAAAGCAAGCGTTCTGTCGTCAGTTTCCACAGACTTTGGGGGTTTTTGCACGTGAGAAGAGGCTGCGGCACTGCTGAGTGCCCTGTTAACAGCCAACAGGGCAAAGTTCTTGTTTCCTTTGTAGTGAAAAAGTTCAGGGCCGGATTTTGATTATCACAAGGAGTAGTAAAGTACATAGAGCAGAGATCACGCATTGGGTAAGAATTATCACCGAGGTGAAAAAAACAAACAGAAACAGCAAAACAAACTCCTGCCCAGCTGATGCAGCACTGCCCCACATTCTGGTGCTTGCAGCCCCTGTACCTGTGTGGTGCATGCAGCTTATGGATAAGGCTGGGCTGCGCTCTGGATGCGGCACAACACAACGCCGCGGCATGGCTGCCAGAGGACCCCTACCAGGGCACCTGGGCAATGGTGGGCTCATCCTGCCCTTTTGATAACTTTCTTCAACATGCAAATTAAAGTAAATTGGGTGAGGTACCAAAGTCCAGTGTCACACCACTTAGCTTACATACCAAAAGGAAAAAAAAAAAAAACACTAAAAAGAAAGAACAGAGAAGGTATCAAAGGACCTCTATTTTTATTTTCTTATCAGGATCTGTTACCCTGAGCCATGGTTAGGATGTCAAGTACTCTTGTTTTGAATGTGGTGGTGATGATGGATGTACTCCCACACTACACTCAGCCTGCGTCTTCACAGGGGTTTTACTATTCTTTTGCGAGTCTGGGAAAGAGGAAAATTCATATTTTACACAAAATTCAAGCCCTGCCTGACAGCTCCCCATCTGCTGGCCATGTTCCTGTTGTGTTGTTGCTGTTGTCCTGCCTTGGTTGGGCTCTGGTGCAGGCTTAGCTCCCCTCAAGGTTCCCAAAAGAAATTGTTTTGTGTCTTACCATCAGATTGACTCCAGCCAGCAAAAGTCATGGGGATTTAGAGGCGAAACATGAACACTACACTCACAGTGGTGGCTTGGAGAAAAATGCAGACGAAGGACCGAGCTTGCAGACTGTGCCTGTAAATGCCACCAGCTCACACAGGGGGAGATCTGAAAAAAGCTCGCCGCTCCAGACTTGCACAACTGGACGGTGAGCAGAGAGGGGTAGGAGCCGTGGGAACTGGCAGCGGGGTGACACAGGAGCGCTGGGACTGCCAAACTATTCAGCTGCAATCCAGAGACTGACAGTTGTGGCAAGAACCATCTCCCCCCGCCCTCTGCAAAACATTCCCTCTCGTAGAGATTTGCATAACGCTGTGTACATTTCCTGCAGTCCTTGGGCAACGAATAGAGTTGTGGTTCAACAATTTACGGGATCAAAGGCAAATCATGATCCTATCACTGGAACAGTTAAGTTTTTACATGTGGGGTTTTTAGATATCATTTCTCAAAGATCAAACTCCAGTGTATTCCAGAGAAGTAAGTTTAGGCAAACCACAGAGCTGGGGAGCAGGTAGGATCACTTATTTTTTTCTTATGTATAATCAAAAGGTTTCATTAGGGTTTTCTAAAAACCCCTAGCTCTCACTCTGTACCCAGCCAGTGCTGGCCACAGTTTGAGATCCTCAAGGTGGATGTCCTGGGCTGCCTTATAGCAGGGGATTTCCTAGGGCAGGAAGCCCGTCCTGCAGGGAGGGAGGCTCAGCCAGCTCTTCCTTCAATAGCAGGCAGGGCTGAGGGATTTACAAGTGCCTTGTGTGCCATTTCCCTGCTCCCTGTGCAGGCCCCTGGCAGCTGGAGAGGAAGCTGCATGTAATGAGCCCCAGGTGGAGGCAGCAGCTCAAGATCTGCAATGGCAACTCCTGAAACCCCGAAACAAGGGACTGGCACTGGGAAGGCATCTGGGGCAGACAACTTCAGCCCAGCTTGGATAGCAAATGCAGATGAGGGCTGGGGTAAGGCAAGGACTAAAGGCAAATCTTCAAGGAAGTAGAGGATCTGAAGTCAAACTCTCCCTGAGCTCAACAAGCCTCACAGAATGCCTGGGTCATGCCACCGATGAGTCACTTCTGCCAGATGGGGAGAGTCTGGTCAACACAGGCATCAGCTGATCCATGCAGCACTCCTTGCTCTTCTGACCCCGTGGAAGGAAACCTGAGCTTCTGCATCACTGCATTTCAAAAGGAAAGGAAATTAGATTTTTCACAGCGGAAATACCTGTTGCTTATCAGTGTAAATATGAGAGAAATTGACGCAGCCCCCCATACATCCTTTCACGCCTCCTGCTTATTTAAACTCACACTGCCACATCAGAGGAAGCTCAGAGAGTGGTGCTGGCTGTTGGCACAATACCCAGCTGGGATTCACATGCTGCCCTCCCCAAGACCACCAGCACCCCATGATCACATGCAGGGTAAGGAGAAAGGTGTTGCAGGACTGAGTGTGAACTCTCCCATGGGAATGTCTGTATCCCACCTGTATGTCTGCATTCCCACCACCTCCTCCTAGGGTCCAAAGAGAGGGTAAGGGATGTCACTCTCCCTTCAGAGGGTGACAGGGGCATTTCCTCTCTGCCACAGGTGCCATGGGCAGAGTAGCAGGGGTCAAGGTAGGTTTGGTAGGGGAAGGGAGGTGGAGGGACTGACTGCTTTATGACAGCAGGTACTTTGCAGATGCAAATCTATACACTAAACTGAGATATTTACAGGAGTTTTTTTCCACATATCACCAGCTATGGAAGAAAGACTTTTGAGGAGGCCTTTGGAGAAAGCTGGCAGCACATCACTGGAAATACCTTGGCTGAATGCAAGCCAGCTGAATTTAACACAAAGAATGAGTTACAGAAGCAACTGCCTAAACAGTGTTTAATACAATAACCTGAACTAACCTTTTCGTTCAGGTTGGCAGAGGAATGTCTGCTTCACACCTCACCAGGAGAAAGTTCATGGCAGCAGAGCCAGGACTCTGAAAGAACGCTGAAACCAGCAATGCCACTGACTGAAAACTAAAAATAATCCCTCCATTTTTGAAAATGCCCAATGGATTTTATTATTAATTGCTTCTTTCTTTGCCTTACCCCTGTCACAACACAGAAAGCAGAAGTTAGAGAAAAGCTGAGCTATCTATACAGAGAAAATGTGCTTTCACTGATGAACAGAAGTTGATCTGTTTGCATCAGAGCAAGATTTGCTGTTGTGGTTCCTGTAGTGGAGTAGCAGATATCAGATGCCTTTCAAAACAGTACAAAACTAGTCAAAATATCTCTAACCTAGTTAAATGGACTATGCATGATATTGTGTAAGCACTCTCAAGTCAAAGAGAGAGAGAAGTGATAGAGGGAGAGTTCAAACAAGGAATGAGACTAGAAGTGCAAAAGAAAACAAAATAAAGCATTGGACACAAGGTCAAGCAATCAGAACATTGCAGGCTAGAAAAGGAAGTGAAATTACAGGCTCTGGAAAAACAGCTGAATGCTTACTCAGGAAAATTACAAAACTGTTGAGATCCTTACCATCAGTTGTGTGTGTTCTATCCAGAACAATTTCCAAGACAAGCTATACAAATTCACAAAACTAGCTCGGGAACATCACAACCTTCTCACATCGGTCAAGTGATTTTGTTAATTTTTTATATAAATACCAGGAGCAATACATATAGGGGATAGATATAAATATAGGGGATAGACATATATACACCCACGCAAAATTGCATCTTGGTAAAATCTATAAGCTGATGACAAATTATGATCAAGGCTATCTTCTCCATCAGCAGCTTCTACAGGAGAGGCTTCTAAAGGCCAAAAGCCCCCAGCTAAACACTAAAATTTATTTGCCAATCAACAAAAAACCAATTTTGCTCCAGCAAAAGAGCTAGAACACCAGAGGAAAAGTTGAGATAGAGAAGAACACTTGGTTTATGCTGAAACTAGATAGTACACATCAGTTAAATAAACCAAATTGTTTACCCCTAATTGAAGCCACTCAGGCCCTAACTGTTTGGTTTTGGGGAGGAAGCAGAAGCAAGTATGGAGTGTGTGACACATGATTTCCCAAAGAGCTATCAGGCTGTAGGGACTTCAGAGGCAGGATCAAACATTCTCTGTACACTTATAGAATACCATACTAGTGAAACTACAGGCCTCACAGTTGTGAATTATTTCTTGTACTACTACATATAAAAATGAATATTCCAAAAAAGAAGGTGAGTCCTGCCAACTTGTGAAATGTCCCTGATGGAGGAGCTCCGGGACATTATTTCCCCAGCAGTATGGCAACACTACAGTGATGGAAAGACTCAGAGAAACCAGGCAAATATAGATATATCTACTGTAAAATTTCTGGGACTGACCCACTCCCACCATAGCCAGGTCAATCCTCTTCACCAACAGCTAAATTATGTGATGAAAGGCTCATAACAAAAACCACGTGCAGGGTTTATATATGCCCAGACAAGGGTTCTTCTCTCTGAGAGGGTCATGTTGTTACACACCTAGAGACAGGGCTTGGTGCCCAGGGCAGACACTGCCTAGGCTGCAATTAGAGAAAGCAGCCACAGCCCTGTGGTCCCAGGGAAGCTGTCCAAGAATAAACAAGGTTAGATGGTTGTCAGCTGCACTCATTCAACTTACAGTCTGCCACCTGTGCCCCCTCTCCTCCCCCCCCAGTAAAGTCACTAATTCAGAGCACTCCTTCCTCCGTGCATTTTTACAGGTTTATTACACATTGTGTAAGCAGCTGAAAGATCAATACCTTGTTTGTCAGTAGAAACACGTGGAATCTGGCAAAAACCCACTGCTATCCAGTGGAACACAGATTAGCTGGGAGGCAGATGAGACTTATTCATGGCTGCATCGACTCCAGGGACTGTGATTCATGTTGCACAATGAAGCAGCTCTGCAGAGCTACAAAGGGCTGTGAAGCCGACCTGTTGGTGAAAGCTACCCTGTTTTGCAAATCTGTGTAGCAGGACTTGAGATTCCTGCCAGCTGTAGTCCCAGACCTGACACCTCAGCCTCAGAAAGGAAGAGGAGTTTAAAGGTAAATAAAGCCAGTTTCAAAGGGAAAGGTGAGCAAAAAATGGCTTTAAGCTGTCAGCCAGAGTGCATGCAAAATATAGATGGAGAAAGCAGTCTGAGGTTTTACTTTGTAGCATAGCTAGCACCGGTTTATATGATTTTCTGTGTGAGCACAACTCCAGGCACTCATTGTCGTGACAGGGACTGGAATAGACACTGAACCGCATAGAGCACACATGGGTACAATTATCATGTCTGGAACAGCAACAGCTCTAAGTGACATTTTGCTAGAGTGAGTGGCTAATCTAATCTCTTCTCCTTCAGTCTGAATGCTGGAACTCACGGGAGAAGAGCCTGCTGAACCAGCGAAACAGGATAGAGATGTAACAACTCTGGCAGTTGGTGAACAGAAGACTTAAAACAAGTAATGTCCTGAAAAGTGAACATGAGCTGTATTTGTGCCAGTAATCCCTACTGGGAAAAAGCCAGGTGGGAAGTTGACAATTGCTAGATGCCAAGTAGAGAAAGAAAAGAAAAAAGCAAAACAAAAAGGGTTTTAGAGAGAATATGAAGTACTCCCAAGGGTTATCAAAAAACCCCGCAGGAGCGCTTGAAGGAAAAATGGCAAATGAAAACAGATTTTGACAGGCAGGACACAGTTAACTGCAAGTGACCTAAATACCATAGGTGTAAAAGTGACACTGAACAGGGTCACGGTGCACCTGGGCTCCCAGCTGCACTGCACCTTCTGTGGGCTGGGCTTCCCACTGCAGCCTTACCTCATCTCCAAGGGGAAAACTCATTCCCCACAGCACACTCTCTCTCCCTGGTTACTGCTTACTTTCTCCTGCTTCCCCTTCTGCGGCGGAGCGCCCGCACGCCCCCCGCTCTGCCTGGGCAGCCGGATCGTGCTGTTAGCGGAGCCAGCACGGCCCGGGAGGGTGCAGCCGCTCAAGCCAGCCCAGCTTCCAGCCCTGCTTGCCCCATTCCCTCCCCCTGAGCACGGGGCCAGCTGTTGCAGCTCCAACGGTTTTGCAGCCACGCACGCTGACCTCATGGCACAAGCTGGGAGACATGTGGGATACCACGGACCCCCACCCCCAGGCGGCGAGACACCACCCGCTCCTCCCCGCACGCAGGCAGCTACGCCGGCCTCGAGATTCCCTCCCTATTGTAATTATTTTTGCTCTGCGCAGGGATTTATCACATGCAGCTGCCACAACTTGTTTACAAGACACAAAAGCCATGAAAACAAGGTTGACGAAGCCTGCGTGCGAGCTGTTTTCCCTGGCATGAATTTGTCATACCTCTTAGCTCGCTGACGCCCTGGCTGGCCACACAGTCTCCAGTAACACGCGGCAATGCCTTCCCTTCAGCTTCAGAGTAGCCAGCGTGTGTTTTCAGAGGCTGGGTTTTGACAAAACTGCTTCGCATTTAGGTTTATCACTGCTGCAAGAACAGCAAAACCACCCATGTTGTCTCATTGCCTTTTTTTTTTTTTTTTTTTTTTTTTCCCCATGTTAAAACGAGTTTCACAAATAAAACTTTTCTATTTGCACTACCAGGGATGCGTGGCCAGCGTGCGAAGCCTTTGGTTTGTTACTAGGACTCCTACTCAGTTCAGGATCCTGGCTCCACCCAATGCCCTACATCTACCTACCTTTGATAACTTTATCTAAAGTTACTTCAGGTTTACGCTCAGAAAGAATGGGTTTAGGTAAACTTCAATAGCCAGCACCAAAACTATCAGTGCTAGATTACAGGAAAGCAGAATCTCCCTTTTGATACATTTTAGTGGGTACTCAATAAGAGTAATTTTCTTCTTCTAAGTTAAATAACACCTCAGGGTAGGGAAAAGCTTTTACATGGTGTGGTGTCAGGTGCTACTCAGCCACAACCATCTGACTTACAACTACAGCCGAAATTCTAGGTGTAACCTTAACACAAGTAATAATTTGAGAACTATATAACTGGCCTCAAGCAAAACCGGTCACAAGTGAAGTTCCCAAGGTAAGTCAGTCAGCAAAATGGAAATGCAGCGCTCATCACACAAGCAGGACTTGGGTGGTCATTTACACTAATACCACTTTGTGTGGCATAATAGTAAATGAAAACAGCAGAGACCACAGGCTTTTACTTTCAATAAAAACTGTTAAACTGAATGGCAACAGCTTTCTTCCTCATTCGATTTTCATTTTCAGTACTGCAGCTGCTATAGTGAAATTACAGAACCGGTCAGCTCAACCAGCAAAGTGTGTTGGTTTTTTTTTTCTTTCTAAACTTGCTGACTTTCTTTATTATAAAAGGCAAAGTAATGAGGAGTGAAGATCTCTGAAAATGCCCTTTAATGATCTGAGTGCCCCACTTTTTCTTTATCCCACAGCACACCAGCAAACTGCTTTAAAAAAAAAGGAAACAAAAGAGGAAAATGTCGAGCAATTCAAATCAAACAATGCAAACATTTATGAGGCTGTTTTTCTTTCATTAGTGCTTGAAGCATGGGTGTAAGAAGTGTTGCAATAAAGTTCCTTCCTGCAAGAGCAGGAAAGGACAAGGCATCTTCCAAACCTTTATCAAAGATGATCCGCCACTTTGGGTATGTAGCACCCCTTAAGATAAATCACGTTCCACAAAACCATGTCTATTATCCAAGTCTTCCCTCAACATGAACCTCAGTTACAAAAAAGTACACCTTCATTTTACAATTAGTCATAAAACCCCCAAACAAAACATACACAGGTATCCCAGGTAAACTAGCTCAGAAGTATGAAGTACAGCATGTCCCGACAGACACTATGCAAGGCTCTTCTGTACCCACCTGCAATTCCTTGAAAACAGAGTATACAGCCATCTCTATGTTCAAAATTATTTTCCAGCTTTATTTCCAAATTATTTTTTTAAAATAATTCTATATTCATACAGTATATTAGGATGACTGTGTCACCAAAGCTGATGGAGTCATAAATAAGGCAGTGTTTACTGTTTGCCATTTTGATTTTAAACCTGAAGGTTCAAGAATGGCGCAAGTTCAGAAGAATTTCAAGGAGTACTCCAGAGGTCAGAGTATTTCTGACATTAGAAAATTATAAAGGCCATAGCAAAACAGAATAGTGGGCAGAGTACTGTAATCTTCCTTCTACTCAGTCATATCCTTAAATTCACCAAGTGTCCTGCTCCTCAAAGCCCTCCCCCAACCTTCCAGACAACTGGTTTGTTTTTAAAGATTAGCCAGAACCAATTTTTTACCCTGGAGGTCTCTTATTTCACTGCTGTTGGAAGGATAAGGGTGGGCGACTGACATTCAAGTAAGTGGAAATGTGAGCTGCAAGTCTTCATGTATTTCAGTAATAAGTCATTTTGATAGCAAAGTCCTTTTCTGAAAGGTAACTTAGATTCTGTTGGCAAAAAATACACCCCAATACAACAGGGATCTCTTCTAAATCTTAGCCAACCACCTGTTAAAGTACCTCACAAAGACCTGGCTCCCAGAACTCAGATTTCAATGCAATACAGCCTACTTTATTTCAGTCTACTAGAATTACTGAGTAAAAACCTTGTCATTGCTAGTTCAAGTAAGATTAGATGCCCTTGCCCTCCCCTATCAAAATTTGTCACCAGTCATGTCTAGAAGCTGCATCACAAAGATCTACAAAGAACACTTGTCCTAGCCTCTCTTCTGGCCTCTTCCTTTTATTTTCAGATCTTCCCCATGGGCCATCAAATTTTCCAGCCCTAAAATATTCCAAGGAGCCAAGAGCTGGAACTCTTTTAGAGGGGCCCAAGGTTTTTCCTCTGAAATTTAGTCAGAATTGCCTACATAACTCCCTTTGGCCCCTTAAAAAATCTTAATATAGCAGAACATAATCATGTACTTCTGGCCCAATTTTCAGCATTCTTTTGAACATCAGGTTAACAACAACTGCTAGCATGGCTCTCTAAACCAAAGAAAGTCAGTATGAGTGCAAAAATATTTCTCACTTCCATTTATTTCAAGGGTAATTCATGTGTTCTGCAAAACTTGTATTCAACAAAATACTCTGTATGCATCGCTTTTAAAGAAAATATTTTATTATATTATGGGAAAAAAGCATGATCATCCAAAGTTTGTATTGTTAAAAAAATTGAAAATTTAGACAGCATGTCGGTATATTCCGTTCCACATGGGAATGATAAGAAGACTCTATATCATTACTAGATATTGCACAGTCTGAAAAGAAACAAAACAAATCACATGATCTTGGGAAACATCTCACATTATGAAAAATCTACAAAGAAAACATTAAAAAAAACCCCAACAAAACACACAATCCTTTCTTTCTACAGTAGCTTTAAGTTTATAATTCTTGGAATGACCGTATTCCACTGAAGACCATCTCAGTGACAGGAAGCTTCATTTCAGCAATCCCCTTGTGCAAATAAGATTAATAAAAAAAATAATAATAATGCAGTGAAGTCTTTTGATATCGTGTGGGTGGCAATAACCACACGGCTGTTAGATCCCTGCCTGGTAAAACAAAACGGGGAAGGAGAAGGAAGGGGATTTAGGCCATAAGTTTCGCCTGCAACTCCATCTCTGCCGCCCTTTTGAGTGCCACATCCACCAGAAGCTGAAATCCACTAAAATCCTGGTTAAGGTCTGGTGGTGTTGGAGGAGGAGTGTTAAAGAGCCCACTTTGTGTGTTTGCGCCAGGTCCCAGTTTGGATGCGTCCTCATGGCAGGAGAGGGGGTTATCTGTGAAGCCACCAGCCGGGGGCTGCTGCAGGTCCGTGGTCTGGCCTACATCAGCTGGCTGGCAAAAGTGGAAAGGGGCATCTTTCAACGCAGTCACAGTCGTGTGGCAAATCACCGACGGCCGAGCCAGGACCGATCCCGGGGAAGCCGGCTTGGAAGAGGACACAGTCTTGCCGAGCGGTGTGGCAGCGGGAAGGAAGGCGGTCTCCTCCAGCAGGGGAATGTAGTTCTTTGTGCTGATGGCAGACTCCACCAGGCCGCCCTCGGGAAGCTTGGTCCCTCGCCGCGAGATAGTGAACTGATTTGGGTCTTTGCCATCCTTCCTCAGCATGTCAGGTAACAGCCTGCGGCGTGCATTGATAAACCAGTTGCAGACCTGGGGATATAATGACATCTTAATTTCTACCTTCATTCGTTCCCAACTATGTGCCGCTAGAGCGGATGGTTAGATTAATGTATCCCTCCAAGCAGTTTCCTTCACTGCACAACAAAATAAGAGGCCTACTGACAAGTTCTGACACGCCTGGCACAGGCCCTTCCCTTGTCCCAGTGATCTAGCACCAACTCCCTGCTCCGGTTACAGAAAGCCCCGGGACACCTGAAGTCCAAAGTAGGGGTTTAGTTTTTAACTCTGTGCACACACATTAACCTATTGGCTATTGTTCCCTAGCTTAGGTTAATTAACAACAGGAAAACCTTTTCTCTCTGAAGAGAGCCACTCCTCCCACAAATAGTTACTGATTTTCCTTGTTCAACTGACTGTGTCGACAGACATAACATGAATTACCTCATTTAAGTTTGTCCTTGTTTAAATATCAACCAGTTTCCTGGGCAATACAGGATAGTTTATAGTTTAACGTCTTTTTTCTCTTTACTACATAAAGGAAGTCTTCTTTATAGTGTTGCATTAAGAAAATTTTATTCCATAGCCAGTTATGAAATTTGCACTAATGAACGAACTAATAAGGAAAAATAAAGCCCAGGATTCCACAGGAGTGCTCTCTCTATTTAGCAGCCCCCAGAAGCAAACCCAGTGTTACCCAGGTGCTCGTGCAGCCACCTTCCTGTGACAGGGGATGCAGCAATGAGCAAAGCTATTCCACCAAAGATAATCACAGAAGATGAGAATGATGCGTCCAACGGACCTCACAGATGCCAGTGGCATCCCAGGATAAGAATCCAAAATAATCACACAAATACCTCACCCCACCTGTACTAACACCCTTAAGTAGCTCTATCCCTTATAGGTTGTTCCACTGATTTTAATGGCAGTGATCATACACATAATTATATATGTCCATGTTCTACTGGAACGAGCCTCAAGTTGACGTTTTAGAAGTGAAGAGTTACACGTTAAGCAGCACATCTATCACCATAAAATCTCTGTTGACAAATAAATACCTTCTTCTCACAATAAATTACCTTGTACAGACACTTTATGTCTTTTGGAGCACGTTTCCACAAAAAATTAGCATGCATGCTTCAATTCATGACTGTCTGTTCTCCCAGAAAAATAATTTTACAATACAGTAAACAAAAATCACTGTCAGTCTCTCTCCCTCCTTATGAGTGCCATGAGCAGAAGAGCAGCAATAAAAAAAGGAAATCTCACATGCAGTGTAAACATTTGTATTCATGACTAGACCACGGGTGAATTAAAACAGAAAACAGGTCCTTTAGAAGGGAGAAGTACTTTTTTTAATACCTGTAGTGTGGAAAGGTGTGTTTGTCGGGATAACAGCGCTTTTTCTTGCTCTGAAGGATAAGCATTGTATCGGTGCTCGTAGAGCCAGTCCCGAAGAATCTGCACAGATTCCTTGGGCAGGTTGCCACGTCTCCGCCGTTTGCCTGAGCCAGCAGATGAGGAAAGATCCAGTGGGACATCCATAGTGTCATCATCCTCCGTTTCACTGCCTGATATTGCAACTACACCTGCAATTGTAAGACAGGAACAATCAGCCTCCTAAATCCGTTAACTGCTTGGCTCCGGCGCTGTATGGCACAGACATTTTATACCACATTAACTGTCTTTACTGTTACAGCCCCTTGTATGGGAGACTCGTCCTGCAGCGTTAACTTGTCATGCTGTAGCTGTTCTGTCAGCTGAACAAAAAGTAGCACCAATGATCCATTCCTAAAGGAATCCTTCTCTGCAAACCTTCATTTTCTCGTTCCCCTGGCAACCTTTTATCTGCTGCCCGTTATCAGATAGCTTCTATCTAATGAGAATATTGTCCAAGTTTCCTCGCTAAGGTATGCGTCCAGCACTTTTTTTCAAGGATAACTATCCAGTGGCTGGGCAAAAGGTCAACAAGCAGGAACTTAAAACACCCCAACTCAAGCAATAGGTTATTTAATTATTTCTTAACATCCTGATGCTCCCCTCCTGGGAGGGATAGGTTGTAGATTTTATAAATGAATAATGATATCTATTCAGAAAAATTAATGGGGAAAAAAAAAAAAAAGGGGGGGGGGGGGGGGGAATGTGTTTGTCACCACCCCTAAGGAGATTTTCACTTATGAAGGAAAAAGCTTGCAGAAGAAGGGAAGAACCCAGGTGCCTAAGAGTTCAACAGTTTATCAGGAAACAGACTCTCATTTAATTGCATTCTGTATCAAAGAACCATGATCATATAAATACTCCAGTTTTTATCCTGACTATTTTTTCAATTTTGTGGTTTTCATCCATTTTTTATCCCTGGAAACATGTGTTCTGTGCTATGCTTACTTAAGGGCTCCGAATTTACAAGTTAACTGCATACCTTCCTCCTCCAACACAAAGGAAGGAACAGATTTCAAAATCTGATTATCCCTTTGTATATGTACACCACGCTACTAGTAACATGAAGTAACATGAAGCTATGGAATGTAAATCAAAAAAACGAGTAGTTAGGAATGCTACAATTCTACTCCTTTGGTAGGATACACTAGTCACTAATTCTGTAAAACACAAAGAAAACCATACTTTAAACTCACCAGAATTTTAGGAATATTACAAACTATATGCAAGTCCAAATAAGATGCTACCCATGTTCAACTAGTACAAATTAATATTGATTTCAAATGAATTTACACTGGCTTTCAGAAGCAGTTTCAGAAACTACAGAAGGAAAACAAACCCTTAATATTTGTGTCTTTGAACTTAGACTGGGGAGTGAGGGAGTGAAAAGGAAGAAACTTGTTCACTTGTAACACCAAAACAAAAAACCTTAACAGTAAAGCCAACTAAATGTCAAAAGTAAAATTTTCTGTGGGCAACCACCTATAATTAAAAAAAAAAAAAAAAATTAAGGAAATAAAGTAAGCCCTAAACAACAAGAAGTGTACCCATGAAAATACTAAACTATATAAAACTATGTTATATCCGTAAGTAAAGGCACAGAAGGAAGTAATGCCCTTTAAAAAACAAACAAACAAAAAACAACCAACCAGCCACCAAAGCTCCCACCACCACAGAAAGAAAGAGAAGGCATGCATGATTTCCTTAACACTTGGCAGGAGGGTAGGGAGAGAAACAGAGAAGGACCTTTCCTCACACTTCCAAACTTCAGCCAAAGCTGACACGGTAAATTATTCTTTCCTTCCCGTATTTATGAACAGCTCCGACATCCCTAAATTTAGTTTAAGTTGTCCAGTTTGAAATGCAGAGTTTTGATATGCAAGCATTCCCAACAGGGTGATCAATCTGCAATCTGTCTGGGAAAGTTACTTCAATCACTTACTTGGTATTGTTTTCATCCTCCCAATTGCTGATTTATGCAACCAACAAGCACCAAAGTGACATACCAAATTTTTCATCTGATGATTAGCTACATAAATTATCCAGTCATGGAACAGAAACAATAGGACAATATTTAAATAACCAACACAAGATAAACTCCAAATTATGTAAACAGTTTCTTAATTCATGTAGAAAGTATGTCAAAAGTTTGCTTTACAATGATTCCAAGCAAACCACTTTGTCATAGCTTCATGGAAAAGCGCTGTCAAATGCTTTGCAACCTGACCTGAGAACATGCCTTGCACCATGGGCTCCTGGAGCCATGAGGAACATTTCTGGGAACAAAGATCGTGCAGAGACCACAGGATGGCTCTGCAAAGCAGCTCAGCCCTTTTAAATTGAATTTAAAAACTAGCTAAAACTAGCCCATGCTATTCAGACAGTGTTTTGAAGTGCCCTGCTCTTGTTTGTCAGAAACCAGAACTGTTGCAGCACTTCACTGGGCTGGGTTTTTTGTTTGTTTTTAAATATAATGGGCAGTAAGGCAAGACCTTGGAAAAGAGGGAGAGGCAAACAGCAAGCACTGGAAACAAGAGGGAAGGAGGAACTACTATGAAAAAGTTGGATGTCTACTGGTTTGCAAGCAATATTTACATGGCATTACAAAAAGTCCTCCAGATTACACACCGCCCAATCTGAGGTGACCCGGTGACATTTCCAGGATCTACCACACAATTAAAAGACTCCATGGACACCTCTCTGACTTGCAGAAAACTGACTAACAGCAAAACTTCTCCTAGAACTGTTGCTTTTTCTTTCGCTGAAAAAAAAAAAAAAAAAAAAAAAAAAAAAAAAAAAAAAAAAAAAAAAGAAAGTGACAGGATACTGTCTGCAAGCCAGCAGTATAAAAACATTTCTCCCTTTTCAAACAAGATTTTTGCTAAAGTAAAAGTTGCCATCTGACTAACCGTAACCTACCTAACAAGAAATGAGTCACCAGCAGAGCCAGCCCTTTGACCCACTGGCTCAGTGTGTCACGTTAATTGACACAGTAAGTTAGTGACACAAAGCAGGTTTTGGTTAAGCAGGAAACCCAGTGTAGTAAGACTTCTGCTCATTTAAATGAGCTCATTTAAATAGCTGATCGGCCCTCTGAACTCGTGGCAGATCTCTCTGGCGCAGCACAGAGCTAGCAGCAACAGGAAGTCATGGCTAGAAATCTCGCACTACCCCAGCTGATATTTTTTACTCGAGCAGGAGCCACATTGTTGCTGTCAAGGCTCTGTTTTCATTAAAGCATTCCTGCTGATTACAACCCAGCTTTGTTTTTCCGTCTTGTTAGTAATCAGCCTATTCGCTGCTGGTTTCCTGTTTTAACAGGGCCCAACTGAAAAGGCTCCTGGCCACGCTCCATGACTGGACCATTGGCTTACTGTTATTTACACCCAGAATAAAGGCCTGGGGACACGATGAGTAGCCCCAGCTGACCTACTAATTTAGTTTGTATTAAAAGCAGGCTAGGGCCAGGCTATTTTATGTCTCCTCCTAAATACATTTAATCCAAACAACAACACAAAAAAAAAAACCAACCAACCAAACCTGCTTTTACAGAACTAAAAGCTGGAGAAGTTCATCTGCAGAGAGGTCTGAGAAACAACACAAAATCCCATTCCTTCACTTCCACATCTCCACTTAAAAGAGTAGTCCATGCTATTAATGATATGATCAGCATCCCTTCTTCATAAATTACTTTATCCTCCTGGCTTCCCAGCTGAAGTCATATCCATGATTGAATGCACAGCTGAATTGTATCACAGCCCAAAGACTTTACAGGCCCTCCCAGTAATCAGCTCAGGGAAGATTACACCTAGGATCTGCAGTCTGGGCTCAACACCCAAACGTTAGTTAACAGCTTGAAACAACTTGAGTGAAAGAACAGTGATGACTAAAGCTGATTTCAAAACAAACTACTGCCACTTAAAAAGGTATGCTGAAATACTTTGGGGGGGAGGACAAAGTATTTAGAGAGGCTGAGACAAATAAAATGGAAGTTAAGCAAACGAAAAATTTAGGCTATGAGGGGAAAAAAAATAAATTAAAAAAAAAAGGCACCAAAAGAAAACAACTATCCCATTGTGTCGAGGAAGAGCTTCACAGAGGAAGTGGCAGAAGCCAATTGTTATTCAAAAGAGGACAAAGTATACCACAAGGAACAATCTCTGCCCTCCAGAGAAGGGAGGGACAAAAATCACCTTAAAGAAAAACTCCCACCCCTTAGGGTTCTCTGAATTTCTTAAGTGAGGTCGTTTTGGTTTTTTGGTGGTTTGTTGTTTTTTGTTTTTTTGGTTTTTTTAATGAGCACTGATAAACAGAACCAGCTCCAATCTAAGCCCCTGATCCTGTTGTAACCAAGTTCAGTAAGATTCTTCACATGTATAAACTTGAGCACATGCCTGTGTTTTTTCGGGACTGTGTTCCAAATCAGCTAATTAACAAGCCAAGTAGGTTCCGTCTGATTGCTATCACATTATTTATAAGTGAAACTATCCATAGAAGAGTCCTGAGGTTTAAATCCAGAGTCTGCTGGTGGAAAAAAAAAAAAAAAAAAAAAAAAAAAAGACCTCAACAAAACTAGTCAACAAAAATACAGCATCACACACACATACAAAAATTAAAACTCAGCACAAATACAAAAAAAACCCCAAAACCCTACTAAAATATAATGCGAATTTAAAAATCAACAACAAAAATGCATTAGTTTAAAATTATTCATAAGTAGCAAAAAAACTACAAGGATACAGAAGGGAATTTCCACAGTAAAAAACAAAAAAACAAGAACTCTTTCCTCTGAATGAGTTTCATAATTGAGGAACCAGCCTATTTGTTTTCCTTTCTAGTTTACAACTTGTACTTCTAAAGCAACTAGACTTGGCTGTACCATACTTTTTTTTTCCTCTAAACGGGATTTTTCTAGGAGCGCAAGCAAGAAATCTGTAACAAAGTCACTCTTTGAAACTTCTTGAATGAGCTTCAGATGCCAGGAGGTCACAAATAAGTACAAGCCCAACCTTTATTAAAACAAAGGCACCCTAGCCCTAACATCTTTTAAAAAGTTTCCGCCTTTGTCTCCTCACCTTTTAATTTGTGCCTCGCAAACCCCAGGCCCATGGCCCCTCTCAAAAGTTCTCCCTCCCGCCTGTCACCTTTCATTGTTTCAGCCCAGGATTTGCAATCCTCAAAGCAGAGCTTACACACACACACACACACACACACGCTCTTACACACAAAGCCCTACACTTTGCATACCTAGAAACTACGTCAGCGTTTTCCACACGCATTTATTTCGGGGGTGGCAAGAACAACAGTTGAAAGTGCAGGGAGTTTGGTATTTCACCAACCAGCAGCTGCCCTCGGGGAGAGAAGTCTGAACAATGGAAGCAACAGCAGACAGGAAACCAGCTCACCACTGCTGTGCAAATAGGCAGCATAGGAATGTCCTAAAAATAACTGGGCTAAATTAATTCAGCGAAACTATAAAAGGGGAGGGGGGGGGGGGGGGAGAAACAAACCACCAACTGCTTCCAATAGGGTGAACAATCTCAACCTGCCTAAGATGCCTGAAACATTTAAAAGCCAGCGCTGTCTCTGGGCACAGGGGGCTGAGCTCGGCGCGCAGCTCCGGCTGTGGCTGGGATGGAGCCGCACTCCGCTCCCGCGGGACGCTGCGCTCCTCAACACCACCCTGCCTGCTCTTTAAACTTCGCCTTTGTGGCTCAGTTCCCTTTGTGTGCGCTCCTCTTAGCCGAGTGGCATGTCCAAAAAAAAACTTCTGACGAGGGCTACAAACCATATTAGTACACACCATGTCTGCAGCAGCCCAGTGATTTCACGAACTACATATGCATTAATTGCTCCAAGGGTATTAACAATGAGAGAGGCTGCTTTACTACGGAGCCGCAGGAATGCATAGTAAGGGGAAAACAGCACAACTCTCTGGAGTAGTGAACATGCGCACTGCTCCCCTCTAACCCTCCACTTCGGAGCATTTAATGGTCTTTGAATGCAAAACACCCTTCAGCCACACCACCGACTGGCAAATCGCAACTGAACAGACACTGCTTTGCTATGAAGTTCTTCCCAGCCAGCGCAGGAGCGTTAGATCCCAAAGCACGCTCGGCGCCTTTGTGGCCGAGCGCTAATTTAAAGGCACTTAAAAGCACCACGAGCGCGATGAGTAACGATGCAGTAACTGTAAAGTTTGTCCGTCTGGAGGCGGACACAAAGAAAAGTCAAACAGTCTTATGGTTATGGGGGGAGGCACCGGGGGTTAACTCTTCCTCCTTGTGGCCCTGCGTCAAAACTTTTGGACCTTGTTTTTCGTGCCCTCCGTTTTAAGGGATAAAAGGGGTAGAAAAGGGTTCAACTTTCAGCCAAACAAGGCGGTCGAGGGCGCGGAGGGGTTCGAAGCCCTCCCGCCGATGCCCCCCCCCTCCCACGCTGCCGTCCCCGCGAACAAAGAGTTGCCGGACGGCCCAGCTTTCCTCGCCCCAAGTTGGGAAAACCACCCGCACCCTCGTCCCCCTCCCGGGGACGGTGGGGCTCGGTGCGGAAAAGCGTTAAAAAGTGTTTTACGGGAGGGCAGGGGGAAGAGGCTCGACGGAGGGGGCGAGAACAAAAGTTGGCGGAGGACACGAGGCGAACGGCTGGACATGTTTTTGACAGGGAGCCAGCGGCGCAGAGAGGCGGCCGCTTCCAAACAACAGCCCCGCATGTTTTGTCTGGGAGCGGAGCATCCACTGCAATCTTCCACGGGATACAAGCCAGGGGGTGTAGGGGGGACACGGGGGACAAAAGGCCGAGAAGGTAAAGGGACTCCGGCTGGCTTAGCGACAGCCCCCCCTTCCCCTTTCCACCCCGGGTAGGGGCGCGGGGCACCCCGCTTTGTCCCGGCACCCCATCACAACTACCTTTTTTACTTTTCATCTTGATCGCGAGGACCGAGCCGATCGCCGGACACCCCACGCACCGACCCAAGTTTCTCTCCCTTCGCCGGACGCTGCTTTCCCCCTTTAAGCTCGGCGAGGAGGAGGAGAAGAAGGTCGATGGAGAAAGAAGAAACACCGTAGCGGAGCCAGGCGCCCGATCCGCGGCCGCGCTGCTGTCAGCGGGAGCCGCTGGGCTCTGCCTCCCCCGGGGGCTTTCTGGTGCGGCCGGGGTGGGCTTCCCTCCCCCCTTCCCTTTGTTCCCTTCTGCTGGCGATTGGCCCCGGCCTGTTAAAGTGAGGAAAGGCACGGGAGAGAAAGGTACACAGCGCCCGCCCTCCCCCACCTCCCCGCAGTGAGTACGGGAGAGTAACCGTGCGCTGCACTGGCACTCGCGGCGGCTGCCTCCTCCTCCTCCTCTCTCCTCCCTCCCCCTCCTGGGTGTTGAGGCTCTGTCAGACGGGAGGGGAGGGACCGGCCGGAACGGGGGGGTGTCCGCTTGTACCCGCTCGCTCATGCACACACAGCAGCAGCGGCGGGGGGAGCTCTCCGTGCCTCCCGCTCCCTCGCCTTTCTTCCAGGCAGACGTTTGATCATTAAACTGGAAGGAGGAGAAGGAAGAGGGGGGGGAAGGTGGGGGGGAGATTTTGACAGCTGCCCTTGACTAGCCTCCTCCTGTTGCTGCCGGACGAACCACCCACTCCTTCGCGTGAATAGAGGAGAAGAAAGGAGAGTGCGTACGGCAGGGGAAGGAAAGGAGCCCTCCAAAGACCGGCGCCCCCCTCCCGACTGCCGAGCGGCCCGGTCGGCGGGGGCTGCTCCCCCCATCCCCTGCGGTGCTGAAGGAGCCCCGCCTGGCCGGCGCTGGCCACACACACCCCCACCCACCCCCGCGGGGAAGGCGAGCCCCGTTTCTGCGGTTATTTTTACATCAGTTCGTGAAAGGTGGCTTTTCTCCCCCTCGACTCTTCCCCCCCCCCCCCCGCCCCCAGCCTGGTAGATTTTGCTGCGGCACATGATCGCCGCTGTAAAAGAGAGAAGTCTCACAGCTTGACTCATCCCTGTCGGGCGAGCACGCTCTGCAGCAGCAACAGTTTCTTTTCCTCCGGGATGGGAAACGTGACACTCGCCCGCAGCTCGCTCACAGCTTTCTTGGCGAGGTGGAGAGCTCTCCCCGGGCACGGGCGGCCTTGGCGGCGGGTCCCGGCGCTCCCCCGCAGCCTCCCTGACAAAACCAGGGGGAGAAAAAAAAAAAAATAAAAAAAAATAAAAAGTGCTGAACGCCCAGCCGCGGTCCGAAGTGTCACGGGCGGAGGTTTCGGTGTGTAAAGAAGCCGCCTGGCCGCGGAGTGCGGCGTGCCCTTATTCCACGGGAACGTGTTTGTGTCACTCCCGCACCGGCACGTGCGGGGCTGTTCCCGGCCGGGCAGGCGCGGGCAGCGAGCAGCAGGCGCCTGAAACGGCTGATGAAATAATGGATTCCTACGGCAGAGCGGGGATGGTTCCCTCCCCACCACCCCTATACCCCCCCCCCCCCGGCTGTGCGGGCGTCCGCGCAAATCCGCATTCACTGCACAAGGGAAAAGCAACAGCGTTGCAGCAGCAAGCCCTCCCCAAGTACCTTGTAACTATTTTTATGTGTCGTAATTACAGCGGGAGATAAAACAGCTGTTACATGCCGAACGTGGGATGTGTGTGTGCGTGCGGGGCGGGGGGCAGCTGGTGCGTCACGTCAGCGAACCGAGGACTCGGTGTCGGCCGCTCTGCGGGCCCGGAGGTTCGCCCCGGGATGGGTGACCCTTGCGCCAGGCGGCGCGTCCGGCTGTAGGTCAGCGAGGCGGGCCGGGCACGGCGCACTGACTGACACACTGACTGACTGACTGACTGACTGACGGCGCCGCGCCAGGCGGGAGCTTGTGCGGCGCGGTACGAGGTCCCGCCGGCGGCAGCGCGATCCGGGCCATTGCCCGCCGGCCGAGCGCCCTCCGCCCGCCCTTCCCGCCGCATTCCCGCCGAGCCGCTCCAGGCTGTGCCCAGGGGGTGCCGCAGCTCGGTGCTGCCGCCCGGCGCGGCGTCAGGCTCGCCCGGGGCCGGCCTTTTCACCCGAGCCGTGCCCCCGAGGGACTGGTGGCTCGGAGGCGGGGGTTGTGCGAGCACGCCGCCGTATGGCTTTATTTTGGCTTTTACTGTCTTGTTTTTGTTGTGGAAAAGCCCCGCTTCCCAGCTGTGAGGGCTGGCTCTTCGAACTGCTTGTTCCGAGCCGAGCGTCGGGGCAATGGTCATGCCAAAAAAGCAATTATGGGAAGTTAACAAAAAATACGTCAAGGGTTCGAAGAGATTTCCCTTTCTCAGCGCCGCCAGAGCCGCCTCACGCCTGCTCATTGTCCTTGGGACCGCAGGCAAATCTGTGGAATCTGTGAAACTAGCTCTTTCCCTATTTTTTCTTTTTTTCTTTTTTTTTTTTTTTTTCCTTAGAGGTTTGTTTAAGTTGGTTTGTTTTCTTTTGTTTTTCTTCTTTGACAAGGTCATTTTCGTAAGGAGGAAAAAAGTTTTATTTTCACACTGGACTCGAGTTACTTTTTTTTTTTTTTTTTTTTTTTTTTTTTTTTTTTTTTTTTTTTTTTCCCCCCGATCTTTAGAAACAGCCTTTCTAGGAAAAGATAAATTTCGACTTTATGTGGCAGCTTTTTAGCTAGTAAGAGCAGGCCATGGACCGGTGGGTGTTCATTCCCAGCTCCTGTGGTATAAAATGCATGGAGAGGCATTGTTTTTAAACAAGTTCTTTCATGGATGCGAGTATGGAGGGGTACACCCATAGCTGGGACCAATGGGAAAGACTGAAAGTGGATTTGTGGAGCTCACGGTGCAGTTGTTGCCTGGGGCGATATCTCATGTTTGTCCACAATTTTTGGCTGCCTTTACCACTTGAAGACTCCTGATACGTTGCAGGTGGTAATCGGCTAAAGTTTGCAAAAAACTAGTGCAGTGGAAGAAAACCTCCGGTAAAACTTCAACACACCTGAAACAAGGCTGTATCTAAAAGGAGCACAGGTGATTTGCCTGAGCTCAAATCTAATGGATAGATCAGCTTGGTTTTGTAGCAAATAGCCTGGTGGCCTGTAAGATGATCATGTGTATTAGTGTTAACTGCCTGCAAGCAGAAGGTATGGAAGGCAGTATGTAGCTTTCTGCAGTTTTTATTTTTCCTTCATGTGTTTGTGAGGCTGTGTTTTTAGAGTTGCTTAATCTGCTAGAGCTGCATCAGCACTGTTAGTTGTATCTCACAAGCAGTTCAAACTGCTTCACGCTGAGCAGCTTTGGCATCTGTGCAGCTCCTGGGGTAGGTGGTGGTGTACACGTGCATGAAGATACATCTGTGCCAACAGGCTGGAACAGCTTGGTTTAGTCGGAACAAGTTCAGCTCTGTCTGGACCCATCTGCACAGACACGCTGTGTTTGTAAAACTGGATTCCAAAAAGGGAGAGAAATTAAACTGGAGGGGCTAGATTTTTAATTACTCCATGCTTGTCCAACCTCATAGGTTTATCAGTTTTCTGCGGTGGTGTGCACAGGTTTCTGTCCTGTCACATTGCCACGTGCAATACCTTGCACAACTCATTGGATGTTTCTTACTTTGCAAGTGCTTTGCTTCGAGGTGCTGGGACTATGTTTGCCTGACTGCTGAAGTCTCCAAGGCAATGTTCTGGGCATAGAAACTATCAAAGGAAGTACTCTGGGAAATCAGGACCTAGGCAAATCAAGCTTGTGGACATTTGTTATCTTGGTCTTTTTATTTCAGTTTCCCATTTATTTACTAATTTTACTCAACTCCTGCCACGAGGTTGTTATGAAAATAAGTCCATTGATGCTCAGATGCTATTGAAATATTTGTGATAGAATTTATTAAATTGTAGTCAGAACAGAATTGATTAGCACAAAATTTAGCAGGTCATGCCTATGGCGTTAAGAGTAAAACAATGCAACAGGTGAATAAATCTGCCCATAGAAAAACAGAAATCCCTACTGTAGGTCACAGCTAACCTTCACCTTTTCTAGCCTGTGACACTGAGTAGTTTCAGTGTATCAGAGGAGAAGAGAGGCTACAGAAGGCAGATGTGAGGTAATATTTCCCCAAAAATATCCCATCCAAATATTTAATAGTTCAATACAATAACTGGAGGAATAGTTTAGTAGAACTTCAGAGTTAATTACTGACCTAGCTGTATAGTCTTTACACTGGTATACAAGTTTAATATCTTTGTAGCATAAAGTTCTGTAATGGCATTTGAGTGGCAGAAAAGCATGTTGAGTTGTGAATTACACAAAAAATGCATTGCTTTTTTTTTTTTTTTTTTTTTTTTTCCCCTTACCTATTTCATTTAATATCCTTTTATGCTTTGAGAGAAAAAGAAAGGAAAAGAATCCTGTTTTGGTACCATTCATTATTTTATATCTTTCACCATGACTGTTTTGACAGAAAATTTCTCATTCTTTTCCTATGAGAATTACTCCCAACCTTTGCTCATTGCCTTGTTTTTCTCCCAAGTATATTTTAATCCTACTGTGTTTGGGGTTTTTCAGTAATGGTGACTTCTGCTGCTTGCAGTATTGCAAGCAAGGTTATGCCTCCAATTAAAATATATATGCATTTGATTTTACTTACTCCCTGATCTATTTTTATATGGAATCCAGCATGCTAGGCTTTATCTTTGGCTGCTGCTACATACTGAGCATAGGGCTCTGCCAGCTTTGGAGGTTGTATAGCTTGTGTGAAGTTTCTCTTCTGCATGATTTCATATATCAGTGCTGAATCTTTTGTCATTGCATTGTTCACTCATGTAACAGAAGTCACACTGAACTTATTCACAAATCTCTTTCCCCAAATACATTTTTGGTATCTGCTGACTCCATCATTGTTCTTTGCCTGCCCATGTTTCTCCCTCTCACACTGGTCAGAGTTATTATGTTAAAAAACACTGGACTAAGTAGAGGATGCAGAAGTATCTCACTTTTGTCATAATAAAAAAAAAAAAAGTTAGAATTTAATCTTACCGTTTTGATTCACTTACTCAGCCAGATATTCATCCATGTTTGCTTTTTTTCCCTAGCAGCAGTATCTTAGTTTTCCAGTAGCATGGAACCCTGTCAAAAACCTTTCTGAAATCTGAATGAATTATGCCAACCAGCTGCGCCCTCACAATTAGAGCTCACTTTGCTACCTTTGTGCAAGGGCAGAAAGAGTAAACCTAAGTCATGAAGACAATTCTAAGATTTCAGAACTTCTGCATAATAGACTCTACAACCTGAACACGCTTTTCACATGTTTTTTGTGTGCATTCTTGTGGCTATCAAAGATCAAACAAGTGCAAAAACCTCAGGAATTCTTTATGTAAAATCATACTGATTCCTGACTGCTACAGCATCATCTTTGCAAGCTTTTGGTTCTCAGCAAGGACTCTAGGATGGACTCAAGGTAAGGGGCAGTACTCAGGATTCCTGACGAGGATCAGCTGCTGGAGTGATCTGTGCTTGCCACTGGGGTTTTCAGACACTTACTGGCAAGGAGGAGCAATTGCTGCTCTGGCAGGATGTAGCTCTCTCTTTCTCTCTCCCTGGGGCCCCCTTCAGCTATTCCCTGTGCCAGCCCTTTGCTCCCTCATCTCCACATGGTCCTCTCTTATGTCTGTCTTTAGTGCATAAGCACATGGAAATAGAATAATATTATTGTTGTACAGGCAATTTAAGTATATTCAGTGATGTTAGTTATAAGACAGTGCAGAGACTACACAGGGGTGTAATCACTTCCACTCTGAGACTAAAATTTGTGTAGCTTCTCCTGGGGAGTGGTTTGTGAAACTTGCATTAATGTAAGTGTAGTTTTGTTTCCATAGTTTGAAGACAAACCCCTGTGTAAAATTAAAGATTAAAAAAAAAAAAAAAAAAAAAAAAAAGTGAATTGTAGGTTTTACCTTGCTTGAAGTTACAGTCTTCCCATTCAGGTTTTAACTTAGAAATACAGGAACAGAGCTCATGTATTCCTTTCAGTGATGCAGAAATTGTAATTTCTGTCTACCAACAGGCATGTCTCATAACTGCTTTGTCCTCCTGTCTAAGAGGGGGTGCTCTGGCTCTGTTTTCTTTAGTAGTACAAGAGTGAGTATAACAAGATCAGCATGACAAATGGCATGATCTATCGTTGACAGTCTCAGCTTAGCTCAAGAACTTGGGGCATGAGAGGAAACAGATCCCTCTTTCCTGAAATTCGAAACTGTGGATGCAGTTTACACAATCGGGTTTTGCTTATCTGTAAGAAGTCAAGCAGGTAAATCAGGTATGACTGACAAAAAAAAAAAAAAAAAAAAGTTTTAAGGTTTTGTTTTGTTTTAATTGTGGGATGCCTAACTTGTTTTTACCGCAGGACACCCAAAACAAGAGTGACCTTGCTTAGCTGACTTAGACAGTCTAGTATTTAGTTGTAGAATCTCCACTTAGGGCTGTGTGTCAGCAAACTATATCTAACTGTAAAAACATCACTGTATAAAGTAACAAAAACAAAGCCTAAGAAATATCTGCACTTGGCAGCTGATTTTTTTTTTAAGGAAGAATATTAGTTGTGAAGAAAACAACTTTAAAAAGAATAATAGCTATATCTAGGCACTTACATTCTGTTTAGTGTAGTCTACTCTAAAGGAAATGACATTATGGCTAGCCAAATATTTGCTTGGTTGAGTCTACATTTGAAGTTTGTTTTGTTTTTTAAGAATTCTGTTTCAGGAACTTTGTCTCTGAAGTTATTTCTGTCCTTAAAAGACAAGGTTAAATTTGACTTCCAGAAGGACAAAAAAAAAGTGATGGTAATGAATGAAATATGCACTAAGTATTATCTGGCACAAGAATAAACGACATCACTAGTTTAGAGGAAAAACCTAACCTGGAATATTTGTTATACCTGTGAACTAAGGAAGTAATGGTACCGCATCTTAAACCTTTGGGAAATAGCAAGTTTTTGCTAAAGACACAGAGTCACCATTTCCTGTCATTAAGGTGAAAGGTTCATGTCAGAAATAAGAGTGCCTTCTGGGACTGCAGGATTTCTATGCCTTTTTAGCAGAATTTAAATGTGAGTGTTATTTATGAGGAATGATAGTACAGAAAAAAACTGTTCAGCTATATAACCTCATGTTCAACTAAGATTGAGAAGGATACAGAATGATTAGAAACCAGTAGAATTTTATAACAGACCACTATTAAACACTGTGTACTGAATTTAGAAAAGTTAAACACTGCTGTCTGTGCTGTACCTGCTCTGAATATATTCTGAGAACTTTGTTTTCAAAGTTGTCTTATTTGTATGTCTATAGATTTTGCATCCACTTGATTGTTTTTGTTGCTGTTACTGTTTTATTCATCATTGGTGTTACACAGTTTAAAATTAACGCGACTATAGAGCTGGAGATTGACTTTTTACAAGGACTTGAAATGATAGAAGAGGGGGTAGTGGCTTTCAACTAAAAAAAAAGAGCAACTTTAGATTAGGTATTAGGAAAAAGCTCTGCAGTATGTGGCAAGACATGGAACAGGTTGCCCAAAGAAGCTGTGGATTCCCTGTCCCTGGAAGTGTTCAAAGACAGGCTAAATGGGGCACTGAACAATGAAAGGTGTTCCTGTGAGTGGCGGGGGGGTTGAAACTAGATGATATCTGAAGTTTCTTTCAACCCAAACCATTCTGTGGTTTTAAGTGCAAACAGAACATTCTTGCAGCATTATGGACGTGTTAGAGAGATTCTAAGTGACCAGTCAAATTTACAGCCTTATGGAACAGCTTCCTCAATTGAACATGTAAGTAAACTGTTAATGTTGTAATTTACTGAGCATTTCTGTGCATTGAAAGGATGTAGTGCCTGCTTGAGAGGCTCAGCCCAAAGGAACAAATTTTGTAGAATAAGGGATTACCGCATCAGTCTTGCAAGCGATAGCAGCTTTCAGCTGGGTGAAAAGTCATCGAACGATGACTAAAGACGACCTTTCACTGCCGAAGTTGTATAAGGCTTTTCCAATGACAGGTACTGGGTGTTTGCTACCTTTCTGTAAAATCCCAGCCATAGCCTGAGGCCTTAGTCTCCTTCATGGAAATGAATGTTGAGATGATTTAGGACTGAGTGCCTGCCCGCAGTTAGGATTCAGGGCACCCAGGAAGATCACTGAACCTGCATGTGGCCCATCCAAGAGTGAATATTACGAGGCAACGAGATAGAGAGGGACAGCCTAACAAGTCATTTCATCAAGCTTTGATTGTTTTTTTGCAGAGGATCACATCAACTGGATGGAGGCTTCTGCTCTTTCACCCTCAGTACCTTTTGTACTGTGGGAAATAAGTCAGATATCAGTGCTTGATTTTAAAACCCCAAGCCTGGAGGTTTGGGCAGCACAGAGAAATGGGAATGCGTGCTGTTTTTTGGTCGTGCAGACATTTTGCGTCTGCATGGAGCTTTCTGCTCTCTGCGTATGGTAAATATTAAGATACTAAAAATCTAAGGTTTTCCTCCTTCCATTGCAGCTAAGAGGTGTACTAAGAAATACCTTCCTGCTACCAGCAAATATTAGAATCTCCTATACGTACTGCACCTCTGTGCCCCTCGTGAAGTGTAACAAAATGCGATCAGTCCAGATGGGGTTATTTGCCTCCTGAGGAGCTGGAATTGAATGCTAACAGTCTTGTGATTTACCTGACTTGAGCTGCTCAGAGATAAACCTCAAGTGTGGAACTGCTTGATTAACTGGTTAATCCTGACAAGTGTAACAAAAGGCCACAGCCGGTTCGAATGACTTTCAATCTTTCTGTTGTTTGCTACTTTGCAAGGTGCTAATTGTCTTACCTGTGGTATCTATTCCGGTCTCTTGCAAGTGTGCCTGCAGCGACAAAATCTAGGAAAGCTGCTAGCTTCTGGCTAGCATTTGTACTCTTAAATCATGCTAGTTTAAAACTACCTAACTTCCCCTTTGAAGACAGAACTTTTTTTAGCCTTAAACGTTAAACGAAAATGTTTGAAGTTTCAGAAACATGTGTTTTTTTCTTGTTGGCTGAAAGCTAAGCGGTATTACGCCAGTGAGTGTATTCACACTCATTTCACTAGAAAAAAAAACCTGCTGCCTGGTTCAGTATGAGATAAATCATGTATGCCTACAGTAAACTATAGTGGATACAAAGCACTCTATAGCTGTGTAGTGTCAGATTGTTAACCTGTACTTACCTAGTAATTGTTGTCATAATGTGCCTAAGTCGTGCTAAAATACAGAAGTGCCCATCTGTGAGTGATTGTCGTGTGGATAACAGGAGCCATGTGCCATGAGCAGAGCAATTTTATTTGGTTTCCCAATTTAAACTGTTTGTTTTTTTTTTTTGTTTGTTTTTTTTTTTTTTTTTTTTTTTTTTTTTTTTAATCTGATCTTTAACACAAACCACTTATTTGAGAGAGACAGAGATAAGGATTATCGCTGTCACATTATGTAAGTGACAGTACTCTTTGCATGGTAATTAATCTGGCGGTAGTAAGTGTCATCTGCCAAAATGCGATTTCTCAAATTGTTTGGTGTTTGGAAATGGAATAGCTTACCTTGAATAAAGATCAAAACTCTAACAGCTATTATGCATTCTGAATAAGAGTGTTGAATGACTTTGTTACTCAGTATTTTTTTTAAATGCAAAAGTTTAAAGCTTGTTCTTTGCTACAGAGATTAAATACTGAGAGAAAACTGCTGTTAGGTTGAAAACTTTCTTATAGTGCTGTACTGTTTCTTGCTTTACTTCGTAGTAACACGCTTGATTTATATATAGTCTTGGTATGAAAACATGATAATTGATCCTACCAAACTAAAATAATAGTAATATGGAATGCACTTATCAAATATTCTTCGTTGCCTTAATATACACAGCATTTTAGACTGATGTTCTGTTCTATGTATATGGGTATGTTCTGAGCTAACAAATGTGCTTCTGAATATATATTCACACAATATAGTGACCTCTAGCAAGCTTCACTGTTGGCGTAAATCTCTGAAGAAAATACAAAACAGAGGACATTAAGCACTGTTTGCATACACCTGTGTGTGTGTAAATATGCACACAATGCTGTTAGGTTGTTTGGGGTTTTTTATGTTCCTTGTCTTACTACGCTAATAATGATAATAATGTGTGTCCAGATGGAAGATACTAGTCTGCAAATTTGGTGACAATAGTATTATTTTTGGAAGGCTTAATGAATGGAATGCGTAGCAGAAATGATTGCTCTGGTGTGTGATATCTGCTGGGAAATGATAAGCCTCTGTAAAAGTTCTCTGTAGACTGGCCAAAATTAAGTCCTGTCCAAGTGACACATGCCATGCTAAATTAATTCTGAGCGCTGGTAACAGCATGATCATGTCATTGTGGCATTCCTGCTTCACTAACTGGCAAGATGTAAGGCTTAGTGTTGGTGAAACACCCCACTAATATAACCATACCCCTTTTCACTCTCAAACCACTTTAGACTTTCTTGCCCTTGTATCATCATGTTACACATGACCACTGCTAAGGAAGTCAGGATGATGATTATTTTCAGCAATAACACCTTCCCTTAAGCGGCCAAACGATTTGTTAACTGCTACTTCAGAAGTACGGTGTCCCTGTCAGAAATGTCTATTATCTTTCAAAAGTGCAAAGTTAAGTTGAAGTAAGGTAAGACTTGTTGGTGGCCCAGTGTCAGGAGTAGTTTAAGGCAGCAGCGAGGCAAGCAGGTGTTGGTGAAGATAGATAAACAAAAGACCACCTGGGACTCTGAACAAATGGGGGATTCGGTATTACTCGAGTAGCCACAGTTAGGGTTTAGATGGTTTCAGGGGTTTTGAAGTGAGACTTTGGCGTAACTCAGATTTATGGAAAAACTTCTGTGGACTTCTGTGAGGGAAGGTGCTATAGCTTGTGGTTCTGCTAGTATTCAAAGATGCTACACTTCTCATTAATTTAATTTCTGCAATATGAAAGGACCTGACCAGCAAAATAATAAAGTGTAACTTGCTTTGACAGAGCCAGAGGGAGATATAAAAGAGATATACTGGAGATGGGAGAATGAGATTTACAGCAGAAGAAACAGTGAGGCTGCCCATGAATGCCTGGTGATGGCATATTGTGCTTTGCTGTCAGTCTGTTGACTCATGCACACTTCAAAAGAGCTCTCAGGGGAGCCAGTTACACGAGTCGCTGCCTGATGCATTGTAAATCACAGTAGTACTTTTTTTTTTTTTTTTTTTTTTTTGGGGGGGGGTGGTGTTTGTTTGTTTTTATTCTGTTGTTTTGTTTTGTTTCGATGGGCCTTGTGTGCCTAATGCCGTTTTGAAACAGCACATAATGGCACTGGAACTTGGGAATTTCAGTAAAAGTGGGTGGAGGTAAAAGGAAAGCCTGCCCCTACAGATGGGATCAGTCAGAGCTGCTTCATTGTTGGCTGGACATGTGTTCTTTAATATTTTGCTGTTCTTGCTCAGAGCTGAGAAAGCAGCAGCAGCCATAAGGTTCGTGGAAGCTGAATAGAAGAGAGTGTGGTCTGTCTCCATGGTCTGCCTCGGGGGTGATGTTACCCTCAAGACTTGGTCAGAAAACAGGGCAAATGCTTCAGAGGGTCAGGTCAGGGGTGGTGCTCCCAGGTGCTGCTTTAGCATGGAGTTTCCTCTTGGGAATAAAGAAGTGCTTCTCTGAGGAGCAGCAGTAGAGGGTAGCCATTGGCACTGAGCGAACCTTGAAATATTGCAGCCTTAACATTATAGGAAAACAAGGTCCAGAATTTTAGACAGGATTCCTGGGGAAAGAAGGTTTACATAAGCACATTGCCCTTGTCTGTTGGTCTGCATGGGTTCCTCAGTAACTTTAGAAGTTGTAGGACAGTTCCAGATAAATTTTACAGAATCCAAAAGAATCTCTCCACAGAAGGAAATTCAATGACAGGAGTTCAGTTATGTTTTTAGTGACAAACCAACAAGGGGGAAATTTTGAGTGCCCCAAGCACAGGACAAAAAGTGGCAAGAATTTGTGTCTTAGATGAAATGGGATAATAGAAACATGAGACACAAATCTGCAGGTAAACATGAAGAACATTTCACTCCCTGTGGAACTATTTATGTCTTTTAAATGATGTTTGATGAATCATTTGTGCTTTTAAAGCCGGGGCAGGGATGCTTGCAGTGACAAATCCATGTGCTTAACTACAGTAATTGCACAGATGATGAGCGACTTAGTAACACCAAATCTGATGTCTCCTTGATTTCTCTCTGAAAACAATCAAACAACCTAAACCAACCAACAACAACAATAACAAAATCCACCACATCAAAACAAATATTTGTCTTGGTGAAGTTAGTTTTGTGCAGAAATTCTAAATCAGTAGCTTTGTTTGTCTGTCCCTAACTAGATTTCAATTTCTAGGGTCCAGCACATAAAAGAGATAAGTTCAGTTGTCTTCCTCTTCTTTTTACAGTAGATCACTGGTGGAATTTAAACAATGGGTAGATGATGACAAAGCTTTTATTTCAATGACTGATAATATAATTGCCTTCAACTATGTTGCTGGAAGTATTCTATTTTGAATAAGTAATGGAAATCTGTTCTCTCTTAAACTAGTGGAAGCAGTGGCAGTTCCTATAAACTCAAAACAGAGACTGCCTCTGGAAGACTTGCATATCAAAGAGGATATAGTTATGAAACATTAAAACTAACCATAATATCCAAGTCAAAGATTATCATTGGACCTCTGGTGCTGGCAATTCATGAGCTCCCAGGGCCGTGTGGGCTTTTTGCCTCCTGCTTTGGCACAGAGCATGAAGGAAATCCCTCTTCTCTTTGGAGTACCAAGGAGATAATTTTGATGGATTTTAAAATTAACAGGAGGGAGTATTTGCAAGGAACTGTGTTCAGTTTCTTATGTTGCTTTACAAAACACAAGAAATTTCTTTAGATATCCTTACTTCGTTCAATGATATCATGATTTCCTCATACCCAGAGGACAGTACAGAACTCCCAATTTACAAACTTGTTCTTTCATGGTTATCAAAGCTTGTAGAGTTGAAGATTTACAGAGTTTTTATATTTATATCTTTATATTTATAGAGTTGAGCAGTTACAGCTTTAAAAAAAATTGCATCCGTCCATACAGACCCAACATAACCACCAGTTTCCAGACACCAGAATTTAACCTGGTTTTGGGTGTATTTGCCGTGTCAGACTGTAGTACTTGCAGTTAATAACTTACAGAGGGCTTGAAATACATCCAAAGTATGAGAATAGCTGTCATTACAATATGCAGATTAAAAGTTAAGGGACTTGATTTCCGTATCTCATACTGAAGGACCCTGCACAGGGAACTAGCAGTGGTCTTTCCATATCCATTAAACCAGAATGACTCTTACCGCTGGGGAAATGGTGGGGAAAAGGTTCTCTCCAGCTGTGATAATGGCATTTGTATTGCCACAAGTATGACCAAGCTCACAAGTTTGCTTTGTGCTGTTTTGGCATGTGTACTTTGACTTCATGTGAAGTTGCTGTGTATGCTAAATGTTTTCTGGCTATTGCTGTCTGGTGCGGTGGCAGCCATCCAGGCAGCTCTGAATTCAGACTGGAGCAATGAAACGGTGCCCAGTGTGTTACCTACAGACCTGTTATGTAGGGTCAGATAAGTGCTTCCTTCATTGGATAGGCAGAGATTAATGGTGACACCTGTGCTTGCCACTTGGGCCTTAGAGAGGGTTAAAGGCTGAAAAATTATAAAGCACAGCCTGGCCTCTGAGGAATAGAATGAGGAGATGGTGAGCAGAAAGTCTTTGAGACAAGAGCAGGGAGTGATGAGGGTCCCCTGGTTTTGGGGTGTGTGGTTTGCAGATTGGATACCAAGAAAATTATATTTGGATGCCTCAGAGAGTTTGTGGGTACCAGTTTTACTTCTCCCAGGAAATGAGCATGGGGGTTTAGATGGTCAGATAACGTGAGTATGCATGTGAGACTGAGTTCACTGCCTCTTTCCAGTTGTGGGTCAGTGACCTCTCTATTGGTGTACCTGCCCTAAGATCACTGAGTTATGGTTTACTGGAATGGTTCTGCAAGTGATTGTGAATGGAGAACCTGCTGCAGAGGAGAGACTTGAACTTATTTTTGTGATTGTGCTACCTGGTCCTCCTCTGAGTCAGATATGGATGTGCTAGACAAAATTAAAAAAAAAAAAGCTAGTTCTTAGCTGAACTGTGGCTTCCTTTCTTGGTATATCAGGGGAGATGAACTAATAATGACCTACATATCTGAATTCTAGTGAGGCAGGTGCTGTCTGCCTAATGTGTACCCAAAGCCCCAGTGTCAACACTGAGGGGGAATGATGTAATGCCACCTTACAGCCACAACCATCCTGAAATCATGAGCTCACATCTAATGAGCAATTTGAAATAGATCTTTGCCATTACTATTCCACCAACAGATCTGTAGTTAACTAATTAATTAATCCCTTGTGCCAGGTAAAGAGATTAGAGCAGCTCTTGCTGGTAGAGCCTTTGTTGGGCCAAAAACATCAGATCAGATGTTTTGATCATGCTGCTGGTGGTATCTAATCTCAAAGTCATTTTTAATCATCTGTGGAATGATCATCTGAAAACCCAGTTCGGATGTAAAGATTGCAGCAGGAGAAAGGAGTGGGAGGCAGAAAACTGATAGGAAGGGAGTTTTGGCAAGGATTCCCATGTGCTACTTAAATCTTTAGTTGTACTTTCCAAGCTCTTCTAGCTGTTACTGTGAATAATAGGCTTGGGAGGCCTCAGAATTCTCTGGCCTTTTATGAGTAGCTTGGGTAATTCTCCTTTTAGGAAATATTATGCTATTTAGTAGAATTCTGCAGAGATGGATGTGAGTCCATACAAATTATTTGGGTGAATTTCATGGATTTAGAAAAGAAATTGGCTCTCTTCATTTCTCCACCCTGTGTTTATATTGCTCAGTAGGTCTCTAGGTTAGTGGTAGGGTGGAAAAATAATTTTTCCTCATTTTTCCCCCCTTTCCTGCCCTTCTTACTATTTCTTCCCTTGCTATGATTTCCCTCTTACTAGTTTATGATGTTGAAGAACATCTATGTTATAAAACCACAGTTATTACTGCTATATATCCTGTAACATGAAAACAATGAGTTTGAGTGTAAAGTAGTATTATATTTCATAGTTAGGGGAGGTACTGTTGAGGATTTTTTAAGTTTTAGGTTATTTAACCAGGTATGGAGGCTTCTTCTAAGCTAAGTACACGTTGTTTCTCTACTACTCAAATACCAGTGCTAACTAATTACTGAAGCCTTTTTATCTTCCCTTGGCTTTCAATGACTTTGAAGTTTGGTTCAGGTCAAGTTGTACATTCATCTTTTAAAGCATCTGAAGTGATAACCTCAGCTTGTCCTTTAGATCCTGAAAGCTTACATTTTTGTTCAGCTTCAATTTAGCTCTTCATGTTCTGTACCAAAATTATTAGAGGTACGGAGTGATCTGGTTTTAATGAAAAATAGGAGACCTGCATCTGGCATTGCACAGCCTTTGGAAGAAGGTACTTTGGGGAAAAAAAGCCCTGTTGTTGGATTTTGCTGCAACTGTCACCTGTCAATTTGCTTTCTAACAAAATCTGATTCATGGGTATGAAAATAGGATCCTTAAAAGCTACCTGTTCAGGGAGAACATTTCCTTATTTAGCACTTCTTCATTCATGATTGGAAGTGATATAACCTTATGTCCGGGAATTTCTTTTTTGCTCTTCAGAGAGTTTAATTTTTATAGCATGTCTGTGTCTTTACATATGGTTTAATGCACTGAGGTAAAAAAAAAGTGATACAGATACAAAATTATATATTTTGTAAAGATTTTTGTTTTCTGCATCAACATCGTAATCTGTCTGGCAGATTTCTATCATCATTCTTCTGGAGAATTTTGCACTCTCCAAAATGGAGTGTGCATTAGAACGTTCATTTTGAATAATGAGCTGCTGTCTTCCCAGAAAAAAATGTTTAGACACCTTGGAGAACAGCCATGGTTGGACAATTTTTGGTCAATCTCAGAGCTCCTGAACTATACCCTTGAAGTGCAGGGCTGTTATGCCAGGCCTGGGAGCTCAGCCTTCAATATCATCGAAGAGTTGTAGCAATCTTTGATTCTGCAGCTCTTAATGGCACCAATAATCTTGATTTTTAGATGAGCAAAAGTTGTGTTGTCTTCCACAGAAACTTTCGGGCACTTCTGGTCTGGCTGCATTTGTGGAATGTGAGCGGTGGTTGAGTGAGGAATGTGGAATGTGATGCAGTGGCACATTGTGAGTTCTCATTTGCCATGTAACCATGGGCAAGTCTTGATCCTCCTTTAAGAATGGAAGATGGAGATGCTAATGGGGAAGTTAAATCCAAAAGTCAATGCTACAGGGCCTATATTTAGGTACTGCATGTTCTTACTTAATGCCTTACTAAGAAGCGACATATATGTCCTGTGTAATGAGTTCTGAGGAACGCTTTGGACCTCTTCCCAATCTCTTGGTATTTTATAATGAGGTCAGCTTTGATACCAGTGAAATGATTGCTTAAATTTTTTGTGCTTTGGAGCAGAAGAATTAAGTTCTTGCATGTGGAAAGACCTTGACATTGGTTGAAGTCTTCCCTGGTTCTGTGACTTCACTTCTCAGCGATAGTACTGAGATACTGCTGGAGCTAAATTATAAAGCTGTCCTTTCAATATATGCTACTAAAATAGTGAATTAGCTGCCAGCGTTCAGGTTTGTTGAGAATCACTCCCTTTTTCCATAATTAACAGAACGCCTTCACAGGCGCAGATGTATAAACTCAATGCTGTAGCATTATGATAAGGTTATAATGATCATGCACCAGTTTGCAACAGATGAGTACTTCCTTCATGAACTTTTATTTCACCATTTCAGGAAAAAAAAAATAAAAAAAGGGAGAGAGGAGGAGAGGATTTAAAAAGGGGTATTTTTACTGAAAATAATTACATTAGCTTTTCTGAGAAGTGCTCTTTGTAGGAGACCAGAGTTCGGAGATCTGGGTAGAGGCAAAATATTTAAATTTCTTTGCTCGGAGAGTTCCTTTGCTTGGAGACTGGTAACTGCCACTGCATATGTGCTGTTGGGCTATAGGGAGTGTAAGATAAAATGTGTTAGCATGAACCTCCAGGAAAAAGGTTTAAGCTAAATCATTCTGTCTCCCTTTGATAAGCCAAAAGCAACAACATACCGTGTTACTGCAGCACCCTGGTAAGTGTCATAATTCAGCCAGGATCCTGAAGTGAAACTGCCCTGCTAAAGGAATTAAACACTGGATTGGTTTCTTCTTTGTTGCCAGTATTGTTTGTTTCCAAAACAGTGGATTAGATGAGGAAAGTTTCTGTTGGATCTAGTTATCCCGTTAGAAAGAGTGATTATGCAATTTTTGAAGTATTTTGGGACCTGAGTTCTTAGTTCTGGTCATCTCTGCATCCACTGAAGTGCAAAGTCTAGCTTTGTAAATGGTATTTGTTTGACTGGGCAGTCAGCCCTGGCGCAATCCCTAGCCCTGACTCTGTCCAAGGAAGGCTTGGGCTGAATTTACTTTAAGGAATGAATACACACGATGATATGCTTGCGCTCTACGTCCTGTTTCTTCATTCATGCCAACTGGGAAACTGAACAGTGTGTACAGCAGCTCCTGCCTGGCCGTCCCACATGGAAGGAATAGCCTAGGGAATGCTGAGTCATATCAGATCTCACCCTGGTGGGACACAGGTTTTGTGTAATATTGCTGGAATGGATGAGTCCTTTAAAACCAAATTAAAAATACCTCTAACCTGACTACTATTCCCCCTACCTCTCATGTTTATTTGTATCTGCATGTGTTTGTTTACAGAAGGTAGTTTACATTGTGCTTAGTGCCATTTTGGATGCCTTGTGATCAAATTCACCCACAGGTCATTTGATAAAAATCAGTGATCCAGAGGTCTGGGTCAAACACCCCTTTGTGTGGCACATCATTTTCTCCTTGATCTGTGACCTAAAGATCATACCGAAAGCATCAGGATTTAGAAGAGCTTAACTTGGGTGAAACTGATTTTGATATTTTTCAGAGGAAGAATTAATTGTTTCAAGAGTTTATTTCCAACACGGAGAAAGGAAAGGAAAATTAAGGTGGTTGTTAGAAGCTTTTGTGTTTTCAGACCATATTTGCTCAAATTCAAACACCGTAGGATTCTAGGGAGTTTTGTTGTTGAAGATTTCACCTCCACCACCCCTCTGTCAAGGATTCAGTTTCACATATGTATCTTGGTGACTATTAAGAACCATGTTCCTTGCATTCAGTCACTACATATTTTTTTCAGTTTCAATATGGACCATTGGGTCCTTCCATCAGTAGGTAGGTATCTGGTCTTGCCCTTGCATTTAAAAACTCTTTTGGAAGGACTGCTGATTTCCCAAGTCACTATATTTGAGTTGGCTTTGCAATCAGGAGAGAACAGGAACAGCTGTGATTTCCAGTATGAAAAATACCGTTCAAGTCCTGTGTAACACTTAAGATTGTAATCCTTCTCTCTCTGTCATCATTCTCTTCTGGAGTTCTTTCCCTACTACACTGTGGAAACTTTTCTTCATTTAAAAGATGTGATCTTTAAATCGGGAGAGTTGATTTGACTCTGACATTGAAGAGGTAATGTCCGTCAATTAGCTAGAACAAGCATATGCTGCTTAGTCATGAAGTGACACATATCCCCGGGGAATGTTCCCGTTGCTGCATTCCTGCATGCTCTGTAAGAGATCTTTTCCAGTCCCTTGTAACCAAATATTTATCAAGTCAGAGAGAGAGAATTACTTCCTCTCTCACTCAGCTTCACCGTCACTGAGTGTGGTTCATTTCTTTGCTTTAATGGTTGTGTAGTTTTTTATACGAAACTATATGAAGTTGTTTAAACAGTTTACTTAATAAAGACTTACCCAACAGCCTGTGTTATACAGAATTACAGACCCCTGGGTTAAGTTCCATTTTAAGGGCCTGAAACATGATCTTCCATGTTAGCTGTAGATACTCTAACCACTAAACTAATATGAGAAGCTAAGTGCTAAACATACAGGGAGAAAAATCTTGGTTTGGCTTTTGTGAGCATTGTGTATATTTTAGGGATGGCTCAGAGCTGACCTGCAGGGTCCAGTTATCCTGGTGAATGCGCCGGAGGAAGAGCCTGGTCGAAGGTTTCTGCTTTGGGACTTCAGGAGTTTGCTTCAGTCAGTGGCATACCTATGGAGTGATCCTGGGATAGGTTTCCTCAAATCATGAAAGCATACCTACATGCTGTGTTAGACAGCAGCTTTTGCAGAAAACCCTTGTGCTTAGCTGCCTACTATCACTTGATGTTGTGTCTTCTGTGTTTGTATGGTACCTTGGGGTTAGTGATAGAGGAATGGATTCGTTATCTGTGTGCCAGTATTGTCATTTTAGCACGAAAACAAACAAACAAAAAAAGTAAAATGTTCCTTGAAACAGTCATGAAAGTATCTCAGTTTCTCAGGGAATAAACAGATCTAAATTACTATTTCTAGATTTTTAGGTTCTTTTTCCTATGAAAGATACATTTATTCTTGTTCCTAGATGCTTCTTGAAAGTATGACAAGAAAAGACCTGAGTTCATTTCAACTACAGATATAATCACAGTAAGCCTGATGGACACCATCATATCCCTTCTTCTCCAAAAGGAAGATTTTAACAGATGGGGGTTTTGTTTCTAGTAAGATTTTTTTCTAGACTCTGAAAGTCGGGAAGATGTAGAAGCTTTGCAGCATGGACAGAAGCTCAGTAAAGTAATTGCTTTATTCAAGTCTTGGCAGGCAGTGGGAAGCTGAGCAACCTTTTTGGAGAAAACCACCAGGCAGTACTTGCTCGCTCCACAGAGCAATGTGACCTGATGGATCGGAGGGCTGCACAGAGCTCTCCAGAGAAAAAACACCTGCTACAGACTGCTGCTAAGTAAGCAACCCCTGAAGAATCAAAGCATTAACTGATGCCTCTGAAAACTGTATTTCTGTAACTAAAGAACTGCCCAGCTCTGCAATAGTTTCATTGTCTGGGTATGTTTAAAATGCAGTGTGGCATGAAGGAAGACATTTTCAGGATTATACTTTCATCTGTGCTACTACGCCTAAAAATTAATTTAAAATCTAGTTCACTTTCATTCCAGGTCTTCATTTACTCAGTTATTTTGGGGTAAATGCAAAATGGATTTAATGGCATTGTTTCAGATGTGTTGAATTAAAACAGGATGTGGCTTAAACCACAGCAAGTACAACGTATTTTTCCACAATTCTCTTTTCAGCATTTATTTCAGTTTATGCTAACAAATATTGCATGCTTCCTCTATTTGTCTTTTTTCTATAAATGTTTTCAAATAAGTATGGCTGAAGTATAGGCCTGACTTAATGTTTTGAATTTGAGATTTTTTTTATCTTGTCTTGGCAGCAGCAGAGTACAGTTCGGACAGTCTTTGCCAGTGGTCTCAGTATCACTGCTGCTGAGCAGGGACAGCCTTACAGAGGGTAAGCAGGAAGGTTTGGTATTGCTCAGGAAAATGTCTGGGGAAGGGGGCTGAAACTGTCTACAAACTAACAGCAAACCCTTTGCATGCAAGGTAGAACCTTACAAGCAGTGCTCCCCGCTAGCCAGGGCTTCCCCTTCACTGGGCACACTGGGATCTCCTCCGCAGAAGGAATGATTTTGTCAGAGGTTTCTCCCCTGTGAGAAGAGCAAAGCAACAGAGGCATCTCAACAGGGGGAATGTTCTTCACTTGCCAGAGGGGAGAGAGGATAATAGGGCCTGAACTCTTGACTCCCATGTAAGCATGACAGGTCTCTTCTCTACAGACCTACACCGAGTGCTTGGCCTGGTGGGTGTGGAGGTTTTTACATTTCCTGGTGATTTGCTTTGCATGCAGTGGTGGTGTAGGAGGTTCTGCTGGAGCAGCCAAAGCAACAGATTCAGCAGCCCACTCAAGATGCATGTCCACTCTTCCCAGCACAGCAACTTTATCAGTAATTTGTGAGAGGAGTCCAGTCCCCTGGCACTGCAAAAGATTCAAGACCACAATTCTCTTGAGTTCCTTGCTCCATACTCAGGTCTTCCCCAATACTGACCTTCAAGGTGCAGGGTGAAGCTTGTGACCACTGTGCCTCATGTGGCTGTGGAAGGGAGGGTGGCTGAGGCAATGCAAGGACTATGCCAGCATAACCACAAGGGAATGCCAAAGGGAAGCTCAAGCTCCACACAGAAGAGGACTTCTGATTTAGTGTGTCCAGATATCCTGGGTGCAGGGTTTTCTCAGACCAGAAAGTTGTAGATGTCCCAGAAGATGTTGGACTAGATGACCTGGAGAGGTTTAGACTAGGTATTAGAAAAACACATTTCATGGAGGGGATTGTAAAGCACTGGAACAGACTGCCCAGGGAAGTGGTGGAGTCACCACACCTGATGTGTTCAAAAATGTGTGGTTGTCACGCTTGAGGACTTGGACTTTGTTTAATGGGGAACATTATGACGGTACTAGGTTGATGGTTGGACTTAAGGGTCTTTGCGAAGCTTAACAATTCTATGATTCTGCCTTCAAAGGTCCCAATCCACCCAAATCATTCCATGGTCCTATGATTCCATGAAAGCGGCACTCGCAAAATACAAATTCCCGCTTAATCAAGTATGTTTCCCAAGTACCATGTTTGATATGGCTGTTTCAATTCTATGTGAAAAAAAAAAAAATCTTTGGATTTCTCAAAGAACCCTAATCTCCTTAAAAATATAATTAGCTGCCCACCACCAACAGGATTTTGATGGAAAACTTTTGAATAAAGGCTGCAGAAGTGTTTGTCTAGGTTCAGAATGCTAGTTTAGTAAAATGGCAGTGTAATATATTAAAGTTTTGCCCAGGAATGGTGGATGCGTTAAAGATTACCTTGGTAGGCCAAGTTTTTAAACTAGATATCTGTAGAAATGGAAAGCAAATTCTGTGTTCAGTACTTTGGTCTTTGCTGTACAATGCATCCAGCAACTTTAGTATTTACCTTGTACATTGGAGATGCAAATATGTTCTCATAGTTATAAGATCATGTTAATTTTATCAGGAGATCCAGTCTGCCAAATCATGGAACTGGATTATTGCCATGGTCATGACATATAATGAAAGAGGAGCTTTTAGCTATGCCATGAAATAGGACTCCAGTGAGATTGGTCAGATGTATAATAGATGAGGCCTTGAACTGATGAGACTTAGTGAGTCAGAGTGATTTGGTAAGTAACATGTTTTTCATACTGCATGTATAAAAGAATGACTAAGAAACCCAACCCCCAGGGTGAGAATGAAAATAAAAAGGGAAAACTGCTCATATCCTGACCAAATGGGAACAGTCCAAGTCCAGTATTTGGATCCCCATTTTGCCAGTTCTTTCTCTAAAGTTCAGAATATTCTTCACCAGAATAAGTGGTATTCTAGAGTTCTGTCCAGCCTGTTATCCACAACATCTGTAGATTAAAGAACAACAGGAACTCTGACAGCAACAAAATACTTCCAGTCTGAAATAGAAATAATTTTTAAACAAAGGGGAGATAAATATTTCCTCTTTAGGCTCAGACCACAAATGAGACATCTCAAGTATGTGAAATTGGAATTTAAAATGGAAATCTGCAAATAATTTCAGCTATATGGCTTTTGCTGCACACGTTATAACACTGAGTGCTTGCTGCAGTGCTAGTGCTGTGCAATGATTCCTTGGAAATACACCTTTTCTTTCTCTGTTCGCATTTATCTGTCATCATTAAAGAGCTCCTGCATTAATGTGATAGTTGCAATGAGGAAAGGAAAAGATACTGGGCTGACATCTGAGTAAACAGGAGATGATCCATGAGTGACAGATCAAGATTATTTTTACCCATCATTGTTTTAATGAGCAAGTCAAAAGTTTTCTTAGTAAAGAGAGAGAGCAACTTTGGGAGTTGGTAATTGAACTTGTAGTGAAATGTCATCTTAATACGTAGTTAAGCAGAAAAGCCTTATTTTAAGTTTGTGAGGGGAATAGCTTAGATAGCAAACTGTTTTGCTGCTACTGTTCTACTCAGCGAAACATTCAAAGCATAATTAAAACCACATCCATCATATAGCATATTTTTTCTCTCTTCTTGCCAAAAATATTTCAATGTATGTTAAATGTTTTTCTTCCTAATCAGAATGAGTGATACAAGCTCCAGAGGGCAACCAGCCAGAAACTCCTGAGTTTTAAAATCAGTTTTTATGTGGCTTTTTTGCTAGTTTCCCTTCTCTGAAGGGCAGCAATATCAGCCTACATATCTAATTTTCTCTCAGGATGATTCCTATTGTTATTTGGAATGTGGAAGGGAGCAGGGAGCCAGCAGAGCACGTGGGGTCCAATATTTTCAGCTATTCAGGAAGGAGGAGATATTCTGATGAAGCCCTACTGTGCTAGGTCCTCTGGGCACCGGCGCTGACAGGCGGTTCCTGATCCAGATCTAGGTGCCACCTCAGAACTACTGTTTATGGACTTGGTTTTTTATTTTGAGAGTAGCTGCTGTAGGACCTACCTGGTGGTATTGGTCTCTCTTCCTCTGAAAGCCCAAGCAGGATTACAACACAGTGCTAACCAGCACCCAAGGCCCTGGTCTTAGTCGTGTCATGCTATTGCCACACAACCTTCCTCAACAAAACTTATACACAGGAAACTCTTTGGTGTACAAAATATTTATCCCACCCCTTTTTGGTCACAATTTTACCTTTCAGTGCTCTGTATGACACATTTGTGTCCAAACAGTTAACATTTGAACTGAAATCTGTAGAGTCACTTCCAGGGTAAGAATGAATCTGGCGTGAATAATGATGACATACTGCTTCAAAAAATTCAAGAGGCCAAGTGAGAAAAAATTAGGAACGGGGGAGTGCCATCCCTGCCAGGGGAATGTGTCACCTTCTCTCACCACTTGCAGGAGTTTGTGGCTACTTCCCAAAGCAGCTGTCCTGGCCACAGCCCATGTGTGCTTACCTGGTCCCTCCCCTGGACCTGTGCCCTGTGCAGCACTGCCAAACTATGAGCTCCATGAGCTGTTCCTCCCTTCCTCTTCTTATCTGCTGGCACCCTTCAGTTGATAATGCCTTCTTTCCCCACACACCTTTGCCTTTAGCTCTCCTTGCCTTCATCTTCTCTCCCAGGGGCAGCACACAAGGACAGTACTCATTAGAAGGAAAACAAGGGGCTTGATCTACACACTTGTTTTCTAGGTAGAAAAAGTAGCAAGGCACAGAAGACAACAGAATTTTAACTTGAAGGTGTATTTTATTTTTTGTGCATGTTTGTTGTATACCCATCTGAATGGGTTGTGCCAGCCATATGGATAGCAGAACTTCTGGTTTCCAGGAAGTTTCCTATTTTTACTTGAAAATGGCTGTCAAAGTTCTGGGGTTACACTGCCAAAACCACATAGGAGTGTAATAAATGTAAACTCTAGATTTCCACATAAAATGCTAAGTAAACTTTTCAATGAAGCAAATCAGAAATTACCTGTGATTTAACTGGGGTTTTTTTGTTTGTTTTGGTTTGGGTGGGGGTTTTTTTGTGTGTGTGTGTTCGTTTGTTTGTTTGTTGGTTGGTTGGTTTGGTTTTGTTTTTCCCAGTCTGATTACACCCCAATACAGTCAGTTCTGTTCTTGCCCTGGCTGGGAATGATTCTCTTGCCTGTCTCCCAAAACCACTCGTGGGCTCAGCTACCTGATGTTCCTGTGTTCTGGGTGTTTTTCCATTGTCTCACACTCAGAAACTGGCCAGTTGGTGCCTTTCTGGATATACTGTTCCTATTTCAGCCAGATTTTAACATCTGCTCAGTCTCTTGCTAGCCATATAGACATTATGAACCTGAACAGTTATATTTGGCTTATTGGTATCTCCTTTCAAGATCAAAAACTTTCTCCAAGGCTCAAGCTGTTGCAGGATAAAGTAATTTGGGATCCTTAAGTAGAAAATATGAAGATAAAATCTTTCTTCTTGTGTCACAAATACTTATGCCATATTACTCTCTGCTGCTCTCAGCACCCACTAATTTCTGTCATTCACAGCTATCAGAAGACACTGATAATTCCAACTCCCTTTCCAATACCAGTAACTTCTATCTTCTATTCAGCTCGTCTTCCCCATTTGGCATTTTCCCTGATCCACATGCAAAGAATTTTGATCAATGTATGAAATTCTCTCCTTCCTTCAACTCCTCCCTCTCAAATTCTACTACTACTATTTTGCTTCCCTCTGACTGTCCTGGGGTGACTGTGTATCCCCAATCGTCTGTTGGGTGCAGGGGGGAGGGCAAGCGCGGTTTGTTTTTCCCCAGGAAAACTCTGCTCATCGGAGTGACCTTGAAGCGGGGGAGCTGGAACACGGCAAGACGAAAGAAGCTCTGTTGTTTTTTTTTCCCCGGCAGTTAGTTTACTTTAGTGCTAGCGTAGTTAGACGCTGTAGAATAGCTGAAGCTTTTTGCCTTTTTTTTCTTTTTCTTTTTTTTCCTTTTTTTTTTCCTTCCTTTTTTTCCTTTTTGCCCTCTCCTCGGAACTGTTCCAACCTCTCCGGACTAAGGACCTGGGGAAGCACCGGGGGCCTCCACGGGGGACCCACCCCACCAAGACCAGCCCTGCACATCTCCTTTTCTCCCAACGTCAGCGGAGACAGAGCGGTGGAGCACAGTGACGACCCTCAAGAGGAGACTTTCTTTAAGTTTGTTATCCCTCCGTAAGCGGCACGAAGCTCTTGTCATTGGGTATTGTGCTGGGAGTGCTTTGCCTGTTTAATAAACAGGTTTTTTCCACTTCTCTCTGAGGAAGTCTTTTCCTGAACCGGTTGGGGGAGGGGAGGGGGGCCTCTTGGGAGGATTTCTCCCAAAATCTGCCTGAAACCACCACACTGACTCATCCCAGAAGACCCTTATGCCTTCCTGTCACTTAAGAACCCCTCTTATAACATTTGGTCTGGGTTCTCCATCATCACTATTATTGCCCATTGCACGGGATTCCTCAGCTTGTTCTTTAGTGGGAACCCCTCTGCACTTTACCCTGATCAATTGCTCCTTTCATGTTGACAGTCCAACTGCTTCCTGTTGACTCTCAAAAGCTGTCTTTTCAGCAAGCTAATCATGAAAGTACCTTTGTTTCTTCTTTCTAGGGTTTTCACAAAGTAAAGTTGAAACTATTTTTTTAATTAATATTTCACAGTGGGTAATTAATAACCTATTACTGTGCTTTCTTTTGATAGTTTTTATGTGTTCTTGAACTTGGTATTGCCTTGTGTACTGATTATTGCTTATGTACTAGTTATGCAGACATCTTCCTTGTTAGTCCATAGTGATTCCCTTTTACTACCATAACCTCTTTTCCATGGCAGCCCAGAAGTGTCATATCAGACTGTGATGTTTGGTCTTAATTCTTTCTCCTCTGCAGTCATGAAAAGAGGCTTCATTGCTCTCTTCAACTGCCTGAAAGGATGTTGCAGCTAGGTGGGGGTCAGCCTTTTCTCCGAGGTAATAACACAGGTCAAGAGGGCATAGCCTCAAGTAGCACCAGGGAAGGCTTAGATTGAATATTAGAAAAAAAAGTCTTCATTGAAAGGGTAGTCAGGCATTGGAATAGGCTGCCCAAGGAAGTGGTGGTATCACCATCCCTGGAAGCGTTCAAAAACCTGTGAGCACAGTACTTGGGGACACGGTTTATTTCTGAATATGACAGTGGCTGGGTTAGCAGTTGGATTTGAGGATCTTAGAGGTCTCTTCAAACAGTAACAGTTTGATGACTCTACGTCAGCTTGCACCAAAAAGTATTTCAGCTGGGTATATTCTCACTGCTTGGGCTGGATCAGGAGCTGTGAACAGATTGTCTTGTGCAGGTCTGTGGATTCACAGAGCTTAGATAGAAACCAGACCTAAAAGCCACAGGCTGACATCACTGAAATTGGCTTAGAAAGCTGAGCAGAGACAGACTTGTGCAGAAGTGTGCCAGGGGAAGGGGAATGTGCTGACTTGCATGGCACCAAAACTAAACGCAGGATGTATTGGGATGCAGCAGATGTGGAAAGGGCTGCCTGGTTCAGACAGCTGAAGGTGGATCTATCTGGACTGCAAAATAGGCTCAATTTACTGATTCTAGACAATTTAAAAGAAGGCGAATTGCAGACAAGCGGGCTTGTTGCATAACTCATACACTGGAGAGTGAACCACTGGATCAATGCCTTGCCACCTATGGAACCACAAATGTAGAACCAGAGCCAATTCACTTTCATGACTTGCCATACCCAGGCTATTTCTGCCAGGATCTAGGGTGGGACAGATGAATACTCCCTCAGTACACTGTAAAAACATTGACAGAGGACCTACACAGCCTACTGCAATTACAAACCCTAAGTATCACATCTGGAAAAAATGGAACAGGGTCAATGAATGACTTCACTCACTCAGGCACTTGTAAACCTCTTTCCCTGCAGTGCTTGGCCACTGTCCTGGCATTTTCTGTTATGGTAAGCTGATAGAACGGGAGTGCATTGAAAGTGTCCCTCTCAATTTAGTGCTGTACCACAGACACACTGGCTGGGGAGTTGAGGGCAGTGAAAAGCCATGCATGGAAATGCTGCATTACTCAAAGGTAGGGAGTCCTGCGTGTTGGTACACTTGGGCTGTGGCATGACAGATCTACTGAGAAACAAGACTGAGAAAAACAATGACAACAATGGTTTCTGAGGGTGAGGTCAGGCAGGAACCTGAGCAGAAGCAGGCACAATCTATAGTACAGATTTGGTATGCTCCTGTGTACCACCCTCTCTCCCCCTAGTTTTTAACAGTCATTTAGGCTTGACAAATGCTAATCCTCTAAATTGGGATTAAAGCATTGAAATTGCTTTGGCATTGAAGACCATTCTAGGAGTCTGAGGAGTTCATCCACAACTTTCCACATGTCATAGGCCTAGGCTGTACCTGCTGTATAGGACTTTGGCCTTCTTTCTGTTGAATATTTAAGGACTGTCTGAACAGGGAGCAGGTCATGACTGAGAATGTGTAAGAGCTGTATTTTGCTGGAGTTTTACTAGAAATTTCAGGTCCAGACTTGCCTTGTGACCCTGTCCCAGTGGGGGAATTTCTGATGTAAATTTGCTTCCCCATTCATAAAATCATAGACTGGTCTGGGTGGGAAGAAGTCTTAAAGATCATCTAGCTCCAACCTCCCTGCCATGGGCAAGGACAACTTTTTCTAGAGCAGATTGCTCAGAGCCTCATCCTGAACATTTTCAGGGATGGCTTTCTCTGGGCAACAGGTTCCAGTGTATCACCACCCTCACAGTAAAGAATTTCTACCTAATATCTAATCTAAACCTACTTTCCCTTCAGTTTCAATCTGTTCCCCCTTGTCCTGTCACTACACAGGCCTTGTAAAAAGACCCTGTTGCTGACCCACTTTAGATACTGGAAAATGCTCAGACGACCTTCCCAGAGCCTTCTCTTCTCCAGGGTGAATAACACCAGCTCTATCACCTCTCATGGGTGTTCCAGCCTTCTGACCATCTTCACAGTCTTCCTCTGGACATGCTCCAACAGATCCATGTTTTCTGTGCTGAGGACCCACAGCTGGAGGCAGCGCTCCAGGTGTGGTCACACAAGAGCAGAATAGAAGGAGAGAATCACCGTCCTCCACCTGATGGCCATGCCATGCTGCTTCTGATGGAGCCCGGGACAAAGCTGGCTTTCTGAGCTGCCAAGGGCATCTCAGCCAATACCTCCGAGCCTTTCTGCTTAGGACTGCCCTCAATCCACCTGCTCCCCTCCCTGTATTTGTGCCTGGAATTGACCCAAGGGCAGGATCTTGCATTTGGCCTTGCTGAATGTCATGAGGTTCATGTGGACCCGCCTTTCATGCCTATCAAGGTCCCTTTGGATGTCATCCCATAACATCTATTTGTACACCAGACCTCCACAAATGAGAATAATGTATTCCTTGAAGCAGGATGCATCTAAAAATGCAGTAATCCTGAATAATTCAGACCCTCTGTTAGGAACTGCCATAATGACTAATGAAGCATTATGAAGTTTCCATCTGCAGTTCACAAGCACTAGCCATAGAAAGATAAAATGTTATATGCAAAAATGAGACTGGTGTCAACCATCATACTGGGAAGGGAAATACTTTATTGGGCAAAAAGAAATGCCAATAATAATGGTGTGTACAAAGCAGAAAAGAAAGTGGAAAAGAGAAAATAATGCTGAACTCACTATTACAGTTTAATAAGGGCACTTCCTAGGAGAGATGGCAGGCCTAGCTTTCTGCAAGGAAGTTTTTGTTTGAACAAAATGCATAAACTGAGTTGGGCCTCTGTTACGACCTGTGTCTGAAAGCACGGGTAGCCCAAGTTCTTGTTAATAAGTCCCTTGAGGTAGATTAAAGTGAAATGATACTGAGTCATTGGTCCTTGCAAATATACAGATGTATGGTTTATTTTAGAACAATTTGCTTGCAAAGGGAAACAGGTATGCAGCCGATTGGGTTCTTATTATCTATAGTGAAATGATAATATGAAAATATCACTTCAGTGAACATATAAGAAAGAGAAACAAAGGATAAGAGTAGAAAGATCTCACCACCATAGGCCTCTCAAAGAGATTTGGTTGTTGTAAATTCAAGATGTGATGGCTCAAGGTCACTTGGTCAAAGCGATGGCTGCAGACTGGATCTATCAGGTGGTGGGGACAATCCTGGGGAAACCCACAGAACACAACATCTATTGGGTTTACATTCCTGTTCAGATGGGAATGGCCAGGCACCCCTCCCGGGTGGGGAGCTTCACACTGGATGGTATCAGTGTGGATCATGGGGCCCTTTGGGAGTCTTTCCCACTTTCTAAGACAACACAGCTGCCCATGACACCAGGCAGTTGAGGAAATTATGCCCCATTATGTCCCATCCGCAGAGATGAGCACCAAATGTCCCCGGGGAGCCCCACAGCCTAGTGGTTTGTGCAAGGGAGGACAACTTACCGTGACAAGTGGCACCCTCATCAACACAGGATCCCGCTCCTATCTCACTCATAGCCCATCATTCACCCTCTGTCTTATCAGATCAGAGGTTAGCCACCACACACACAAAAGCTCACCTCCATTTCAACAAAGCACTCTGCATTTTCACAAATGGGGAAATGTTTTGAGTCATTACCCCCAAAGAGTCCAGTCTCTCAGCCTTACAATGAGGGAGCCCAAGTGCCCCAGAAACTTTTGAATTTCAGAGCCAGGCACTTATGCTGCCTCTTTCTGTGTTTTCCTTGTTCTCAATGAATTCCACCCTCTTTTGAAAGTCCAGATTCAATAGGTAGAGTAGAAAAAGCTTTCACTGTAAAAGAGCTCCTGCTGTAAGATCCTTGAGCCTTCTCAGGCTCAAAAGGAAATTGCAGTCAGGTCTCAGCTTGCCATATGCAACCTCTAGATGCTGAGCTGAGATGCAAAAAGCATGAATTTTGTCAGCTGTAATTTTGTATGAGATGCCACTGAGCTTGTGCTTAACTCCTTGCTTGTGCTTAACTCCCTTGCTAAACACATCCGGCATATTGCTGGATGCAGGTTCTGAAGAAGCAGGACACAAGTTAGGCCCAAAGACGTTGTCACATTGTAGAACAAACGTGGCTTTAGGTTGGAAATAACAATCAAGCTGTTCAGCTCAGCCCCGGTGCATTAGATATGTTGTGAGTCTTCTAGGGAAAAAAAAAATAAAATTAAAAGACATTCCAGACAATCAGACATGTAAGCAGTTAGGACAAGGAAAGTACAGTTCACTCTGTTAAGCGTTTAAAGGCAAAGTTCACTATGAAACCTGAAAGTTTTAAGTTCCTTTGCAAAACCTATGTACCCATGCTTACAAGATATTATTGGTAGATGATGAAGTAATTTGTTACTGTAATTATCTCATGTTCTGAAAAACAGAAGTACCTTTCAAACACTTTGGGATGGAAACAGATCTTCACTTGTTAAAAAGTGAGTTGCAGACACAGAGCCAAATTTCCCTGTCAAACTTGTATGCATACGGAATTTATTTGTATGGATGTAGGCTAGGGTTTGGCCAACACAGCTTGTCCTAGTCCCAGCGTTTCGAATAGCAGTAGGATGCTGTACCCTGGCTAGCTGTTAGTGCAGGGACAGAGGGCGTCTTGGCAGTAAGGTAAATAAAATAGTGGACTAGTAGTTGAGCTGAGTTCCTGGGCTTATAAAACCAGTCTTGCTGAGGCTTCAGCACTACTTTCGTGATTCATTGTTGTAGCCACCTGCAGCTACCATTAGCTGGGTTAAGTGTGAGGTCCCCTGAGAACCTCTCTGAGGGCTCTTAGTAGCTCACTAATTTGTGCTACTCTAGGTATTGGTTCAGACCTCATTTCCTCTTTCCCTCCATGGAAGGGCTCAGCGTGCTGACACATTTAACCCTGTCACCTCCAGTGATGCACATGTGCCAGGTCTGTCCACTCATGGTGCCAAGGCAAGACTTCAGCGCAGAGTGGGCTTCTTGCAAGATGTAATAAAAGCTGCATGAGATGAGATGAGATGAGATGAGATGAGATGAGATGAGATGAGATGAGATGAGATGAGATGAGATGATGAGATGATTTAAGCCACAATTTCAGTTACCAGAGCAGAAGATGTGTTCTCTGAGGGGGCATCTGAGCTGCAGATACCCATGGGTGCAGAGCTGTACCCTGGAAGGGTATGTACTCACCCTTGCCCAGAAGGGTCAGCAGAAATTTCAGCACTTCTACAGGGGAACAGAATCCTTCTGGTGCTTTATGAGAGGCTCTCCCTGATTCTCTTCAGAGCAGACCAGTGTGGAAGCCTTACTGCTGATGAAGCAGACAGCTACTGAGGCTGAAGCCAGGTCTCTCACCAAACTGCCTGGAGGGCTGTGGCTCAGCTACACTCAGAGCACGCAGACCATATGGTGCCCAGATGATGTATAATAGCATTTATTTAGTGGCCTGGAATTCTGATGTTTCACTGGCTGGCAAAAGGGACAACTTCCCTCTAAACAGCAGTTATCGACAGGTGCCAGTGCTTGTGTTTGCTCTTTTGTAGTAATGCAGCCCAGAGATGTGTGGAGGGGCTGTGCAGACAGCATCACAGAATGATGGTTAGCAGCTTCATGACAACATAAGTCAAAATGCAAAATTAAAGCACAGCATGTAGTTAGCCAACAGGGTACAATTGTCTTCTTTTGCCATTAGGCTGTAGGATAAGAGAGTATAAGACAGCCTTGAAATATTTTGGCTGCCACTTGTCTAGAACCCTTCTAGAAGAAAGCTGCTAAATCAGCCTAGCAAAGCCAGAGGTGAAACTGATGTTCCAGTGAGTTAGAGAGGGCCCTGTGCTTTATTAAACATAGCTTTTGTCACATCTACTAAAAAAGTGCTTATTACTTTTATCACAGAAATGCCATAAGACATTTAGTTTTCCCACTCACACACCAATCCCCATTGTGCTTGGCACTGTACAAACATGGAGAAATGCTCACCTCTCTGGAGCTCTGGGAGCATTGGCAGAAGTTTCTCTTCAGTTTTTTTCCAGTGTATTAAGAGGAAATTTGCTCAGCCTAATATAAAAATATCTACTAAAGTCAACTCAGGAGTCTGTCTGTCTGTCTCCCAGTAAAGATGTAGCTTGTTTCAGGAGTCCAAACTACTTCTGACTATGGATGACAGGATAGGCTGGCATTGCCCAAAGTTTCTCTCTTAACTCTGCTCTTACTTAGTACTTGGCTAGAGTAATAACTTATTGCATAAGATTATATAAAACAAGACTGTACTGTGCAAAGTGCCCCAAATTATTTAATCAATACATCTCATGGTGTCTGGATGATTACACACAAAATGCCAGGGGCAACAAAGCAATAAAAGCAACAAGACACTAGAAGTATTGTTCAGATAGCTGTGTAATAATCTTAGGCAATTTAATTTTCTGTGTTGAAAGTTAATTACTTACTTTAGGGAAACACCGATTTAATGTTTTCAGTCAACTTAAGTGGTTAAGATTCGTTAAAAGGAATGCATGTACAAATACCTTCATGCCACATTGCTTTTATTTCCAAGGATAAAACTTCTCACCTCCTACCCCCCAACCAATTTCTCTTCTAAACAGATTTCATACAGTGCTTTTCTCCATAGCTTTTAGGAACAAAAGCTAGGGATGAAATTTTGTGGACCATGTAAGAACATACTGATGTCACAGGTGTCTGACATCTGCAGCATCCAGCAGAGAAATGCAAGGAAATTCACAAAATTAAAATTTCAGATACATCAGAGATGGAATGGGGTAAACTGTACGGGCAAGTCATTAATATAACGGTGATTAGAGGCTAAAACTCGAGCAAATTGTACCTTAAAAAAAAAACAAAACACCCCCCCCCCCCCAGGCCTCAAAGCAAAGAACAGCAGAGTTAAAGAAAAGAGCAGCAGAAATACATGTGTATTGGTATGTAAAGATAAATATTGGAAACTTGAATAATGTTGCTGAAATGGCCTTTTTAGGTGAGCCTCACTGAATTCAGTATACTTTGCCTGTAGAAGCATTGTCTGTTAATAGGCTTAAGAGAGGCTTGGAGGAATTGGAAGAAGAAATAACTAAAATAAACACACCCTAACTTGTTCATAATAACAGCATCTCCCAAACGCTTTCCTTGCTTTTATAGACACTTTACAAACCACCGGTAGGTAACAAAAACATTCCTGCAAAGGGTGTGTGTGAACACAAAATCTGTCCTAGGTAGGAATAATCCAGTCAATCACAGAGGTGTAACGAATATTTCAAGTTGGGAAAGTAGTGTGAAAATAAGCAGCCAGCACCATTTTGTTTGATACTTGCTCTTTCATAGCAATTCTTGAGATCAAGAATGGAGGGGGCATAATTACCAACCCTGAAAGACTGGCACAGGGTAAGATCTTCCAGGCATCACTAGTAAGAGTGTCAGCCAAGACTCTCCTCCTCCACTCACCCACTGCCCTCAGAGGACAGTCCTGTCATGTGTTGTGCAGCCAGAGATGTGCACAAGAGTCTGATCTGCATTTTCACCCCAGAGCCTGAAATGTCTGAGGTACTGCCATGCCATTTAGATACTTGCCAGCATTTAAAAAGCTGCCACTGAAATACTCTTTAATCCTGGAGGTGAAGTTTTGCTCATGAAAATTTGCAAAGCCTGCCTTACAACTTATTAGCTGCTTTGAGTCTTATCTCAAAGTGAGGCCCAAGGTGTGGTACACAAAATAGGGAAGGGAATGCCTTTCTTGCTTGAAGGTCTTAACCCTTCAGTGTATGTAAGGCTTGTAACAGAGAGCGTAGGTAGATGCAGGCCCCTGACATGTGGAAGGCATTTAAGTGCTTGCACAAAGGATGGGAGGGGATGGGAGGAGAGGAGTCAAACATCAAATAGAAAACAGAACTCTAGAAAAGCTGCTGTCAGCTGCCAAAGCATGGGGCTATATAAATTGTTGACTGGGCACTGGTGTCCAGCCTCTGGAGAAGTCTGGCTACTGGAAGCTCAACTAGAGAGTCATATCTCTGATCAGCTGCATCAGGAAATGCTTGCATGCCTTTCCCCCTATCTTCTTTTCTGGTATTTTAATCTTCATTCGTTTAGATGGCTACTCAGACACCCAAAATCTGTCCAGAGCTTGGGACAAAATTTCAAGGGGAGCAGGCTGCATTCTTTGCAACAGGAACGGAGTGGAACCAAACATTTTTATCAAGTGTCGTCATTGTCTCCTGATTACTGTCCACACTGCAATTTGCTTCCAAATTCAGCTGCAGCTGTTATCAGGTAGGTTTCCTGCTTATCACACAGTTGTAACTAGCACTTCATGGCAACAGTTCATCCTCTTCTTTGGGGTTCAGACAGCCCCATGTCATCTTCCAGCAAATGAATCAGAGTTCTGCATTTTTGCAGCGTATTCCTTACTCATCATTTTGTACAAGTTTGATGACTCCTTTTTCCTCTTAGGTCTGCATGTAGTAGGGCACCCCCAAATACATTTGTAACAGTGCTGCTGTTCTGTGCTCCACTTGGGCAAAGTGGCCATAGGATAGATGGAGATGCTAAAAAAAAACAATAACAGTTTGCGTATCTAGACTTTCTCCGGCAGAAAAACTAGTTATTATTGGTTGAGTTATAAGGTTGTGCTGAATTAGGTTACAAAAAATTCAAAGTCTGAAAGAAATGCTATCTTCTAGCAATTAAAAATTGCATTGCTACATTTTTATTATTATTTTTTTTAATTAGCAGGTGAGAAGGGTGGACAAAGTGGGAGGATTTAGATTCATGACCAAGTTCCCCTCTTCGCTAACAGGATAGCAGTAACAGGGTTATAACTCGTGTTTTGCACAACATACATCTCAGGTTCTAATAAAGATACAATAACTTATCCCCTGAATTAGCAAAAGAAATAAACAGGCAAGTACAAACTGCAAGTAATTTTGTTCCATTTAATTCTCTTCCAAAAACGAATCACAAAGTTCATCAGCTTATCTTACTAACATGAGTCTTGTCAACTTTCCTTTTAACTAACTCCAGCCCCGTAGCTTTGAAGCTTGCTAGGGTTGTGGGGCATAGAGCTGAGCAAATTTCCCAGGAAAACTTGTGCATGTGTGTGGGAGGGGGCAGCGTGCCATGACTGTGGTCTCACTATAGCTTTTTGCAACCATTTCCAATGTCACAGTGACCTGCAGTTATTTGAAAAGGAAGTTTCCAGCTGCAAGTATCTTTAATTTGCAAGTCCTACCTACTCAGTGAAAGAAGCCTGCTGGGACTGGTATGCATCCCTATTAAAGTCATGTGAACGCTTTTTTATGTTTTTAATTACACCATTTACATGACACCTCTGATCTCACCATGATTACATAGGAACTCAGGTTAGGTTTGCCTTTCACAGCTAAAGAGTGTTACTGAAACAATTTTTATATTTAAGCACTGGGATGTGCCAGTGGAACCAGAGATGAGTCAGCAGTTAGCTGGGGTTATTTGAATAGCAGAACGAGCCCTAGCCGCCGCTAGGAAACCATCCGCAAAGGTCAGACCGAGTGCTTAGGATTTAGGCACCACCACCCTGGTGACAGGAATTCTCTCCAGACCTCGGTGGTTTTTAGAACAAGCACTGTTCTATTTGACGTTTGGGCATTGCTGCATTAAATACCGGCCACTTGGTATCTAAATGAAGAATGCCCGACACCATTGGTACTGCCCACAGTGAGCCGTGCCTGCCGCACCGACAGACGCTGCTGTCTCCCCAGAAAGGGGAGTTAGGTGCTAAAATTAGTAACTATTAAAACAGGGGTGTTGAGTCAGGATCTGCTGAATCTCATCAACATGAAATACTGAAGAGGAGGTAAGGAGTCACCACTGCCCTTTCTACAGGAGCTGGGGCTGTAATTCACATGTAGGGACAGCACAGCTGACAAATTGACTGCCCCAGTACGGAGAGAGATGAGTTGCTCAAGGATAATCAGGTACTGAGCAGCTTACAAAACACAGCATTCAAACAGAGTAAAGACAGTGAGAACTTTTACAAGTTATTACCTACACTGGCAGGAGTTTGTGGGGGGGCATTAAGCCAGATACAGGATGTGTGAGACAGCTCCCTGGCAAGGCGCTACTTCTCACAAACAGTCCTGGAGAGGAAACGGTTTATAAGCTAAAACTCATTTAAGGGCTCAGCTCTGTTGCCTCTGCAACCACAGGAAACAAGCATCCCAGCCCCACTTGTGAGTCATGGCTTTTGGGAACTTCACCTTGAAGAGCAGGAAAGAGTCCTCTCAAGGTAGAATGGATCACTTTTATTCTTCTGAGATCTCTGCCTAAGCTCCTTCATTTGCCAAAAAAAAAAAAAAAAAAAAGAAGCACAACAAGAAACACAGCTGCTTGTGATGGTTCCACCCTCCCTTATTCAATTGTTCAGTGGTTTAACATTCAGTCTGAATGTTGCAGACCTACTTTTAATTCTCTCTTCTAGCTGAGAGGATTCAAGGCCACATTGTTCCTGCCCTCCACTCAAGTGACCTATCTACAAAACAGCTGAATTAATAACAAAAATAAAAAGAGAAAGACATCCTATGACAAATGCTGTCATGTTCTGCAGACCCACTTCAGTGAGAACACTTGAAAATTCTGTGGCTCTTACTGAGAATTATTTTGCCAGGACTAAGAACTGCAATTAGTCTATAAAACCAGCATTGCTTGTTCCAGACGCACACAGACTTTAAGGCACCCTCTGCATCAGAGCTGAGCAGGGGTTTAACATTTCTTTGCACCAGAAATCCCAGGCCTCTGCGTTACACACCAAAAATCCATTTTGCTCATTCCCTCTGACATGTTTTTATGAGAACATTAAATGCCATTAAAGTCGAGAGAGTAAAACCAGGATTCTGCTGAAGGCAAGGCTGAGAACAATAGTATTAGTGAACTACAATTCATCATCTCAAGGCCAAATGGCATATAGGTGTTGCTATACAGCAACACAGCCCTGGCCCTTAAGCAAGCACTGGGGTTTACCAATTGGCATTTATTGCTGGAGGTAAATACCAGCTGCCTCACTCTGAGCCCCAGCAGTTTAGTTTATATCACAGGGTTTAGCCTTTCGTATGTAAACAAAGTTATGCAAACATATACATTCGAATTTGGGGTAGTTTTTTTTCAAAGTTAATCTTAACAAAAGAAGAAGAGCACTCACTGAGATACTGAGAAGTGAAATGCAGGAGCAATGTCTCTGGTTTGAGTTACAAAGAAGGCCATAAGTCCTTTTGAAACCCAATCTTTGCCAAACACACACCACATGCGTGTTTGTGCACGTAGGCCTGTAACAACAACGGCTTGCAGAGGCCTTGTTTTACTCTCTTCTGTAATGAACAAATTTGATTAAAAGACCAAAAATTCAACACATGCAAGAGCTGCAACGTGAAAAATCCTGTCACCATTAGCCTTTGCTGCGGCAGGAACAGGACTTCTGTGGGAACGCAGCATATTTTCCCCCTATGCACGGTACACCAAACGAGCTTTTCGGGACTAAAAAAAAAAAAAAAAAATCCCCAAAACAACAAACCAACCTAGAAACCCCCACCAAAACCAACATTTGGGCTGGGAGCCGCTCGCCCGTCACGGCGGCGTTCGTGCCGGGAGCTGTGCTGCCACCTCCTGGTGGCTCCGGGGATGGCGCCGGCCCGCGGCCGCGGGGCTTCGCCTCCTTCAGAAGCACCGAAAGTCGGTGCTGACTTCACTGATCGCTTACACGAGCTCTCGTTCGAGTTTTTAATCTCTGCCCCCTCCGAACGTTAAGCATTTCGCTGGAGGGGAAAGAAAAAAAAAAAAAAAAAAAAAAAAGGCGGTGACTGAGGGAAAGCATTTGTGAAGGGTTTGGATTTCTGCTGATTCCATCCAGCACCTTTTCCCCCCTCTCTGCTTTTCCAAGCGCTTCGTACAGATCCACAGTCAGAGGGATCAGGTCATCCTGTGTGCACAGCTCCCACGCCTCGGGCAAAGCTCCCTGGGACTGAGGTAGAGCAGGAGCTTCAGAGCTTTCATCACTGTCCTCTGCTGACATTTCTTAAAAGTTCAGTGCGCAACAGCAGCCTACCAAGAAACAGCAAAATGCTCTCAGCCAAACGACTTTTCTTAATTTTGTAATGTAAATTCCGAAGGGATTAACAATGTAATTCCTAGAAGTGTCAGCTCTGATCGTCCTTTCTCTCAAGACAGAAAAACCGCAGGACCACAAGCATCCCAATTATGGCAAAATTGCTTCAGAACGCTGTAGCAAATCTGCCATGCCTTCCATACCACAAAAACTATAGAGGGTACAACTATGAGAAATGGAACAAAAAGAAATGCCTCAAGTCTCACACATCCAAAACACCACTCACAGCAGGAGGTCTTAAAAATATAGTGTATATTGTTTCATTTAGAAAAAAAATAATAACATTTTCAGACAGAAAACAAGGACAGAGACAGCACACCTTCTTTCATCCTTCATCCAGCCCTGTTCTTACAGTACTTTGAAAAAACCAGAAAGATAAAAGAAAGAAATAAATGGTTGCAATGAAATGTCATTAATTCAATGACATTGAATTCTAACCTGACAGATCAGGTTAGAAGCACTGCTCAAGCAACTCTACCCAAATATGGTATCTTTATCATAAAAAAAAAAGCACTAGAATTTACATCATAAATTTTTAAAAAGTGGTATTAATATAGTACTCAGTGTCAAGAAATGGAGGCACTGAGGTGGTAAAATACATGCTCAACTACATCCATAAGATTTAAAATGTTTAATGTGCAAGTCTTGGACAGAAATGATTAATTTACAATACACTAATATTTGAAGGAGGGGTAATTTCTTCATGTGTATGCTCACAGTAGCAGGTGAAATACTCAGTTGCAGAAGTACAAACACCAGTATGCTTAAGTGACTTATGCATCATTTTTAAGGCAAAAATAGGTAACAACATGACTGCATACAGTTGCAAAAATATTTACAGATATCATTAGAGAAACATTATACTTCTCGCATGAAAATTTTAATTATGCTTTTAGTAGACAACGATTTATTTGAAAAATCATCGTTAAAAATGTAAAATTAACCTAGCTAGGATGAGCAGCACTGACATTTTTACCCGGGCCTCCACACTCTCTGATCTTTGCCCCTCGACCTCTATCACTGTAAGCTGTCCTCTCTCTCCTGCCACTTTCCAGTCTTATTACAAAGGTGCAGGTGTGCCCGAGCAGCCTTAGGATCCACAAAGGAAGAAGCTGCAGTGCTAAAAATGTATGCAAAAGGTCCCAACGAGAAAAAAAAAAACAGATCCTGAGAAATAAAATTAGTGAGGAAAAAAAAAAATAAAATTAAAGGTGCTATCTGCAGGTATCCAGGGATTCGCTCAGTCGTCCTTGTCTTTTGCTCCATGTTTCAGGATGCGCGTGAATTCGATGTAGTTGAAATTGCCCTTTTTGTCGATGGGGGCCTCTCTGTACAGCTCATCCACCTCTTCATCCGTGAACCTGTCCCCCATCGTGGTCAGCAGCTCCCGCAGGTAGTCTTCTTGGATGAACCCTGCAATGAGACACGGAGAGAGAAACAGAAGGGAGGCTGAGCCTCCTAGCTGGGTCTCCAAAAGCAGCAGCACAGACACGCCAACAGACAGGCAATTAACCAGTGCAGCATGTAATATATTACATTTGCATAGAGCCCCAAAAATTTCCCTAATTGAATTCTAAAGAAATTCCTTGAGTGCAAAGGGAAAGGAAGTTTAATGCATTTCATGCAGATTTTTGAAGACAGGGCCTGACCTGCTGTGGTATAATAACCCTTATTTCCATCTACTGATCTTCAACGGCTCAAAGTGGAAAAACAAGTTCCTGTCACTGCTAGTCTTCATTATACAAGCAGTTCTCTTAAATGAACTATATTTTTCTTGCCTTAATTAGATATATTTGCACATCCTCTATAAACTAGTTTCCCCTGGGGACTAAATAACCACTCTGGCTCTTCGGTGCTGCACAACACTGTTGCTGGAGGCAGTTTATGTGGATACAGTGAACTCCTGGCAAGCGTCCAGGGAAGGAGTTTATAACAGAAGTGACTTTCAGACAGGACTGAGCAAGTTAGCTCAGGAGGCAGGAAGAATGTTTATGGTGGAGAACCCAGTAAAAAAAATAAAGGAGTAGGATGCATTATTTATTTTATGCTAACAGAGCAGAAGATTTTTGAGGAAGTTAACAAAGATATTAAAAGGAGCAGTTTCTAGGTATCTTCTGCTAATTCTATTTCAAGAGATGGGCAGAACCACCAGTTGCCAAATAATTCCAGGAAAATTTAGAGGCGTAAAAAAGAAACACGCATAACAAAGGGTAGACAGTAGAATGCAGAAACTGCTAAATGCTGAAATAGGAGCAGCCATACGTTTAGCAGCACAATAGTTGCTTCACTTGAGAAAGAAATCGGCTATTGAACTTTACTTGGAGAAATGTCAGTAACAGAACAGATGAGGTAGAAGGTAGAAGTATGTTCCAAAAAGAACCGTAAGAAAGTAAACTCCGTGGAACAGCTGGAAATCATATGCAAACACCCACATCAACTAATGTAGATTCAATTGGAATGTGATTTAAAAAGTGCTGCTTTGGAAAGAGAGTTGTGTAAGTTAAGCAGAATTCATTAGTGAGACAAAACCAAACAGGGAATCGGGGGACCAAAAAGCAGTCAATGAGCATGACAAATTGCTACGGGGGTGGTGTACGCTGGGGGAAGGGGAAAAAAAAAGTGTTTCAACATATGCTAATGAAAACAACACCACATCCCAGTGTAGACCAGACATTGGCTACTGACTGCAAATGAAGAAGGCTAGCGGCAATCTTCTACTTCAGAAACAGGGAGAATGTTCAGTCAGCCAGGCCCATCCTAATCATGTCAAACCTCGGAGTTCTCTCTTGGAAGACGGGTGTAAAGAAGGGGGAAAAGGCAGCTAAACAGATTAGATACTCATTCTGCTGTCCTACAGAGACAAGCAGCCATGAGAGAATACATAATGATTAGTATTCAAAAAATGCAAGGCCTTCGGTGCTGCAAGTTTAACCTCAAGGACTTAATTGCTCCCCTCTGAATAGGTAGTTGTTTAAACACTGGACTGGGCTGCCAGACCAGGAATACGCCACAAGTTTTATCAGCAGCAAACTGTAAAGCAAACAGGGCTCCTCTCCCTCCCACACAGCTTCAGTGTAGGTGGGAAGTAACAAATAAATGAAGCAAAACTTAAGATTCAGCTTGTTGCAGGCAGCACAAAGCAGATGACAATGCAGGATCAAAGACCAGATAAAAAATACTCCAAATGCAGACAGATCCAGCCTTTATACCAAATCCATAGCACTACACGTGATAGTAGTGCTGAAGCAACAAATCCAACTAGGCTGGCAATATAGGAAACGCAGGTAAAGCCTAACAAGTATGACTACCTTCTCATCTATAGGATCTGATTTCTATTATGCCCTTTCAAAAGACCTACACTGATGTGGAGCTAGAAAATCAGGCCCACAGCAAACACACATGTGGAGACCATGAAACGGAAAAAAGAAGTAAAAGCGTCTGATATAGCTGGAAATGCTCTTGCACATTTTTCAAAGGAACAAACTGATCAGAAGCCGCAAAAGAGGATAAAATTAATAAAGGATTAACATAACATGGGTTCTACAAATTTGTCACACGCTATTTTCAAGACTTCATTTGGACTATTACGAATCAAAACTCAATAAAACAGCGTAACTATCTCACGTCTCCTGGTTAAAATTTGAGGATGGCATAAGACACAAAACAGACCGTAGAACAAACTAGTATCCTCAAATCATTGTAGGACTAGAATAAAACATTTACCACACAGAGCTGAGAGATATTAAAATCAATCTTATCAGTAGACGGGTGTCCAAACTAGTAACTTATTATTAGACAGACACAGAAGTTTCCATTCCAAAGAACTGGTAGCACAACCAATTTCTTTATAATGTAATTCACAGGCTCTTGTTTTGGTGCACACAAAAAAAAACCCCACTGCAGCACAGTGAGTCAGACTACCTGTGGAGAGAAAATAATTAACCTACTAACAAAACTTCCTTTTCTAGGAGATGGTAAAGAGATTTCCCTTGAGAGGGAGGAAGTCGATTAACATTTGAAAAGGCCTTACCAACAGAAAGCCTGTTTACCTACACCTCAGCAGGAAGGGGATGCTCTTTGAAAAGGCAAAAGGTGCTAAAAATACACAGACTGACAATAGCCGTTGAAACGGAACAGTATCTTTGGAAAGGTGCAGAGCATAGATCGACTGGTTAGATTAAAATATTGTGGTGGACGGTTGTGAGGAAAGGTGTAGATGTAGTGTTATCTCTGGTACAGAGACTACATAATTTCAATGTGAGCTAGTAAGACAAGTTTGCAACACATCAAAGCACTGATACTGTAATTCCACAGAACTGCATTGTGGATTCATCCCGTTACTATACACTTCTCAGGAATCTTAGCCTAGGTAAATAAATACATAAAAGCATAAACTCTAACCTCAAGATTACAGGCACAACCTTGGAAGTCTGATATAGTAAAACTGAGCTCTGTGTTTTACTCTTTCCCTTCATCTTGCTTTTCAAGCCAGTCCAATCTGTCATTCCTGCCTTCTACACCCCACCTGGATTTTATCTTTAGACCATTAAGACTGCAACCCTTCCTGCAATCTGAAAGCAAACTGAGATGCAGGTGAGGGCTTGACATTTGTCCTCAGAGCCATGAAAAATGCTCAGCCAGATGAGGGTTTGTAAAACTTATGAAGTCTGGATAGTGTGTCTTGAAATATCAGACATCTGAAGAATTTAGATGCATCTCAGACGTACTGCAGAAGAGGGACAAACTTAGTTGTATGACAGATTTCCCATCATTACCTTCCAAGGCCATATAAAGTCACACATTACATGATTTGAATTCCTCATCTTAGAGTAAATACATCCTGTTTTACACTTTAAGGAACATACACAGTGCCCAGTCAAAGCACTCCTATTAAAAGCCTCAGTCCTACTAGTCCTCAGTACGGGCACAGAACAGCCAGGCAGATTTTACTCTCACTCAGTAATTTAGCAGAATATGCCATCTAGGACTACTCCCTCATAGGTAATTTATAAAGGTGCAAAAATCAGCGTACTGTTTAGAAACCCAAATAATGAACACAAAACCCCAGCCACAACCCTACCCACGTACCTGTTGCTTCTTCATCAAAGCAAGCAAAAGCATTCCTGATGACATCCTCCGGGTCGGTGCCATTTAACTTCTCACCAAACATGGTGAGGAACATCGTGAAGTTGATGGGGCCCGGAGCCTCATTCATCATGGCATCCAGGTATTCATCCGTCGGATTCTTTCCTACAAATAAAGAGATTCATACCTGGTTTAGCTTTCAAACTGAAAAAGTCAAGTCAAACTGAGTCTTAATACAAACTGAGCGTAACACAAACTGCATCTCTCATATCCCAGACTCAGTATTTTGACTTTTGCAGCACAAATTTGCTTGGCAAGCATGAACAGCACAGGGACATTACCAAGGGAGGCGAGCATGTCGTGCAAGTCCTCTTTGTCAATGAAGCCATCCCTGTTCTGGTCGATCATGTTGAAGGCTTCCTTGAATTCCTGGATCTGCGACTGATCAAACATCGCAAATACATTGGAAGTGGCGCGCTGAGGGCGCTTCTTGGTGGTCTTTGTCTTCGCCTTTTTGCTCGACATGTTGATTTTTGGACGCTAGGGAGAGAAGGAAATGCAGTAAATGCAGAAAGATCCGAGTTAGGATTTAAAAAAGGAGAAAGCACTACGATTTAATGTTACAGCGCGCCTCTAACGCGCTCGCATTTCCTCTCATCAGAACGTACTTCCCTAGTATTTCCAAGAAGGGAAAAAGAGAAGCAGAAAATACGGATGAAGGAAAGACAGACTAACAAACCAGAGACAGAGCCATTATTACAAGACGTAAAGTAATTACATTTTAGTCTTGAAAGGACCCTCACCCCGGCGGCGGCAGCGGGGACCCGGTACGGGGCAGACGCGGAAGGGAGGAAGCGGCACCGGCGGATGCTCCAGCGCTTCCTGGAGAAACCATCGCCCTGCCGGGCCGCGGGTGGGGACGAGCGCCGGGACAGGCGGCAGGAGGGCAGCGAGACGGCAGCCGGGGGTTTTCCTTAGGGATCGCAGCCCGTCCCGGCTTCCCTGGGCTGCGGCTGCCCCGGCAGGGCCCCGCGGCCGCCTCCCTGCGCCCCCCCGCCTCGGCCGCGTTGGAGCATCCCGGGGGAAGCGGCGCTGCGTGCCGGGCGCCGCCTGCAGGGGAGCGATGGAGCCCGCCCGTGGGGACGGAGCCCCGCGGGGCTTGTGCGGCCAGCGAGAGCTCCCCGCGGGGGTTTTCGTCTGCACGCGTAGAAGCTCCGCACGCTGAAGGCGGAGCGCCGTTCCCTGCTCCTGCAGGCGGTGCCGGCGCCCGCGGCGTGCTCCGGTTGGCGCGGTGGTGAAGGAAACCTCCTCCTGCGGGGACGTCCTGCCCGGATTAGCGGGTGTGAGGTGTTATCCTTGCCTTCAGTCTTCCTCGTGTTCCGCTGGAGGGGTCAGAAGAATTCCAGACTGTGTCTTAAAGTCTTCTAGGTGGGTGCTCCCGCAGGAGCGAGGCTTAATGCCTCTGGCAGCCATAGATTGTAAGGCCGCTTGGAGGATTTATTTTTGCATATATTTTCGTAGTGAGAAAGGATGGCACTTATTTCTCCATTCTTCATTTGATGTAGGATCTTAAATAAATGGTCGTACAAGCTGTTTTTGGTTTAGGGGGATGGTGTCTGAAATGGCTTCAGAAGCCGTTCTGTTTTAGCCCGCTTGTACATCTTCTAAATTTTCCGAAGGGAACGCTTATTCCCATGGTGCCGTTGAAGTTCCACATGCATAGCCTGGGCTTCATGAAGACTGTTGTTCAGCGCACGGAAAGGTCCTGAAGCCGTCAGACGGGAAAGCTGCGCTGCCAGATCCTCATTCTTTGAGCCCCCCTCGTACCTGTGATAAACATTAACTATTTTTTGTTCACTGAAGATCAAATAACTCAAGATAACAAGAAGTTACTATGTCACTATCTAAGCTGATAGGCAAACAGACCCTTGCTCATTCCTTCTCTACTTGCTTAATCAGCTTTAAGTTTCAGGAATTCCAGCTTACAACTACAGCCTTCATCTCTGCGACCACTGAGGGACAGAAAGAGACCCTCCTAGCAACACGTCACACATACATCATCGGAGGAAAGAAGCAAGATAAAAGCAAGACTGAAAAATCTACCAATTCACGGCAGTTGGTGGAGCGAGACTCCCCTGCCGTCCAGCGCTGTATTTGCCTTTGCTTTGCCTGCTGTAATGTAATAAATTCCTATTGGAACTTTTCTTCGTGTTCATAGTCTATTACAGTACCCGCCGTGGGCTTTTGCCGGTGTGCAGTCTGTGTCCTGGGGAACAAGAACTCTTGAGGGGGAAAGGCGTTGGCCAGGCACTGGAGTAAGTTACCCATGCAGGGTGCTGGAGCCACCGTCTCTGGAAGTGGTCAAGGAGCGTCTGGATGTGGCACTTGGAGGTTATGGAGGTCCTGGGTTGATGGTTGGACTCTTCCAACCTTGATCGTTCTGTGAAAGGAAACATAGACATATAAGCTTTTGCTGAAATTATCAATTGTATTTATAAATGTAAATGAACTGCGGTTTTAGCCACTGGATTTACTGAAATTAACATGTAATCTATTAATCTAAGCTGCAGTCTCTAGTTTGAAGGGAGATGTTTTAATTGCCAAGAAAGAGGCCCAACTTTCTTTCCGTGCTCTCCTCTCAAATCAGAAGTTATTTCATGAGGGTTGAGAATTTGGCCTAATTAGCTTATAATACTAACCCAAATTAATTTTAATGTCACTCTTCTAAAGTTTGTCTCAAAGTCCAATAGAAACTAAGACTAAACTTTGCTAAATTGAAAGCCTATTAATGGAAAAAGTTTTTGGGTAAAAAATTATCTGCTTACTAGATATGGCACATAGTTTCAAGATAATTACATGCAAAGTATGAGTGGGCAGAAAATCAGAAAAATCAAGATGTTAAGAGAGTTAATAAAATACCCCATTATATTGTTGAACAACTGAACTGTGTGTTGAAATTTAATTATGAAAACCTATAGGAGCTCTTAATTTAAACTTCTTTCATCAGTTACTTTAACTTGAACCACTACTGCAAACGTGCCACTGTCTTGTATTGTTTTTCATGCTATTAAAAGGGTGTTACATGATACCTGTCACCGTGTATGTTGTTCTCAGTGTTTAACTTCTGCAGATGTGGGGATAGGTACACTAATATTACTTGCCCAGTATGAGGTCAGTTCTTAATGACAAAATTGCATGTCAGTGTGCGTTTTTCTCTTAAAGTTTTTGTCTCCAATGTGTTCCATCATGGTGGAATGAGAAGCAGTTCCTACAGGCAGACCATTTTCTGTTTGTTGTAAATCTAAGTAATGCTTTTAGAAGTGGTTCAGTTTTACTCAATTACAGCACTTGATCATAGCAACAAAGAAATGTGAAGGGGAAAGAAAAAAAATTGGTTTGCCTTTTATAATATTCGGAGACTATTTTTAAAACTCGTTGACATAAATGTTGAAAATAGAAAAAAGTAAGGGCCTTTTTTGTGAGGGTGGTGCTTCCTGAGAGCTGTGCATCAAACATTCAAAACAGAAATGATCCTTTCTGAAATGAAGATTTTAAAAAAATGCTGAGCTCTTTAACTCTCTAACTTTAATTTTTCTTCTTTCTACTTCTTTCCTTCATTATTCTCTTCTTCTTTCTCATTTATGTCAGTTTTGTTTAAGAAAAACCCTTTTTAAGCAAAATGAATTAATTGTTCCTATCCTTTCTGTCAAAATACTCAATGATTCGGTGCCATTAAAATGCTTGTTTTCTTTGAATTGTCAAAAAACCTTCAAAATTATGTTTCATACTTAAGTTTAAGGCTGCTACAGACAGTGAGCAATTTACAGTAAACTTTTTCCCTCCTTTCACATAATTCTTTCCATTAACAGTCGAACTCGATGATCTTAGAGGTATTTTCCAGCTCTTAACAATTCTATGATTCTGTTTCCCCACCTTTGCTGAGTTACAGTGACAGTGCAGATATTTGTGATTAACTTGGTTGCTTAATGAAGCAGAATCAGTCTGTGTCATAAGATTTTTCTTTATGTATGTAATGAATGTTACAAGAATGGCTGCACTGGCTCGCTGTAAAAGTCTGCCTAGACCAGTGCTCCCCAGCTGCAAAGAGATGTGGATTCGGGATGTGGAAGGCAGGGAGCAAAGTCTTGGCAAAAAAGTCTTGAGGCTGGGGACGGGGAAGCCCAGCAGTTGCTTTTTCCATTTCTAGGTTGGAGCACCACCGGGATGGAGCTACTGATTTCTTAGATGCCCTCAAGAAATAATAGATGCTATGAGGTCTTCCCTACAAGGACACTGGAGAGTTTTATTGTTTTGGATTTTGTCCCCCCAAACTTGGAATCATACTTTTTTCGTAGGGGGGTGGAAAAAAAACCCCTCTTTCTCTATACTTCCTGTAGTTTTTGGAGGACAGAGTGCATATGGGGTGTTTTTAGCCTGTTCTTTAGGGGATGGCAGCAGCAGTGGCCATATGCAGGTATTTTGGGAAGAGTATACATCAAGGTAGCCTATGATATCTTCCCAGAATGCTCTCCCAATATCTACTATTTTTAGTTCATGGAGGGATAAGCTACCCTGAGCCAGATGTGGTATTTAGTAACCCACAATGAGCTTCTTTCATGAACTTGCCTAATATGTAAACCTTGACTTGGTGTAAATTTAGCATCCACAATATGCTTTGCTGGTGTTTTTGGAACCCTTTGCAAGGTTGCTATTTGTTACATGAAAAACTGCACCTTACTAACCTTGTTCATAACTATTCCAATGTTTATTCTACGCTTTAGACTTTGTACTGGAAGAAATACTAAGGCTGAATTGTGTGTCCACTTCTTCTGTGTTACTTTTGCTTCTAGAAAGCTCTTGTGTTCTTGTATCAGCTGTAGTGGGTAGTTTTTCTTGTACGGAAGCCATTCCATACCCTTGGTCATCACAGAAGTAAGACTGAGGATGTACATAAGAAACAAAAGGGTCTGAAGAGAGAGACTAAGTGAAAAAGCAGATTTCCTCATTAAGAATTAAAACTGTGTGAAAGCTGAGTGGAAGGTTTTGCAGTTAGGAGATTTTTTCTGAGCATATTATCACTGTTCAACAAATGTTAATTAATGGAGATTAAGTATTGACAGCAGGGACAAAATTGAACATATCCAAGTTCTAGGTCTAAACTACCATTTAATGAAAGCATTTTGTTGTCAGTTGCTTCACCTGGTATTTTGGCTCATCCCTCTGCCTTTCCATCCCTTTATCCCTGATTCCAGCTGGCATCTGTTGCCTCTGTGTAGCTATACCAAGTGCAGAGCAGTATCAGTCAGAGTGACAGTCCCTCTTCTTGATGCTGAGAACGTCACAAAGTTTTCTGGAATTTCTCCAAAAATAGCTCCAGTGCTGTCATCCAAGGAGAAATACATTTGAGGAGTCATGAGTTAAGGAAGGGATTCTGAACATGTGTCTTCACTTGAGTCTCTTGAAGGGCCTCAGACTGCAGGTTATTCCCTTTTTTTCATTCAATGAATAAAAACGGTTACCGCTTTCCCAGGTGGTCCCTGCCACACAGTACAGGCTGAAGCATGAAAAATAAAGGCTCTCTGAGAATGTAGTGGAGCCTATACAAGAAACACATATTCTTTCTCCATACTGTAAATTAAAAATAGCACACTTTTGACTTTCTAGTAATTAACAGTGTACATGGCTAAGGAAGAGGCAAGACCGTGAGTTCTCTAGAGCACTGTATGACAATGATACAGCAGGTCGAAGGATAAAGTAGAGATATTTAATGGAACATAAATAAAATGCTGCCAGTCTATGAAATTTTGTAAACAGAAGAAAACAAACTTCAATATATTTCTTTAAAACTGCATCTCAGTGACTATTTGAATGGGTGCTGAATTGTGTTTGACAGAGTATTGAGGGACTTTACTCAGCAGACATGGTACTCCTTGCATTCCCAGATCCAAAGTCCTTTATACCTAAAGAACACAAAAACACCAGCTAAACATTGAAAAGTACATCTTTGGCTATTGGGCTGTTGATTCCTGCTGGGCTTTTGTTCCTTGTCCTCTATGATCCAAGTCACTGTTCTGCATCTTGTGCTGTAGGCCCATGCCTTGTTTTTTATCCTAGCTGGTAAGTTGCAACAATTCTAGCCAAGTCTTTGTGGGGTTTTCAGCTCTTCTTGCAATAGTTTTAATCAGGAGTATTGCCAGACACTGTAATTCAATAAAGTGGAGAACTGAAATGCAAAAATAAGCCTTGATAGGTATTCTTAGTGAGGAGAGCTGAAGACCCCCAGTCTTTCAAACAAATGTAATTAATACTGCTAAACCTAAGGACGTACGTATGTGCTCTCTCCTTGTGTCTTAGAGTTTGTGTCTGTCTGACAATGTGTATGTACAAATATGGAAGAAAATGAAATGCGCTCAACACTTGGCCATGGTGTTTTAAAACATATCCAGGAAACAAGAAGCAGCATATTTAGTCAGGTGTTTCACATGAGAAGTAAGCTGTTATCAGTTTTCTTATCAGCTGATGCCTGTGCAAGTTTGGTTGGCTGGTGGAGCAATTTCTAAATCAGCATACTTCTTATGGGGTGGGAATATTTTGCCACTACCGCTTGCATTTGAGATGGTTAGCTCACAATTAAGGCAGAATTCAAAAGAGGGAAAAACCCCTGTACCTGTTAGATAGAAGGCTAAGTCAAGGTTCAAATAACTTGTGTCTGATGCCAGCTCTATTTTAGCACATGCTCAGGCAGGTCTTACAGGCCTCAGTTTACACCCACTCACTTGAATATGCTTGGCACAGGCTGGAAATTATTGTGAAATGCTGTCTTTTAACTCCCAATTCGTAATTAAAAAACAAGCCAAAGCCTGGTTCAGTATTTAGTGAGGTTGTACTCAGTGATACCCTAAAATAGTCAAAGTGGGGATTAAGGATTAAATAAACCTTGCAAAACCAAGCAATTTTACAAGAACAGTAAAATGACTAATACAGGTGCCTAAAGGAGCAGAGGGTGGCAGCAGCAAAGTCAGTCTCCACCTGCCTAATCCTGCAGTACTTGTAACTGGCTTTCAGGCTTTATCAAAGTGCAAGGTGCTTTACGCAGGGACTGAATCACAGCTGCATGGCAGAGGAGTCTGCACGCAGCAAGCACTTGGGATTTTCCAGGGGGTCAGTTTGATTTCCTGCTCTCCTGTTAAGTGCGTGCCGCTGAGAAACGTGTAAACATCTTCCCTCAGATTTATTACATTGATACAGACTGCCTGACCCCTGAAGTCCTGTGATGCAGGGCCTATTGTATATGGTCGCTAGGGAATATCACACTTCCGGTCTGAAAACATTCCTTGGCAGTGTTTTTACCCATGGGCTGCAGAGAAAAGTAGGAAAAGCAGCCATGTGCTGCCATTTTTTTTTTTTTTTTTTTAAAGATGGGAAGTTTTCTATCTAGTATATCAAAAGTTTGGGAAGACAGTGATCTCTGGGGAGTTACTGCTCATAGCACAAAAAACAAAAACAAAAACAAAAAAAAAAAAAAAAAAAAAAAAAAAAAAAACAAAACAAAAACACAAAAACAAAAAAAAAAAACCAAAAAAACCCAACAATTGTGTGGAGGGTTTCCACCCCCCAGTATTATTTTACATACAGTATTTAATCATAACTTAATTTTAAGTTGTATTTTAAGAGGCATATACTTGAGTTCTTTTTGCTTTTGTATTGTTCCTAGTTTCTGTGATAGTGTTTCTGAGTTACTGAAACCCTAAAACATTTTTTCAAAGGAGAAAGTTATCTAAAAATGACCGTAGGGTTTAGAAAAATGAAGTAAGAAGCCAAAATAGGAGCATGGGTGCATAACCAAGGGAGGATTAACTGCTGATATCTAAAATGTTCCTCACTATACTTTGATTGTTACTCATCCGTTATTTGGATTTACATTGTCAGAGTATCTTTGCATTTATTGTTGTTTGACATTCGCCAGGAACATCCCAAATAATAGGTTAGTAACACTCCAGATAGAAAAAGGCACGAGAAGTATATGATGACAAGATTCCAGGTATTTTCCAGCTTTTGGATCAAATGCAGGTGTCAGGACACAAAGGCATGCTGTCACTGATGCCCTGTGCCAGGATGGGGCCGCAGTGCTGCGTTCATTTCTCCAGATACGACAGGGATCCTGGAAACAAGCGATCCAAAGATAGTCCTTAGGTCAGCGGTGAAACAGATCCTTGCTCTGGAGTGCAGGGATACCACCTCTGTGACATCCCCTAGTAGCTGAGCTAGTGTAACAAGCTGCCTTCGTGTTGTGAAATGCGTCAGTCATCTGATCACTGTGCCATAAGGATGGGTTTATTTGCTTAAATAAAGAGCAGAAACAAATGTAAAATGTTGTGCATTACCTTTATCTCCAGCAACAGGGTGGGGAAGAAAAGGTAGCAGGCAAACGTCCCCTGGCAGCACTCGACACAAACGTGGTCCTTTTTGGACGTTTCTCGTGCAGCCTCAGTAGCTATTTGGCTTCATTTTGACCTCTGCGTTTGTGGCCTTAGAACAGGGTAAGTGGGTCACGTAAAATAAATCACTGCTTTTCATGGGGCATTATAGATCAATGGAGTTGTAAGACTATTAAATATGTGCATGAGCCTATGAAAATAGTTTTTCATCATAAGCATAATCTGGTGTGGAGCTTGGAGGCTGTTACATACGAACCCCGAGGGGGAGAAGATTAGGTCCCAAGATTTTGGCTGCAAAATGCTAAGGCTAAGTCATCAGAATTTTAAGCTGTTTCAATGACCAAAGTTATTTTTATTTTTGGAAGTGAATTATTGATGACACATCCCCACAGCCCTCGGCACGCAACCTCAGCTGTCACATTCCTCCCTCCCTAGCTACAAAACACATCTGAGATGCTCTTATATGGTCTCTTGGCTGGGGCTGTTGGCCGTGTAGCCTCTCAGCGTTTAAGGGGTTTGTGCCCACTTGCAAGTTAACTGGTCTTCAATAAAACAAACAAACAAACCAGGGAAACTGAAACTTGGAAGATTGTCATTATTATTATCCAATATCATTGGATATTCTTTCTCAGTAACACATCTTCCTGAGTAGCTATCTTGACATCAGTACAGTTCTCTCACTCTCTAATCAGAGGGAAGAGCAGCAGTATAGAATATTTTTGGAGTGGACAGTTTCCTCTCAAGGAGGGTATTAGGTTCTCTTTTATGTAGCTCATATTTATGATCTTAAAATCACTACTTCCAGCAAGAAAAATCCAGCTGCCACACCTGCCACTTACTCAGTGTAACATACCAGCACCTAACATGTACAGAGAAAACAGGATCAGGAAAAGAAGGGTTTCAGGATCCAGTGTTCCTAACAAAAGTAAACTGCTCTCTGAATCTTAATGCCATTTAGACACTCACAGGGAAAAAATTATCAGTATCTTATATTTGCCCTTCAAGCAGGCTGCTTGCATGTATGCACACAGTACCGAATGACACAGAGGTGACAAGATCTAAAGAAGTGACAGCATAACTTGTTTTCCAGCCTAATGTTACATAGCAACATTTCAACGAGTCAGTTTCCTAAATCTCCACTCTCTTGTCTTTGTCACATGGCACTGCTGGTGAAAACTTCCATGCATACTTGTAAACTACTTCCTAGAACCGTGCAGGTGTCACATGGAGAAATCACTCAGCAACCATTACTGAAGAGCACCAAGGTAGTTAAAAAGTAAACTTTCAAAAAAAGGAGCAGCTGTGGCAACCTGAAGTAGCACAGAACATAATGTGAGTAGGAGAAAGACTGAGGCTGTTTGTTAGCAGATAAAACACAAAACTGGGAAAAGAGTGGTTGAAAACTCAATTTTAATTAAGCCTGTTTAGTGGAAAAAACCACGCTGGAATAAAAAATAAAAAAAATAGTCCAAGTATGCCAACTGAGTATACTTTGTCAAGTTATTTACAAATCTGAAGCCAGAATATCTTCCAGAGTTGCCATATGTGAACACAAGCAAGATTAAGTAACCAAGCCTTCATGCTATCACACACAAAATGAGACAAACCCACCTTACAGGATAAGCTGTCAGAGCCTTTACAATCCTTTGTGCTAAATTCCTCCTCCTAGGGGTCTTAAGTCATGTGATATAGCTGAGGGCAAGCCTTCTGGATGAGAGGTCATTATTTTAATTGGTAAGTACACAGGCAAAATAAATTCTCCTGCTTTCTAACTTGCAGTAGCTAAGAGAATGAGGCACACAAAAGAGCAAGAACTAACAGAACAATCCTTCACTTTTCTTTGTATTTGGAACAACATCAGCACAACCAGTTCTGAATGACTGTGCCTGGTTAAAAGCCATCTTAACTGTAACTGAGGAATGTGTATGATATTTTAAGAAGTGAGAGCAACTTCAGCACATATACGGTTTTACCAAGTTAATTCTCAGAATGATTTGGCTTACATTCTCACTTGCAAATGAAATTAGCTGTAGAAAAATAAAGCTTTATATAAGTTTTTTGGCCATGTATTGCTGTGCCAGCAGATTCCTTTGCACAAAATTCCTTCAGCAGAAGGGAAAAATATGCCTAATTCCCCCTTACTTAGCAAAGAAGAATGCACACTTTGACATGAAAGTACTGCTAGAAAACCCATCAGTGTTAAAAGGAAGCAAAAGCTGGGCACTGTATCCACTTACAAATCAGAAGTTCTCTGCTGGCCATGAGGCAATTTTAAGTCTCCCTTAACCATTTCTTTGGTTAACTACTTATGCAGTAGTCAGATCCTGCTTCCAAAACCCGAGATGAAAGACTGCTGAAGCTGCATTTTGAAAGATGCCAGCAGACCATGCTAGGAGCATTTCAGAACCCTGTGACAAAACACTACGAAAATGAGTTTTCTAGCTTGACTTGCAACTGCAAGGAAAATACAGTGACCACACCTCAATTTGTACATGTGTAATAGAAATGTCATTCTTCACAAAAGATTTTGAGGTATTTTATCTATACAGCAATCTTTATTTCAAAATGGCATTTATTACAAAAATGTAAAAATCCAGCTAAACCAGAAACATTGAGATTATTTTCCTGGACTATCAACTCCAGGGAATGTTTGTCCTGTAGCCTTTCCCTCACAATATTTTCCCGGCTTCCAGTCTGATTACAGGTGCAAATGTGCCTAAATGGCCTGGAATAGATAAATATACTGAAAGAGACAAAAGCTTTGGAGCTAAATGCATGCAACAAGTTCTATCAGGAAGAAACTTAAACATAAAGAAAATTGTAGAGATCATCTGCAGGTATCAGGGATTTGCTCAGTCGTCCTTGTCTTTTGCTCCATGTTTCAGGATGCGCGTGAATTCGATGTAGTTGAAATTGCCCTTTTTGTCGATGGGGGCCTCTCTGTACAGCTCATCCACCTCTTCATCCGTGAACCTGTCCCCCATCGTGGTCAGCAGCTCCCGCAGGTAGTCTTCTTGGATGAACCCTGGAGCACAGTGGAGGAGGACACAAGAGTTTTACATTTATCTGCCAATACATGGGTGGTAATTTCTTTCTTTGAGTTCTTTCCCTCACTTAAAGATACCTACAGTCTTTGTCTGCCAAATGAAAATAATGCCATTAGAGCCCACTACTAAAACTGCCAAATAATTACAAGGATTCAACCGAATCAGGCATCTTAGTTTGAAAGGTCCCACTACTCCAAATAAAGACAATTACATGCTTTGCCTGTGGTGTTCCAAAGAATATAAAAATTTATCACTGTTCATATTGGACATCCTTTCCAATAGCAGGGCTATACTCCCAACAGTACCAAGAACCTTCTAACAACTTAGCATTTTAAAAATCACAAAGGAAATCAGTTTACCTTGAGCATTCCTATTGAAAAAAAAAAAAAAAAAGTCCTGGAACTTGACTATTACCATTCAACAAGTGCATGAAACATGGAAAAGTTTACAACATCTCAAATTGATCTTAAATCAGTGGCAAAACTCAGATTTACCAGACTGGTTGCAAAGAAATTTTTGGCATGGTTTATTAAACAAGTAGGCTTGTATAACTTGTGATTGCTTCTACCATCACTCTGAGTTACACAAGAATTTTCTTTCGTTCATTCTCTTCTCCTTTCGGTGCATCATAACAGAGGGAAGGTAGATACAAGTTGCTGGCAGAGAACAAGTTCTTCATAAAAGTACAACAGCTTTGAAAACAATGTTTCCCTTCACAAAAGCGGCCCCAAAGGTGAATTTTAAGTTAGGAATAAATTAAAACCCTGATTTCCAATGAGCATCTTTTGTACTATCTCCTGTCTTGAACAACAGAACGAGCTGCCAGAAATTTGAAATTTCTACAGAGAGTAAAAAGGCAAATTTAGGACATGGTGATATAGGCATAATTTTCAGTTTGCAGAAATTAAAATTTTCAGAGTTAAAAAATTGATCACTGCCTCTATGAACACAAGTATTTATTATTACAGAAGTAATTCGAAGTAATACATGTTCACTGTTGTTTCACCCACATACCTGTTGCTTCTTCATCAAAGCAAGCAAAAGCATTCCTGATGACATCCTCCGGGTCGGTGCCATTTAACTTCTCACCAAACATGGTGAGGAACATCGTGAAGTTGATGGGGCCCGGAGCCTCATTCATCATGGCATCCAGGTATTCATCCGTCGGATTCTTTCCTACAAATAAAGAGATTCATATCTGGTTTAGCTTTCAAACTGAAAAAGTCAAGTCAAACTGAGTCTTAATACAAACTGAGTGTAACACAAACTGCATCTCTCATATCCCAGACTCAGTATTTTGACTTTTGCAGCACAAATTTGCTTGGCAAGCATGAACAGCACAGGGACATTACCAAGGGAGGCGAGCATGTCGTGCAAGTCCTCTTTGTCAATGAAGCCATCCCTGTTCTGGTCGATCATGTTGAAGGCTTCCTTGAATTCCTGGATCTGCGACTGATCAAACATCGCAAATACATTGGAAGTGGCGCGCTGAGGGCGCTTCTTGGTGGTCTTTGTCTTTGCCCTTTTGCTAGACATGGTGGCTGTTGGTTCTAAGGAGACAGAAACATATCCAAGATTTAGCCTTATTAAATCACATTGCAAGTCCTTGGGTGAAAGATGAGGAGAAGGACATCAAGTTTCATGTTATCAGCATATACAAGTACACACTTTTTTCAGTATCTCCTGCTCCATTTTCTTTCACACTTCACTTGCTATTAAAACATAAAGCGTTTGAGGATTCAGGGACTGGCACTGTAGGCCAATAGCAGGCTATATCAAAAAACCCAAATTCAATCATTGCTCATGAAAGGATACCCACACACACAGTGCTTCTATTTCTGATTCAATTCTCCACCTGCATCTTCCACAAATTATGATGACTACATATTTGGGAATTTGGGAGGCACTGTTGACATAGAAGGTTATGTGCTGCTAAAATGGCACAGTGGTTAAATCGATCAGACAGCATGCTAAACTAACATTTTGGAGGGGAAAAAAATGCATTTTAGGCACTGAATAGCACTTTGTTAGACTAGCTGCCATTGAGAGAGAGCGAGCGAGCACACTGACTTGGTTCAAAAGCTCTACAATGCTATTCCCTTACACAGTGGAACTACTATACAACATATGCAAATGCCAGTATACTCTTTTTTAAATGAATTAAAGGCATAATAGCTCCAAAAATGTGAAGACTGTTTCTTTTAAACTACCAACCCTTAGAAACATTGATATATTTTTATAAATTTTCACATATCACAGTCATATATATGACATATACCAACGTCATAGTTTCCCTTGAAGCTGTCAAATGAAGAAATAAACACAGTAGATTATTATATATTATAACACTAATACATTCAGGATAGAAGTGAGACTTTTAAGTTAACTGCATCTCTATCTGGGAAGATACATGTAGTGTTCCAACTAAATGTATGACAGCACAAACTCAAAAAGCTGAGTCATTCACTGAAAGGCAAACACAAAGCCCTCAAGATTGCTTTTGGATCAGAAGTTAGACCCTTTTTAATGTTGTTTCCAAAAGTCTCATAACCTCTGCTTGCATTAGCTAAAACTAAAGTGTAATCCATACTGCTATAATCCTTCATAATGCTCAAAGTGTTACACAAACCAGTCTCCTTCCATCCTTGACTCTGAATTTTACAGAAAGCACCTATAGCAAGTGCCTCCTGAAAGAAGAAAAACTTAAGCTTCACCTGTAAATGCAAGAATATCAATATTCTAAAATTTACAGTATTAATTTTATAACTTAGAAACAACTTATCTGGTCAGAAATACAATGCTAAGCAGAGTCATAGCAAAGTTCTAACTGTTTCTCAGTTAGTTTGCTGAAAGACAGACTATTTTCTCTTATACTCCTGAAAAGCAAGACTGAAGTCACTAACTGGTATTCACCCTTAAAAAAAAAGGGAGTAAAATTAAGCAAAGTAACTCCCTTATACAGTCAACCCAATAAGCAGGCAAAAAGCAGTTATTTTGGGGCGGGGGGGAGGGAAGGGGGCAAGATGTTTTACCTTGCTTTGTATTAGATACCTGACAGGGTGCACCAAGCAACTGGATCATAAAAGGAAATTCCATGGTTATGTCCTTCTTGGTCTGTCCGCACAGACAGCTACTGATTTCCCCTGCTAATTCCACACTTTTAAATCCTACGTGCATCTACAACGCTCTTCTGACGTTCAAAACAAACCATTATGTCCCGAACTAAAAATAGCCCATGAAATGCAACTGCGCATCGCTCAACAACGCAGACGTTCTCTTCACTGCACTAACCACGAGCTACCCGAGATGTCTGGCCTCCACAACACTGCAACAAATAAATGTGAACTCTTGACTTCGAGATATACATGTAGACAGCTGACAACAAAGGTAGTTTGCATTCAAGCTGCAGCCAAGGGTTGTGCATAACTTTGGTGGTTTTTCTTATGGCTGTAAAAACCCTCAGGCGAGCTCTCTTTTAACTCTGGACTATTGATTAGGAGTTCCACTACTCAGAGCCAAACACTATCTTTTAATAAAGAAGAATTTCTTTTCTCTGAAACAAAAGTTTTAGCTGTTTTCAGGATATGGCTCAAAGTAAAAAAGTTTACTCTGCACTTGCTGATGCCGACCAAATTTATTTTTGCCTTTTTACTTTCATACATATCCATATTCTTTATGTATGTATTTGCAGCTCTGTAGCCTATTACTGTGTTCACAGCTAGCTTTTTACCTACTCTATTAGGAAGATAAAATACATTCCCCAGTGGCTCCAAGGCCTGAGTCTTTGGGAACCCAGGTCAAAATGGCTTCCAAGCTTTTTCAGAAACAAAGTTTAGTTCCTATCTAAAGGAAAGTGTGTGTGGGGGGGGGGTGGTGCCAGAAAAGGGTAGAACCAGGGAGGAATTACCTCATCACCTATGTCTCTAATTGAGGATTCTTGTCAGTTATGCTAATTTGCTGAATGTATAAAATGGTATCCACCTGTTACAGTATGCACCTTCAGCATTTTTTCATCCAGCGTGTTGTGCACCGTAAGGATCCTAACAGAGGTAATCCCTTTTTATCACCTAGCTGTGTCTGGCTTGTAATTTTAGGATCAGTGTAAAGGCATCAGTGCTGCAAAGGCAGTGCTCCCAGCAAGCCACTCCCTGCAATTCTCTCACCTACAATAAAATCCTAAGCAAGAGGAGGTAACAAAAGGAGACTGTCAGCACATTCTTTTTAATTCTGTTGAAAAGATTGACCTATCTGTCCATTTTACTAGAAAAAAATGAAATAAGTGCCAATGCTTGTGTTAGTATTTTCTAAGTTTCTCTGAACCAGGCTTGGGAACTCCTCCAGTCTTTGTAGCCTAGCTACAAAGAAACATCAGATCTCACAGTGCCCCTGAGCACAGGTTTGGTGCAGCTATGCCTGAAACACTAGACTCAGCTCTGGGAATCTCTGTTAGAAAGAGGATGGTACATTTTGGAACATGTCATCAATTCAATTAGCCAAAGAGATCAATTTATGATTTGGAAGTTCCAAAAGTGCTTGCACTTTGTGTTACCCAACAAAAAGACCCACACCTAAGCCTACATTTTTGTAATTGAAATAGGGTTAGTATAGACTGCAAATAGAATTTCAGTAGATATAAAGTGTGAGTACTTCACATTAGATAGTGCAAGTCATGACAGGCAGGTTTAGTCCCCGTTGTTTAATACTATGCTGCACTGAATGGTCTGGGCCCTCTTCTGGAAGCTGTCCAAGACAATTCAAATGTAAGACCCTACCTGTGAGACACATCATCAGGTATTTCTGAAAATGTCACCTTTCTTTAGGAAGATTTTCACAAATTAAAAAAAATTAATAAATAAGTAGTATCAGCACTATGCTGCTTTGTGCTGCCTGTATTGTCATTTGTTCAGTCACAGTGGATATCAAACTACAGCAAGCACAGACAGTCATCTTGTGGTCCCTTCCTCTAGGAAAGCAATAAACCCTTGGAGAAAAAAGACCCCAAGCAACTAAAAATGTTGAGCCACGCAATAAGCTGAGAAAATTTACAGCCCACTAACAGTGGTACAAGCTGAACCTGTTCAGAGGCAGTGACCAAAATTATGCTTTAGAAAAAAATCCCATGTTTCAATATGGTGAAGATTATAATAATTGCAAAATCCATTACTGAAAAAAACAAACTACCACACAATAAATCCCCAAACCCATAATCAAGAAACTCTCTACACGAACTAAGATAGAACATCAAGCTTACAGTCAACCTCAAAGCTAAATCCCAAGTTCTGTCCATGTGCTCAATTACAGCATCACATACTGTCACAAATCCATCACAATCTGGGTGGCAACAGGAAGAGATAAGAGCAAGGTGCTCTCCAGCAGATCTGTGTCAAGGCTCAATAAAGAGCAGATTAGACTTTATAAAAGTAAACTAGCACAAACCAAACCCTACACTGTCCCACCCAGTCTTAAAAGCCACTTTAATATACTCCTCACTAGTAAGTTTCCCAAAACCCTTGTACAGGAGTCACACTTGCCTCAAAATGCAGTGCCAGTGAGTCAACACTGTCTGTCTGCAAAAGAGAAAAGAAGGCTCAGAGGTGAACTTATGCTCTCTACAACCACCTGAAAGTAGGGTGTAGCCAAAAGGGGATCGGCCTCTTCTCCCAATCAACAAGCGCCAGGATGAGAGCACAGTCTGAAACAGTCCCAGGTTTAGGTTGGACATTAGGAAGAACTTCTTCACTGAAAGGGTGATTAGACACTGGAATAGACTGCCCAGGGAGATGGCGGAGTCACCGTCCCTGGAGGTGTTCAAGTGAAGAAGTGGAGACCGGACGTGGCATTCAGTGCCAGAGTCTAGTTCCCACGGTGGTCGGTCACAGGTTGGCCTCGATGACCCCGGAGGTCTTTTCTAACCTAATTGATTCTATGGGCCGGGGAACCACTGCACGCAGTCCCCTGTCCGGCTATAGTTATTCCAAAACGTAAGCATAAAGGGACGGACCCAGTCCCACTATCTCCCCCTCTTCCGACCGCAGCAGCTCCCAGCCCTGCTCCTCCCATGCTCTGACAAAGCCGAGGAAACACCCGCAGAGGTTCGATGTGGCCGGGAAGCAGCCGAGCCCTTCCAACAAGGAGGCAGACAGTACCTTTTAACACCTTTCAGTTCCCTGAAATGATGCACAGGGAGCTCGTTCCCGCGGGCACTGTCCCCGCGGCGTCGCGCCCTGCCCGGCTCATAGGGCGGGGTCGCGGGGCCCAGAGTCGGGGTCTCCCCCAGCTCCAGCCCGCAGGGCGGATCCCCCTCAAGAGCAGCAGCACCGAGCCGAGCCCCGAGGGGAGCTGCGCCCGCGACCCCGGCTCCGCAAGCGACGCCCGGCCCGGCACCTCCCTACCCCTCACGGGCGCCGGCCCCAGACCCCGCGGGCAGCGGGCGGAGCCCCCCGACTCACCTGGCGGCGGGAGACGGCACCGGCGGGGAGCGGCTGCAGAGACACTTCCGGAGAGCGCAGCGGCCACCGCCCCGCCGGGCAGGAAGGAAGCTGTGGGCGAGACCATCCGTGCAGGGGGGGGAGCTGGCGGCTTGGCTCATCGCTTCGGCGGCCAGGCGCCACGAGCCGTGTCGGAGAGAGGACCCGCAGCGGCCCGCGTGTTTCGCGATCTTTCTCCGGAGCTTCTGCCTCCCTTGGAGGAGGAAGCCACGAGCTCAGCCCCTACACCCCGCGTGTGTTCTCCCCCGGCCACGCGTTGGTGCGGCGCGGTGCGGTCACCACATTCCAAGGGCGAGGGGCGGAGCGAGTCTCGCGCCTGCCCTTGTAAGGCAACGGCGGGAGTTTCCTGCTGGCGCCGGTGGGCGGGGCCTTGCCCGCTCGCCCCGCCCCGCTCTGCCCGGGGCTCGCCGCGGCCTGCCCGGCCCTGTCGCCTTCCGGCTCCGCCGGAGCGCTGCCCCCGCCCTCCTGCTCCGCCTTCCCGAGCGGCGCTGGGCGGCCGCGGCTTTCTGCCTGACGAACACGGCCCGTTCTCAGCTGCGTGTGACTGTGCGGGGCCGCGCCGTGCGGGAAGAGCCACAGGATGGGTCAGGCTGGGAGGGACCGCTGGGTCATCTGGTGCAGCCTCTCCGCTCAAGCACATGGCACAGGATTGCATCCTGACAGCTCCTGAGCATCTCCACTGAGACTCACACTGTGTCTGGCCGGCCTGTTTCAATGTTTACCCACACAGTAAAGAAGTTCTTCAGGGGGCACTTCCCGTACATCTTACTCCTTGGCACCATCAAGAAGAGCCCAAGTACATCGTCTTGACTCTCCTTTCAAACATTTGTATTTGAAAGGTCCCCTCTCAGTCATCTCTCCTCGAGGCTGAACAGGCCCAACTCCCTTGGCCTTTCCTCACAGGAAAGATGCTCTAGTCCCTCGATAGACTTTGCAGCTCTGAACAGCCCAGCACATGGTATGGCACTGTCCTGCCTGCTCAGCCAGTGCTGGTGCGTCTGGAAGATTCACAGATGATCACACAATATCCTGATATGGAAGGGACTTACAGGGGTCATGAAAGTCCATCTCCTGGCCCTGCACAGGACACCCCAAGGATCACACCTTGTGCCTGTTATCCAAACACTCCTTGAACTCTGTCAGGCGTGGTGCTGTACCCACTTCCCTGGGAAGCCTGTTCCACTGCCCAGCCATCCCCTGGAAGAAGAACCTTTTCCTAGTAAATAATACTGTTTTTAAGCTGAGATGAGGAGGAATATGGGATGAATAGAAACATCATCCAAAAAATGACCAGAGCTTAAAGATACAAACAGCATCATATAACAAATGGATATCACAACTGCTGCCTGTGTGGCCTAATTTACATGATTTGTGACCCGTGTATATAATTTGCTTCTAGTTCTACTTATTTAATTTTTACAGAGTTTGCAACTGTAAATAAAGTCACATAGTCTGTAAAAGCAGTAAGAGATTACCCATTTTTCTGACTTTTTTGAGGGAAATTAACTGAGTGTCCAGGAGGTGTGGTCTTCCCATGGGCTCCCCTGGAAGAAAGTGCAGCTCTGGGGGAACACCTCCTTTGCTCAGCACCTGCAGAGTCAAAAAGAGCCTCTTGCAGTTTTCCCTGTCCCTGCTACTGCTGGCAGTACCTTTTACCTATAGGGAATTGTGGTGGTTGCTGTTACATCTCCCACCTTTCCCTGGCCACTGGCAGGATGCTGCAAGATACCCACTTGGGATGAGCCTGTTGTGTCCTAACAGGCAGCTCCTGACGCTGAACGCGTGATTTCTGTTGCAAAGTAGCTCCAACATGGAAGCTGAGACAGCCTTTCCTCTCGTGATCCAGAAATGGGTCATTTCTCATGCTGCATACAGAACTTATGCATGCTCTGCCTCACTTTTCCCATCTTTGTTTCTTACGTTTCTAGAGGCCACTACTTCCACAGCTGGAGTCAGTGGTGAAATTGATGCATAATTTATCCAAGTTAGCCTTGATATGAGCAGAAATCAGAATATTTCTCTATTTAAAGGCATTTTTATTCAACAATTAAATAAATTATAGAATGACAGGGATTTTTAAATGTTTTCCTTCAAAAATTGGTACAATACTAACTCAATGTAAATTTTTATGACCTTTACTATAATATTTTAGCTTATGTGAAATTGGAAAAATGGAAATAAGAAGCAAAGACTAAAATGTCAGTAAGGAATATGTAGGAAGACCTGTCAGAATAATCCTTCATACTCGGGATCTGTGTCTGGAGAGTCCTGGATATGAGCAGCTGTTGGGTTTAATATTTAACATAATGAGTAATACTTAATATCTTGACTAACCACAGAGGACTTTGGCCTACACACTAAATCACCCTAGTTGATTAACCTTTTACAATTTTTTTTTTTTTTTTCTTCTGAATAATTTCTTAGTGGGAAAAGATAAGGAAGCTTTTATTTTGAGAAGTAGGGAGAAACTGACTCAGCAGATTTCAGGAGTCTTTAAGAAATACAGCAGTAATATTGGCTCATGAAGAGCAATCCTGTTTCCAGAAAAAGATAATTAACCAGTTGCAAAAAAATACATGATTAATTTGTAGCATTCTTCTCATTAAACCTCCTTCTACTGTATAAAAGTACCATGGGTTCACTTTACAGATGGTGAAACTGAAAGACAAGTGAGCTAGACCACCATAAATGCTGAAGATGAGGTTTGGGAATGTAAAGGGATTGTCAGGTAGTTTTGGAGTCTGCTTCCAATGGGATTTGGAAGTTTGCACTATGAGCTTCCAATATTTGCACACCTAAGTAATTTTAGAATCTGCCTTAAAGTGACTTACCTGCTGCTTCCTCAGAGGCCAGAGGTCCCTAAAGAAAGAGGTATTGCAAGGCTGCTTTTAAACTCAGTCTTTACTATACCTAGACTTAGGGGTCGGTGGCTCCTTTGTGTGGAAAGTCTCACTAAAATAAATACAGTATTAATGGATGTACCAGGCTCCTCTCTTGCCTGGCAGGCATTCTGCCCAGCTCTGTGGTGGCATGTCTGGGGAAGGATCAGCCATCCCAGGCTCTCCTGGCCTCTGGCATCTCTTCATTTTGCATCTTCCATGTCTTTTCATGCTCCATCATTATAAAGATCTCCACTGCTGTGTTTTATACACTGCTTGGGAACTTCTCAGTCTCAACACCTTACTCGGCATGTAGATTGTTATTTCCCACATACATCGAATACAATTTCCCTCCATGGAAATGATAATGAAGTAATTCAGGCTGGCAGGGGCAGCCTAAAGTGAATTAGATCAATTTACCAAGAAGAGTCTACAGCCACAAAAATCCTGGCCATGTGGATATAAAGAGCCATGATGTCACGCCTCTTCATCAGTGTGTCTGTTCTGTGAGGATGCGTTTTACTGGGAGAAGGATTTTTAGTGAACTGCGTACTATAATTAAGTTCATGTGTCATACAAATCCCCAGACAGCTCAGTGGGACCTAGGGTAGTCAAAGAATAAAAGCAAAGCACCATACTCAAATAAATTATTTACCTACTCTAACTGTAAGTCATATTTAACAATTCATCTGATGATTTTCAAGTTGTTTTTTCCAAGAAGTGAATTAATTTACTAAAGTAATTAAACAGTGCAACGCCAGCTTATTCCAGCATGTGGAAGGTTTTTGCCACATCATGGACCTGGCAATGCCGTTCTTAGGGCATTCCTAGGGTGGGAATTTGTCCCTGTACCTCACTGCCGTGACCATGTGCCTGTAAAGAAGCCAGAGGTGCTTTACCTGGCCCCGCACCGGAGCCCGGCAGCCGCCCGCTTACAGGTGCTGGGGAGACTGAGGATGGTTCGCTCACCTCGATTTGGGTTTCCCGCTTTGACCGGGACACGCTTGTGTCGCTGCACAGCGCTCGGAGCCGGGAGCCGGGAGCCGGAGCCGGAAGCCGGGAGCCGGGAACCGGGAACCGGGAACCGGTCCCGTTCCGGCTGTCACCAGCAAGGGGAGCTCCGCGTTTGGGCAGGACCCGAGAGACAGCCCGGCTCCGCCACCGGCCCGGACAGGAGGAGAGGGGGGACGCTGGGACATGCCATCAGACGGCTGTGGGGCTGGGACATGCCATCAGACGGCTGTGGGGCTGTGACATGCCATCAGACGGCTGTAGGGCTGGGACATGCCATCAGACGGCTGTGGGGCTGTGACATGCCATCAGACGGCTGTAGGGCTGGGACATGCCATCAGACGGCTGTGGGGCTGGGACATGCCGTCAGACGGCTGTGGGGCTGGGACATGCCATCAGACGGCTGTGGAGCTGTGTCCTGCTGTGCGCTGCGGAGGGAAGGGGGGGAAAGACGCGACAGGAGCCGCGTCCTCTGGGGCGGCGCTTGGGGCACTTCTGAGCTCCCCGAATCGTAGAATAGAATTACTGAATTATAGGATGATTTGGGTTGGAAGACACCTTTAAAGTTAATTATCTAGTTCCCACCCTCTTCCCTCGGGCGGGGACACCTCCTGCTAGATCACGTTGCTCAGACCCCTGTCCAGCCTGTCCTTGAACACTTGCAGGGATTGGGCATCCACAGCTTCTCTGGGCAACCTGTTTCAGTGCCTAACCACTCCCACAGGAAAAAAATTCTTCCTAATATCTAATATCTTCCTATTATTTGCCCTCTTTGAGTTTGAAGCCACTCCCCCCCTTGTCCTATCAGTACATACCCATGCAAAAGTTTGCTCTCCAGTTCCCCCTCTAGGAACTGAAAGGCTGCTGTAAGTTGTCCCCAGAGCCTTCTCTTCTCCAGGCTGAACAGCCCCAACCCTCTCAGCTTGTCTTCAAAGGAGAGGTGCTCCAGTCCTCAGATTATTTTTTTGAGGACCTCTGGATCTGTCCCAGCCTGTCCTTGTCTTTCCTGTGCTGAGGGCCATAGACCAGTGCCGGTAGTATGCATCTGCCTGCCTCTACCAAGGGAAAATGCTTGACATTTTACAAAGTGAGGGCCTGCCTTGGTATAGCTGCCCCTCTTTGCTCTGCTTCACTGCTTGTTAATTGATTTCTCTCAGTCACTGGAAACTTCAGAGAAGCGTCCCTGAGCTCTGGTTGCTTCAGAGGCTTTTCTGTGAGCTGGGTGTATCACAGGTGTTAAAACTTTATGAGATCTGACATTGCAGTTTCACATGTGATGAAACCCTGAGCAGTCTCTCTGGTTTTGGTACAGGCTGGGAATCAGTGTGTTCATTTTATGGAAGGGTCAAATATTATTTTTCTAGGACGGAAACCATTTTGTTCTAATCACAGTTGCAAATGCAGTAACAGATACAGCATCACAGTGATCAACAACACCTATGGCAAATATGTTTTCCATTTGTATAACAAAATTAATCACCTTGTTGGCAGCAGAGAGACATTCTGTGGGATTGTGGGAGCTAGAGCTGACCTACCACTTGAGCGAGGTTTGAAAATCTTCCTCTGGATCTAGGCTGAATTTAGAAGGAATTTTTGAATAAATATGAATTAAAGAAAATGTTCAAGTTCTTGGAAAGTATATGAAAACAAATATTCTAAAGTAGGTCAAGAGCTGGGAAAGAAAAGCAGATTTGGAATGAGTTTCCTTCAAACCTGGAAGGCGGTGGAAAACTCATAGTTTATGAACTCTTTTTGGTGACAATTGATGAAAGAGCTCAGTACAGCAGGGAAAATAACAAACAAATTGCAATGGAAAAATTAGTTAATTAAAACAGGAAATTAAATTGAGCTTCACAGAGCTCTTCTGCACCTTCTGTCTCTAGCCATGCTTCCTGGTTCAAGTATGCCTAGATATCCCACAGGAACATGTTAATTTTTATGTTAATGCTTAGAACATGTTTGCTCCTTGGTGTAACAAAGGAAAAGTAATGAGGACTGCAGAAAATTGTTGAAAGGCATAAATGCTTTTTAAATCAAATATTTGGAATTTTTCCTGTCTATAAGCCTCTCCCATTATCTGAACATTATCTAGCTGGTCTGTATGCACCCAGTACTCCATTGACTCCCTTTTGCCAGCTATGGAAGGATATATAATTTTATTTTGTTGATGAGCTGGGAAGACATCTCAAAAACCCTTGCTTAGAGAGAAATATTTTGCACTTTTTAAAATAATATCTCATTTTTAAAAGAAAAATATGAAGATTCTGGCCATTTTACACATTAACGCGCTTTGAGACCAGAAGCCAGATGGTAATATGAAATGGCACGTGTAACTTGACTCAGCTTCTTCATCTGGGGATAAGGGAGAGCAAAATCTTTTTCCAAATGCTCCACCCGAAACTGTAATCTGACCCATGGCTTTGTGACAATAGTGAAAAGTAGCTGATTGCAAATGATAGAGGGGGAAAAAAAAAAAAAAAAAAAAAAAAAAAAGGTGTTTTTCAGTCCCTCTAGATACTCCCATTTTAAAGGTAGGCTCCTTGTGTTTCATATCGCAGAACAGCTGCCGATAGACCATGCTCCCCTGTGGCTGCACCCCAGAAAGGCTTCCTAGGGATATCTGACAGATGCTATAAAATCCTTTTTTTCCATTTTCCTCCCCTTGTAACAATTTCAAGGAAGGAAAAGGACAAGCTCCCACTTCTCTGACTGGAAGTTCTGAAACCCTTGTCCAGCCCTCCTCCCACCAGATCCTGCTTGTCCAGCCCTCCCTGCTTTCTCTGGAGCTGCTGTAGGGAGGAACATAGGACCCTGGCTTCCTTGCTGCAGGTTGGGTTTCCCATGCTCCTGCACCCTCCTGGAAGGTTACCCCCTTGTTAGGACAGAAAGCCCATGAACAGGGCCAGACACTGCTCACTTGAGTTTTCCAGCAACCAGGCTTCTTCCTCTTTTCGTGAGCAACCGGACAGCAAAAGAAAACCCTTACTGCTCCACCAGGAATTTCTGGAGCTGATCAGCAGCTGTTTTTAAGCCTCCAGTAGTCATTATGCAGCTGCACTTGGTCGTGAGTCCCTGCTGGCGTGAGCAGAAGGTAGGGACAGATTCCCTCTATTTACCCTGCCAGCTAGTGTAACAGCCTCTGGAGAACTAATGAAACAGTAAGGATTTAACAGATGAGTAAGCAGGAAATCAGCCCTTCTTCAGGAAACCAGTAATACATTTTTCAGGATTGTACTCAAATCTGCTCCCAGATGCTGGCCAAGGATTCAGCTGTCTGCCCATCATGGATCTCAGAGCAACACACACCATTCCCCTCCCAAACCTGAAACACGGGACACTTTCATTCATAGGAAATGTCAAGTGCTGTGGTACAATTGATAAGGTAACACTATTTTATACAAACAAAATGAGAGAATTCAGATATCAGCTGAAAAAAAAATTTCCATAATGTATTTTCTTTTAATGATGCTTCAGACTTGCAGATGTAATGACAAAATACCTGTATTAAAAGTTTGGTTTGATGAAAATTGTTTCTCCATCATATGTAAAAAAGTACAATAAAATACTAGTAAAATCTTTAAAAATTATGTGTTTCTGGTCCCAATTTATTGCCATTTCCTCCTGGTCTGGAAATCACAAGGATTTTTCACAAAATCCCATTGGAAACTTGAGCCTTCAAGAAGTTCAGCCTCTGCAAGCTAAGTATCCTAAAACTTTAATTCATATAATGACAGAATGTGAAAATATGCTTCAACTATTCAGTTTGATCTCTCCCAGGTAACTAACTTTAATTTTCTTTGGGCTTTGGCCAGAGGAAATGTGATGTTTAAATAAATGGGTTTTTTGTAACAGAAGTGTGGCTAAACTTCAAAGAACTGCCCGGAGGTGATAAATGGACATCAGATGAGCTCCAATTTGGACATCTCACAGAAAACAAGACCCATCTAGTAAACAAATGCTTCCCCTCTGTTTTTGCATGTGGCTATAAATAGGAAACAAAGATATGCCTCATATATTTTGCTGTGCAAATTTAGTCCTTGGGTTGGTATCAGCTTTTTAAGACAGTGAATCACATGAACTCCAGGCTCCACATGCTTTTAACTTTATCTAATAACTCTGACTGTTGTGGGTCTGTATCTCTGTTCTAATTATTCCTACAAAGATTATGCTGTTATCTATAGGAATGTTTCTAATTAATCCAAAGAGAGAGTGTGTGTGTGTGTGTGTGTGTGTGTGTGTGAAGAGATGATAACTCTAGAGGCTATCTCCCTGGCACTGTTTTTCTCTTGGTGATGATTAGGAATCGTATCTTTTGGGGTTAGCAGTGTCATGGGCCACGCAGAGCAGCACCTCTTGTGATAAAGAGATTGTATTGCCATTATGCTAGCAGGCATTTCAGGTTCGTGTACTGTGTGTGCCTACCCCTAAGGTGTGCAGACCTCTGTGTGTAGTTTCTGAATAACTCATCTGGCCCAGTTTGACACACAGAGGATGGATGGTGGAGGAACCATGACTACAAGCAGTTCAGAAGCAGAAAATACCTGGGCAAAGGAGAATTTTCTGCTCCACTGTCAACTTGCTACCAGCGACAGTGAGATCAGCTAGTAAGAGCACATGTTGACAAGGATTTTTATTTTACATTTTTCAGAACAATTTAAAGACTCATGGGAAGATAAAATTCAAGACACATGTATCACTGCGAATTCTTGAACTGGAGCAGCTAATGTTAATCACAGGTTTATTTGTGTTTGAGGACGCTAGAACCAAAGACATTCTGTGAGAAAAGTGTGGAATTATTAATGCCAGATCCCAGACAGGTTTCAAATGGCTGTCACCTTTACAAGGTGAGCAGGAGAAACCCAGGCAAAGCTTGAGAGCAGTAGTTTTCCAGTTATTGCAGAGAATTAGGTTGCAACATCTTCCTTAGCCAGCAAAGTCAATACTGCTGCTTCACTGGGGTGGTACCTGCTCCATTGAGCAAACTCTGAGAGAAACCATTTTCAAAATAAGACATAGGCATGCAGCAGCAAAGTGATCATGACTCAAAAACTTTAAATAACAAAGATTTTGCAAATGTGCTTTGGAAACCGACCTGTATTCATTGTGCTACAGGGAAAGTAGGAGCCAGTTACAAAAGAATATACAAAGACAATTATGCAGCAGGATTTTAATGTTTAAAAATTCAACTCAGATGACTGGAGTCTGAAACACATTTCCAGAACTATATTTTCTGGTCAGTCTTGCACATATTTGGTTCTTATGTTGTATCCCCTTGTTGCTCTGTCTCCATGGGCAGACTGAAAAGCCAGGGAGCACAAAGTGAAAAAGGCAGGGGAGAGTATAACACCTCCTGTGCTCAGACTGGTGCCAGTGCCAGACCATTCCTTGGGACTGTTCAGACTTGTCAGTCCTCCATCTGCTTGCCCAAGTTGGAACAAGCGTGAATGAACCTTTAGTTTCCCATGATTAAGTCCGCCATAATTAAAAGGTAGCTGCTGATAAAGTGTGTGCTCCCAGTGAGTGCAGTTCCTAAACACCCTGACTACTACATCTGCAACAGTAATGCCCTGATATGCAGGTCTTTCGTGCTTGAATTATTTTGGGATTCTCAAGATATGTTTTTCCCAGCAACTGCTTTTCCCGAGTAAAATTATTTGAATTGCAGAATCTATTTGTTATTACAAGCTTGTTTTAAGAACTTGTGCTGAGAAGGGATTGAAACTAGAGAGCTTTGTGAATTGTACAGCTGGTTTCAGCTCATTACTTTAAAATTATTTTCAGTGAAATAATATTATGCCTGTATCTGACACCTAGAAAGAAAAGCTAAAAACAAATAAAGCATTACCATGTTTGCTAGAGATTGTGAATATCAATATTGCTTTCAGCAGTTTTCACTGATCTATGCAAATAACCATGTGGTTGATTAGCTAGTCTGAGCTTGCATTCAGAATACTGAGTACTATATCCATTAGTTATACGCATAATTCAGAGATGCAGCGCTCTGAAAATTAATGTTCTTCAGCATTTTTAGCGAACAGATAGAAATTTTAAAATGCCTGTTTTTGCAGCAGCTCTGCATTTTCACAGTGTGCCATATCTGTTCACCTCAGTGCTTTCAGTGTTGAATAAGGCAAATACAGATTGCCTGTCTCTAACACTGAGTGTTATCAGTGGCTTTTACTTGCCACTGTCCAGTGTGAAGACCATCCTCTTTCATGTGGGTCATTAAACTTCTGAAACCACTCCAGCTTCGTATGCAGCTCTTTCAGAATCTTTGGAAAGATAATTTCCTTCTTCTGAGGCCCACATCCTTTATCTGGACATGCAGCTAAAGACTTAACCATGTTTCTGGACATCATATTCATGATCATATCAAATGTTTGTAGCTCTGTGTGCCCTCATGATGATCTAGCAGTCATGTAGCACTAACCCTTCCGTGAGGTGTGTCCAGAGATCATACAGATGTCAAGGTTTGCCTTCTTAGGAAAAACCTCCTCTTTGGTAACAGCACACAACTGACTGTGGGGAAATCTGTTCTCCTCAGCAGCATTCACCAGCTGCGTTCCTTCAGTGCTACCACCCCACTGACTTGAGTTCTGCCCCAATTTTCCAGGGTAAGGCAAAGTTTGAAAAGCAGGATGCAGGGACATAAGCATGGGAGATGGAAAATTGAGCAAGTAGGTTGCAATGTCAAAATACCCTTTAAATCGTCTTTAGAGCCTGCACTGTCAAAAATCAGCCCTTGAATTGAAGGAAAGCTTTGCAACCACAGTTAGACACTGGAAACTTGTGCAATGGAGGAAAAGAAAAAAAAAAAATTGCTTTGTGTCTTTGATAAACTACTTGTTCCAGGGCTAGGTCTGATGCTAACAGTTCTGAAATAGTAAAGAGAATAGTAAAATACAGCTGAAACTGCAGTGCTTAAACTGCAAAGATTTTTAAAAGAAATCTGTCATCAGATCTCTAAGTGGTCTGTTGTTACTGCTCCACAACTTTCAGAGTACTGACAATCTGTGGGCATTGGGGTATCTGGAGGAGTTTAAACACCAGAATGTAGAGCCACAAACATGTCACAGTTTTTTTTTTAAAGACAAATGAAAAATCAAAGTAGGATTCTGGAGGAGAGCCCCCAAATGTGTGAGGATGTATGGATGATACTCCTGTCTCTCAGCTGTTAAACAAGGCCAGAGCTAGCACAGGGGAGGTTGTGCACTCTCCTTTGCTGGAGGTCTCCAAGACCCAACTCAGCAAAGCTGTGAACAGTCTCACAGTCTACCCTGCTTTCAACTGGAGGGTCAACAAGAGACCACCTAGGTCTCGTCCCACATGAATTATTTTGTGATTTGTGTGATTCTCATTGTAGATCCAAAATGCCTTTTAGATGTGCTGTACTGTCTTTTGTTAGTAATTACTAGAAATTGTTAGCTGGACTAGCAGTATGAAAATGGAGATGTAAAACAGTATGCAAATTTCTACAAATGAAAGGCTATTTAAACAGAAATAACGGCAAATAGAGTGATGACAGTTAAATGATGGGATGCTTGTTCTCTGTCACCAGCAATCCTATCAATGAAAATATATAGCCAATTTCTGAAGTTTTTCACTTATACAGAGGCTTAATCGCTTAATCATTTTCCTAGAGGGATTTTTTCTGCTTAAGATCAGTAATGACTTTCCCGGCAACTGAAAACTGTTGCATAAATGCAAACCAATTAAATTAATAACCACTCTTTTATTTCACTTCAGACATACTAACCGGAGTGGCTTAAAAGGTTGGTCTTATACTGCTGCACACAATGCAGACTCATTGGAAAGGAGTGTGACTATAAACCACAATTGATGTGCAGCTAGATTTAGAAATTCTGCTGGTGTTGCATTGTTCGAAACAGTAATTCCCTGTGGTGTAAAGAAAATTTAGAAATCTGTGCTTTGCACAATCTAGCAAGATCCTTTGAAGAGCAAAACACTCTTGGAAAAGAGAAGAAAAAGAGAGAAAAAGGAATGGAAGAGCACAGAATAATAAGACCAAAAGTTATATAAAAGGGAAGAAAGATGAAACAAAACCTTCTGATTCTTATGCCGTGGGTACCATGCAGCTGTGGTGATTACAGACTGGGAAAATCTCCCAGACTCCTATGGTTTATAAAGGGAGCCAAATTACCAAGCTGGCCAGCAAAATGGGGGTGTTTTTTCACAAACATTGGGTGAAGGTTTTCCTTGGAAACCAGAAAAGAACAGGAAGTTAATCACATTCTTCATTTTATTAATGTGGAGGATGTTTTTGCCTCAACCTGCTTTCAGTGCTTGACATTTATGGATCTGTGAGAACCTCCAGCAGGATTTTTCCAGTTCACTTTACTTAACACTTCAGAAGAGCCATGGCTTGCAAGAACAGGACCCACAGGCATGAAGAAAAGCAGTTTTTCCTTTTGCAAACCGTTATATTGCAGATGGGTTTCTGTTGAGTTTCCACGTGAAATTCTTTATTTCTTAGACTGATCTTTGATGGCTTTGAAGAAAGGACTATTTGTTTAAGATAAATTTAATTTTTATTTGAAGTTTTCCTGCCTTTTTCTCAATATGTTAAGAAAATAATTTGTTATGGGGCAAAATCAATAAATTATTTCTTTAAATATTCATAACATGGCTAAAAAACCCAACTAAACAAACAACACTTCTTTCAAATGGAAAGGGATCCAATTTCAAACATATAAGGAAAGACAGTTCAGCTGAGATGACCATGACAGGTATTCTATAGAAAAGTTGTGACACAAGAAAATTAGACCTGATGAAAAATCCCAGGTTAAAAGTAAAAGTTAAATAAAATAATGTTTAAAATATAAAACAACGGGAATATGTGAGGTACAATATCATAATAACCTTTGAAAGCATATCAGCATGTGGAAGATTTTTGACAAATTACTTCAGACAGGAAGCTGAATCTTGTATCTCTCCAGCTCCCACAGCTCTGCTATGATTTATGCAAAGCAACAGTAATCATCACCAGAGTCAGAGGAAAAAAGAGAGCAAGAGAATATTTTCCCCTCTTGATTTGCATATTTGGAATAAATTAATGTTACATATGCCTGTCAAATTTACAAACACATATGAAATCTTTGTGCAGTTTAAACAGAGATCAAGTAGTGACAAAGTGTGGAAGAGATTTAAAGTAGCTGGTGTGAAACAGTGCAAAGATTTTTAATAGAAGGATTTGTAGGTCAACTGGGCAACGATTTGTTTTCAACATCCATTTCAAATGACTAAATCAAGAGCCAAATGACAAATACTGTAGATGAGAAGCTGAGTATGCAGAACAGGCCAGCCTGTACACTTAGCAGCGCTACAGCGTCTGCTTTGCACACCAGAATGATCCCTATATCACTTGTTTCTGCCATATTATGTAATATCTCAGCCTTTTAAGTTCTTATGTAAGAGTCTCAGAAACTGAGCTCCTGGGATAGAATCATAGAGTGGCTTGGGCTGGAAGGGGCCTTAGAGATCATCTCATTCCAGCCCCCCTGCCAGGGGCAGGGACTCCTTCTGCTAGACTGGGGTACTTGAAGTCCCATCCAACCTGGCTTTGAGCACTCCCAGGGATGGAGCAGCCACAACTTCTCTGGGCCTCACCACCCTCACAGTGAAGAATTTCTTCCTAATTCCCAATTTAAACCTGCCCTCTTTAATTTTAAAGCCATTTCTCCTTGTCCTGGCAGTATAAGCCCTGGTAAAAAGTTCCTGTCCAGCTGAGCAGACCCCCATTAGGTCCGGGAAGGCTGCTCTAAGGTCTCCCCAGAACCTTCTCTTCTCCAGGCTGAACAGCCCCAGCTCTCTCAGCCTGTCTTCATAGGAGGGGTGCTTCTGCCTTCTCATCATCTTTGCAGCCTTGCTCTGGACTTGATCCATCGTATCCATGTCATTCTTATATCTGGGACCTCAAAGCTGGATGCAGCACTCCAATCTCACCAGAACAGAGAATATTACCTATACATACGTATGTACGTAGAGGATTATGTAACCTAGGAAGGTGTATTCTATTTCATCTGTTGTAGGCTGGTGTTTTGGGAGATGTTTTGTCCTCCTCTTGCTCCTCCAGGGGGGAAGGAGGAAGATGCCTCCTGATAATAGCCCAGCCATTAAATCCAGGTGGGGCAGTGTTTCTTATCTCTTTCACCACTCCTCCATCCTCCAGGGGGACATCTTCTGATAATGGGCCATTAGGGCCCACCAATGACATGACACGTTCCATCATCCCATTGTGAGATGCTCCACCCAGTGGGGGGAGGAGCCAGCTGTTCCTAGCTAGATAAAAACTGGGACTGAAGGAGACAAGGGATACGGTTTTTCTACTGGATTCCTGGAGGAAGACTGGACCCATCACACCATCACTGGATTTTCTACAGGACCATCTCTACTCCACAGAACCACATCTGTTACTCCAGGAGGACTTAATTGGACTTCTTCCAACACCCTGACCAACAGGGTGCCAGGTCGTATCCCTGATTCTGTCAGGGTTTTTCCAGGATTTTTGTTTGTTTCCTTGCTTGTTGTGTTTTTGTTGTGTTTTGTGTGTTTTGTTTGTTTTTTTTTTTTTTTTTTAATTTTATGTTTTGTTTTGTTTTTTTTTTTTTTTTTTTTTACTACTACATTTGTATTTTCCTTTTTATTTTTAATATTCCTAGTAAAGAACTGTTACTCCTATTTCCCATATCTTTGCCTGAGAGCCCCTAATTGCAACATTATAATAATTGGAGGGAAGGGGGTTTACATTCTCCATTCCAAGGGAGGCTCTAGCTTTCCCTGGCAGACAACTGTCTTTCAAAACCAAGACAATGCATGTATGTATGTAACCACATAAGACATGCCAAATATCATGGTTATTTTTTGCATGTATTTTTTTCTCAAATACTGCTGTGAGAACAGCAGCATGCAGTGTGGTGTTTTGAATTGAAAACTTGTAGATGAAAAGTAAGCAAGAGGAGAATTTTTGAAAATAGCACAGGAGTGAGGAAGCAGGTGATCAATGTGCTTCCACATCAAAGTGATGTGGTCATGCTCTTTACTGTCAGAAGTGGTAGAAATACAAACACAAATAAGAGAAATGATCAGTCACAGGGACAGAAATCAGGCTGCATAAGCACAACCTTGACTTAATAGTGCCCAATGGGTTTCATAAGTTCCTGTTTTCATCAGGAGGCTGGGCTTTCTCATTATGCCCATTGCGCCTCATTTTATAGCATTGTCTGGGTTTTAAGAGAACCTTGATGACCTCGAGCTCTTGTGCTGAAAAAATAATTAATATTATGCCCACACAGACATTGTCTAGAGATATATCTGGAGGAGATTTACATTAACTAGCTCATTTGGACTAACTGTACAGTGCCAAGATCAGGGCTGGCTGAAACACTCGTACCAGACTGATTAGCCTAGTAAATAACAGGTGGAAGAGTCCTGTGCTGAGCTTTGAATTGCCAGAGCAACACCATCACTAATGTTGGATTTAGTTAATTTAATCTCTCATGGATAAATCTGTCTGTTATACCTGTTATCAGGGAAAAAAAGATGCTCTGCTTTCTGAGGCAGATGCTTGAGTAGGCAGAGGAGGATATTTTAATAGCTGACAGCCACCCTCACCTGGCACTTCCCTGCTCTGTAAGTTGCCCTTGGTACCTCTTTCTAGTTCCACTACCTGCAGTCACAGAAGTTTCTCACTCTGGCAGTGAATGCACGGTTGCTTTTCCTTGGGTGCCCCAGCAAGCCAGGGGGTGCTGCTTTTGTGTATGTGCTCCTCTCAACATCACTGCAGTTTGCTTAGCGGAAGTACTGAAAAGAGGTATAAATCACTCACCCAGAAGTCATTGCATTTCACTGGTGGAATACGCAGGCACAGTATTTCGGAGGAACACTTCTAAAATTTGTTGTGGCTAAATGACCTGGAGGAGATGGATTTGCTAGTTTAGGATTCACATTTCGCTGTTGTTTTTTAACCTTATGCTGAGTTATGAGGGTTGCTTTGCCTACAAAGATGCTGGGTTGTGAATGACAGTAATGAGAAATTAGGCAGAAATTTGAGGGTCTGTCCCGCAGGGAGTGTTGAATAAAGCAATCTATGAATTTCTGATGCAAATTTTCCTCAAAACTTTGTTCTAATTGTTTGAGCCTGATTGTTATATTAGACGTAATTTCCAAGTCTGATGGTTAAAGAGCTAAAACCATTTTTTTTTTTCTTCTATTAAGACATTGTCACTATCCTTTCTTTTAAAAGAAACATTTGATTGATTCAAAAGTGTTTCATCAATTAATGTGAGGACAAAGAAAATGAAAGATATTCTTGTGTGCTGGGTACATTTGTATTAGCTGTGCCTGAATGATTGTGGAAATGATTATTCTAACACCTGAGGCAATTGCTTTATATTATTGCAACAGTAGCTTTCACTTCATTAAAATGGTAGATGGTATCTACAGATTGTTTTCTTTGCAATGAAATAGTTCAGTTACATGGGCTATGGATAACAGGAAAGGGGGTGACAATCACTGCAAAGTCACTTTTTAGTGCTCCCCAGGGGCCATGGGAGTTCCCCACAGGCTCTATCAGGACCTGGCAGCCAGTGCTCATCCCACTGCTCCAGTCCCAGACACTGGGCAACTCTGTTTGGCCAATATCCTGCCTAAACTATTTAACTCATACTTTGAAGCATATTACCTGCTTCTAAAAGCTGCATACCTAAATACCAGGAGCTCAGATATTGTACCTTAGTCCAGTTTTCTGGGTTTGGGTTATCTGCAGTTACAGATAACAGTTACCAGGTACAACTCTGGCCCTTCAGCAATCACGTGTGTCCTAGGTTACAATGTAAAATGTGCCCAAAGTATGTATTCTATCACCATCTACATGAAATGTTGTTGTGCACCACTGTTTCCCGTGCCCCCTCCCTCCAGACTATCTTCTGTTAATGGCCCATCAATACCGTCCTGCATGACTCATAGATAACTCTCCCCAGGAGCTATCTCTGTTTAATAGGCAATCAAGGACCCATTGCAAAACTGATAAAATGATATCAGTCCATTGTGAGATGCCCCACCCAGGGGGAGGAGCCAAGCATTCCCACCTGGATATAATCGGGGCCTTGGGACAGCACAGGCAGCCTTACCCACTGGATTCCCAGAGGACAAGAGCTACCAGACCTTTCTGCAAGAACACTGCTTCAACAAGACCACTTCATCTGGACTGCCACCACCACGGTTTCAGGTTGTATTCTGACTCTGTCAGTGATCTTTTGTACCATTGCATGTGTTTTATTTTATTTTACTTTTTTTTTTTTCCTCTCCTATTAAATTGTTTTTTCTGACTTGGAGTCTCTCGCTGGTTTTGCCTTCAAGCCAGCACATATATTTTGGCGCCCAACGTGGGGCAGGAGGTACTGAGAAAAGTCAGAATTACAATTTTGTAGTGAGGAAAAAAGAAACAGCTGTCCGCTATGATGCTCAACATGCTTTCATATATCTTATACCTAGCTCTCTACATTTTCCCACACATGGGGCAGTATTTGCCGGTCTTAATGCTCATGTGTAGACCAGGGTATGGTACCAGAATTGCTGTATTGGTCTATTATGTTTATTGTATGATAACCTCTGAGGCAATGAGCATCATTCGGAATATATACTCTATTTTGTGTTCTTGTCCTGGTCCAGAATGCTACATCTGGGCTCTCAATAATCGCACCCAGCCCCTGTGGGGAGGGGTAAAGAATGATTTTTTCCAGTCTTTTAGGTATGGCACAGCAGTTTTCAAAAGTATTGAGTTCTCTCTAGGTGCCAAGGACAGCATAATATTGTTGTTAGTTCTGCTTTGCCTTCTCTGCACGGCCTGCACCATGTTTAGAAATCAAACACTATATGGGGTGGTGCAGCGTCTCCTTGAGGAGGAGGGAAAAAGAAACAAATGCAAAACAACGGCATCCGTGTCTACACAAACTGTCGTAGAGGAAACAGGAACCGCATCTATGCAGACTGCCACAGAAGAGAAAAAAACCAAAAACAAGGCAACAGTTTCTGCATCTACTCAGACCATCACAGAAGAGAAAGGAACCAAAAACAAAGCAACAGTTTCTGCATCTACTCAGACCATCACAGAGGAGAAAGAAACCAAAGGTGCCATCAGCATCTCCACACAAACTGTCACCGAAGCAGAACAACCTAAACCAGTGGCAGTTGCCCCTGTTCAGAAGAAGAAATCAAAGAGCAAATCAGTCCGCATAATGACTGATGAGGATGTGGCAGGACCTTCGCACCCAGCAGAAGAGACAGAGCCAGAGATCATCACCCGCTCTCTATCCCTGGGTGAACTGCGTGACCTGCGGAGGGAATTCACCCGCCAGACAAACGAGTCCATCCTAACCTGGCTGCTCCGCATCTGGGACGCTGCAGCCAATGACACCATTCTGGATGGAAGTGAGGCCAGGCAACTGGGATCGCTGTCTCGGGATGTGGTCATTGACCAGGGGATCGGGAGAACCCAACAAACTCTCAGCCTCTGGCGGCGACTGCTAACAAGTGTGAGGGACAGATACCTTTGTAAAGAAGACCTCCAGGTGCACCAAGGAAAATGGAGCACAATGGAACAAGGTACCCGATGCCTGAGGGAATTGGCTGTGCTGGAGATCATTTTCTCAGAAGACGAGAGATTTCCTAAAAGCCCAGATGATGTCCAGTGCACATCGCAGATGTGGTTGAGATTTGCACGGCTTGGACCAGAGATGTACTCCCGTTACCTGGCAACGCTGCAATGGAGGGAAGGTGAGGACAAGGTGGGCGTCTTGGTCAATAAACTAAGAATTTACGAGGATACTGTCACCGCCCCATTTCGTACCCATGTCTCATCCGTGGAAACAAGGCTGGCTGAGCAAGTCCGGAGCTTGATTGAAGAGGGCCATCAGAAACTAAAAAAGGAACTTAAGGAAGAAATTTACCACATCTCGCCAGAACCAACAAGAGTCTCTGCCATTAGGAGCAGGTACCCACCAGCCAGGGAGAGAGGATACACTCCACGGGGTAACCTCTGGTCTTTTCTTCGGGAACATGGAGAAGACATGAGGAATTGGGATGGAAAACCCACCTCCTCCTTAGCAGCCCGGGTACGTGAACTGAAGAGAGAGACACCTACCACGAAGAGCTCATCTAGAGCCAACACTGCTCCAGTCTCAAAGGCACAGAACCCCAGACAGTATAAGAAGAATGATATGACTGATCCACTTGAAGGGACCTCAGGAACATATTTACAGGAAGAAAGCAACGTGTACCATGACCAGGAATAGGGGGGCCCTGCCTCTAGCCAGGTAGAGGAAAGGGACAATCGGATCTATTGGACTGTGTGGATCCGATGGCCTGGCACATCTGACCCACAAAAATATACGGCTTTGGTTGACACTGGTGCCCAATGTACCCTGATGCCATCAAGGTATGTAGGAACAGAATCCATTTCTATTTCTGGAGTGACAGGAGGGTCCCAGCAGCTGACTGTATTGGAGGCCGAAGTGAGTTTAACCGGGAATGGATGGCAAAAACACCCCATCGTGACTGGCCCAGAGGCCCCCTGCATCCTTGGCATAGACTACCTCAGAAATGGATACTTCAAAGATCCAAAAGGATATCGCTGGGCTTTTGGGATAGCTGCTGTAGAGACAGAAGACATCAGACAACTGAGTACCTTGCCTGGTCTCTCAGATGACTCCTGTGCTGTGGGACTACTAAGAGTTGAAGAACAACAGGTACCAATCGCCACAACAACAGTACACCGACGGCAATACCGCACCGACAGAGACTCTGTGATTCCTATCCATGAGATGATTCGGAAACTGGAGAGCCAAGGGGTAGTCAGCAAGGCTCGTTCACCTTTCAACAGCCCTATATGGCCAGTGCGTAAGTCCAGTGGAGAATGGAGACTGACTGTGGATTACCGTGCTCTGAATGAAGTCACCCCACCACTAAGTGCTGCTGTGCCAGACATGTTGGAGCTTCAGTACGAGCTAGAGTCCAAGGCAGCAAAGTGGTATGCGACCATTGATATTGCCAATGCCTTCTTCTCCATTCCTTTGGCAGCAGAGTGCAGGGCCCAGTTTGCCTTCACCTGGAAGGGCGTACAGTACACCTGGAACCGACTGCCCCAGGGGTGGAAACACAGCCCCACCATCTGCCATGGACTGATCCAGACTGCACTGGAAAAAGGTGAGGCTCCTGAACATTTACAGTACATTGATGACATCATTGTATGGGGGAACACAGCAGGGGAAGTCTTTGAGAAAGGAGAAAAGATCATCCAGATTCTGCTGAAAGCTGGTTTTGCCATTAAGCGAAGTAAAGTGAAGGGACCGGCCCAAGAAATCCAGTTCCTGGGAGTAAAGTGGCAAGATGGACGGCGGCAGATTCCCACTGAGGTCATCAATAAGATCATCACCATGTCCCCACCGACCAGCAAGAAGGAGACACAAGCTTTCCTAGGCGCCATAGGTTTTTGGAGGATGCACATTCCTGAGTACAGCCAGATTGTGAGCCCTCTCTACCTGGTCACCCGCAAGAAGAACGATTTCCACTGGGGCCCTGAACAGCAACAAGCCTTTGCCCAGATCAAGCAGGAGATCGCTCATGCGGTAGCCCTTGGCCCAGTGAGGACGGGACCAGAGGTGAAGAACGTGCTCTACTCAGCAGCCGGGAACAATGGCCTGTCTTGGAGTCTTTGGCAGAAGGTGCCTGGGGAGACTCGGGGCCGACCACTGGGATTCTGGAGCCGAAGCTACAGAGGATCTGAAGCCAACTACACTCCCACAGAGAAGGAAATCTTAGCCGCCTATGAAGGACTTCAAGCTGCCTCAGAAGTAATTGGCACTGAAACGCAGCTGCTTTTGGCACCTCGACTACCAGTGCTGGGATGGATGTTCAAGGGAAAGGTTCCTTCCACGCATCATGCCACTGACACCACATGGAGCAAATGGATTGCCCTCATCACACAGCGCGCCCGTATTGGAAACCCGAATCGCCCTGGGATTCTAGAAATTATAACTAACTGGCCTGAAGGTGAGACTTTTGGATTATCTTTTGAAGAAGAGGAAGAACAAGTGACACGTGCTGAGGAAGCCCCACCGTATAACGAGCTACCGGAGACTGAAAGACAATATGCCCTTTTCACTGACGGTTCCTGTCGAATTGTAGGCGCTAACCGGAAATGGAAGGCTGCAGTATGGAGCCCCACACGACGAGTTGCACAAGCTACTGAAGGACAAGGTGGATCAAGTCAAATTGCAGAACTTAAAGCCATCCAGCTAGCTTTAGATATTGCCGAACGAGAGAAGTGGCCAAGACTCTATCTCTACACCGACTCGTGGATGGTAGCTAATGCTCTGTGGGGATGGCTGAACCGCTGGAAAAAGGCCAATTGGCAGCGCAGAGGGAAACCCATCTGGGCTGCTGAGATTTGGCAAGACATCGCCGCCCGAGTAGAGAAGTTGACCGTTAAGGTTCGACACGTGGACGCACATGTATCCAAGACTCAGGCTAATGAAGAGCATCACAACAACGAGCAGGTGGACAAAGCCGCCAAGGTGAAAGTATCACAGGTGGATCTAGACTGGCAACACAAGGGAGAAGTATTCTTAGCCCGTTGGGCCCATGATGCGTCTGGTCATCAGGGGAGAGATGCAACATACCGATGGGCCCGTGACCGAGGGGTGGACCTTACTATGGACAACATCTCACAGGTCATCCACAACTGTGAGACCTGCGCTGCAATCAAACAGGCCAAGCGGGTAAAGCCTCTGTGGTACGGTGGACGATGGTTGAAGTACAGGTATGGGGAGGCCTGGCAGATTGACTACATCACCCTTCCCCAAACCCGCCAAGGCAAGCGCTATGTGCTAACTATGGTGGAAGCCACCACTGGATGGTTAGAGACCTACCCTGTACCTCATGCTACTGCTCGGAATACTATCTTAGGCCTTGAAAAACAGGTCTTGTGGAGACATGGCACTCCTGAGAGAATCGAGTCAGACAATGGGACCCATTTCAAGAACGGCCTTATAAACACCTGGGCTAGAGAACATGGCATTGAATGGATATATCACATCCCTTATCATGCACCAGCTGCCGGGAAAGTTGAACGGTGCAATGGGTTACTTAAGACTACCCTGAAGGCGCTCGGTGGGGGGACTTTCAAAAATTGGGAACTGAACTTAGCAAAGGCCACCTGGATGGTCAACACTTGAGGGTCAATCAATCGAGCTGGTCCTGCCCAGTCTGAACCCTTGCACACAGTGGATGGAGATAAAGTCCCTGTGGTACACATGAAAGGCATCTTAGGAAAAACTGTTTGGATTAATCCCACATCAAGCAAAGGCAGACCCATCCGTGGGATTGTTTTTGCTCAAGGACCTGGTTCCACTTGGTGGGTAATGCAGAAAGATGGGGAAACCCGTTGTGTACCACAGGGAGACCTAATTTTAAGTGAGAACTGAGTGTAGGGTTTCATTCTGTATATGTGTATATTTATCTATCTAGCTGTAAGAATGTATTAATTTAGGTATAATGTAGATGGTCATAGAATAAGGGGTGGATTATGTCCTAGGTTACAATGTAAAATGTGCCCAAAGTATGTATTCTATCACCATCTACATGAAATGTTGTTGTGCACCACTGTTTCCCGTGCCCCCTCCCTCCAGACTATCTTCTGTTAATGGCCCATCAATACCGTCCTGCATGACTCATAGATAACTCTCCCCAGGAGCTATCTCTGTTTAATAGGCAATCAAGGACCCATTGCAAAACTGATAAAATGATATCAGCCCATTGTGAGATGCTCCGCCCAGGGGGAGGAGCCAAGCATTCCCACCTGGATATAATCGGGGCCTTGGGACAGCACAGGCAGCCTTACCCACTGGATTCCCAGAGGACAAGAGCTACCAGACCTTTCTGCAAGAACACTGCTTCAACAAGACCACTTCATCTGGACTGCCACCACCACGGTTTCAGGTTGTATTCTGACTCTGTCAGTGATCTTTTGTACCATTGCATGTGTTTTATTTTATTTTACTTTTTTTTTTTTCCTCTCCTATTAAATTGTTTTTTCTGACTTGGAGTCTCTCGCTGGTTTTGCCTTCAAGCCAGCACAACGTGTCAAGGTGTTTTGGCCAGTCTTTCCAAGGTACAAAGCTAAACACAATGGTGGCATTAGAAACTATTCATCATTATTGGAATAAAAGTACTGAAAAGTCTGTGATGTTTAGGAAAGGATGATAAAATGTGGGACAACATTTAGCAACCATCTGTTTTGATATGGAAGTTAAAATAACAGGAGGTACTATGGATTGAAAGAACATATAAGTCCCAAAAGCTCTTACTTAAAGAAATGTTTAGGATTTTCTTTTGGAATAGCTTCAGGAATCTGCTATATGCTCTTGGGGTAAGGTTCTATTATAGACAGAAACCTTTATTATATTACAAAGGAGAATAAATGCTGTCAGCAACAACATTTTTATGCAGCATTTCCAGTTCCAGGGAGACGTTGCACAATAAATGTTGCTAATAATAAGGCTTTTGGAAAAAATTGTATCTGTGCTAGATGCTGCTCCCCTACATACAGTAGATGGAGAGAAACTCCAAGGACACAGTGGTCTTGTACCTGGTTCTTCAGGTGTGAAGATAGACACCCAGGCTGTTGTAGGCTGCATCCAGACCTTTCTGTTAAAAGATTGACTCCTTGATAAATATATGAGCTGAGAGTGATGCAGAGAATCGACAGAAATCTGGACATTAATACCTTCTTATGGGTGAAGGCAAGGGACCCTGACCTCCCTTCCCTTCAGTGGGTTATGAAGATGGCTAGTTGGACTATAACGGACAAAAAAAAAATAGCACATCTTCCTAATGTGACTTTTTTTCTTGATAAAAAATCAATTCAGAAAACTGGACCCAACTATGAAAGGAAACTCCAGAAGACAACACACATGCTCAAAGCCTCTGTTGTCCAAAAAAAATTTTTTTTTTTTTTTTGATAGGTTTGTTTAAGATTATACTCAAATGAAAGAGATGGACTGGGATGCTGTGGAATTTGACTTGTTCCCCAGCTGCAGGACACTGTAGCTCTCAAAACTTCAGTGGACAGTTTGGAAAGCTTTTTGTTCTGTCATGTTGGGTTCTAAATTAATATTCCAACTTTCCCATTCAGAAAAACAAACTGGTCTCCAGCACTATGTAGTTCTAATCAGAAGAAGACAGAACTAATATTTCCTAAGGGTGTCTCTCCCAAGACCAGTGTGACTAAATACGTGTGGATACAGAGTGCTGCAGGGATTCTGAGGCTTGCAGAGCTCCAAGTGATTTAAAATATGTACTTTGATATTCAAATAGGAGTTAAGTGATTTGAAATTAGCTGTGGAAATTATCTCATAATAAAGCTAGATCTGAAAGTGTGTAAATTTAAGTGGCAAAATAATACAAAATATTTTGCTGTTACACTGTATCTCCATTTTATTTACAGCATGAACAGAGGCAGCACAGAGTTTGAAATCTGTATTGAACTTTCTAGTGCCATTATAGCTGGAAAAACACTGAAAATGTTGTTCTGATTTTTATCCCCCACATGTGAGCTATACAGATTGTCTTGCAATTAAAGCAGAAAAATATGATGTTTAATTGTCTTCATTTCTCTACATCTTCCTGAATTCTTAAAAAGCAATTTGCCTATCATTAAGACTTTTACAATGTCAGTTTTACAATTAAGACTTTTAAAATGGCCCAGAGTGAAGGAATGGATCAGGGGTTTGCAATGAAACCCAGGAGTCTGTCCACTGAGGCTCCATCTACTCTAACTAAAAATATACATTATAGCCCCGAACCTATGGTTCAGTGGCATTGCCACTGGCACAGTATTCTGGGGAAAGAAGAGCTTATATTAGGGTTCCCATTTTTCATTCTGCCTGTTGCAGATTTGGCCAGTTTCCTGAGCCACAGTACAGTTTCTATGACTGCGCAACTTTTTGCTGGCCACAGTTTCTGTCCTCATGAGCAAAAACCGAAACCCCACACATTTGGTGCACCTGAGCAGCTCCTGGTGTGGGAGGTGAGGATGCTTCTGAACTTCCTGCATGGTGGAGCATCAGGCAGGAGGCAGTGGCTCCCCAGGGAACAAGCAGCTAGTGGGGACAATGAAGGGATTTCATGCAGAATCGAGGCAGTGAAGTGAAGAAGATGGTAGTGATAAACTATTGTAGAGAAAAGCCTGGCATCCTCTAGCCTTGCCCAGACTTTCTTTTGGTTACACCCATAAAGGGGACAACATTAGCAGAGCAGGAGGATCTGGAAAGTTCTCGGTTGTGTTGTGTGGCAAGTGTGAAAAGAAGCTATAGCAGAACTGAGAGGGTTAATATTTCTGTCAATGCAAATGCCCAAAATAAAATGCACTTATCACTTTTATTGAAAGCTAAATCTACTATGCAGAGGAAAATTGTATTTACAATGAAGTCACACTGCATTCCACCTATTAGATCTCAGATGACAGAGCTTGTTCTGATGTAATATTCAGCCACGCTGATTACTCATTTTTGTGCCAGAATGCTGTGACCAAGATGAAAGAAGACAAGCCCATTTAATTATTCCTAGAGGTAATACTCTTTAATTTAGAAACAAAAAGTTGTATTTTAGAGATGCTTTGTTTATATCTACTTAAATGCCTCATGAGGTCATGTTCTTAATTTAGTATTTTATCTTAAAGATGATTTAAAAAGTAACACTGTCAACAGAACAAAGAAAATGCATTTCTATTGAAATGTAACTCATATGACTTTAGAGAGTCTTGATAGATTGTCTGTCATTAAGCTGAAATATTTATATTATTTATATATGTGGCTTGGCATTAAAAAAAAGGACCTAATAAAATATGTTCATATTCTTGTACCATAGCAAAGGTCAATACAGGGATTGATCTTTCCTAGTTTCTGGTTCACGACACAACTTTTTTTTCTCTCCTCCTAAATCTGTTTTAACTAAGGAAAATAATCCTAGTAATAATTTTGAAGTGGAATGCTGATTTTATGCAGAATTTAGTGAGGATATTTTAAAGGGAAAACTCTGTATCTCCTTTAGTTTGAGGCTGCCGTCATCATGTCTTTGCACAGAGATAGTACAGGGTATCGGTATCTGTCTCTCTCCCTCTTCGATGCTATATTTATAGCATCCCCCTGGCCATAAAAGGTCTGGACTGGGGCTCTGACATTCCACTGACTGCAGGCATTATTTTTGTTCTGGACCTTGAAGTCCAGTCCTTACCCTCGTCCTAACTACTTTCTTTGCTGGCTTCATTGTTGCTGTATTTTTGTGCTATTTATTCACTTGGGAGCTCTTCCATTTGCTGCCATTCGTTTGGATCCTGGTAAGTGGTTTTTGTACTCCGGAAGGTTTTATGTGTTCAATTATTTTTAATCTGAATCTGTAATGTCAAGTTGATAGTAGGTCCCTTTATTCTTCTTAGCTCAGCAGTTGAGGGATTTGTGGATGTGAATTGAAGACAGCTGAAGGTTCAGCTCTGAAACAAAAGAAAGTAGTGCAGGGGCTCTTATTTTCACTCAGCTATCTTTGCATATTGTCACAGCACTCTTAAATGAAGCATGGGTTACTGAGATACAGGAGGAGTTTGTCATGTAATCTACTGTGGGCTTTGAGAGTGTTTAAATAACAAATATTTTCTTGTTGCATAGGATGTTATCTTTTCTCTGCTTACAAGAGTTTCTTTTTTTAATCTTTTCCACTATTTTCATTGATTGATGGAATAGATCTTTAAAGAATTACACAGACTGATAAACAGCACAAGAGGTAATGCCAGCAAAATAACTTCCTTTAAAGTGTAGCTATGAACTATGGACAAGTGAAGAACTGTCTGTCTGCTCAGTAGATATTTTAAATACTCAGTTCAACAGCTGCTAAAATGCAGCTCAAAAACTTGCAAATTCATCTAACTATGGCCACTAATATATTTAGGCCAAGCTCTGAATTGCTACACTGATCTTGAGAGGGAGTGTTGCCCTTTCACTGAGAGGTGCTGGTTAGTGCACACAGACTAAGTGGGTGCAGGTAGCACAGATAAAACTTAAGAGATGGGAGTCCATCTGATAATCAGGCAGTGTTCCAGATAGGAGCAAAGTCCTTGGAAGTTTCTGAGTTATGATAGCATCACACTACTGTATCTGATCAGGCTAATGTAACCAGCTTATGCTGGCCTGTGAGCAATCCATGATGTTTCAGAGGAAATATAAAACATAACTCACAGTGTGATAAAATACCTATGAAAGGAGTTTCCTTTTATGTGATGTGAGTCAGTGTTGGTCTTTGATTTGAACTAGGAGAGCTGACTGTTCTCAGTGTCCTGCTTTCATAGTCCTTATTCCTATCATAGACTTTAACTCCTGAGGACAGTGAGATCCAGACCTTTCATCTGTGGAAGAAAAATGTTTCCTTTGTACATTTTAACTTGTTCTTTTGGCCTGATAAAATGTAAATTAAATGCCTCATTTAATTTCTTAATGGGCAACACATGAAGTGCTTCATACTTGTGGATCACCTTCCATACTTTGAAGCCTGGAAGGCTGTGAGAATGCCTGAGCTGAGTGCCTGTTAGCACTGTGGCTGTTGTATGAATGATGAAGCCAGCCAACACTTCAAATAAAGCTGGTGAAGATAAGCCATAGTACTCTGCAGAAGGAAAACAGGATATTCTCATGTTCCTTCCCTTTTGGTGTGCAAGACAATATTCTTCTGTATGCCTTTAACTTCCTAGGCAGTGATCACAATGACTTACAAGTCCTAAACACAGCTCTGAAGAGCTGGAAGAGGAAGGCAATGAAGAAAAATTAAGAAAATAAATCTTCTACAACTAGGGAAATTAAGAGAAACTACATACTACCAGTAGCTATAAAGTGAAATAAGTAACAACACACAAAATTCTGGCAGGTATTAGAAACAAGGATTCTAGACAGAATAATTGCATTCTTTTAGACTGACATGAAATAACCAGCATTAGGAGTAAGGAAGTTGAAAAGGAACATCCGTTTTTGCCATAGAGACCAATGGCCTAACACTCTTTTCCATTTCTCCTTCTTCCTCAGATTAAAAAAAAAAAGTAAATACATAATCTCATCTACTTGAAGTCCCAGTTTCACTGTGGTCAGGATATCAGCAATTTCTTTTGCATAAAAAGTTTCTGAATAAGTTTCTTCCTTGTTGACTTCCTGCAACTAAAAGATCAATTCAGTTATCCTACAAAGGGCATCTCTTTTGTGAAATCCCTAAAATATGAGGAAGTTTTCCTCTTTATTTTTGGTTTTTGTTGGGTTTGGTCGGTTGCTTTGTTTTGTTTTTTTTTTTTTTTTGGGGGGGGGGGGGGGAAGGGCGGAATTAATATTTTGACAGCCCTTGATTAGGATGACTACCTCAGCAGTTATCAAAGAGAAAAGTTTGAAATTTGTTGACCTGCTATCAAAACCAAATACTAAAGGAAAAGCTAAGGAATTAAAACTAGGGACCATAAAGACCAGGGAAAAATCAGAGAATCACAATCTGAGATGGAAGGGATCCACAAGGATCATCAAAGACCAGCTCCTGACCCTTTGCAGGACAACCCAAATTGAGTATCTAGACTTTCATGAAGTCATGATTGCTCTCCAGTTCTGTAAGTGTATTTTATGTCCAAACATTAAATAGTTTTTCATTAATATGAAGAAAACACGAAGCAGAAGAAATTTCCTACTGCTGTAATTGATACTAAAAAAACCCCCGAAACAATAACAAACACCTCTCACCGTTGTTTTTGGATCTTTAAATCCTTGTTAACATTTCCTTATTGCAGCTCATTTCTGTTACTAATCAGGTACCTTTTGAGGGACAATCCTAGTAGCCATGTGAGCCTAGAAGACAGAGAAAGAAAGGTCATTGTATGAATTACTTGGGGCAAGTTTGCATGTCAAAGTAGAAAAAAACAGTTATAACAACAGCAAAATAAAAAAGCAAAATAATGACTGAACTGCTGGTTTTAAAATTAACAAACAAAAAAGGGAAATTATTTCTGCACTCAACTTTTCATCCCATTTTGAGAGGGGAGCTACCACTCACCTGATCAAAATTTGCACTACAAATGACTACAAGACAATTAACCAATGATATGCAAATTAAAACTTAAATGGGTCTGTCATCTGGAGGAAGGGTCTTGGCAATCTTGAACATGGTATTTTAGGTTAAAAGAAAAGGATTTGGATTGAGGAGCATGATATTATTTTATCCACTGCATACAGACTGGGTCCCTGTAAAAGTATAGTGCACAATAGGCCCTTTTAAATTGAACTGTGTTATCCCATACAAAAAATTCACTCTAATACACATTTAAAGAAAAACTGACATCCTTCTCAATCTTAGTGATTTAATTCACTATTGTAATAATAAATGGAACATTAAATTCAATCTGAAAATTGGATTACAAAAATAAATGAAATGTCGATGTATTTTTGTTTCAGCTTTTATGGATTTGCTCATACCTTTAAAAATAATTTATTGCTTTATTATCTCTACTGTAATTGAACAAAATTATTTATACTATCTCTGAAGAAGCCAGGCACACAGAGTTTCATTAGTTTGCAGTAATAAGTGAGCACATAAAACTTGAATAGTTTGCAGTAGCAGGGAGCCAACCAGAAATGAACAGACACAACAGTGCAAAGGTTTCTGGTCACGGCTGGTGACGTAAGCATCTAGAAACCTGAATATGAACCTCTCTGAAAGTCTAAATCACATCATAAAAAGATATGTCTAAATTCATTGCATTGCATTTTTCAAGTTCAGCGTTAGTTTGTGTGAAGCTGGGTATTATTTGTATGCTAACTCAGGAGTTTCCTTGACAATAGTCCTTATGTTTGACCTTTTCTTTTTCAGACGTTATCCTGTTTATTTACGCTCAGAAGAGTGCAGTGAAACCCAAAATTTGAAGGCACCCATGATGTCTTTACCGTTCTACCAAAGACACCACGAGCACTATGACCGTGCGTACCGCCACAAAGCGCTGTCGTCCACTGTGAGCCAGTACCAAAAGGAGACAAAGAGCAAGTCTGCTGTCTATGCTCAAGGATCTGCAGCTTATGCCAGGGGCTCCGCAGCCTATCGCCACTCCTCTGCAGCAGGCTTCAGCCTTGACTCCTCAGCAGCTTACAGCCATGGCTCTTCAGCCTACGACCTCGAGTCGGCAGCCTACAGCTATGGATCCGCTGCCTACGACCGCTCTGCTGCGCAGAGTAAGAGATCCGCTGCCTACAGCCTGGACTCTGAGTCCCTCAGCACCAGCTCAGCTGCCTACAGCCATGCATCTGAGTCCATCAACAAGCTGGCTGCAGCCTACAGGCTGGGATCTGAAGCCTACAGTGTTGGGTAAGCAAATCCTTCTTTGAAACAGCATTCTGGTACAAAAATGTCCAACTGCTTCCCATTGAAAACAACGGCAAAACTCTCCTCCTCATCCACATAATGTTCCTCTATAACTCGGTGTTAATGTATTTTCCTGGTCTGGTGTTTTCTCTTGTCTTTGGCAATGGGAAGGACTGTGGTCAGCTTAGTTTTTTGGACTAATCCATATGTGATGCTTGGACTGTCATAAGAATAGTCCGGGCAATGCTGATGTGGCTGAATGGTAACACAGTCATACTCCAAACTGGTTAGGCGTGAGCTACCTCTCCTTCCAAGTTGTTTAGCCACATTAATACAGCTGACTCTAATATGAAGAGTTGAAATAGCTTTGGATTGAAGCTGTCATCTGGTAAGGTTGGAGTAGTTGAAGAACTCAAAGTTCTTCATGCAAGTTTGAGTTGGTGTGTCCATTTAAGATTAATTCTTCTTTGGCCTAATAGTTTCACTTTTGTGCTGAGTGATTCAAGAAACTGAAAATTTCACACTGTATATTGGTTGAGGCATACTATTTCCAAAGTAGAAATTACCTGAAGTGTCCATCTTACATGAGAAGATTAGCTATGCTTAGCTCTCATGGGAATTTTTTTTTTTTTAATTTAAGATAATAAGTATTGCTCAAGCAATTACATTAGCAGAATATTTTTGCTATAATAGCCTCATATTATTTGTATACATATATCTCAGAGATTTACAGAAATTAGGGAAGTATTAAAGTAAGATTCGAGCAGCTGTTAGCAATAGAGGAAACAATCAAGAAATTATAGCTGAAAACATCTGCTGTCTGTTATATAAATGTAAAATTGTCTTATTAGCAGAACTGATCAAAACTTGTCCATCAGAAAATTTAAATTTTGAAAACTGAATATCCTCCCAGGATTTTGGATAGTGGTAAAATCTTGGCCAAAACCAGTGAGAGAAAGATTACATGTACTACAGTAAACAATACCTTGTGATTTCTGCCTTCACTTGGCTTTCAGGAAGCTCAGGGTCCAATCTCTATTTGCCAGAGTTTGTTCCGGAAGCTGAACCTCAGGCTGTTACAGCCCAGGTGAATGGCTTTACTTAACTCCTCACTACAAGAAAGACATTGAGTTGCCGGAATGTGTCCAAAGCTGATGAAGGTTGTGGAGCACAAGTCTTACAAGGAGCAGCTGAGGGAACTACAGGTTTTTAGCCTGGAGAAAAGGATGCTTGGTGGAGGCGTTATCACTGTCTACAACTGTCTGAGAGTGTAACCAGGCAGGGGTTGGTCTCTGCTCATAGGTAACAAGACAGGATGAGAGGAAATGTCCTCAAGTTGCACTAGGGGAGGTTTAGATTGGATGTTAGGACTGAAAGGGTGGTCTGGTATTGGAATAGGCTGAGCAGGGAAATGGTGGAATCATCATTCTTGGAAGTGTTCAAAAATGTGTGGATGTGGTGCTTAAGGACATGATTCAAGGATGGGCTTGGCAGTGCTGGGTTACTGGTTGAACCTGATGATCTTAGAGCTCTTCGTGATTCTGTGGTTCTATATCTGAGTGTCTTAGGCTGGGTTGTATCCAGGCTTTGCTGTTGAAACAATTTTACTTGTGCAGATAATTAACCACTGAGTAAAGCAGTGGGAATTTCATTTATAATCTGTTGATGAAGGGAAGAAAACTGGAGGTGGTGGGACTGAGGGTTATGCTTCCAGGTGGAGCTGGTAGGGGAAGATATGCCAGATTTCTGCAGCAATGCAGCTGTGCCTGCACTCTGTTGCCGACCCTAACCCAAAGCTTCCTTTTTCTTGAAGAAAAGGTTTCCAAAAAAAGAACTCTAAGTTGTAAAAAATGATTGTTAAAAACCCCTGTTTCTGAGTCCTGTTTATAAGCATTTCAGTTTCACACAATTTTCTTCTGACACCTGTACGTTCTCATTAAGAAGAACTCTAATGTCAACATTGTAACATTGAAGGAAATGAAATTGCTTTGTTGAGAGAGAATTTACAACATTTCCAAGTTTCCTGAGGTTTTGCTCAAGATAAGTTTTTGGTTTAAAGTGGCATATTTGCATATACAATACCCTGTAGTACAAGACTTGCCAATAGATTGTTCAGAGATAAGAATGTCTCAGCTGCAACTTCTTTATTTCTGTGATCCTGTCATTGTATTGGAGGTTTGAAAAATTTATTGCTACGACCTAAGACAAGGACTCTGGAGATTATATATATATGATTCTAAGCTCTCTTACACAAAGCTTAATTAACACAGGAGACAATATTTCTGAATGAAAATCTCAGTATTTAACTTGGGTTTATGGTTAATAAATCCTCTATATTGGTATTTATTTCTTTTTTGCAGCCCACATTCCTGCAATTTGCAAGAGGCAAAGCAGAAAAAATAATGCAATTTTACAGTTAAATGTAGTTCAAATTTGAAGGAATTCTTGCCAAATTTGTACTGTCTTTCCCAGATAACCCAAAATACTTCAAGGGGCAATGTGGAGACAACAACTGTTACTCAAATAAATTAGGAAAATCAAAGACTATCTGTTTTCATCCATATGAGGAGAATGGTGTAGGGGAAAAAAAAAAATCTTCCAATTTTCTAGAAATAAAAAAGGCCTTGAATTGAAATGCTGTATATAAATGAACTCAACAGCAGTGTTTGCTTGAAACCACACAAATCAAATCCAGACAAAATTTTTCAGCTAACAATTGATGATTGCATATCAGTGAATATTACCATCAAATATGCATTTATGCACAATGAACATAGTTTTGCAGAAAAACCCTATTAAGCCTGGCAGAAAAACTCAAATACTAAGTTTTTATTCTGGTCACTTCTTTTTTTTTATTTAAAGTAGCTTCTGATAAATTTATTGTTCTTGCAAAATTTAAATCTTATCCTTTTCTGTAGTACAGAAAAGTGTTCATGAAGCAATGGTGTTGCCATGCAGTTAGCGCTATGTGAGGAATTTATCATGGGGAAAGCAATGGAGAAGGACTAGGAACTAGGTAAACTGCAAGACCTTGACCCAGAACGAGTTGTCTGATACTGAAGCCTTGATTGAGTGGAAAACATTCCCAGAGTGAGAACACAGGCAGTTTGAAGGAGCCATAGCTTGATTTTTCAGGACAAAAAGTTTTCAATGTGCAGGTGGCCTGTCCCCCACATTTCAAGTCCTCTTCACGCCACAACAGCTTGAGGAAGTACAAGGAGAGAAATGAAAACTGGCAAAATCAAGAACCAGTATGGAAGCTTGCAGCTCTGCTGGTTGCAGTTGGCCAAAGGTGCAAACCTCTGGGCTACCAAAAGAGTGGGCATCTCACCATGTAGAGGTTGCCTCTTCACACCCAGCCCTCCCCACCAGGCCATGGGGCTGTCTCTAGCCAAGCACTTCTCCTTTGGCTTCAGCAGAGGCGGGAAAAGTGACACGTGCTGCTTCCCTTGAGGCTCTGTACAGATGAGGGTTGTGTGTCTCCCGATGTTGTGGCTACCCATTCTCTTCCCCATCCAGTCCTTGGGGGCTGCCAGCATGAGCAAGTTGGCTCCTTTGGGAAAACCTTCTTCCACAGCAGCGCTCCATCCTCTGTGTGCTTCTGAGGAGCTTTGAGTCAGATCTGCCAAAGCTGCTTTTAGCACTACAGGGCTGTCAAACAGGACTGCTGGATTAAACTCGTTCAGCTCTTTTTTGTGGAAGCCCAGTGATTTGCCTTTGCTCAAACTTTTGCTGCTTTTCCATGCGTTACTCTCCTGTCTAGCAGTGTCAGGTAATCCCATTTTGTCGCAGATTATCTGCCACCAAAAGGGCCATTCACCTGTTTAGAGGCAAAACAGAAATTGCTGGCGTGGCTCAGGCATTAGCATGTATTTTGCAGGTCAGGCAAAACAGCAAAGATGTGGCGCAGCTCAGGTGTACCAAGTAAAGAGAGGAGAGATGCCTTTCTCACTTGCCATTGATCAGGTTGCCAATGCTCTTCTGAGCAACACTGTAACCAGGATCAGGACAAGGCGGAGTAAATAATGAACTACCAGAAACATGAGAAGACCGTGGTCTTGGCCCTGCTCGTCCTTTGGTTTATTATAGGTGAGGGTTAAGAAGCTGGCTTCCAGATGTCATACCCAAGCATGGAAATTGTTTTAATGAGACCTGCTCTGTGGAAACAATTCCCCTTCAAATAAAATTGTTGTGGAAGCTGTGTTAGGGAATATTGCCAGCAATAGTGCCTTGGCTTGTGACAAAACTCTCAGCAACTTAAAATTAATATAGTCACCAGAGACCATTTCTTGTTTTTAGAGGCTGAATTTAAAGAATTCTTGTCTGAATTTTTTTTTTTTTCCTTTCCTTTCCTGTAACTGGCTTTGCCAATCCACTATCTCCTATTAACATTAAGTTAAAATATTGCATATTAGGAAAGAAGCAGCTGCTAAAAAGAGAGCCTGGATAAGGCCTTGTGGCCAGTGGAGCTTCTCCAGCAGGTACAGCTGGTGCAACCATTGTGTATACCATCATCTTCTTCTGCTTAGGACAAGATATAAGTGACTTTGAAGAGGTGTAAAAGAGCTTATATGTGCCTTTTCACGCAGGATTGAAATAACTAAAGAATAGGGTATTGTGGTCTGCTTCCAGAGCACATTTCTACACCCACTTACTCTCTTTGGGCAGTGTGGGAAACCTGTCCCTTCAGGCACAGAAACAAGGACCATGCCAATATATTCTCTCTCTGAAAATAAGACATCAAAACAGAACAAAGAATCTGTTTGGGAGTTGCAGATGCCTTGCACAGTGTTTTCTTTAGTTCTTCTGTTAGGCTAGAGAGAAAAGTTAATAGCACCTATTTTTTATGTCTCTACAGAACAATGCCTGTGCCTTTTATAACTCAGTGGCTCTAATGAAAAACTAGAAAAATGTTGGCATTGATATTTTAACATGCTGAAAACCACCCTGAAGTAAGGACAGTAGGCTTAGGTCACCAACCTTGATAAGCCAGTACAAGATAATATCTGACCTGGAAAAAAATATACATATGCTAGCTGGGCATATCAAATGAGGCTGAAAGATGTTAAAAGGTCATGGTACTGTTCCTCCCTATGAAACTAGAGAGCACTGATACCCTGCTCTTGCTCCTCTGGGGAGATTCTGTTCCACATATCAGGTAAAAGGTTGGAATGTTTTAAAATAAAGGGCAAGATTTTAGAATCTGGTTCAAGGAACACAGTCCTCCTTTGGGCCACCTAAATAATGGTTTTAGGCAAGTTTTTGTTTTTGTGTTGCACAGGAAGAAATAGTAATAACACAGGAAGACAGGGAAATAAATCTCATGGTAGAATAGTGTTTAACCTATTTTCTCAAGCAAAGAGCTCTATTTGAATATGTGTTCCTAATAGCCTCCATCTAGCTCTGCCAGAACAGAAGCAAATGGTAGAATTTAGAAAGCAGAAACATTTTCTGCTGCTTCAAATTTATTAATCTATTTTCTTGGTTTGTGCAGTGCAATTCTTAAGAACATTTTGGAGTGACTGTAGGTATCCCTCTGAAAACACCAGCTGGGTGCTCTGGTATGGTCATGAAGGTGAGATATTCAACTTCAAACACTTGGAGTGTTTGAGTGAAAAAACAGCCTCCAAACAAACAGAACCTATAGCAATTTATTTTTGCCTTTTCAAATAATTTTAGAGAGATATAAGTGAAAGATAGGAAACCGCCACTACCATACAGGAAAAATGCCTAGCAGGGAGTGATGGGAACTATGCTTCCCATTAATTCCCTGTGTGAGTGTGTAATCTGGACCTTAAATGAAAACTAAACTGACTGCAATGCCAAACTCTCCTTTAGGAATATTGTGTTGGTCTGGATTTAACAGTGCTGTAATTTCAGCCTGAGCTGAAATTTTCACTACATTTCAACTACATTTATGAAAATAGAAACTTCTAGACATTTTAACTTAAGTTCAGTTGCTACTGTGATCCTTCTTGATCTAGAAACAATGAAGAATCAAGTGGCCCCCTAAAAGGTTCAGCCTAAAGCTCTGAGGAAATCTAATGGCTGTCAGAGTCAAAATTCCAGGTTTGACCCATTTTTAAATAGGACAGGAATAAAAGTCACCTGCTAAGTAAAGATCTGCAGCTCCTTACAGACTCCAGTTCAATTAAAAAAAATAATGAAAATAGTCTGCCTTTGATGTTTCTTATCACTTATTTGATGAGTGGTCCCAGTGCTTTTGTGGTTTGCTGAAGTGATTGCACCACATCATTGTCCAATCCAGTAGTAAGTCCATTGCACATCCCGTTTCAATGTGTCTATTCCATTTTATTTTACTCTGTCTGGACTGTTGCCGAGTGTTTTCTGCTGGATTTCTGCCCCTGAATGTGGATCTACCTCTCTTGTACTCCGTCCCTGGCTGTCCTGGGCAGTGCCTGGTGTCAAAACCCAGCGCCCACAGCATCTCTCTCCTGTAGATGTGGTCTGTGCCTTGGCTGACCCAGTGGTGCCTGACTTGGAAAGCCCTTGCGGTGTGTGCCACAATCCCTCTCTGGCTGTGCCTTCTTTTGCATGGAAAACAGGTTACAGGGAGAGGAGGAAGGAAGGAGAAGCAGTGCACAGTTGCCTTTACCCCCTGTACCGAGTGTCTCTTGGCTTGGTGATGGTGGCACCTGGGGAGCACAGAGCAATTACATTAAGAAAAACAGTAAGAGACACAGAGAATGGGATACTGATTTAGCAGGAACTGGGTAGGGAGAGAATGCAGCCTGGGCAAAGGGATGGACACAAAGAAATGAAGGAAGGAAAGACGGGAGAATGGAAGTAGACCTGTGTTATCTCACACACAGTCTCAGTGGATAGATTACTAGCACGTATTTTGCAAACTAAGCACTCTTCGTGTGTTGGTGGTGGTACTTTTGCAGGGATACAGCCTAAGGAAAACATTAGCCCAAGGATATAATATTATGTTACATTATGCATGTGTAACATTCCCAGGGGCCCAGTGTTAGCATGGGTTGTGGTATAAGTGTACAGTGTGCTGTGTAGACACCAGTGTAAGCTATCCTGGGTGTGGGAAGCAGGTTGTCCCTGAGAGAGACACATGTCAGGGCTAACAAGCCTTGCTGAGAAACCATCATTCTGCTCCTGTATCTGCACATGTGAGCAGGGAGCTCATACTGTGTGGATAAATACCCAGACCAGAAGCAGATTCACATGTGATTTTGTGTGGTGATGTTGTGAGAAAGGTGAATAGACACTTTGGGGATTTATAAAAGGCTGACAAATAATTAGCATATTCCATAGATATGGGAATTAGAGATGGGTTGCTTTGGCAAAGGAGGACCAGATGTTTCAAACTTGGTTGACAATTTGTAATTGTTTTAAAAATTAACCTAATGTGATTACCTCAAATATACTTCATGCTCTTCAGAATCTTTCCTAGGCTGGTGAGGACAGGGGGGAAGCTCTTCCTCCTTTTCAGTCATCCTCCATTTAACTGTGCTATGTTGAGTGGCGCTACTTCACTCAACTCTTCTCCTCCAATGGATTGGAGTGGTATGGGAGAGCAGTGGGAATGGCAACACTGGTTTCTGAGCAATGCAGAATTTAAAAATTCTGTAGGGAAACTTAAACTATCCCCCCGAGTCCCAAACCAAAAAGTATTAAAAGTACATTGCTACCAGATATATTGTCTATTCTATCTATTTAGATTTAATATCAAGAGCCATAAGTGGTATGTTTGTAATGATGAGACTGTCAAAAGTGCACTAAGTTATGTGTTTAATAATTCTGAAACTATGGCTATTAAAAATTATAAATTCTTGATTACAAAACAAAACAGCAAAAAAAGTCAGTACTTTAATCGTATTTTTGAATGCTTCTCAACAGCTTTTCCTCCTGATTTTAACAATAAAATTTTTTATTTCAGACTGAAAAATTCCAACTTAATGATAGAAGATCAATCCTATAAGATGAGTCCCAAAGCAAAGAGAGCAAAACAGAGTTTGATATCAGAGGACAAAGAGAACGAAGCCTTAGACTACTCAGTGCCTATATTCACAGGACGGTATGTTCATTTTCATTTTGTTTGGTATCTTATTTCTGACATTTTATGAACAAATCATAAAATAACAAACCTATTAATCTGTCTTTACACTCGTGGATCTTATGGTGATAGTTCGCACTTCACATGAGTGATAAAAAGACTAAGAGAAGTCAACTGACTGGCAGAAAATTGGATATTGTTCATCCAGAGCCAGGACAAATGAACCTATGTGTCTGGACTTTGTTTTGAACACATCGTCAGGGCCACTTTCTATGAAATGAAAATATAATTAGAACCCTGCCTATTGGGAACTTGACAAGCATGTTGTCCACATTATTTAGCTTATTCTTTTGGTTTGAAGACTTGTTCTGTAATCAAATATCTCTTGCCAAGCATTAAACATAGAAACAATGAAACAACGTGCTAATGTCTTGTCCTGGCACGGGCAAAACCTGGAATGAAACCAAATGCTTTCTCAAATCCATTGTAATGATTCATACTGATCTCTGTTGGTGGTATTTATTGCATGGTTACTACTGCTGTAAGACATCTTACTGCAGCAGTGTTCTCAGTAAAGCTGAATGTGAACTTTATGTGGAAGCCCGAACTAACATCAACAGAGGCTCCCCTGCCCTTTTTGGAGTGTGGCATAGTGATTTTAGTAAGAGGCTCCAGCAGTTCCAGCATAGTTACTTGTTCAGATCAATACATATTGGGGTGTAGTGTGGAAAACTGCTTCCTGCTTAGAAACCAGGAAAAAAAAAATTTTGCCCACCTGCAGTTGAACAGGAACCTCCCTTCAACTTGTCTTTCCTCTGCAGCACAGCATTTTTTAAGGGACACTTCCAAGTTGTTTCTGGGAGTCAGTGCTTTTCTGTCTACTGCTTAATCAACACCCAATGGCACTTCTGCTTTAGATCCAAACTTGTGGTTTCACGTGAACTTAGTTCCAGCTTGTCAGTGGAGGATGTTATTGCTCTGGCCTTTTGAGCATTTGTGATTTTTTTTGTGATGAGAACAGTAGTTTTGTTTTTATTCACTCCCTCCCACTATCTCAGAGTAATTTTTTTCTCATGCCTTGTACATTCCTATGTTGGTTTCACTGCTCTTTGATCCAACCAACATTAAGAAACACTGCTGCATTTTTTAAAAAAAATTCTTTGGAGTTTCATTTGTATTTTCTGGGATAGAAACACATTAAAATGTGACAGTCTCATGCAAAACTTGAGATAACATGTTCTCAATACTTTTGCATCTCAGGCAGTGTTTATACTTCTGTAGCAGATTTGCAGTTCACCATCATCTGTCTCCCATCTCGTCAAGCACAAATATCCTCCCTTTTTATTGTGTCCTGAGTCTACACAAGTAAAATTTATAGTATTGGGCAATAGTTGAAAAGCACAACTGTTGATTAGTGTTTAGCTTTTTTACAGGCCTCTAAATCTTATGATCTTCACACATCATGTTAACATCCTAGCAAATATTAAGAAATAATTTATTTTATTTTTTTATGCATACAGTAATATCTAACTCAATGTGATGGTGTGTAGCTTTATATATTTGTGTCTTTAAAATATTTTGGGGTCCTATTTGGGATCCTACATTAAAAGGTATTGTCGGAGTCTTACTTACATCGATGGGGGGGTTTTTGTTTGTTTTTGTGGTTGGTTTTTTGTTTGTTTGTTTTGGTTTGGGTTTGGGTTTTTTGTGTTTTTTTGGTGTATGTGTGAATCTTACTTTTTGCTTATGGCAATTCAGAAAGCTGTGTGTGCTTTTCTGCCACTGAAATGATCCAAAAAGTTTTAATTTTGTTTTGGGATTTTTCTTCTTAAATTTTTAAAAATTAGGTAAAAAGAGCATATGATGACTGTTGAGTACTCAACATGGCATGCAATGGTATCTGGTTTAAGCTCTTCACTGTTGGCATCATGCTCATGATCACATGGCAAAACTGTGGAAGCTGCATGCCACATTCCTGTCAGATATTTATTTTTGTTTGAAAGATAACAGCTGAAGCCCATTGAACCATGTGCATGCTGTATGTCATTCCCAAATTCCCCGGTGAAATTGATGTGTTGTTTCCCATGGGCAGATAGCTGTTAAAAGGAATAGTTATTTTTAAAGGTCATCTCTCTGTGGGTTTGTTGGAGCTGGGTGACCTTCAGCAATGTGTCACTATTTCCATTATATAGTTCTACTTCAGAAACATCATGTTCTGCTGTAGAAAAAATACTTTGCTCTGATTATTTACTTTGCAAGTGATCCTTTTAAACACCTGGGCTGATCCTTGCAAGAGAAAATTGTGGACAGGCAGACAGTATTTTAGAAATAAAGCACCCAGAGATTGGTGTAATGCCATAAGTGCTGAAGTTGTTGAATGTGGCTCATGGAACTATTTGCAATCACTGTAAGCCTATGCTGAGGACTGTAGATGGCAGATGCCCTTAAAATTATTATTGTCATTTGGGGTTGGATCTGGTTGCATCTGTTTGAAAATGATTTTTCTACTGAAACCCTTGAGTCTTGACTCTAAAATCAAGTTTTAAATGATACTGTCTGCTGGTTTAGTGTATTTGTCATTTCAGAGACCGTTTCTCTTTGATCTGGGAAGATTATAACAGGGAGAAATTATTAGCAAATCTAAGTATTTAACACTGTTGATCAAAAGCATCTAGGGATTACAACTGCAGATGACTAGGATGAGTTTTATTTTAGTCAGAGGATATTCATCAGCTCCCAAAAGATGCTTAATGCTTTGAGAAACCAGTCCATACTGTGAAGTTACTGAGATCTTAACTACTGTAATTAAGGAGGAAATAGTATCAGTTTGCTTTTGAAGAGAAATGCCATGAATGCATTTAAAAATAATGTAGATAGCTATATTCATATTCATTATACTGATTTTTCCAAATTGTTTTTTAAAAATCACCTCCATATATCTGCAGCTTCAGGTGATATTTGTGGGGACAGCTAATGGGCCTAAGTGGAGGGAACCTATAATTCCACTGATTTCTTAAGGATCATCCTCTTAAAGCAGATTGAAACACAGGAAGCTGAGTTTGAGGGTAGTCAAAGCTTTATGCTCTTAAGTAAGATTTTTAGTCTTTTCAGCAGGTGTTAAATGTAATTAAGTTTACAGCACATTCCACTGCCTGACAGTCTTGCATCTCACCAAATTGACTTCATAGATAATGGGCAGGACACTTAATTCTGAGCTTAAATTCAAATTTTTTAAATATTGAGATGTGCTATCAAATGCATAATGTTGGCAGTCTTAAAGAAAACAGAAAAATGTTGGCAGTCTTAAAGAAAACAGAGAAAAAAATTATTCCTTCTATTTTTTGCTTTGTAATAGTAGTAGTCAGTGTTTTATGATAAAAGAGAGGCTGTGCTTAAATGCACTCTAGAAACAGAGGTGATGTTTCTATAGTGCTTGCAAGATGGCGCTTAATGAGAACTTAAACAGAATTTGTTTTCAGTGTGCTATCTAATGTTTCCTTAAAGTAACTGAATTCAGCAGGAGGATATAAATGCTGCCTCTCAAGTCAAGGAACTCTCATTGTGTACGCACCACTGCAGCAGCTGTAATGTCCTGACAGTGCCAAGACAGTGTGGTTTCAAAGGTACATCCACATAGGAGTGTGGGAACAGGATTGCACTCATTGAGAATTCTTTGTGTCTCACCTCCGTGTAAAGCCTGAAGAGGAGCCTTCAAGGAAATCCATAATTATCTTCCTGAAAGCAATATAGGATAGAGTTTTCTATGAACAAAGAGAATTTTTGTTACCTACAGTTATATGGGGGTGGTGTTTATAAATCATAAATGAGGACATTGTTGTACAGCTACAATTATCTCCCACCCTTTTGGCAGTGTTGTTACAAACACTGTAAGTCAATACCTGAAAATCTGTGGGTATGCCTCACACTCATCCTCACAGTGATGGAGATAAAAAGCCACAGAAGGATAAAGTTTAAATTGAAAATGTATATGGCATATTTAGAGGGAGAGGCACTGAAAATGGCCATGACTTTCGACAGAGAAATACTCAGTCTTTCTGCAGAATCCCTTCCATGTTTCTGCTTTGAATACATGCAAGAGTGTAGTAGCAGAAGAATGCTGGCCACTGTAGTAGCTGATTTGGTAGCAAGTAGAAATGGAACATGTTCTCAGCATTTTCCAATGGGATTCTGCTTTTTAAAATTTTTTTCAGAGAAGTGAACATCAGTGGTATCACAGACACTGAAGAAGAGAGAATTAAAGAAAGTGCTGCGTATGTTGCCAAGAGGAACCTTTTTGCCACAGGGGAAGGAGTCAGTGTCAGCAAGGTGGCCAAGACAACTTCTGAAGAGAAACATCATGAAAAAAAATCAAGGAAAGTGGCGATCCGGGAGTCTGCTGAACATGTAGCCATGAGGAAAACGGTAAAAGACTAGAAATTAATACTTAAGCTGGAAAAGAAAATTAGTCGTTGTTGTTGTTGTTTGGTGTTTGTAAAGTGCCTAGCACACCAGTGCCCTGATTTCCTCCATGGACAATCACAATAATAGTAGTAATAAACCTAAGTATTTTTAATGGAAATCTCTTGAATTACTTGAAAGTCTTGTTATATAGGTATCAAATGGATAAGGAGAGAGGCACTGTGCCCAAGGCAGGCACCAGGAGTGCTTCTGTTGTGCTGAGAGAAAAGGACAGAGTAGGGGACCAGGGAAGGCTCTTTGGTCATGCCCACACCTATTTGAATGGCACAGCATCCTTCACCTGGAGGATGAGGCAGCTGCTGGGCAGAGAATAAAGGTGGCAATATATATATATATATATCTTTCTCAAGTAGGTGAATGGGTAGTTTCTGGACTTTTATGGCCCAAGAGCAAGTTTGTCCAAAGTGTTCACCCCAGAGTTTTAGTCATTGGGTATGAATTATGTGAAAATTTGGTGTAGATTAGGGAAGAAATCTGGAATTGAATCTCTAATTGTGTTTATTATTGTCCAGCTTCTTAAAAAGTAATACTCAGAGCATAGTTACAAATGTTGTGACCGGACTGGTGGGAAATGGAAGTGCAAATATGTTTAGTTTAGTAAATATATTACTTTATTTCTATTACTATACTACTTATATTACCATACTACACCATACTCTTACTGTATTTTATTATTTATTGTTTTGAGCAGAAGAATTGGCAAAATGCTTATAAAATATCCTTATGACATAAGGTTGTAAAGGGTGTAAACACTTTCAGAGACAAGGTAAAAAAGTCAAAGTCATCTCAAAAGCTGAGAAACAGTGAGGGTGAAATTTGATAACAATCAATGGAAATTACTACAAACAGAAGGGAAAGATTGAGTAAATGAGTAATGCCTGGCTAAGCAGAAGTATCTCAGGATCTGAGAGTTATAAAGGTCACAAATTTAATGTTGCTCGATTTAATGACAGTTGTACCAATCTAGAGTAACACACAAGGGGCAGTTATTTAGTTGTGTTGGAGTCTCTAGGGTCTATGATAATAAGCAGTCACTGTTTGATGAATATTGAGGAAAAATAGAACCTGTCCAGGACTGAGAAACCATTGTAAGGAAAACTGGAGTTACCTAGTTTACAAAAGTCCTCTTTATAATCTGAACACAGGGACCTGTAATTCTCCATATATTTGAAAGTTAGGGCAGAAAATAAATCTTTTAGTTAGCAGAAAGCAAGATTTATACCATATTAGGAGTTTTTTCCAGCTCTGTGGACAGTCAAGCAGTCAAACCAGTTACCTTGGGAGGATGAAAGATTGTACCACGAGAAAAGGTTTGAAAGTAGTTCTGTCAGAGATGATCTAAGCACAGAGAGCCCTGCATTACAGCACAAGTACAGAAGACATCTGAGTTTCAGGCCTATTTCACCTTCCACTCTGTATTTAAACTAATAAATAAGTAATTAAATGTTGAATATTATTTTACTTAGTTTTGAGGGGACAAGCCCTGTAAAATCAAATCTAGTTATTTTGGAAGGAGAACTTCTGGAAAATGAAAACTGTTTTCTGTGTCCAGGTGAGATAAGTACATTACATATGTAAATATGGATGTTTAAATAAAAATTGCAGAGGGTTTTGCATTTTTTTCTTTTTTTTTTTGGGTTGATTTTGTATTAATAATTTTCACTTCTGACTGCTGCTGTCATCAAGTGTATAATAAAATGTTTCTTTTCCAGCTAGAAGAGACTCAGGCATTCCATAAAAAGTTGAATAAAGATAAACTCTTACATGCTCCTGAGTTTATCATTGAGCCTCGTTCCCACACTATCTGGGAAAAGGAAAATGTTAGATTTAATTGTTCGGTGGCTGGCTGGCCTGAACCCCGTGTTACATGGTAAGTTTGTATCCCTGGCACTGAAAATCACCGCTTACCAGAATCTGAAGTCATCTTAGCAAATGTAGTCATTTTTCTGGAAGGATATAAGTTAAATTAAAAAAAAAAAAGTTTAAAAATCAGGTACTGATGGCAGACCTGTCAAACACCTTTCAAGTCACATTGTACAGAAAAAGAGCAAAATGTTAAAATGAAGTCATAATAACAACAACACAAATAATTATATAATTATTATCGTAAATTAATTAATATAATTATATTTAAAGTATTTGTATAACAGCACCAGGAATACATAGACTTTTTTTTTTTTAAATCTGGTAAAGACATCAAATATATTCCTTATGTCAATGATTAAGGAAAAATAGCAGTTTAATTTATCATACTATCTTTGATAATGTTTTCCAAATAGCTGAGTTTAGTTCTATGAATGACACTGATGTCCCTGAAGCATTAAAGCAGGCTTTGGTCAAGAGCAAACTTTTTGGCAGCTGAGTGGTTATAGTGCTGAATCTCCATGAAACAGAAATCCTTTGATGATGCTGTGAAATCTCAGTTATGATGATGTGTTCATAGCAGACACATTGTCCGTGTTTGAAGTTTGTGAATTCAGGTAGATCTGGAACCATCCAAATAAGATGAAAGCCTTGGAATTATTGGAAAATTTTACAGAATCACAGAATATGCTGAATTGGAAGGAAAACATCTACTATATCATAGTGTTACATAATAATCATATATTACAATTTGCTACTTGAATTGCTTGAGGGACTCTGCATTTATTTAAGTCTTAAAAACCTTAATCTCAGGGCCTGTCAAAAATTGCTATTAAGAGGTATATCAATAGGCCAGAGCTGAGTCCACAAAGTCACTGATCTCTTCCTGAGACTCTGACAGCCAGGCTCTGCATGGACACAGTTTTCCCATCCTGTAAGCTGTAAGGGTTACAAGTGCCCTGTGTTCACATTCCACCTGGGGAGGATTCCAGACAAACCCTTCAGATCTGGTCTCAGCTGGATATAAGTAATGGTCAGCTACACTCATGGCTGTAATCCAGCTCTGCAACCTGAATCCTACCCAAGAATTCATTTTCACTTTAGTTGAGATTCACCTTATCCCCAAAACCTGACATGGTTAAACTGAGCCTTCAGCTGTCTGTCTTTGCTCTTGCTGGGAACCAGTCTTTCATCTAAGTGCTAAATGTGGATGGTGAAAATTAATACGTCATTTTACTGTACATCTGAATTCCAAAGGGATTTCAGTTTGCCACAGGCTAATGTGGCACTAATGGAAAAAAAAAAAATCACATCCTTTTCAGCAGGTGCCTTTGCTCTAAGATATATAACAGTGCTGACCTGGATCTGTCAGCTTTCATTCAGCCTTTCTAACAAAATGTCAGTAGAATATTGCAAATAGTCATTCTTTGTATAAGCAATGAAGACTTTTCATGCTCTGCCTGAAAAACTATAAAGCTTTATTAACTTTCTCTGAAGAAAACCTGCCTGGTGCAGCTGTTCTGACTCCCCTGGGAAAAAAAAAAAAAAAAAGTATATGGAAAACCCAGGACATTTGAAACCAGTAGCAGAAAGCATAGACTATCAATGGCTAATGACAGTGGGAGGTTGCAGTCCCACATTAGCTAATGACTTAGCTGCTCTGGAATTTGCATTTCCAGAAATAACAAGTGGTCCTTCCAATATGAGTCCTATTTCTATAGATGAATATAAATAAGCAAAAATTGAATCAATTACTTTGTACTAACCTGATAATGAAGACAAAAGAAGTGAGAGTCTTCTTGCTGCTGGCATGACCCAGTAAAAGTTTCTTTCTGCACAGCACCCCACACTACCAAACAACTTTGCTGCCACAGGATCCAAGAGCTGCCCAGCCCTTTGGAGAAAATTTAAATATACTGTGGAGTTAAGTCCTGTTTGCATGATTTCATATCCCCTGGAAAATATTAAAGGACTGCTGGCATTATTCTATTTTCTAAAATATTTGACACACTAGATGTAATATAAAGATGCCCTGATGTTCCCAGGCAGTTCAGTCTCGGGGGCACCAGTTCACAGATGGTGTGGAGAGTGGTTCTGAATGTATTACTCTTGCTGGACTCATGTATTTTTCTTTGCCTAAGCCAGGATAATAGGGTAATGATTTCAGGCATCTCTGCAAATGATTGATGTGTAGGATAGAGACTACTGCCCTGAATTGAATCCCTTTTCATAGACATTTTGCTGAGAGGAAGATGAGGATAAAAGAATGAGAGTTTATGATCCTTACTCACTTAACCACTTGGAAAACTCTCAGTGTATTATTATGCCCAAATATTAGCAGTCAGGGAAATATTATTTATTGTACAACGTTGATGATGCTGAAAGACAGTTTTCAGATTTATTGTGGATATAGCTTCATCTTGAAATATATTCAATTCACAATATTCTCAGTGAAAATAAAATCGTTAATTACTGATTTGTTTGGTGAAGTGGGGCAAGTGACTGACACCAGACCAGTTCTCTTTCCTGACTGAAAATCATGAAAGGTTTAGAATATAAAATCTGAAATGAGGAAGCAAACTTCTTTGTCTGGTTGTCTGTTGTGAGAAGAAAGATTTATTTAAGATACTTTTATCTATCATCCTTTATCATTTCACTGTCTTTATATATATATGTATGTGTGTATATGTATATATACACACCTTATGAGGAACAGGGAAATCTATGTAAAGTAGGACACTCTCTTAGGAAACTTTTTTTTTTTTAATGGACCCCAATTCAATGCCAAATGTACTGAATAGAATTCAGAGTGCAATTTATTTATTAGATTCTATTGCCAGTTTTTTCCATATTTCCAATGGCTGCTTAAGACAGGATTCAGTCAAACATTTACTTGGTTACACCATGTATAGTCCAGAATTAGTGACATTTTATGCAACAATTGAAGAGGAAGAATTGATCATGCACCACTGTTCTTCCACTATGAGAGTTTCAAGCTGTTTGTATAAATTCTGAAATTAGCAGTACCAGCTCACCACTGATAAGCACTGGCTCATTCTTTCCTTCAAACTGGGACAACTGGGAATTTTGAACAGTAAACCGTTCCCACCTGAAGATACACCTGCGCCAGAGAACAGCGGTGTATTTTAGTGTATTGCAGTCCAACCCTGTTAAGTTGCAAATAAATTAAAAAGTTAACTTTCTACCTGACACTTTTATATATAAAGGTTTTAAAAGTAGGTCGAACCAGACAAAGTGTTTATTATAGCTTGTAAGTAAGGAGTCTACAAAAATTTTATTTGCATTTACAAAACTCTGAGATATTGTTCATGTGACTCCTTTCTTTTACAAGTACCAGCATGAAGTTCATGGTAATATGAACTGATTTTCATCCCACTCAAGACTATTTTCTTCTTTTAATTTGGGAATAAAATCTACCTGTGGCAGGTCAAAGATAAAGAGAGAAAGGTTACACTTCCAAAGATAGTGTAATGCCTTCCCATGGAGTTAGACTACAGTTTATCTGGAAGAGACATGCAGAAGCTGATGTTCTACTTCAAATATCAAGCACTTGACCTTTTAAAGTATAGAATGACTTCTCTTTGTGACATACTGCTTCTTTGCTGTTCTGTAGGTACAAAAACAACGTGCCCATTGATGTACAGGCTCACCCTGGCAAGTATATCATTCAAAGTCGATATGGGCTGCACTCCCTGGAGATTACCGAGTAAGGAAATAGTAAATAATTTAACAATCAGCTTAAGCTGCAAGGTTGCTATAGAATGAGACATGCAAAATGTGAACATCCCTCTTGGGGATGTAAGAGATATCAAGTCAGGTAATATCAGAGATATCAACTGTGCTGAATGCTGTCTTCTTAATGCTGAAGCAGTTCTGGTTTACCTCAATAGAGGATATGCAGTTTACCTGAGTTATTTATCTGGATATTCTTTTTATGGCTGAGTCAGAAAAGTGGGACATCTATGATTACTTTTTCCATCTGTCTGCTTGACGAGTACAATTAAATATGTAAAAATATGTGAGTTAACTGTTTTTCAAATATAGCAAAGTTCACAATTCATACTGAAATGAGAAACAGAATTGAGATGTCCTTGCTTATATACAAGAAAGATCTTTAACAGTACTCATCTTCCAATTGGGAAAATTTTGCACTCCCTTTGCATTAAAAACATTGAAAACATAAAACCTAATCAACAACCTGGATTTGAAAATTTATATACTGGCAGGTGCCCTTTGAAAATAGTTTACGTTATCTACCATTTCTACAAGTTCCATGTTAGGCATCTCTTCACAGAAGACAGTAAATTAGTGATGAATATCATCAGATAGTTTTTCCTACTTACTCTGTATTCCCAATTTCAAATCTGTAAGTGATATTTGAGGAGAGACATTTATTTCAAGCACTGGGATTTAACACTGAGAAAAACCTAATGGCTACAATCAGTCCAGTGTCTGTCTCCCAAGGTCTTAATAATTTTACCCGGATTTCTGAGGGTTTTCTTAATCTAAAATACAGAGACGCTACAGCAAAGAGTAAATGGGTGCTCTGCCTAATCATTTCTGTAATTTCAGGTGTGACTTTGATGACACTGCCCAGTATCATGCTTCTGCTCTGAATGTTAAAGGAGAAGTTTCAGTTTATGCTTCCCTTGTGGTAAAGAGTAGGTTGCAAAATATTTCCTTTAAGGTTTTTTTTTTTTTAAGATGCACATTACCAGTTTTGGTTTTGTGGCTCACAGAGCCTTTACCTTTTGGTGATAGTGACTGATTTTGTCTTTTTCTGCATAGGGTACAAAGGAGAAATCGATGCAAGTCTTTTGCATGGTAGAAATCTTTCCCCCTCTCCATGTAAGTTACAATTTTTCTTTGACACTTCCATTTATAGTTGTGACATCATGACACATGACTAAGCAGAACATTTAGTAACATTATTTTACAAAGAAGCGGGTTTGATTTACAAGAGTGTGGAGCTCTACAATTTCAGATGGTGTTAGCCTCACTAGCAGGGGGACAGGGCATTGCCTTCTAGGTCTCTTTGCTTATTTAAGAAACATCCTGTTAATACTGCACTTCACTATGAAACAGAATCTGTCAAAGAGAGAACCACTTCCTCTTTTGCAATATGTAAAACATGACATGGGGAAGCATGTGCCTGCATAGATTAGGTGACTTAATTGTTGTCTGCTGGTTATGTGGTTTCATAAGCTGTGAAAACGCACAGAAAATGCATAGCAAAGATTAAATATCCAGAACCCAAATAGACTATTTTGGGATATATCAAGGTAAAAATTGAAGTTCATTTTACCTGAGAACCTCACATTTTAACAATCTGGCATCATTGCTTCCATGATGATAAGACAGTCCACCCACATATGCCATGTGGGTGAAGATGCTTTAGGTACCCCATGAAATGTTTGACAGGTGAGACTCCCATATATTTCCAATAGAATTTGGGATCTATCTCTTCTTTATGGGAAAGGAAGATCACAATTTGCATATATTCACTGATCACAGGAAGAGGGAAAGTTATCAGTGTAGGCTGAATGAGTAAAAGTAGTGTGACCTTAGCTTTTATCAGCTGAGCTGTTTTCAAAACAGACGTGGAAGCCCCTCTGCCTTGTTTGTACAGCACAAGTGAAAGGCACTTAGGATGTCCTGTCTGGAAAGCTGCACCACTTGGGACACACAGCATTCAAAGAGATAAATTCAGGAACAAGAATAGAAACAGGCTACCCTTTTGTATTAATAGTCACCCCCACGAAAGCTTATTAGCTTACAAAACAAAGGCTGAGTGGACACATGACTGCTCTGAGATTGAGCAAGGAGTTAAAATGGGGAAAGAGAAGAACCATATAAGCTAAAGATCAACTTGACCTGAACAAAAAATTAATCACAAATAGAAGTCTTTTTAAGTTATAAAACAAACCTTGTGATAAAACACTGGATTAGAAATATTGAAAATTCTGAACTTAAATTCTGCAGAAGCCTCTCCCTGTTAAAATGAACTAGCTGTAAGAACTAGAGTTGTATGAATGAAGAAATAGCTGATTCTCTGCAATAGAAAGGACTTGGATCATCCAACACTGCAATTTCCTCTGAAGATGACAACTTAATATACATATTGTTCCTATTTATACTTTGAACTTTACCTGTAGTCATAATCACTGAATACTTTTTCTTCCTACTCTTGTCACAGAAAGAAAGAAAAGCAGAATATTTTTTTTTTTCCTCTTATACAGTTGCTGTTACCCCTCATGGCTATGCTTCCAGGTTTGAAATCAGCTTTGTTGACAAGTTTGATGTGGCCTTTGGGAGAGAAGGCGAAACAATGAGTCTGGGCTGCACAGTTGTCATCAATCCTGATATCAAGCGCTTCAAACCAGACATTGAGTGGTACAGAAACGGTGAGAATGTTTGACAAGAAGAAATATACCCTTCTTTCATGTAAATCTTTACTTATTTCAGCTTATGTCAATGTTATGATTTGGTCATCATTTTCTCAGGTTTTCCAGTGATGATATTTTCTCTTTTTCAACAAGAATTGTTTCATAATTTAGCATTTTGATGTGAAACCACAAAAAACTGATGGGGCGCTGTGAAAATATCTTCTAGGGATTTTTATTTCTTAAAAAGAATCTAAATTAAGAGCATTTTTATCAGAGCAAGCATCTATGTGGCCCATTTATAGCTTTTACTAATATCATATAGCTTTTATATTATCATATAGCTTTTACTATTTATTCATAAGCCAAGATATTTTTTAAGTGGTTGCAGTGCTCTGTAACAGCTGATAAAAAACTATTGTTTTCTGAAGTAATGCTTTGAAATCAAAGAAAAATTGTCATAAGAGCAGAATTAGATGTTATTTATGGCTGTCTTCAATGACAGAATGTTGTATAATAAGAGTGGTCTCTTGTATTTCCAATCTATCCCAATATATTCTCCGTACCCAGAATCTATTCTTCAGTAGATCCTGCTGGTTCTCATCATGAAATTCCCTAATTCCTAGGTGTTCTTATTACACCATCCAAATGGGTGCAGATGCAGTGGAGCGGGGAGCGAGCTTCTTTAACACTGACTCATGCAAACAAGGAGGATGAAGGTCTTTACACGCTACGAGTGGCGATGGGAGAGTACTATGAAGAGTACAGCGGTTATGTCTTTGTGCGAGGTAGGATACTGTCCTGCGCACAAAACTCACTACAGAGCTGAGGAAAAGGTGTTGGCAAAACCAGTCTCAGATATTTCAGGTGCTTCCCCCCCCCCCACCACAGCCCCCATAACAATAGAATAACAATTTTATATTAATAGATTCTAGCAATGTACATTTTAGTTGTTATCTCTGGAAATAAAAAAGCCATGCGTGTGTCAGGCTTTGGTGTCGTGTGCCCGAAGACTTCTAAACTCCATTGACATTCTGAGGAGGAAATTCAGGGTATTGCGTTCGGAGTGCTGAACATTAGTCATAAGGAGGAAAAATGCACATTATAAGTTATAAATGCTTTTTTGTAACCATCCCACTGTTAGCTAAACTGCACAATTTTTATCAAGATTTTCTGTGCAATTTGAGGGATTCTCTCTAATACACACTTTAGGAAAAAGGTACAGTGGAATGGAAACGCAAAGGTCTGCACTTGGAGAAGCATAATCTCATGCAGCAGAATAGGTTGGTGTACGTCTGGAGAGCTGCTTTTCAGGAAGGATCCTGGTGGACCAAGGTGAACAAGTGCCCTTGTCACAAAGACAGTGGCATCTCGGGCTGCATTAGGAAAGGCATTTTCAGCAGGCTGAGGAGGTGATCCTTGCCATTTACTCAGCACTGGTGAGGCTCATCTAGAATGCTAGATCCAGTTCTGGGATCCCCCATACAAAAGAGACATGGGCTCACTGAAGTGAGGTCACTGAAGGGTTGTGAAGGTGATTTACAGCTTAGAGCCTATGAAGAAAGGCTGAGAAAGCTGGGACTGTTCAGCCTGGAAGAGAAAGACCATGGGAGGAGTTTCTCCATGTGTACCTGATGGAGAGGAGTAAAGAAGACACTGGAACAGGTTACCTGGACAGGCTGTGGAGTCCAAATCCTTGGAGACACCCAAAACCTGATTTGACATGGCCCTGGGCAACCAGCTCTGGCTGACTCTGCTTTGAGCCAGGGGATAAGCTAGGCAATATTTGGAGCTGTCTGCCAATCTCAACCAGCGTGTGATTCTCTGAAGTAACGCAGTGAAGAATAGAATTAAAATGTAATTTTCATGAATGTGGTTTGCTTGTACAATCAAAAACTTCATTGAATACCCATTGAGAATTCCTTCTTTAAAAAAAGCCATGGCTGTCATGCTGTGTGCTGATTCTATATCTGTCCCAGCTGCTAAAAGCAGCTGAAGTGTGTAATGCTAATTCAAAAAGGCTCTGGAAATTCTTGGCTCTGAGACCATGCCCAGAATGGCTCCTTGTTGCCAAGTCCAGCAGAACTGTGTGAGATTTCAACCTGCCCAGGAAATACAACTGAAGCAGACGTTTCCGTCACCTGAAGGAAAAGCATATTGAAATAAGCTTCTGTGACAAGAAATAGGACTTGTCTTTCTTTATTTGTTTTACATTGTGCTTCCATATAAATAAATGATCACCCTCAGTCATATTACATCTTTCAGCAACACGGGTGTGACCTGACTGAACCCACCACCCCTTTCAGTAGAGTGTCTTCCTAGCCAATGGGTGTGTTTACCAAATTCCAATTACATTAATTATATTCTACATTCCTATTTAAATGGTCCCCACAATCTTGGTTGGCTACTGTATTTCTCATCATTCCTCCTAAACTATAGCCAAATTTGCTTTAAATGGCAGCTCTGGTATTTAAGCTGGAGCAATTGCCCTTTTGTGCCATGCACAGAAATCAGTGTATCAATGGAAGGGAGGCTCATAATGTTACCCGTTCAGATGGGCTTTGGGAACGTGTGATTCCTCTGCCATGGCTACAGGCAGGTCATCATTTGTCAGCAAGTCATCAGGGAGGAAATCCTACCCTCCTAGAGGCTGATCAGCACTGCTGGCTCTCCCAGCTCTTTCCCATCCTGTCTTGGAAAAAAACCTGTGGTCTCGTGTTCTGTCAAGTGGTAAATATGGGCAATTAAAACCTTTCATGAAGAGAACACTGAAGACACTTTGTTGTTACTATTAAACTTCTTAGTATTCTGTGATGTTAACTGGATGGTTTACTCTGTATGTTACCACTTTAACAAAATGCAACAAGTTACCTGTAATTAGAACCTGGACTCAGCAACTTTGGCATAGCTTCAAAAGCTCCACGTGATGCTACTCTGCCTGTAACAGAAGACTCTGTAAAGTGGGGCTAGGATTTTTTTTCTTTTGGAAGACTATTGTTTTACTTAATGAGACATTAAATACTCGAACAAGGCATTTTTTCATGAAAGTCAAAATCATGAAAAATTGGGATTACTGTATATTGTAAACCAAAAACTTGTAATGCCTCAAAACATTAAGCCTTTTTGACAAGTCAAGTTTATATGGAGTGTATGAATAGTATTTATTGGGATTTTTTTTATTCAGGTATATACATCTTAGGTCTTCTTTTGAAGTCAATCACAATTGTGCAAATTGATGTTATTCTTCAGAGAAACAACAACTCTAATTTGAAAGTCTCTCAAGGAATCTTCCTGCAAAGGTTATTTTTCTCTACATGAAATTTGCACCATCTCACAAATCACACTCTTTGCAAACAGTAAAAATTCCCCGGTGCCCAGCACTATGCTCTGTTTTTCAAAGCTTTAGATAAGACATGTCCAGAAGTTGATGCAGGAGTCAAGGCCCTTTGACAGCAGCAGTCCCAGATTTGTGGTAAACACTTGAAAGGAACAATATGCTTATCTCTATGAAGGTTCTATTCCACAGTGATAATGTATGTGTAATATAATTAAATTTCAAAAGCTTTTGGTGCCTTTGCAGTTCACAGCCAACCAAAATCAAGCAATGAAGGACCATGGGTGGAGATAAGATATTTAATTCAGTATTGTTATATCCAATGGATGAATACTTTTGATTGAACTATTGCCTGGCTGCCAAGTTTTTAGTTCAACAGTGTCTCTCACAGCTCCCTAACCAGAATGCATGGTAATAATTCTATCTAAAATTTCTAGGTGAATTACATTTACAGTATGCTGTAGCATATAAAACATTTGTAAATGTTGCAAGAAAAAGCCAAAACCTATAAAAACACTAGCTATATAAAAGCAAATACTTTTTTGAAGCCAGTAGGAACACAATTTGGTCCTTAAAGATAATAACTGTGAAAGAACTGCAGTTCACATTTGCAAACACATTTCTCCATCTTCAAAGATGCTGATGCTGAAATCCCTGGAGCCCCTGGTGCACCACTGGATGTGCAGTGCTTAGATGCCAACAAAGATTATGTCATTGTCTCCTGGAAGCAACCCGCTGTCGATGGAGGAAACCCCATCCTTGGATATTTCATTGACAGGTTAGTGAGTGTGCTGGACTGGAGAACTTGTATTGCTGCTCATTCCAGCTCAAAAAATTAAAGGCACATTGAAAAATATGAGATAAAACAGTCATTTATTTTCATTCTTTTTGCTGGCCAGAAGAAATTTTTTTTTGTTGTTTTGTTTTGTATTGGCTTAGACTGATCTAACTTTCATGGATATAATCACATCTTGCTTCATTTAATTGCATAGAAAACAAAACAAAAAGCAGCTCAGCCCTCGCTGCTTCCTCTGAGGCTTGAGGGGCCTCAGGATTTGGTAGTGTTTGGTAGTTCTGCATCAGGCAGCTCTGGCTCCTTTAGTACCACGGCTCTCTTGCTTCTCTCCTAATAGTTACTATGTACCAGAAAGCAAAATATTGTCTCAAAGGGTCTTGGATTTCTTTCCCAAATGCTGTTGTTACTCCAGCTCTTCAATTCACAAGCTCCATGGAAATGATTTTTAAAAATATGAAACCTCCATGTGTTACAGGATCAGGATCCAGTAACAGGATCCCGATCCAGTAACCCAGATATATGTTACTGTGTGTATCAGGATCCTAGAAACTTGTGATTCAAGAAATTAAGTTAGTATTTTGAGACTTGCAGTAACTTTCAGTGCTGGTAATATTTGTTTGAGTTTCAGTAATAGAGTCCATCATATGAGGTTCCTCTGGGCTTATTTAAATGCATGTAAAAACACACACAAACAGGTATATTTATATTTATATTTATATTTATATGAAATATGCCATTATATGTCTTTGAATATACATAAATTATATCTGTAAAAAGAGGGTATTGCTTTGTGAAATAAATCTAACACTGAAACGTAACTACTGTTTTGATAACTTTTGAGTGTCAGTCACTGCTGTAACTATGCTCTGCTAGATCTAAGCTATGGCTCTTTAACCTTCATTGAAAGATCCTAAACAAAAGACAGGACTAGACCCTGAACAATAATATCTCATTTTAAAACCACACTATTGAGGGATGTTAGCACCGAGAGTAACTGCAAGAGAAATGGCATTTTGCTTTTTCTGTTGTGTTCACCTCATTTATTCTGCATTTGCTCCCAAATTCAGAGCTGTGTTGCTGCTCTCCAGTGTTGGATCCCACCAAAGGTATTTAGGGACCCAAATATTTGACCTGGGTAGCCCCTAACTGCCTTGTGGAGTTGAGGGGGTGACTTGAGCCGGCAGGACTCGTCTGTGCTAATGGCAGAAGCAAAGCTTGAGCATCCCTCACCCCAAGCAGACACAAGAACCACAAAACCACCCTGAGTGGGATGGTAACAATTCTCAGGAGAGATTCTTGCATGTACCAAGAAATCGGGGTAGGAACTGTAGCTTTCTCTTTGGCAGATATCCCACCAGATATTCTTTTCCAAGCTGAAAGGTGTTTCTGTTGACCATGTTGCTGGATACAGGGAAGCCATCACCACAGGCTTCTCCTGCCTCCCTGAGCTGAAGTGGCTGCTGGTCATATCTTTCTTCTGCCATAAACAGCCTCCTGATGTGGGAGCAGCAGCACCACGGTGGGTCCCGTCACGGTAGGGGCTGCAGCCAGCACACCACAGGCTCCCTTGGCAGCCCCAGTGGTCTGGTCTCCGAAGCAGGGCCTGACGGAGTGCCCAACTTTAACCCCATTCCCAGCCATCCCTGTGCTGGGATGGCCCCAGAACTCACAGTGGGGGTCTCTGCACCCCATGAGCCCAGCATCCTGTGGGATGTACAGTGCAGCACAGTGCAGGAACGATGAAGTAATGTCCTCCCGGCAACATATGCAAGTAAGCTATCCTCTCCCTTCAAGTAAGCTGAAGTTGACACTCCCTAAGCATACTTTGGAGGGTTTAAACAGTGAGGCGAGTCTGCTCTTATCCCTTTTTCAGTTCAGGAAAGAATGGGTGAAGCTGTGAGGGATTTAGTGCATGCCCAGCTGGTACTTCAGCCTGACGCCTTGGTGCAGCTGCTTTGATGTCACCAGTGTATAATTCTGCTGAGGAAACTGGTACGGACCGGCCAATGAACACAAACAGATGGTGGAGCTGCAAAGGCATGTGTGTGCCCTGAGTTCATGTTTTTCCCTTCCTAGCACTGCCCTTGCTGTTTGTATTTTTCAGGTGTGAGGTTGGCACCTCCCACTGGACCCAGTGCAATGAGAATCCCGTGAAGTTTGCTCGTTTTCCTGTCACTGGTCTGATTGAAGGCCGTTCCTATATTTTCCGAGTCCGAGCTGTGAACAAAGCTGGTGTCAGCCTGCCCTCCCGGGTGTCAGAGCCTGTGGCTGCTCTGGATCCTGCAGACAGAGCCAGGCTTAGAGGTAAGATGTGCTTTTTACAGGTTGCATGAGAGGTTCAAGAAGTCACAACTATATATATATATATATATATATATATATATATATATATATATATATAATTATTTTAAACGTATGACTATCAATTCATAAGCCTTCAAAATCCCACTAGAGGGAGCAAGGCAAAGCCGAAACATTCTTTGGAGACAGCTTTGCCAAGAAGTCATCTCAGTGCTCTTTGCACTAAGTGTTCTATCTGCTGAAATTTCTTTGGCTGACTGCAGTGCTACGCTCCAAACTTGCAGGAAGGGGGGGAAAATGGTGCAGAAGAGTTTAATTGCCTAGAGAGGCTTGATTTTGTTCAGCCAACAGAACAGCTGAACTGATCCCGTGAATAGTTTCTCTCTGAGCCACAGACAAGGGTGGATGATTCTGTTCTTGTGCGACAATCCAAGTCTTGCAATGACATCAGAACAACACCAGGACAGCCCAGCAGATCAGGACAGCCCAACAGATCCCAAGCTCTCTGCTTTACGGTTAACATTTTACAAGTCAAGGATATTTCTCCTGTGGCCTCACTATGTCCCAGACATTTTGCTTCCAAACCCACCTCTACGCATATGGTATAATCATATGCCTAAAATAAACTTCCACTTCTATCCAAAATCTATTTATCCATGTTTCTGAAGTTTTATAATTTAAAATGGTCCAATGTGAAGGGGTATTGTACGCAAAGCTACAGTGCTCCCACAGTCCCAGATTGTATGGGCTACCGTGCATAGTGCTGCAGCTAGATGATCTAGGTTTCCATTCAAGATAAAACAAAAGGCCAGAGGAAAGAGATTTGGCACTGCCAAGAAACATTGCGCTCAGTCAGACATGTGAAACCCTAAGCTTGGGGAGGAGGGAGGAGTCTTCTTCTCAATGGGCAGCATGGAATCTGTCACAGGAGGTGAAGACTGGGTTGGGTGGCCTATTCCTGTCTTATCTCCTCCTCTCATCCCTCATAATTTTCCTCCCCACCTGCTTCCTCTCTACTTTGATCTCCAAAATGGATCAGCCAATGTAAGGTGAACAACGTGGAGGCAGAGAACAGCATTTGCAAAAATTATCTCTGAAAGTGCATGGACCTGGTTAAAACTGCATAACTGCAATAGTGTGATAATATACTTGTTGCTCAGACAGCCACCCAAATTTATCAAGTGAACATGTTTAGTCAGGCTGAGCCGTTACTGTTTGTGGCTGTGACCCATGATTTAAAAGCCGGTGATGTGAGAGAAAGTGGTTAAGAAGAGACAAGATGCAGCCTGCAGGAATTTGGCTGTTCCTTTAAAAAATGAGCTGTTAAACCAAAGGAATAGAGGACGGAAAATAAAGCTGAAACTAATTCCCTGAAAATGATGAGCTGAGTGAACCAAATAGCTCTGCTTGTCACCTAGGAGACTTCTGTGACATTTCAGGAAAGAATAGACGTTTCAGTGGATTACGTTTTCTAGCTACATTAAATGCTGAGTTGGTCTCAATATTCAGTCTGTAAAGCCCACAACTAGCTTGGGTAACTACTAGCTTGCTACATAAGCAACAGCCACAGCACTAATCAAAAATGAAGCTCATGGGGATCTTGCAATTATTAGTTTTGAACAACAGAGTCTCTTTTCTCATTGTTTGAAAATTTCCTGGTCTCCTAGTTCTCCATTATCTCTGACATTCGTTTCAGGTCACCCTTCTGCTCCTTGGACTGGACAGATTATTGTGACTGAGGAAGAACCTGCAGGTAAACACAGCCCTTTTGCCTACAAATGTCTAATGTGAAGCTGGCTGAGTATTGAGGAAAACTCTGAGTGAGTTCAGTGAACTTTGGCATACACCCAAAGTTTGTTGTTTTGAGAGTCACTTGACCTTGAATAACTCAACAACTTGGTTTTCGAGGTGAAGTTTCGTTATTCAGGACCTAACGAAATCATGCTTAGAATTAAAAGAAGGAAACTTAAACCAAATATTTGGAAGACTTTTAACACTACATTAAAATAAAAGATTAACTGCTGATGTATATTGATACTACTAATTTTTAATTATTATGCTAATTCTGATACAAAAATGGAAGAATTAAATCCAAGTTCCCTTTCCTATTCTTCCCTGTCCTTCAGAGGGTGTTGTTCCTGGCCCCCCCACAGACCTCCAAGTTATTGAGGCCACCAAGAATTATGTTGTGCTTAGCTGGAAACCTCCAGGACAGCGGGGCCACGAGGGTATCATGTACTTTGTGGAGAAGGTAAAATTGGACAATTTGGACAGAATCATGCTGTGGCAATATTTTACATTTGTCTTGTCATCTCTTCTGGACCTCTGGTTAACTTTCATTTCTGTCTCAGACTTGCAAATTAGGGCAAGGATTATAAATTCATCAAGATAACTGTCAGTGTAGATTAAGATAAACTGGGAATAAAAGAAAGATGGGAAATAGGAAAGTAAATGAAGGATGTGTCACACCCAGTAATATTGTTCTTGAATTGTGTCATTGACCTACCTGGAGTAAAGAGAACGAAGCTTATATAATGTGAAAGCACAGAGAAAAGTTATATGTGTATATATATGTATATATGTGTGTGTGTATGTGTATATATGTATGTGTATTTATTTATTAATTTATGTATATGCATGTCATATATATATGATATCTATATGATATATAGATATAGATGATATAGATATAAAATTGTATAAATGACACTTATCTGGCAGTCAGATTGTTTACATTTTGGATGGAAGCATTTTGCAAGCATTTCGTGTTATCAGCACTTTCTATTCCAGCTGCCTTTTCATGTTTATCCTCTACAGTAGCTTTCCATTTGCTCCACCAACTCAACAAAGATCACAAAATTTCTTTTCTGATCTCCTACAAAAAAATCAGTTTTAATTTCAGTGTCCTGCTTTCCTGAGGTGTTTCTGCATGGCTGCTAGCCTAGAAAATTCTTCACACCATCACCCTTTCTACTTGCATCTCTTGGCTCACAAACTTTTTTATCAATGTTTCTTCCTATCAGTCTAGAGGTGTCATCAAGGGAGACATAAATATCTTCCCATTATGTGTTTTCCATCTCTCATACAAAATCTTGTCTAAATAAATGAGTTTCACTTAGCAACAGCCTTGGAGAGGATGAATGTATGAATTTTGAGTTTCCACATAAGAAAACTTTTTAATAACCCATTACATGCTGAGTACTGAGCACTAATTTCACATATTCATATGTGAATTTGAATCCCTCAGAAACCAGAACCATTACTTGCAATTATAATTAATGTAAATCAAAGCAAAAAATTAATCAGTGGTATTAGTGGTATAAGCGATCATAGTATGTAGAATTTCTAGCCAAAGAAGTAAAAAAAATTCACAAATTAATTGCAATTTTTTTTTTTTTCTGGAAGATGGGGGTCAAATCATGATTAATTCTGAAAGCCACCCTGAAAACACTAAGAGCAGCACAAGAGCATCTAGAAGCAAAGTGATAATGTTAGGGTTTTGCTCTTAGCATAATGCTGAATATCTGCAAAACTCATTTTGAAAGTGGTCCAGACTGGGTGCTGTTAATAGCATCACTTCCTTGCTGTGGAGAGGGTTTAGCTCTGCTGTATTAAAACCAGTAAACTTTTCTGTTTGTTTTCTGGAGTAAGTGAGCATCTGGCAGATTCAGAAGCTTTGAAATACGCTCATCTGTGGAAAGGCCCAAAGAAGGGATGTGTCTCCCTGTTCTCCACAGCAGACATGAATTCTGTGGTGCAGGGGAAAAAGCCTTGTGTGAGATGCTCAGCCCTCAGATACTTCTGTTCTAAACCTGCTTTCTGGGTCTGACTGCAGTGTGTTGCTGGCACAGAGGACTGGCAAAGGGTGAACACCGAGATCCCTGTGAAGTCCCCTCGCTTTGCAGTCTTTGATTTGTCTGAAGGGAAATCCTACTGCTTCCGAGTCCGCTGCTGCAATTCAGCTGGAATTGGTGAACCCTCAGAAGCAACTGAAGCCACTGTGGTGGATGACAAACTGGGTAAGCGTGTGCTCACGTGTATTAAATTACCTCCATGGTAACTTTTCAGTTTGTGATCTAATTGTTTTGTCTGCAGGCAAGTAGCTGCCCAGAAAATAATTCAAGTATGAAAAGCAGTCAGTGATTTATTCCCTTTAGCTAAAATATTTTTTGTTTTGGTTCTTCAGCCTTCAAATGGCAGATGCAAACCAAGGAAATTAAGCTGCAAATAACGATGCCAAGAACTGCAAAGACTGCAAATAGCAAAAGAAAATGAAAACTCAAGGAAGTACAAAAATGTTTTGTTTTACTTAGAGTCTTTATTGAAAATAAGCCCAGACATCAGTAGAGTCTAACCTTCCTTGTTTGCCAAATTAAACAAAAGTGATGAATTTAATACTTACGTGAAAGCAGAGACTGTTTTCACTGGAAGAGAAGCCAAGATGTTCAATACAGTAAATCATCAGTAGCTATACCTACATTGCCAATTTGTTTCCAAACAGCAATGTAGATTTCAAACCAACTCCCAAATTACCTCTTGTTCACTTGTTATTGAATTCTCAGAGCATTTGGATGTGCATGAAACACATTTTTAAAGAAGATTAAAATGTCTCTTAAAAAACACTGTAGATACCCTTTGCTACTTAACAAGAGCCTCGGTTTCTGGCTTATTCCATGGGCTCCACAAGATCTTCAATGAGCACCTAGCGCATTTTCTCTTTTACAAAGCTCTAAATCACATCTCTGGTGCAGATATTCAGCATGAGGGATAAACTAAACATGATTTTAGGGAAATAACACTGGATCCTGGGCAATACAGAAGTGAGCAACCTCACCACCCAGGTGAGCTTGAGCCTACTGATCCTGTCCTGTCCTGACAGATTACTTAATTTAAATCAGAGCAGTTTTTTTGAAGGTTAAATCTGTACTAATCTTGGTAGTATAATCAAGAATAGCATTTCATGCTTGTTTTATTTGTGAATGTTAATCGGCAGGCCACTCATTTATTTCTGCTTTTCTCCCGCAGATATTCCCAAGGCTCCTGGCCGTATTATGCCAACTAGGAATACAGATACTTCAGTTGTTGTCACTTGGACAGAGCCCCCAGATGCCAAGGAGCTGGTTGGGTACTACATCGAGTCAAGTGTGGAAGGATCTGGTCGTTGGGAACCGTGCAATAACAACCCAGTGAAAGGCACAAGGTAATTAACCTTAAACCATGGAAATGATGGTCACCAATGTCTGATTTACGGGATATATGTGCTTTCCAGCCATTAGTAATAGTAGAGCTAATCTCTCTGTGGTAGCCAGCAGGCTGGAATCCCTCTTACATGTGAAGCTCATAAGAAGTTATAAAAACGTATTTCAAACTGTGAGTTTTGTCCCAAGACGAATTATAATCAACCTTATATTAGAAACAATTAGTCAAGGGGGAAGAAACATGGATATTGCTAATGAAGAAAAGTGAAGCAGCTTGCTCCTTCTAGCTATTGTACAGCCTATCAGTTTGATGAAAAACAGGACATTGAGGAATGACTGAAGTTACAAATGTGGAAAATTAAACTGCATAATGTTTGGAAGCAAAGTGCTTTGTTTTGGAAGTCTGCTCTAAACATTTCTGGACTATGTATCTGGACTGTCAGGAGGACATGTGGACTATATCTCACTAAAAATATTACTTTCTGACTGCTCTTTCTCTTGTAATCATCAAGAAATTAATGAACACTCTTAAATATTGGGTACAAACCCACATTTCTTACCTATATGAAGCTTGGTCTCCAGTCAGAAAAAATAATCAAGATTTAAAACTTCCTGGGATAAATCCGATTTAATTTGAATAAGTATGTAATTTTCAGAGTCTGAAGGAGTAAGAGCAGAACTTTTTCCGCAAGTGGACTGTTACAGAAGTAGTCCCTGCTTATTTTGACTGATTCTGCTTATTTGCACTTGCTATCTGTGACAACCCTTATCACAATACGTAAAGCTCTGCTAAATACTCCTGGAGCAGCTTTGCTGTTTAGAAGGGCACTGTAAATGCTTAGTATATCAGAAGCACCTAAAAACTCACTTGGTCGAACACAGACACAACAATTTCCTTTATGTATTCTTTAGTGCATTTATATGGCACTTATATTTATGTGTGCCATTATTACATCCTTTCATATCTATTTCCATGAGTTATATTGTAGTTATATCGAAAGTGGGTGAAGTTCCATGCTCTTTGCTTGTTTTAAAATATGAAATGTCACCTTCAATCACCACAGAAATAAAAACAGTGTTCTGAGTTACCATATATTTTGATACAAGTACACTGCATAGGTTTCTATTGCTGCGTTTTTAGTCAGTATGATATAATCTGTGATGCAGTCAGGCACAGGCTGTCTGTTAACTCTTGGTTTTTCTGGTTGAGTCAATCTTAAAGCATTAGCTGTAGTTCATAATTTGCCTTATGCAGTATATTTTGATCTTTTGAAATTCTGCACACATCCTGGTGAGAGTAAATTACTCAGAAAAGTCTGATAATATGGACAGGGGAAGTTCAGCTTTGAAAATTTTGATTCAGGGTTGTGGTGTTTTTTTTCTTATCCCAAAATAAAACTTGGGGTTTGTTTTCCACATGGTAGTTGCTTCATATGCCATCACATGACAGTAGCTTTGGTAGTGCAATTATTACTACATTATGAAGTAAAACAAAATCAAAGTAACATGGAATAAAATACACTTAAAATACCTATTGAATAATAAATGGGGTTTTAAACAAAAAAAAAATTACATTTCCATACCACAATCTATTCCTAAATAAATGATTCCCGTCTTCGGAAATTTTGTGGGTTTGGGGTGAACACCAGAGAAAATTTATGAATGTTTTTCCTATGTGACAATTAGATTATCAAGTAAACATCTTCAAATAAAAGAATTTGTCTGACTTGGATATTGTCATGTATTGAAGCAAGAAAGTGAAGTACAAAAATAATTTAGCTCCTGTACAATGCCCTGTAATTTTTCTGAACTCTGCAATTTTTCATTTTTGATTGGAAGGGATTTATGGGAACATGTGTTACGTATGTCTTTTACTTGTGTCATGAAAATATCCCACAAGAAGCAAATATAGACCTTACCAGTGCAGATTTTCCCATTTTTTTTATTGGGAAGTATGGATTTTATGTACTGGTAGAAGTAAGGTAGACCCTGTTAAAACACAGAAACTTGTCTCAAGAAGGGCAGAGTGTAGAAATAGTGCGTCTGAGAAGAGATGAGTTTAGACATTATTGTGTGAATGAGGTGCCCAGATTTTGCATTCTCTGACCTTCATACAAGTGACTGGGGTCGTGGTTTGTCCTTGGTTTTTAGAAACCAGAATAAATACCATGGAAGAAATGGTTTCTTTTCCCCCTTAAAACTTTACTTTTCTCTGTAATACTTTCTAAGTATTCCTTGACTGGCTTGTTTTAGGTTCATTTGCCATGGGCTCAGCAATGGTGAGAAGTACATTTTCAGAGTCAGAGCTGTTAATGCAGCGGGGCTCAGTGAATTTTCACAGGAATCAGAGCCTATAGAGGTGAAAGCAGCCATTGGTAAGCTATTTTCCATTGCCTCTTTCAATGGTAATTAATTAAGTAAATATGTTCTCAGCTATTATTAGTAACTAACTAATGTTGTCCACAAATAATAATTTATCCATAGATCCTACAGTCTCACAGATATAGTTTCACACTCACTGCACTCTTGTAGACTGTTCACCTTCACCATCCAGTTTTCTGCAGGTGTTTCTTGTGAACCACTGTATGAGAGCACTGCCAAGTTCTCTTAATAGGTATCCTGGAAAATGGGACTGTCATTCTGATTCTGTAATCTGGTATATCACCTCTAATGCACACCATCCTATATACAGTCAGTTCCTAAGAAATTTGTTTCCATGACTAAACCTAATAGTGCAATGTGTCATCTGTAAACCTTCTATTATCGTGTGTGTTCTCCCTTTGCTGATGGATTGTTTCTGTTTGGCTGAACTAATCCATAAAGATTAATGAGATCATTGGACTAAAATAAATTGTATGTCTGCAACGCCCTCACTCTCATTTGTATTGAAGCTGCATACCTCTCAACCTTAGAGCAGAGACACGTGGCCTAGGGCAATTTTGTGAGATCATCTTGATAGGGTCAGAAATATGACCTGGAAGATCTAACACTAAAATAATGGTAGCAAAGTAAGAATACTATTACCTTCACATCTTTTTTCCTGCTTTGAATACTAGACATTATTTTAAAAAGCATTATTTGTGAGCAGGCTGAGAGGTATTCTATGCATTTCAAATTTTCTTGAATTCAAGCTTAACATCCTGTACATAAACACAGTGACTTGTCATGCTTCGTCTGTATTGTTCACAGCATGCATATCTTAACTCTGTTGTCTAAACGAAGAAAAAAGAATGTGTTCTAAATCCAAATGTCTTTGCTGTTTTTTGGCAATTATAGGGGGAGAATTGCTTCATGGTGTGTGTCCTGAACTGAGTGGTAAAGCTGCTGGACTAACAGACCGCACTACCAGCTGGGAAGGCATGCATGGGGCCTCCCAGCCTATCTTTGACACAGATGCTTTGCTAAAATGCAATGCTAAATTTAATAGAGAGACACTGCAGAGTAGCTCTGGCAAACTGGAGAGTACAGGAGACAGTAACACGAGAGAAATGGTTAAGGACCCTGCACCACAAAAAGTTGCTGCTAAGCAGGCAAGTAAGTCTCAACCCAGGGATCTTTTGACAGTGGAAAAAGTTACAAAGAAGAAAGATACAGGTGAGAATTAATGAAATAAATAGATTTTGCTGCTTCAGTAGGTCCACTTCAGACTGCTGTAATTTCTGTTCAACTGTGCCACAAGTGAACGTGCTCTACAGTGATGCGTCTTCTATCAAACCCATTAATTATGTGCTCAACTCTCCATTCAGATCATTATGCATATAATGGTATTGGAGATCACTTTACAAACTTAGTGGTTAATGAAAGTGAAACATTTCAATATGGTTAGTAATTTAATGGCTTGTTTGACTGCACATTAATGTGTCCAAGGTGATATATCACTTCAGTAATTTGTTAGGAATCTGGTTACCTAGTTCTCTGGGTTATATATGTGGTAAGGAAACAAAATCTGATTATGATGGTAAGCATGAAAATTGTGTTCTGTTAGGAAGTATGAAGATTCTTTGTGGATTTTAGCCTAAGCTACATTTTATCTGCTGACAACTTGTGCTAATGAATGTTGTGTTCTGACTAATAGTGATACATAAGGAGAAAAACCTATCAAGTTATAGGCACATGCACAAAATCACATTCTAAATTTCAGTGCCTAAACACCCATTTTGCCCAAGGTATTAAAAAATTTCATTTAAGTCCTGGTACCTGGCCAGGAAAGTAAACTCCTCTCTAGGCCTCTAAAGTGAGACACAAAATGTTGAAACAGAAAACAAATCAGGGGCACCTGGGCTTAGCTGACACTGATATAAAACATTACACACAAAAGGAAACATACATGATGTGGAATTTCCATCCAAAGTATAACTTCGGGGGCACAAGTAAGGCTTTTCACTGGATTGTGACATATTGGATATGGGCAAGCATTTTCCTACTAGATACAGAAGAAATATAAGAAAGTGGGTTGGGATGAAGGGAATGATTTCTGTATTGTTTAGAAAAGAAAATCTAAGAAGGAGGATTATGCCACATATTTTTTAATGTAAGTTCCAGTAACAGACATGTTCCGTTTCTGCTCACACCTCAGTGCCTGTGATCACTCTGCCTTCCATTAAGGTAAGATCACATGATGGGTGCAATGATAAAATCTGCACAGTGTATAAATTTAAAAGAAGAAAAGAAACAGATAAAGGCAATTCTTGGGAGGAAAGAATGAGAGACTTTTTTTTTTTTTTAAGGAAAAAAAGGAAACTACAAGGAATATTGTATTGTGAAAAAGAGTTTGCTTTCTGCAAAAGAAAACAAATCATTGCATCTCTAATTTTTTTGCTTTCCCTGCAATGTTAGTTTTAGTTCCTCATTTTTCACAGAGTAAAATGATCCCTGATCACTTGCATAAGAGCTGCAACTGCAACACATTCTTTTGCTATGTATCAGCCTGCTTTTCAAAAACAGGTGTCCTGAAAACTAATTCCTATTTGGCTTGGACTTTGCATTTGGTTTGTGGAAGCTTTTATACTGCATTTCTTATTCCAGTTCCAGAAACTTCCCTTGAGCACATAAATATTGCTCTAATTAGGAAACACCAGGTAGGAGCTGCGTGAATACGGTAAGTGAAAGCAAGCCTGAAACGTTGCCGCCTACTTACGAGTTATTCACATTGAAACAGCTGCTCCATCCCCACCTTATGACATCGTGGTACTCGAGAGCGTCCGTGACTCGATGGTACTGGGGTGGAAACAACCCGAAGCCATTGGTGGAACTGAAATTACCGGCTACTACGTGAACTATAGGGAAGTGGTTGATGGAGTTCCTGGGAAGTGGAAGGAGGCCAACATAAAGGCTGTTACTGAGAGGGCATACAGGGTAAGAGGTTAACTACACTTATTGCTGGGGCAGCAGGCAGTATTTTCAAATCCAACCTCAAAGATGGATTGGGATGAATTATGATTCAGTGTACAGATAACTGTTCAGAGGATTTTAATTCCATGATGGTAAATTTATTTAACCCTATTAAACTTCTCTGCAAAGTTGTTTGTACACTTATTTGTTAATCCGGCACCAACTGTCATCTGTAAATTCACTGACATAGTCTGATTTTTTTGTAAGTCAAGCCATCACAATAAATGTAATTTCTACTGGTTTGGTGGACATTTCCCTGTGCTTGCTGGTGCTGAAACCAGCTCTATGATCAGTTCTTGAACCATTTTAGGGATAATGCTAGCTACAACCTTGTTGAGCTGCTTTAGAAATGAAAAGCAATGCCAGGACTGAGTTTCACCCCACTGTGAGGACAACTCTTGCCTTAAGTGAACTTGCTTCATACCACAAGACAGACTAAGATGATTATTGAGCAATACCCTGTTTCCTCCCTGGCTACCAAAGTGTCTATCAATAGGAAAAGGGGGCTGCAATTTGAGTGTGCTAAGATAGCTCATGTGTGCTCCATCACCGATCAGAGGAAAAGCAAAGATAATTATCATGTTAAGATGATTATTAATGCTTCCATCTTCAGGCACACTTAAAAGCATGCTCATGTTTTCAACAATTTTCATTGTGACTTTCCTCTAAAGTCCTAATCCAAAGTTAATAAGTATCATCTTATTGATCCTGCAGATCCAAAACCTGAAGGAAAACATGGTGTACCAGTTCCAGGTGGCTGCTGCTAACCTGGCAGGGGTTGGAACACCCTCCAAACCCAGCAAGCCCTTCAAATGCGAAGAGTGGACCATTGCTGTGCCTGGTAGGATCCTGAGTGGGACACAGCCCAGGGGTGCTCTGGGACTGATTATCTAAAGTAGGCATTTTGCAGGGGAGTCAACGGGACGCTGAAGTTCATGGCCAGGCTTGAATCATCAGCAGTTTGATTTAGTACCATTACAGTGTTGCCTTACGTAATCCCTATTTATTAATAGCATTTTACAAGCAGCTCCTTAGTTTTATATTTCCTTCTTTGTTCCTCTACTGTGTCTGGCACTTTGCTTTCTAGTTTAAGTACTAGACATAAATACCTGTCTAAGGTACAAGGCAGAGAAGAATGGGGTCTTGTAACCCTTGTCGAAATGTATCACCACAAGGCCTGATCCCTGACCTTTTAACATTCATTGAAATGAATGAAAACAACCTCCAATGACTTCAGTGGACTTTAGACCAGTCCTTGAATCAGCACATTAGCTTAATAATTAACTTATTTCCCTGAGTTCGGGGATTATTTGTCCATTTTGTAAGCTCATGAATATTTGATCAAGATACCAATCTCAACTAATTAGACTGTGTTTTGGGTTACTCCTTTTAATTGGCATGGGTTGTATTTACATTGGGTCTAGGTATGATACAGAGGAGCTAAATATTATATAAGTTCTGTGTGCAGTGTCTGGTTTTGGTTCTGGAGTCTTATGCATTGGTTCCTTTGGGATTTATTTTGACGCCACAACCCCAACTTTTACATTTCAGGGCCACCCCATGATGTCAAATGCACAGAAGTTAGGAAGGACTCCCTGGTTTTACTGTGGAAGGAGCCAGTTTATTCTGGTCGCAGTCCCATAGTTGGTTATTATGTTGATATGAAGGAAAGTAAAGCAAAGGAGGAACACTGGAGAAGTGTCAATGAGAAGCCACTTCAAAAGAAATTCTTGAAGGTAAATAGCTGAAGATTCAAATACCAGCATAGCAGCTTAACCTTGGGGAAGTCAGTTTTGATAACATCATCCTGTGCTGATCATGGCTCCACTTAAAAGAATACTCAGTAGGCCATATGACACATAATTTTGTGGAACGACTTCTAAATAAGTCATCAGTTGTATCGCAGTTCTAGAGATAAGTCTGAAGTAGGTTTATGTATGGTAGGTATTTTTGTGCTCTTCACAATATTTGAAAGACAAGTAATTTTAAACTGTGATCCTTTCATATATGTATTATAGGAGTATCCCCAGGTGCTATAATGTCAGTATAATTCCTCAAGTCACTGCAAGTAAATCCATACTATTAAATTCCCTCTTGTTTCTAAACAGGTGTGGCTGGCACTTATTACCTTGATAATTTATTTTTTTAAAGCCAGCATTTATCTGCAGTAAAAGACTATGATGTTTCAGAGGTCAGTGTACATGAGTTAAAAACATCCTGTTCCAAAACCAGTGCTCCTTTTGCTAAGAAATCAATGACAACAATGACGCTGCCTGAACATTAACTATGAACACAAGGAGCAAGTCACACAGATTAGTCATGTCACTCTGGAATTGAATTTAAAAAAAAAAAAAAAAAAAGAGAACTGGAAAAGAAATCAAACAAGAAAGGAAATAGAATTGTCAAATTCTATTTTGACAGATCTTAATAAGTGTGAAATTAAAATCAGTGTTTTGCAACACACCGCTATATATATTTGGTTCCTCCAGATTGGTGGCCTGACAGAAGGTGTGAGCTACGTGTTTCGTGTGCGGGCAACAAACCAGGCTGGCGTTGGGAAACCGTCAGATGTCACAGATGCTGTCACAGCTGAAACACGACCAGGTTCGTTAGAAAGACTTCCTCTTTGTCGTTACACAGTTACACAGGTTCCTGTTTGTACTGTGTTTACCTGTGGGCTACATGCCAAAAATCTGATCCTTCTCAATGAAACAAGATATGAGTTGAGAGCCATATCTTAAGTTCATTGTCTGGTATATTTTAAGGTCAGAACGGATTTTCTTATTGTATCTACAGGTTCAAGCATATAAAGATATAGTAAAGTTGTAAGGTTTGCATGTCTCTACAGGTAGGTGCATTAGTAGAAGACCAAGTAAAATCAGCTCAAAGAAACAAAATTACAGATGTAAATTTTGCATTTCCTGGAATTAAACCAGTTATTTATGCTTTATCATTCTCCTTTTCTCATGCAATGTGCCTCAGTAAGGGATAAATAAAATTACTTTTTTTCTCTTGATCTTTAAAAGAAAGGCTTTAAAAGCACAGTGAAATCATTTTGGAGACCACTTTCAGTAGGAATTCAAGTGTTCCTCTTTGTTGGAATCATCCTTGAAGGCTGGCTCCAGTGCATCTGTAAGACAGCAAGAAACACAGGAACCGGTGCAGAGGCAGCATCTCTATACCTGGAATTTTGGAACTGCACCTAACCCCTGGAGTTTATTTACTACACCAGTAAAATAGGTGACTGGTCAGAGACAACACCTTTTCATCACCAAGCCCCCAGCAGAAAACACAAGCATGGACTTGTGGCTTACTCATCTATAGACTATTTTAGAAGTGCAGGGTCCAACAAGGTGCCAAAATGAAATCCCAGGTATTTTAAACAAATCTAGTATAAGGTTAGTATGATGTAAGAAGGTACAACTCAACCTGGATGCATCATACAACCTCTTCTCCTCTGACATTTTCCTTCCTACACCTGCAGACTTCATTTCCCTGGGCTCCTTTCCCAGTTTCTGACCCCCAGGTTATTTTTTACATCCTCCTGCTCAGCCCCCATGGATACCCAATGCTTATGACCAGGGCAGCAAAAATTCTAGTGAGTATTGAGTTAGACTTCAGTGAGGCTGTAAGTCAAGAAAGACTGAAAAAAGAGGTTTGAAGCTGGGGGTGTAAAAGAACTGGAAAGCTCAGAGTAGGGAGACTGGGGTGACTGCTATTGAGTCTTTTTGTCAAGGACAAAAAGAAGGTAAGTAAGTAATTGTGTGAATAAGAAGGGTTTGAAAAATACAGGGATCTTTGAAAAATACAGGAAACATAATTTCAGGTTTATAAGCTGCTGAAGCACCAGGGCTATTTCTATCACCTGCAAGTGGAGCAAGCCGAACCTTAAAAATTTATTCCTGAAAACAGCTAAATACAGCAGCCTCTTCTAAAAAGAGAATTATGCCACTACTAATACTAAACTTTTGGCTTTGCTAATCTGTTTTCATTGAGAGTTAATATCTGTGCATCACACTTCTGATAAAACATTGTGATGACAACACTCTTCAGGTATCCTAAATAAAGGATTGACCGTGTGACTACAGTTGAGAAAAATAATACAAACTCTTGTGAAGATAACCAACATGAAGAAAAAAAATTGTACACTGTTTTCAGTGTTCTCTCAAAGGATGTGAACTTGAGCCGAACATTTGGTTTACAGACCTCACCGTTAGAGAAGGAGGGTTCGTAGGTATGATGTCTGAGGGATCACCAGAAAGTGAGAATTAAGCCCAGTGAACACTCAGGGAGACTGAAAATCACTTACGTGTACAAATCTACTTGACCCATATTTTGAGCTGAGCTCTGCTGATACAGAATCCACCAAACTAAGCTTCTTAAAGGTATTAAGAAAAGACAAAAACTTATTTAAAACAATTATTTTATAAAACAGCCTCTTGAGCAGGCTTCCACCTTTCTCACTCTAACCACAAAAATGTCAAGAACAATCAGACCATTTTTAAAGAATTACCACAAATATTTTGGTGCTGTCCCATGAATCATGCCTCTATTACTCTGTTGGATGGAGACAAGGTATTGTCAGATCTCTCTAGACAGTTCCTGCTGGAATGCTACTTTTGGCAAATGTGTAAAATCTCAGGACAACTGAGATTTCTCATTGAAGAACATAAGCAAATAATATCCTGAATGAAAATACCTGCTTTCATACAAAGGGTGCCAGTTGTCTTTATCCAAAGAAATGTATAAATATAATGATTCAATATTTTGCATCCACTTTCTTTTCTTTGAAAACCATGTTTCATTTGTACAGTTATCTTCTGAAATTAAATGAAAAATCCCAACCATGTAAACAAATACCAGTCCAGGCTACTTTTGATCTGTAGCTCTGGCTTTTGACAAAAGCACTTTGGCATATGTGGATCTCACAGGAAACAAGAGGAATCTAAGAGCAGACTGCAACTCTTCCGCATTGCTGCCCTTAGTCCTTGTTTATCTTGACACAAAGCAAAATTAGATTATGAGCTTGCATCAGCCACTTGAGAAGGGCCTGAACCTCGGAAATTGAGGAAAATCAGTCCCATTCACTTTTCTGACTGGCTGTATTCAAAATTATGCCATTACCTCTAGTGCGTGGAAGATGTCTGCTTTATGTTCTGTTGTTTCTTTTCTTTCAATGCAATAAAATGCTCAGGTAAATTGAGATGTGATGTGACATAGAAGTATTTTATTTCTTACTGTGACTCTAAGAGAAGCTCTGGATGACATGTTGAAACCACCAAGCTATCTAGGGGAGGAAAATTAAGACTGTTAGCACTATGGCAGCAACTTTGGCTCCACTTTGCAGGATAGGTGGAGTGAGGTTTTCAAATGTGGTCAGTAATTTAGACATTTTTTTTCTTTTTACTCATTAGAGATAAATTCCATAATCACTTTTGGAAATAAATGCTATACGTTGTTACCATAATGAGAATGCTTTAAAACAAATGTAAAAGATTCTATTGTTCAAATTAACCTCATGGCTGTAATTCTTTCCATGTCACATAAAGTCCCATGAAAAGATTCATGGGCTAATGACCTAGAGGAAACTAAACACTAATGAAATTTCAAGTGATGAATTTTGCATATAATAAATCAAATTATTACAAAGAATTTCAAATATACTGTTGCCTAGTAAAATATTTGTTGGTCTCAGTTGTCATTTATCACAGTTTGGTACTTAATGTGCTTCACTACTGCAAGAGATGGTACATAACAGTACCAAAATGGGAATATCAATATCCTCTTTCATTAAATGCTTATTGCAAAGTGTGAAGACTAAGAAAGCTGTGTGTACACAGATTGTCATGACAGGAGCTGCTTGCAGTGCTGGAAAAGACATGTATAGCAATAGGATGATGAAACACAGAAATCTCCTACTGTGCTTGAGGGTCACTGAGAATTATGCTGAAAATAAAGCATTTAATCTCAGTGTCAGGAATAAGGCTCTGTCTTTAAAGTACAATACTTTGTGGAGAAAGTGTGTCATTAGTATTCTGGGCAGCCCAGAATTGTCTCAGCCCAAGGAATAGGACATGAGTGCCCTATTCAGATGTGAGATCCAGCTCAGAGCTGTTCCGAAAAGAAGGCTGGATATTCTCCAGGACCTCTCAGTGCACATGCTCTCCCTGACATTCTCAGACAAGTTGTTGAAACTAACATTAATGCCACAGATGACAAGCTCACTGGGTTGTCCAAATCCCAGATGAAATTCACTCAGCTCCACTGGGGTGTGAGGGAGCAGAACAGAGGTGCCTTCAGGCTGCTGACCCAGGATTCATCCCCAAGGTCTTTTAAAGGACAAACTGGGTCACCCTATCCAGCTCAACTGCTGAAGGTGCTGGCAAGACTGGGTGGGTGACTTAAGCAGCTAATTGCAAATATTCACTTCCTTTGTGGGCCCAGGATTAATAGTGTAGACAGCAGCAGGGCTGGATGCCAAGCACAGCAATTAAACCAACCTCCCTGAGTGAAGCCAGTGTCACCAAAAATGTGTCTCAGTCACAAATGTGTGCTGCTAGGGGCAACTCGACTGCTTCCTCTTCTTCACCTCTTCAAATGCTCACATTTGCATGTTATTCCCTGTATAGCACTTACCCTATTAGAGAGTAGGAAAATCATGCTGTATAATGAAAGCTCTAACTACTCCGTGCCATGGAAAATATTGCTATTTAATAGCTCAGACATTTAGTGGATTTAGAGCTTTGCTTTTTTCCCCCCTTCATTGCAACTCTTGTGCATACTTTGAAGTTTAGATTCACGCAAATAAATCAGTTGATTTATGATGTGTTTTAACCTGTGGATTAGAAAAAGAACTGTTCTTGTGAATCAAAGACCAGGGATATCGATGAGTGCAGCAATTTATAAGAAAATGGAAAGGATCTGCTTAATCCACTCTCTGAATGATATCTATAGAAATCTATTTGCTGACTTCTCTGAGAAACTGAAATTGCCTTGTTCTGCTCTTTAAGGAACCAAGGAAGTGGTAGTTGATGTAGATGACAATGGAGTAATTTCCTTGAACTTTGAATGTGATCAGATGTCTCCAGACTCTAAGTTCATTTGGTCCAAGAATTATGAACCAATTGAGGATGATCCTCGACTGAACATCGATACAAAAGGCGGAAAGTAAGACCCTTAGGGGTAGCAATAGTCTCATGTTTGAGAGATCTAGACTGCCACAGAAATCCACCCTTTTAATGTATGACCTCAGGAAGAGTTAAAACTGCCTCTGTTACTTGATGGTTACTTCCCCAGAATGCTGTTCTCTGGATGCTGTTCTCCAGTAAATCCATACCCAGACCATTTGGAAATTATAGCTTGCACAGAGTGAGTTAGACCTCCTCTGCAGGCACTTTAGTGATGTTTAGGCATGGGGAGAGAAAATCCATGCCCTGTCAGTCAAAGCAGATTATTATTATTATTATTATTATTATTATTATTATTATTATTATTATTACTAGTAGTAGTATTCCTATTCCTTATTTTAAATTTACAAATAATAAAGTAATCTGGCTTCTTGCAAAATGTTTTTGCCCTGTAATGCAGCTGTAGTCTTTGGAACTGCTGCAGTAAGCAAGGCTTTCTTATGACGGCACCACCATGGCCTGATTTAGTAATTTACATAAGTTCTCCAAGCCTACTCTGTTTCTTCAGGCTTTTCCCAGAGGAGGACAAGGTGAATGCACAGGTTCAGCCCATGAAGGGCCTATGTGCTATCCTAGTGACAGAAGCCATATCAAAAGAAACACAGTCATGGTGCTGCCATGTGGAAAATGAGTCGGCCTGTACCTACAGTATCCTCCCAGGGTCATCAAAGACTTATAGCTGACAGAGCTGAGTATTTGTCTGTTCAATCAGAGGAAAAGCTAATAGAAGGCTATTTATGTCTGGCATTATAGACAGAAAGGAGGGGTTTGGTTCAGATGGATTTCACCTTTTCATCACAATGTTTGGTGGGTTTTTTTTTTTCCTTTATAGGTCAAAACTCTCCTTTAAGGATCTTGGAGAAGATGATTTGGGAATTTACTCTTGTATTGTTACAGACACTGATGGAGCTTCGTCAAGCTACACAATTGATGAGGAAGGTAGACGAAATGCCTACTAAGCATGCCTAGTTTCCTTTCACATCTGTTTTTCCCTGCTGCTGTGTCTCTGAGATCCAAAAGGAATGAACACACCTCATATTACTTCTTTTATGTCTTTTGCAGAAATGAAACGCCTGCTTGCTCTGAGCCATGAACGCCAATTTCCAAGTAAGTGAATCAATCATGTCTGTAAGGGACTGAAGTGACTCTTCCTCTCCCGGAGCCCTGGCTCTGTTTTTGCCTCGGCTAGCTTGGGAGAGAAACCATGCCAGAAGGATTTTTCCTTTCAGGGTCCCAAAAGATCCCAGAGGCTTCAAACCTTTTCCTTTAGAGAGAGCAGGCATCTGCCAATGGCAAAAGGAAAGAGTCTGTCCTTGGTCTGGGAGGAATCACGGCTTTATTCAGTCTTTCTCCTGTGGTCCTGCCCCTGCAGGGTCACGAGCCCAGTCCAGTCCCCATCCCTGCCCTGGTCCCAAGAGCTAGAAAGCTATTTCCACCTGGTCCCGTGGCTTTTTCCCAGGGCGAAGGGCCTAGAGGCAGAAACAAGCCACTACCCAATCAGGGATAATGTGGGAGTGGAACAGAGTTGGATTAGTTCCAGTGTGGGAGGATGGGCGGGGAGGAGGAGCAGGGACAGACCTCGTGATACATGGTGGTACAGAAGAAACCATTACAAAACCCAATATAAAAATGAAATACAATATAAACCCAAATAATGCACTACAACAGGGGAGAGCTTTGCATGCAGTGGGGTATCATGAGCCTGATCTAGTTGAAGATGTCCCTGCTTATAGCAGGGGGCTTGGACTAGGTGACCTTTGAAGGCCCCTTCCAACCAAAACCATTCTATGAGTCTATGGTCACAAAGGTCCTGCTACCATCAGGTAAGGAGGTCACTATAGTAATTTCAAGTGAAAATGGGTTTGGATTGAAAAATTTAAGATTTTTTTTTTTCCCCCTCTTTCAGTACATTTGTATATTACTGATGTTCTTCCCAAACTGTTGCAGGCTACATAATAATTCTGTAAAAGAGCTGGAAAATAAGTATCATATTGGCTTTGCTTCTTCTGCAGAACAGGCTTTAATATGTACTCAGCATGCTTGACCTGATTTGAAAACCAGATTTTGAAAGATTATCTAATTTTATTCCAACAGAAGTTAACATAAGTTAAATTTAAGGTTAACAAATTTGACAAGTGTAGTAAATTCAGCTGTAACAATCAGCTGTAATGTACAGAATTTTCCTGCTGAAATTCATTTTCTCCCTCCTTCCTGGAACATTTGACAAAATTTGAACATGCTTTCTACTCCTGGGATGGTATTTTTGTCAGTTCCACAGACATTTATGATACCCTGGTAGTAGCACGATTTGGTTATTTTTATTGGAATATTACTTGAATAAATGGGGGGAAAATAATATTGGATTACATAATGAATCTTAATGCACACAGCAAGATGAGATCTCAACCTGGTTTCATCTTCTCCCACTATATTCTCTTCTTTTTCATTCCAGGCACTAAAACTCCTGCCTGCATTTTAAAATCTTACAGCTTAGTGCATGCACTGCTGGCACCTCTTCCAACTCAGCCCACATCACACTTCTCAACCCAGCTAATCCTTGGCTACAGAAATGGCCTTTTTGCCTACATCACCTTTCTCCTTTCCTTCTTTGTCTTTTTCTCTTCAGCTCTACTTTTCTCAACATATTCTTATCACCTTATTGACAGCCCAAACAAACCCTTGTTTACCCCTGCTCCTCCCAATTATCATCTCCTAGTTATATTTTCACACTAAAATCAGTCGTCACAAAAACCCTGCTGTTGTTGCATGACCTTACTTGCCCTTACCTTTCCCTTCTTCCCTGACTCTTCCATGCTTTCACTACCTTTCATTTCCAGTGTCACAAAATAAGCTCCTCAGGACACAGATCATATCATCCTTTTTGCACTGTATTAGGTAACAGCACACACATAGCTGTGCACGAGCTTCCAGAAGGCAGAGGCAGAAAAGGGAGATCGCTGCAGGAAGTATCCTTAAGGAGGAAACTGTCTTACATGCTTTGGCCACTCTGGGCCCTTGTGTACACTTCAAGAAAAACTTATATTACAACTAGGGGTTGAGATTCAGCTGTTTGTACATCTGAGCAGCAAGTAATGGAACTTCTGCTTGGAAACACATGTAGCCAGTAACTCCATGGGAAAATGGATTGCTTGAATAACAGCCTTATAGAACACAACTACGTATGGGTATGACAGTGTGTTGGTATGAGGTAAAAAGAAACTCTTCCGACTCCTCAATTTAGCAACTGCCCAAGGAGTGTCTGTCAAGTGCTGCCAGTAATTTGTGATGGTATACAAATAGGATGTAAAGCCACTGGAAAATGCCTAAAATAGCTAATAGTGCTTATGGAAATATTTTAAGTAAGACTTCTGCTCATGGCGTACTGTAAGGCAAATTTGTCCAGTTCCTTTAGGCTGAGAAGTGATCAGACTTTTCTCCAAAAAAGAATCCTTTTGCATCCTTTCAGCCATTTATTTAACAGCTGCTGAGATACTTTTCCCTCTTCCATGTTAGACTAAGATATTCTTAGTTAATAACAGGCAAGCCAAGTGGGAGCTTAAAATTGCTGTAGAGCTGACAGTGAGACAAAAGCAGTGCAGCCTTATGTCTATTCACACTCCCACTTGCTTCCTGTAGCGTTTCAGTTGCTTTGTTTTAAGAAATTATGCAAGCCCTGAAATTCCTTCTGTTTCTTACACACAAAGTGAGGAAGGCTCACACGGACCATTTGCACAGCAGGGACACACTTCCATGGGGTTGTCATTGCCCCACTCCCCCATGGCAATGCTGCCTTTCCAGGCTCCAGGCTTTTCCCTCTCTGGTTAAGCATGTGCCTTTTCCATAATTCTCTCTGTTTCCCTGTGACTGTTGCCTCACCTCCCCGGAGCTTTGTTTTTATCAGAGGCAGACCCTTTTAGTGCCACTCGGGCACTCAAAGCACACACATGTGGGTGTGGGGTATGGGAGGGAGAAGGGATGAGTGTGGCAAAGGAAGAGCCATGAGGGGTCCTCACCCTCTAAGTCTGTTTGGCAGTGGAGTGGGATGGCAGCTGTGCTCCAGAAGGCACCCCAACCATTTAGAATGGTGCAGGAGGAGAGACACCAGACACTACGCTGGTCCCAGTCCTCTCCTGCTGCAGGGGAGCTTCCGCACACACCGAGCTAAAGAAACCAGCCTGCCCTGGGAGGTGTGTCTTTACACTACATCATCGTGTGTTTTGCAACGTGTTTGTGCACTGTTCTCAGCTGTTCCATGCTACACCCTAGCAATGCAGACTTTACACTACCGAGAAAGCAGAGCCTGAGGGAAGAGTTCACACACAGCAGCACGCTGAGAGTAATCCTGAGAGTATGACTTTTACTGAGAATCTGCACATCCGCTAAGACAGATAACATGACGGAAGTCAATGAGACAAGCAATATGCCCCAATATCAGAGTCTAACTACTCATGCTTAACGATGCTGATTATGGTGTCTTAAAGAATAGTTGCAGTGAAAGCAAGCTGAGGACTGTTACTAACAGGAACTAACTAACTAAAAAAGTTATGTATAGTATAGAATTTTTACTTTTTTTTTTTTTTCCCTGTTGACAAACTGAATTGGTTTATATGTGGGGATTTTGGTTATTTATAGGAAAATAAAATGTACTGGGGAGACTGAGCATGTGCTGGGATATTTGGTGAATTCTGGAGATGGAGCTTCCACTCAGCACAGGATCAGAGTGTTTTCAAAAATCTCCCATCCTACAGCTCAGCAGCTGACTTTCTGTTCTGGCTTTGTGCTTGGAGATGTTTTTGTGTTTTGTTTTGTTATTTCCCCTCTGAGTCAATTCTCTGTCTTACAGTAATATTATTAGACAACTCATTAAACATGGGTCTGCACCATAGAGACTCATGTAATGCTTCACAGATACTTGCAGTTTGCATTTGAAATAGCCTTGTTTTAGAATGGAGCAGAACTCAAATCTTGAACACTTTTAGTTTGGTCAGACCTTGTGATTGAAGGATCAAAAGACTAAATCTCATTTGTCATTCTATGTATATGTGGGTGGAGAGGCATTCTGTCTATATGAAGAGCTAGTTACCTTGTATTACCAGTATTCAAGTATGGAAGGATTAAGTGGCTTTCAGGTTGCAGTAGACAACAGTTGTCAGGGAACAGGCAAAATATATGCCTCATTCCTTTCTTTCTTCTTTGTAGCTGTCCCACTTACCTCTGAGTTGGCAGTGGAAATCTTGGAAAAAGGAGAAGTGAGATTCTGGCTGCAAGCTGAAAAACTGTCCGGCAATGCAAAGGCCAACTTTGTATTTAATGATAAGGAGATTTTCAATGGAGAGGTAAGGCTTGTCTTTCACTGCTTATATGTGTTTGCATTTTCGTGAGTATCAATGAGGATTAATGTCTCTATCTTCAGTATACTTCCAACGAGTGTTCTACTTTGATGCATTTTCATGAGAAATAGCGTGTGTCATGGAAAGCAGGATTAGAAAGATTTTATCCATAGTTCTGAGCTCCACATGAATTCTGCTGGACGCATTTTATAAAGGGAAGTTATACATCTTCCTGCCACTTTTGTGAATATCACGTGTTCTGTTAACTGTGGTTATTTATTTATTTGGTTGTACATTTGGAGCTGGAACTTGAGATAGCAAGTCTAGAATGGGATAGGGATCCGAACAAATGGGAATCTGAAGAAGCAGGAATCCAAATAAAGGAAACAAAATTTCTCCTAAAGAGACCATTATAACACTTCAGAAATATTTTCTGTCTCTGACATGTATTAATTGTTGCTTTACTTTCCACTCCTGCAGAAATATAAAATGAAGGTGAACCACAATACCGGCCTTGTTGAAATGATTATGGATAAACTTGAGGAAAAGGATGAAGGCACTTACACATTCCAGCTGCAGGATGGAAAAGCAACCAATCAATCTAGTCTTGTCCTCATTGGTGATGGTAGGCTAATCTATATTATGCAGTAGGTTGGAAAAATTATGCCAAGGTTACCTCAGTTGTCATCTTCACTTTTCACTGTTTTCAACACCAATAGATGTTCCAGTTTTTATATGTCACAGTTTTGCCTGCATCCTACAGGACAGGGCATGTGTGTGAACTGAAATTTTTACAGTGATGGGAGGAAGGGGAATTGTTACAGAAACAGAAAGTATGGCAGCATGTTGAGGTTTGCTTTTCCTATGGGTGGAATGAAAACTTCCCATATAAAAAGCCCATTCAGCTGGGAACGAGTAGCTGCACCTGTTAGAGCTCAAGCAGCTGCTGATTCTGCTGCCTCTCATTTGCCTTCCAACCAGGAGCTGTATGACTGGGGATTGCACATCATCAGACAGGACACACTAAACTCCTGATGACTGCAAGCAGCCAGGAAAGCTGAGTTAGCCGTAATCAGCTTCTGACACTCTGGACTGTTCAGTGAAAACCTGATCCTCTGGCCAGATTCTCACTGGCATCCAAGGGACAGAGTTAGACCGAACTGTTACAGTGACATTCAGCATTGTACAAGTGGTACATAAAATTTGACCTTGTATTTCTTACCGGTTTTAATTCCTAGTATTCAAGAAGCTACGGGATGAAGCAGATTTCCAGAGAAAAGAGTGGCACAGGAAACAAGGTGATAATATGAATATTTATAAGAATCACATACACATGTTATTCTGTTAAGAGGTTTTTTAATATTTATATCTTAATTTGAAATATATGGGATTGGTTGTGTTACGTGGTTATTATTTCTGAAGCAGAAATGGGAAAAATAAAACCACATTAAAATATAACAGTATTCTTGTCAAGTAAAATACATCTGTTTTTCATTTTGAATCATAAATACCATTGATGTGACCTTTATATACCTGTAATTTCAAACAGGTCCTCATTTTGTGGATAAACTGGGATGGGAAGTTACCGATGAGTGTAATGTGTTGTTGAAATGTAAGGTAAGGGGCAAGGAAAACCCCGAGTAAAATGTTCAGCATATGTTGGCCTACCACTAGCTAGATGGTGAGGGTGGGAAGGGACTAAAGATACGCCCGTTGCTTTTGTACTCCCAGCTGCATGTTGGACAGTGACAGAGCTTCTGAAGGTTAATCCTGCTGAAGTGACAGCTCATTGCATGTAACAAAATATGTTGGAAAACAGCTTGAATTTCTTTCTTCTGGTCTATCAACCACTCACTCAGAGAAAGGCACCCGAAGAGGAGTGACAAGTCTTTGTAAATCCAGGGGTTTACTCATTTTTAGCCTGTTTATGCATGTAGAAATTCCTTGGGCAGGATCAACTCATTCCCTAGTCTCCTTTTCTCACTCTTTGCATCCCTGTTGTTTCCCTTCTTGTCTCCCTCATTTTAAAATGGAGGCCTCCAGTAACTCACTGCCATCAGGTTGTAAAGCTTGCTGCTCTTCTGTGGGAGACCTGAACATGCTAACCCAAATTACAACCCCAAGCCTCTCAGATGAAGTGAATAATTGCGATGTGGTTCTCATCCATTTTAGGTGGCTAATATTAAGAAGGAAACACACATTGTGTGGTACAAAGATGACAGGGAGATAATGGTAGATGAAGAACATGACTTTAAGGATGGCGTGTGCACTCTGCTGATATCAGAGGTGAGTGACTGTCTTCATTAGCCCTCAGCTGAAATTTGTGTTCAGATAAATTATATGATCTAATCTGGTACTCCAGCAGAACAATTGAAAAAGGAAGTGGGTTTTAAAAATGGAAAAGCTCACAAGGCGTCTGTGTTTTCGCTAAAGCAAATGTCTGTCTGTAACTGCTTGTTCAGATTTTCAGGAAATGATGACAGAAGAGATAATAAGCTTGTCACTTCCTTTGTATGTCAATTTAGCAACAGATTGAGACCACATTTCCATTCTGAACAGCATTTGGAAAGTGCTTGTCACTCAGGCTTTCAGAGGGGTCTGGTTCATACCCAGCCTTGCAGCAGATTTGGGGTAGGACCTTCTGCCAAAGCCCATGCCACCACCCCCACCCGGAGTAGGGCAGCTTGGGGGCACGGGGGCAGCCCCAGGCATCGGGTACCTGCCTGGGGACGGGGATGGGATATCAGCTGCGTTCACAAGTGAAATCTAGGTTTTTCTACAGTACCTGTTCTGAAAACTGGTTTTATCGTTACAATATTGCAGTTTTCTAAGAAAGATGCTGGCACTTATGAAGTCATACTGAAGGATGACAGAGGAAAGGACTCCAGTGAGCTGAAGCTCAAGGACACAGGTCAGAGCCTGGCTGTGGTCAGCCATACCAGCAGATACCCTGACTGAAGTGGGTTCAGGGTAATGCAGGCATCTGCACAGATTGCCTTCCTGTGGCATTGTTCCTCATGCATACAAGATCATCTGATTAGAAAAACTGAGATTTTTCAGTTCAAATAACATTTGAATACAGCTTATTGCATCTAGATTCTGTATAATTTTGGGAGCATATAGTGGTTAATGCCAAGCAAATGGCAACAGATCTCCTCAGGGGGCAATCAATAAGTCTACAAGTATAGAAAAAATTATGGAACTAGATAATTTTTAAAATATTTTTATTATATTTTGCCAATTACTTAGAAGCCTTTCCACTTACTGAGATTACTATATTCTTAACATTTCACTCCTATCCATTAGAATGTATACAGATGGGTTAGCATTCCAGCTGAATCGTGTCATTTACAAAAAGAAACAAAACATCATCTTGTTCAGCTGCAGCAGTATTCATCAAGGCTGCACTTAAAGTCTGAAAACTGTAAAATAACAGGCCACATTTCTGCATTGCTCATATTTCTAATATGCTTGGAAAGGTAGCTTTTTCAGAGACTGTTTGTTCAAACCTTCCGGGGAGAATATTTGAGAGCCAGTACTTGTCCTACTGTTGACTGTGCTTGAACTGCAGACACAGAGTCTTAGTCTCTGGATTTTATTTCCACAGCTTTTGCAGATCTGATGAATGAAGTATGCAGAAGGATTGGTAAGCACTTAATTCTTTTTTCGAATGAATGACTCATTGTGGCACTCAATGAATGGCTGTATGGCTGCATAAAACCATGTGCTCTTCTTTCAGCTTTATCTGCAACAGACCTGAAAATCCAGAGCACAGCTGAGGGTATCAGACTGTACTCCTATGTTACTTATTATGTGGAAGATTTGAGAGTAGGCTGGGTGCACAAGTAAGTACAAGAGCTTTGCAAAACCCAGTGCAATTTTGGTTTCACAGGTTCAGAAAGAACCTGGATGTGTGAGAGAGGTGATGCCCAGGTTTCCTCTCCTCTCTCATGAGCCCTTATCTCATATGAGTTTGTTTCAGTCAATTACATTCACAGGAAATCAGTACAAGAGCCAGGTGTGGTGGTTCCAGGCCCTCCTGTTGTTTCTCTCATGGAAGACATTCCCCTGCCATAGGATGCCAACAGGATCATGCTGCTTCAGAACACTTCCCACCTCCCCAATGGGAGCTGCATCTTTCACTGACTCAGTTTTAAGGAGTGATGCAAATATAACCCGAGAGACTGTCAGGCTTCAGAAGAGGCCAGCACCACAGGTTCAGAGTTATCTGCCCTGGAGGTCTGCTTGTCTAGAAGCCACAATTCAAAGGAACTGGGACAAGCAGGCATATCCTCTTAATGCATGGCTTCATTTTTAGGAAGCAAAGCAAATTCCAGCACGTGCCTGGGGCAGTAAAATCCAGACAACCCCTGCTGCAAGCACTACTAACCTAACCAAGACAGACAGAAGAACTGAGATTTTAAAAACGAATTTGAATGCCCAGCTCCCCATAAAATTAATGGGAGCTGCACGTCCAAATCTATGAGCTTTGAGTTCTCAGCCAGCACAAACAGCTTGCACTGGAAAACCCAGAGAAGTAAACAACTTTGATCACCTCAAATCCATTATTACTATTCTTGCTGTTTCACTTCCTGTGGACATGGTAGTAGTTAGTCTGTATGATGGAATCTGAATTACTGATCTCTCAATAACACTCATGTAAATGAGGCACAGAAGACCCAGGTTGTGCTGTACCCGGCTCGCTATAATTATTGACATTGATGTTAACCAGCACCCTGTCAGAGAAATGAAAGTGATTTGAGGACTTCTTGTTTCTTGGCACCTGTTTTAACCTGGTATCATCTAAAGTCCCAAGTATTTCAAATAAGTGCAAGAGAATGTGACATATTCTGGGGTTTTTTCACCCCTCTCTCTTTCTCACTTTTCTCCATTTCATTTTTAGAAACTTGTTTCATCTTAAAGCATGTCAAATTATCTAGAAAAAAGAAGGGTTTTTTCCCCTCCAGTGCATTCAAAGCTTCAGTTTAAAGATAACAAGGAAATTAGTATCTTATTTGACAAATATCTTTTGCTTCATCCAGGGAAATTAACCTCTTAGCTAGGAAGCTAAGAAATTGATTTTGGGGGCTGAGGGGGTGGGGTGTTGGGTTTGGGGGGTTTTTGTTTTGTTTTCTGTTTTTTTAATGGAAGAAGGTATGCTTATGTCAAAGCGTGTTTAAATTCCAAACATAGCAGAGCATCAGAAATAATTTCAACAGGGGAAACCATTTCTCACAAAAGTGGGGTTTTTTGTTGTAGATACAGCCTTGTATACTTCTGTTTAGCCCAAGCAGAAATAAACCTATGCTAAAAAGAGAACAGCAGCATTTGTGGATGGCTGTGTTACTCTTCAGAGATCTGGCTTTTAGACTTGTACAGCTTTTCTGTAGCTCAGGTCATAGACCGAGATGCATAATTTTTCTGCAAGCTCTGAGGATAGCTGGATCCTGAACAGGGAAAGGCTGTAGCACTGATTCTGCCCAGCTGGCCCTGAACTCTAGCAAGGATTTGATTTCAAAGGTTTCAGAATTTGGTGGCATACCGTAGCATCTTGGAAACCATTTAGTAACTCCAGATGTGCTCAGTGACTCAGCATGAGCAAATCTCCTTTATACTCCAGTAAAATGAAAAGGTAACATTGTTTTGTACTTTTCAGTGATACCCAGATTAAGTTCACAGACCGAATGAGGACTGGTGTCACCGGGGAGCAGATCTGGTTGCAGATCAATGAGCCAACTCCACAGGACAAAGGCAGATACATAATGGAGCTCTTTGATGGCAACACAACGCACAAAAAGACAGTGGATCTGTCTGGACAAGGTAGGCCATTCCCTCTGCTAACATCATTGCTATGTGGGCAGTGTGCTGTGGTAGCATGGGAGCACCTAAAGCAGGATCTTGCTAGGGACCTGTCACCTTTGGGGTCCGTGTGTGCGCACACCAGTCTGGCATTTTTTGTATGGACTGTGTCAACTAAGCCTGTCAGAGTTAAGAAGCATTTTTGGACAATACTCTCGGGCACACAGTGTAACTCTTGGGGATGGTGCTGTGTGGGATCGGGAGTTGGACTTGGTGATCCTTGTGGGTTCCTTCCAACTCAGCTTACTCTGTGATTCTGTGATTTGTTCTCCCCAACCCATACCATTCGTTTTCCCCAGCCTGTGCTCTCAAGTAATAAAATACAAACTGCTTTTTCCTATTCCAAATACCCAATACAGTCTGCCTACTGAGATGCCAGCCCGGCTTCTGAGCTATTTTACAAAACCCCTTGTGCTGCTGGCATTGATTGGCAGTTTTAAATATGAGTTGTAGCACTGAATGCCTTCTGTGTGTCTCTCTTCCAAGGAATATTTGAAGGAGTAAGTGAGGGACAAGTTTGTTCTGATACTTTCCTACCATATTTCTTTGATGGATGTAATAAAACTCTTCATTCTTCAGTGATGCCAAGACCTCTCCTCAGCATGAGGAAGGACTGTTAGGGGAACAATTTGGATTGACTGTTGGAAGGTTTTACTCTGAGACGCCTCTCAGATCCTAGAGAACCGATTAACTCCTTCCAAATTGCTCTTTCCATTCCCAGCTGTTCCCACTCCTAAAGCTTCACTTTTTGTTTGCAAGCTCTGTGTAAGGGTGATAACATTGTAATTATCACCACACTGCTCCTTCTGTACTCTATCTCCACTTTCTAGGAAAAGACATTTCTTCTTTCCTTTCAAAGCAGGAGAGGTTGACCTCCCGCATGATGACAGCTTAGCCTGAATTTACAAAGGAGACAACACTTTGTTGCTTGCTTTGCTTGTAGCCATCAGTGTGATGCTTCAAGCAGATGTGAAAAATCCTTGGAAAATCATATCTCTTGTATTCCATAAACCAGTGGTCCCTGAAATGGGTGTGTGCAAGACCACCCAGCGGGCTTCACTGGGATGGCAGGAAGAATATATGAGAACTTCATTTGTTTACATCTACATAATCTATAAATAAATATACATATAGGGAGTGCATGCCCAAAATAATTTTAGATAGGGATGTATAATATAAAAAGTTTGGAAGGTCACTGCTATAATCTCTCATTTACGTGATATATTGTGCATTTCTTCTCTCTTTTGTGAAATTACTTCAGCCTACTACTTTCTTGCCCTCTGTCTTAAAGCCTGACTTCTAGAAGAAGAAAGTGTGTTCATGCATACATATGTATATATAACAGCTGCCATATACCAGATGGCCTTTATCAGTTGAACCATTCAGCATTTTAGAGTTTGTAAAATACACATGCATTCATTTTAAATTTTGCACTTTAAATTTATTACATCTACATTTTAAATTTATTTATTAATTTTATATTTAAACCTTTGTGATGATTTATCTCTAAACCTACTTTTTTCCTCTTTACAAAGCATTTGATGAAGCCTTTGCTGAGTTCCAGAGACTAAAGTAAGTATTATGCCATCTAAATACAGTAATGGCAGCCATAAAATAATAACAGTATTTGTTTGTTTTGTGCTGGAGATAACCTTATCTTATGAAACAAGTCCTAGTCATACAGAAGTCTGTAGGAGTTTTGCATGTGACTTCTTCGGTGCAACTCTTATATAACAGGTAGCAAAGAAAAAGCTGTATTGCCAAGCAATGAGAGAGATTTTCCTTAATGGATTAAAGGCAGTTAAAAAGATAATCTGTTTTTCAATCACGCTAAATAAACCTCAACTGAAATTGGACTTTCCCTTTGTTTTGTTTTTTTTTTTCAACTCCAGGCAAGCTGCCATTGCGGAGAAAAGTAAGTAGGCCCTCTTTGACAATGCTTGCAATAAACTGTTTATGAAGCTTTTCTTCCTCTCCAGGAGGAGAGTGTGTTGAGAAAGAGAGGGCATGCGGGCATGTGTATATGCATGTGCTCATCCTAAAACGAGTTTGTTCTTACACCAAGGAGAAATAAGTGACCCTTTGTTGATTTAGCACTGGTGCGCTTTGCAGCTAATCATATTATTCTTATGGGTTAGGTTGATTTTTCTCATCTAAGCTCCTGTTCTCAATATCAGTTAGCCTTCTCTAAAAATTAACTTTATTGCTGGGATCGGTCATGCATGTTCTCTGCACAAAAGCCTCCTTGTTTTCAAAGATGGAGAAAATAATTTGGCTAGTTTTGAATGCTTTAAAATGTCAAAAGGCTCTGCATTACTTACAGGGATGGGTAAGAAAGCAACAGTAGCTTTTGAATTGCTTAGAATCGCCTCACACTTTTGCCTGTGTGTCAATTCCAACAGAGCAACTAAAACAGAAGTATGTATTAACTACTTAAGGAGTAAGTTATTAGACTTCAATTTGAATTATCAAACTCATTATCCTCCCTACTTACAGAAGCAGCCATGGAAAAAATGAACTGTTCCACCGCAAATGACTTTCAGACCTGCATAAAAATGAGGGCAGAACTGGCTTTGGAAAAGTTATTTGAGAAAAACGTGTAGAGAGATAGAGCAGGGCTTGGATATGAACAGTAACCCCCACAAGTCCCGGCTGAGACAGCGCCAAGGGGTCAGTGATTGCCCTGACCTTTAGTTTCTGACCCTGGACTATCTGTAAGGCGCTGGCATGTTAACTGTCAGAAGACAGTCCCTTTCCTGGTCTCCTAAGGCTGTTATCTCTGTGCTCCAGAGCACATCTTTCACAGAACACACCAGAGGGGAACATTCTGTACAGTCATTTCCTTCCTCTGCCAAGCTCCACCCAGACATGTAACGAACAAAATCCATATTCCAGGATAAGTGCACTAATGCCTGCATCTGATTGGCTTATTTGTATTTATCTAAGATTTCTGTGGGAGTCTTGAATTTAAAACTAGATCAATCAGGTGTCAGTCTCATTTACACATAGAGACACGCAAGTGATGGACTTTCGCTGTTGCCACTGAGACTGAAGTCTGTTTTTGTATCTAGATTAAAAGCCAATCTCCCGCACTTTACCAGCTGTCATTCACTTCCCTTTGGACACACAACATTTTTAGTTTACTACAGTAAAAATTTTGAGCACCAGATCTCAAAATGTAAATCTTTTTTGTGCAGTCAGAATTAAAACCGAATTAGTGTCAAAGTCCACAGGACACGGCACATGTGCTTTAATTCCTCTCTGTACGTGATTGACATCGGCTATTAACACATCTTTTGCTGTGAATTCATTTTTATAAGTCCAAATGTTGTGCTAAAAATGCTGAGTAGTTCTCTGCTAGCACAGATATAAGAGACAAATTGTACATAAGACAAAAGGAAAGAACTAGAAGGGAAACAGAATCCAGCCTACAGTTGATTTGGAGACACTAAAGAAAATTACTGTTCTTTATTTCCAGATCGCGCACGGGTACTTGGAGGTTTGCCCGATGTTGTCACCATCCAGGAGGGCAAGGTACAGTAAACATCCCAACAGCTTGAATGCTTTCAATGATGGAAAAACATTCACCTTTTTTTTTTTTTTTTTGAGATGCCATCTTTAAAGTCTGCTACATTATTTATTCATCCCCTGCCTTCTGTACATAATTCAATGGACTTGCACAGATGGGTTTATATATTCAGGGCAGTGTCTTTTCTTAAGAATTAGATAAAAGTGAGATGACAATGTGAGCTGGGACTAAGACTCCTTATATAACCAGCTATTTAAAAATTCATGCACAGGTTTCACAATTAGATTTTTTTTTCTTGTAACTGGGCATCAGGAAAGTTTAACTCTTTTTTTTTTTTACATGGGAGCCAGCCATTCTATGCCTTCTGCAGTTAACTTCCTTGCAATGTGATATGGTAACCACACCTGTAGAGGCTGGCTTTTAAACGGTGTAAAAGTAGCAAACCACAATAACTCAATTCTCATCCAGCCTATTCTAATTTTCTCATAGGAGAAAAAATTCTCTATTTCATCAGGGTAAAGGAGAAGGAAGTCAAAATAAGTCACTAGTTTATACTGGATTGTATTAGGAGAGCTTAGCTGAAAGATTGTGATAAGGCACTCCCAGAGGAACACTGATGCTTGAGCACAGGACAGATGACCTAGAAAGTGAGTTCTCAATCTCACAACCTTTTCCCAGCACACTGCTTCTACAACTTGCTGTTTAATAATACTGAGACCAAGAAGTGCCTGCTCTTCACTTCCTGCTGCTCTGCCACAAGTCAATTCCTCTTCACAGTGTGTGCGAAGAGTGAAATAGGGCATGTGAATGTTACTGAAAACCTGTAATGTGACAACTACAGTAAGGCAGCTTCCTGATATTTCTAGCTTTATCTGTCAGTAGGTCAGCAGGGTTAAAAGAATTTGATTATAAGTTCAGCAGAAGTGTTAAGAATCTAAAATCTTATTCTAAAACGCTTAACAACATAAGATACAGCCAACAAGATTGTAGACTGCAGCAGTTCTGGGAAAATCAAGTATGTTGACATTACAAAATAAAATTCTTTAACCAATTTAGCAGTTTGAGAAATGCTGTAAAGTAAGAAGCACTCCAGTGAGCATTGTAACTGGAGATAAAAGACACAAAGGAACAGAATGAATTAGCAGATTCTCAGTGCTTGGAGGCGTGATTCTCATAATGCTTTGGCAGGGTGTAAACTTGGGTGTAAGCGATTACCAGTTTTGAGCTTTCAGCCAAAAGAGACTTGATATGAACTTGTGTACAAGTTCACTGAAGCAAAATGTGTAGTGTTTATAAAACGAGTTTGTAAAAAATGAGCTGCAAAATCTTACCCAGACACATGTTGTCCTTGACAGCAAGGACATTCGTAACGTTTGAATACATGGCTGAAATACTCCCAGAACTCGAGACACAAATATCCTTGACCTTTCATTTCTTGCTTCAGTAGAGGATTGTTTTGAGTAGGACAGAGAGTGATCAGGGAAAACAGAGCTGGCTTGGGTGGTGTTGGCTCATCTGTCTTTTGTTTGCATATACGGTGGAGAGAGGAGAATGCAATTCTTTGTTGTGTAACTCATGCAAATTGCACAATCATTGAGGATTTTGTAAAACAGCGAATGAGGTAGCAGAGGTTTGGCAAGCTTTGTGAATTCTAGTGCCACCATAACCACAGACTTATAGGAACAGATTGGTATCCCGAGATTGAACTTCCAAGCATACACATCTCTCAGTTGTAAACTTAACCTTGGGATTGTGATGTTATTTATTAGGTTTTTACATGTGAGCTGAAGGGGATTGGTGAGAACGAATGAACCAGTGTTTACCGAGTGTTAATCAAAGAGCATTCCAGATGGTCTAAGAGGCTTCCACTGATGGACATAAATGCTCCTCAGCAGTGTGGTATAATTGGAAAAGGCTAAGTGTCAGTTCACATTAGGGAGGAATCTGACCTGACAGAGAATGCTAGCATAAGTTTTGTGTCCAGCTGCCCAACTTAACCTAAGTGGCTCTTTTAATAAAGGCCTGTAAATGAGTGAAGAGTCTTAGGATTCTGACTGGCACTTTCAGACACAGAAGCAACATGTAACATCCTTCTTCCCACCAACTCACTATTCTACACTTCTGCCAGGGGTGTAGATCCTCACAGACAGGCTGGAAGAAGGGAGCAGATTTCCTTGACTGAGCTGCTTCCATCCACTCACCAAACCGCCCACGACTGTGACTCTGTGCTAATATGAAAGAAGAATGGCAATATTTGAAATACAATGGCACATTTTTTCCCTGCCTCCTGTACTACCTTACTCATGATAATCTGCAGTAAAAGGCAGAAGAGGTAGAGAGGGGCACAAAGGGTCTGGACTTGCAGCTGCTGGTTGCTTCAAGTGGACGTGCCTCAATACCCTGGGCCCAGGAGTATAAGGCACACTTTTTTACCATAATGATATCAGGTTGAACACAGTATTATAATCATGTTTTCCACTGAGTAATAAATATATACATGAGCAAAGACAATCTCTTGCCCAAAGAACAGAAATCTGAAACAGATAGATGCAGTCACAGTGAATAATCATTTCTCCTTGGCTCAGGAATTGCCTTCCAGAAAGCCAAAGACCTCACCATCTATACAATGAATGATAAAACACGTCTCTGCACATTAGTAGCTGGAAAATAAATAGAAAGAGTTGGGAACATCAAGAGAATCACTCATATCAAACAGTAGCTAGTGATGCCAGGTTAAGGAAGATGTAGCTATTTTAAGGGATGATTTGGAAGAAGAAAAGAATCATCACTGCTGCTTGAATCTCTTTGAATTATGGAGTATGACACCACTTCAAACATCCCAGCTTTGAATGATGCCACTAATGGAGCTGTGTGGACATGGGCATCAGCTCATTAGCACTGTGGTGAAGTGGCAGCTGGAGCCACTTGGTGCTGAGTTCTTGCTTGCTTGAGAATCAGAAGAGAATAATGAAAGGTTGAGCACCTGAAGAGGTCCATATGCATTGCCTGGCTAAGGCTGGGGGCATGTTTGTATCCAGAGTGATAAGGTAGAGGTGGAAATGTAAAACCTCTTGTTTCCCACTTGTTTTTCAAAAAGAATGACTGATATGGCAATCAAAACCACATTCACACCAGTGGGCTGAGAGAGAATGTAGTCAACAGCCCCACGTGGTCACCAGCTGTAGGTGCTGCAGGAAATCAGAGAGAGGCCATTTCCATCGTGCCATAACCACCTCTCACTTGGAATCTGCTCTCCTTTGGTACCAAAAACTACGTGTTCCTGATAGAGGAAAGACTTCCCCTTCCACTTTGCTCTCATTTTGGTCCTTAGGTTGGGCACATGGGGATTTTTATTTTGTTCTCAGAGATATCAACACCTTTCACTTTTATGGAGGTATCAATTTTTCTGTCCCCTCATTTCAGCAACCTTCCAGGCATCTCTCTTCTGTCCCATCTTCCACTATCACACTACCAGGGAAGGTTGGATGAGATACTTGATTCCAGTCAGGTCAAATCTTGTCTACTCCTTATTTATCACTTAGTCCATTCCTAATGAAGCACTGAAGACCATTTTCTTTGCAGTAAAAGTTCTTCCATTTCCAGTCCAGTTAGATTCCCCTTTAAATGGCACTTAAAATTTAGACCAGTGTACTATCCAATACTTACACATAAATAAATTACTTCCTAAATAAAGCTCCAGAGAATGGCCTATGTACCACTGAATTGTCATGTGAACTTTTTTCATATTTGACTCCCTACATGACACTCACTTTTGCAAATATTTTTGAGAAGACTGCCACTGTGGCTGGAAGAAGGGATCACTTACATGTATCAATATCTCCCAAAAATTAATTTCCTAGCTGACAAGAAAAAAAAGAAAAACAAGGCCTGTACAAAGTGTGCCCATGAGACTCACCAGCCCACTGAAGGCAGAAGAAGCTGTCAGTGACCTCTCCAACAATATGATTCTCTAACAGTGAAGATACTTCCTGCAGGCTGTCGGGGCTGAATTCAGACCTTAGGAACAGAACTAACATCAAAGGGAAATGTTTATATGAACACCAGAGAATGAGTAAAGACTGTATTGATTTTGGGTAAAAATAGTTTCACAGAAGTGCATAAAACACTTCAAGTCTGTTAGAAGAGCTGTCAGGGCATAGTTTAAAAGGATCCCAAATATAACAAAATATTCCAGGGCCACTTTGTTCTTCGTTTTCTAAAAACACAAGCACACTTTCTTTGCTTATGGGATATATATATATATATATATATATACTGAGCTTAATGTAGAAAAAACCATCTGACAGTTTATTAAAATCTCATTTCAGGTGTACCACACAAATGCAGATAATATCTAATTTTATATTAAAATATACTCATGGAGAAATCTCTACTAATGATTATGAGGGTAGAGAAGAAGGTCCATAAAATATTGAAAGGTTTTAATGGCTGTTTTGAATTAACTGAGTTCCTTCTTTTGCTTTATGATAGAGAAGAGTGACATAAATTATTGATTACAGATGATGGCATGCATCACTTTACTAAAAGCAGGAAGCTAAACTGGAATTTGGAATATATGGAGAGTCAGGCATCAAAAAACACAGCAAATATTTACTGACTCATAATTCCTTTGTACTTTTTCTACAGGCACTTAATCTTTCTTGCACTGTCTGGGGAGATCCCACCCCAGAGGTTTCATGGCTGAAGAATGAAAAATCATTTGTATCAGATGCCAATTGCACCCTGAAGTTTGAATCTGGAAAAAATGTCAGCTTTTCCATTTCTACTGTGTCCACACAAGACTCTGGGAAATACAGCATTGTGGTGAAGAACAAGTACGGTACAGAGACCAGCGACGTCACCGTAAGTGTGTACATACCCGAGGAAGAGAGAGCGTCTGAGCAAGAGAAAAAGCAGTAGGATAAAACGAAAGCGTGAACTTAAGTCTAGAAGGCAAAAGTACAGAGGAGATTTTGGATGTTAGGCTGATATAATCCATGTGTGTAAATGGCTTTCTGCTTTAGCAGGCAGCCTTGGATTTTTCCATTCACTTCACATTTGCTGCTAATACACTTATTTATGCCAGGGAAAACAGGGCCCTTCCTAAAGGTTTTCCTACAGCTAACTTCACAGAAACTAATTGTAGCATTTTAAGCAAGGCCCAGTGTATGCTGCCTGTAAGCACATGCCCACCATTCGACCCTCTTCCTGGAGCATCTGGAAGGAAAGGATCAAGAATTGTTTCAGTAGAAGCAACTAATGAAGTAGATGGAAAGATCAGAAATGATCGGGGTGTATTTGAGCAGCAGTTAGGATTTGTTCCAGCTTTGGTAAAGCAGCATAAATGGAATGTGTTAGACCACTGAGAAATGATTGCTGGTTTTTGCCTGTGTTAAGGCCCCTTTGTATTGCTGTGTTAATTTAGTGAGGCCTTAATATGGGTGTCATTTACAGCCCTAAATATTGTTTAATCTGCCCAAACAGGGTAACAGTACTGTAACACGAATGAAAGTAAGGCTTAGGAGGCCAGGATAATATGTGTGTGTGTGTCTGTAAAAGTGTGTGAACTCTGCTCTATGTCCACAAATAAACTGAATTCACTTCTTTCCTTCCATCACAAGCTTGTTTCACTGTGTCTTGTTTGATTTGCCACAGCTCGTGTAGTTGTGCACAGTATCTTAGTGTCTTAATGCTTTCACCACTGTAATTACCTCCAGCTTCCCTTTAGATCCCTGTTAATCTTCACTTTGCTGTTTGCAACAAAACCACAATGGCATCTCTTCACATCTCTCTGTCCAGACCTTCACTGCTTCAAGTCTTAAGTCAACAAGGTTTTTTTGCAAATTCTGTCACAGGAGTAGTTCTATGCTTTTCGATGCACCTGGGCATGAGTTGTGATTTAAGGGTGATAGGTAAGTATTTTGTTAGACAGAATTTTGTTAGTCAGTGAATTCCATCCAAACTTAACACTGAAGATTCAGAAATAACATATTTTATAAAGGTCTTTTGAAGCTACAAAAAGAATCTTCACTCTCACACCCCTCTCCCACCCCTCTGAAAAAAAGTGGTGGTGTTGTTTTATTGGGTTTTTTGTTGTTACACAAAAATGTTTCAGAGAAAAAAAAAAAAAAGTCCAGGTCTTGGAATGCACTTAACATAGATTAAAACTCCATGTCTCCTATTTTCTAATGCCACTGATTATATATCAGTGGAGGAAAAGCAACAGAACCTGCTGGACACATGATCTATACAGGTGATGCTGTATGTATAGGATAGGATTAGAAGCAGGAGTCAGCCCAATTGCTGCTTAGGAGAGCAATGTCCTATGTCAATAAAGGTTTTCATCACTAGTCTCACAACAGCATGATTCTTCACACCAAAATCTAAAGAACTAACGTACATATTTTCAGTCTAAGCATGATCTCTGTGCACATTTCATGTACTTTCTCTTATCTTTTCTAGCTACTGTGACTGCAGAAATAGTGCTGCAGTCCCAGGCGCTCACTTTGGTGCAGTACTGGCATTTCTGTGAGGATGCCACTACTAAGTGTTGTACAGTTAACACTTACTTAACCCCTTGCCATATGAGGTTTACTGTCAGCTAATGTTAAAGGAGAAGTGGAAACAGAAGGAATTCTTAATGGTTCAGGTAAAAATAGATTCAACACAGTTACCGATGGCAAAAATGCTGATTTTAGCAATTTCTTTTTTTGAAAAGCAGTTTCTATAAAGGGCTAACATTTGTTACCTTAATCTTATAACAAGAATCCATATTTAGATCAGTTTTATGAACTACAAAAACAAGTTAGCACATACTTAACTTTAGTGCATGTGCCTGCACTAATAGTATCACTAATTTCAAGGAACATGTTAAGTTTAGCTGGTATAAATCTCTTTTTCTTCCAGCATAGATTTCACATCACAGGGATTTTTAACATGAAATTATGTAAAAACAATGTGGTTTTGGTGTTTCACATAAACAGTGTATGTGTTCATAAAGCCTTATCTCCTAAAACATTTAACACTCGAGCATCAAAATTTATGACATTATTGCATTTTTAAGGTGTATGTAATTATGTCCTTTAATGACTAAATATCTGTTACCAAAAAAAGCTCGGATTATCTAGTCACAGCCACTGTGTAAAACAGAAAAGGTAACAAGGCTTAATTTTTAAATTTCAAAATATATTCAAGAGAAGATCTGTAATCTGAGATAGAGCAAGCTTCCCAAGTTTAAAGGAGAAATGCAAAATTATTTTATAATTTTACTTAGTAGGACATGAAGTTCAAGGATGATATGCAGGTGGCTCCATCTTTGTCCCATGACATAAAACATACAAATAACAGAGTCACAGCTTTTCCATCCTCCAGAGTGCAAACAAGAATATGACCTGCTCTTTGCAATAACTGATGTTTATTACCCAGAATTATTTTAAATAATATTTAATAATATTTAATATTGCATTTTGGCAACAGTTTATTTCTACTACTTTAGTTATGGCAGAACAGCCGTGGAATACAAGTGGGTCACCTCCCAGGTAATAGGCTGAGTTCTACTTTGACTTGCTTTGGCAGATGTATGTGTCCCTTAAAGTCAGAAGCTGCTTTGAAAGGTGTTGCTTCCAGGGATTCAGTTATGGTGATTTCAGGCTGAATTTGTGATGCACCCACATGTCTTGCTTGTGCATGTTTTGTTCTTGCTTTGCTTCAGGTGATTGTGATGCCTGTGTCAGGGCAGACTGACACAGTCCAAGGACACAATCAAAGTAATAAAACTGTATCTAAAAAGAAAAAAGCAATGACAGCAAGCAAACAGAAGGAAGAGGGAAAGAAAGGTAAGAGTGCTTTCACTGTTAGAGTCTTCTATTCAGATGAAAAAATTGTTAAATTGTTATGTAGTCAATTGTCTGTGCCAATCAATATTTCATAGGTCCCAATCAATCAACGTTACAGTACATGTGCTCTTAACAACAGATGCAAAGTATGAATTACCACGTTAGGCCTAAGTGAAAGAGACTTAAATCAATATTTTGAAACCATCGTTTCTACCTCCACTGCAAGTTGTCACCTTGACTAATCTGGCTGATGGAAGTTTTTAAAGTCATAATAAATACTTCTAAATTTCTGAATGCAGAGGAAAGACTTTGTAAGCATGTATGTATACATACACAGATGGTGTTGTTTTCCAAAGTGAGACTCATTTCAGCAGCTAGATGTTTGATATTTCACCAAAAAAAAGGCTTTGCTGATTCGGGGACCCTAAATGCCTAAGTCTTTTAGAAATCTCTGACTGTTTAGCCACAACTTGAGATTAATCAATTATTCTCTCCTAGTTTTATGAATGGTAAAGTTAGAGATATAAGTGACCATTTTTGGTCTTGTTTAGAGGAAGGGTAGAAAATTAAAAGCTCTCTGGTGATTCAGCATTCTCATGCATCTCTCTTTTAGACCCTTACTATAGAATTGCTATTTGGACAATGATTTATTCTTCACAATTACATCTCTCTCATATAGAGCATTTTAGCTCCAAATCAGTCTTAAATTCTGACAGTATCAGAACATCTGTTTTACATATTTTTGCCTAAGTATTTTTTCTTTGTACACAGGGTGTACACACCTTGTATAATTTCTGACAGAATATTTTAGACTTTTATTCTCCCCCACCTTTTTGCTCCTAAGGCAAGAACAAATATTTTACAGCATTTCCTTCCTCTCTTGTCTTACTGGTATGGTAGACTTTTCTGAGCAATCCAGTAAATTAGGTGACTTAAGCAGGAAACAATTATTTCTGTACCTGTAAACATTTTCCAGTATCTACCTCTTAATCATTTTAATTAGAGACCATAAAGACTTGGGCTTGGTTTTGGTTCCATAAGAAGTTGTAATATTATCTATGATACTGAATCTCTTTATATGGGTAGGAAAAGAGGAAAAGAACATGGTAAGGTCATAACCAATGTGAAGTAAATGTTGCTGAGCACAGTAAATATTGTTACTTAGGATTACTCAGAAGTTTTATTACTTCTCCTAAATCAGATTTTATTAAGCCACACATAGAAGAAATTACTGCTACAGAAGAGACACCTGATCCAAATGAAATACCCCCTGTGGAAACAGAAAAGGATACAAAAAGCAACCAGCAAGCAGCAAAGAAGACTGCTGGAAAGGCAGGAGTAGCAGAAAAGGTTCCTCAACCCACAGAAAGCTTGGATAGGCAGGGAAAGAAACCACCAGAAAAAGCAGCCTTGGGAAAACCCCACTGAACTTCAATGAAGAATGTGATTCTGTCACAGGATAATAAGTTCAGCCTGAGATTTCATGAGTGGTATCGTAACCATAATATTTTAACACAGAAGTTTATTAATGGGAGGGGGCAGGGGTGGTGTAACATTTGTTATATTTCCTAACTTTAAGTTTAAACTTTAAATTTAAATGCATCTCAGTACCAGATAACTGCACTGCAGGAATTCCCAAGTATCTGTATAATGATACATGTACTGTCAATGTGAATTTAATTACTAAAAAATATCCATTATGCAAACCTAGTTCACCAGGTAGATTGGACTCCAACAGATGTGTTAATCAATATTTATAGACCATCACAGCTTGAGGCAGATGCTGCTTACTTTTCCAAGGAAATTATATATACCGTCCTCTTCATGCCATGTGGGCTCTACTTTTCCCCATGACCAGTTTGGCCACAGTGGAAGATCTCCAGAAATAGGACCATCTCCTAGGGATGCAGGGCGGGGACATAAGTAGTTTTCTTTTGATCCAAGTTTCTTTCATGCAAACCTAGTTCACCAGGTAGATCAGGACCACATCTGGCCATTTCTTATCACCAAGACTCACATGACTATTTTCCAGTCCTCTCCACTTCACTAATTCTCTTAAAGCCTTCATGAGTTACTGTGGATATAGCATTAACCCATGAAGTATCAGCTGCCCCACATGCTTATTTTTCTCCACAAATTTTGCCACAGCACCCAGATTTCTGATAAACCTACTGCTCCTCTTCCTCAGTGGCTCAGCCCAAGACTATCAATCTTCCACTCACTGTCATCATATCCATATAAGAGAGTGTAGCTTCATGGTCATGTCAGTAAGGAATAAATGTAAGGCAAGAATCTCTGCATTAAACCATTGCTGTGCTCATTCACATTCATTACTGTGTTCATTCACATGTTTATGTACTGAGGATATAGAAAAATATGACTCATTTGCAAATGCTTAGATACCATGGAAGAAGCAGAGTACAAGTTGAAAAACAAACCAATAAAGGTCAGAATTTATTTTGTTGCTATGCAAGCTGAGTTCAACTTTGAAGTGACCCGAACTTATAAAACATAACAATTTAAAAGAAAATATTTTAATTACTAGGAAAATATTCATATTGTTTTCAACTCTAAGAAGGCTCAATCATATTTTATTGTCTTTTTCCAGATGGATTATTGATGAAAGGTTACTGAATTCCACTGGTATTTGTAGGTGCTGGATCTATGACTAATGTAGAAATACTGAAAACACAAGAAATACCGGTTTCTAATCCATCCTTATAGAACTTTCATAACTAAACAAAGAGCCTCAATAACATGTAAATGCATAGAAGTCAAGATGTTGATATCCCAGATGAGAAGAAATTAATTTCCTTCTAGTAGAATTCCAACAGGATTCTATTCAACTCTTTTTAAAACCAACAGAAATTTTCTGTCTGGATGAAACACTGGATAGAGCACTTATATGTAGGCAAGTAGAGTAATAATGTTTCTGTAAACAATGTAAAGTGTTAAAATAACTTGGATGGTCCACAGTGAGTGACAGAAGGACGTAGGATGCAACAGAGAAAAAACACTGTAGAAATCAAAATACTGACTTCTACACAAAATGGTGTTGGGAGAAACTTAAATGCAGACTGAACTGCAACTAAAATCATCCAACTACACTTAGGTGCTGTTTGACATCGAGCTTGACTCAGTTCTCCATCACATCCTTTTCTAAATCTATGTGTGCCCCTCAGTGAAGGACATAAGCATAGGTCCCACAGAAAAATGCAGTAAGGAGCATTTCCATAGCAGGACACCCCACTGCATGTAATTTCTCATGCAATTATTACAGAAAATGAAAAATATCTAGAGATGTGCAGTCTGTCAGAGTTACGGAGGGTGACCCTTAAAGGCAGTACAAAGCTGCAGGTTGTTTCACACGTGTTCTCCTGCCATGGCAATTCTTTCAAGCTGCCTTACATCTCTCACAGATCCATCACCTCTCACAGCTCCTTCGGGTTGGGAGCCTGTCTGCCACAAACACCAGAGGCAGTGAGTAAGTTATATATAGAACAGACTGTACCACTGAGAGCCTGATCCAATTCCTGCAAAATGCCGCAGGGTTCTTTTCATTAGCTTTAATAGAAATCAAGCTAGATCTCAGAAGAATGTTCTAAAAATGTCCCAAATCTCAGATTACAAAGCCCATTTTCCTCACTGTGAAGCCAATAGCAGATCTCTCTTTTGTGACACTGTAGCAGAATCAGGTTTTAGCTTTTTGCTGCAAGAAAAATCACTATTTCCCTGATATTTCAGATATAAAACCTACTGGAAATAGGTTTAACATTTTAAACGAAAATGCACTAGAGTTTGGGGATTTTTTTGCTAAATTTGGATGTTTCCTCACAGACCTGGAAATGGAGTCATATCAGTATTGTTCTACAGGAATACATGTGCTACCCAGAATAGTGTACTAATGCACAGTAATTAGAAAAATATGTCAATGATTACCCTCACTTTTTTATTTTGATTCTTTAAGCTGTAGTGGTGCACAAATATATAACAAAATGTTAAAAATTAATATTAACAGAATTGCTGAGTATACTAAAGCTTATTATGTTGCTGTGGTTGAATAATTTCTTTCTTGCATTATAAATGTATTATTTATATTCTACTCTCCATTATAAGCATGAAAAATTGTTTCAGTCTCTGTGCATTACATAACGATAGAACGCAAATTATTTCTGTAGCAACAGGATCTCCTATCAAACATACAATCATTTGACTACATTTAAAATCAGGCAATATTTATCTGAAGCATACTTCACTATTTTCTTACTTCTCACCTACGTTTCCTTTCAGCACACATTGCTCTTTATATTCAAATTAATAACTCTTCTAGAAATTAATGTTCTTGTGTTATAATAACTGTATTTAACAAGGGGAAGTGTTGTAATAAGCTATATTATCCAGACACCTTCTAAAACCACAAAGGATGATTTTTGAGGATGAAAAAGGATGAGAAAAATAGGCTTTGACTTCCACTGCAGTAAAGGCACTCTGATTCCAGCTATCCTTGAATTCTTCTGGATTTGTTAGTCAGTTATTGAGAAAGATCTGTCTGTGCTCTGAGACTGACAGACATAATTTGGTAATGCATTAAACCATAATCTTTGAAGCCGCTAGTTGTAAACTGAGATCATCCTTAAACTAGCATAGAGTGCACTTCTGCTCTTTGCCCTTGAACAACAACTATAAGGTAAATGCATAAATGACATCCCATTTCATCTGCGCTTATATGGGACAGACACCCAGAACTACAAGTCTTTCCCCACAGTTTTTTGTTTGTTTGTCTTTTTTGCCTTGCTAAAAGGACATTAATTTTAAGAATTGAAGCAAAATGTTGTTCAGGGAAAAGTGCCACAAAAGCTGTAAAGAGGAAAACGCTGGAAAAAAATCTGTTTCACAAGGGCTTCTACAGATAAAGGTACTGTGAGAGAGACAATAAGGGGCTGATAGAGAGGAAGGAAGGCCCCAGATTTGGGTGCAATCTTCTGCTGAATTTTGCCCTTGTCTCACTTCCCATTTCATTATGTGAGAGCTCTTTCCTGCAATCTCCTTCTGCAAATTTTCAAATGAAACACTTTTTCTTTCTTCTTTCCCAATCTTACATCTTCTACCATCCAATTTCACACAGTTATTTCCATTTACCTTTTCATCACTCATCCTAACAGGACCGGGAAAAAAAACCTCCTGCTTAATTAGGCTGTGATTTTGGCAAGGATAAGGAACTTCTTAACAGGAGGCCTGAAATCCTATCATATCTATTATCAGAAAATGGTAGGTGAAACACCTGCTAACATTTGACAAAGAATTGAGTTATATTGTTCATATGAGACTTGATCCGAGGGTGCTGGCTTAACCAAATTTAACTCTACACACAAGTCCATCAAATTTTGGACTATTGGTGTGCTTAAAAATTTTGGTGGATGAGGGTACACTTCCTTACAGCCCTGAATCCTCGTTATAAACTTCCCTTTTTTTTTTTTTTTTTTTTTTTTTTTTGGACTCTTAAATGGAAATAAAAATATAAACTAAACTAAATCATAACATCCTGTCATAATGACATTCTGATCTGAGAGACGTTAGGGAAAATGCTTCATGAGGGACATGTGCTGGTCATGACTAAGAGGCTGAGATAAAGAGTCTCATAGGTTTACAGGGTAAGATAAAAGAGTCTAAACAACACTAAAGTAGGAAAAACAAACAAACAAACAAAAACCAAACAGATATCCTGTCTGCTGTGATGAGTGAGCAGGGGTGCTGGTGGGTATGAAATAACAGACTGCTCCAGAGCGGTTTCTTTCTGAGTGTTGTATGCATACAAACAGACACAATGACAAAACAATATCTCATCATGAATGTAATCTCTTTTTCTGCTTTACGTAGCCCTAAGCAGGCTACCTCTCACACAATGCTGCTGCCACACATGATCCTCAGTTGAAGAGCCAGAGAGCCACTGATTTACATATGGCACTGGGTAACATACTTTCAAATTGCTTTCTCTCCACCGAAATAACCACACTAGTAAGCAGAGGCTCTCATTACGCCCTCCCCTCTCCCTGATGGGGGAAACAATAGTGGCATTTGTGGTGAAATGAAAAAAATGAGGTTGCAGGTTACCTGTGCCCTGGAGGTCCTGGATTAACCAAGTGAGCTGGTGTTCAACAAGGACCACAAATGGTTCATCAATGTAGAGAGATCCTGTCTACACCACTCCACACACAACAGAAACCAATCCCACCTGATAGATACAGCTGTGGAAAATGCAAGCCATTTCACAGCTTGATTGTAATCTTCTATGTATAAGTGCAAAAGAGTAGAGAATACACAAGCAGAATACTGAGGGATGTCTACTTCAGTAGTCCTGATTTGTGTAGAGGTGATAATTTTGGAATGGTAAATGTTACCTAAAGGGAAGACACTGTGTTTTCAAGTAAATGCACTTTACTCAGAAGCACCTCTTCCAGGTTTGAAACAGAAAAGTACGATGTACCCATTTGTTACCCCTTTTCAAGTAAAGATTTTTCTTGGTTATTTTATAATAGGATTTAGCTTAATGTGAATATTTGAGGACATATGACAGATTTAGCCCCTACCTCTTATCTACCTGTAAACAGGGCTGTCTAGCATTGAAAAGGAGAATCCCCTCCACTAAAAAAATAACTTCTTGTTGCGATCAGCAAAGATAAGATCACAGAAACACAAATGCAAATACTCTGTTAGAGCAATTGCTGAATAGGTTACCCCCACAAACTGTGAGACTAAGATGCCAAATAAGGAACTCAGCAAAGCAGGGAAATGATCTGCAGACTGTGTGTTTGCGACAGATGTTATGCTAATGTGGCTAGGTAATTATTATTGCAACATTATACTCAAACAGGAGGCCTCTTCAGAAAACTGCTGCAGCTGAAAAATGGTTGCGCTGAAGGGTGGCAAATTGCTCCATTACTCTTTGTTGCTTCCATGTATCCTGAGTCCTGGAAAGTGTTCCAAGACTGACTCAGAATTCCTGACATGACAATAACATCATCAAAATGGGCAGGTGTGAAATCTGACCTTCCTTTTTACATATCCATAATATTGTCACCCTATCCATGCAATTCTGTGTTTGTGCCTTCTTCTATGAACCACTTTCTTTGAAAACCCAGCTTGCACGTTATGCAGGGATAGATTTGTTTTAGTTCCATCTTTAAAGGGATTTAAATATATTATCTGCAAATAAGCAAACTCACTGGCCATAATCTTTTATGCAGCTTGTCCTAGGAGGTACAGATGAATAAACAGATCTTATCTCTTTGTAGCGCTGGTAAAAAAAAGAGTGTCAAGCATCTTTTAAGAGATACATGGACTATCACAATAAATTTTGTCTATATATTACTTTGCCTGCTAGCGTATCTTTTTGTCAGTTGCCCTGAATACTCTGCTGACCAGCCTGATTTCTCATTATGTGACAACTACATGAAACCTGTGTTAAAACTTAAAATTACTCTAACACCAAGTGGAGAAAAGCCAGCTTTTAACAAAACTTTTGTCAATAGATTGGTGGATGAAAAAGAAGTTGGTAGACAAATGGAAGTACAACAAAATAAAGAAGCAACAGGGGTAGTGATAAAACACTTAATTCACATTTGTGAAACCCAAACTGTATTTCCAATTGTGCTGCTTCAGCTCTTCTTTTCCTTTTTTTATGGTGCAAGTTGTTTGAAGTGAGAATATTACCGCGGTTTAGTACATGTTATGTCACAGTATCATCTGGGGCCTCTGGGCAATAGTGTGACTCAGGTAAATAATAACACATCACCAAACCAGCTTCAGCAAGCAGTGGTGTGAATGATGAAAGCAATGGGCAAATGAAGCTATTGTCCTGAAATGCAAACACAGCCTGCTGGACATGTTCTGATTTTGCAATTCTACACTTTCATTACAAATATATATATATATATAAAATAGAGTTACTGGATTAATTATGTCGGAAAAGACCTCCGAGACCATCGAGTTTGATCGACAACCAAACATCATCGCGTCAAGCAGACCGTGGACAGCACTGAGTGCCGCCGTCCAGGCTTTCCTTAAAACACCTCCAGGGACGGTGACTCCATCACCTCCCTGGGCGTCCCATTCCAATGCCTAACCACCCTCACTGTGAAATAATCCCTCTAATGTCCATCTGAAACCTCCTCTCGCACAGCTGGAGACTATGGTGTATATAGCTATAGACAGACTACTGCATAATGCTTATATAACACACATATGTACGTATGTATACAGATGCGTATAAATAAAACATATTTCCCCTCCTCCTGTGGGTAGCCGGGTAACTTTCAGAAGGACGCGGTGACAGACGGATGAAGTGGCAAACACCGTGAAGGCAGCGCGTCTTTTCCGCCCCGCGGTCACGGGGCGCTAATCCTGAGCCGCGGCTCAGACCACGGCTACACCCGAGGGGCTTCCGCTGCTGATGCCCGCTCCCGAGGGGCCGGGGGGGTTCCCGAGGGGCCGGGGGGTTCCCGGCGGGCGGCTCCCGGACGCGCCACGAGCTGCCGGGTACGAGCTGCCGGGGCCGCGCCCGCCGCTCCCGCGCCGCCGCGCGCACGCGCGCCTCCTGCCCTCCCTCCCCCTCCTGCGCGGCGCCGCTCCAGGGTCACGTGGCGCCCCGGGCCAGGCGCGCCCCCGCCGCCAGCGGGAGCGCGCGCGGGCGTGCACGCGCTGCACCAACGGCCGCCGCTTGGCGCAGTTCGCACCCGCCCGGGCGCGGCTCCCCCGGCTCCCGCTCCCGTCCCTCCCTCCATCCATCCATCCATCCGTCCAGTCCCTCCTCGGCTGGCGCCGGCTCCCGCCGGGCCCCGCTCGAGGTAAGCGGGAAGGGGCCGCTGTCGCCGGGTGGGCTGTGCGCGCGGTGTTCCTGCCTGCGTGCGGGGGACGAGCGGCGACGCCGGCCAGCCCCGGCGGCCACCGGGCAGGGAGGGAAGGAGGGAGAGCGGGAGGCAGGGAGGGCGGCGCAGGCCCTGCCCCGGCTGCCAGCCCGGGCTCGCTCCCCGCAGAGAACCCTGAGAACCTCCCCGGAACCTCCGCTGCGAAGCGGGGCCGCCCGGCCGGCGCTGCCAGCGCTCCGGACGCTGCCCGCGGTTCCCCGCAGCCCAGGCCGGCGGAGGGAAGGGGAACCATCCCCTCCTGCGCCCCGGCTGCCCGCTGTGCGGCTGGGCAGAGCGGCGGTGGGGGTGGCGCCCGGCGCTGCCGCCCCACCGCGACACGGGGGTGGCGGGAGCGCCGGTGTTGCCGGCGCGCTTGGCGGTGCCGCTCTGGCACACCGGGATACGTGCCTCGCCTCGCCTCGCCTCGCCTCGCCGCCCAGCGCCTTCCCCTCAAACTCGGGCAGTGAACTCTCGCTCCGGCGGCGCGCTCCGCCTCTGCCTCCCGTGTTTGTCCCTCTGGTGTGGGGAGGCTGAAGTGGAGCTACACCGCCCGCATTTTTTTCGCCTGCTTTCTCTTTGGGGTCTTGCCGAGCGTGCGTCTAGTTTAATTTGGGTTAACTACGTTTTTCTTCTCCTGGAGCGGTTACTGAGTACATGTAGGAGGCATCAATGATTTTTGATAGGGCAGGGCAGTATGCTTTGTAAATCTGTGCATTTCCGTCCAGAAGAATGATGTCATAAATATACCTGTGTTGTGGCTGCACTTTGTACGTGCCAATCATCTAGTTACCTTTTTCCCCCCTCCCAAACAAAATTCCGTTGTTGTTACAAGAAAGTATTTGTTAGCCGTGTACCATATTGGTATGTGGCATTATTCAGGATACTGTCAGAGAAGGTGACAGACAGTCTTACAATTTTAGTCCTTAGAGTCATAGAATATCCCAGGCTGTAAGCAACCCACAAGCATCACTGAAGTACAACTCCTTGGAGTCTATTCTGGTCTTCTTTGGTTGGTTGGGGGTTTTTTCTACTTCACAGTTTTGCATATTGAGCACTTAATGTTTGCAAAATAGGGGGAAAAAAAAAAAAAAAAGTAGCGTTATGTACGTTTTAAGAATGTACAGGTATTCATTAGTTGTAATGAAAGGTCATAAGTCATGAAATGCCTTTTTTTTTTTTTTTTAAGTGGGGGAATATCTATCATATCACTTTGTGGATACATAGCCAATTTTGTTTGGTTGGTTGGGGTTTTTTTGGTTTTGTTTGTTTTTGTTGGTTTTTTTTTTTTTTTTTTGTATATGTACTAGGCAGCTAGCTTTAGCCAGGGCCAAAGTTTGTGCCTTCTCTCCTAGCCCCTGCTATAGTTCCTTTGCATCCCAGAAAATACAGGAATGTAAAGAGTTTTGCCATCTCTTAAAAAAACCAGGGAAGATCTCTTTACCTTAGTGGTGTAGTGTGAGGTGCTCCGTAAAAATATATTTGTGTTGTATAACAGACTATTTAATTGATAGGCTAAAGTTAAAAGGTTTCTAAATGATCTCAGGATGCCAGGAACTTTGACTGAAATGATGTATTATCTGGTATTATTCTTAGTTGCAGTAGGAATAACTAGGAATAGTGCTGAATAGTAGGAATAGTGCTGAATAGTTCTCATCAGCAATTACAGTATTGATTGTTAAGCTTATATCATAACGTTTCAGTTAAGCATATTGGAAAGTTTGAGGTTTTTAGTGGCCTGTAACGGAGATGGTGTTTGAACTTATTCTTGATACTTAATATTTTGGGTTGTTGCAAAAGTCTTTGTTACTGTTTACTTGGAAGACTTCCACGTAAAATGTTTCAGGTTTGCGGTGCAGTGAATTTTGTGCCCTTTACCTCTAGTATTTCCTTCCATTGGTGTAAAGTCTTGATCAGTTAAAGAGAGATCCAGACTGCACTTAGGGCACTTGACACCTCCTTATGTACCTTGAGGCCCCGAGCAGCCCTTTTTTTTGCTTTGCGGGCTTTATGACTTGCTCTTTGCCTCAGAGAATTGGCAACCTAGATCAGATAGAGGTGAAGGGATTTTGTTCAAAGCCACTTTGGGAACCCTTGTCAAAGCCGGAGGTTAAATTAGCTGCAGTTGTTACTTCTGTTCCCGGAAAATGGTCACACGGTTAATAGTCTAGATCGTGAGTTTCTTGTTTTCCAGTCTTGCATCTTAAGTGCATTACAGCATACAGGAAAACAGTTTCTCACAGTCTCTGTGCTTAAGTTAGAATTTCTAACAAATTGGACTTTTTTTTTTTTTTTTTAACATAGCTTTGTATTATATATGAAATAACTTTTAATCATTGGTTAGATCGTTATTTAGTAATACATTCTATGTAAGTGTCCGAAAAGGGATGAAAGGACACTTTCTGGTGTGAGATTCAGTGCTGTATGTTACAGATATTCACAATGAAGAAGCTTTCAGGCTTATAGACAACAGTGTGTGATACGTTGGTGATCAAATACAAGTCTGAAGTGTATATTAGATGTCTTCATCCCATACTGGGCACATTCTGAGAACATAGCTTAGTAGCATACTGTATCCCAGTGATTCTTCTATCTGGAGAACGTTCTTTATAATCTTGTTGAAGTTACACTTTAAGGTTCTACAGTAATACAAAGATGTCATCTCTGGACATAGCTCACTGTTACATAGGTAAGCAGAGGGGTTTTTTAAAAATTATAGACAGAATTATCCACTTTAAGCATAGTAAAAAATGTTGCAAAGAGTGTGGCACTTAAAAATTTATTTAATCTGCCTAGCTGCTCTCTCATCTTCGTTGTTACATTAATGCTTGCATTTCAGTTTGGGGAGTCAGCCTGATTTAATATGAAACTGTCATCCTCAGTCAAGTCATAAGCTTTGAGGACAAAGCTTAAGCACACTTTCTGGAGATTTTTTTTTTCCCCCTTGTATTTATATTTCAAGGGAATTATCGAAGAAAGGATGCTAGCTTCCCCTTCCTATAGATATTTTAATCAGTTTCTTTCACCTTTGCACTAACATGATTTGCCATTAGAAGCTGTCCCGAGTCACTTATTTTCCCAAGACTAAGGCACACTTCCTCATTGCTTCTGTGTGCACTGAGTGAACGGATGATATTTTTAGCTGATGAATCGGCCCATTTCTTTATCCGAAGTGCTGAAGTTCAATACCAGAAATATAAACACTCAAAGTAATAAGAGAAAAGTCTGCAGTGTAGTAGGTGACATATTTCTGTTGGTGTTTGTGGCTGAAGCCAGCTAAGCTGGTCTTAGGCTGTGTCTCTGGGTTTACTTGTCTTTTTTTAGACTGCATAACTGTCTTCTCAGGAAATACAGTTCTTCTGAATTGATGGTTATGAAAAGCCTTTTAAAGGAAATGCGTAAAGGATTCTTTTCAAAATTCTTTCAAGTAAGTCCTTCGGATAATGAATTGTAGCTGTGATTCCATTAGAAATGGAAGTAATTGACTCTCCCTCAGCTAACTAAAATTCAGTTTTTGATGTGAACTGAAATACGGTGATTTAAAGAGGAAAAGTACTTAGTGGTGAGTTAAAGCCACTGAAGGAAAAAGCGTGCCTGTTAACACAAACAAGAAATCTGTGAGGCCACTTCACAGGTGTGTTGTGTCCTGTACAGACAGTGCAGACACGCTGCTAGGGGCGAGCAGATCCCTCAGCCAGATGTGACCTCTGTGGTCATTACAACTCAATAATGTAGTGGACTGGCTTTGCTGAAATTTGCTTTGCATGCCACCTTGCTCAGCTGTATCTAATTTTTGTCTTCCCAACATCTCATGTAAATACCTCTGTGTGGGAATTCTGTAAGACTAGTATTTTTACCCAACTTATTATAATATAGCCAAGTCTTGTGTGCAAATTAAATTTAGGGCTATTACATTCTTTTGGTATATGTTCATGAGTTCAGCAATATGTAGATTCTTATCAAGTGGGGGGAAAAAAGTATCTTGTTCATATACACAATATTCATAGCTCTTTAAGTATTTCATATAGGTATTTCTTAGAAGAAGTATTATTTCTGTTCTTGTCAACCTGAAGGTTTGTACTAGTCTCTTATCTTATATTGGTATATCCATTCTAAACATAACCAAATTATTTAACACTAATAGATAGTTCAGATATTGGTAGATTTTGTGTGTGCACACATGACGGTGTTTTTTTGCTTTGACTTCTAAACCCTGGGAGATTGCGAAAAAATTTAAATACACCTGGGACAGATCAGCGCCTGGAAAGAAACATTGTTTAAAGGAAAAAACAAAGATAAGGGATTGCTGGATTGCTTATTAAGGAAATGCTTAGTGCTTTCTAGAAACATACAGGAAAAGCTTCATCTGCTTTCTCTCATTTCATCCAAAAATGAGATTGATAGAATTTCTGTTCAGAAACATTGGTTTCTGTGTTACATGTCTGGAAATAAGTTCAGCCAAGGGTGATGTGGCCTTCATGCTGGATGTATGTTGAGTGTGACAGGGGGTGGTGTGGGATATGCCCATGCAGATCCCAAAGGGCTGCACTCTTGGAATAGACGGTTACTTTTCCCAGTACCTTGAAAGAAGTTAAGGTCTCCATGTGCATAAGAACATTTTGTGTACATGTAACCTAAGTTTTTGATTGAACTGATCATTTTACCAGTAAAACTCAATTTCTGAACTCTTCAACTATTCTTTGTCCTGACTTTTCTTTGTAAGCAGAAAAAAGGGGTAACTTTTTTTTAAAAAATAAAATGCTCAAATTAATATAAAGACAAATACTGTAACACTGAAATCAGATTATTCATAGCAGATTATACAGATAAAAGTGTTGACAATTACAAAAGCACTAACTCCAAACAAACTATGGATTTCCTTTCTTGCTATTTTTTTTTCTCCCCAGTGATAAAAAGTAGTTAAGTTCCACTGTAAAATGTTCTGGTTTGAATGACTTGATTCAACCTGGAGATCTTGAAGGCATTAAATTTACTGTGTTGCATCACAGGTGCAAAACTAATTTGATTTTATTTTTTAAGCGCCAGTTTAGTGAAAAATACATTATTTTTATGTTACTAGTGTTTTTCTAACATCTATTAACTGCTTGAATTCTTGTACCTGCTGTTACTACTTGCAATAGCAGTTTTTTGGTTTGGTTGTTTTTGTTTTTGTTTTTTTTCACCGTTGGGAATTGCAGGTAAAAGCAGGTAGTACTGCCTAGTGGTATATTTCAACATGGTTGAACAGAATTTTTTAGTTGCATGTAATTTGATAAAATGGAAAATTTTAGGTACCTTCAGCTTTTATATGGAAAATCTTAGCAAGTATGTTATTGTTTCTTAATAAGAAGTGGCACTTGATGGCATTTTTCCATTCTGCTAGAAGAAAAATTCTAGCTGTTTTCTTTCAGAAAAAAATGTTTATTCCTTTCAGGAGGCCTTTGAGGCAGATATTCTTCATTCAGTGTGTTTTCTGTTAGTCATGTCAAAGTTTATTTTATTTTAGCAAAGTTAATAACCTTTGATTTAAGTTTAAACATTCATATAGAGAATGGATAGACTTTTGCACTTAAAAGTATCAGAGATGTTATGCTGAATGTATTTTAGCGCAATCTGTAATGAGCAAAGCTTTATTTCCATTCTCAGTAAGCAGATGCTTCAGACCGGCGCTGGGACCAAGAACTTGGGCACAGAAGAGTGTTTTCAGCTACAGTCTGATTTTTGTAATCTGTGTAGGAGAATTGGCAACCCCTCCGCTTTTTTTTTTTTTTTTTTTTTTTGCGCCTAATAAGCAAAGTGTAAAAGTGCGTGAAAATAGAGAAGTGTTGTAATTTTGGAACTGGAGTTGAGCCTTGTGGAGAAAGGACCTTTTCTAGTGTCAGGATGGACTGTGAGACTAAGAATTGTCACAACCCATCCTGACACTGAGAGCTGTGGTGTTTCATTCTTGGTTGATAATAAGTAAAATTTTGTGTGACAAGGTGGGGTGAAGGATAAAATTGGAACATGAACAAAGGTTGTCCTGTACTTGCCATATCTGTTAGGGTATATTAATTAGAGAAGGATTTAGTCCGTTAATTTGGCTTGGCATATATATTCTGATCTCTGAGTGAATTGGGATAATGTGCTGATAGAAGCTGTGTCTCTAGGATTTGTGCTTCCTTCTTTCCAGAACTCAGAATGGTATGCACTGATGAGAGCTCTGTAGCATTTTCTGGTGGTGTTTGTTCTACAGTTCCTATACAGTACAATCCAATAATCACTTAAATGTCATTTTCACAGGCAGTCAGACTTTTACGTATCCCAGATGGTCATTAAAAAGAAATCTGATTTGCAACTGCAAATGTAGATTATTAAGGCAGTGTGCAAAGAGGTAAAAGAATGACAGAAAATCTGAAAAATTGAGTTCTATATGTGCTAAACCCCCCTGCATGTTTAATTCCTAATCTGTCCTGAGTTTTTCATTGCACATCTGTGAGATGCTGTAAAACTAAGTGAAATGCAGTTGAATTTATTATGATGATTGCTACAGAAAACTATGTTTTAAAAATGGAATCATACTTCCCATCAGGGATTTTGACTAATGAACAACAGGATAAAATGTTTAGACTCACAAAGAGCAGATCAAAGAAAGAACATAGGATGGTGAATGACCTTTGTCAGCATTATTAACTTGTGTGAGTCTAGTGAAAAAGCTTGTAAGTGCTTTTTGAGACTACACCAGAGGAAAACCTGCCTACACCAAAGAGCTTCATTAAGGTTGCATGGAAAACACTGCTTCTAAGACTTCCAAATTTGAGGTATTTGCTTTTCAAAATGAAAACTAATTTTCCTGTGCAACTTGTAAGTACATATAACATAGTGCTTAAAACTTACTCAGCACGAATTATGTTTTACTTACCTTATTAATATTGAGAAATAAAAGACAAGAGGGCTAACAAAATGTGCGAAGTTTATTACCTGCCTAAATCTTACTTTACTGCAGTGACACAATTTTATGTGTATTCTAGAAAAGCTGTTGTATTAAACACTTTTATGAGCTTTGAAGAAAATAATGTCCATCTGAAATACTGCATGATATTGAAATAGTGCAGATATCACAGAAAAAAAACCCAACATAAAATAAAGTCAATAGTGTTCGAAAAGAAGCACTGGCCTATGAATTTTGCTTCCATTTTGCTCATAACTGCATGTTTTATTCTGTATTTTAACGGAACATACAGGATAAAGGAATGATGAGCAGGATGGAGAAATTGAGTGTGTCTAGTAATTCTTAATATTCTATGAAAATACTTGTCATGTTTGCTAAAAAACCCATTAGTTTTTTCTGTAAGAGTGAGATGAAATATGAACTTATTTAGTGTTAGGAAAGGACTCAGAGATAGCAGTAGTTTATTACAACCTTACTGCAGACATAGCAATCCCAACACTCAATTTAGGATTTTCTCATTGACACTGATGCAGTTTTGGACTTGAGTGTAGTTCATTAATTATTTTGGTAACTTACAAGCTGTTTGGCTGCATCCTACGATGTGGTTCACTGTCCCTGCATCAAAATCTTTTACATGGATTTACCAAACTTAGATTAGGAATAGTAGTAGGGTCCTGGATATTTTTTTTTATGCTTGTGATTCAAGAAGCAATCCTTCATAAGTCTTCTGAGCAGACACACAGTAACCCCAGGAGGGTAGAAGGAGGTGCATGGGTTTAGGGTAGTGAGAGGGAATGTTGTCTATGTTGAGGGAATATTGATGGTCCTCAAAGAATGTCTCTAGCATTCTGAGACAGAATTGATTTCTTATACTGCTTCTCTTCCTCAAAGTTACTTCACCTATCCATTATTTTATTTAGATAAGTAATGACATTTCAGAATTCCTTAGATGAAAAATCAATTCTTATTCTGAGCATGGAGCTAGTTATTTAAAAAGCTGGTATGTTTTGTCCACACTCTGAAATTTTACTGCTTTACAATTCTGTTTGAAGAGAGCAAGAATATTTCCACAGGAGAACAAACGTTCATCTTGGCGTGCGTTGGTTTTGTACGGTTTAGTGGAAACTTGACGCCAGGTCAGTTGTCTCTTTACTATTGTTATGTAATTTCAATTTCAAGAAGGAGGGAGAAAAGTCGGCGAATCGCAGACCCTGAAATGTTGTGAAATGTGCTGTGTCAAACACGACTGGCCGCCCCAGTGACGCCATCCGCAGAGGGAGCAGCGCATGGAGTGTCAGCGGGCAGTCTTGGCTTAGGCTGAACCAGGACTTTGAGTGCTGCTGCCAGTGCTGGAGTTGCAACAGTGGGTGAAAAGTCTGTGAGTGAGCTAATGTAGACTTTGCCTAAGAATCATTAACTAAATCCCTGTTTTCGTGGGAGCTTCAGCTGTAGTCACGTGACATGATGGAAACCGAGATCATCACCTATCAGTGCAAACACATGGCAAAGTCAGCCCATGTTGTTACTTATCTCCCAGAGCGCGAAGGGGCTGGGACGTTTCAAGCAAAGCCTATTGGTGAGGGAGTTTCTGTGTGAGCTTTCTTAAAGAAGCACTTCCTTTTTACTCATAATTCTGCGTGGGAATATACAGCAAGCCGTTTCCTCTAAGAGACCAGAAGGTTTACATAGTTCTTCTGCTTCTGTGAGAAGAGAAGAAATGCTGCTACAACATTTTGTTATGGCTGTAATTGTTGCATCTGCCTGTATTGTGGAAAGTTAGTTTTCTGTTTTCTGAGATGCATAACTCAGAAAGGGATGTTCTTGAAGATCACTCAAATAGAAGTGATGTTGCTGCCCATGAAAAGGTTCCTTCTGGAATCTTGGTGAGTTCAACAGATTTATTGCTAAATATGGGTATTTAATTTCCTGTAGCACGGTTAAAATATGTAAAAATTGACCACCTATATTTAATAGCATGTGGACGACTTTAATTAGGCTTTCAACAGACTCACTTTGTTTCCTGTTTTTGTTCCATAACTGCTCAGTGCAGTACGAGGAGCAATCTTAAACCCCTAATTAAAATCTTTAATTGGGAACAAAGATATTTTTGTTGAGTAGATCTGATGCTACAGTGGTCCTGTTTGACAGGGTCACTTTCCCCCCCCCCGTTTTTTTAGGGTACAGAATAGAAACTAGTAAAACACTTTCTAAATATTTTCTCTGCTTAAGGGAAACTTCTGCCTCATAAATTTATAGGTGTGCCAATAGAGGCAAAATTAGATAAATGGAGGTAAACCACTGCACTGCCTGTCTTATTTAGTTCTACCTAATCTCTTGAAACAAGTACAACTGCTGGTAACATGTGGCATTAGACGTATTTTAACCCTCTAAATGTATCTCAAAATAAATGGAATGTATGAACACCTACTCTTCCAGAAGCTAAGATCTACTTCTAAGTGTGTGTGTGTGTATATATATATATATATATAAAAATTTCCCCCCCCCCCCCCCCCCCCCCCCCCCCCCCCCAGTGATAGTTAAAATTCATGCCCTCTAAAGTTGTGGCCCTCTAGGGCAATCTGAAAGTTTGCCTTTGAGTAATTTGCACTCTTATTTTTCTCTAGTTGAACTAGGCACTTGAAGTAGGCATGTTCATATGAGTGCACTTCTATAAAAGATGATGGCTTTAAGAATCAAAAAAAATGCAGTTTACCATTACTAAAGTGGTTCCCCAAATGCACAGAAAACACCTATTGTGGACAGACTTTTGATTATATCTTGCACCTCTATATGGATATTACTGAATAATACTAAAAAAAAGTTAAAGAAACATGTTGGTCTAGTGGCAGCTAAAATAATATCTTCATGGTACAGAAATATAATTCCTACCCACATAACCTGCTCAGGTTATGCTAATGTCAACATTTCCTGGTGATGAGTTTTGAAAAATTGTCTTGTCTGCCATATTGAGCATATCAGGTACTCTGAGGTGGAGAACTGTTTAATTATTATTTCTGAGAGGATTTCTAACATGAGGAAGTCAAACAGCATATTCAGGGTTAATTTCAGTTACACTGATTTGAGTATTTTATAAGTGGAGGCACAGCACTTCAGTTATTGAACTTCTGAAGTAGATATTTTATATTCACTTTTGTGCTCTCTCAGAAAAAGAAAGTTTAAAAACCAAAGCAGTTTCAGTTTCTGCTTTTGGCAGTGCAATGGCTTCTTGTCAGAAAAAAAAAAAAAATTCATGATATTACATAGAGATTCTTTCCCCCATTCCAATTACAGTTGCACTTAGCTTAGTGGTATTGATATATTCAGCTGTAAGAATTTTTGCAAACTAGGTAGTATCGCATAAATATTCAAAAATCAGTCTTTCTTGAGCCTCTGAAGTCAAAAAAAATGTTTCTGTTTTGATACCTCAGGTATTCATAGCTTTTTAATTTGCTTTCTGAGAAGACTTAAGTAGTGGTGAGCTGCATGCACCTCAGTTTTTATGCAGAGTTCTGGAATTTGCATCAGGCAATGTATAGATTCTGGATATCAAAAGAAATAAAACTTAAGAGCTAAACAGTATTGTGAAGTATTACTGCCTTGCCTTTCTTAGTTTGTCTTTTCCATCAGGCTTTTTTCCTGTATTTCAGAACTGGAAATCAGCATGCTTTTTAGGTTCTTCTAGGAGGTTAGGAAGGCATACTGCTCTCTGCTTTCAAGGCAATGACATTTAAGAAATGTTTACTAAGCATAAAATAAAGGGTATTATCGAGGAAATACTTTGTCTTACTGGTTATGCCATGATCAGGTTATTTCTATTGCATTTGCAAAAATTAATAACATTTTACACTGTTCCTTTCTCGCTGTAGTCTGATTCTGTGCTGTTCACTACAAGTTTTCCAACAATGCACATTAACATTTAAGGAAAACAAATAAACCCAAGCAAAGCTCAAACCAAATCCTAACCCCCAAATTTTAAAATCTCCCAGCTGCACTTCTACAGATATTTGAGATAAAATGACATGTTTCTCAGGTATGTAATGACACTTCATTTCTATTTGATCACTTTCTTGCTACAGTTTGAAGCTTCTTATATAACATGTTTGTCTTACAAGGTGAACCATTATGTTAAAAGCTGAACTGCAGCTTGGTAAGCAATAATGTGCATTAGTTTATTACCTTTATCTAGTTTGGTTTACTTGCAATGTACAAAACAATGTTTGCATTAGGACTTGGATCATAAAAAGCTACTTTCCTTATGAGCAATGTTTTTAGTACTCAGTAGGTACAAAAGTTCATAACTTTTTCACATATAAGAGTGAACCAGCTATGAACTTTCAAATGTAAGAGGTTTATTCAGTGTATGTATGCTCATGAAAGTGGCTGTGCTGTGAGCTACGGAAATGAAACCAATACCTGTAGAAGAGATAACAGGATATTCTTACTACAGAAAAACAAGAATATGTGTAAAATTGGTGAATGCTTTGGTCTTGTGTGGGTTATGTGGTGAATTTCTATGGTTAAGTTAGCATGTGTGTGAGAAAAACTAGACTATTTATCATCTGAACTCTGTTCTTAGCAGAAGGTGTGAAATTCTGATCTTTTAAGAAGTCACTGCTTAAATCGTAGAGAATTTCTTGCTAATGCCCGCTTCTCAAGTCCTGTTCACTGAAATGAAATATATGGAATAGAGACCCTATTAAAGACTTGTATTCCTGGTTGTGTCAAACATTTCTTTTAACAAATGCAGTCTCCTTGGTGACACAAAATTAAGTTTTCTTTCTAGGCTGATACCATAGACAGCTCTTGGAAGTGGCCAAGGTAGAGCCATGGATGATAATGATTATGCGTTAAAGATTTCTTTTTTTCATGAGATTGAGTTTAAACATGACTGTCATGTTAGGTGAAGACTAATTGCTTCAACAGGAAAGCAGAGATACTGTAACCTCTCTATCTTGATTTACAGTTCCCTGAGATGCAGCAAATATCTCACTTGTCAAAAAGGTGTTCAGTTCCCTGCCCCTTTTAATTTTTTTTTTTTTTTTTTTTTTTTTGTGCCCTAGCTCTCTGGTGCTGCTCGGCACCTCATGACTCAGGTGTTTGTCATGTTCTGCCTAATGAGCTAATCTAACTTACTAACAGCCCACTGAAACAAACAACAACAAAAATGGTAGACTTTTGCCAGCTGCATCAGGGAGCTAAGTCAGCTCATTAAGGAGGTCAGATGAGGAAAGGTTGAAGTGAGACCTTCCCTCTTTAGCAAGAGTGAGCTATTACTTCACTATCAGGCAATCAGTTTTATAGTTGTACGTGAAGCTACTTACAGAGATGAAATTGAATTAATGACTAATGTTGATAGGGAGTCCATCCTCCTGGTCTCATTACTCACTCAATGACAGTCTGTTCTTTTTGTCTTCATCAACAGGCTACAGGAAGAAAATTCTCTAGCTTGCTACCTAGCATAGTATAGTAGTTCTGTTGATAATTTCAAGACAGTTTTAAATCTGTATTTGAAACCTTCTACCTTCCTTTGTACGTCTTGTGAAGAGGAAGGAATTATTTTTAAAAAATGTTAATATGATTCAGTAATGTATGAGAAGCCTGAGATGGAGAAAATGTTTCCATAGCTACTGTAAGTGTAAAAGTAGTTTTAGATTTCTTGCCTATTTACAATTATATCAGTATATGGATGCCACAAAAGTGGTCACTTTTGGGTGAGTGTGAGATACCTGTGTTCCTGTAAGGAAGACTTTGGAGGCTTAAAAGAGAGATAATTGATTAATTATATAGACAATAAAGCAGTATCAGTAGGAAGGACTGTTGTAATGCAGTAAAGTTTTGTTTAGAGGTATTAAGGAAAATCTTAAACCTTTTCAATGACAAATAAAAATAGAAATGCAAATGGAAAAAAGATCACAGTGGATTTTTTTTCTAGAAATAATATCCCAAAATAGATTTTTTTTTAAAAAAATAATTTAGGCTCTTTTATGTGTTCAGTGTTGTGGCTTTTGCTTGTTGGCAGTGGTTCTTTGTTCTCCTAAATATCCTTAACTTCAGAGGCTGCAGTTGCTTGGAATTTTTTGAAACGAGCTTATAGCAGACTTTTGGGTGGGAGGCAGGAGATGGTAGAATGAGGAAGGGTTTCACTTAGGTTTCTATCAGAACATTTTCAGTTTCCCCTCCTCTTTCTGTTAAAGTTCAGATGTTCTGAGAAATCATTGGCATTTTATTTCTTATTGGCAGTCATAGTTCAAATTGTGTTCTTAGTCTGAAAGACTTGCAGTCATTCAGAATTCATTCATTTGCTTAAGTATTTTTAATGGATTAGGCAGAATTTTCAATAAGTGATTTTGTGCTCTTTATTCTGTTTGACTGTAGCATAATCTTGTTAATGTGTGTATCTCTTTTCTCCCATTACATACTTTGATAATTTCTCTAAGATGACTCAGCTGGTTTTGACATACAGGGCTGTAAAGGAAGAGTTACATGCACTATGTTCTACATACCTTTTCCTGACTAGTAAGATTTTTTATTTTTTTGGGCATCCTTATGTACAATTATCTCCGTTTTCAATAAAGGATCAGTTGTATTAATCAGGCAGTCCTCTGGAGAATGAATTTTTGTTTTTAGCTTATCTTGATTTATTAAGCATCACTTAAATCTAGGTTTTGAGGTCTAAAAATGACATGCTTCAAAATTTCCTTTGAAGTATTTAATTAGTCATAGATTCAAGTGGAATAAAGCATTAAGAATAGGTATTATAACTCTGAATACTTTTAGTAGTATAAGGACTGCCTTAAAGTTCTGTTGATGGTTGAAAACTTGTGTAAAGCTTGTTACAATAGAGTAACTGATAAATTACATTGCACATCTATGTCTAAAGTTCACTTCAAGAAACCTGTTGTGTTCTAAATTTACTTTTTTTTCTTTCTTTCTTTCTCTCCCTTAGTCTCAGACTATGAACTACGTGGGGCAACTTGCGGGACAAGTCCTGGTTACTGTGAGGGAGCTGTACAAGGGCATTAATCAGGCAACCCTTTCGGGATGCATCGATGTCATTGTGGTCCGGCAGCAGGATGGGACGTACCAGTGTTCTCCCTTCCATGTCCGATTTGGGAAGCTTGGTGTATTGCGCTCTAAGGAAAAAGTGGTAAGTTCAGACAGTGGGTCAAAACAAAGTTTTGAGTACCAGTGCATTCCTTTTTTCCCTCCCTTCCTTCCTTCCTTCCTTCCCTCCTCAGCTCCTCACATTCCCAGTTAGCAGGCTGGTTTAATCCAGAACAGTTGCTCATAAATGCTGTACAGGGTGGTAGTTTTGGAATGTGAAACAGAACTTCCTGTGGTAATCTAAGGACTGTGCAAAAATGCTGTGAAAGAAAAACCGTGACAGCTCTGGGCCTATGCAAAAAGACAAATACCAATAGACTTCACAGTTTTAGAATGTTTACATGGGGCTATTTATTTACTTACCCAAATATGCTGGGAAAGAAATGCTTAATGCTATTTAACTGATCCCCGATGTAAGCAACTCTTTTTGGAATGTCTGAAGGACAGAGTATTTGTTAAGTATTGGTGGCCTATTATAAATATTGCTCCTTGTTAGCTGTGTTCAAGGTTGATATGCAGTAGAAAATGCAGTTATTAACATCCACAAGCAAGTGAAAACTGAGGTTTCATTCCTGTGTGGGCATGTTGGGAAGAGAACCTGTTACAATTTCCTGTCCAGCTGTTCTGAGATGGTGGTGCTACCCAGGCAGATTGTCCTTCCATCCCCTTCCCATAGGCTTTGTTAGTCATGCCAAGAGAGCGAATTGAACTGATTGGTTGGAAAATGTGGGGGACTTTACTGTCAGTAAGGAATACTGTGTGTGGCATGTGGGCGTGCTATCGAAAGACAAATTGATTTAAACAGGACATAAACCCTCAGGATTATATGCTGCTTTTTTAAGGAGTAAATGGTTATTGCAGGAAGCTACCCCTATCTTTATATTTTGCTTGTAAAAAGAGAATAAAGTGAAACTGAAAGAGCAGTTAGGTCAGGGCTTTTTTTTTCTTTTTTTTTTGTTAAAGGTCAACAGTTAGAGTTACATGCATTAAAGTTGTATGTTTGTCATAGTAACACAGGTGAGTAGCGTGTTTTGTATTTATTTTTTGTTTGATTTCCCACTTGTAGCGTTTATTTTAACGAGCTTGCTGATGATAAAGAATTTATTTACCTTAACAGTTTTGTAACAGATTACATTTCAGTTTTCAACAGGGTACAAAAGAGGTGGTATGGCTGTACTTTTTCTGACATCTAGGCAAGCAAGATACACTTACAATGGGAGTGGTCTGAAATTGGAGTTTGTTAAATGTCTTTATATACTTCTGAATAGTTGAACCAAATTCGAGAGGTTTTCAGCTTCTGGGTACCTCTAAAAAGCTGTTGAACAGTAGAAACATCTACTCTTGGTACCTGTTGTACTAGACTGGCAGTGTAATTCTCAGTTTTTGCTTGTGTAGATGACTGCTATCCTTCTTTCCTCCATCCTGGGAGTTACTGTTCACACAGTTCTCTCAATAGTCACTTGAGTGTTTGTTACTGCATTGTGGATGCGTTTTTCTCTGGCAAGTTATGAGGCCAAGATCAATTTGTAGTCCCAAGATGTGTGGGAACACAAAGTATGTGTGTCTGTGCTTCAACTTCAGGCATGTACTGAGGGCTCCAGAAATCAGAGTGAGGTATAGGTACCAAACTTAAAGATGTTTGTATGTCTAAACCAGCACAAGGAAAAGGTGAGCTTTTTAAAACTCATGTTACTGAAGTGGAAATACAAGAAAATATTTTTAAAATAAACAGTAATGAAATATATATGACTTTCAGATCAAAATCAGTCTGTTACTGTGAGGAAGAAGTAAAGTGGTTATCTTAAGGATTTGGGTATAGTCCCCATGCATGTTTGGTTATTTACCTAATTATCATCTCCTATGACTGGGTTTTCTTGTCTAAAATGTACCTTTTTAGGACTATAAAAACATTATTCTGTGACAAAAACACTATGGTTGCAGAAGGGTTGTGGTCCCATGTCACACCCCGACAAACTCATGAGCAGGAAAATCTGAAACACTAACTTGAGTTGCAGAAATAATTGTGGCAAGTCTCATCACTTTCAGACAAAGCCTGCCTCCAGGAGGCTTCCAGGTGGAACATCTGGTGTTCAGGATTCAGATTCATACCAGACCCCAGTTCAGATTGAGATTTAAACACCTTAACAGTCTCAGCCATTCTTCCATGAAATAAAGGCTATATCAATAATTGTTTGAACAAGATTCAGTCTTTATATGAAGTTTATTTTTTTTCTTATTTTTCTAGTGGGTGTTAGGCTCTCTGCCAGGAGCATGATGTATTTTGCAGGTGAACAAACTAAAGACCATTATGACAGACCTGTGTCAGAGAGAAGAAAGGGACACCATTATACAATGAAACAAAGTTTACTCTCAGAACTAAGTGGACCATGAGGTCAGCACCTTCTCCGTGATGAATTATTTACAATAAATTGTCTCTTTCCACAGATTGATATAGAAATCAATGGCGATGCTGTTGATCTTCATATGAAATTGGGTGACAATGGAGAAGCTTTCTTTGTGCAAGAAACCGAGGAGGAGAATGTAAGGACTTTGTGCTTCTTGATGGCTACAATATACTAATGACACAGTAATGGGTTAGAAGTATTTCATACAGTGTCAATGTCCTCACTTCTGTGAAAGCCAGATTTCCTGTAACTGAATCTTAACGTTTCTTTCAGATGCTGCCAACATGCTTGATGCTTTGTACAATTTTGCTGCCAGTAATAATAAAGTAACTAATTATTTTCGTTAATTAGAGCATTATTTGGAAGATGTGCTGACGTATTTTTGTTTGCTTTAGTGAATTCATTCTTGTTGGCTGCAGTTATACTAATAGCAGTGTCTTACAATAATTTTTGCTTTAAGTTATTACAGCTGGTGCCTCTACTAATAAAGGTAGTCTATTTTGGGGCATATTTTTAATTTATCTTACAAATTTTAGCCCAGTTTGTCAAAATTTTATTAAATTTTCACCAGGTAACAGTAACTTCTTTGACTTGAGAATTTATTTCCCAAGAATCTTTTGCAACTGGAAGCTAATGAGCCTCTGAAAAACAGGAATAATGGTTTACTTTTTCTCTGATTTCCTAAGGATGGGAGCTATGTAATCATGGTATGGGTCAGTCCTGACCATTGCTTTTGAGTCTGTTGGCATTCTTCAGCAAGTCTGAAGGAAAGAAGTTCTAAATAAAAGGGTCCAAAAGGCTTAACGAAAAATAGTCAGAAGAGAGAGGAAAAATTTGTCTCAGAGAAGTAAAAGTGTTAATTTCCTCTGGTTATTACAAATCAGTCTTTCAAGGAAATGAGACTGATCCAGTTTTTACTTTAGGGTGCTACTTGTTTACTGTGAGGGATCAGAGGAAGCTCTCATATTGAAAGGAGTTAAATACAATTTAAAGTAGAAGGAGAAAATAAGTATTAAGACCCCAAATGATAATGGGATTCGTAACACTTCAGCAAAAGGACAGTTGGGTTCTGTGTCAGCGTACACCATGATTAAAATAAAAACTGAAAGCAGTTTTTTTACAGATCTAGGCTGTGTCAGACATCGATGGGGACTGATCAGTCTCATGACTTTTGGAAAGCAAGGGGATAACCACTGCCTTTGTCTGCCTTTGTCCCCAGTACAGTGTTTTAAAGGAGCTGTTGCACTTGCGTAGTACATTTTGATTTATAACAAGAGTGCCTAATCTGTGCATAATGTGTTCTTGAAAGTGGGTAATTCATGCTGAAAACAGAGACCAAGTTTGCTACAAAGCAAAACTGAGTTATTTTTACTTCTTTTAAGCATTTTTTTCCCTGCAACTGATCAACATCTTAGTTTGCCTCTTGAAGCTGTGCTTAAGGGATAAATCATAAACCTCTCACTGATTGTTGTTTTTTCCCCTTTGTGGGGGATTTAGAAAGGTACTTTAAGGGCTCAGTCTTTGTATTTTTCACAGCTTGACATTCAGAAGTAATGCCACTCATCTCATTCCATGTAAATCTGGACAATTTTCCAGCCATTTTTCTTTTAACTTTTCCTGAGTGTTTTTTTAAAATTTTATTTATTTTTTATTCTTGATTGTTTATCACTAATTGTATAGAATATTAACTTTAGTGTGGGTGCTATCATTTTATTTCAGGGTTTTTCACAACGTAAAATACGTGTGTCATCAATGTTGTATAAGGCTATATTTTGTTCTCCTTTCTCTACTTCACTCTACTTTACAGCCAGTGGAACAATATTTGTTCTGTAACTCTTAATTCAATGACAATTTGAATTTAGTGTTAAAATAGCAGATAAGGCTTTGAGCATATTGAAAGTAGTATCAGTGTTCTGGCTGTGTCTCATCAGGGTTCCTGACTAACCTTCTGCACAAGCGTCCAGTAAAATAGCAGGCATCTTGTAATTACTTCTATTCTCTACCATGAAACTGAGTTCCATAACTTTCTCTCTTCACTATGCAAATTCCATTCTCTTCTGCTTTTGTTCCGCCTTGTCTTTGTCTCTTCACAGTGTGCTTCTTTCCGACTAGGTGTCAGTTTCTTTTCAGTTTCTTGTTACAATGTAAATAAACCTCAGGCAGTCCATAGCTAAAGCTTTTCCTTCGAGAGGCAGCGGGTTGTAATTAGTTGATGGTTGGTTGTTTGTATGTTGGTTTTAAGGTTAGTAAATTATAGTTGACTTTTTCTTTTTGAGAGATACTTTACAAAAATAACGTCTGACACGTAGGACATGACTGAAGGCAGCTTCCCCAATTTTGTGGGTAGCACTGAACTGAGAGGAGTAGACAGGTCATAAAAAGAACCACCACATCTTGGCAGGTTGGGAGACTGGACCAGCAAGATTCCCACCAGGGTTTCCCCAAGATGCACGTGCTGTCTCACATAAGGGCTGGAAGTGCGGACTGACAGCCAGCAGTGCAGGCTGTGGTCTGACTGGATGAAATGCAGCTCTGCATCACCTGGCCAGCAGCGTGCCCTGGCTGCAGAGGAGGCAAACGTGTCCCAGGGATAGCACAGCCAGCAGGTGGAGGGTGTGGGGTTGTCCTGCTCAGCCTGATGTATGTTAGATCAAATCTGGAACACAGTTCTGGCCTTCCCAGATAAGGAGAGAGATGGAAAGTTGGAGAGAGCCCAGTGGAAGGCTGGAGAAATTGAAATAGAAAAAAAAAAGTTGCTGGAACTTGTTCTGTTGAGCCTAGAGAGGATTCAGGGTACTCTAACCAGAGTCTTGCACTGCCTACGAGGTAGTTACAGAGCAGAGACACTCTTTCCACAAGGCTGTCTAGTCATAAGTTGGGGCAAAGGGCATGGGGAAAGCGTCAGCTAGATATAAGGAAAATCCTTCTGTACAAAAGCAGTATAACACAGGAATAGGTTGCCTAGAGAAGTGACAGACTCCCTCACTAGAAATACTCAACCTTTGGCTTGATAAGGCCCTGGATAACCTAACCCGAGGCCCTGCTTTCAACAGAAGATTGGACCAGATGGTATCCAGATGTCCCTTTCAACCTATACCTTCAAGTGAATCTATTTCAAAATAAACAGCCGTGGATTTAATTAGCCTTTTTTTATTAACACGTTTAATAAGCATGGAACTGGCGTGCTCAGGGCAGATAACTTCAAAAGCATTCCACTGACTGGGTATTTGCTTTGCTGGCAAAATCAGTTATTTGTGTCTGAAAACTGTAAGAATGCTAACATGCACTTTTCCGAACTTGTTGTAATCACTCTTGGTGAATTTGTTTCCTTTCTAGATATCAGCTTCATACCATTGGGCATCTGTGTGGCTTTGTGTCTAAATATAGGTACAAGGATTAATCTGTAGCTGACAACTACCCTGAGTGCACAAAACAAAGCGGAAAAAATAGCTTTTTCTTTTTTAAATTTTTTTGCCCCTAGGAAAAAGTTCCTGCTTATTTGGCAACATCTCCAATACCCACTGAAGATCAGTTTTTTAAAGACACTGACAATCATTTGAAATCAGGTGAAAATGAGAGGACATGTGCAAACTCAGAAATTCCACACTCTGGAGAAACAGAGACTGTATTCACCCCAAGTTCTGTGAAAAAGAAAAAAAGAAGGAGGAAGAAATACAAACAAGATAGCAGGAAAGAAGATCAGATCTCTTCTGCTGGGACTGAAGAGATTTTTGAAATGGAAATAAGCTCAGATGATGAGAAAAGTGTACAGCCCCTAAGGTAAGCTCTTAGATAGTTGCCGTTTTCACAGTCATCACTGAATATTTAAAAGGTGACTTGTTCATTTCCTCCATGCAAGTATTGCACAAGTTTTGGTATGTTCTGCCTAGGCCTTTCCTCAAGCAAACTAACAAAACTCCAAACAGGTACCTTCCAAATCTTCACAGATTCACCTTAAAGTTGGGCCATTTTTTAATGAGCATGAATGCAGCTAAGCCCATCCTGGTGAAGAAGTGTTGTTATGATCTGTTGTGTGACTGAGAACGTTTCAGTGTAATTTCTCTGATGAGGCAGAGTGATCTTCTGGCGTGTTTGGTAGCCTCTAGATAGACTGCAGTGTGGAATGCCTGTAGCACACCACATCTGAATTTGGATTCTCTGTAACCTGAAGTTTACTTTGGCAACTGAAAAGTATGTAAATGAGTGTCCCTTCATGTTAGTAAATTCTTTATGTGTGTGTGAAGAGGAGGGGGGTGAAAAAAATGAGATAAAAATCAATCCTGTATTTTGAAGTGGGTAAACTCTTTAGTAAAGTGGAGCTTGTGCTAAAGTGGTAGCACATACTAATAAGCTAAAGAGGTCTATAGGGTAAACAGGAAAGATGGAAAGATTAAGGTTATCGATGAAAGCTATCAAGCATATAGATGCTTCAAATCCAGGAAAAGCCTACTCATCAGGACTTGGTTTTTCAAAGAAAGCTAGGTGTTTCACTGGACAGCTTAGTTGTTAAATGTAATACTGGCTGAATAAATTCAAGATCGGGTCTGGGAATTGCAAGAATGTTTTGTTGTAAGAGAATAAAATATAACTGAAAAAACTCCTTCAATATGGGTCTTCAAAGGAGTCTCAAATTTAGTAAGTACCAGACAAAAAGGTTAGTGCAATAGAAAAACATGAATATGTTATTATACCTATGACCAGTAAAACATAACAAACAAAATATGGATTTTAAAGTGTTTTTTAGAGCATCTGTGGCTTTCTTAGTTAATTTGCATTATTTTATTAGTGTCATACTCATGTCAATGAATTGTCATTTAGATATTCCCTGCTCTGTTTAAGTCTAGGCATTTTTTTTGTTTGAAATTTTTTTTCAGTTCAAGAAAGGGAAGACCTCTGCTCAGTCTTTAGCATGCAGTTATTAAGAAAACAACAAACATGTCATAGTGAAACCAAAAATAAAAATAACTGTCAAGTACAGGAAGAGAGAAAATATAACCCAATAATTGTTTATTCTTTATTTAACGTGTTGTTACAAAAGGTATGAAGTATTTAGGAATGTCATGTTAGTAATGGCTGTTTTCATCCAGTGTTTAGGATTCAATTTGCTATTCTAGCAATTATCTTATTTTGACTAGAGGTGAAGAAAAACTGGTGTGCTTGATCAGAATGTTTAATGTTTAGTCATAGCTGAACAGACCATGGTGTTTTCATCAAGTTTACTCTGGTTTTATTTTTATACCCTTTAGAATGGAAGCTTGACAAGGCTTTTTATTTCTAAACTGTTTTTTTTTTACATGTATAAGCAGAAATAGCAGTAGAAATACATTATCAGACAGGGTGTTATAAAGTGAAAAGAAGATGATTTTGTAAAAGAATGGTGTTTTCTTGCAAAGAGCAAGTAAATGCAGGACTGAAACAAAAAACCACTGTGATGGTGAAGGTCCAAATACATTAGGTTTGTGGCTCTGTGTCTAATAGTTGAGTTTATGTGCACTCATTTCAGTGGGCTACCAGGGCAGGAAATCAAATGCCTTGCATTTGGCATGCACTTGTTTTCTTCCCAGCTAAAGATAAAGTTGTGAAAAAGTGTTCATAAGTTTTCTTTCCAAACCATGTACGATGGAATCAGTACATTTGTTTGAGATTATGGTGTTTTGGTTGATTGTTTTTTGGGTGGGTGTTGTGTTTTTTGTGGGTTTTTTTAGTTATAAATGTGTGGCTCTGAAAAGGAAGAAGAAAAATAAGAAATTAGAAACTTAACTGTTCTTAGGCATAGCTTCAGATTTCAAAGTGAAACTGGGAACAGAAAAGGGAGGCTGATGTTTTAACAGGAAGGTCAAAAATTCAGTCACAGGTGCCAGTATGTAATGTCTTATCTCTTTGGTTTTTTATAAAGCAGAAAAAAAAATGTTTTTTGGGAAAATCTATTACCAAATGTTTACCAGCTTTTTTCAAAATATGTGCTTTGTCTTTTCCAGCTACGATTTAGATATCTTAGTTGTGCTAGAGTTATAATACCAGAAAGACTGAGATTACAGTATGTACAACTCAGAAATAGAGGGCATTATTTCCCCAGTGCTAAGGGTGTTAAAGGGTTAAAGTGGTTATCTGTCTCTGAAATCTCACATATTTTTTTAGACTATATGTAAAGTGAACAAGAAGTGGCAGTACTGTTTATAAACATTACAAAATAAATAGCTTAGTGTCATAGTGCAACTTGAAGTTGCAAGTTGATGCATACTGATTTTCCCCTTGTATTTTCAATAATCTTTGACTGCATTTGGATTTTTAACTTTTGTGTTTATCCACTGATCAGTTAAATTAGATTTTTTGCATCCTTTCTATGAGCTCTTTTTGTTGCTAATTTCCAGTGAATAAAATCTGTTCAGTACCACCCTTGTGTCATCTTGCCTCCCTCCCCACTGAAGTACAGATCTTGAGGACTTCTTTAATTTTTCCTTTTAATTTTGTGTTTACTTAGTTGTTCAGTCATACTTTTTTCCTCCTTTGGAGATACTTAGTACTGCCAATAACAATAGTATGAAACATGCTTCTGTCACATTTAGTTTATGAATACAGAAGATGTACAGTCTCTGCAGTTCTCATCTTAAGTCAGGCAGCATCATCAGGTTTCATAAGAATACTACTGGGGAATAAGAAGTGGAGCTAAAAAGATGTTTTTAGAGTTCAGCATTTACCATAACCCAGGCTGTCTTCCAAATGAAAACTTGTGCAAATGAGGTAGATCACTGTAACTGCTTAGTGTCTAATTGAGTAGGCATGCAAATTCTAAATATTTACACATTTGATAATAGCAAAATATTTTCTTTCCTCCATCCACAAGAGAAATGAGCAGTAGCATTCCAAAACAAATCCAGTGCAACTGTTTACTGGACTAAATTTTTTTTTCTTTCATAATAATGGCTTAAAATAATTTCTGTTGTATTTTGCACTTGAATTATGGGCGTATTCTTATCTACTGTGTACCCATGATGCCCTTGATCTAACCTCAAACAAGTTAGTTGTATCCTGAGAAGAGATATTTATTCAGTTAAATTCAGAAAGCTGTAGAAAGATCTGAAGTACTTTATGGTGGTAATATTTCAAGGGGCCTTCTGTGTGAAATAGTGTGTATGGCCTGTTCAGTGGGTCTTACTGTTGGTTGGGTTTGGGTCTTTGATGTAAATGCTGAGTAGACTTCCCAGTGCAAAACAAACCTCACTTTTCAGAAAAGTGCATTATTTTATCTCCTCGTTGTAGCTGATGTTAATCTGTAAGCTCTTGGGTAAATCGTGACGCTAGTACCTAACCCTGGTTTCTTATTGTTTTTATTTGTCAAATGTACATCATCAAAACTAACCTTACTAGTTCAACTTCTCTAGTGATTGTAAAATTCACATAGAAAAGTTTACTGTGTAAAAATTTATGTTCATCTTTGCGTTTTGTTAATATTATCTGCCCACGTAGAGTAAAATCATTTACAGTTACTTATGTACAGTAGTATCATTTATGCTATTGTGATTTATTCAGTGTTAACTTCCAGGAGTAGTAGATTTTGAAATTTGCAGTATTTTCAAGTGTTAATAATAGTTTTTAAATACTTTTAAAGTTACATAAAGGCGTCTTGCAAACAACAAATCCTGTAAGCTATACACTCCTTACTTTTGCACTTAGATTTTTTTAATAACATCTGTGTAATTTCTTTTATTGAATTAGTAACACAGATTTCTTAATGTGTCTCCACAGAGGATCCACAAATTCATCACCAAAGGGTGAAGAACAAAAAGAATCTTTGATTTATCACTCGAAGGACCATTACCCCTTATCTGATGGAGACTGGTCCCCTCTGGAGAAGTAAGTCACTTTGTAATGTCATCATTTGTGTAATGATGAGTAATTATAAAACAAAACTTACTATGTTTTTTTATTCATTTTCCCCCTGCTCTGTAAAACTGTCAAACTTGTCCAACTTCTGTGATATCAAATACAACACTTGATACTATCTTGAAACTTTGAGAACTTTACAGAATGTATTATTTCACTGTTTTAATAAGATTCCCTCAAGCTGAGAAGAGTGTGGAAGACTAGTATGTTCCCTATGATTCACCCTAGCATAAGCAATACTTGATCTGCCAGAACAGAAGAGTGATGGGTATGTTAAGGTACACTCTACTGTGTGAAGTAATCCAAGTTGCTCAAGGTAAAGCTAGATACTAAAGTTGAATCATATTCCACCTCAGGACAGGGGATTTGCTGGAGTTCTGGTATCTTTTTGTCCAGAGATACTGAAATCATCATCAGTTGACTGTGGATTCTTAAAAATGGCATAATACAGCTTGCCAGTCAGTTTTCAGTGACCAGGGCACTTCCATATGTACATTCTTCAGTTTCTTATGTTCATGCTATTCCTCTTGCATTCAGTTTGTAGATTTTTCAAGGCTCACACTTTGGATTTCACCACTCTAACCTCAATCTCTGTGTGCATAGGAAAGCATTTTGTGCATATATGGTAGTATTTGAGGTAAATTTTGTACTTTCCCTGAAACTTGGACATACAGGAGAGGGCATGTACGGCTCACATGGCATGCTAAGTAGTATCTTGATTCTTCTGAACTCTTTGGCAAGTGTCTAGTTCTGCTTTTCAGCTTGATAGAGGAATATCTGCCTCATAGCAGATACATTCACAATGTCAGTGAGGATTACTGGTCAGCCTTCCATGATGGCCATGGTTGCTTTGTTACCTGCTCAGTGCAAGGATACCTGTTCTTCTCCATGAATAGGTGGTGCAGAATGGAAGAGTTCAACCTTCAGCCAGTATTTTTGAAGTGTGTAGGATCTCTCTGTTTCAGGTGTTTGCAGAGCTGTGGCTTCAGTGGAGTCAGAATGTACCACGCCACACTTGGTGCTTGCTAATTCCCCCAGTGCATAGCTTGTTAATGAACAGAAGCAGTTGGACAGGAAATCCCATTATCATTCCTTTTTATGTTTTGGGCTGACAACCACATCCTCAATTACACTTAATGAGATGTAGTCTTCAAATGTTCCCCAAAGGTTTGTGACTGAAATGCAGTCACAGCGTTTGACCCCAAGGACTGACGTGTTCCTATATGGATTATATCACCTAGATGACTGTAGCATGGAGGCTGACACTCATTTTCAGTTTATAAAGCTCTGAGCTAACACAGACTAGCAGGTTATATCTGGGGGAGAGATGATTCATGCATCTCTTCTCATTTATGTATTATGGGGCCAGTCTACTGTAATAACTTGTTTCTACCTCATGTGAGGTCTCTAGGGTTTTCACAGTTCTGGTTTTTTTGGTTTTTTTTTAACAAAAAGCAGTCCAGATTGCAGTTCAACAGAGAAATTGGCGATTTTTCCTTTTTGTCTTTGGGGAGGACATTGGGTCGGGGATTCTCTGACGCAAGCCATCTAGCAGAAGAGCAATTTTGCTTTAAACTGCTTCTTCTAAGCCATCAAAGAAAGATTTTATCATGTAGCTGTCGTACAGAGGAAGAGAAATGGGAGGTTTTAATAACCTCCTTTTTAGAGATCTGAAAAAGGTAACCAACTTGTAGTTCAGTTGGTTGTCTTGCTCTTCAGAACCTTGCAAGGAGCTCAAGGAAGAAAATAGCACAAATCCTTTCCATGAGGACACTTCTGTTTGTCCTACTCAGTATAGTAAGATGGAAAGCATAACCATTAACAGTTTGATACCTGGTGCCATCGGTATTCCTCCTGTTTAAACAGGCAACGTTGTCATGACTAGGTCACTATTACAAGCATGGGCCTTTTGGCTAAACAATTCTGCCTGAGAGTGACAGTGAAAAACATACCTTGGGGGAAGTAGAATAGACTTAGGGTCCCAACGCCCTGAAATATTCAATCTTTTGCAGGAACTGCTGAATATTAAGAATTAGACTTAGAAACAGGTTAATACTGTTCATGGCTTCCAGATGACTTGAGGTGTGTGTAGATGGAATAAATTGACATGCAGGGAAAGTTAGTTCATATTCTTCCTGAAAACAGAGGTTTACATGTATTTTTATCAGTGTCACCTTAAACAAGCCCTTCTAACAGTACAGAAATTGTGATTCCTATTTGACATTGTTAATGGAGAACTGAGGGGGAAAATAGCAGTTTTCTTTTTGTGTCCATGGGTGATGAAGGCTGGAAGCCAACTGAGATGACAGCTCACCATTGTAGAGATGTTTAAATGAGGTCTCGTCTTAAAGCAGTATGAGGGATTCTTACTGTCTGGATTGTGATCTGTGTAATGTCTATTTTTGCGGTCTGAATTGTGATCTATTTAGTCCCGTATGATACTACAAAACCCGAGTTCCTCAAACCTTCAGAAAGTTTGATATATGGTACTAAATTAAGTACTCTTTGCAGGAGTTTTGTATAGGGGGAAAACATCCATAGATTAAATACCTTTTGGGAGTTGCTTTAAAATTTTCAGTATTGAATAACTGAACAACCCAAATTGGAAGAGACCTCAAAAGTTCATCTGGCCCAACCTTTCATGAGAGAGAGAGCCTCAAAGATATTGTCTAGCACCTGGACCAGTCACAAATTACAAGTGCAAGGACAAGTGTGAAATCCTGCGCTGGGATGACACAACCAAAGAGCCCAGTACAAGCTGGGATCTGTGTGGTTGGGGGCAGCCCTGCTGACCTGGGGGACAACGAGCTGAACCTGAGGCAGCAGAGCACAGCTGCAGCAACAAAGGCAAGCTGGATCCTGGGCTGCATCCATGGGGAATTAGTGACAGAGATGTGATTATCCCTCTCCTCTTAGTTGTGGTCAGGCCACACATGGAGGGCTGTGTCCCTACAGTTTAAATTCAAATACTGAGGTTTGTTTATATAAACTCAAATCATAATATATTATGAATGTCAAAGTGTAAAAAGAGCAGCATTTCTATAATATGCCATATAATTGCCCTCTTCAAGGAAGGGTAGACAAAACCTTGTGTTTCTTTTAATCTCTAAGATCCGAAGTGCAAAATTATTTTGAAATCCTTACTAGCATTTTGTAGGGTGCTCTTCTGGAGTAAAAGTAATCTTGAGTGAAGTAAATTTCAGAAGCCTGTTACTGATTTGTGGATAATAACCACTGTTGGAAAAACAGAATGGATTTTAAAGGTCATGTAGTTCAAACACATCTGAAGGAAGTTTTCAAGTAATCTCCTTTCCCTCTCCTAAGTTATCTTCTGAATGTTTTTTTTCCCTGCATTGGGAGTTGATGTTGTTTTGTGCACTTGTGAGTTACATTTGCAAGGCTTCTGTTACTCAAATCTCTGCATAGCATGCTGAAATGCTATATTTTTACAGATGTAAGGAACTTAAAACTATTTTGTCTCTTATTTTTCAACACACTCTAGTTTTGTTCTCATTTTGTTTGAAAAATGGAACATGGGCTGAAAGGAGAGCTATTCCTGCACTGCAGAGGCAGTGCAGGAATCTATTTAGTGTGATCACTATGTAAGTCCTTTAATGTCTTTAATGTGATTTTGGTTTTAACCTAATTTCTCACCGTTTGAAAACCCTGCTGGGCTTCTTGCCATGTTGCCAAATAATTGAAGCTCTGTTAAGCTGTTGAAAACTCTACCAACAGTAGCTGCACAAAAATGCATTAATGCATTTTAAACACTGGTTTTCTTTTTTCTTTTTTTTTTTTTTCTCTCTCTCTTTTTTTTAATTCTTATTGATTTGGTAGCCCTTTCTCTGAGCAAGTCTGCCCTAAAAGTGATTCAGAACTCGAAGTTAAGCCTGCTGAGAGCTTGCTCAGATCTGAATCTCACATGGAATGGACATGGGGAGGATTCCCAGAGTCAACCAAGGTAAATGTCTTTATTGCATCTAACTTTGTAACTGAGTTTTGGCATATTTAAGACTGTCCTAGGAGAGGACTGGAAATCTGCTGCTGTTGTTTCGGGTTCAGCCTAAATGGGGAAGTAGCAGCCCCTTGTGGCAGTCAGAGAGAGTCAGCTTCTTTGAGTTCAAAAGCTGCTCAGCAAAATAATCCCAGAAAACCTAGCAGTGAAAGTCTGAAATTTTTGAATTTTTACTTAGAACCTGAAGGAAACAAATTAAGAAATTAATTTTCTTTATTTTAGAGTAAGTTCTATTTTATTCCAGAGGAACTGTAGCCTTGATAAGATTAAATTTGGTATCTAACAGAGGCCCTGATAAATCCACACTTAGGCTTTTTCCTTGCTGTGGTTTGGTCAAGTCAGTGCTTCCTCTATGTCAGTTTCTTTACTGAACTTGTAAATAAGCTCCTGTTACAATTCGTTTGCAGGGAACTTTGCTAATATGGTGAGACATGTTTTATGTTGCCACAGTGCTTGTTTAAATTGTTTTCTGGTTTCCTTGTGTGATGAGAACTTGTACCATGAGTACAAATTTAATGTTTAGAGCCAAATAAAACCAACAGGTGAAGTGAAAGGATTGACTAGACTTTTGTTTTTCAGATAAGTAAGAAAGAAAAACTGGAACATTGCAGAACAGCTACCATTACTCCATCAGAGAAGACTCATTTTAGGGTCATCCTCAGCTCTGATGAAGTTGAAGACGATGATGATGTGAAAGATTCTGTCTGTACAGTACTGAAACCTGAGCCAAGAACTCATCCTCTCCTTAAGCAGATGGATGTTAAAGACTCTCTTGCTTCTGCAGTCGTAGAACCGCAAGTTCCGTTGCCATTGGATGGTGATCATCATTCCAGAATATTGATGGATCCTTTACCAGAAACAAAACCAACAGCAAAAACTGACTCTCCTTCAAAAAAGAAAGGTGTGGAATAAAGCTCTTGATTCTTGCCCACAGTGTGATCTACCAAACTTCAGATCACAGTGGAAAAAGTATAGATTTGCTTTTTTGTTTTTCCTATTTAAAGTTTTATCTTACTAAAATTATAATGAAACTCTGGAACTTAATAATCATACAAATAAGTTTGAATCTTCCATGATTGTGCTTGTATTTAACATGTCTGGGTACCTTCATCTTAGTAATCTTAATTGTTAAAATTAACAGGGGTGCACAAGCGAAGTCATCATCAAGGCCCTGATGATATTTACTTAGATGACCTAAAGGCTTTGGAACCTGAAGTTGCTGCTCTCTACTTTCCCAAAAGGTAATTTTGAAGTAAAATGCTGTAAATCTAGGGTAATTATGCAGTTGCATTACCTGAGCCATTACATGTATTATTTATGTGCCAGTTCTGACAAAAAGAATTGGACTTCAGGGTTTTAGGCTTTTTTGAAGTATTCAGTGCTTATTGTGAAAATTCTAATTTGACAAGAAACACATTGAAATATCACATGGGAGGTGACTACTGAGAGTTTTCTTCTTTGTGGAACCTGTATGTTCTGCAGACATAAAAGAGAGTACATTTAAACTGCTTTTGTACCAGTACTCTTGTTCAGTAAAGTATTGTAAACTTTTCCATGGATCAAACTAGTGACTCCAGCCTTAAATCACAATGTGATTTTTTTTTAATGTCGTTTTTCTTTTCTATTGTACTTCTTGCAATAGACAGTGTTCTAAAAACACTAGAAGCAGTACCTTTTTTTTCCTTTTTCTTACTTTACAACTTTCTGGTAAAGATTGAAGAGCACAGTATTATTTTGCAGAAGCAGAATGTAGAGGATGTTTTCTTAATTTGAATCAAATTTAGGCAAAAAATGTAATTATTGCCCAATTTAGGGAAATGTTAGAAGAACTGGAAACTGTCTGCCAGTTTTATGAAGGGACAGTGTGGGTGTGTATGTTTTTTTTTTGCTGGGTTGGTTTTAATTTATGTTGTGAAATGATGTAAAAATGCAAAAGCAAGAATTGGGGGGTGATAATCATATCGTGTGTTCTGTAACCTAAGATCTGTGCTTTTTTTTTTTTTGGAAGTAAAATACTTTTCACTTTCCTTTAGTGATTCTGATCCTGGCTTCAGGCAGTGGACAGAGTCAGATACCCTTTCTGGTTCCCAGTCACCCCAGTCAGTGGGAAGTGCTGCTGCTGATAGCGGGACAGAGTGCATGTCTGATTCTGCTATGGACTTGCCTGATGTTACACTTTCACTTTGTGGAGGTCTCAATGAAAATGGAGAGATTTCTAAAGGTATGTGAAAGACTAAACCGTAAAGAAGAACGGAGCTCAGGCAGCGTAAACAAATGAAGTGACTTGAATGTTCTGATTTCCTCCTTACAAAACTTAGGCTTATTACTATGCTCACATTGAGAAAAGGGGATAGCAAATACTTCATTTTTCTAAAATTCTAAAATTCTAAAATGCTAAAAAGCATTTGCCAAGCAGAGATAGCAGAACTGAACCTCATATTAATCAAGAACACTTGATGTCTTGAGAAGCTTTCTGTGTCCTTTTTTGTACTATATTTTATTTGTGTGACCAACTACATTGATTTCTGCTTGCTAGTCTTATGTAAATCTTAACAAATCATCTTCTTTCCAATTGACTGATAATTTTTCTTCTTTTTCAGTTTTTTCAAGTGATAGCCCCCGCCCCTGCTTTGTTGGACTATGCTTTCTGCTCTGACGACTATCCTAAATGATTGTTAACCTCTAGATTTTTATTAGCTGATTTTTCTCTCTTAATGATTTACTCTATCTACTGTTGAAGTTGTATGTATTTTTGAGGGAGCTTCTAGCAGCATAAAATCTTCATGGACGTGTCCTGCAGTGTTTTAATATTACTTTTTTAAATGGTCGTCCAGTCTCTAATACATTAAGTGAAATTTAGGTGCTTGTTAATACAGACTCGGGACTGTTCTTTTGATAACGTGGCAGTAATATACTGGATTTGATAGGAAAAAAGGATGTCTTGATTGCAGGGGTCTTCCACTAAATCATGGATTTCTGCAAACATATATAGAAACTAGTTGTGAAAATGCTAGTTAGTGATAGTAGTCATTTTTCAAACCTGAAAAGCTGACATCACCCTTCCCCTCTTCTTCTAGTACAGTATGTAGGCCCCTTATCCACTGTCATAATTTTTGAAGAAGACTTGCCTAGACAGGCATGCCTTTCTTTTTCCAGCCTTTGAACTGAATTAGTTCCTCCTTGTCCTTCCTCTTCTAGCTTCTTAAGGCCCTTTACTGTGACTGTTGAAGTGGTCCAAGGCTTTTTCTGTGGGGAGGAGGCAGTCACAGGACCCTTGACAAGTGGGCCTCAATTAGCAGATCTTCAGTGATGCTGCAAGAACAGGAGAGACTCTGAAATGACAGAAGGGGTTTTTCTAGATGGAAACTAATCATATGTCTTGGGATATTATTTTATTACTTTTTAATTAAGGTCTCTTTCTATTGCAGAAAAATTCATGGAACATATTATTACTTATCATGAATTTGCTGAAAATCCTGGACTCATAGACAATCCTAATTTGGTAATACGGATTTATAACAGGTAAATTCTCTGTGTCATGTAATTTAGTCATGGAAAATCTCATTTTAAATCTGGTCTCTGGAGTGAGCATGTTTCTCAGCTTCCATTGCAGTTTGTGTGCCAGTTGTATCTGTTTGAACCAAAGATTTGCATTAAATTTAGCTGTAGTTTGAGGGTTTTTTTTCTGTAATTGCCACTGATGCTGAATTTTATATGTTAAAATGACTGCTTGCAGAAAACATTAGAGTTAGTGGTTGGCAGCAGGTATGTATTTTCATCAACACAAGGGCAAGATTTCATGCTGATACTTATTGATTTGCAGACAGATTTTGTAATATCTTACCAATAACATGTTTTAAAACAGGTATTATAACTGGGCATTGGCTGCTCCGATGATTCTGAGCTTGCAGGTCTTTCAGAAGAGTTTGCCTAAGGTGAGTAGATAAATGCACACTTTGGAAATTTTTTTATGTAGTAACACCTGATTATCTCTGTTTTTCCATACTAATTAAAAACACATCTAATTTTTCAGGCTACTGTTGAGTCTTGGGTCAAAGAAAAGATGCCAAAGAAGTCTGGAAGGTGGTGGTTCTGGCGCAAGAAAGAAAGCATGACTAAGCAGGTGACTGAGACCCACTAATTTTTTTTTCCCTCTTAGCTGTTAAAAGTGTTAGAAGTACCTCAAAACACTGCTTACATAGTTCAGTGTCACTGATGGCCAGCTGATGTAGTAGCTGTAGCCTCAAATACTGCATCCTTGTCCAGTGTTACTAGCTGCTTCAACAAGTTGTATCCACCTGTTGCACATTATAACATTCTTAAGCCTTGAGCAGTTATCAGAGCTACTCTTCAGCCACTGCAGTATGTTTTAGCAATGTACACACAAATAAATAAGTAGGTGCTGCACTGCATAATAGTTAAGCTGAGACACCCCATTTTAGACTAAATTAAGCTTTCTAAACCTTGAGTATGGACCCTGAACTTTATACAGAGATTTATAGGATTAAAGCTTGACAGCTGCTTTTAATGCTAAATTCATCATGTTAAACTAGCAGTTCCCAGTTTCTGGCACAGAGTTTTGTTTCCTGAAAAAAGAAAAAGCTTTAATAGAGAATTTCTTCATAAGCATTCTTTTGTGAAATAATTTTTAGAAATTATTATGTAGAATGGTGATTCTGAGACTTAATATAGTGTATGTACTATTTTGGTGGCTGTTTTTAACTTGGATTTGTTTAAAATGCTTAAAATGTCCTTATGTTCTTTATTATCGTGTTGCTTTAGATACCAGAGGCAAAAGAGGGGAAAACTGAGGCACAAAGAGCAAATGAACTGCCAGCAACTATAAAAGAGCAAGTCAATAGTAGGTGTGTTCCTGTCTGAAGACTTATCTGTGGACTGAATAGTGCCTTTTTTCCTTTTTTTTCTTTTGTCTATTTTTGAATGAAGAGTTCAGTAGTAATGTACTACGGGAAGAAACATTTTCCTGTAAGCTACTGAAGAGGAACCAGATGTGTATAACAAACAATTCAGCAAAATAATGTGGCAGCAAACATTATAGGAACTACAAATACACTACAGTTATTTCCTAAATGCTGTCGTGTTTATTTCTTAAACATAGCAGAACTGACAGAACAAATACATACACGGCAACCTTTATCAATAGGCCACTGCTTTGTAAATACAATTATATTGTTTCTGATGCACTTTGTAATACTTTTTGCTTTTGTGAAAGCCTTATAATTGTATTAATAATTTAAGCCATCTGGATTTTTTTGTAACATTAAATAATTGAAACAATAAAATAGTATTAATGACCATGCACATGTTGCTGAAGTTGTTGTAGACAGCTATCAGTGCTTAGCACAAAACTCTTCCATTTTAGGGTACTGATTATGCATATGCATATTTTTGCATGATTGTGCAAAGGTACTTGTGAATGTTGGTGTCTTAAAGACTTAACGAACTAAATACATTATGATGTAATACTTCAGAGAAACTAAATGCTGCTTTTAATCATGAAATCTCTAATGAGCAGGAAAATAAGTCTGTGAATAACCTTAAAAGGTGAGCTACTCTGCTAACACCCACCGTTTAAATGCCTTAGTAACTGAGGCAGCTTTCTTTAAAAACAAAGCACTGCCACCCATTCAGTGTCCTTTTTCATCTGCAGTTTCCCTAATTCATCAATACAGTATTAGTGACCACCTACCTGATGCTGTGTCTTTACTAAACCCATTGTGTGTGGAGCCAGCTGGGAATAGTTATGTTTAGAGCTCCACCAGTACTGGCATTCCAAGTCTTACTTGCTTTCTGGCATGTTCTGGCTTTATCTGGGCATTCACTGGACTGTGGACTTCCTTAATCTGTGCTATTAGGTAGTGGCAAATCCTCAGCATAAGCAGAAATTACTCTGTCATAAGCACCTTACTCTGTTAAAGAAGGATTTTATGTAGCTCACATTTATTCTGGTTGATGTCACGTTAGGCCTCCAGAGGATGATTCTTCTAGTGATGAAGCATCCCAGGAGTTGAAGGAATCCTTGAAAATGGATTCTGCCCCTGCAGAGCATCCACCCCATGGGAATGTTACATCTTATAAGAAGTCGCTTAGACTGTCTTCGGACCAAATAGTAAGTGACGTGCCTGTCTTGTGCATAGGATGCTTCATAATCTTCAAAATTCTTTTAAAAGAAATTTAAAGTGTATTCCTGTGCAAGGGTAGGCAGCTGCAGGGAATTTCTGAGAATTTTTTTTCTGTTGCATTTTTTAAAGAATCTAAAGAAATTTAATGTTTGGATTAAAAAATAGTAATTTTTAATGAATTTCCATAATCAAACTTCTATATGAAGATGTTGCCAGAAAAGTGGCATTGTTCGCTTCTGCAGTTTGGATGTCCTGGGATTGCACATCTGTGTAATATCATACATTTAATTTGGTGTGCAATTTATTCACTATGGTCTAACTTACAAGTTAGTTCTGCTACTGTCTAAGTGTATCGTTTTCATCAGGGAATAATTTTGAGGAAAGCATCCACTGAATAGAAAATCCTGTTGTATGCTATGGCAAACTGTGAGTTCAGTTTGATAGTGCTGCAAGTCTGCTGTAGCAGCAAGAATGAAAGTGGCAGAGAGTGAAATGTCTGCGGCTTTGACAATACAAGAACTGTGGACATACACATTGTACCCAGGCTGCAACAGGCATGGACAGCAAAACCATTGTGCCAGTGTTAAACCACAGCTCACTTTCTGATGAGTTGATCAAAACAGACAGGGAAGAGTATATGAGCCATTTTGTGCAGCTCATGTATGATTCTAAAATCATAAAAATTTTAGAGGGAGGGCAACTAACGTTTTCAATCTTTTTTATTCTACAGGCAAAATTGAAGCTCAGAGATGGCCCTAATGATGTTGTATTTAGTATTACAACCCAGTATCAAGGGACTTGTCGTTGTGCAGGAACAATATACCTTTGGAACTGGAATGATAAAATCATAATATCAGACATTGATGGGACAATAACCAAGTAAGTATCTTAGGGGTTTTTCTTTCTTTCTTCTTGCTTTATTGATCCTATCCTGCTTTTCAAAACAAGATAAAGAAACTTTATTTAAGACAACTATTAAAGGATGTTCATTAATAATGTTGCTTTGGTTTTAATTTGTACTTGCCTTTAAAACAAACTAGAAAATGTCCTTTAAAAGAATAATGTCAAGATAATAACATTTACCATGTGATTGTTCCCTGTATTAGACTTCTCCAGGTTTAACAGCCACAGGTTAGCTTGGAAACTGATTGGTACTGAATGACCCCACTAATTGCTCTGTCTCGACTATTTATTAATTCTCTTTTTAATTAGTTAGGACCTTCTTCAGAAATCTTTCTGTAAATATTCTTTCTAAATTTTATGTTCATTAGTGGTTGTCTTCAACAAAACTCATATACCACGTGTCAGGTACCTTTGGTTCTCCTTTTAGGTCTGATGCTTTGGGACATATCCTCCCTCAGTTTGGCAAGGACTGGACTCATCAGGGCATTGCAAAACTCTATCATTCCATAAATGAGTGAGTATGTAATCTATGAAACAATTAGGATTTTCTGGAATATGGGAATCAATGTATAGGTAAATGGATAATTGTTAAAAAAGACACAGTTTATTAAAATGTGAGCAACTTTTGTCATACACAGATAAAACTAAGTTCTTTCCATAGATACATACTTCTACAGAAATGCAAGCCACTACATTTACTAGCTCCCTTCTCAGACATTTTGTTCTGCATTTTAGCTTTTAAAAACTGTGTGTAACATTTTCATGAATAAAAAAAGAGAACCATAATAGAAATCATTTCTCAAACATTCACGTCTGTTTTCCACCAGCTCAGGTTGGTCACTGAGCCTTTTGGAAATACCATATATCATAAATTTAAAACTAAACCGTGTCCGTCCACTGCATAAGTGTTTTCTGGTTTAATGGGTTTGCTTCCAAAGCCATGTCAGTGGTCCACAGGTTAGATTTTATGCTCTGGAACAACTTTTTTTCAGAAACACAGTGATGCCAGAAATAATACTTGCTAACTGAGGATGATCAACTGTTAGAAACTTCAGAATTAAATTAAAATAATCACCTTTTATCTTTGTTTTTTAGTAGTCTTTCTTTCCACAGAAATATTTGGGGTCTTATAATCTAGTGTTGGCCTTCATGTGGCCCCTATTGATTCATGGGTGATAACGTGAATGTTACTGTTTTCTTGGGTTTTGTTTGGGTGGCTTGGGGCGGGTTTTTTTGTTTATTCAGTGCATAACAGAAGGGCAGTTTTGGAGTTGTTTGCCAAATTGAATCAAGTCCTTGAAAATGCACATAAACACTCAAGCCTTTTGTGCATGCAGTAACTGTATACAAATCTGTGTAACAGATGAACATACAAAGTCTGCAGGGAGAATTTAGGGGCTTAATGAATACTTGTTTTCCATCGTTCACTCTGCGCTGCAAATCCTGCCAACAACCTGAAAAAGACAGGAGACCTGGCACCCATTGTTTTGTGATGCAGATAATTTAAATAATTGCTGTCATCCTACAGCTGGGCTGAGAGAAGCTGAATAAAACCAGTGTGGCACTTACTTAAACACAGTCTAGTCCATCTAATTGTGTCCTCTGAGTTTTACCATCCCTTTTCTATTTGCACTTCCTGTTTCTCAGCTCTGATGAAGTCGTGTATTTAAACTACTACATGCCTTGCAGATTCTTATAACAATGGGGAAGTCTTTTCCTTGTGTGTGTGTAGATCTCTGCAGCAATTCAATACCTGAACTAGTGCCTCTGGACATTGCTATAATTGTGTACTTATCTTTGCAAAGAAACTTCATCAGGAATATGAACTGAGTTGGTGATTTATTTTCTAGAAATGGCTACAAGTTCCTGTACTGTTCTGCCCGTGCCATTGGGATGGCAGATATCACCAGAGGATACCTGCACTGGGTGAATGACAAAGGAACAATTCTCCCCAGGGGCCCTCTCATGTTGTCACCCAGCAGTTTGTTTTCTGCCTTTCATAGGTAAGCCTGGGGGATTACTTGTATCAGTTCCCTCCCCATTTCAGAGAAAACGTAGATTAGAAATATTTGGCATTACAGCTGTAATGAAACGTTCCACTCTGGACTATATTTGCTAGTGAGACTTGATGTCCCTCTAGTGATCATTTTAAAACTCTCTTTTGTCTGAATTTCACTTGTAGACTTCTTGTTCTTGTGGGCATGTTAGAAGTGGCTACAAAACACAACATACCAGTCCAACAGGAACTCATTTTCCCTTCTCTTTATTCGTCTAGTCCATGACCGATGACTCTTAGGTTCTGTTTATATCAGTACATTTTTGTCTTTTTCAAGCATATCTTCAAGGTTTGCAGTGCAGTGCTGCTACACAAGGTAGAGAGAAAAGAAAAAAAAATCTGGGGAGTATAGACTGATCTTGTGATGCTGGGATTGCTCCATGTACAGCTAAAAAAAAGTAGGGAGTTTAGGTATGGACTTTTGGACCAGCCATAGTCTACCTGCTCTTGATGGGAGGAGCTGGTAACAGACAAGTGTTTGGGGTTGGTTGGTTGTGGAGGGGGTTTTGTTTATTTAAATTCTGTTGGGGTTTTTTGTTAATTTGTTTTTTATTTTGTCACGGACAGCAACTTCCATTAACGTCATGGGCCTTATGCACTTTTGTCAGAGACTGGAGTTGTAACAAGTACGCTTACATGTACTTGATTAGATCTTCTGATTCAGATAGTCAGCTACAAAAAAGCAGTTCACAGCTGGGAATTCCATTCCCTTTTATACTTAGCCTACACACAGTATTCACCTGGGTATTTTCTGCTGTAGGTGTTGGAAAAGAGGGAATGTTTGATTGTTTCTTGTATTGTTCTCAGAGAGCTGCATAGCACTGTATGTATAACTACCAGTGCTAGCAACAGGAGGCAATGAGAAAATAAATATCAGATAAATGGAAGAAGGAGGATACCTTTTATCAAATAGTGATTTAGAATTTGACTGTTGAAATTTTATTTTAGGGAAGTGATAGAAAAGAAGCCTGAAAAGTTCAAAATCGAATGTTTGAATGATATCAAGAACTTGTTTGCTCCCAGTAAACAGCCTTTCTATGCTGCTTTTGGAAACAGGCCCAATGTAAGTGCCCCTTTCTAACTGAAGGGTTAAAATGCATGTACTTCAGAAGCAAAACAAACAGGCTTTTCTTTTTGTGTTTATGAAAATTTGAATAGGAAAATGGGACACTGCTGCTTTTATGGGTTTGATTGGGAAAAGCCACACACGGATACCTTAAATAAAAGTTGCTACAACTGCTTATTTGAGAAAGGTTGCAAAGATGCATTAGTATTCTCAGAATTTTATTAAATATGTGCCATCTTTCCAAAATATTTTAAAGCATTTTTGACTGCCTTGTTACCTAAGGGCATTAATTCAGTGCTTTGCAGTCTTGAGTCCCTTTTCCAGTTGTACGGTTCCTGTATTTTCTCTGCAGCTCAGTGCTCCTGTAACTGAGTGAGAGAAAAAGGGGTATTGTAAGAAGAATATTGTCACAGGGAGTGGTGTTGTGTGGTGTAGACTTTGTGTATGTTTGTGGTCCTAGGCTTGGGCATAGGAATTTAGTGTTTGGGGCAGGGGGAATCTTGTGTTATAGTATGTTTTGGGGGTTTGTTTGTTTTTTTACTGTTGTTTGGGGATTTTTTTTAAGGGGCAGTTTTGCTGTAGCGTTTTTGGATCAGCTTTTCTTATTCCTTTGATAAATTGCTTGTTACAACATTCAATAAAGAAATGTTGAAGCATGTACTTGTGTTGGTGCTTTTGCAGGATGTATATGCCTACATGCAAGTGGGGGTTCCAGACTGCAGAATATTCACTGTGAATCCAAAGGGTGAACTGATCCAAGAGCAGACTAAGGGAAACAAATCTTCGTAAGACCATTTTTGTTATTTCAGCTAAAGAAAGTGTTTAGAAATGAGATTATAAAATAATTGCATTTATGACTTTGATCTCCTTATACATGTGACATGCAAAACCTTATTTACCAGGGACTTAGAGCTTTTGATGTTTGACTGAAACTTTTCAAAATGAAAATTGGCAAAATAAAGTTGAAAATTGCTTCTGTGGTAGTGGGGCCTTATTTGACTAGACTTTTCCAATCTAGGCTTCTAAAGCTGCTTTTGGCTACAGCTGAACAATAACTAGACTGTTAAATAATGGTCTTTCTTCTTATTTAATACAGGTATTACAGACTAAGTGAGCTTGTGGAATATGTGTTCCCACTGATTAATAAAGAACAGAGTTCTGCATTTCCATGCCCAGAATTCAGCTCTTTTTGCTACTGGAGAGAGCCTCTTCCTGACCTTAACATGGATGACCTGGCCTGAAAAGTGCTTCTCAGCAGGAGATGGAATTTCATACTGAGCTACTCAACTTCAGTTTAAATGTGAAGAACTCCCTTAATGAGGATGCTAATTTATATACCGGTACCGTAAGTCTTACTAGAGAAATCACTTTAATTTCATTGGTTTGAAACAAAGAAAATGCAAAGCTACTGTCTGTTTTTTGTGGGAGGGTATGTGGATTTTTGTGTTTGTTTATTGCTTGTTATTATATACCTGTTCGAAGGCACTTGAGAATGGCCTGTCATTGATGGTCTCATGGTACCCAAGTGCTTCAGGGCAACTAAATGCTGAGGTAAACTATGACTTTGCATTTTCATCAATACAGACCTTCTTGTAAACATAGATTATTCTTTTTAAGTTGTCTTAAGTATGTTTTCTAAAATGAAGCCAAAAAGTGTATGGAAACTGCCAAATAGAATGTCAGACCTATTAATTAAAAATGTGGTTAAATGTTCAGATGGGCATTTAGGCCATTTTTGAAAGGAGCCAGAGCCTAAGACCACTGTGCTCTTTCTCAGCTAGAATACAGAAAATGTATAGACCTTACTAGCCTGACAGATTCTGAAGACATAAAATTCCTCTTTAAATGTAAATATGCCTTTTGTTACACGTACAAGACTGGGCTTGTATAAATCACGCTCAAACTAACTCTGGTTATTACTTTTTTTTTTTTTACACACAATGTTTATTTCATGAGCTTGTTAAAATGAAAGTTGTCTTCAGACATTTGTATGGCTTTTGTTGTTTTCAGGCTGTGCTGTGTCATGTTAAATTTTCATCAAGAAAAATATTGGAACATTTCTGTAAGAGTTGGGGAACTGGCATTTTTGTTTTCTTTTTCAGCACAGATAATGCATATGTGTGTGTATGCTGTATAGGCCAGTAAAATGTATGTACAGATAATATTCAGGGAATTGTAATACTAAAAAAAAATTACGTATTTAATTTTTTTAATTGTCTACTGCAGGTCTTTCTGGAGTTCTGTAGTGCAGGTTTTCAGTAGCTGGAAGAAAATGCAACTCAGTTGTGAGATTCCAGCTGTGAGAATGGTTAAATGCTGCAGAGCAGAATAAAACTTTTTTTTTTTTTTTCCTTTCTTTTTAAGTTTTGGGTTATTCACAAACATCATGCTGGTCATTCCTTAGTTTCCAGTCAGAGCCTGTGAACAAATTACATTCCAGTTCTGGTGTTTATCAGCTATAAAAGCAGCTAATTGTTCTTTCTCCAAAAGTACTGGAAAGCAAAGGTGGCTGCTTTTTAAGTTTAATTAGTGCATTTAACTTCTTTTGGACAAAACTATGGTGAGAATGTATCATTCCACCAGCCCCAAGGGCTTAAGGACTACAGTCATTTAAACATCATGTATACACCAGATCACTCGGTTTTACTACCTGCCAAAGCATACATTTAGAGGATTTTATGCCCCTCCAGGAGTATTTTTTTCTCCATTGTCAGGCTGTCTTAACCCACAGTTCTGCTGTAACACCAGCTAACTCTGGACAACTGGTGAACTGCTCGGGGGGAACATTTTGAAATCACTATATAAATTAAATTACTTTTTTCCCCCATTATGAAATTTTAGTATATTCCTGTATTTATAAAACACTGGATAAAGAATGGAGGCAAGCAAAATCAACCTGGAATCTCTTTCAGAGAGAGAAGGAGAGTGAGATAAGAAAAGATACTTACCTGTCACGGTGTGTCGTGCATGTCAGTGAATTGAAAGGCATCCTCATTTTTGTACTGTGAGAACAATAATTTCTGTGGTTCTTGGTCAGCAGTCTACTCAGTGTTTGAGTGGATTTCAGTCAAGGATTTCACTTAAGAGGATTCAACTCAAAGGATATTTTACTGCTTTTTTCTTGCATTTTTTTCAATGTCGGAAGCTTGCAAACATCATTCCATGTATTTTTTCCTTTTTCTTACCTTTTATCCTATAGATTTCATTAGTAACTAAAATTTTCATGATCACCAAGTGCTTTGAATATCAATGTGATTTGAGCTTTTAAGTAATTTAAATACTTTAAAATTAATAGATAAGAATCCAGCATAATAAAGTATTTTAATTACAAGATTAAATATTCTATCTAAAGATTCTATTTTGCATAAAGGGAGTGAAGCAGCCTTTCCTAAAACAGTCTTTTTGTGGATGTCAAAATTTACTCTACCATGCTTAAGTCTACTTTTTGTAGCCCTGATATTACACAGCTTTTCTAACAATAAAAGCACTTCATGAAACCATGGTGAGTTCCCAAATGGGACAGATTGTTACCATGGTTTGGCTGTGTCTTTTTTGGTTAATATTTTTTTTTTTTCTTTAATTCCCTTCAACTTTTCATACTGTCATAAAGATGAGCTGTGGATTTCAAGGTGGGGGCTTGAGTAAATGAGAAGCATGGAAATATAGTATCAGGTATATCTCCAAATACATGTACTTCCAGCTGGTATGAAAATGGGGGTAGTGTGAGTTGTGTTGAGAGCTCCTCATTCTGCTAACATGTCACTTGGCATTGTAGGAGTGTCCAAAAGGTTGCTTAATTTAAAAAATTGGTTTTTTTTTTCTCTGTAACAGCTACAGTTTGATATTTGCTTTTTGATAAAATGTAAATGTTGCTGAGTCTTTCTGATACGAGTAGGGCAGGGGTTTGGTTTTTCTAACTCTGGCTTGTGTTTGAAGCTTTTCAGATTGTGAACCCCGTTTAGGGACAGAATATGGGGCCTGTCGTTGCGCTCCTGTGTTCTCGGGGCTGCTGGGCACTTTACTGACTCTAGAGCAGACATCTCTTTGCTATCAAACTGTGGGCTTGTGCCACAATATTAATGTGCAGGGGGGTAAATAATTATGCATTAGCCTGTCCTTCGTTACCTTAGTGGAGAGAAGTGGCCTGAAACTAATGTGTGAGAACAAGTTGTGCTATACTGATGTAAAATTAGCGCAAGCTACATCATTCTTTCTGTGAAAGAGGAACTTCTAAGTGTGCCTGGCTGTGGGCACATGCACACCCCTGTTAAGACTGTGTTGTTGAAGATGCAGATCCTCTTAGCGTTGGAACCCCTCAAAGGCTGAGTCAATGACACCTGTCTGGGAGTAAATAAGGAACATTGCAATTCAAAACTTGTTAGTGACTTAGACACCACCCATTTCTATAATGATTTAAAGATCAGCAGTTTAAAGGGTATGCATTTCTGGATTTTTTTTTTTTTTTCCAATTTACTGTACCAAGCATGTTTGTACTTCAAAAGATTGGGCTTTCATTCCCAACAATATACAAATGCATGTGCAGTCCTGGCTCGTGTCTTCTTAACTTTCTGTCATCAGTATATGCCTTCCAAAACCCTTTTTTTTCTTTTCAACTGGAAAAGTTTTAACACTTGTGTCAACTCCATTATGGAACTTCTGAAGCGAACTCTGAATCCATTTACGGTAAATGCAAAAGAGATGAGATTTCATGTTAATATTTCATGCAAGTCTTCTAGAAAATGCTGTCATATGAATGCGTTGTTTAAATGACTGTAATGCAAATTCCTAATGAAACATCACAGAGAATTTGAGATGCCCTTAAAGTGTCACTTTTGCCTGAAGACATTTTGTTTCCAGAGTTAAAATTTGCTAAATAGAAAGGAATTGTTTGGGACTTCTTTACAGTGTTAATTACTTCCAGATGAAAGTTAAAATACTGGTTTATTTTGGGGGTGGGAAAACTCTCTTCAGTCATTTGTTTCATTTTTATCTTGAAGATGTGGAATACTTGATTGTTAAGCAACCCAATCACTAATAAGGTAGTGTGTTTAAAATGTCAAATCTGTGATCATACCAATACAGTGGTTTTTGTTAAGACTGGACTGTCTTGGGTACAGCAACCCACACTTCAGTGCAATGTTTATTGGTGTTCAGAACAATGTTATCACAATAAAAACAGACTTAAAGTGAAATTTCTCTTTGTGTTTGGTAATTCTTTTATTATGCTGCTGAATGACTAAACGTGGGGCTATTAAAATTGTATTTATGTTTAACATAGAATTCAAGTTGGTCTTCTCAGGACTGCAGTACATTTGCTTTCTTTCATGCTTGATTTACTTTTTTTCAGAGTATTTATACAGCTGATAAAAAATCGCTGTCATCAAGCTTAACTTCTGTGCCAGTACCAATACTGGGTTACAACTATAATGAAAAGCAAACATGCACTTGGTAATGTAAAGTATCAGGTAACAGAGGCATGACTTGGGAATGTACAAGCTGCTGTGAAGAAAATATTGTAACTGCAGTTTGCGCTCTTGTAAATCTGCCCTAATTTGGAGTTTCATCCTATTTCCATCAAAGTTAACTTTTTCCTTTCAAGGCAAAGAGTATTGTCTTCCACAGCAGTTTGTTAAATGATTTGAAGCAAATATTGTGAGGCTGTCTTGGAAAAGGGGCCTCAAGCTTTCAGTAGAAACTGATTTTCCTGGTCTCTTGCTGCTCTTGGTAAATGCAACCAACTAGCAGCCTACATAGAAAACCTGACTGTTCAATCACATGATGATGGGTCTGCATGAAAAGGTCAGTGATGCTGTGCCTTTTGGTCCTCCTGTGGTGTCATTGGTGTTGCTGCTGGTGTTTTGTCACCTCCTGTGTTCCTGCCGGGTTTCCCCCATGACTCTGCTGGCATGCTGCACTCATTCTTCACACCACAGTCTGCTCACTGCCCATCTTTCACACATGGGTCCCGCTGCATCCTTGGTGCTGCAGTGAGTGCCACCAGTGCAAGCAGCAGAAGGGTGGCGGGTCCTGTGTATGCCAGATGTTTGGCTCTGTTGCAATAACTTTCTGAGCTGGCATTGTTTCTCCTGTGCCCATCTTACTCTAATGCACTCATGCTAGAGTGATCTTGTTCTTGGTGGATGGATTTTTCTGTCTTGGAGCAACTGGCTTCAATGTGTAAAGAACAGAATCACTGTTTCCAGGAACAGGCACTTTTCTCAGTGCAGAACACTGTGCCTGGAGTTATGTCATGCAGTTGGTGCACTGAGGACCTGCAGCCCTGCACTGTAGTGCTGGGAAGTATGTGTATGCTCCCAGTTGTTGCCAGCTGAGCTCTCGTACCAGTGGTGAGCTGAGCAGGGAGTCAGCTCAGCAGGGTTTTCTGGGCAGATGTCCCTCCCATGTGCTGTGTGCGCTCAGGGCTTCAGAGGTTTCACTCTTGGGCACAGCAAGGGTTTGTCAGGGTCCTCTGCCTGCCTGGCTGGGGTGGCCACTCCTGCACAGGGTTTCCTAAACAATCCCTTGCTGCATTTCCCCCTATCCCTTACCTTAAATTAATCAAACCCCCACTGGTGTTTCTGTCCTACCTGAGCACTGGTGCACTTTGTGTTTGTTCTTCCTGGTCATGTCTTTTGGCCAACCTTCCCCTGCCCTCTCTTTTTAATTCATCTTCCTGCCTTGCTGGTCTCTTATGCTCCCCACCTCTGATGATACTTCCTGTGTACATGCTGTAGTGGTAACAAGCAACAGCCTGAACTGCTCAGCCTAGAAGTGGCTAAAGGGCAGGGCTCCAAGGGTTGTGGTGAAAGGGTCTGCTTCTGGCTGGTGATGGGTGACCAGTGGTACTCCTCCAGGCTCAATTCCAGGGCCAGTTCTGTTCAGTATATTTTATCAGTGGTCTGGATGCAGGAGCCAAATGCACCATTTGCAAGTTTGCTGATGGTGCCAAACTGGGAGGTGCTGTTCACTCTTGAGGGACAAGGCCTTGCAGAGACATCTAGATAGGAGCTTTGGGCAGCTCTGCTTGGAAATGTCATGGTTTAGGAATGGTAGTCCCACTGAAATTCCCCAGACCACCGAGCTTTCTTACCCCTCCTCCAGCTCCCTCGCTTCCCTTGTGGAGGGCTGGAAATGAGAGCTGGAGGCACACAGAGCTAAAGATCAGAGGCTGAGATAAGAACAATTTACTAGAAGCAGCAATGAAATAACAGTAACAACAGCGATAGGAACAGCAGAGCATACAATTTCACATCCAATTGCTCACCACTGCTGCAAAACGTAACCTGTCCCAGCCAGAACCAGGACAAATGCAAAGGTCAGTGATTGGTAAAAATTAACAAACAAACAAAAATCCAAACAATTAACAATCTCCCAAAATCCCTGAACCACAGTGTTTATGGAATCTTTTGTGTGTAAGGCAGCCAAGTACACTCTCCACATGGCATTGGACACTTCCTTTTCCCTGGAAGCCACACTGGATTCCCCATGCTCTTCAAGCTGCTTTGATATACCACAAAGGGCCATGGGAATGGCTGGCTGCCCACTGGGAAACACAGGCCATGCCAGCAGGATGGATGGAGGGGAATGCAGCCCTGGAGTGCTCTGTGCAGCTGCAGCTGCTCAGCACTCCCAGGCATGGACAGCCCTTGCTCCGTCTGCTTGTGGAGCAGGCACAGACTCGCTGCAGCAGTGGCAGGCTCAGCCTTGCAGATGCCAGATCCTGACCCTAGGCAGGTGGAGGGGCCATCTCAGGATCCCCCTCAGTGTTTAAGAGGCAGTTGGACAATGCCCTTTACAACATGCTTTAGCTTTTGTTCAGCCCTGAATTGGTCAGGCACTTGGAGTAGGTGATGTTGTAGGTCTCTTAAAACAGAAATACTTTCTTTGCCAGGAATCAGGGCAGTGACTGAGCAACTAAGATGGGCAAGAGTTGTGTTGGCAGAACTTCAATGTACTATGAAGCCTATGTAACAGTGCTTGACACTGAATAATCATTTCAAGTATACATGCAAGCTTGACTGAGAAACCAGAAAGTGCAGTTCTAAAGGCGGTGGAGAAGAGAGCAAAACTTTTGGCTTTCAGTGCTGCTGTATTCCCTGGAAAGCAAAGGAGCATCAAGGCATAATACAAGAGGTAGGCTTTATTTGGACATATCTGCAGTTGTTTTCTGTCACAGAGTTTCTTCATGTTCCTGGACATTTCTCTCCCCCTCTGAGATTTTTTTAATATATGCATGAATATATGTATAGACATGCACACCTAAAGCATACTTTGAAATGCACTGTTCTTTTGGCAGAAAAATGTTAGTAAATGTTCTTTTCCTCACAACTGAGAAAGCAAAATAAATGCCAAAACCTGCTTATGCAGCAACATGTTACAAGGTGTTGTTTGAAGTCTCCCATATACAAAAAATTGGCAGAGCTGCTGTTCTGCATCCCAAGTCTGCAGGGTACATTGCAAAAAGGTTGTGTTGGCTGGAGCACAAGTCTGCCTTGTGATGATATGAGACTGCCCTCAGGTAGTCTTGGTAGCTGGATGATTTGAACTCTGTGCCATTATCCAAAAGCAACCAGCAGCCAACCTGTACCTGCTGAGCAGATCTCCCAATTGCAACTGGGGAGCCCTTTACCTTGCATTACCAGCGCATTTTAAAGCTGCATGGGGTGGTGATGGGCATGTAGTTTCAAGCTGCATTCTTCTGCTTTCCACCTACAGCTTGCTTGACTATTTGTAATTTTTCTTGTCGGGCCAGTTCGCTTCACCAAACCAACTGGAGTCTCAGTGACACCGCTTAGAGTTGCTGTGACTATCCAAGTGTATACAGAAAGGAAATGTGATAGAACAGCTCAGAAAATTCTCATTGCTTCATGTGTTCTCAAAGTGGACAGTAGAAAAATGTCTTTGCTGTCTCCAGGGGCCTCAATAGCAAAATAATGAGGTACTTTTCTTTTTACACTTTTTGCAGTGAAAATTGGCATTCCTACTTTGCTGCAGTCTTTCCTGGGGATATGACTGATTTGTATGTCACACTGGGGTTTTAGGATACGCTTGCCACATTTGCCCAGAGCCAAGTTTCTCTGCCTGTCAGCATGCTGGCTTGGCTTCAGATATTCTGCTGCTAAAGTCCTGCCTCTGGGAACTCACCTGTCTCACAAGTGATGCTGCCCTCCCCAGGCAGGAAATACTCAAACTCATCTGGTTTGAGTATTTCCAGTCCCCTGAGGAACCACAGGGCTTTGTGCCTGGTTGAGGGATTGTCAGACTCACATCTGCCTGTGCAGCTTCACCTGGTAGGGTTTGGGTTCCTTCCTGTTTTGATGTTAAGTTAGAGCAGTTGGCCCAACAGATACTGTATTGTCTAAGAGTCTTGCAATTCTCATATACTGCATTACTAAACTACCTACAAAGCAGGTCTAAAAGGTAGCACTGTGATCTATGAAACAGGCACCAGTCCTGTCTTACAGCTCCCACCTACTGGATTTTCTTTAAGTCTTTCTCAGTTAAGAGATGCTTTCTATTTGAGCTTGTGGATTCTCCTGGATGTGGCAGTCAAATCATAAACCCACAGTGAGAAATGCTCCTTTCGGTGCAGGTCTTTTCTGTGTGCTGCTGCTGATTGTCACCAAAGATGTAAATGCTCTGTCAGCAGGCTCAGGGTATGCTGAAGCAGGGCTCTTGCTCCTTCCTTGGAAGCTGGCCTGCTCTGTGTGGAGCCGACCCCTGTCAGGCCTATTGAATGCATTCATGCCTGAGTCTCTTCCAGCTGTTGCATTATTAATATTTAATCCAAGCACTGACTGGAGCAGAGACAAACTCAGGTTCCATCCTCCCTTTCCCTGGTGATGGGCTACATCCCTGTGGTCTTCCAAGATGGGTGAATATTCCACCTTGTGAGCTCCAGGAAAATAACCTCATTAGGAGGAACGGAGCCATCCACACTGATTACAGCAATTACCAAGGAAGTGCAAATTAAGGTTCAAGTCCCCCTCAACAAATGCATGAACCTCAGACAGGTTCCTTGTAAAAGGTCATAGCTTTACCCACCCACACAGCTAGAGATGAATGGGAAGCTGTCCCTGGAAGGTCTAAAGGTGTCCTCAAAATAAAGCGCTGGGATTGTGCCCTGCTGTGACACAGGTTAGAGAATGCTCTACAGCAGTGTACATACATCAGTCACTCTGCATTACGAGGGCATAAACTGTCCCAGCACGGGCAGCAGCAGATCCTGGGGCTAAAAGGAAACTGGTGGAAGATGACCCTGTCCCATAAGCAGAACTGGACCTGTGAAGATTTGTGGGTTGGATTTAGAAATCTCCTGGAGGAGTTAGGTAATAATTAAATGATTGATACAACTTCTGCAACTCTTAGCACTAAACTTGCACTGCTGATTCTTAAAAATTTCTCACTTGGAGGGAGGTGGAACAAAAAGGCTGTGTTTGCCAGATAGGTCTCCCTAAGCACTCAGCTCATTTTGTTTGTTTCCATGAGTCATTTTTAGAACAGGCAACAATAATGTTGAGTCACACATAGTCTGGAGCCAGCTTCTTGGAGAACACAAGTTTTCTTGAGGAGAGTGAAAAATATCCTGAAAGGAAAAGTGCTTCTCTAGCTTTTGTACATAGCAAGAAAGTATGTTTTTAGAACAACAAAAAAGCGTATGATTTGCTTGGCTTTTGAAAACACAGAAAACAAACCTTCCTCTATGTCCCTACCTTTCAGAGACCCAGAAAGACATGGGACACAAAGGACAAAAGCTAAGCCCCCCTTGAACAAGTGTGTGGTTGCTGACTGCATGATAATGCACAGGTCCAGAAACACATGCAGGGAAATGAGAAGGAGGCGGCTCCTTCGATCAGGCTGTGAAGTGCAAGTCCACTGTACATCTTTGGCTACTGACTAACAGCTGCTCTGTCAGAAACCGCCTTCCTCCTATGAACACAGCCAGCCCTAGCTTCTGTTTATCTCTAACACCCTCATTTCTGGAAATCAGGTGTCAAGAGATCTTCCCAAATCAGGTGCTTTAAACTCCACTCACAGTTTTGTTCCTGTGCTCACAACTCCCCCAGTGCAACCCTATCTGCACTAGAACTGACTCAGAGGTCCTCTGTGGACAGAAAGGGGTTTTTTTGTCTGCTTTTCTTAAAGCAGTTCAGCTTCCAGGATGTGATAGTTTGTTGTGGGAAGGCCCCATCTCATTGCCTGGAAACACAGTTATTAGGGACTATCTGTTCCAAAACTAAGTAACAAAAGCACAAATCTTCATCTCATCTCCTCAGCTGGGAAGGGCTTCAGCTGAATATAATGTGCTGCTTTACAGCACAGAGGGTCCTCCCCTCACCTAAAAAAATTGTTTGATCTGAGGCTACAAACAGCTGTTCTGCATTTGTAATAAGGAAAATAAACTACACAAACCACTTTGATAAATACAATTCTATGTGGTATGAACAGACTACTAAAAATATCAGTTGATATAGAGAATGTACAAGTGACAAATGTATGTACATGTGAAAAATTAATATACAGTCCTGCTCTCAGTTAAACATGGCTGGATTTCTTTTCAGCCACAAAAGCACTCAAAATGCTAACTCCTAAGAGCCAAAGTATCATTTTTTTACCTCCACTGAGAAGTGGCTAGTGTACAAAATAAAATACCACTGCCTCAAATGTGTTAATCTGTTTAAGCTAAGAAAGCTGCTTTAACCCTATAAACAGATGCTGAGTGTTTAAACAAACCTCACTCAAAAGCACCAATGCAGGAGGCTGTCACGATGACTCTGGCAGAGGGTTGGTTTCTGCACTTGACAATATTGACTGAAAACACTATTTTCCTTTATCAACCACTTTTTCTCTGACTTGTCTTCTACAATGCACCAAAGACAAAAACTTCCCTTCTAATGCAAGTACTGCTGGATTGCCAGAAACAAATCCTCTAAAATATTTTAAACTTTTCAAAATCACCATTTTTCTAGCTAAGCAAAGTTGATTCTGATTTTTCTGACCGGTTTTGTTAATTTCCAGCAGCAAGCTTAAATCTCAAGAGCATCATGAACGACCAATCATCTTTTTTACTCCATAAATAGACAATATCTGTTCTAAACCTTCCAGGAGTAGCAACTGCACCTTGCATTCACGTCTGTGCAGTGGAAAGCTGAGGCAAGTTTCTCCCTGTGCTGTGGCTTCCACCTGACTGGGTCACTCACTCTGTCTCCTAGCACTGTGTTTGGCCCTTAAAGGCAAAAAAGAAAACTGATGCAGGTGAATATCATTTTGCTTTGCACCACCACGGTTTGCAATTGCACCAAACAAATTGATTATGCCAACGCACATTATTAAATAATACAAGGAATAAAAAGTCATCAACCATATCCACTAGAATTTCACTTTCTTGGCTCTGCTTTGCTGAAAACATGAAAATAGCTGACCACAACTGTAAACTTGAGCGAAGATGTAAACTTTGACACACTAGGGAAAAACTAGGGAAAAGATTGCAAAGGCAATTGCATAGGGAATAGCAGGAGCACAGTGGATAAGTATCTATTGAGAACATACTTGTTGTTTAAACAGCTGTTCTGCTTGTACAGGTAAACAAGGGCTTGGGAAGGAGTTCATTGAGCTACAGAAAAGTGTCTTTTGTAGCTACCTCTGGAAACAAAGGGCACGGAAAATGTTTCCATATAGATTATAAACCCATCACTCAAATCAAATATATAAACTAAATATATTAAAGCTTTGAATTTTATTACACTTAATTTCTTCTGAATATCTTACCCTTCTTCCCTGTTCAAGGTAAACCTAAACATGAGAAATGGAAGGATAAAGGAGAACTCCACTAAACGTGGAGTACATTTCGTCAGAGTCTGTGTAGGCCAGTTTGCCTCCCGTCACAACAACGTTTACTTCGTCTCCTGCTTTGAGGTGAAGAACAAGGTGGAACGTCCCAGGACCACCACAGGTCTGTTTCCCCGAGTAGGGTTTGTGGTACTCCAGCAGTTCCCTTCTGTACCCAGCAGTGTGGAGCTGAGCCACACTGGCGTTGGAGACGGACAGCACCGCTTCGACGTACTCATCCCTCTCTGGGGCCAGCACGGCGGTGATCAGGTACCGCCCCTCATAGGGCGATGTGAAAATGCCTGCAGAAGAGAGACACTGGCTGACCACGGGCACTCAAAACGGGGACACCCGACTGCCCTAAGCACAGCGACAAACACAAAGCCACGTGCGTCACGCACTGCTTCGTACAGGGAACTGCAACAAGGTCAGCCTGGGCGGGTGACCAACTGATTGAAGTCATGAAGGTGAGGACACACCTAACACCTCAGGGGCTGGAGAAGGGGGCAGCCCCCAGTTAGAGCTCTGGGGGAGGCAATGTAAGGACTCTCCTCTCTTCTCCCTCCCCCTCTCCCTCTCCTCTCCTTTCCTGGATTAGTGAGGAACCTCACCTCTGCTACCTGGGCTCAGGAGGGCTGAGGGCTGAGGATCACAACCAGCTGTGCTGGCAGGACAGACAGAGGTGAGCTGGGCCTCAGTACTACTGGGCAGTCGTGGAAAATCGGCCGTGAAAGCGTGTGCCAGTCCACACCCACAGGAAGCTTTTACCCGTGTGTCTGGTTTAGATGGACTTACTTCGTCTGTTCAATGTACCAGCAAGGCCTGAGGTAAGATGGAACACTGCTAACCTGTGCCCCTGCCTGTCTAGCATGTCTGTGGGTGCATTCTTTGGCTGTTACCTGTATTGGGGTTATAATAGTCTCCGTCATTCACAAGCACTTTGTTGAAGTGAACCACACCGACGTCACTGGAGAAAGGCTTCTGTGTGAGCCCAGCAGAAAATGACACCAGAGAGGGCACGGCAGCAGTGGCAGGTCCTGAAAAGAGTAACAACACGAGTCAGAGTCACATCAGGATGACGACACAGCCTTTTCCCTATAATGCTTTATAATCCACTCTTCCTGCATATAGTCCATTTGGACTAATCCTGCCAATTGCAGGATGCCAGAATTAGCAGAATATGTATTGCTGGCCCAGGTCCCATAAAATTTACTGAGCACCATAAAGTTTGTGCCTTGGCCACAGGAATTTTTGTTCGGTTGTTTTTTTTTTTTTTTTTCCTCTTCTAAGGAAACAGTACATGGCTTGTAAATACTGGCAGTGGAAATCCTACCACCCTTCAATTCAATAATGCTTCTGCCAAAGACCTTCTTCAGGACAGAGGCTCCCTTTCAACATCTCCACTCTCCATTACTATCACAATGGACACAGCAATGCTACAGATAATAGCTCGTGCCAGCTTTCCTTGTCATGTTGAGAAACTGTGCACAGCTTAGATCTCCCACTTTTTCTGCCAAAGCACAGTAAAAATGGCTATAAGAATATATAACCCTTCTGTACCAATGCAAAGAGAACCTTTTGTCTCTCTCCAGCACTACTCTTTTGGGGGAATCCACTTTACATTTTTTTCTTCTTTTCTCAGTAGATCAAACAGACACCTAGGTATTTTATAGCAACTATCCAGGTACTAGATGAACACTGCAGTTAGACTGAGTTGGATGAAATATAATTTGGACAATTAAGACAATTTTTTACTTTTAACAGACTGACTTAACAGCAAGTGTTCAATGCTCAGCCACTTAGTCCCATTCCAGTTACCTTCCGTTTAAAGATTTTCCTTAAGGCAGTACATGCTGCTAGAAGTAGTCAATTCTTGCTGCTTTGTCTGGGCAAGTAGCTAAACAACAAATGCCCTAAAGTTGTCCACAGCTGCAGTTCCACCCTGCTCCTTCTGCCTTCCTTAAAATTAATGTTTGCCCTCTCCCTCTCAATCAGAGATGCCCATCAGCAACAAATGCTAAATTCATCAAATCCTGAATTGAAAAGAACCCACAAGGACCATCTAAGTCCAACTCCTGGCCCTGCACAGGATACCCCAACAATCACAGCTTGTGCCCAAGAGCATTGTCCAAACACTTCTTGAACTCTGTCAGGCTGATGCTGTGACCAGCTTCCCTGGGGAACCCATTGCAGTGCCTGACCACCCTCTGGGTAAAAACACTTTTCCTAAAACCCAGTCTAATTCAGAAGATATTGCTTAAAATTGAAGTTTAAAAAGTCACATAACTTAATCTAAAATGCGGATATACAAATGTTCTGCTATCCACTGTTGTTCTGAGTAACTCAGCATGGAGGGGAGTGAGTAGGAGAAGGCAAAGGGGAAGACATGCCTGCAACTTCAGAATTGGCAGATAACTACATTGATTTCCCTCAGGGCCTGGTAACCAGCTGCCTCACATATCTTTGGAAATCTTCTTATTCAGCATTTTGTCTCAAGCTCAGAAGATAGACAGAAGCCCTTTTTCATTACTCCTACCTGCCAGTATGCCTGCAGGTCCTCCTGCAAGCTAAGATGAGGTTATTTGAAAGGACCAGAATTAATTGTAGGACGTCTACTTACTTAAATAGCTTCTTGTAAAGCTCCACCACCTTAACACAATGCTACTTACACAGAAAGCTACCCTCAGCTTACCTTGAGACTCAAATTAACTGAAAACACACCTCAGATTGCTGGGTCCCTCAAAAGGTTCCTATCCACTGCAGTCACACTGCACAAATGGAACAAACCATGTGTTGCCTGCCCAGAAACACTGCCAGCTCTGGAGCAGCTACAGTCCTCTTTGGGTTGGTGTCATCTGATAAGAGAGTCACTCCTGTCCTGGCTCTCCACGGCTTCCTTCAAGATTTTCCTTCACTAATTGCTAAAATAATTATTAGAAATAAGTACTTGTTGTTATGCTGATGAAATTGCTTCAGATCTGCAGCCTAGTTTAGCACACCATATGTATCTATTCAAAGGAGAAATCTTAAACCTGTCTAAATATCCTGTAGATTAGTTCAGGGGTCGATGTAAGGAGACGCAGTAAAGATGCAGTGTGTCTGTGCTCTCTTTCCACCCTCTAGCTGGAGTTGTGCCTGTTTGAAGCCTTCACAATTCCTACCAACAGCTCTGCAGTGCTTTTGCAGAACTTTGCAGAGGGCTGCACCACCTTCTCTTGCATGTCCCCTCTTGCAAACACTTTTCTTCGTGCAAAGATCAAAGTTTCGCTTCTCGAAGGAAGGTCCGGGCTTGGACACTAGTTTCATTTAAGCAGTCAATATTGTTGAAGTACACACATCAGAAAAATAATTTTAAAACATTTAGAAGTCGAGAACCACAGGCACAGCTCTGATGAAGAAACTGTTAGGCAGACAAAAAGTTTCACAAAAGATTCAACCTCTGACACAGCTTTACTTCCCGTTTTCGGGAAGGAAAAAGCTCTTTTGGTTTCAGACATATTCAAGAAGTTTTCACTTGAGATTTTACACACACACGTAAGCAGGAGTAGGTAAGTCTGTTCCTGGCAATCTAAGCTACTGTAATGCATTCTGGAGAGTCAAAAAAGCAAAGATGCATGGGTGGCCCTTGTTAGGTTACATCTACTTCCACCCATCTGCTAGTTGTGTTTCTGGTTTTCCACCTCTTTTGACTTCCAAGCACAGTTCATGCCTCCCACAGAGCTCAAGGGCCAGAAGGAAAGAAAAGAAAAGAAAATCGTTAAGCAAAAAAACCCAGCACACAGCATACGCATTTGCTATCAAGATGAAAGGAGGAAAAAATAAGTGTGATGGTGCTGCTGACAACTGCTCAGCAACTGGAATGAGGAATCTTCAAGAACCAACACAGATGAGAGAGTGTAAGTATGTAATTCATTTGTCAGTAGGCACCTAAGATTCCCTTGGGTATAGCAGAAGTAAGAAGGATTTGTCAGATTTCCTCTTACAAATGGTCAATACTCCTAAATCTAAATGAGGACAAAGAGTGTAATTTCAGTTAGAACAAATGGAACAAAAATACAAGCAATTTATCACCTCCCTGCCTACTTTTTTTTTTTTTTTAACTCTCCAGGTTGACCTTTACATCTCATTTTCAGAAACATTCCTCCTGCCTACAGTTGGCCATGCAGCACAGCACTGATGTGATTTCCATGAGCCAGTGCTCAATGAAGCTGCTCTGCTAACTCACAGTGATTCTTGATGTGGATGATAACTCAGTGTTATGAAGACACACATACTTTTCTCCTGAGTCTGTTAGTAACATCTGTCTGCTCTTACAACTCCATACTGTCACACTGGAGCAAGAGAATATTGCTTCAGCACTTACATACTGTTCCTTATACAAAGCTAAAGAATTAAAAAAAAAAAAAAAATAAAATAAAAAAAAAAAATTAAAAAAAAATCAAGAAATGCTCTGGTACGGAAAACATGCAGATCATGCCTCAGCATTCAAGAAAAGCATGAAAGGGGGCTACTTAAGTCCCAAGAGACAGAACTGGAGCCCTCAACTTCTTCCTGAGCAGTGCTTTTATGTATCAGAAGCTATTCAGAAACAGAAATGAAAGAGAGTACTCTGAAAGCCATTTTAATAGTACAAGCTTCTTATATTAGGAATTATAGTACAAGAAGGTCTGGTCATCTTTCAGATTTGAGTTTGAGTACCACAAAATGTACTGGATGAAGACTGCCAAAGACATCATAAGTGGTTGTCCTGAACTAATTAGACAGTAAGGATTCTTTGATGCCCTCTTTACACAATAAGTTCCTACTCCAATAAGCCAAAAATCTTCCCTTCACCAGTTGTTAATTTCCACTTCACTGTGAACTGCTGAATTCTGTCCCAGAATGCTCTCTCTTCATAAGACACTGACAATTAGAATCACAGAATCACAGACTCAAGTGGACTGGAAAAGACCTCTGAGATCATCGAGTCGAAGCTGTGACCAAGCACCACTGTGTCAACCAGACCAAGGCCCAGAGTGCCACATCCAGTATTTCCTTAAACACTCCCAGGGACCATGACTCCACCACCTCCCTGGGCAGCTCATTCCAGTGTCTAATCACTCTTTCTGGGAAGAAATTCTTCCTTCTGTCCAGCCTAATCCTCCCCTGGTGCAGCTTCAGGCTATGCCCTCTGGTCCTGTCACCTGCTACCTGGGAGAGGAGACCGACCCCCAGCTGGCTACAGCCTTGTTTCAGGGAGTTGTAGGGAGCAATAAGGTCACCCCTGAGCCTCCTTTTCTCCAGGCTAAACAACCCCACTCCCACAGATGCTCCTTTTAGGACTTGTGCTCCGGACCCTTCCCTGGCTCTGTTGCTCTTCTCTGGACACGCTCCAGCCCCTCAGGGTCCTTCCTGAACTGAGGGACCCAGAACTGAACACAGCACTAGAGGTGTGGCCTCACCAGTGCCGCGTACAGGGGGTGAACGACCTCCTTGCTCCTGCTGGCCACACTATTTGTGACAGAGGCCAGGATTGGCCTTCTTGGCCACCTGGGCACACATTGGCTCATGTTCAGCCATTGTTAACCAGCACCCAAGGTCCTTTTCCTCAGGGCAGCTTTCCAGCCACTCTGCCCCCAGCCTGTAGCACTGCAGGATCTTACTGTAGCCAATAACAGCACCTGGTACTTGGTCATGTTGAACCTTGTCCAGTTGTCCTCAGCCCAACAATCTACCCAGTCTAGATTAGGGACACTGGATGTAAATGCTCCAACTCTACAGAAGTCTTAACACCTTTTGTTACCATTCTTACCTCTCTGTTTTCTGGCTATCTGCCATTGAGGTCTGCAAGGCACACTGGGGGAATTTTAAGGACAGTTCAGCAGGAATATCTTGTATTTTGATAGGTATTCAGTGGCCCGGATCAGGAAAGTGAACTCCTTGTCAAGCCCACCTCCCTGTGGATCCCAGGGTAGTAACTGTTCCACCACCGTGTTCCACCAAGCAGCAGATGGGTGCACTCCAGCCTTACCCTGCCTTTTCAACACTTCTGACATCCACCTACTGTTTCACACAGTTTTAGCATAAACTTATTAAAATACTGCTACCTGTAAATTGCAATGGGAAGAAAACCCCCAGGAAATCCATTTATCACAGAAATCTAGACAACTATATTGGCTTTGCTGGCATCAAGATAAATGAACGTTTCTTTACTTCTTATCCTCCTCCAGAAACCTCATCTATTGCTGCCTGTTCTTACTACCACGATCCTCAAATGTAAAAAGATTGCTTTAAGGCTGTGATGGAATTTTAATTAGCGGATATAAATATCACAATGAGAGCATGAACTCTTTACAGTTCTTTTTTTGTCAGTCCCCAGACCATTCTTCATGAAGTGGATTTGTGATTTTGTTATGGCCATCAAACTAAGTCCTGGGGCGGTAGGTTTTTGGATTCCATAAAGCCCGAATGTTTTACTTCCATCTATCACCCATATTTCCTCAAACAAATTTAGATGAAATAACTTTTTTTGAAGAGGATGTGGAAACACTTTGATCAAGGATACCATTCCCCAGGGTTTGATAATATCTCGAGTATGAGGCTGCAGGGCTGGCAGCACCCAATCAACATATTTATCTAGGCCAACCAGCATGTCCATATTAAAGAAATAATAAAATCATCATAAATATCTACTTATTTTCTCATTTAGAAGGCAAAAAAGGAAGATGCATACTGACATTGGCTAGAAAATACAAACTCTCTGTATTAAAAAAAAAAAAAAAAAAAAAAAAAAAAAAAAAAAAAAACACACCCCAAAACCACAAAACACAAACCCACACAGAAAAGTAAGTAGCAAGAACCCAAAATGATTTTTCAAAACCTAACTCCTCTCCCCACCTCCATATTTTCAAAAGATACAAATTATGTTTTAATGCTTAGGTCTTACAGAACTTGGTCAGATTTTCCTCAATGCTGAACTTAAATACTAAAAATCAACATTTTTTTTCTCTCAGCCATGATCTTCCAGGGACTGAAATAAACGTTAAGAACCCATGTGAAAAATTTCTAGGAAACGCTGCCTTACCTTGTGAATCCGTGGTAGAACGAGATGGCTTTGGATATCCTACAAAGAAAAAGTAGTATGTATGACTCAGTACACAGCACAGTACATTATGACAAAATATCACTGCAGTCCTCTAAAAAGCATCCCTGGTTACTGAACAGCAACCTAACAAAACAGCTATTAAATAGTGTCTCCTATGAAATGCTCAATTATTACTAAACTGGGGTGGTCATGGCAAAGAGAACCAACTTATTACTTCAATGTACTAAATCTACTGCAAGCACTATGGAAAGAAAAAAAAAAAAATTAACTTTCCCTAATGGCAAAGACTGCTGTAGTTACCAGGGATTTTTACATCATCTCTGTTGACCTCATGTTTTGTGTCTCCTTGGAAAGGCGGCAAAACTGGCACCGAATGTGTTTCCCCTACTTCTGCAGCCAGCTGGAGGCTGCAGAGGCCCATTCACAAATCATCTCTGCCGTAAACCCATTCCAGCAGCGGCAGCCTCAGTGGGTGTCCACGAAAGGCCAGAACGGGGCTGGTGAAGCGCAGCAGGTCTCAGCGTCACCTCTGCAGCGAGACGCGACACGTCCACTGCACTCAGTCAGGAGTGACGCGCTCCCGGTGTGGTTCCCTCACCTGGTGCTCCAGCATACCCCTCGGCAATGGGCATGGTACTCTGGCCGGCCTGACCGTCCGCACTTCTAAGACGCCCTCTCCCAGACATCCGAACTGCGCCCGGAGGCCCGGCCTCCCCGGTCTCCAAGATGATGCCGGTTGTTCCAGGCAGGAGCGGCACAGCTGCTGACCCCGGCAGAGCTGGGCGTGGAGCCGGTCTCAGCTGTGGCGGCAGGAGGGGGATCCTCTGTCGTGGGGGTTGCAGCCGGGGCCTGGACGGCAGCAGGGAAATGCCAGGCTGGGGCTGCACGGGCGGCCTCGGCGGCAACGGCTGCTGCGGTACTTCCGGTCGTCCTTCGACAGGGTGAAAAGAGGAGGAAAAATACAAAATCATTTGCCTAAAATAGAACACTAATTTGCATAGTTTTGCGTAATACATACTTCAAAATAAAACAGGACTTGGAGGTCACTCGTTACCTCAGACCCAAGACTGCACTGGCTAAATGCTGTTCCACTCCTGAAGTACTACAGACTCCACTCTTTACAGCCTGTGTGGACTCCACTCTTTACAGCCTCTGTGACACAGGCAGAGGAATGAAGACAGCCTGGCGATGGGACAAGCAGCAACTAAATAACCTGTGAAGATTCATTCAATTGCTACGCCAGCTTGGCCTTTCTACACCAAGCAGGCTGAGTATCGCACTTATTCCCACCGGTACCTTCATTCCAGAGCGTGCTCCTCTCTCTTTTCATTTCACAGTTCTCCTCAACCCCTCACACCCACTGCTCTTGCTTTTGACTGTACTCACACAACTCTTAGCACAAGGCTGTCCCTTTAGCATGACCATAAACAAAATTATCCACAGCAAAAAAAAATCAGTAAATGAACTTAAGAGGTTTTTTCCCTTACTTTAACAAGCAACGAACTTAAATGTCCAAGTACTTCCATTACTAGTATTTTCTGACAATGAAGGCAGAACTCAAGGATATATACCTACCAGAAGAATCTTTATTGTTTAAATAGAAGAGATACCATTAAAGAACTTTTCCACTGAGGCAGCCAACCCATATGACAACAGGGTTGAACAGCGCTGACATGGTTCCATTTGTGTATCTGGTCAAGTTCTAAGCTCTCTACAGGAATTCTGGTTTATTATTATTATACAAATGAAGTCCTAGATGGCACTTAACGATGCAAAGCCCTCCCAAGAGTAAAGCTGAATTACATTTACACTAAGAACAGAACTTTACAAATGTGTAGATTTTAGCAGTGACAACTTTTACACACAATAAACAGAATTTCATACTAAATTATACTTCAGCATGGGTTGCATCTTGAGACCAAAACACGTCTTTAGGTGCAGGGGTGGATGTAAATTTCTGTGGCAACAGGCAAACATCCCGTTGCAAATTTATCAGATAACAACTTGTCACACACCAGAGACGCTTGCCAAGGTCCTCAATAGAAACCACATCTCTGAGTGGGGCTCACAATGAAGCACTTCTACTCAGTACAGTCCAAAATCAGCCTAGGAAAATTCACCAGCGGCTAGGGCTAAGCCATGTGGCTGTGCTGAGAAGCAGATGTGGTGTGAGGCTTCCCCTGGCTCTGCTGTGTGTCTGGGGACCCCAGGAGAGCCTTGTTCTGCACCTTTGGGGAAGGGCTTACAGCAAAGTTGTGCAGGTATTGTCCCCAACACATGGCTGGGGTCCAGACAGTGTCACTGGCAACCCACATCTGTTTTGTGACTACTCAACACCTGCACTTTACCCTTGTGAATCTCATTTCTTGTTTTCAGTCTCATAAAAGCTTTAAAAGCCTACATAAGCCTTCAGGAATACTGGGAGGCTGTCTGAAGTCATAGTCTCACACCACCTGCATTCATTTGCTAGATATGGCTGCTAGAAAAAACCTCCCTGAACTTTGCTGGCTGACTTTTAACCACCAGGAGAATTGAAACTCATACAAGCAATGCACCACAAAGCTGGGCTAGTCACTCAGTAGCTCTGTTCACAAGACAGAGGCCTAAATAGTGAAATGTTTGCTTTATACAGATTAAAACTAAAACTTTTCATAAAAACCTTAAAACTAAAAAGAAAATCTCATAAAGATTTTTTTAAAAATCCTGAAAGTGTCAAAGTGAATTTAACAGAATTACTGACTTTGTAAGACAATTTCTGTCTGCAGACGCATTGATTTAGTCCTTCAACTAAAATCTTGAAATTAACCTCATTGAAAATCAAACTGGCAAGGTACTTTACTTTGGGATGCCTGTACTTGCCATTTTTTGAGTCAATTATGCTAAGCTTCATTAAGACAATTATTTGGGGTGACACTGGGAAAATAAATACATTTCTCTTCTTGCTTTTCTAGACCTTTAAATAACAAACTGCTGAAATCCCATATCCTGAGCAAACTGATTCATTGAATGCAACATCATTACTGCAATATTCAGAAATGTCCCATCTCCATAACACTAAATCCAGAATCACTCCTCTAAAGCTCAGCTTCAAGAGGAATTAATGAGATACATGTGAATAGAGATCTGCTTTAACTTTGCTGACTGAGCAGACCATGAACAGAATCTTCCCATCATCTTCCCATCTATCTGGGAAGGCAAAGAATAGAGCTGAGATCATTACACAGCTAGGAACAGTAGCACTGTTCTCAGCAGCAGCAACCTTGCTGCTCTGCTTGTCATCACTGTTGTGAGTGACGGTGTTGTTACCACATCCCATACCAGCATCTTCTCAGGCTCTCCTCAGCCCTCAAAACACACAGAAACAAAGTGCATAAAGCTAACTAGAGTTAGCTAACTAGCTAACTAGGAACTTGTGACCGCTCGCACAAGAAGCCAAAAAGACCTCATTTGAATTTTGCTATAGACACCGAGGGGATTTTACAATTCTGTTAGAAAGCAGCATTGTGCACAAAGCTCACAGGGAGCCCAGAGGAACTGACTAAGGGACTATTCACACTACCGCATTAAAATTTTTATATTGCATTTTATCCATTCTGTAATGCAGGGCACATTTTGGTTTCTTAGGCCACAAAATTTTGCTGTTGGTTTCAAAACACACAACTACCACAGGAATTGCAGATCAGGTCAAATAACTAACCAAAGAAAACTGCATGCCCAGCACGGTATCTGGCTGCAAGACCACACTTTTGATTCCTGGAAAACTTAATGGATATATATACACACACATAAAAGGGTGGTATGTTAAAAGAGACCACCAACTTTAACATGGCTTTCAGTTTCATGCCATGTGAAGAGCAAACATACCCACAGAGAGGAACAGAGTGCAATGAGAACAACTTAGACTATGAGACATGGAGCTGGGGGAAGGTGCCATTTAATGTGGATGGAAAGGTGCTGGATCATTTTACCTTGGAGAGCACATCGTGCATGGTTCCCTAAATGCTTAGAGCAGACCACTGCCTGCTGTCACCACTGCTTTGTGTGCTGCAGGACATTTCACTACCTTTGCCAGGAATTGCAACAAATTAAATACATTTCTAGTCTCTGGGTTCATATCTGATGCACAGTCACTTGCTAAGTTGGCTTGTTAGTTTGGATTGAGGCATCTGAAACCCCTGAATAAAAAATATGGAAGAAAATACAGCCATATTTTTAAGATGAGGGTCATTTGACTTTGCTGGGCTTACACTGCTTGGTAAGATTTTATGTTTTATTTCTTGCAATGCATCCTTGCCTCACTGCCCTCAACAACTTTATTAGTGACAACTTGTTTCTGTTTCGGCCCCTCTGAAGTCAAATGACATCATTTGAATGCTACGATATGCTGGCAAATTGTGCATAAGAAACTCTCCACTAATCCAAGTCCAGGTCTTCTTGTCAAATAATGTTGGTATGGGAGACAATGCTGCAGATCGCAGATGTAAAAACAGTTAAAGCCATACCCCAACTCACGTAACACGGTTCCCAAAATCACTTCCAAAAAAGGCTCTTCTGCCAAAATCTTTCTGCAACTCCTGCCATCAAAACTTACTTAGGCTGTTGTGCCAGACAGTGTTATTGTAATTGGAAACATTTGGGAACTGCAGTGTGTCCTTCATAAATCCTTTAGAGGCCAGAGGCACCCCAGAGCAGCAAGGGATGCTCAGAGTGCCTGCACCCCAGACCCAGCAGCAGCGTCCTTCCACAGCCTTTTAACACCCAGTGGTGGATGGAGGGGTCTGCCCTGAAAAGATCTTATTTTATGGAAACCCAGGTGTGCAGAGGCCTTTTAACACTTTAATACATTGCGACAGGGGCTGATAAATGCAACCCATGAGGTCACTTGAACCCCTGCTTCAACTAGCAGAAGAAAGATTACAACTTGTATGTATCTTGGACCTTTCTCCAATGCTGGCCCCCAGTGCTAGTTAATTTTGGGCAAGATGGATGAGAAACAGGATACGCAGATACATCATGTTCCATTTTAATGGAGACAGGGAGTTTTCACAAGATTGAGAGATAAAGGTCCTGACCCTGTTGAATTTAAGTCAAAACTACAGCAAAAGAATTATCTGAAATTTACAGCCCCTCTTCACTTCCTCCTTTAAAGAAACTTTTTTTTTTTTTAATTTCACACAAAAGCTTCTCACCTCAGAAGGATTTTTGTGTCACGTACTGCTAAACATTTGGTTTCAAACAATCAAACAAAATAAACACATCTATCACAGGTTTTCAGGTCTCTGCCTTGGGGTGAGAAGGACATTCTTCCCTTCATGAGGCACAACTTGTCCATTTAAGAAACGTCACCCAAGAGTCTCGCATCTGATCTCTCCCTACCACCATCAGCTGCAACAGCACACAGGCTCTTCCCTCAGCATCTCTTCAAATGTTAGGCCAGTCACAAAAATTGGACTCTTATTTATCTCACACGTGCACAGAATTAAAACCAGAAGCATCAACCAACTGAAGAGTGCAGTTCCCAAACAGCCTCCAATTCCTATGATTTTGCGTCATGCTAACAGGAAAACAGGAACTCAGCTTCCTTTTGTAAACTTCAGCTCGCAGAAAAACAACCCATTGCTGAAATTTGGAGCAAGAACCACAGAAGAAACGGAGTGGCATTTGGCAAGGCCTCTCAATGTTTTCATGTCAAGGCCCACCAACATGCTGAGGTTCCCATTTCCCAGCATTCTGAGCCAAAGGGAATGCGGTCTAATGCAAAATTTAAACAAAGTGGAGGTAGATATGCACCAACATGTTGGACTATTAACAGAACGGGCTGAGGTGCTAAAGCACTGCCAGCTGGAATGTGCCAAGTACTGCCAACGACCTTGTGGGAATGCAAGCTTCTGGGAGAGCTAAGAAGCCAAGTACTGCCATGCCAAGATATGCCAGAGCTCATTTGTGAAACTTCTAGATCAAAGAGTTGGTGCTGAATTATAATCACTAACTCATGCTAAGAACACAACTTAGAGGAAATCTTTCTTATCATAAATTTGAATTCATTTGACTTCAGTTTTCTCCATTTGCTTTTCAATTTTCCCTGAGGAATACAGAATAAACTTCAACAACAAAATAAAACAAAACAAAAAAATCAAATCAAATGAACTTGAATAACACAGACAATTATTACTTAAAACTCACTTCAAAATCACTCTTCAAAAGCACTGCTTTCCACTCTCTTTATTATAGCTCGAAGAAAACATAAAAACATGTAAGACTTCTTTTTCTTTTTCTTTTTTTTTTTTTTTTTTTTTTTTTTTTTTTTTTTTTTGAGTATACTTTTAAAAGCACTCAAAGTACTCTGTGGTGTTCTGGAGCAAAGAGCCAAAATTAGAGTCACTGCAAAAACAAAGTAGGAATTGTGTAATATTAAGTTTTTCCTCCCTTGTTTAGTTCTTTTCTAAGAGTTTCAGAGAGGAAAGCCAGTTGAAAAACAAACAAACAAAGTTAAAAAAAAAAAAAAAAAGTAAGAAACTTACTTGTGTCAGGCTGAGATTTCAGCATGCCTTCGATGTCTGTGGTGATTTTGGAAACCTGACTATGGAACTGTTGGACAGAGTTTTTGAGGCCAGAAATATCAGTGGAATGAGATGCTAGAGTTCCATTCATTTCACGGATGCAGTTCCATAAGCTGCTCACGTGCTTATTCAGACCTTCTTTTATATTCTGCAAGCTGTCTGAAACAGAGTCCAGCTTGCCACAGACTTTTTCAACATGCGAGACTCTGCTCTCAACATCTGAAACACCCTCCTGGACACCTTGGGTCTTTTCTTTGCACTTGCTAAGATCATTGAAGATATGGTCGTTCAATTGTTCTAGCCTCTCTTTCACTTCACCACAACAATTCTCACTGGAATGAGCAGTTTGATTTGCAAATGTCCTCTGCATTTGATCAATTTTTCGGAAAACACCTCGCTGTGTTTTTCTGCACGTCGAATTGACACCCAGAAGCTGCTCCCTGCAGCTACTCAGGCCATCTTGAAGATTTTTCATATCTTTATCAATGGCATTTAGATTGTATCGGAATACACGTACGTCTCTCTGCATTTTCTGGATGTCACGCTGGTTACCCTTAATTAAGTTGAGTTGCTCATTAAGAGAGCTACTTAGAGACTGCAGGAGAACAGAATTATTCTCTGTTTTCAAAAGCAAGTGATTGTACTTGTTGTTACAATTTTCTAGCTGTTTCTGAAGGTCCTCCGTACCTCGCGGTGCAGACTGACATTTCTGCCCACAGAGCTGTTCAAGTGACAGCAGTTTGTCCTTCACGAAATTCATCTCTGCTGTAAACTGCTCATTTGCAAATCCTGCATCGCTGGGCAAGATAGGCCCAGGATTAACAAACATTCCCTCCGGGTCCGTGGTGTTGGCAATCTCCAAAATAGTCCCGCCTAGCCTAACCTCCAGTGACCGCAGCTTTTGGTCAAACAAGTCTCTGAGTTCATCCACCTCTGCAGCGATAGTACCGCGGAGAGTCTCCTCAACGTAAAAACAATGCTCTTCAGCATTTCGTTCTGTAATATTCATCCTCGCATCTAGCTCCTCCAACCTCTCACCAAACACGTCTTCTAGATCTGGGGTCGACAACCGAATGATTTCGTTATCTATTCTGACATTCAAGACCCTCTGTGCTTCCATAATTCTGTCAATCTTCTTATCTAAATCTTTCATCTGCTGGTAAAAGTCACCCTCACCCTTCTTACAACAACTGGAGTCGTTCGATGGAATCTGAGCGCGGAGAGCATTTATTTCTTCCCTCAAGTCATTCTCTTTTCCTCTTATAACGTCGATTATCCCTACACAGTTATTTTCACTGTCATCATACTGCTGCTGAACATCCTCTAGTTTATATTCACAGGAGTTCTTCAGATCAGTCATTTTCTTTTCAAATCCTTCCATTATTTCTTGCCTGAGGGACTCAAATTTTGAGTCTATATAGTCCTGATATATATTGTCACGGGGCATTGTTATTGTAGGTCCTTGTGCTGCCTCCTGTAGTTGTTTTAATTGTCCTTCATAGCCTTTTACTTTTCCATTCAGTTCCTCCAGCTCATCATTCCTCATCTTCAAGGCTTCTTTGACCTCAGCTAGCTCAGCTTTTATATCTTCCACTTCAAAATCAATAAAAGGGTCTTTTTGATCTTTATTGCTGAGGAGTCCTGGCAGCTGAATAGTGTCTGTTTCACCACCAACTGCACTGTCAGGCTCCGGGCGGTCGTAGAGGTTGTTCAGCCAAGTGACCAACATCTTGCTAGCATCTTCTTGTACAGTCAGCTTCAGGTTTTCATTCACACCTGCCACAGAGGACTGAAGCTCAATCACAGACCGTGTAAGTCTAAACAATTCGTCCTCAAGAAACTGCATTCTCTTCTCATAGGGCGGAGGCTCCGGTGCTTCTGTTGGTTCTGCATCTGTTTACCAGAAATAACAAAATGTGGATGTAAATACTCCCAGTGGTATCTGTTTTAATCAGCTGCAGTTAACGTCACTTTTCTTTAAATGAAATAATAATTTAAACTGCCTAGTGCTTGCTGCCTTCTCTGTTCTTATTGTCAATTGTTCATAACTAGTACGTTATCAAAACCCACAGAAATAAAAGTTTTAGCACAGTGACCAATTCCTGCCAAGATACAGTGGCCACAAAGAAACTGCCAATCACCTCTCCTGTTCAGCAATGGATCTAAGCTACAGCTTATATAACAGACCATTACAGATCCATACACATCACAGCACAATCACCTTAGAACCACTGTATCTCCTATAACAACAATTTGCCCCTGAATTCACAATGAAAACTTCAGTGGCAGCCATTTATGTGCCTGAAGTGGGTTTGTGCTTCAGTATTTTCCTGAACTGAGGTCCAAATATACATCCCATATATGACATGGGGTTCTGCAAGACACTCCAGTTACCAATCTTGCTTCACAAATACATAATTATTTGGCAGGTATTTCAGTAAGCAATAAAAACATGTACAAAAGCATAAAATTTCCACATTCGTAACTTAGATTAAAATAATGTATCCTCACTGAACGAAAATCAGAAAGAGAAGACTTTTAGCTGCAATCTACTTTTTACCTATCATAAATCAATTAATGAATCTGAATCTTGTCATTAGCTGGACCTCAATTTACAAAGCTATAGACAAATCTGGATAATCAGTTTCATGCAAAATGTGTAACAATTGTAGAAAATGCAGAACAAAAACCCAGAAAACAAACATTATTAGAGGTCAAGAAAGGATAAACTGCAGGAAAAGTCAAAGGTAATTTTTAATTTTGACTAGAAGAGAGGAGATGGATACAGATATCACCATGTTTCATTATCATCTTTTGGAATTAATATTTTAGGTTGGCTAACAAAAAACTTTAAAAGCTTGTTTTTAAAGCAGGTGTATAATCTATGGGACTAGTTTGAAACCATGTATTCAGTCATGCAATACATTCTACCACACAGAAAACACATGTGAAAATCTGACTAAGTGCTATATGTGACACGAATCTCCAATTATGTTGGAAAAAGTCCTTCAGAAAGAAACATCTGTTTATCATTTTTTCTTAATGGAGAAAAGGCATAATATGGCAGTAACAGCATTCCTTCTTGCCCTTTCAGAAGACAGTATCTTACACAAACAAGCATCATTCATTCTTTAAAATATTCTTTCAGAAGTTGAAGCTTATCTATACTTATTCCCTTATTCCTCATTATTAAGGCACGTAGTCTAACGTGCATCTGTAAAATCTTTACAATCTCAAACAAAACATTGTGAAACTGCTAGGAACCTTTATATACCATTAAAATTAGTATCTGGGGTTTTTGTTTTAGTAATTTTTTTTTTTCCCTGAACATTGGAGAAACCACCAAAAAAAACCCCCAAAAAACCAAAACCACCACAACCAAAAAAAACCTCCTGTAAATTCTTACAAAACCCATAACCCAAAGATTTTCTGGAACCATGAGTAGCCAGCTGGCATTTCCATTCAGTGTTCTACAGCCCATTCTTCTGTTATTCTTCGGAAATTCTCTGCATTAGGACTGCTACTACCTGGCTATTATTTTCCCACCACACAGTGTCTTTCACATGGCTTTTGTACCTGCCAGCAGTTGAGTTCAATAGAAACCATAACGATTCCTATCCTTAGAAGACAAAACAAGAAACCAGACATGACTGTGCATACCAAAATTCAAACAAAAAGTTACCTGTGCCTTTCTTCATGACAGCTTTTGCTGGCGTTGTGGGACGACGAGCCGTGTTTGGCTTTTCTGCTGGTCCCTCCCTGCAGTCCTCCCCTTTGTAGCCAGGACAACATCTCCATTCTAGCTCTGTCACTGTCTTATATGCAACTGTGTACCGAGGTCTGAAACTCGTTCGGTATCTGCCAAAACAGAAAGCATTTTAAGCAATCCATAACCTAAGCTGCTGCTTAGATTAAAGTTAAAATTCAAATAGGTTTCAGGCGTTTTAATAATGAAAATCAAATACTTACAGCCATTGTTCATTTTCTGCTTTAAACATCAAACAAACAAATGTTTGTGTCTGGGTTTATAGCAGCCTCCACTCTACAGTCATAATTGGGAGCCATGAAATAGGGGCTTTCATGTGTGAGCAGAGGGATAAAATGTTCTGGCAACTCATCAGATGCCACTGAGAGTAACAGTGACCACCACTGTCTTACTCTATGCATTCAAAATGTTTTTCCTCTAACTTTTCATTGCAGCCCTCCCACCAGGGCTTTTCTGAACATCAAAAAATGCTTCTGCCTGCTTTGCCCCATTTGTATTTCCACAGTCTTCACTTAGACCACTCCTCAGAACTCGTATGTATGGCACAGTCAAAGCTGAGAGGAATATTCCAGAGGAGGACAAAAAGCTAAAAGTGTGAGTCAGACAAGGACATGAAAGAAGGAATCGGGTGAAACACTACCACCAACAAAGGAATCAACTCCTTCCTGCTTCATCAGTTAAGTTGAAGAGGGTCCAGCAGATAAACCTATGTGCACATTATGTACATACAATTTTGAGCTTCCCTGATTAACCACTCAAAAGTTAACAAATGACAAACTGATTCTGGTTGTGCAACTTTCTTTAGCCATAGACTTTTTCCATAGCTTCCCTTGAAACACACCCCACATGTTCAGCTGTGGTCAGACACTGTGCTATCCCACCAGAGCAGAAGCAGAGCCTATGCTATTGGATAAAAACTAAGTCAATTTAGGATACAGCTCATTTTGGATTGAGAGATGAGGAGAATGAGTAAAACAGGGATTTGCCACCTGAGCTCTATAAACTGGCATTCTTGGAACACATAGAAACAAAAAAGTCATCCAATTTCTCACATGAATTCCTTTCTCTCAGCTAAACTAGCATCATGCTACTAATTTCCCTAAGGCTTTTTCAGATCTTTTTTCCTTAAGATTATTTCAGGTTAGAATAGTTTGCATCCACTAATGAATGACAGGCTCATTTCCCAGCTGAGGTGTCTGTAAACAGTCGTACCAGCAGAATAAATGCAGGACAGCAGCAAATGAATCTGTCTACAGGAGCTCTAACAGATTTCAGCCATAGCCTGGCTGAGCGCAAAGGGAGTCTATCCTGGGACAGAGAACACAGTACAGAACAGCACCAGAAGCAGCCATCCTATCACATAAAAATCACTTATTTCATATTGAACATGTCCATGTATTATTATGCAAAATTCCTTACTAGTAAAAAACAAAACAAAACAAAACAAAAACAAAACAAAAACAAAACAAAAAACCCCAACCACCCACCAAAAAAACAAAAACAAAACAAAACAAACAAACAAACAAAAAACCAAAAAAAAAAACCCCACACAAAGCAGTCATCAGCTACCAAATGGAAAGAAGTAAATCTTACACAGACTGTGAAACACTTCCTCTTGAAAGTCACAGAGTGGGAGTTAGCTTACTGTTACCCTTCCAAGCCTCTCCTGCCATGAGTGTGAATAGTTGCTGAAATAATTCTGATACTTTTTTATTCAGCATATTTCAGATCCATAATTTTAATATAATGTCCCCCATCTGACAGCCATTTGTTGTCCCTTTTTGGTAAACTGGTTAACAAACTTGTGGTGGTGTGCTTAAAATATTAACTACTAATTATGAATTTGTTTATTTTCCGAAAGCATCCTTCCCAATGCTTATATAATATATATATTATATATATATATTATATATATATAATATAGTCTAATTTCTGCACTTGGGAAATACTCACTGTAGTTTTGCATTATTGCTTTGTCTATGACTTCTCATTTAAGGGGGAAAAGCCACTTTCACTAGAGACAATCATAGCTTTTCCACCTATTTCTGGGCCAAAGTAGTTAACCCCAATAAGCCTGCCTGGATTCCATTCTCCTGTGGATCAGCATAGGAAGGCAGGGTCAGGCTGTGCTGTATCTCTGTCTATGAGCTGCTCATAACTGCAGTGGTTTGCTGTGGCTGTCAGCTCTTCAGACCCTGACTTGGAGCACGTAAACTCAGAGCGGGTTTCCAATCCTTTCATACCTTCTGAACACCATATATGAAACAGCTGTAGGCTGCACTTCAGCTCATCATTTCTCCTGCAGTTTTCACTTAAACATCTGCTGAATCCTGTTTACAAAGTACAGAAATCCCTATGGTCAAGTGCTTTAAAAATTAAATAGTGGAGTGCAATGTAAAGGGCACCACTGGGAAGAACAATATCCCGGCCACCCAGGAACTTCCTTTTCTTTCTCCCTTATCTAAAGCATTAAACAATATCTTGTGTAGATAATTTGGATTTGAATCCTTTCCTTCCAGCTAGCTGCCAGAGTCAGGAGCAACAGGATTAGCTAGATGCTTTAATGTTTTGAAGTGGTTTTGAGAGTCATTACAACCTCTCTCACAACCAGCACATTACTGAAATGCAAACTTTGAACTTCTAGAACAGTTTTCCCATGCCGGAAATGGTTGGACATACTTCTGTATGATTTCCATAAAACACTTAACTGCTCCTAACTTTGTGTGTGTTCCTCGTTTTACTTCCAGGGCCAAACCCCTTCCTGAAAAATACAGTATTTTGGTTATTTTCAAATGCCAAAATCTCTCTTTTTTCCCAACAAAGTTTTAAGAATATAGCTGAAACTAATTTTATAAAATGAATACTGCATTACTGCAATACTTAATACTACTCATATGCAAATTATGCACTTCTTTGCTCAAATTACAGAACAAGGATTTTCCATCATATTTCTGACAATTTTCTCTTTGAACACCTTCTCTGCAGTCATATTCATCAATACAGACACTTTCAGATGACTTCAACAGTCAGAAAAATCATGACACAACCAAATACGAAAGAAGAATATAAACAAGTAAAAAAGAAACAAAGCTTAATATTTTTCCAATGTCAAAAATTTAAAACTTCTCCAAACTCTATCTTAAAAATTAAAAAAACGGCATGTTTGACATTCTCACTCTTCTTTGTTTTATAGTTTCTTGATCCTAATAGACATAAAATGTTTAAGTATGATTTAATTAAAAAAAAAAAAAAAAAAAAAGTAGTCCACTTCTTAAAAATTCTTTCAAATTTGAAACAACACAAATCGTAACTGTTTTGTTTTCAGATATGGTACATCAAATACAGATTAACCTGAATCATAAATCACAATTCTTCTAGTGCCAAAAATAAGCTAGAATCAGAACATTTCAAAATCTGGATCTAGAACATCTTTCATATTCTCACTTTGAACTGCAGTAACAAGACAGCTATACTCACGGACGGCTCAAAAATTCAGTTGGGATTTACTTAGCAAGAACTACTTCTCTATATTCCCAGTCCAGCTGAATGATTCACACAGCTACGCCCATTTCCTCCAGGAAGGCTGGGAAACAGGAACTTACACTAGCACTTCTCTTAATTTGAATCCAGTCACATAAAAATTTCTTCAAAATCACAGCTCCTCTAATAATGACTTTCTTCAAGCACAACTGCTGTGCAAGTTGCCCATGCAAGGAACAGTATCACTGTGACAGCAACATCCAGCTGCACTGACAAATGAGTCACCAGCATGCACCCAGCCCCAGGGGAATTCTCAATCATACAAGATGCTTTCTAAAGTCAGAACTTTGCTCACTCTGTGAATTTCAGTGGAGGAGCTGGAGACTTCCAGGATTTTGATAGTATATAGCAGTCTAACAGCACTGAACATAATTATGTTGTTAGTCACAGTCCTAACAAAACAAACCACAAATTTCTGCTATGGACCACTTCCCTAATTTGTGATTCTATGTATGCAAAAGACACAGTACTGGGAACTATCCAAATATACAAATTATACGTGTCTTTATTTAAATCTGCAGTATTCTGAATCCAATTACTCATTCATAGTCACAGCAATTATACAATCACAAACACACAAAGTGCACTCAGGGTGCCCAGAGAGACAAAAGGTTCCCTCTCTATAAAACCGGATAAAGATACATGGTTGAAATGTAACATCAAGTTTCACATAATTTATCTGGCATGTGTGAATCTTTACAGAGTGAGGCGATTTTATCAAAAGGGTCCACAAAAGTTTCCCAGGGGTCCTAAAAACTGAGACTCCTCTTTCATACCTTTATATGCTGCAACACAATTCAAAACCAGTAAAACATCAAATCTTCCTCTGGTTGACTTGGATTTCTGCTATTGAAATATGTGTTAATAAACACAATTATTGTTACAAGTATACTTCAAAACTATTTTAAGAAACAGTAATTTCTTATGTGGTTAGAAGCTGCATGTAACACACCAGCATTTACTGTGCCTAGCTACTCCATTCTCCTGTGGATTTCAAGTCCAAGATGATGGTCATAACCTCTTGATGAACTGAGCTAAATACTGAAATCATTCTTTTACAAAGCATGAATAAAGGTTAATATCAACTATCTCTCTTTCATTGCAAGAGAGAACATAAGAACAGCTATTTTTTAGGAGTTTTTCCACAACAGGCTTGTAACTACCCACGCCTACTACCTTCACCATGAACTCAACATGCTGATCAAATGAGAAAACACACCCAGAACAATAATACAAACCTCCAGTTTTAATATCTTAAGTGTTTCACAGATGAAATGAAGTTTTACAGTGTGACAATAGCACTCAAATATTCCTCTTCTTTGAGAGGGAAGTACTTTCATAGGAAAATGCTTTAAAAAAATCCTGTTTGCTGCAAATGCTAGACATTTTGACTAGGGAATGAGCTATAATATTCCCATGGTGCTAAACCACAGAAGGAAACAGTTAACACTGATATTTGGAATGTCACCTAATAGCGATAAAACAAATCAGAAACATTTGGACAAAATTGGTGGGAAAACATATGGCTCAGCTCTGTAACTGGATATTAACATTCAACCTTTTGGGAAATGCAATGAGATAAGTGCCACCACATCCTCACTGCGAGGAAGGGACCACAGAATCAGCATGTTTCTACATAAGCAGCGTATAAAATGTTTACTCTGAGCACAAAGCTTCAAGGTTGGTCCAACATTCTGTAGTGATTGGAAAAAGTCCCATGACTTCAGCAGCCTGCAAATTTCTGTCTTTATAAAACAGAGGATATCAAATCTACACTGTTGAACATTTTTACTGCATGTAGACACATTCTTTGTAAATTGCATCGTCTGGCAGTTATATTTATACAGTAATACTGCAGTTAATACGGTCACAGTCATCCAAATCTCCAATACATTGCAATGGGAGCAAAGAATTAGGATGCAGACACCACCCGAAAACACCACCTAGAAGATGTAACTAAATGCAATCATATTTTGACCAAACATTTTTTACTTTGCAGGCTGAAAACACTTCTGCTGAAAATACGCCTTATTGGCTGTTTATACTACACACTGAACTAGAACTGGTTGATCCTACGTTTTCTGCTTCCCAAGCATGCAGGCCTAGCTGTATGCCTTACAAATGGTGGCAGAAATCCTAGTTCCACTGAAACCTTTGGAGATTTTAGCAGTCGTCTGTCACAGTGAGTTCGGCACACCTGGATTTCAGATGCCTCGTGTGTAGGTAAGGGGAGGTTTTAGTTCTCTGTATTTCCATGAAGGCCAACAACAATAGTGCACACAGCCAGCAGAGTCAAAACAGGGCTGCATCTCACCCTAAAGTCATTGTTTACATCCTACTGCCTACAGAGTGTGCTGGACACCACTGACTTGCATCAGTGTCACCATCACTGCATGTCTAAGCTCCCACACCCAGATTCAACCCTCTGCATACAGGGCAGACAATTCAGGTCAGGGTGAATCAAATCCCACTTTTGTTTTTTTGTTCTTTTATTACCTTACCACAGCGCAGCAGCACCGGCAGCTAGCTTGTGTTCCAGCCCACAGATGAGCTTAATTTGAGAAAAATGTGTCCTTGCCAAGAATTTAACCTAAGGCATTTATAGCAAGCAGCGAAAAGATGTTTTGACAGGAATGGATGAGCCTACAGAACTCTAGCTGTTCAGTGAAAGCAAATCACCAAAGCCATAATAAATCCCAATTATACAATGCAGCAAAAGTCTATTAAAAAGAATCCTATTGCACCTCAAAATAGTTTTTCTACCTGGCATTAGAGACATTAAGCTGCTTCTTACAGATTGACTTAAGGAAGTCTTATCTTCACACTGCTATTCTTCCTTTATGTGGCATTTTCTTCTTTCCAAAATTTATATAAAATAGGTCATTACATGTCTTTACAGGCATTGGGGTCTGGGCAATTACATTTCCTTGAGAAAAATGCCATGGACCTTAGACACTTAGTCCAGTGCCTGGCCCACTCACAGCCGTCTAGACTGAAGTTCCTCAAAGGCCTTTGGATAACATAATCATCAAAACAAAACATATATCATGAAAAGCAAGAAGAGAGTGTTTCAAAATTTTTTGTGCTGGGAGAAACAAAGTTTTGAGGCACTCCTGTGGAAAATATAAAGTTATGACAAGCACCACTAGTGCACATGACCAAGGAAACTCAGCTTCTCTGGGCTTGCACAGGCATACAAGGGAGCTCTTTAGGAAGTTTGCACTCATGTATAGCATGGCCAACATTTGTACCAAATCTGTTCAGAGCTAAAACATGAACAAAAAGCTGCTACTGTCTGAGAGGATTAACAGGGAAGAAACTGAAGGAAAGCAACTTTGAATGAGTCAAAGTACTCTCTATCCGCAGGAACACAATTGCCTGTTGTGAACACACCCAAAAAATCACCCATTCAGGTCACTGCAAAGAGTGCTTTAGTATCTGACTATGAAAGCCCTGTAATTTTACCGAACGTTTCATAGGACAGGAATGAGCATTTAGAGACTCAGTACTTTTTTCCATTGGTTGTTTTCACTTGGTCTCTTCATGCTACCTGGAAAGCACGATGGGAGAAGATGGCCTTCCGTCTGGAAGAAATGGCTAAGTGGGCAGAGACCTGGCACAAGTGATCGTATTGCTCCTTCATACAAGGAATGGAAAAGTTGTATTTGTCTATCCCTAAATAAAACTGTCATCTCATCTAGTGGTACCAGGGAAGAAGCAGAGAGCCATGCTGCCCCAATCAGCTCACTACAGCCTGGCCTCTGGTACTTTGTTGTCTTCAACACTGAACATCATTTCAAAGCGTCTGAGCGAATCCGGCTGAATTTTACTGCAGAGTTCGTGCTTTGTTCAGTAAGAAGGACAGAAGATTACAGGAACTGGTAGAAGACAAAAACATTCAACTATTCTCAGGCAACACCACATGGTTTCATTTCAAAGTCTCCAAAAGTGCCATTGTTTATTGCTTATACAGTGGATTTTATGCCACTCGGCTGGAATTCTTCTACCAAAAAGGATGAGATTCAAACTACAATTTTCTCTCTTGGGAGAGAAATGTTTCTTAGTGGAAGGAAGAACCAAGGGACTGCACACTCTGAAATACGACCTCGTGTCTCATACCAGGGATGTCCTCTTGTTGTGTATATATATATATATATATATATATATATATATATATGTCTTCACACACACATACACAAATACCTGCCTATCTGTCTAACTCTCTCTCGGCTGCCAAGGATTTTATTTTCAAAAAGCTGACCACTAAAGTCCAATAAGAAATGTCCAGAATTTTAAAATGTTAATACTCTTAATGTTCATAAGTTACCACTAGGTAAGTATCCTTTTTTTACGAGCAGCAAAACAAGGACACAGGATCCATTTAAGTAACTCAGAGACAGCCTTTGGCAAAGCTCAAAGCAGAGCTTCAGTCTTGGGATTTACACCGTTGAAATGCCAGTCAAACACATGGTAACAGACCAACAGTAAGCTATTAAAATCCCACTTAAATAGAATGGGATAGGGGAATCCTGAAAATACAGTCCTTTCAAAAGGATTTCAGGAAAGTTTTGAAGAGCAGCAATGTGATGTACTCAGTGATGGAACAGGAACAACCTTGCAACAGGTTATATGTCTACAACATCATCACCTGCCTCTCCCAGAAGCAGGGACCAAGTTTCTCACCTTACACAAGTGAAGAGATGAAGTGAGGATGCAGAGCACTGCTGCTGATAAAGCTGCCTGAAAAACTGAGTTCTAATAGTATCTCTTCTGCTTCTCTGCCCATGAAATAAGCTGTTTTCTAGAATGCACTAGAAACAGCTGTTGCTGTGAGATTATTTGAAAATATACCCAGATGAAACAAATTACCAATATATTCAGAAAGACAAGAACTAACCCGTGGGATTGAGTGGGACACCAGCTTTGAGAATAAAATGGAGCATTGTTTTGAGAGCTGTTACTTTTCAAGACACCAAGTTAAAAGTGAACCAGAAGGGAAAGGGAAGATGATATGCAAATTCAAAAATGAACTCAGGCAGGAGTCATAACATCCCCAATGAGTAAAACTGGCACTGCCCACTTTCTAATGGTACAAAATGTTCCTTGATTATTTGGGTGATTTATGATGAAATACACCTAAATTGGTCAGCAGCTCCCTGAAAATAGAAATTTATTGCTTTGGCAACAGTTTGATGCTTAACAGAAGAGGCCCCAGACCTCCAGGTCACATATTTCTCAAACCAGAAAAGCATGAAACTTTAAGAATTTACATTAATGTGAAGTGAGGAGCAGTTTGGGATTTTTTTTTTTTTTTACATTATTTCGACAAACTCAAATGATGTGTGAAATGACAATTCCCTGTCCAGTTCACAGAGAAGACTCTGCTGCGTTCAGTGCATGGAGAGAGAGATGCACAATTTCAGGCTTGGGGAGACAGCCAGGAAAACTTGCCACACCCAGCAGGATCTCAAAGATTTTCAAACAAGCACTCCAGGAGACTGAAGTTTTTTAAGTTTCTTTACTGTTTTCAATGCACAAGCCCCTAGGCTAACCTCCCTATGTAGTCAGCTAGCTGGAGCCTGTACAAAGGAATTCTGCTTCATACAAAATACACAAGGTTGGAAAGAAAGTCCCAAAGACCTTTATAGATACTTGGAGGGGAAACATTAAACAGCTCTCGCTTTCCCTTCAAGTTTTTGTGCATCCTGAAAGCTTTTCTTGTGAGATATGTATTGCTGGAGGCCAGTGGCAAACACAGACTCAACCTGTGCTGACTTGTACACCTGAGGTTTGATCCTGCCTGGAGCTGAGCACTCTGACACTGATGTGCATACTTGATTTCTAGCAACAGAACAGTCTCAGAGAAAACTACACTGGGACTGTTAGAAGGTTGAAAACTACACGGGGATTTCCTATACTTTCCTAGGCTGGGGCTGATGTGCTCCACCCAGGTCATTCTGGGGTTGCCAGATGGATGGAGCCATTCAACTTGAACTGGATGTCTCATGTGAGGGTTTTCAATAATCAAATTTCCACTTTTACCCACTAATATTTAGTTAATAAATGCGGAACACTGCTTATTAAAAACAGTGTTTTAATCTGTAGTAGTAATCTGTTCTGGAGTTTATGAATGCAGAAAACTCGTAGTACCATTCTCTAAAGTAATTTCAATTTTGTGCTTTGAATCTTCTACTGGGCCATGAATAAAATCATTATTAGTTTGGCACTGGGCTTATTTATGATCATTTGAAAGTATTAAATGACAAGAAGTCGGAAAATATTGCTCATAAGAGATTTGGAGAGGCTTGCTAATTTAGCTATTGATTCATTCATCATTTTCTGGGTCATTTTCTAAATGAAATAATGGACTTGCTTCATATGCATGTATCATTAGTGTTAAGATGAGAAGCTTACACTAAGTCATGACATTCACTCCTCACAAGCTAAAGACAGATGACCTGACTTGAGCACACAAATATCTTTACTCACATGAGCATAATTAATGGGGGCCGGTACATGAATTAGGAGATAAAACATCCTTTCTTCAAGTCCCTGAGCAACCTCATCTAAGTTTGAAGCTGGTTCTCCTGTTAGCTGGGGGCTATGAGGGGATTTCATGACCCCCAGAGGCTCCTACCAAGCTAATTTTTTTTCAATTTTATTTGCTACCTCACAGGGGAAAGTCCTGTTTGCAGCTCTGTAGCGAAGACAGAAAACATCCCAGAAAATATTCAGCCACTTCAGTCTACTTCAGACTTTAAAATTAAAACCTTATTAGTGAAAGCAGCTCTTCCCAAAAGCGCTGGGCCATAAACTGGTGCATCTCTGGTACAGCCAGGTGTGCTCACACACTCTACAGAACAAGAGGCAGAACAACCAACTGCTGTGACAGCTTCCTACCCTGAACCAACTGTAGCCACCGGAGGATGTCCCAAACAAGCCACAACCCTAAGGGACGTGTAGGATCTAACCAGAAGGGCAACATGTTTTTTCTTTTAGAAATGGATAATGCTACTAGTTACAAATGGCTATTATTGCTAATATAAGTTACCAAACCATTCATAAGAAAGCTAGAATGGAAATTCGCAACAGAAGCGGTGAGGGGTCAGTTATTTAAGAAGTAATATTGAATTTCAAAACATCCAAGTTCTTTTTAGTGAGTATAAACACTAATATTTTTGTACCTTTCAGCCCAATGACCCACTAATAACAAAGTTCCTCCTTCCTTTGCTAGTCACAGTTTTAAGAAAAATAAATCAGGAGCCCCCCACACTTCAAAGGGAACATACTTCAAAGGGCATTTCTGCTCTTTCTTTCTACTCTCCCTGTTCCTATCTCTTCAGCAGCCACACTTCATCTCATTCATCCCTGACACCTTAATCAGCCAAAGCATTCACCAGCTTTTTGGCGGGGAAATGCACTATCGAGCCCAAGTACCTATAAAACAGTTAAACAATGAAGAGTAATATTTTCCTGAATTTCAACCTAACCTTTCAGGAAATACACCCAGCAGCCAATGTGAATTTACAGTTAACAATCATGAAAGTGTAGACATTCCAACAGGGGGCTTTAGGGTTTTTGTCTTCAGACAAATTATATTTTAATGGGCTTAAAGGGTAGATAAAAAGGGTTCGTGCATGCATATGATTTTAGGCTTAATCATCAGAGCTTTCTATTTCTAAAAAAAGATCAAATCAGGGCTGACTATAATCCATATCTGCAACACACACTCTCTGTACAGACACTCATGTGTCTGTAAAAAACACATGGAATTCAGGAGTACACTGCAAGTTTAAGACAGTGAAATGCTCCTCTGCACACTGCAATCTAAGTAATTGTTATGCATAACCTAGACTGTACCTAAACACTAGAAGGGTTCTTTAAATTTAGTCTTAAAGTAATATAAACCAACAGTAAATCCACTGACTGATTAAAAAATGGACCTAATAGTACTTAAGTACACATATCCATGATACAGTTAAGGAACTCTTTGTTTGGTTTGGATCTCAGTGTTCCTACTGTCTGCAGCTGAATGAGCTCTTAGATAAACCATGGGTATCGAGAGGAGACTACACAGGGACCGTACTTTATTCCCATGAATATCTGCTATTTAGTTCATTTTAAGTTCTCTGTTCAAGTGTGTAAAGGAGAAAAAAAGAGAATAATTTCCACAAAGTCCTCACGCTCATTTCTTTGCTGTTTTATAGCTCTTTCCTGTCCTATTTTTGTGAATATTAGCTAGCAAATGTATATAAACACATTTTGTTATTCAGACCGCTACTCCTTCTGAATTAAACAATATTTTTCACAGGAATCAAGTTAGGAGTTTGCAGGATTTGAGGCATGTATTTCAAACTTTTTGGATTAGCATCTTTCATTCTCTGCTACAAAGAGAGGGTATATGAAATAGACACAAAAATAAAATGACAACCTCTAAAAAGTTTTGAACACAATAAAATTTCAAGATTTTGATATTCTACCTTCTCTCTGTTAATCAGCTGTGCTGTGACAGGACAAAAATATTTTATGGTAAGAATAAGGAATATTTTTTGTTAAGAACAAAGAATAGTTTTGCCATTGCCATTATGGTTAGGGAGAAAAAAAAAAAAAAAAAAAAAAAAAAGTGATGTTCACCAAAGAAAGTCAAACAGAGGAAACAAAGTCTTATGATAAGCATCTAATTCCATTCTCAAAAGAACAAAAAAACCCCATGAGACTGGACACAGCTGGTGAGACCAAATGTCTGTTCAGCCCCACATTCTCTCTCTGACAGCAGCCAACTCCAGATGTTTAGAAGCACAATGCCATTTCAGAGAACCACAGAGAAATCTGGAAAGAATGGGACTTCTGGAGGCCGTACTGCAAGCTCAAGCTGGGCTTCCCCTTGTTATTCCTGCTGACAATCTCACACTCTCAGTGCAGGAATTTCCTGAGCTAGAAGCAATGCCTTTGCACTTTCTTCACTATCTACTAGCAGACAGTCTGTGAAAGTCCTAATTTACATCCTCTGAAATTCCTTATCTTAATGCTTGATGATTTATGTGTTTAAAGAGCTCAGTTTCAACCCCTCCTCATGCCTCTGTAGCTCCACTACAGAGACTTCTCGGGATAGAGGGCACACCCCATTACACACCCATAAACTCAGTCAGAAGTCCAAAACGGCCAGTTCAAGACTCCAAAGAGAAACAAGGGAAGTTACACAGGACAGCGTTACTCAGCTGTCTGCCGTCTTTGTTTTTTCCCCTCAAATTCTAGTGTTTATATAGAGAAAAGCTGGGTTTCTAACAAAAATAACAACCCAAACAAAGAGAAAGCAGCACATCTGAATGCCAAACACCCAACACCTATTGTCAGGGGCCCCAGGGTGGCAGCGTCATCAGTGTCTGAAGTTCTGTTTCAGTAGTTTCCAGGACCTAGCAGTATCTGTCTCATCATCACAGTTTCATGTCAAAATAAAAACTAATTACTGTAGCTTTACTGTAAAACACTCATCATCGCCTCATACCAAGCCTATGAAAATCTATGGGTGTCTTCCCAGTGACTTCCTGGGGATGCTGAAATGGTTTCACAGAGTGCGTATCGCCTAGAGTTTTCAAACAGAAATGAGCAAATATTACTGCTTTTCAAGTGGAAAAATGAGGAAAGGAGATTTGCCTGTGATTAGCCAGCAGGTGAGCGAGATCCGTCCGTTCCCTGATGCCTGCTGTACCTGCTGCAGCACACCTGTGGGCGGCCACTCCACAGACGTGGCCACACGCACGAAGACTAAAATCAAACAAGCAACTTTACATTACCCCCCCCCCGTTAAATCTGCACTGGCCGCTTCCCTTGCTGGATAACACAAGGATGCACAGACTGTAAAGGCGCTGGCTCGCGTTCCTGGCTCATCCTTTCCGCGCCGATCCAGCAACACGGAGCAATCATCAGACCGGTTTTGAGGGCGGCTGCGCGCTGGCAGCCCCGGCCCAGGCGCGCTCCCAGCAGCGCATAGGTGCGCTCCCGCTGCCGGCGCTCCCGCCGCCCATGGAAAGCCGCCCGCGTGCTTTCCGCCCGCCCGCACGCCTCTCCAAGCCGACGAGGTGTGCCAGCGCAGCGCCCTCTCGGCAGCACGGAGCAGCAACTCAAGCTGGCTCTAATTAGCCCCGGCAGCCCGATGTCCGCAATGAGCGAGCGCTCTGTTCGGGTCGCGCTGGGGCCCCGGGCCGGCCCGCACCCCCCCGCACCTTTCGGGGTGCCGAGAACCACCCGAGCCCCGCGGCAGCCGCCGCTTCCCCGGCGGGGCTTGGCAATGGGGGGCCGAGCGCCGTCCCCGCCGAGGTCGCCCCCGGCGCTACTTACACCAGGGTGGGCTCGCAGGGGAACTGGTTCCAGGCGCACTTGTACTGGGCCTGGACGTAGCTCTCCGTCCCGTCCAGCACCGAGCAGCTCACGTTCTTGTTCACTATGTAGGCGCACCAGTTCCTGGGGGAGAAGGACAATGTCGGTCAGGCACGGCGGGCTCCGCAGCCCGCCCGGCTCGTCCCGCGGCGCGCCCCGGGGCGGGCGGCACTCACTTGCTGCGGGAGCCCGGCCGGGAGTACGGCAGGTGCGGGGTGCCGTGGCCGAGCCCGGCGGCGCCCAGGGCGAGGAGGAGCGGCAGCGCCCATCCCGAGGGCGGCGCGGACCCCGGGCACAGCTCCATGGGGCGACGGGCGGCGGCGGCGGGCGAGCGCAGCGGGCCGGTGCCTCTCCGCGGGCTCCCTCCGTCCGTCTGTCCCTCCGTCCCGCCCGCCCTCGCCCGCTCTCAGCTCCCTCACTGACGCAAATCCCCCCACCCCGTTTCCGCCCTCCACGGCGGCTCCGCACCCCCCTCCGGCCAAGGCGCCGCTCCCCTCCACCCGCCCGGCCGGCCCCGGCCCCGGCCCCCGCCCCGCTCCAGCCCCCCGGCCGGGCAGGAGCCCTGGGGCGGCCCCCGGCCCCAAGTGACGCCCGGCCGCCATCAGCCGGTCCCCTCGGGGCGGCCCCCGCTACCCGGCCCCTGCCCCAGCGGGCCGGCGACAGCCCCGAAACAGTTTTCCCCCCTGGAAAGCTGACGGGAGGAGAGTTGCCGGGCCGCTGGGGAAGAGTTCCCCCGCTCCCGTGCTGCTGGGACGGAGGGCAGCCCGCGAACCGCGGGGAAGGGGGCACTGGGCTCTTCAGTGGGTCGGTGCAGGCGTGGTGAGCTCCCGCTGGCTGCGGGACAGGCTGAGGCTGGTTTGCTGCTTTTTGGCAGCCCTGTGGTCCTGCCTGACACCGGTGCCATGAGGTGGTCGGCGCTCCCTTCGTGCCCCGATGACGGCGCATTTTGCCCGCTGTCATGGGAAGCCTGCTGGCGGCTACCTCAGCGAGGGATGTACGATAAACCTTGACTTGTAAGGAGAGGTGTTCACTGGGCAGAGTGAGCACGCAGCCTCACCTGGCTGTAAAATCCAACTCAAGCACCTTGACTAAGTGGCCTGCTCATGTGAGGCTCTCCTACCGAGGGCAGGACCACGGGGAAGTTCCTCTATCCTCCTCAGCTCCTGCTCTTTTTCAGCAATGGGTCCAACCCGAGGGCAGGATCATAGGCACGTTCCTCTGTTCTCCTCAGCTCCTGCTCTTTTGTGAGTTGGATTTTTGAGCTGAAATGACACTGAACAAAGCATTGAGGCTGGGCCAGGGCAGGCTGCTCCCACCAGTAGGGAAGGAGGGAAAGGGAGAGAGCGATGTTTGGGTGGACAGTAGTTGGGGTGGGAGATTTGGGGACAGTGTGGGCTGCTCCTGCTGAGCCTGACCAGCCCCAACCCTGCTCACGCTCTCCCAAGGCCTCCCATGGCCAACAGCAGCTGCTCAGGCTTTCCTAGTTCTCACATGCCAGCAGCAGGGCAGGGCTCTTCCTCCTGCTGTAGGCAGCAGCTTGCTGACCTCATCATTTGCCCCGACCTGCTGAAACAGGCAAACTTCGTCCGCCAGTCTTACTGTGAGTCTCACCCAGCAGCTTCACTCTGCCTCCAAGTCTTCAGGGAAATAAGCTTTAAATGTTGAGGTCAAAATGATGCATTCAGGCTGGTTTTTAGAAACTGTTTCATTGGAAATATACACTAAAGCTTCCTGTCCCCTGGAGAAATGTGTGCCATTACAGATGCATAGGAACACTTCACTGGCGATAAATAGCAATGGAAAAAGATCAGATGTTGCTTCAGTCTGTCCCACTTCACTTGAAAACCTTCTAATGCTGTGTGGGTGCTTTGAAGAGGATAGCACCTCACTGTCTTAAGAAATTATGCTTTAACCTTCTCAAGGATTAAACAATTTCCTGTGCCACTGTTTGCATTCACAGAAGCATGTAATTCAGGTTTCATTATTTGTGCTGGCAGAAATTATCTGGACTTTCCCATGCCTGTAGAGAGCAAGACTAGAGTTCAGTCCCTAAAAAGCAATGAAGAGGGTTTTTTCTTCCTTTCCCCTCTCCAAACTCAGCCAAAGGACTCATGAAATTGGTCCTTTTCCAAAAGTGATGAGCAACATGGAAGAGCTGTACATTGTCCCACAAAGGAAAAGTCATTAAATAATGAAAGACTGAGGTCATGCCTGTCTTGAGAATGACTGCATAATACAAAAATTAATAGACTGATTTAAACAAAATGGGAATGAAGCAACAGTATATTTCCACATGCTAAACACTGAGCTTATATTTTGATGGAGGAAGACAAAGCAGATGTTACCTGACTTGCCATGAAAGCACCCAACTTACCTGTGAACCCTAGAGTCAATTGCCTGACCAAACCTAACATGGGGACACCATTAGAACGAGAGCTGTTAGAGCCCCTTTTACCCCATGGATATGACAGATAATAAGTCAGAAGCTTCCTGCAACTTCAGGACTCTTCAATGTTTGTTCATTCAAGAACTATGCAAGAAAATCTCTCCTGATTTCTGATACAGAGTTGTCCCTTTACTGTCTAGATCAACTACTTTGTAAATATTATGAAACAAGGCTTTGACAGCATTTGCTGCCATTTCTTTAAAAGACTACGTAATACTTCTTCCACTGCAAAGCGCAGTGCATTTTGGAGTTTGTTTCATTTAAAATAAACCATAACAATGAAAAATAAAATCCTGCAGGACCAGTCCCATCTTCTCCCTAAATCTAGAGCTCTGTGGGAACTTGAATACAAGTGCTGCTGCAGAGAGTGAAGTTTTATTGTGGCTGCATGATGGCTCAGTAAGGAGTGTCAGCAGAGGATGACTTGTGCTACAAGTGTTGAGCTGAATAGAAATGGATGAACTTGGGTGGGTGCATGGAGCTGACCTCAGCTCCTCTGATATTCACACTGGGCCTATCAGTGTGATATCAACAGTAACCAGTACAGAAACTGGGCTTTGCCTGGAGAATCTTCAGCTCAGGTGCATGCTGAAGATGTGCTCCAAGCTCTGCGCTGCATTTTTTCTGTGGGTGTAACTAGCTTTATTTCACAGTGTAAGTATGAGGGCTAATCGCGGTCTCAAGGAGACAGAAATGTTCACATTTTGTGTTTCTGTGCTATGTCCTCTCATCTCTAAAATTCACAGTAATCCCAAGACAGATGATTCTTACAGTACATGGAAAGCATCCCTCCACCCCTCCCTACAAATGGAGCATGTAGTCCGTGAGTGCACTAAGGACAGCTTCAGTGACTGGTGAGCTCAGTACACACATCCTTGGGAGACCGAGTTCAGCAATGTGAGTCCATAAATCCTTTGAAATGTTTTATAGTTCTTGTTTCTTTACTAAGCAGTCTGGCTGTGTTTCTAGCACCAAGATCCACCGTACTTTCATACTTCATAACAGGAGAATGATGGGGAAACAACAAGAGCCATGTGCAAGGTCTTGCCAGAGACAGAAAAGTGCACAGAGCGGGTGAGCAGAGTAATTTGCAAAAATATTACCGGAGTATTTACTGCAAAACTTCAAGACAGAAATGTGTCTGTACTGGTGTGGTGCATGGGGTGGAAATGGTGTTTTCCCTGCAATTACCAGCCTTATCTCAGCTTTTTTTTCTTTCTGTAGATTTCAGCAACAAATTGCTTTGTGAATTCTGGGTTCCTTTCTGCAGGGTCACTGCCTCAAGAGTTGCCAAAATAACCTGAGGTGAATGGTTTTCAGAGAGGTGTTTGTACAGCCTTGATGCTTCTCTTTAATGAAAAAAAAAAAAAGAAAAAATGAAATATTGTCTGTGGCACAGAAGGTCTTTCAGGTACTTCTCACTGGCCATCAGATGTGAGGAGCTGGCCTACAGCTGTGAGTAGTCTGGGTTTACATTTGGTGCTGTGTTAACTCAGTCCATGAGTCAAAGCAGGTCACAGTGTCCCTCTGGAAAGATGAAACTGGTATTAGGGAACAAAGAAAAGTTTGAAAGGAAGCTGTAGGAAACTCCAGGCTAAAAGAGGAAAGCTTGCATGGAGGTGTATGACGCATGCTGGCTTGGATATACCAGGAAAAGCACTCTGTGGGGAAAGAGGTGTTTGAATACTGATCTGCAGAGACATGATACAGCCCTGTCCCATTCACTAGGCCTATATGTCATTACATACTGATCTTAACATGAACGTAAAAATTCTAATTTGGATACAGGATGGGTGGTTTGCAACTTTCCCACTCTTGGATGAGAGCATGAGTTTTGTTTGCAATTTCTTTAAAAAAAAAGTTCCCTGTCACAAGAAGCGATGGGTTTCAATTTTAAACTTTTATGTGTATTCACCTCAATTAAGTCTGCCATATTTAGCTGTGAATGTTTTGTGAAAATTAATGACTGAATGCAAAGTAAATAACAGATGTTAATAAAATTACTATTTATAAACACTTTAACTTAGATTAAAATCCAAGCAGCACTAGTCAGAGATAAATCAATAAATGAGAGAAGGGAGAGCAGAGTATTTTGGTTTTCTCTTAACTGGAGAGCCACCTTGGAAAGCCATAACTGTTACACAACCACAAGGATTTTCATTCCCCAACAGAAGGTCTGTAGCAGACACTATTCTAGGAGCTCTAGAGTGTGCAGAGAGATAGCCCATGTGGTTCCAACCAGTGCTCAGCCACATCTCCTTACTGAAGTGCCATATTTGCCTATCTTGGCACTGGCAGTGTGGTGTTGGGGATGCTTCTGTGCATGGGTGGGCAGCCTGGCGACTGCAGCCTTTCTTCCCTGGTGGTATTTCCTTTTTGGGGAAAAACATTTGTGCTAATTTTGTTTATTTAAACAGAAAAACAAATCGGTGTATTACAAAGAACCCGAACATTAACTAGTGCCAGCGCGCATCTAGTGTTTGTGTTGAAACTGATGCTCTTTGTTGTCACAGGTATGTTTTAGCTGGAGAACAAAAGAAACAAAGGGAGCTCCCTGGGAGCAGCTCTCAGCACACCAACGAATCTGTTCAAGGCCTCCAGGTGGGACAGAAGAGATCAAACTACATTATTCACTGGGGAAGAATAATCTGAGTGCTGGAGCGTGGTGAACCTCAAGTATGCCATACTTGTGGAACAGCCTATCTACTTGATACTGAATGGCTGTGACACAAAAAGAAATAGTGGGATTATGGTCTACACTCCTCCCATACAAAAGATAAGTGCTCTCTTACATTACTTATTATAATATGAGAGGACCGACTGACATGCCACTGTTACCATGGTTTTCTGAGCACAGCAAGCCTGGACATCCAAGGTGGAATGACAATCAAAAGAAAACATTTTATTGCACCACAAGATCTTTCAGTGAAGAGCCCAAGGCTAGCTGACATGTGTAAGGGGTGAAGAAGTTAATGAGTACTGGAATAAAATCAGAGGAGTTTGGCATTTCTTGGCAGATGGGATGTTGGTGGGAGGGTAGAGGAGATAGGGGGAAGAGACTTCTTTTGTGTCAGCTTGTCTTTGATTTGGTGAAATTGCCAGGTGACTTCAAGGGAGAAGATGCACAATGGTCTTTTGTTCTTTCCACAGCTACTGCTTCTCTAACCTGCACATACAGTAGGACAAAGCTGGTTTGTACAAAAATACAGTTGCTCCCTGTGCACAGGCCCTTCAAAATCTGGCAGGCAAATTGCTAAAATGTATTTTAAAGGCTGAGCCTTAAACTGTGCACTCTTTACCCTTGCTGTAAAGAGTTTTTTGAATCTTGCTTCTTATGAAATGAAGAGTTGTCATACTTATTTTGATATTTAACTTTTGATGGTATTGCAATATTTCAGAATAAAGACTAAAACTGAGGGCATTAATTACTGTGCAGTCCTTTCCTCCTGTGGTACAGGGCAGCTTCCAGAGTTTCACAGCATGCACTGCCCTTCTCAACACGCTGCTCTCTGATTGAAAGTGACAGATTTCAGCTTTCCTGATACTTTAAAGATGAGCTGGAATGGAGAGGAAGGGAGTGGCACGTGGCTTTGCAATATTTGGGACAAAAATCTGTCAGCAGATTTTTAAACAATTACATTGCTCTTGATAGAAAATAATATGATTCTGAAGCTTGAATTCCTTGTTTATCAGTTCATCCTGTCAGTCTCTTGCTGAAGTTTCTGGAGTTTGAGCTAAGAGAGAAAGTTATATGAGTCTAACTACAAGAGGGCAAGTTTCTATGCAAACATTATAATCTAATTTTAGGCGTAATAGATGTTGGTTTATTTAAAGGAATTGATTAAAAATGCAGTCAGTCCACTTAAAATTAAAATAAGAAAGTCTTCCTGAAAACAAGAGGCGGAAATTCTTTATTGTCGGTAAGACCTAATACTGTGATTCACAACATCAGTCTTGCTTCCTTGGAAAAAATAACTCCTGACTTAATTATTTCCCAATGAAAAAAAAAAAAATCAAGGAAATAGTCTCTACATTTCTTCTGATTCTTATCTGTTTTACATTCCAAAAATTTACTTACCTTCGTTTATTATACAGATTTTACAAGAAATCATTCTTGATAAATATTTTGCATTGTATCCTAATTGTGTGTCCAACTGTGTATTAATCAGACTGCAAACCATGTGTGTTGGATCTCTCAGGGCTGCAAATAAATAAACTAGTCATAGCAGTGCTCTGGTTTGATCAGTTAAGAAATCTGAATGAGCTGAGGACCACATACTCAAAAGTAGGTAAGTACTTCACTCCTACCAATGTTGACTGGAATCAACAGCCCTCATCTCTGTGAAAACTAGGAATTAAGCACCCAAGATTCATTTCAGTCAAACCTCTGCTGGATAACATCACTGGATGCCATCTCTGTGCATTTTCTGCCTCATTCTGCCACCTCATCTTGAAAATCTCAGGCAAGGATCAATAGTTTATTTAAAAACACCAAATATTTTGTTTTCAGGCATCCTGGTTTAAAGTAATTCCATTACTTGGGTAGCAAAGTCCTTAGAGTACAGGGAAGGACAGAAATGTTTTCCACAGACAATGGCCTTGTTGATTTTTTCTTTCCAGTACTGGGAGAAACCGGGTAGGTTTAAATACATGTCTTCTAATGAGCAGTAGCCATGTAGTTAATTACAATTGGTAGACAGTGTAGAGTATTTAAATTTGTATTTAAATTCATTCATCATGACATTTCCATTCTGTATCAAAATAACCTTCAGTTAAGTCCTGAGTCTTTATGTAAATTGGTAAATATTTAGAATTTAGAACATCTTAGAGGTTTCAGCAGTATCCTTAAGTTGCCTGTGAGACAACTCCAGATTAGTCTTGAATTTCCTTTTTCCCACCTGAGATCAAAACCTCCTGGTGAGGACGGTGACACCATTTCCTCTGATTCTTTCAGACACATCTTACACTTCAGCATCCTTCCTGCTGCAGGCTGTACAGATGAGCGTTCTTGATCAACCATGGACTTGTATCCTCTTTGTCTTTTATTGTTAAAAGGAAGTATCGTTTAACGCCAAAAGAGGGTGTGGTTTTATATCATCTTGGAAGAGCAGTGGCTGCAGAGATGCTGGCTGGGGGAGAGGAAGTTAAAGATGAACATTGCTGGTGTGTTCCCAGTGTGGGGGACTGAGAACTGGTGGGTCAAATGACAGTAATAATTCCACTGGACAAGGCTGTGTGCAGTAGTGGTAAAATGAACTCATGGTTTTAGAATTTACTTCAGTGAACATAAGATATGAAAAATTTATGTATAGGGGTGTATGTTCAAGAATGAACTCAGTCATGGACTCAGTTCAGGGCATCTGGCATTATTTACAGCAGAATTCCAGGCTTGTAGAATGTTATTTAAAATATTTTTTTATGGCAGTTAAAATTAAATCTAAACTTTAGGATGAACTCTGTCAGGAGTTGTAGGTACTCTCTGCTCCTGCTGGTATTGGGCTTTTCTCTTTCTTCCCTTTAGCCATTTACAGAAGAACATGGTGGAGTCATTATTGCTCTAGGATGAGAAATTAATAAGGAAAGAACCCTGTTGTTTTATAGGTACCTGTCAGTGATGCTAGAGTATATGAACCAAATCAGAGCTCTGTTTTCTTCAGTGTTACAGTCTCAAGCTTTGTGCTGAGGCCTGGTCGCTACAGGGAGTTTTTTGCCACTCCAATTACACCAACAGTGTTAAAGCCAGAAGAAGGTCTGTAGATACAGGTTATTGTGCATATGCTGAGATAGTCTATTTTCATTTGGGAAGTGGTTAAACTGTGCCAGATGAAAATTCCTGTATTCCAGTAATAACGGCACCCACACTAAGTGTTGTAGGGCAGCTGAGGTTAGGATGGAGGGGGACGGTGTGGGAAGAATGCAGAAAAGGAGCGGGGGTTTTTGGTCTTTTCTTTTGCTTTGTGTTTCTCTTTCTGAAAGAAATGAAAAGCTTATATATGTCATTGCTGTTTAGAAATACATTGGCTACTATTTTGCTCCTTTTAGTTTTGATTTTGGAGAAAGAGGACAATCTTTAAGAGCTGCCTTGCTTCTTGTCAGTCTACACATTCAGTTTGAGCAGTTTTCCAGCGTTAACAACAACAGGCCACTTGAAGACAAACATTCAATTAGTAAATCTCACCAGTTCATTCCATCTGTTCCCTGAAGTTGGTCATTGATAGAGAAATAATGTCACAGAAGCTATGACTGTAGACATATTTTTAAACTGTGCTAGGGGAAAATAAATTGCCTGAAGCACAGTAGGACATTTCCTAATTGGAGGTCAGGGAAGCCACTGCAAATTATTACACTGTAATTTCACTGCAAATAATGTACTTCTGAAGATTAACACAAATTATGGGGACAGTTCTTCTTCACAGAAAAGACATCCATATCCAGAGGAGAAACATTAAGCCAAATGTCTAGAAATATCAGCTGTGTATAACTGGAGAGATTTAGATAACTCAGAGCCACTTCACTGAGTGTATCCTGAGACAGCCAAAACTTCACTGCCTCATGCATGAGTTGTCCTTTTTCCCTTGAAAAAGTGGGAATGCTCCCAAGACCTTTATTCCTAGAGAGGTCTGCTCAGTTCAATGGACTTTACAACAGTGAAGTCTCGATGGAGAAAGAATGACTTATCATTGTTAGATTACGGGATGTATTTTGTTACATCAGTGTTCTCTTTAAAAACTGAGGCAGACAAAATAATTTCTCTACCCACTATGCTTCATTTGTCCTTACATTTGTTTTTAGTATTGCAGCATCTACATTTTGCTTTTTCATTTAAGTTCCAGTTCCTGGAATTCCAGCATGATTTGAGCATTTCAGATTGTATTGCAAGAGTAAGTTAGTTCTGGCATTCCTTTGCAGAGAGCAATTTGAAAATTTGACTCAAACCCATCCTACAGACTCAGAAGCAAAAGGAAAGTACATATAATGGTATAATTTTCAAAGCTGACTTTTAAGCCAGTCTCCTGGTTGTGGGGTTTTTGTTTGGTTGGTTGGTTTTTGTTTTGTTGGGGGGTGTTGTTTTTTGTTTGTTTGCATGTGGGTTTTTTTGTTAGAGCTTTCCAGTAATTCACTGCAAAGCTTTGTCCGACTGCTTCTGACTTTCAGCAGTCCTCTGGAGGTGCTGTCTGGGGTTGGCAACACAGATTACCTTAAAGCACTATTTGCTATGTGACATATTGGAAGGCAACAATGACTTTAATTTATTTATTTTTAGATTCTTTATCCAGTTATGGAATCAGTTCTTCACTCTTTTATCAGCCTTGCTTTACAATTACTTTATTTAATTTTCCTTGTGTGATAGCTTTCTCTGGTAAGGGTTATATATCAGGATTGAGTTACTGGTAGGAGACTGTTTCCTCCTTTCCCCTAAATTCTGTCTGTGGTAACTGGGTATTTGCATTTCAGCTGCCCCCTCAACCTACAGACAGCACTTCATGCCTGACTCATTTCTTGGTGACTTGCAAAACTCTTCTGAGACACGTAAATGTTGATAATTTTTTCCAGGCTTTAGCAATTTAAATGTGAGGAGCTAGCTTAAAACTCAAGCTTAGATCCTTTGCATGGATATACTCTTTTGTTTTCAGGCAATTTAAAAAAAAAAAAAAAAAAAAAAAAAAAAAAAAAAAAAAAAAAAAAAAAAAGCAGAAGTCCACAGCCAAACATTGCAACATAGGTTGGACACACATCCAGGGGTGGGAACAAGACAATCCTTTTCTACAGACTGTCTCTAGGGTCTGGTCCTGTTTTTCAATTGGTAAAAAATGGTTACAAAACATTTTACACTGACAGCAGAATCTCACCGCTGTTAAGGACAAGATTGGCTTGGGCCTTTTGATGGTGCAGGACCTCTGCAGGTTCCTGCCACTGCTCCAAACACAGATGTTTTAAGAAGTCAAAATTGTACACATTTAAATGAATGATGGCTTCTGCCTACGAGTAAGACTTTTATCCAGTCTAGCAGAGGATCAGACTGTTAAAAAAGATAAGACCCATATGCAGCTGTTCTCTAGTCGTAACTGGAACCTTGGATCTTTTTCTGATATATTAAACAAAGGGAGAAAGCATTTGGTTATCAAAACTTAACTCTGAGTGCAGGTTATTTAATAAGAGTGATACCATCCAAAGCAGTCATATTTTTGCTGCTTTAACAGTCAATGACAAGCAGATGAAATTTACTTGCCATCACCATCATGTACACAAATGGATACTGAAAGAGCCACAATGTTGTGTTCTGAGGGTGGAAATCCAGTAGTTTCATGTCCAGCAGTACAAAACAGCCAGCACCTTGCCCAGAAGCCAGCTGCTTCTCTGCCTACAACAACGAAACCTATTTAATCATCTTTATTTTACATCCTAGAGAAATTTATACCAGCTGTCTTAACCTGAATTTTAGGAAGGAAAAAAAAATTCTTACTAAGTGACATCCAGAATTTAATCTTCAAAGAGTTTCAGATCCTTTGGCAAAGATAATCTGATAGCTCTTTTTTTCATACTAGAGTCTGGTTTTCCTTTTTTTTTTTTTTTTTTTGAGAAGAAGCTTACATTTACTACTCACAAATCTTTTTCAATCTTTACTATATATAGTATATATAGAAGATGGTTGTTTTTGAAAAGGTAAGATGACAGGAGAAATAATACAGATGAAAGTTCCATATGTTACGGGTTCCGAGATGGCATTATTTATTTTTGTTTGTAAGTTAAAATCTGAGCAGGATTTGACTACTTCTATATCTCTCTGTGTAGTTGCTTTGTCAAAGTGTTCCAAGAGAAATAACTGGCATTGCCTAAAACCTGAGGAATGTTCTCACAAATTTCCCTTTTTCCCAGGAATTAGAACTGGAAAGAGTGGAGGCAGATATACAGTTAGTGTCCATAAAAAATGTAGCAAATACATTCCAAAGACAGAGTGGACTTAAAAGTGATAGCTGTGATTTTGAAACATCTGAAAACTCAGAACAAGAGAACCAGGTAACAATTATTAAACCGATCCCCAAGGTTCTAACTGTATTATAAATATATTGCATTAAAATACATTTTTACGCAGAACACTGAATTCTTCAATTCTTTGTGCTTTTCCAACTCGGGAAAAAAAGCCCAAATTTCTTTCCAGTTCTTGCCCCCTCCCCTTCTGCCGCCCAGGATGTCATATATGTCTCTTTTTTTCTTTCTTTCTTTTTTTCTTTTCTTTTTTTTTTTTTTTTTTGCATACAATCTCTGCACATGCAGAAGAGTTTTTTAACAAAGGAAAGGCTCACATTTGAAGTGGTGTTATGGAAAATGTTCCATATCATCAGGTCCTTGACACACCACACCGATGTGTCAGCATGTCTTTATAAGGATCTGGAACAGTCAGTCTTGGCAACAAAGCTAAACAGCAAACTCTTTGACCCCAAATTCCTCTATTTTGATAATGCTATCATGCATTTGACACAGGGCCACTATTACCTTCTTACATACAGGAAACCTTCATAAGAGAAATTGAGTAACTCTTATTAAAGAGAAATCTAGTTTGAAGTGATAAGCTGGAATCTGAATAAACCATGCTAATTCCAGATAATTCTATTTGCCAAAATTTTAACAAAAGCATCCATGTTCAGCTCTTTCTCCAAGCCTGGCAGAGACCCCTGCAGATCCTCAGAGAATGCAAGAGTTCAAAAGTTCACTTGTTATTTGCACTTCAACACATTTGGTTAAAATAATGTTTCCAGTCTTTCTTAACACCAGAAGTGGTATATATTACAATTCTAAGATAAGAGAAAGTAGAGCAGTTCAGGGAAAAAAATTCAACACAAACATTTAAAATGTATTTATGACATTTAAGAAATAGCATATCAATATATAAGGAGCAACAATTCTCTAGAATACTTGGCATTTTATATGTAAAGCTTATGAATTATATTTGTGTATATCCAAGCCTGCTTATGTTTCTCGAAAATACAAATACTTAAGAAGTATTAACATCAAAAATTACTCAGGCCTGCCACGTTCCCATGCTGTGATTCAGTGGGTGGTTGAGTTAACTGGGAATTAGATGGCTCTGCTCTGGGAGCCACAAAATACCTCACAAGGAAGATACAAAATCTAAAAAACTCTGAGTGCTTTCTTTCCCACAAGAAAAACAGTTTATTTTACCGCCAAACCTTTTTTTTTAAAGTAATTTCTGTTTTTGTGACCTTTCATGAACCCAGGGAAGTTACCTGATCACAATGGTGAGGAAAAGTGACCCATCAAATCTTTCGGAGCAGGGTATTTGGCATAAGTTTCAAGTCCACTGCAAAGACATTTATATTCACTAGAATCCTGAATCCATGCCTACCTGTCAGCGTGGAAACAGAAACAGGCTTTAGGAGTTGCACTGGTGAGACCATCTGTAAATCTGCCATAAATCTCTCCCTCTTACATTGATAGATGTGACCATCTCTCTTGATAGACAGCTCAGCTCTCCTGCTACTCCTTGCATACTTACCTGGTATTCAATTTTTGGGAACTCCAGCAGTTTCCATTTTTCTGCTCATCTTCCCTGTGCCATCAGCATCCAATTGTAGGGAACTCTTCTCATACTTCTGAGTCTCCTGGGGGCTCTCAAGTCATGTGCCAGTAGCCTCCATAGCTGGTTCGTGTCTAATCCCAAACTGCTTCAGTCTTGGAACCATCCAACAACAGAGGCCTAACAAATTCTCGGGTCTCCTTTTGGGACATGTGAAACTTCTGACCCAAATTTCAAAGACAAATGTGTTTGATTCCTTATGCTCTTATTGCTTCCACACTTTCCCCCTTCCCTACCTCACACTCCTCCATTTGGACTTCTCTGGGGACTCTTGTTTATCTTTGAATCTTGTTTATCTTGGCACAGAAGGGTGCCAAAGATTAGTAGGGTAGAGACTCTACCAGCATCACAAGCTTATTGCAGGAACAGTTAAGAGGAAGAAGTAAAGACCCTTTTGGCTTTGGGCAGCGTGAGACAAGTACAGCACTCTGCCATCACTGTGGCTGGTCTCCCAATCCATATTTATTTCCAAAGGACAAGAACGGTCAGATCTTGTACAGTTCAGATGCTCTGACGTGGACTTCTAGAAGGGCTCACTTCTGGAGGTAGATATAATCTCCATCCAGGGACCAGCTAGGGAAGTCAGTCTTGGTCTGACCACCCACTTTCAAAGGGACTTTTTCCTTACAAGCTCTGCATGACAACAAACTGCCTTTGGCGTCCAAAGGCTGTCCACTTGGAATGTACTTACAAACTTCAAAACGGTGGTTAAAATGCCAGTGAAGGACATGATTAGTTGCAAGCTTGCACATGTCTGTGCAACACCACACTGCAACAGCAACACACCATAACTCACTAACTGATCTCACCAATCCCACTTTTACCACACTGCTGCAGCAGTTTGACTCCACCAGCTGTGTTGTATGCCTCAGGTCAGTTCAGGTATGAATGATGCAAGATGAAAATGCCACACTGAAGGCAGCTCTCTAAAGCTATTTATCTGCCAAAATTACCAGTGGCAACAGAAGCAGTCTCAGCATGTGAGGCCTCTCACGTGTGACCCAGCCCTCAGCATGCTTCCACTTTCAGCAGTTCTGCTTTGACTTCCCATCTCTGCCGAGTTAGCTCTGGTATACATTACCAAATCTACTCTCATGACTGCTTCTGCCAGAAATCCTTAGTATTAAGAGGACTTCTAACCATCCCTTCTCACTTTTCACAGGACAGTTTCTGTCCTAAAATTGCCCCAGGACTCTGCTGAAGAGAGGAAACTCTTGAGCAACTTGTAGAATGGCCTCCTCCATTGTTTCAGAAGAATTCTTTTCACGGCATTCCTCAAGGCTGTCATGAATCTTCCTCTTGCTCAACCAGCTCTTCCAGTTTGAGCAGAGCTGGACCTTTGATCTGTATCTTCTGAATCAGTTAGCTTAGGTTAATATTATACCACCACAGGAGCATGCACGTGCTAAGAGACCCTTAGTTACAAAGACAGGCTCTCGGAAGTAAGACAGTCCCACCTTTCCCTTTTCTTATAAGGCAGTCTTTAGCTACTAATTTGTGACACTGCCATTTCATTTCTCTACTATATTTTGTTTCTAAGAACATGCTAAAAGCAGGAGCTGTATTTAATATGAAACATTTGTTTTCACTGGCTGTTTACTGGGGAAAGTTAACTTTTAATTTTTTGGGATCATTCCCATTTTCCATTAAACAAAAGTAGCAGCAATTTTTAATTAAATAGCTCAGGTTTTTTTAATCTACCTTTTTTTTTTTTTTTTTTTTTTTTTTTTTTTTTTTTTTTTTTTAAATGATGAATCAGAGGTTGCTGCAGTTAGTTGATTCATCATTCTTTGAAAGTTTTAAGTACACTGGGGGAAAATAATTTTTCTGTTCTTGAAATTAGCCTTGAATGCAATATATGCTGCATGATATGGTTTAGTTGATTTACCAGAGTTACAGGATTGAGGGATAAAGGGGGAGTGAATAATAAGAGCCCACTAACTGTCTTATAAGTAACTAGAAAGTAACATTCATTTTCTAAAAAGGGTAAACACTGTATGATTTAGGTAAGAATTCTTGGGCTGTATGAAAACAAACAAACAAAAAGTATGATGAAAAAAAAATTCTTTCATAATTTGTTCCTAGACTGCAAAAGACATAGTTCTGCTGTTCTATAAAATATTTTCAGTTTTTTGAAGGAAGGTCTTAGTGGCACATTTCTCTTGCAAAGTTCACCTGTGGTTGATGGTGCGCATATAAACAGGGCCTAAATAATGTAGTCATAAAGAGCAAGGCTACTATAAAATAGTAACACCCAAAGTAATGAGTGGGGATTTCTTTAGAGCCCTCATAAATACTGAGTCTAGTAAAAGCTAGTGAGAGTTGTAAGAATCCATTAACATATATTGTAAAATTTGTGGAATTTACATATTTACAAATTGAAAGTACTTTTTTTTTTGCCTCTAATAACTGAAAATTTTCCTTAGTTTTATATATAGGCTGGTTTAAAATAAAATTGTATTCAATTAGTTTACATGCACACCCTTTTAAAGTCAGTTTTCTTTGCTAAAGCTAGGGCTGCTCTGCTCTCAGAACCATTTCACAGCATGCCAGAAGACATGCCACAGAGGCAGAGATAGGGGAGAGGAGCAGCTAAAGCACATCCAGTCAACACAGTAGTTCTCTTGGAATTTTTCCACAGTCACAGAGGGTGTGGAAGAGCTTGTCTATGGAAATATAGAATAAAGGAACCATGTTTGCATGTACATATATAACTTGGTATGTGCATGTACATACACATGTCCATACATTTATGAACCTGAAATGATGCTTGCTCCTGTGGGGAAACCACCTGGTGTGGCAGGAACATCAAAATCCCTGGATACACCCTGTCCAGGCACAGGCAGAAAGGGAGGCAAACAGCTTCTTTTTACTGATACTGGTACTGCTACCATCAGTAAGACATGTTCTAGTTCCTAAAAAATAAGCAAACTGACTTTTTTTTTTTTTTTTTAAATGCGATTTGGGCTTCTCCTATGGTGTACTGCATTCTGGCAGGTGAAAAGGAATTTACAGCAGATCTGGTCTGTGATAGTTGCCTATCCTTGCTGTGTGATCATGAAATGCAATTTTAATAGGTTTTGTTTCCTAAATATTAAAAAAACCCAAACCTTAAACTGAAAAATTTGGGAGCAGAATTTATTGGGAAAAATGTTGGTGCATGAAGGCAGATGTTTTAATGAGTTCCTTAATAATGCTTTATCGAATATCAACAAAATGACACTACCACAACCCCAGCAATGTACTGTCATCATCAAAGTCTTTAGAACAGCTGATACACCTTTGCTTTTTAAATCAAGCAACTGACCTCTCTCTTTTCCAATTGTGACCAACTGAAGTATGAACCATTCACCAGTGGTAACTGCAAATCTCTTTAAAGACTTAGCTGAAATTGAGTTCAAGATAGCAACATAAAGCTAACTTAATCAAATATGCACCTACTCTGGAGGCTTCAGCAGAGAACTTCCAGTAATTACACTGCTACAAGTCTCACAATGTCTCAATGGACATTTGGAATGTGTGCATTTTTTGTCCAGGCTACTGCTTTAGCAGTAATATAGCTATATCCTAGAGTGGTTCCCTGCCTCCCTTTTGCTCCCCTGGGCATCGTCCTTTCCTCCTTCCCTCTCACTGCTCTTTCCCTGAACTGCAGCTCTGGCTGACAAGGGGACTCTGGCCCTGGAGGAGGCAGAGAAGTCCCAGATGAGATACATGGCTAGAGAAGTACTGCTGATACTGGGATCATAGAGATGTAAACTCAGGGCCATGATACTGATGGTGGTGGGGCTGTAACACCGCAAGTGTGGTTTGCAGCAAGGACTTGTCATCCAACCTACCTCACAGGGTATCCACATGGGGTATCCATCCCCACTCACCAGACAGGCAGTCTCTGCATCCCTGGGCGATAGTTGTAAAGCAGGCCCAGACCAAAACTGCAATCACCTTCTCCCAGTTTCCTTTGTGGATTTCCACCAGCCCCTCATGACATCAGGGAGGACAACACACACTGCCCAGCATGGCTGAGGTCCCTGCTCTGCTCTGTTACAGAGTAAAGAGTGGGTAAAGAAAGAAAACCTTCAGAGCTCCAATTTCTTGTCATGACCAAATCAGCTGCCCTCAAAAGTTTTGCAAAGCAGTAACTTGCACTGTAATAACTTGCCAACACTCTGCTGGAAAATCCTGAAACTTCCCTGGTGAAATTTCCTGAAATCTCTGATAGCTATTGCACAATGCTGGAAATTATCCTTAATTTTCTTTTTGCCACCAGGGAGATAACATCACATGATGCTAGTTGTGCCTACACTGACTACCAAAGTTAAGACATGAATTCCAAAAGGAAACATTTCTGCTGGAATACATATTTAATCCAATAAGATTCAAGGTTCTCCAGAGGCTGGAGACTGAGGCTAGGCAGATATCAGAATTAAAATAAATGCGTTTAAAAGAAGTACTACCAAGTAATTTGGTGTGGTGGGACAAATCATTACATGGCAAACCCTTCATGATTGGTTGCCTGATTCAAATCTTGATGTCTAAATTTAGAGAGAAAAAAAAAACAGGAAAAAGGACTGAGGTTGGGCTAGCTTAGATTCTTGCTGGTGTTACATGTTATACTTGAATATATTTATTTTCTTTAAGAGTAGGACAATTTGAAGTTTAACCCATCTTTAAAACATGAAGCTCTGGAAAACCTTCAATCATAAATTACACGGCTTTATTTCTCCTTAGTTTGGAGAAATTTCATTTTATTAGAACTGTCACAGAGATGTGCACCAGTGATCAGCATTCTAAAACTTCTAGCAGGAGGCCACCATGCCTTTTAAAGTTTAAAGTCCTTTTTCAGAAAAGGAGTATGTATACAAAATGCACGTTGCTGAGAGTATAGATCAACAGAGCTGGTGTCAACATTCACTCCTAGGCAGAAATTCTTTGAGGTAGATGTGAATTCACACGTCCACACCCCTAAACACTGTCTCCTATGTTACTCACAGGGCTTCAACTAATAGTTTTATACTTTTCAAGTTTAGCTTCCTACTCTTTGCCCTGTCTTTTTCTTTCAATCAAGTCTGTTTCCAGCTGCTTGGTCTGACCCTGGCTGGAATTTTATCTTTAATCATGTCTGGTCCTTTTCTGCCCTGTTCATCACTAAAATCCTTGTGATGCAGATCATTAAAGGTGATATTTGACTATCTGCCTCAAGATAGTTTGGGATGCTTTTTAAATTAAAATCTCATTTCATGACACAATCTATTAAACACAAGTGATTGTACTGAAGCAGTTTTATTGAAAAGATCATTTTTTTCATAAATAAAAAAGAATATATTTTAAACTTTTTTTTCAGACACGAACATAAAAACTCTGAAAGCTTGTAGAAATGAAAATACCTATACAAAAATTGGGCTATCAATGTTAAATACTTCAACTTTTGTTCCTACTAACTGAAATACATTTATATCTTCTATCAGTATAAAAAAATCTTCAGAGTAATGTTAATACTACATGAGTATTACATTTAACTGAACGTATTCACATTTTCAATACATAGCTTTTCCCAGCAAGTCTGATCAGTCTATGCCTTTCTTTTTCGTGCAGTTCCATTAAGTTCTGGAGGGGTCATTTGCAGCACTTGCTGTTGCTGCTGCTTTGCAGGAGAGGAGATCCAATCTTCTGAGCTAAACAAAACATAGCACAGTGGCTTATAAACAAAGCTTTTATATATATATTTTAAATATGTATATGTGTGTGTATATATATATATATATATAGCCTAGAGCTCCCACAAGTATAAACAATATAAATCCCGTATTTGTACACAGCTTATTATTACTGTATTTATTTTGTTAAAATGAAGAATAGCATCAGGCTAATATTAGGTAATTTAACTACATAACCACTTTAGTTCTATGTGCAGATAGAAATTAAAATATTAACCAGTATAAAAAATAAAGAGACATAGTAATATAGTGAACATTGGTTCTGAGATTCACTACTGGGTAAGATTTAAATAATCTCAGAAAAATGACCACAGTTCAGCAAAGACAATGATGTAGTCATGAGGAGAGACATGAGAAATGGCAAAGTCAGTTTCATGTCACTTTAAAGATATGGACATACAGATTTCCCAAATTTTTGTGTATATGTGTGTGTTCAAATGCTCACCAGCACAGAGGGAATGAGAACAGATATATAGGTAAAGAGATGACTGTGTTAAACACTTTACCACCAGTTCACCTCAGTGACTTACTTAGGAAAAATAGTGTAAGAATGATTCTATTCCATAAGAACAATTCTTTCTGTGTTCACCTATCCAGTATTTGACAGCAGACCTTAAGAGTTTACAGACCAAGCCATCTCAAATAGTTCTGAGTGTAACAGTATGGAATATCCCAGAAAATATGGGGAATGTGATGCACAAAAGATGCCAATCAATCAGTTCATAAAGTGAAACAGAATTAGAAAGCAAATCTTTAAGTGAGGCTTAAATAGCAGCAAAAACTTTTAAAGAAATTAAAAATTATCTTTAAAATCAGCTTTGTGCAAAGTCTCTTAATTGTTGCTTGTCTGGATACAAATATGAATTAAAAATATGCAGAATAAACCAGTTTTTGTTTTGAATTCAGATTATGGGAAAATAATTACTAGATTCAGAAAATACTTACCTATACAATTTTTTCACTGTGTCTCTTCTTATTCTTTTGGGAGGAATGGGGGTGTCAGATATATCTAACATTATAGGCTGAAGTAATGATTCAGCACCTTTATCTGATAAAGCAGGAGTCATACCTATGAAAAAGTTACAAGTAAGAACCAATAACAGAAAAATTAAACCTGCTAGTTATAAATGGGCTCTATAACAATACAGTTAAACCTTTGAAGTAAGACTTTAGAAATGTCATAAATTTTATGGTTACTTTTTATCTGAAACAGAGTTCAAAGATGACAGTTACAACTATTTGCTTTATTTATAACTGTTGCAGAGTAAATGTTGATTTTTAAAATATTATTTGATATTGACATAAAAAAAATTGTAACTCAGATAGACAATCCTTGCAGACTTCGGGGTGTTTCTTTTTATAGCACAATGTTTTGATTGTGTTTCCTTAGCAAAAGCAACTCAGCTCTTTACTACACAGTCATTTCAAAAAGCCTGCCAATGTTCTGTAGCACGGGGCCAGCCACACTAATAGTTATATAATCTCTTATTAGTGAGATCATAGTTTCATGTTCACAAGACACAGACTGGCCACATTCTTATTATCTGAACACAATACAGGGTAGTGCTGCTCCAGGCAATATCCACACCATCATACTATTACATGCAGTTTTTCTATTCTTTCCTTAAAATGTGACATCTCTTAAACTATTAGTTAATGTTAACAATTTTCAGTCATAGTTTGAACTTCTTCGTTTGTAAAGAGCAGAATACATCTGGTTGCAGTTAACTGTTCTCCTCCTACAGGACACCAAAATTATCATACAATAACCTACCCAATTTTTGTTTCACTAGCTTGAGGTTTTTCTCTTGTTCAGCAAGTTCCTGTTTTTTCTTTTGCATTTCTGGTGTGTTCAGTGACTGCAAATGTAAACCAAGGTCCTTATTCACATTTTCAAGTTTAATCACTGCTGCACGGTATTGCTGAAGAAGATCTAGTTGAGGAATAAAACAATAAGCCATGAAACAGTAAGTAAATGACTGTTTTGATTTGGAAAGCTAACAATACTACCTAGGCAACGTATAAATCCATAAGAAAACATTTCTTTCAAAAACACTGCTTAAAAAACCATCCAAATTTCTAGTGGATCGGTGGCTGTTCTTAAAATGACTGTAAAAAAAATCATATCCAAGTATTTTGAGTCCTCTTTTCTTTTCGAGTCTGTATCTTAGAGGACAGTGAAGGACCCACAAGCTCTGAAAATGATGTGGGGAACTGGTATCACTGCATACATCTTGTTGCCTGTGTGCTCCAAGTGAAATTCTCTGTCTCTGGTGACATTAAGTGCTTGCAGCATGTTGTCTGTTCACTGCTACAAAGCAGAAGCTTGTATTACTCATTTGAATTGTATTCCACCTTGTGGACCAAGTGAACATTTACTGAGTTTAACTCCCGCTATGGAAATCTAATCAGGTAGACTCAGATAAACAAAGGTGTATTTTGTTGACAATCCTTTTTCCTCTTTAAACACATTTTTCCACATCCAGGCCTTGAATAAATATGTCAAGTAATAAAGGAAGGGTTCAAGCACGTTACCCTGGATTCATTCATTTTACTTTAAGGTATGAGGTTATCTTGCACAAAGCTTAACTAAACACTAAATGACCTTAAGTTTGCCATGTGGTGAAAGCTCTCACAGAGAGCTGCTGCAGTGACAAAAGGCACTGCAAACTCTTAGTACAGCTTATTTTACAAGTACCTTGCCAGTGTAATAACACATTAAACAACTTTTATCCTACGAACATTGAAAAAGAGCATGTCAGAACTAATCTAAGTGTAAAATTAAGTTCAAAACAAACCCTGTGTTATAAGGTGCTGTCCTTTAAATGGAACTTTACTACGATTTTCCTTTAAACATCTAGTATCTAAGTGAAATTAAAACATACCTTTTTCTTATATCACGATTGCTCCAGTACTAAATTATAGAAAATTCCAATTTCATTTGTATTGGGTAATAATTGAGTTCAACAATTAAAAACATGATGATAGACAAAGTGCGCTTAACCCAGTATATTTTAGCCTGTGACTGATGTGCTTACTGTGCTTTTCCTACACGTAATATATTTTCTACTAAAATGCCATGGAAAGATCTTTTTAGTCCTTACTTTTTCTCCCTACTCAATTGGTCAGTGTTAAGTAGTTTGCTCATATATATAGCTACTTTGATAGGTACATGTGTTCTCTCCCCACACCTCTCCAACTGCACTGTCATGGATAAACTGTCAGGGATAAACTTCACATCCTTTCTTTTTAAAATTAATTATTTAAGAACAATCTTGTTTGTAAGTAAGACTTTTCAGCATTTTACCCTTCAGACACATCAGTTGTAACGTGTCAGATACTGCACCTTCTAACTTAATTTCTAACCTTTATTCTGAAATGAAGAATCCAAGCACATAAAGAAATGGAAGTGATCCCACAGGAAACAGGGCAGCTTATGAGATATTGTCTCTTGAGAACACTGAAGAATTTTTCTACCACTGTTTCACAGAGCCCACTTGCACGTAAGAAATTCTAAATTGATAATGGTGTTTCCAGAGTAGAAAGACCTAAAACTTGTTATTCAATGATGCTGGAATTCAATCAGCTTAAGCTTCTCATGCCAGCTGTTTGAATGATTATTACTGCTTATACTCCTTCTTTAATAAGACTAAGAAAAAATTATTATTTTTTAATTCAGGAAATGTATATTATGTAAGCTTATAAGAAAAGGCAAATTTATAAACAGAACACTGTACAGCTCTGACTTAGTAAAATAAGTTTATGCTAAATTGAAGTTTTCCTTTCTGTATTACATCAGAGAATTAAAAACATAGACAAGCAATATAATTTTGTAAGTTTTGTATCTTTATGACGTCATTAACCTACCTATCTGTGTAGAGAAAGTAGAGTAAAGTTTTGGCATTGGTGCTCCAAATACCATTCCTCTGAGTTTGTCCATTGGAGGAGCTTTATTCTGCAGGCCTCCAAATTTTCCATTGCTGCGAATCCTGTCTCCTTCCCTAGTCAGCAAGGTAGGGCAGTGTGTAATTTTCACAACCTGCACAGGTATAAAAATTGACAACTAATTGGTAACTCCACAGAAAATCTAAGTTTTCAGCAATGCTGTTGTGAACCTTTGTGTTTTTCAACTGCAATGCAACTTTATTCCCAAATGAAAACGTATTTTATGAAATTACGTCATGACTTTGCTTTTAAGCAATAGAATGCATATATTAAAATTAAGCACTATTGGCAATAATTACAAAGACCAATTTTTTGGTTTTGTGTTCTCACATTTTACTGGAACTCTGAAGGCAGAATTTAGATCTATACCCTGAAAAAGCTGTTTCTAGCAAACTCATAAGCTGAAAGGAAAAGTGCCCAGTGTCAGGACTTCCTCAAAGACTCTTGCCTGCTAAAACATGTACCATCACAACTATATAAAAATGGGTCCAAAGAGATCTAGTAAGTTTCACATCAAGTTTTTAGTCAAGCGGACCTGAAATTCCATCATGTGCCTTAGACTCTATGTGTTTTACCACACAGAGTGACTGGGAAAGTACAGAAGAACTTGTGTTTAACACCTCAGCACAACTGAAGATGCTTATTTATCTTTGGAAACATGGTCCCATGCGACATGGCAACATTCACATAATGGAATTTGTTGAATGGAGGTAATTTTGTCGGTGCCAATAACAGAGATTTCATTCACTGTTAAGTGCTTTGAGACAGTAAGTACACTTAGAGCTAACACAGCATTAAACTGGCAATTACTTTAAGTTTTTAATGTATTAAATATGTAGCTCTGCAATATATCTGTATCATAAAATTTAAAGAAAAATTGAAACATACCTCTTTTCTGTAGTGGTTGGCTGCATCCAAGTTATCTATAATGATAGTATCACCCAAGAGCATACCAAACACTGAAAAATATACATTTTTGAGCTATGAAATTTCTCCAGAGCAAAATAGCTTGAGTTTTGAAAAGTCAGTTGAGGCATCATTATTACATCTTCTAAGATAAGTGCAAGGGAAATAGCATGTAAACAATTTTTGTTTCATCAAAATTCTCTTGAGGTTGAGATAGATATGCAATCCTCTGCTTCCAGCAGAGAATTCAAAGAGAAAAAGAAATAGTACATTTAACTGCCTTTTGGCATAACGGAGCGTATTTTCCAATAAAATACTCTCTTGACATTTATCAGGACACCCACAATAAAATCCCAAGTTTAATGAAATTGTATAAATGACAACTTTTAAAACATCTTCCTGGAATGTTGAATTTTGTTTTCAGTTTCTTAGTATGTTTCTTCATATTCAACGGTTTATCAAAGAAAAAAACATTCACAGGCCAATGATCCAACTGAGCTGAAGACTCTCCTGCTAATAAAAGTCTGTTCCATCCAAAATCTAACAATGTAGTCGTGCATGAGATATGTCAAGCAATGTGGTTTTTCATTTCCCCCAAGGGGCATGAAAAAGAATTTATAGTTAGAAGTCTAACTTCCTGAAAATACACAGGATTAAAAATTGGTCTTTATTAACAGTAGAGAGGAATACTTCAATAGTGGGAAATCATGAAATAAAATGCAAAACTTACTGAAGTAACTACAGACTCCAACTCTCCATATAAAGGAGAAGATCTACTTAATTAAAAACAAAAGGTGTAAAAAAAAAAGTAAGGATTGCTATGTTGTTAGGAAGAGTGAGAGGATGATCATTTCCTAAACTGAAATCCACATAAAAATGGAAAGATTTCTTACAACTATTAAGCTGCTTAAGCATAACATACATAGTCATGTATGGTTGAGTCTGTATGCACTTCGGTCTATGCATTACACATTTCTGAGAGGAACAGAACTGGAAACAAAGCCTAACAAAAGGGGTAGCTTCTGCAATATGAGATTATAAAATTAATCTGGTGGTGGTCAGTTCCTGCTTTAAAGAGCTTGGGAAGAAGATAATGTTGCAGGAATATAAAAAAGAAAAAAACTGCCATACATCTAAGTAGAGAAAATTAAACTTAAGACAACAAGCAGAAGAAAGTGAAATTTGTTGAAATTTTCCCAACTTTTGTTTAAAAATAATTAATGCTAATGCTCTCTTATTTTTACCAACAGAACTCAGGAGGAATGTAGACTGGTATTTGCAAGCATGTCAGTGAAGATTATTGAATGGATTATAATTTGTGATGTTTCTGTATTTCATTTTTTAAAAGGAAGAAGTTATTCATGATTTCTTTCTTATCATTTACCTGTTTGACAATGCTCTATGTTATCTGGAAATGTTAGCAGGTCTCTGGCAAATACAGGATTTCCAGTAGGTCTGAAGAAGGTTCTTCCATTTCTCAGGTGAGGTAAAGGTCTGGTTAAAGAAAGGGAAGAGTGAGGAAGAAGAAAAGAAGAAAGCAATTTGTCCTTATTCTAGTCAGGAATCTCCAACTGAATTAAATGCATCTTAACATTTCCACATTAGGTAAATGATCCCACCATTATCTGAAATTCCAGTTATATTAGAGAAGTTTTAGTGAAACACTGATTTGTTATGAGCCATTATTTCCAACCAATTCATATGACTAATTTATGGACAAGTTTTAATACACTATATTATGAAAACTGAGATTTTGAAAATTATAAATACATTTATACCTCAGATCTTTTCTAAAGGGCATTCTTATTATATCAGCAGTCAATTTCACAAGCAAATTATTTTCAGAAGCAGAAATACTGGGTTTTTTTTTATTTTTCAAGCAACTGAAATAGCAAAATTAATTTCTTGCTATAGATGATTTTAGGAATGTATTCTGAAACTGGAATTTTGAAAGTTATAATCTGATTAGAAGCACTATAATTATTTAAAATAAATTCCTGTTCTAGAAAACATGTAGACACGAAGAAAGAAAAGACTTAATTTTAATAGGAACAGCTTATTAAATCAAGAACATCACACAGCAGTTAAAGACATAAAGCTGAGATTTCAGCTAACGCTTCAAGTGACATTACTATTGCTCTAATAATGAACACAGAAATTTTATACTCCAGATCTTTAATTGAGCCAAATTAGACAAGAAAAAAGAGTTAAAGAAGTACATAAAACAAATGCAGAACTTTCATTTTTTTTCTCTACCTGCTCCAATCTGGAAGTGTCTTCTTGTAAATAGAATCAAGGGGTAACACTTGCTGTCGACCTTGAGTTTCATCGAAGATAGAACGAGCGGCTTCCGTGGTCAGTGTGACTACACAGTCCATGTCACTTGCCAGGTGCCAAGAGATAACTTTTGCTGCTTCGTTATCCTCGATCTGAGCTAAATGTGCAATCTGTACCACAGAAGTTACAGTAGTCAAAACAGAAAGCAAGACCACATCCCCTTTTCATAGTAATCACAATAATCCTGCAACTTTAGGCAGACATTTAATTCCCCTGTTGATGGCTCTGTTAGAGGAGCTGGTCATTGGATCATTTTTCATCATTACAGCTTTCTGGAACCAAGAGAACTCATTAGAATGCTCCCTGTGAGAAAACTCACCTTGCCTAGAATATTCTGGTTGCCTTTGGGATAGTTTGGGAGGGTACAAGTTCTCCTTGGCTGCTTCATTACTCCTTCTTGTTCCAGTATCTTTTGTTTTAGAAGAGAATCCACATACTGAAGCTGAGAATGAAAATTTAAAATCAGCAAGCATGTACCATTGGACTTAGCAGCAGAAGTAGTTATCTGTCATCAATTAACCTTCTAACAATAAACATTCAATAATCTGAAACAGACTTTTAATGTATAAGAGACCACAGTGCACAGTCTCAGAGAAGAGCAAAGGGAAAGCTCCTTCAATTACTTCTTTTTTTCCTTTTTTTTATTTTTAAGGATTTCAAGGAGCATTTCACAAAGAACTATCAGTGCTTGATTAGAGATAAAAGCGAAGAAAATTTTAAACAGCAGGAAGAGACAATCACTAATGTACAAAAAGAAACCATTTAGAAGGAGACTACGTCCAGGCTTGAAAAATTTAGCCAGCAGGGCGAACTTCAGTACTGTGACTGCAATTTAATTCTGCTGATTTGTGATTAATGACTGCAACTTGGTCTCATTTGATCTAATGGTAATTGTTTACATAGGTGTTTTCCCCCCCAAATGTTAGTAATTTGAAAAAAGTTTCTTTAAAATATAATTGCATCTTTAAGGGAAATTAGCAATGGGGTACATTGCCCTGAGAATTGCCAAACTTATTTTTACATGAACTTTGGCGGTAACATATGCAATTCTCTGATTCTCTTAAAAAGAAGTGTTTTCCTTTGGCTTACTTATGCCAGAATATATCCAATATATATTGACCAGCCTCCAAAAACCTACTGTAGCATCTAGCTGTAAGCCAGTAACACTGGTAACCTTTAGCAGAAATATGACCAGCGGAAAAACAACACCAGGATACAAAAGAAAAGATTTTTGTTAGTTCTTTAGCAGTTTTTTAAAAGATCCTCCCGCTAACAGCACAATTTAAAAAAAAAATAATAAAAATCTTAAGTTTGATATAGATTCACAAATTTTCCTACATTTTAAATTTTCACTATTTTGGTAATAGGTGTGATTCAGCAGTATTAGTATTTATATATTATTGATAGCAATTTTAGAGATGTTAATGGAGTTTAGTAAGAAATAAGTCATACTGTGTTCATCTGTGGTAATTCAATTTGGTGCTTTTTCAGTTCACTCTTCAGGAGAGCTTCTCTTGTTTCAGCTTCTTTAACCTGACCTGAAACAAAATCAAAAGAGAGTGAGGAAATGACAGAAAGCAATGGAACACTTACAGAATTTCTTACAACTTTTCATAATTATGCCAGCTGCAATTGACCGTATTTACTTCTTAATTACAGTACATAGTATCAGAATTTTTCCACAAAGATCTTGTGATTTTGTCCAGTTTCTAAATAATTTTAGCAGATGCCATGACTTCAGCTTCAAGAAGCAAAGGAACACCATTTTGTGGACACAAGTTCCTCAGCTCTCATATCTGAACTATTTCAAAAACAAATGAGTAAACACGTGAGTTGCTTTCTACCCTCTATTCAAAGCATGTTTATATCTGAAAATGTTATTTAAGCATAAAGTGTAATGCTGTACTGTAACCTGCTCTCTACAGATATGTATTATGAAACAAAAATTTTATGCCTTTCACACTGGAATTCAGGATTTCCCATTCATAATGGAAATATGCAGTACTAAAATTACAAGAATCAGCAGCAACTCTGTGTCAGGCTACTTCATTTACACTTGGTAATTACTTAAAATAAAAATTCAAAATGCAATTATTAAAGCAAACCTTTTAATCAACAGGCAGGATGATTCAAACAAAAGAAAAGCAAAGCAAACATTTCCTTCATTTCTCCCTTTCCCATAAACCAGTGCCCTCACACTACTCAGCAGTTTAACAGAGCTTCATAAAGGATTACATTTGCTGAAGAACATAAACAATGACACAACACTTCTGAATAATGTACACAGGGTCAAATGTGAGGGAGAAAAGCATAGTTAGCAAAGCATTTTGAAAATATAAGACTAACTTTTAAAAAGGGGATTATCTATAGTTCATTCTCCTTAAATTGTTTTTAGGCAACTGTTGAACTTCTAGATGTATGAGCATGCAAAGATGGGAGTAAAAGGCAGGCATGAATAAAAAGAACAGCAAGTTCAATGTTTCTTTTCTATTTTTGACAATTCTGATGTAAGACATTCCACCTCAAATCAAGACCCTTTATAGGTAGGGACATACAAGTAAACAGACGATTCCCTGCAAGACACACACCCCTTCTGCTACCCTCTAATTCCTATCTCTCATGGTTTCAATACTGATTTTTCTCCCCTTCTCTATATTCTCAAAATCATTACAAGACAGAAGTTTAATTCACAGAAAAATTATTTACGTATTTGATTGAACTTACATTTAATTTCAGCTATGAGCTGATTCGTAGTATCAAACATCTTTCTGTAAAGATCTATGGACTTAGATAATTGGTCTTTCTCCCTGGTCAGTGTTGCCATCAGCTGCTGCTTCTTGGAATCTAAGAAATAAGCACATACACTTTTAGAAGAAAATACAGTAACATACTTAACTGGTTTAAGCATTAGCAAAAATCTGCTAAGCTATTACATAGTTCTGGAAAACATATAATGGATCTAAAAATAGCTGATTCAAAGGAAAAGCAAGTATTTTAGAGCACTTGACACATACCATTGTAAAACATAAATGAGAGACAATATGGTTCCAAAGGTTTTTTCAAAGCTGGCAGATGTGGCTCAAAGACAAGAATATATTCAGTGCTATCCCTTCCAGGACTGTCTTCAGCCAGCACTAAATTCTAAGAAAATAAACAACAAACATAAGTTTATGCCCGTGCTTGAGGTAACACACAAACAAACATTCTTCAGGTACTAAATCTTGTAAGTTACGTAACACATGATGTCTATACAGGATTACTACAGTTTTAAGCATTAGCTTGGAAATGCCTTTTATAACAATTAAACAAAAGTAAAATAAAAAGATGCAGCTATTTTATTATTTAAGAATTAAGATTGTAATTTTACCTGTTTAAAAAGTCTTATTATTTTTGGCTACGTATGTTATTTCAGAGACACATGCTCAGAAGAAATATCCTCTGCACTGTCTCATAAGCATGATATCCTCAGGTGTCCTTCACTCAGTATATGAATTGCAAACAGATCATTAAAAAGAAAGACCCAATGCATAAACACAGAGGAGGAAAAACAAACTATTCCCAGTGCTTAGTTAAAGTTGCTGCTGTTACCATGGAAGCAGACAGCAAATCCCGAATGAGTGAAAAATATATGTCCAAACACTATCATAAACATTTAACTTCTTATCAATTCCTTATTGAAAAGGCATACTAAATCCTTTGCCTTTTTTCATAAACATGAGAAATATTATAAAATCATAAAGGTAAACAAATAAAATTAGTAAAGGTAATATCGAAATGTGCTGTTACTTTGGGAAAGGTATCATGCATAAAATGAATAATGCTTATAATAAAACTCATACTGTTTCCACCTTTAACATGTAGAAATTGCTACTCAACTGGCCAAATCAAGAGAGAGGTGGTTGCAGCCTAAAAGAAGAGATAGATATATAACCTTCAAAGACAGGCTTCATGGTTTTCAAAAATATTGCAGCTACATATTTTATCAGAAGTCTGTAGTGGAAATACCTTTTCCTTAGAAAATATATGTTAACAAAATTCTTCATTAAACAAGTTTAGTGTTCCTGAACTTGTGACTAAGGGTAAACATGTATATAACTTCCGTTACTGGTGCTAATCGCACACAACTGTCTTCATAAACAAGATGGAACAATTTCAAAGTCCTTGAAGAACAGGAGTATGTCCCTTCCTCTCCCCATTACAAGTCATACGAAACGGACAGTGCATCACAACCAACAAATCCTTTCCACGTGGGTTTTGTGAGTAGTCTGAAGTCAGTGAACGCAGTATAAACCAGATGCCTGCAAACTGCCTGAAGAGGCTAAGAGATGCTGAGTTCACTAAAATGCAGTTAGTCCCCATGGATGACTGGGAAACACAAGTTACTATCAAAAGCAGCAGGACCTCTTTAGATAGTAGTAATAAAAAGGAAGAAGCATGCAAGACTCCCCCCACCTCCCAGCAAACCAGGAATACATAAGGAGAAAAAAATCCCCAAAGGCAGGACGAGGGCAAAACAAGCCACACAAGCCAAACAAACAACCCCGCAAACACCACGAAGCTCAGCACACCCCTCCTCCAGGACACAGGTTAGCTTTGTCACTGATGGAAGACTGGAGAATTTAGGTTACAGTTCTGCAACAGCACGTTACTACTACATGGATAAACAAACAAACAAACAAAATCTGCATTAGCAAGGAGTCTTAGAAATTATCTGGTAAATTTATCTGAACTATCACAGGCCATATATGGGGTTATTATTACCCATATAAAGGTGTTCAATTTACACCTTGTTACCACAGGTGTAAATGCAAGATTTGCAGAGTGTTTTGTTAGACCAGTGGTTTTAGCTGATCCTTTAGCTATACTTTTGCACCTTTCCTTAACCCCACCTGCCTGAGGAAAAATGTGTTCACAAACCAGTTATTTTATTACTCCTGAAACATGGTAGGGAAACCAGAGAAACTCAAGAGTGTACTGTAAATCAATCAGTATATTAATTTTATATGATACCTCTATTCAATCCCTGCATTTTATTTTACTAGCTTGGTTATCATACATATTTTGTCAGTTTTCTGTATGGATTAGAGTAGACCAGAATTTGGCAGATTAATAACATTTGGCCATGTTAACTAGATGTTTCTGTCCTTGACTGTTACTGACAGAGTAACTTATGCTGTGTCATTCGATTTCACATATGTGAAACTGACTGCTCCATAAAAGTAGTCAATGTACTGGATAAAATATATTATGAAGAAGTTTCTATGTAGGATCTGTAGATTTTAGGATTCCACTTGGGTCTTATGGTGATGATTTCCAAAATGTAGTTGGATAATTTGTTTTGATTGCTACGCAGTGTCTGTTTCCCCTTGGTACACACTGATGCTAGTCTGTCATAAAGCTGCCTCCAAAGAGCAAGTTAGAAAAGGTGGCTGAGAAAACGTCCTTAAGAAGTTGGATCCTCCTTTAGTACATCTTCCAACTGTTTGAAGACTTCTGTAGGTGTCAGACTTTTAAAATATGTGACAACCAAATTAAGTAGGGGTATAATTTTGCTCTGCCATTCTTTTATGATATTTCAAGTTGAAAACAAAAATCAATATACAACTGTTTCACCACCGGGAATACTACTGACTGAAGTTCTGTGCAGGCTTTTAAGAGAGAGACTGCGGCTATTCCACTAAGAAGAAACTCCACATTCAGCTGGATTTTCATTGGTGCATTTTGAATAGTTCCTGGTTTTGTGCATGTGCACATTTTACATTGTGTCTATCGTATTTTATAGCAATTGTGACAGATGGAACTTAGAGGTTTTAAAAATTCAATCTGTATTTGTTGAAGAAAAAGTAACTACAGTGATATGACTACAATATGCAGTACTTTCAGAGTATGCATGATCCCAGAAATGCAAACCAAAATAAGGAAAGTATTTTTAACAGCCAAGTGCATTTATGAATGAAACAAAGCACAAAGAGAAATGTTAGTTTTGTCTTCTTCAAATGAGGGTAGGATGCCTTTCTACAAAGTATATATAAGCCCACTACTTAGACAAAATGTAAACAGAGCCTGGCAAAATTCAATTATAAATATATGAAGAAGTCAGTCTAAATGATCTTAAGATCTGAGAGTATTATAAATAAAAGTGTAAAATACCGGTAATATTAATGGCTTAACTACAAATTGGTTAAGTGTTATGCACATGTGAAACTGAAATGAAGAAAATATTTTTCCTGGATCTTCCTGAATGTTCTGGTCCCTAACTGAAAGTACTTTACACTTCCCTCACTAGGCAAGGATGAACAGTTTAAAGAATGTCCTTCCTTCAGGTTTTCTGAAAATCAGCAACCAAACATAGAAGAAATAATTTATCTACTTATTTCTAAGGGAAAGCTACAATATAAACTAAATCTCCACAGAACACAGTGAGATGTAAGATAACTTTAAAACTGCAGGAAAATAAGCCTCATTAGACACACTGTTCATGGAGCTGTGTATTTCAGTCACACTTACAATTTCAGCTGATCCATTCTCCAATGGAAACTCTACTTTACTGACTTTCCCCTGAAACTGCGGGATCTCTATATCTTCTTCATTGGGACTTTTAATTTTTACTATTATTCTCCCAACTAGATCAAACCCAGTGTGGTTGTTGTATTCATCCTGTAAGTAAAAAAGAAATTCAAGTTATTTTGGGACTGAATAATCCATTTCTATACTGCCCTGGAATTATATGGCAATGTGCTAGCAGTCTCTGCAGAGGGGATCTGCAGAGGCAGCCCCTGTGAGGAGAGGCTGGACATGGCCAATGCTCCAACTGATCAGCTGCAGGGACAGCTGAGCCCCTCAGCCAAAATGATGTTTCTTTATATTTAAGAATGGGCAAAAATGCACAGGCAGGTGAGAATGGGGAAAAAAAAGATAAAAGAGCAGAGGGTGAAAGAAGGAAAGTGGGAGGAGGTGCTCCAGGCACCAGAGCAGAAATTTCCCTGCAGCTCACAGGGAAACTACACTGGAGCAGGTACTTCCCTGTAGCCCATGAAGGACCATGGTGGAGCAGAGACCCGCAAGGAAGCCCATGGAGGACCCCATGCTAAACCAAGTCAGTAATTCCTGGACTGCAGCCTGTGGCAAGGGCTCACACTGGAGCAGTTTGTGAAGGACCGTGGACCATGAAGGGACCCACACTAGAACAGGGATACTGAGGAAAAAGCACTGGCAGGAAAGAGCTGAGGAGATGCTCTGGGTTGACTGTGACCCCCATTACCCAACCCCCGGCACTGCTTGGGAAGGGTACAGGGATCTGAAACAAAGCTGAGCCTAGGAAAGGGTGGCGCAAAAGGTGTTGCTTTAGTTTTTTGGTCTTTGTTTCTTATTACATGAATCTTTTAACTGGTGATTAAATTAAATTATTTTTCCACAAGCTGAGTCTGCTTCGCTATTGTGGCAGCTGCTAAGTAATTTCCTTTTATCCTTGTGAACACTCAAAGTTCAAGAAGCCTTATTTTTTGTAATACAGGATTTCTAAGAGAAACTGTCCCTTGGAAAGAAAAATCATGGAGAGAAACATCTGCTGTACATGTGTTTTCCCACTAAAATCTATTTTTGAAACAATTTTTTTGTGTGGCAACAAGACACGGATTTCAACTGAAATACATGCCAGCAAGGACCAAACATTTCAGCTTTGGTCATCTGTATGTAAATGAAACAAGATGGACCAGTCATATGCTGAAAAAATCACCGATTAACATCTTTTTTTATGAAGTGAATCTGCAAAGAAACAGTAGCTATGCCTTACAGCAAAAGTCAACATAGTTTTAGCAGTTTTCTATATTTCCCTAATTATGATTTTGTATGGAAGTATAGTTACCATTAAATGGAGGTATAAATCCTTCACCAGTGTACGGCTGGTAAGAGCTCGAACGTTGGAAACTGCTGGAGTAGCTGGTAAAGAATCAGGTAACAAGCGTACAGGATCATTAGGTGCAACTGCAATTATAATCTAGCAGAAAAAGGAGGAAGAATAAAATAAAATAAAAGACTGATATAATAAACTGCAAATCATCTGCACATTTGGGTTGCTCAAAAAACACTGAAACAAATGTATGTGAAATTTTGGACAAACCAGAAATAAATTAGCACAACCATAAAGCATTTCTGTTACACCATCAAACTGCTGGCTATAAAAGTTAATGAAAACATATTTTGATAATCAACAGTTTGAAATCAAACTATCAAAAATAAAAATATATTTTTTTTCAAAACTTGTGAGTGAAAGTATTTGCATTCTGAACCTACAAAGTATTGTAACGCTTCACCCAGATGATTCTGTATTATGTGTTCTTGGCTACGTAAAATGAATTAGAGATTCAAACCTGTTCACTGTTGAGCATATTTGTCTTATCCATTGCAAAGGTAAACTGGATAATGTAAGTGCCCTCTCTCTCCGGAACCACTTTATCCCTAAAAAAACCAATAATAAAACCCAAGGAAACATGAGTCAATATTGAAGTCACAAGTACGTAAGTACTCAAGCAATTCAAACTCTGAGTAGTCCTCCAAACTAGTTAGAAAGCTCTATTAAGGCATAATACTCCTCCTTCAAGAGGGGTATCAAGCAAGAAGGCCATCAAAGTTCCTCAAGAATTAGAGTAAGGCTTTTGGAAGCTTCAATAAGAAAAGTCTCCTCCAAGCGTTTGTCTATCCTAGATGACAGGAAGTTTGTCATGGCCCTGTTGTTCAGAAATCTGCAAGTCTACATTTCATTTCCTATTCAGAATTCTCATAAAGCTACCAGAAAAAACATAGACATATCTAGATCTGGAACAACAACCGTTTCTCTCCAAATTTAATAAAATTTTCATAAAATCAGAGTAGCTGATTCCTTCCTTAGTCAGACTGTACAAAGTTGGGCAATTTGGACCACTGGTCAAGGTTGAGTATAGTGAGAGAGAAAAAAAAGAGTTTTCATTCTACCTTACAGCACTCCATAGTGCAGACTATGGGCAAAGAACACCTACCATCAAAATATGAAGAAAAGAGTTTTCATTCTACCTTACAGCACTCCATAGTGCAGACTATGGGCAAAGAACACCTACCATCAAAATATGAAGAAAAGCCCAGATAGGTGAGGTTCTGCTCCTATAATTTCACCCAGCAGGGAAGGCCATATGGCATCCAGAGGACTTTTGTGGTGTTTAGCAAGGGATAGCAGTGACTTACAAATGCTTACAAACTTTTGAGGAGATGCAAACAGCCAAGATTCAGGTATTTCTCCAAGGATGATATGTGGCACTCTTGAATTGATTAAGGAAATTCTTGTTTTTAACACACAGCATTTTAACTGTTTTGTCAACATTAAGTAATTTATCTCTTCTGATTTTGTTTGGGAAGGAGTAACATGCAAGATTACCTGTAATGCTTAACTTGGAAAAAAGAAAATCCCAAAGCTTTCATATTTCTAGAATAGGCCATGACTTCCTTTTTTAGATTTCACAGAGAGGAGAAACAATTCTTTTCTGCATTTTACTTAGCTAAAGATCGACAGTAGCATCTGCCTTGTCAGGAGACATTAAAACACTAATTAGTAAATAATCAGCTAAGAATCTCATGGCTGGACAGACACAGGCTTTAGCAAAAAAAAAGAAATGACACAATTGCTGAGGAAGTTGTTTAACACTGCATAACAGCATCCATGTTACTGACTGGCAATAAATAGATGAAAACCATCTGAGAGTGTGCCACGAACAGGAAAACTTGAGAAAAACCCACTTGGTAGACACTGATGCCACAGACACTGGCAGCAACAATAAAATGTCCTTTTCTACAAGGGCTGCTAATGGGCAGTGTCTACTTTCCTTTCAAATTTTTCAATAAGGTTGGGGCAATTCTGGACATTTGTGGACAACTAGTAAACTACAGTACCTATGTCAGGAAAAGCCTATTCCCAGGAGGCAAAAGCTTGAATCAACAGCCAGCACGATAACCATTTAGCTAATCCCATAGATTGTCTACTAGAAATAGATGTAGAAAGAATGTGGCAGACAGGCACCATCTTATGATGAGCTCTAGTTCTGCCACTGTTCATCTAAGACACTGTTTCTGAATAAGTAGCCCAAGGAATGATTACTAAACTGAAAGGACCAAGGTCATTGTTCAGGATTGATGCATAGGCTAGAGAAGGTAGTAAAAAGAGTTAAATCTGCTTTGTCTTGTCTTCAGTTCTACAATATTTGAAGCAATATTGAAAAGAATTAAAGAATGTTACCATACAAGTTACAAGCTGATGATGTAGATCCCTCATTGCTAGCATTTCTCAAAACGTATTCTAATGTATTATCTTAGACTCTTTTCTACTCTCAGATTATACAGATGTCAAAAGTATCTAGGAAAGTATCTATCAATGCACCTTGCTAGTATCTTTCACCTTTCCTGTATCATACTAATTCTGTGATGGACTGTTATTATCAAACTATGCATCCTGTACAGTAAGTTCCACGAGCAATTATAAAATAAATGCTATTATACCTGAAGTAGAAGAAGCCGTCTTCTTTGTCATCCTTCACTTTACTACAGCTGAATGTTGTAACCTGTAAAGAAAGATGCAAAAAATTTAATGCAACATACTGAAAGTACTTACACTTGCAATATTCTACCAAGACTTAATGATTTGCAGTAATGATAGCCCACAGTGAGTCAATGAGACTGCCTATATTTTAGACACAAATTTCATGTTCTTAATTCTCACAGTCTTTTCTTTGCAAAATTCAACGTGGCTACTTCTAATACTCTCCCTGCTATGAGTTAGCTTCTGCAGACCAACAACATTTTTGTCATTACTGTAGTATTGATGCTTGACCACTCTGACAGCTTGTAAGAGGACAGGACATAGGGTTGATCTGCAATATTTGTTACTTAAAATCTAGAACAGGATGTGGATCTAAGCCAAATGAAAGACAGCCTCTACTATAAGTATGTTTGTCCCATGTTGGCATTTTCATACCCATTTTGAAAATGCATTTTGATGACTTACATCAACTGTTGTCCTAGCCCGGCTGGTCCGTGCTTCCCACATTTTCATAGAAATCCGTGCTGGATTAATATTTTTAATAATGGTGTCATCTTCAGAAAGAACACTAACCATAAAATCTGTAGGATGAAAAACATGTTTGGAAGATTATTTTTATTCAGAATTAAGAAGCTCAAACTTCATGAATTTCTGTGTCTCCCTCATACTTAAGAGAAAACAAACTTACAAAACAAGCATTTCAAAAAGACCTAAAGCCACTAAGAATTTCAAACCAGATATGAAAAAAACTTTCTCTCCTTAACCCTTTAATTAAACCAGGTAACAATCCTTAGGGGAAAAGCCAAACACCTACTTTATCTAATGACAGCTTTAAAAAAAAAAAAAATCTGAAAATTTCAAGTCTGACTTTCTCAAACTATCATTCTTATCAAAACAGCATGCCAGGCTGCCTCTTGCTCTCAGGAATGAGTACCATTAGCTGGTTAAGTGGGTGACTGCTTCCTTCAAGGATAGGAAATCCAAATCCCCTTCTTCCTTCAAAAATGCTTCAGCCACTGAACTATTGGACAGAAAGGCATAGAAGCTATAAAAAGACTGTAAGAAAATCATGACCATTTTCCCAAGGGATCAGATTATGAATCTGAAGATGAGTTTGGGTACTTCTTACAGACTAGGATCACACAGTTGTATCTGCTAGAAATAGGTTATAGGGAGACATTTCACTCTGTTGACTGGTTCTGCAGTCAAAATACCTGCCTTTTTATATCCCAATGTGAAAAATTTCACTTTTCCTGTATGTCCCATAGAAAATACAGTGATCTGAAGGAAATCTAATCCAAACTAGAACAAAGCTACCCTTCTTCTAGTTCAAAATGTGAACGGAGCACATGGATTTAATGCATGTAAATGAACTTGCACTGCTCATGCAGGACTCAATTTTGACCTTTAAGGAAGGACTATGTTTTGATGTGCATGAAAAATCCAGGCATGACCCCCTCTAAGATTACACTGCCTGCCCTCATGTATACCTGAGATCACCAGTAAATCAAGTAATTAGGATGTTAAAGTATTCTATTTATTTAATAATATGAGGCCGTTAATACAGAATTTATGATCTCATTTTATTTAAAAATCTAATGACATATATACTATATTGTCCTGAAGAAGCTGTTTAATTCTCTTCTTAACTCAAAACCTGGTTGATTTACACTACAAGCTACATTAGAAAAAGATCTGTTTGGCAGGGGGGCTGGAGGTAGATGATCTTTACAGGTGCCTTCCAACCCAAACCACTCTGTCATTCGATGATTCCTCTAGGCAAAACTAAAATAAAACTAAACTTCTGTTAATCAAGGTCATAACACTGTATGGAGTATTTTAAAAAACAAAAACCTCTTGCCATAAAAATGTTGGCCGATCATGTTATGATAGCCAAGAAACAAACCCTTTTGTGAGAGAATACAGCAGGAGAAAAGAATATTTTGTGTTGTCCTCCTGCTGATTACTTTTTTGTTTGTCTTGGCTCACAGCTGGCCTAGAATTTCATAGCTACTTCCTTTGTTACTATTCCACAGGAAGATATGAGGGAAAACATACATGAACTAGCTCAGATCATATTTTAGTAAGACAGAAAAGAGATTCTGTAGTTTTACCATTTATAGATGGATAAAAGGAGCAATTTGGAACAAATAAACTACAGGCCTTTTGAAATGCTTTCCAAAGATGACCTACATATCTCTTCTGTCCAAGTGTTACATCTCAGACAGAGCTGTTATAAAGAATTGAGAAAACAGACCAGAAAAAGCAAAAAAATACAGTAAAATACAGTAGACAATCACCAAAATAGTTTTTCACAGGTTTTCAAAGCTCTCTTCAGTGATTGGTTTCCACCAAAAATCCAGGTACTTACCAGGGAAGGTACCTCCTGCTGGAAAAGAAGGACTTTTGTCATATTTAACATTCAAGCAGACAGGTTTCTCAGGATCAGGCAGGACATTTATTGTGATTACAAGACCATCTAATACGGTCTTGTTGTATGAGGCTTTAAGCTGTAAAATGTGCTCTCCCCTGCAATATACAGAAATCATAAAAATAGATGTAAATCTCTCCTCAAAAGACAGTTTTCAACAGGCTTCAAGTCTGAATAATGAACATGAAAGCATGCTAAACAATATCCAGCAATGTAGCAGTAAAGAGAAGAAAAAAAATCGAACTGTTAATGCAATGTTAGACAAGTCAAGTCATGAGTTTAAGTTATTATTAACTTATTAATTTATTTATTTTTGTGTTACTATTTCATTATTTTGATCACGTTTCATTGCCTGCAAGACACTAGCAACTACAGCCTCAAGTAGCAGAAGACAGTAAAGCAGAAAGCAATTAAAATGGTGAGGAGCAAATCCTCCATATTTGAATGCAAAGAACAAGCACTTACTGCTAGTTTCAAAATAACCTAAAGCAAACCCTGTCTTGCTCAGAAAACTCAGGGATACACGGAGTAGGTTGCAGAACTGTGAATATGAGGAAGATACAGACATGATGAATTTGAAAAGCCGTATGGGGCATAAGTGTGTAATGGAAGCTATACATGAAGTGAGCCTGAAGAAGCACAACATGAAGAAGCAGGAGCCAGAAGACACAGATCTGCTGGAAATGAACTTCAGCAGTTCAATTGCAAATAGGAAAAATGAAATATATCTGTTTAAAATTCCTTTGGACGCTCTACCTAATCCTTTAAAACAGTGTCTAGCATGCAAGGAAAGCGAGATTTAAACCCCCTCAGAATGTGTTCCTACTTTAAAAGCACAGTGTCTGGAACTGGCCACCTAAAGACTGTACATTTCAGACTTTAAAATGGTTTATAGTACCACTTGCATTTGATGCAGGTTGACAACAATAAGATGAAGTTTACCATCACCAGAATAAAAAGAGGATTCAGAAAATTACAGCAGCAGCTTCTCAGCTGACCAAAAGAAGCAGCTACTGAATTTTACTTAGTTAAGCACTAAGTTTTTTAGAACTTACTATCTGGCCATCCACCTGCATATGAATAAGAAATGTTTGATCTTAGCTTTAGATTAATACTTGGTATTAATCTGGTTTTCACTACTTACCTAGGTGCATGAATACTAAAAACTCCCAGGTTAGCCCTACCAGTGTCATCTGTTTTATGCTGCTGGATTGAAGGAATAAGCTGTTAAAAAAAAAAAAAAAATTCTTTCAATGATACAGAAACAGTATCAAGTCTTAGGATAAAATGTTTATCTCATTTGCTTGCATACTGTCTGTTGATTTCAGGTAAATTTTGGCATTGTAAATTAGGGAAACATATACTGTTATAAAGACAATATTAAGGAAGAGGTTTCAAATTCTCTGCCAGTTTTTAAAAGTAATCACTTCATCTGAACTAGGATAATTTTTCTTCATTAATACGTTCAAATATTTTATAAATGTTATTTTTTAAATTGGTACTGATGCTATCATATCATCCATAGCAGATGTTAATCTGAGTGTATTTGCAGATCCAAAAACCTTCTACAAACTATTTAGTGCCTGTTACAGTGTTTCTCCAGTTCTCATTAAGGTTTGGATCTCTAAGATAAAGGAGTACAGGACATGCATGCATTAGTATCAGGCTTTAGAGACTTAGAGGGTGGAATGTGAAATACAGAGAACATCTTATTTGAGAATTTCAGTTCCCAGAATCTTCTCATTTCTTTTGGGAGACTGTGCGTACAACCTATTGGAAATGCCAAGGCAGAACATGCTGTAATAAGCACTTCATAACAATGATCCACCTTGGCTTTCAGAACGCTTCCTCCTGGACACATCCCACTAAGATAAAGAACATGTGGACTCTAAGACATGCTGCTGGTGCTTCCTGGAAGAAGGCATAAAATCTGAAAAGGCACAGCATGCCACCACAACATCTCTTTGACCAGACAGCACAACCACATAGTGCTACTGCCAAGGTTGTGTCTTCTCTCAAGAACAACATAACTAGAACCCACCGTGAGCTTCAGCTGACACCATAAAGGCAGTAATTGGGGCAAAGAAAAAATTCCCCAAACTGTGAGGCAGGCTGCTATGGTAAGAGAGTAAAAAAAAAGACAGAAGAAAAATGTTCATGGTTACCAAGAAATCTACTTCAAAATATCCAATTTAAAAAAAGTAATTATAGCATAATAGCTAAACTGGGCCAAAGCTTGGGAGGAGTGAGCAAAAGAAGGTTCTTGGCCGTTGTGTATTCTGAGAAAACTGAAGAACACAAATGCACGGCAGGCAGGAACAAAAAGCGAACAGGACCAGCCCTGAATGGAAAAAATGTTATGTCCAGAGGTGGATGAATATATCCTGTGTTGACAGTATATATATTCAATATAACAGTTTCTGCACTGACAGGTAGGAATGTTTGAGAGCTTGACTTTCCTTTTTCTGTTCAAAAACAGGAATAAAAATTTTAATGAATGGAGCATTCTGTCAAAGTCCTTCCTTTGTACAGACCAATGTGAAAACCATCTGATACTCATACCTTATGGAACTTATGGAATGGACAATAACCACTTAAATTTGGGCTAGATTTGCATCCTCATTGTTTTAATTTCATTTATCCTGCCAATGCTTTTCACAGGAAAATCAAGCTGGGCCCAAACCTGCTGACCAGCTTTACATACAGACCAGTAAGTCATGCATTCAGGAATCTAAATCAAAGAACTACCAGATAAAAATTATCTGGTTGCCAGCTGAGACTGTATCATTGTCTTTACTATCATTCAGTAAATTACCTCTGATAACATGGGGGATGTGGTGGTGTGATGTGCATGCAAAATTTGGAAAAAGGTTCTGTAGAAGATTTGGAACGTATTTGAATTACACTCACACACTGTCCTACAGGAATTTTGTTATATTTGTGGTTGCTGTCCTGGGACCTGTTTATGTTATTTGTTGCCATTATTCTTATACTCGGTTAATTATTCTTTTGTGCTCTTACAATATTCTATTAACATTTCCAAAAAGTCCTGAAAATTAAGATACCACAGACATGACAACAAAACTTGTGTCAAACAAAGTCCACCAAGTAAGGCCAATGCTTACCTTTAAGTTGTTACTCTTTATAAGGTTGATTTTGACATTAGGTTCAGGAGTTGGATTTCCCCACTGATCACACAACTGAACGATAAGGGGCCTGTGCAATTCTCTACCATTAATTACTGAAACAGACTGGAAGAGATAAAAATGTGTGATACTATTCAATTCTACATATCTTGGACATTCACAGCAGTTCAGGAATCCCCAGAGCAACACTTTTTCCACGTTATTTGTCTCCCAGAACAGCTAGACTGTGATTGAATGGTATGCAGGAATGTATTTCTAGAGTTTGTTTACATTCTCTTGTTAGAATAAAATGCCCTACTTGATTTAAATGGCATGGGTTACTCAAGCTGATGTGACTAAAAGGAAGGACATGATTCTGAAAGGCCTTATCAATGTCCTTGTTGTAGGAAGAGCTACAACCTAAAACTTTTATTTTCTGATATGACTCCCTGAACTTTTGTTTCATTTTTTTAGGAACTTCCTTATCAATTTTCTCAAAAGACCAATCTTGATTCCTGTCCTCTACTCAGAGATTTTTTTTTTTTTTTTCTGCTTTCGATTTTCTATTCTGGTTTCTGCAGCAAGTTAAGCACTATTATTTGAACAGCCAAAGTGAACATGGAAAAATAATTTTAAAAACCCAAGGCAAATAGGTACAGCCCCAAAAATCTCCAGACATTTCTATTAAGTCCTGTACTCCATTCTCTTTAAGTGTTTACTTTCTGATAGTAAACACTTGTAAACTGAAATAAATTTGGGACTGCCATCTTACATCCTGAACATCAAAAAAGCTCCGTAAGAGATGGAGAGATGATCCAGCCATTACTACCACTAAGGACTGTATGTCTGGAAAACAGCAATGAAAGATGGGTGCCAGGATCCAGCCCACAGTAAAATTACTGCACCAAAGAAAAATTACACTATCTGTAAAAAGGGAAATGGGGCAGAATAAAGTTTACAATTTTTAAGCTTGTAAACTTACACATGAGTTAGATTACTCCAAAATAAGTTTACTTTTAAAAGCCTAATGTAGTCAGCTATTGCACAAAAAATGGAACTAAAATGCCTGACTAGAGACTATGTTGCTTTTTTTCAAACCAAAATTGTTCAGCTTACCTTTTCTAAATCCGGCCAATCCACAAACTGCAATTTAGCTGGGGATCCTGCTACTAAATTCACTCTGATAAAATCGGAAAATTCACGCCAAGCAAAGCACAATTCTTTGCTTCCAAGTAAAGAGGGTTTATATCGAATACCTTTTACTTTCATTGTTTGAGTATTTTCCTATTGAGAAACAAAGAGAAGATTTTATCAAGAAAGAATAAAGTACAGTAAAATTTATTAGTATTTTTTCAATATAGCATTTAGCATTTATGCTAAAAATACTGTTTGGTGCTTTTACTGTGAGACAGTGGACCAGTGGACTAAAAATTAAACTACAAGTTTTATTCCTTGTGTTAAATTTATATTAACTTCATGAGTAAGAAATAACCCATTTCAAACTCAAGAATTTCTCAGAAACTTGTTTTTTCAGGTTATATCTGGCATCTTTTAAAAGGTATAGATACTAGTTCTTTCTAAAAGGTTCTTCAAAAGATCTTAAAATAACTGTACCAACATAAAAAACCACAGAAGACTAAAAGCAAGATAGAAGAAAACATACAGAACAACAAACTAAAAACAAAGCAAACCTGACTCAAGCATGAAGTGAACAGGCCTCCACACTGTATAGCTGCAACAGTGGTAAGGTTTTTAACAGATGCAGCTGTCCTCCCTAGAACAGGATCATACAATTTTAATGCTTTAAGCAAGCAACTAGTGTGTAATTTGACTACCTTTCCACTATTTTGATTCAATTCTGTGTAACAGAATTAAGACAATTACCACACAAATGCCACTAAGAAATAAATTATATGAAATCTTATAAATACCTGCCAAGTTACTTTCAAATTTGATTTATCAAGTCCAGGCCCAGAAACTCCCAGGGAATTTACACACGCAGATGTCATTGTCTGAACCTGATTTCCAAACTGATCTGTAATCATTATATCTGTTAAAAAAGATTATAACAATTAAAACAATTATTAGGACGAGTACCTCAGAAGCTGCTTTAATCAAACATTATACAACATATGGAATATAAACATACACAACACAGATCCAATATAGAGAAAATTTAAATAACTATCACTAAATCACAGACAGGCTGAGGTTGGAAGGTATTTCTGGACGTCACCTGGTTCAAAACCCCTGCTCAAGTACGGCGACCTTGAGCCAGTTGCAGACTGGCAGCTTCTGAGTATCTCCTAAAAGGGAGACTGCACAACCTCTGGGCAATCTGTGCCAGTGCTCAGTCAGCCTCACAGTGAAAAAGTGTTTTCTGATGTTCAGGGGCACATCCCGTGTTTCACTTGGTGCCCACTGCCTCTGTTTACTGTCTCTGAACACACCTGGGAAAAGCCCAGCTCCAACTTCTTTACACTTTCTTCAGGTTTTTATATATATTGATAAGAACCCCCCGTCTTGTGGGTATAAACCAAATGCATCTATATAGTCATATCCCATATTTGTGCTTCCAGCTTTTTTGAATAAAAATTATTTCTTACCAAAAAGTTAAAGAAAAAAAAACTTAAAATTGAAAGCTTTTTTTCAACTTCTTAGTTCATTCTATGTGCTTTCTTCATTCACACACAAGCTTTTAATGTCCCAAAATACTATAAGAAGTTTTAATTTCTCACTATGTCATACTGCATACAGGAACAAAAGGAGAATGAGAAGACAGATCTCTAACATGCCTTCCTCTTTGTTAAAGAGTGTCACTTTGAAGTCCATGACTTCAGATTTCAAAATACGTGAACTAAACAAAAATTTATGAAAAATTTGAACTAAGTGTGATGAATGTCCTGAGGCACAAAGTAAGAGGCAAATTTTACGAGAGACTAACTCCAGAATTCTAAAATGGCAATTTGGAAGTCTGATCATCTTTCTGTGAATTAAAATGTACATCTGGTTTTTATATTGAAGTAGTTGAAGGTAATTTACTCTTGATGACATCTATATATATAAGAGCCTTAACAAACTGCCAAGCAGAAGAAACGTATCTTAGAAGAAAATGAAGAATATGCAAACACTCACCGATTTCACTCTGCAGTTCTTCACCCATCTGCAGTGTGTTTGAGCCTTTCAGTTTACATTTAATATGTTTGGGTTCATCAGGAAGTGGTCTGAGCACATGAAAATTGACTTATTTCTCTTATCAAGGTAAATGTAACATATTAACAGGCATGATAAATATCTTAAAGAATCTTAATGCTTGGTCATGTAGTGTATTTTATTTTCCTACTACAGGTCTGTGAAATGACTAATTGCTGCAAGCTTACCCCAACACCAGAGTGCTGTGAATTAATTATTTAATTTTAACCTATTGAAATCACATGAAATTACACTAAAGTCATTTAGAATCAGATGCCTCTTGAAAAACTTTTAAGATACAAGTCAAACTCACTATGAGTGATAAACAGGTAATTTTAAAGTTCAGTCTACAGCCTGTCAGTTTTGACTGAGAAACCAGATGAGAACTAACTTTGCAGTGATACTTCTTTCTCCTCAGTCACCAGTCACCTAACTCTCCAGTAAAATTAGTTATTCTGTGAGCTAATGTTTAGTGCAAGTTTACAACCACATCAATAATCCTCTTCAGCGTATGTATACTCACACAAGTGATTACAGGGCTGGATGCAAGCATATCACAATGTGCCTATCTTCCACAGAGGTAATGTTCTCACACGTAATAAATTTACACAAACCCTTCCCACTTCCCAAGCTTACATTCTCCTGTTAATTTGCCAACCACTTTCATCATTTCAGCTTCTGTAGAAAGACTGTTGTTTTACCCCAAAGTAATGACAGCTACAATGCTATGCCAATGACATGATTAATAAAGAAATATATCAAATGAGCAAACCTGACTGTGAATGCACTCTCCAAAGACACATGATCATCAAGGTAAGTAATTAGACAGTAACGTACATCTTTTACTGAAGTTGGTACTTTTACATCAGGTAATAATCCCTGCATCAACAGCTCTCTGTCAATTTTAGGTGTCCAGTTGACCTAAAATTAAAATTTTATAAATTAATCAAAAGCTAAATTACAATGACTAGCTACATAATAAATCTTGTAGCCATTCTAAATATGCTGACATAACATACAGGCAAAAGCAGCTTTCAATGGAAAGCCAGGATATTTCCCAGCAGTAAACAATGCTATCTGCTGGAATACAGTCAATTACTTGAAAAAAACCCCAAGCACACCAAAACATACATTAGGTTCCCTCACTGAACTTGAGCTAGCAAAGATACAAGTGTGATATATTTGGTGAATCTCTATGTTTGTCTTAGGCTCCACACAGACAGGGGGATAAGACAGGCAAGCAAGCCTTCATGGGGAACATGCCTATTCCAAGTTCCTAAATGTTGGGAAGGCCTGAACCTGAGGAATCATAACTATGCCATAATTATTTTTATGCATTTAGGAGAAGCACTGGAAATACTAACCTGTTTTTCATAATATTACCCTGAAGCATCACTTAACATTTAATTAAAAATATTTAAAAAAAATAATTAGGAGAGTTTCCATGTTTATTAATACAGTTTTAAAGAATATTATTTCGTAATCTGACATTTATGGATTTTAAGGGCATCAGCTTTGTGTCTCTCCCCCATATTATGCAGCTGTTTAGGCAAAAGTACTTGCCTTGATTTTTTCTGTAGCAGCTGCAGTTATGGGTATTTCCCTTTCTGCTTCATCATACATCTGAAATATAAGTTTGTTCATGACTTGGCCAGCAACACAACTGATTTCATCCTGATGTTTAATCTGAAGAGCTTTTTGTCCGTTCATACTTAAGATCTGTAATCTTGCAACATGACTGCTAGGAAGAAGTCTTATAATCTTTTCCACTGGTGGCACATCTTTGCAATTCTATTCATGGGTAAAAAAAAAAAAAAAAAGATATATAATTAAAATATTTTATTTAGATATGCATACACATAATGCCATAACAGCCTATGGTTCTACTCAGGATTACCAGGTATGACCAGGTGTCCAAACATGAAATCAGCTTGACTTGTCAAAAGTAAATAAAAAAGATATGCCAATATACTTACAACTTGTAATAGATACTAGAATTGATACTAGCTGTTTAGATTATTTTCTATTCCACAAGTAGTAGGTCATAAAATTTACAAAATACTTTTTAAGCGTAATCCTAAGTATCTTTTCATATAATTCATCTTGCCATTTTAGTATTTATTCACACATCTTTCCATGGTAAAATACACACGGGTCTTATTTTCTTCAGCAGCGTGACTCTCCTGACTACCAGAGAACTGGAATGTTCAGTAGCATTTAAAAAAATTAGTACTTCGTCAGCTTTGGAACTGAAATGCCACAAAAAACTATTGATTGCCATACCTATTCTTACACCAAATGTTTATGCAGTAAGGACAATTTGTAAAACAATCCAGGAATTAAAAAAAGGGAAGAAAAATCCCAGAAAACATGCGTATTTCTGAAACACTTCAGGGATTAAACATAGAGTAAGAAGCGAAGAAAAAAATGGAAAAAAACTCTTAGCTTTTTAATGGATTTCTATGATTTTTATGATTTTCTATGATAAAAAAGCATAGCCACCTGATTATGAGGCTTATGATACCTAAACTAGTAACTTTGGGCACGCTAAGATTATTCATAAAAAATGCTGGCAACACAGTACAACAGACTTTTCAATCTTTTGTCCAAGCACTCCAACCAATACTTACAAGTACTTCAAACCTTGCTTTCAGCATATGGTCTTTCTTAATATTCTGTACATGTATAACTGGACCAGTTAAAAAGTTTGTTCCTCCATTACTGCAATCCACAGAATACACAGGAAGGTCTGAAGCACCTAAAAACTATTTAAAATGTAAGATTAAACATCAAGTTTCTCTTACAGAACTACCATGATCATTTCAGAAATCATTACTTGCACAAGTTCAAATATATAGATAATTATATACAGAAAAAATTATATATTTCAGTTTTCCAACAACTGTAAGAATAACACCTGTGTTTTTCTGCAGGTGATAAGGGATGTGTGGGAGAAAGGAATAAGTTCTTGAAATAAAATATACTATCTACTTACTTGCTTTAATAACACACAATTCTGCCATTATGCAAAAAATTTAATTAACTCGTGAAGTAAAGTTCCTTTTCATTAATTTATTAAACATCACGCATTAAAGGAATTTAAACATCACACTCCACATGTCATCATATCACTGCAGACCCAGCCTACAGGAAGGGCGTGTACACATATAAAGTGCAAATGGAATGCAGACTATTTTGCTGAAATCCTTTCTGGATTTCACTAGAATTGGGAAAGCCACTTTCTTGAGTCAAAAAAGAGGGCCAAAAGGGGAAGATTTTTTACTTCCTAAAGTCAAAACAAGGTATGCATTCCCTTCTGAGTTTATGTTGGTGTTTATGATAATAGCCTTATCAAATATTACTTTTAGGCACTAGAGTTGAATGTTCACCTTAAAAAATACCAAAAGTAAGCTTTCTGAAGTTACTTTTCCGAATAAATTTTAGCATTGTATATAATAAATACGGCCTAAAATACCTTAGAATTGAACCTATATATCCTCACCTAATTTTCTCTTCCATTTCTAAGGTGAGGTTCCACTGATTCTAAAACTTACCGAATGGCTCATAAGAGGTCAGAGAGTCACAGTTATGGCTAGTAAGCTGTAGAAACTTCAAAAGCATTGCTAAAGATATTAAATTCCACACAGATTCCAAAACAGATTCTTTTTCTGACCTTTGAAAAACAAGAATCAAAATCCTTATGGCACAGTAAGAAATGCAGGTTACCTTACAATGAACAATCAACTCTGGCTGCACTGTTATATTTCCTGATTCATCCAGTACTTCAACCTGGAAGGGAAAAGCTGTACCATTTTCAATCTTTAGAATTTCTGAATCTGGTTTTACTTTCAATTGACGAGGAGGGCCTGTAAAAAATGGACAATTGCAGAACAATAGTTATATTTTAGATAAATTATGAGACACTGAAATTCAGTTTTTGCTATCTCAAAGAGTTTCTAAAGCCAAGCTACCAAGATATTTGTGGTAACAAACCATTTCAAACAATTCAGGTATAAATATTGGTTTGTACTGAAAAGTTCTAGACACCTTCTGTCCTTCAGTACATATCATCTACCAATTTTTTGAATTATTTTAGTAGAGAACACTTAGAATATACAATGTGTCAAGACATGATATAGTTCTGTTTACACACTATATGGATTCACACTCATCAAAAAAGAAACCTGGAGCTTTCTTCTGATGTGATAAACCCCAAAATATTAATGTTGAGATATCCAATTAATTGCCAAAGCTATCACAGCTACAATCTGCATGCAAAGAAATGAAAAAGAAAATTTTGTAGTCATTACTTAGGTAATAAAGTGAAGTGATTCAAGTAAGTCTATCTCCTGGAACACATTATTATTTTATCAGTTTTTAAAAAGAGAAGGAAGTAATAGATTACCATTAAAAGACAGGAACAAAGATGGCAATTTTTCAGAAGCATCCTTTATGCATGATTTATTAAAACTTCTATTTCAAACCCACTGGCTGAAGAATGAGGCTGAAATAGCTTCTATTATTCCTTCCTCAAAAAACAGCTTACAAAGCCAAGGATATAACTCAAATGAGAAGAAAGAGGCAGTGAAGCATCTCTACATCGTCGAAAGCAAAATGAAGGATGAAGCTGCCTTCAGTCCAAGGTAAATAACAGCAGCACACAACACAGTCTGTCCCAAGTCCAATCAATTCACTGTTTTCTACATAAACCCTTAACTCTTCAAAAGATAAAGAATAATGGACTAATCTGTGCATTATTGGTCTTACAAAGTAGTAGACAATATCTCTGCAAAATGAGATGGGCAAGACTTAAGTTTGGTAATCTGGGAGGCCAAAACTTAGCTTTCATACTATATCTTATATCCCAAATCCAGGAAAACCCAGGTAACAAGGGATAACAGATCTCATGTAAAGGGAATCCTCAGAATCAAGACATCCACAAAACATAAAATTCTGGTAAGGGCAGTGTCCTTACAGACCTCTATGTTCCTGTCTTGCATTATGATAAATTAAACACGTAACATTAAAATTTCAAACACAATTCAATTGCCAAAGCATCCCCCTTTGCTGGGGAAAGAAACCGAATGAGCACTTATTAATTCCTAAGATGTTTTCTGCAGGGAGAACACAAATTTTCAATGCAGATTAGTACAGGTTAAAAGTCTTAATGCTAAAGAAAAACAAAAATATAAGAAATTCATTTGTTCAATGGTACTAGATTAGAAAAAGATTTAAAGTAATTAAAAGAGAAAAATGTCTCAAATAAGCAGACAAAAATTCCAGCCCCTAGAATATTAGAAAAAATTCGGCTGTGAGTACAATGATACTCCTACCAAAAATTACATAAATGACATGCTTTTAGCTTTATTTCTTTTCTAGTCCTCACCCAGATCCTTTTTTATGCCTCATTAAATATTTTACTCTCTTGGAAGAAGCTTTCATTAATAGTGTCAGCATAAAATTTAACAAAATTTCACTAAATATTTTAAAGATACTTACCAGGCTGCAATCTTATTTTAATGACTTGTGTATCTTCTTTCAAACCAGGAAGAGTAATCTTCAGATTAAAGTTCTAATGAAAAGAATATTTTAATTATTAACCTTAAACAAAACCATATAATAATCTCACATAATCATGTCCATTTGTATAGATATTAATTTAAGAACTCCTTAGAAATTGTCTTGCAGGTCTACAAAAAATAAAGATTTTTTTTTTTTTCCCCTGTACTGAAATCTGTCTTTTCCATGTTATTATAACCAGAGATGTCAAATTCAGGATTTGTGTAGTAAACTACATGATTCCAAAACTATAAAAAGTAGCTATCATAACTTTTGGGATTAATGGGGAAAAATACAGCAGTTCAAAAAAAAGGTAGCTTTAAAGAAGGGGTCTGCAAGTTCTGTGTTTGCCACTCCTTAGCAAGGCACCACTACCACTGTCCATCTCATCTTTGATTAAGGATGCAAGAAAAATAACTACTCTATTTTTCTTACATGCATCACTAAAAACAATTTTCACATTAAAATCAGAGAATGAAAAATAATAGTAAGAAAGTAACACCCTTTCTTTTTAAATTATTGTGGTATGATATTATTTCTATACTGCAAGTTAAATGATTCTTGGTCTTGCCCCTCACCAAATCTATCTCTTGCTAAAGTCCGGCACATTTGTTCCTATACACTTTATTTCTCATAAAGCACTCCATCCTATGCCATTGTTCTTGCCCTTCACCTTAAATTCTGAACCTTGCCCACAAAATTTAATACACTGAACACCATTTAATTTTCAATCAGCAGGTATATGCTCTTTCTCATCTTTCCACAGCAACATTTGGATTAAACCAATCTCAGCGCCAGTTCAAACTAAGAGAGCTGATGTGGTGTGCTGGGTACACTGTACCACAGGCACCCATGTGTTGCTCAGCCCTTCCAGCTCCAGTCCCATCAGCTGAAAAGAGTGCAGGTGTGGGAAATACAAATTGCTCCACATAGAGCTCCAAGAGAGATAATTTGAAAATATCTCAAGAAATATCTGTGGTCAATAGTATAGACCAAACTTAAGCTAACACTATGTGACAATTCATTTTACACAAAAATTATTTTCTCTATGTCTTTTTTTTAATACGTTGCTTCAAGCTTGAATTTATTAGCCTACCTTGCCCTGGCAACTATTTACACAGCCTTTAGCAGTAACACCCTTAATGACACACTTTGCTGCCACAGGTATGTCTTCATGCTTCAATGTTAATCCACTAGAAAAATATATAGAAAGCACAAGAGAATAAATTTTAAAACGGTGTTTTAATACACAAGATAATTTCTGATATTCTTATGAAAATAAAAGCAAAAATATCAATTAATTTATGTGAAAAATTCCCAGTATATCATTCAGATAAACTCTAAATTATTATTATATTATTGTCATATGAAGAAAGGGCAAAAAAAAAAAGATGGCTGAATTACCTAGCTTCCAGAACTGGTCTAATGCGATTTGTCAAGCGTGTTGCATGACCAAATTCATCCTGCAATTCCAAAGGAATGCTAAAAGGTACTCCAATTCGAAAAGGAAGCTCCAAGAGACCCACCACAAATTTCTCTGGTTTGCCCTCTAAGAGAAAAGAATAATACATTTTTAGAAAGAATTATGAGTGCTCCTTCACTGTTTTTTGATTAAGGCTGCAATTAAGTCAAGTGGTTTTCAGATGCAAAGTAAACAGGCTGTTCAGAATACTGTTATAACCAAAGTCATGCTTTATTGATTGATGCGCTTTTTTTAACTTACACTAAAATAAAAACAATAGTTAAAATATAACAGCAGGAGACTACAGCATAAGAAACATAACAGGATAGTCAACATTCCCAAAGTATTCAAAACACCAATACAGCACGTGAAAATTGCTTTGCTGGTCACAGCAAAGTGAACAAGTTCCGTGTGGACAGCTTTCCTAAATATTTAATTGCTTTAATTCTAGTAAAATAAATCATTCATGCAATCATTTTCGCAGTTCTACGACTGCCCCAAATTTGAGAGAGAAAGATATGTAATGATGAGTATTAGAAAAAAAATGTCAGTGTATCTTTCCTGTGAAACCAGGCCCCTTAGACTGTCTTCAATTAGGTACTAACAAAGAAGACCAAACAGTGGTAACGTGGAGTGTGCATTAAGTGGAGAATGTAAATCAAGAATCATATTTTGTGGAAACAAAGTATCTTGACCACGTGGTCTTTGAAAAAAGAAGCAATGCATGGTGAGTTAAATGGTAAATTAATATCCTACCAAACAATTTCGAACCAAAATTAACAACTATTTTCAAAAACCTAGGGGTGTCCATTATCAGGGAGCTTCCTTTGCACAAAAGATGATACATACCTTGTATTAGCCAAAATTAGTTAAAGAAAAAGAGCTTGACCTTACAGTGTCTACAACTTTATCATCTTAAGTGAATGATAAAACTGTAAAATTATTTGAGAAAGTAACAGAATAACTTCCACAATATGAAAGTCAGTAACTAGCAAAAGAACATTTCTGAACTAAACCCACAAACCTTGTAGATTGACTTAGTTTTAACCAGCATTTATGGTATTTTTTAGCTTATCAAGAACAACTATAAACACTCAGTGACAACCTGCTGTTAGAGAAATAGAATAATTTGCTTCTCAGCCAAAAATGCCTTTTCAATTTAGACTGTTCTTTTCTGGATTTTTAGAATCTACATCTCAAATGTAGCACAAATGTTAATATTTTGGAATAACACGCATGAAGCTTTATGGCTGCCTCTGAGAAAACAGAAAACACAATTGCAAAAAAAAGGACTTGAAATATTTACCTTTAAAAACTGACAATACTTAAAATGTGGAATTATCCTCTGATTAAATAAAAAGGCAGCAATAGGTAGGTAAAGCTGATTTTGGTATCCCTTGTGTTAAAAATACCATACTATTAGCTAAATAGATTTTTCAAAATTTTTATTCTTTCCAATGAGATTTGTTCATTTCAGTTGTTATAGCTAAAGGAATCTTTTATTGAATGCTGCCATACTGGGGGAACCCACACTACTATTGGAAAGTAGTAAGAGTCTCTTTTCACTTTGATAAAGAGATAAAAGAGGAGACAAGGTTCACTTTTGTTCAGAGAACAAGACTTTTTCTTTTCTTTTCTTGAAAGTTCACGGAAATATCTTGAGCCTTCAATGGATGTTTTCAGACATATGTTTAAATAACTAGTCTTTTCAAGTAGTGCCAAACATTTTTTTTCCTTTACTGTCATAAAAGAATACCTCTTTCTACTCTGCCAAAAAGCAGAAGCTTTTAGAAGAATATGCTATTTACAAAGAACTCTTTTCTGCCTTCAAGAATTTGCATCCAAAGCTTCTTGTTTTGTGGAAGAAATAGAAGGCTACAAAAAATACTGATTTTTTTTTCCCCCCTTTATCTTCTGAAGACAGATGTTAGCTATACCTCCCAAAATTGTGGGGGGAAAAAAAAAAATCCATTTTAATATTAAATGCAAAGATATAAGCATTTTTTTTACTTTCTCTCTTCCCGTCCCCCTTGTAGATAAAGTTCACAGAATGGCTGAGGTCAGAAGGGTTTTCTGGAGGTCATCTTATCCAGTGCCCCTGGCTCAAGTGGGATCACTTAGAGCCAGTTGCCCAGGAGTATGTTTAGACAACTTCTGATATCCCCAAGAAAGGAAACGCCACAACTTCTTGGGCAACTTGTGGCAGCAGCGCTTCACCTTTATAGTGAAAAAAACTAAACCTGTTTGGAGAGAACCTCCTGTACTTCAGTGTGTGCCCACTGGCTCTGGTCCTGTCACTGAACACCACTGGAAAGAGCCTGGTTCCACCTTCTTGACACTCCCTTCCGTTGTTTATAGACATTGGCAAGCTCCCCATGAGCCTTCTCCAGGCAGAGCAGTCACTATTCCCCTAGACTTTCTTCAGGTAAGAGATCATGGAATCAGAAGGGTTTGAGTTGGAAAGACCTTAAATATTATGCAATTCCAACTCCTTCTGCCATGGACAGTGACATCTTCCACTAGACAAGGTTGCTCAGAGCCCCTTCCAACCTGACCTGGAACACTTGCAGGGATGGGGCAACCACAACTTCTCTAGGCAAATTGTTTCACTGCCTCAGAAGCCTTCAGTCCCCCTCATCATCTTCATGGACCTGTGCTGGACTCCCCCCAGGATGTCCGTGTCTCTGTGTTGTAGTGTAATGCGTCCAGTTCTGGGCACAGTACTACTCCAGCTAGCCTCATCAATTCTGAGTGGAGAGAAAGGATCAACTCCCTCAACCTGCCTCTAATGCAGCCCAAGAGGCTGTTGCTGTTCATTGCTGTGAGGGCACATTGTTGGTTTGTGTTCACCTGCTGCCCATCAGGACTTCCAGATCCTTTCCTGAAAAGCTGCTTTCCATACTTGGGTGGCAGGTTGGGGGCTGTCCTTCTGCAGGTGCAGGACTTAGCCCTTCATGCTGAATTTCACAAGGTTCCTGACAGCCAGTTTCTGCAGCCTATTGAGGTCCCTCTGGATGGTGGCAAACTCTCAGGTGTATCAGCCACTTTTCCCAGTTTTGTGTTATCAGGGAAACTTGCTGAAGGTACGTTATTCTGTCTTGTTATCCAGATCATTAATGAAGACATTAAGCAGGATCAAACCCTGCACTGACCTCTGAGGTAACCACTACTTGCCACCCTCTAACTAGACTTGGAGCCACAGATTACCACTCTCTGGGCTCAGCTGTTCATTAATTCACCTCAGTCTGTTCATCCAGTCCAAACTTCATGAGCTTCTCTGTGAGGATTTTATGGGATCTTACTGATGAGAACCCTGCTGAAGAAGAGGCAGACAACATCTACTAAGTTAGTCCTCTCAACATAGAAGGTGAATCCATGTTAACTACTCCTGTTGATTTTCTTGTCCTTTGTGTACCTGGAAATGGTTTTCAGAATTAGTTGCTTCATCACCTTCCCAGTGAGATGAAGCTGACTGGCCTGTAGCTCTGTGTCCTCCTTCTGCTTCCTGTTGATGGGAGTGATGCTTTCCCCAAAACATCAGGAAGTTCTCCCGATTGCCATGATTATTCAATTAGTGTGAGTGGTCTCACAAGGATACCAGCCAGCTCTCTCTGGCTCATGAGTGCATCCCATCGTAGCCCATGGACTTAAGGTATTAGCAGTTTGCTTACGTACTTCCTGGCCTGATCATCTTCCACCAAGCGTGTATCTTCCTTGCCCCAGACCTTTGACCAGTCTTTGGGGCCTGGGATTCCTGAGGTCTGTCTTACTAATAAACATTAAGGCAGACTATTTCAGTATCTCGGCCTTTTCCACATCCTGTGTTCCCTGTCTCATTCAACAGTGGGCCCATGTTTATTCCAGCCATCTTTTTTCACCTACGTATTTAAAGAAGCCCATCTTGATGACTTTGGTATCACTTGCTAGTGATTCCATTTTGAATTCATATTAGACTTTCACTTTCCTAACCCCATCCCTGCATGCTTGGATAGTGTCTCTGTATTCCTCCCTGGTTACCTCTTCCCATTTCCACCTTCTGCATACTTCTTGGTGTTCAGTTTTGCCAGTAGCTTCTTGTTCATCCATGCAAGCCTCCAGGAATTTTTGTTTGACTTCCTATTCATTGGGATGAACCAGACTTGAGCTTGGAGGTGAGCTATAAATATTAATGAACTTGCTTGGGCCTCAAATCTGTGCAGGGCCTCTTCCCACAGAGCTCGACCAGGCAGATCTTTGAAGAGGCCAGAGCCTTCTCCTCAAGTCCAGGTTGTGAGCTTCCATTTTTCCCTTCTTCTTCCAGCTTTTCTGGTTTCCTCTGCCCTTCAGAACAGGGACTCCTAAGGGACTCTGTCAACTACTCACCTAAATAGGCCAAAGTCTGCCCTCTGGAAGACCAAGGCAGCAATTCTGCTAACCCTTCTCCTTACATCAAGAACAGTGAACACAGTAAACTTTCATTTTGTGATCAATGTGCTCAAGCCAACCTCCAACCACCCACCAGTGCTTCTCTGTTCACAAAGAGAAAGTCACAAAGGAGAGAGGCCTCCTCTGCCAGTTGTGTCGGCAAGTTCTCTTCAACACACTCCAGGAACCTCCTAGACCATTTCCTGTCTGCTGTGCTGTATTTCCAGCGGACATCTGGTAAGGTAAAGTCCCCCACAAGAACAAGGACTAGTGACCCTTCTCCCAGCTATTTATGTATTTAATCTGCCTCTGCATCCTGGCTGGGTGGCCTGTAACAGACTCCCACTACGGTATCTGCCTTGTTGGCCTTCCCTGCTCTCTTAGCCACACACACTCATCGTTAATTGTCACCATCATCAAGTTCCAGAAAGTCTAAACACTCCTGGGCTACCCCACCACCTCTGCTTTCATTTTGATGCTTTCTGAAGTGAGTTTTCTAGTAAGCATCGTAGTAAGTATTTTATGATCGTTAACCCAAAGAGCCATATCCACTACAACCAAATGAGAATTTAATTTTGCATGGGATTCTTCTTTAATTAATTAATTTTTAAAAATACTTTAATCTCAACATGTTTATTTTAAACATATAACCCGTTTTTTAACGAGTTCCTGTTGTTTATGCAGGAAAGTTGGCCTAACAAACACTAGTTTTATGAAAGAATAATTATGTCAATGGCATGAGGAAAAGGGGTGATTCTAATGAAGTTTATTTTTTAAGTACATTTGGAAAAGTTCACATCAGGGAGCTTTAGATTTCATCAAAACTTTATTTTTTATGTAAAACTGCCTGGTGCAGAGCCAACACATTATATGTGAAATCAAAACCTACTACAAAACCCACTATTTTTTTCCTGGAAATGCTTCAAATTTGACAGGCAAATGCTAATTTTCAGTGCTGAAAACCACCTCTCAACTAGAACATGACAAATTTTGATAAACTATGAATCAAACAGAAAGACTAAAAATAGGAGAAAAGTTTGGAATACTTACCTACAATAGTGAATTTAAATACTTTAGATGGCAGAGGCCTTCCTGCATAAGTGTCTGCATTACTTTCATTCACAACTACTTGCAGTTTCAAGGAGTAGTTACCAAGTTTCTGAAGATTTTCTAAACAGATATAAAAATACAATTAGAAAGAAAAAATAAAATAAATAAATATGATGATATTGAATAAGCAAACTTACCCATTTTTTTAAACCAGTATGGCCACTTGCCTCCATGCTGACTGATATGGGAAATGATTTCTTTATTCTCAGTAGGTGCTGCAAAACAAACACTTAGCTACATGTATTTAAATTTTACACCATAATTCTTAACTTTTTAAAGCTGGTATCACTGATTATTAAGTATTACTATCACTTCTGGATCTAATAAACATCAATTCAGCTTTACTTCAACTAAACACATTGATCACAGCTAAAAAATGACTTCCCTGTCTAATTCCATTTTAATTAAAACTTGCTAGCCTCAGGCACATTGCACTGAAAGTAGCAGGTTTGTAAAGTTGAATTTTATTAGCTCTTTGGTTGTATTCTCCCTGTTAATTATGAGCACACTGCACTCCATGCTGGCAATGGACCACCCTAACAAATGACCACAGCAAAACTGATTAAATGAGAACAATGATAAAAATGTGCAGCTGACGGAACTTGTAACTGAAAAAAGAGAAAATTCCTGTTTTGCTCGAAATTGTTTTATCTGTCTTTATAAACCTCTGCAGAACTAAGACATACAAAAACAGAACACGCTGAAACTCTGAGGCAGTTTTAGTGACCAGTTCTATAACCTAAGATAAATATAGAAGTAAGATTTATTGTTGGAAGTGTCAAGAGGCATTAATACTTTTTTGACTGGAGTGAATTTATATTAGATACTAAACAAGTCTGATCCCTACTTTTATGCAGCTCATGTAAATTGCTAGGCTAATTACAGAAACATTATCCATTTTACCCATGTTCTTATGCAAGTTAAGTTGACAGGCTGGAATTGATAGGCCCTCTGTACTTGTGACCGAAGATATAATCAAAATATAGCATTAAGACATTAAATACATGGCATTGAGGCAGTTGTCATTTCATGAAAAGTGGCTGTGAAATGCTACATGCAGTGGTGCAGTATTGTCTTAACTACCACATCTATTTATCAAATTCTAGTATGTATTTTTTATATATACATATGTTATACGATTAAACACTTTATTATCTATTATGCACTTTAAAAATAATAAAGATACAATTAAATATAATGAAATACTCACAATGCAAAATAACCTTGAGTTCAACAAGAAGTTTCTTTGAACCTCCGTGGCTTGTACCTGGAAGTTTTTGCATTGCTTCTCCTTTTTTATTTAAAATTTCTATTCTTAATGCTCCTGAATTTAAAATGAAAAAATGAAGGCTTTTAAGGTATGTCACGGATTAAAAGTGATCAGAGATTTCTGTATGCTTGTCTTTTTAACAAGGGTGCATGATGTATTTTTAAACTGGCATTTAATGTTTTAGTATTTGGAAGGAAAAAATATACCTATTGGTGTACCAGCAAATCTTGATTCATTTGGTAACAATTCATCTCCTTCAGGCCATGTTACTGATAATTTGTCAGGAAGTCTAATTAAAAAAAAACAGGGTGAACATTTTTTTCAGTAAGTTAAAATAAAGGGCAATTTATCTTTAGTTAAAAAGACACAGAGCTATTTTTGCGGTAGGGAAAGAATAATCAAATCCCAAGCTATTTCCTCTTGGCTTGTTTTTTCTTTTTGTTTCTACTGAAACAGCTGACTGCTGCCCCATCTAGGAATAAAACTGAACTTTGCTTGATTCCTGATTAAATACAAAAACTGTAATTAGGAACTCCACCATTATGTAATTATTACTTAATGCATACCTTGCCATTTCATCTTCTATGTATTTTTTAACAACTTTGTCAGAAACTGTTCTGTCAAGTTTTGAGATTGGAATAATTTTTGTTTCAGCATACAATGCCTGTGGTTCCTGAAATAAAAATTCAGTGCAGTTATAAATGGCCAGACTTTATAATACGTCAAAGAAGAAAAACCTCTAAATCAAGAGACTAGACAAGTCAACATAGATATAATGCAATATGCTAATAAATACTGTTTTAAAATTTGGTGAAACCACAAGGGTTACAAATGGATACACAACATACTATTAATGCTAACTGTGATGCTTTATTTCATACACAAATCTTAATAAATCAGACTGTTCATAACGAATAATAATTTTAATATATTCACATTAAAGCTAAAATTGAGTATTTCTAGACTGCTGATTGTCAAAAATAACATAATTTTCAACTACTATTTAAAGGCAATTTAATTAGGTCAGACAAGGGATTATGTTTAAAGATTTAACTAGCTGTGTGAATCCTTTCTTCTTACCAAAGCAATTTGAACCTCTCCTCCAGTGGCAAATATATCCCCATCATGGTCTCCATACAAGTAAAATTTCTCAATGCTCCCATAGAATATTGGATGAGTCTTAGTAGTTTTCACCTATAAGCAGAGGGCACCAATTAACACATTATTCCTCCATCAAATGCACAGTACCTGCCTTTTATAGGATTCAACTAACTTACCAGCTGTCCAGTTTTGTATGTTTTTCCATCCCACTCTATTGCAGCATACACTGTCCAAGGGCTCTGCATTCTTTTGGATGGTATATCACTACGTGCAGTTATCCCTTTAAAGACTGTGAATTTTATCTGTTTGTCATATTTTTCATGACAGTCTTTGAGCCACAGAGCAAATTCTCTGTCAATTTTCATTCGCTGCTCCTATAAAGAGATTACAAAGTAAGTACGTAATAACAACATATTCTAAAATTTGAATCTGACCACATCAGAAGCCTGAACAATCCTAAGAGTAGAGATACCGTACAAAAACAACAAAAAAGCCAAAAGGACTGCATTGGACTATATGACCTAAAAATGTGTATTCTATTTCATCTGTTGAAAGCTGTTTTTTGGGAGATGTTGTTCACTTGTAACTCCAGGGAGGAGGGGGGCAGAGGCCTTCTGATAATGGCCCAGCCATTCAAACCAGGTGGGGCAGTGCTTCTTATCTCTTTCAGCACCCCTCCATCCTCCAGGGGGATATCTTCTGATAATGGGCCATTAGGGCCCACCAATGACATGACACATTCCATCATCCCATTGTGAGATGCTCCACACAGTGAGGGGGGAGCCAGCTGTTCCTAGCTAGATAGAAACTGGGACTGAAGGACACAAGGGATTCAGTTTTCCCACTGGATGCCTGGAGGAAGACTGGACCCATCTCGCCACCACTGAACTTTCTACAGGACCATCTCTACTCCACAGAACCACATCTGTTACTCCAGGAGGACTTATTTGGACTGCTTCCAACACCCTCATCAACAGGGTGTCAGGTCATATCCCTGACTCTGTCAGGGCTTTTTCCAGGATTTTTGTTTGTTTCCTTGCTTGTTTTTTTGTACTACTACATTTGTATTTTTCTTTTTTTTATATTTCTAGTCAACTGTCTTTCAAAACCAAGACAAAGACACACGCAAAAAAAAACCCAAAAAAAACAACCCCAAAAGAACAAACAAAAGAAAATGGAAGAAACAAAGAAGGAGAAATAAAGACACAAAGAAAAAAAGGATTCTTCAGCTGGAAACCATTAAAAAATTCTAGGAAAGTGATATTTCAGGTTAAAAAAAAAAGTGCTTCCCCCAGCAGCCATATTCCTCTAGGAAAAGGGCCTCTCCAAAAAACCTGTCATATAACGACTAAATAAAATAACTTTTAAAGAAAATAGAAGGAAAAATACTGAGTTAACTTTTCAGATTTAAAGATTCAGCTTTACTACTCACTAAACAGAGAGACATGAACAAATTACCAGTGAGCAAAGGTTTCTGTATGACATGCACTGAAGTTCACCAAGAAGAAACACTTAACAGGATGCAGTAATTACCTGTCCATTGAAGATCCTCGTGAACAGAGTATTCTTATCCTTCAGCTTCAGCTCCAGATCCATGAAAGTGAGTTTGTTTGTGCTGACCTGGAACTTATCATTGGTAAACAATGTACCAGAAATTCTGTTGTAGCATTCAATTGGTGCCAATCCTCTCTTCTTTGGAGGAGCGCACCAGTCAAAACTTAAAAGGAGAGTGTCATTAAAATCCTTTTATATAAAGAGAGGTTTACATTACAGAAAGAGACTGTACAGATTACCACTTACTCTTCCACAGTTGTGTATGGTATTAATCTTCCATTCCAAAAGCATTCAAAAATAGGCCTTTTTCCTCTGGCACCTTTTTCTACTAGGAAACAGTCGTCATCATCATCATCATTTAATCCTTGATTTAAAACAAACAAACAAACAAAAAGTCTCCTTGAATATATTTCCTTAAAAAGCTAATATATCAAAACCCATAGCAATCTTAATGAAGAAGTACTATTGTTATTATATTCAGCACAGATGCAATGTACATTATATCAAGCTCATTATATACAATATTAGGGTTTTCTTTCCTCCTTTAGAAATACCAAGCAGAAAAACTAAGAAGGGTAAAGAAAAAATCTAAATGGAAGTTAATTATTACCAAATCTACCAAATTTGAAAATTTCAAATTTGAGTTTACTTTTCCCTTAGTTTCAACTGATGTCCTTCTAGTATCATAAAATTCTCCCAATTAACTCAATATTTGTTTTGTCAAAAAAACCCCTAAACAAACAAACAAAAAAATCCCCAGCAAAGAGTATTTTAAAACTCCTAGCATTTGAAAACTCATCACAACTGAGTAAAACAAATTTTAAATTAAAGACTTCAGACTACATCCTGTCTTTTGCAGTATTTCGATACTAGAATCTCTTGAAACTAACTGCTCATTTTTTATTACTCTGTTGGAGTAACTCTGTTGGAGTAAAGATGCAGTCAGGAAAGTGAGAATTTTCAACTGGACTACATTCCATAAGAGTTTATAATTTGAAATCAGGTGTTATGCTAAAGATAAGGTTTACATGACAGAGCTACCACAACAGCAAATTTATTCACAGGATCTGTTCATCTAAACGTATGTTCATCTAAAAGTTCATCTAAAAGTTCTAAACCAAACTTTTCTGTTCTGACACACCCCAAATCAGGTAATACTTTGCACTTCCAACTTAAAATTGCTCTAGTTTTTATTTCATTAGAATATTCAGAGTAGTAGGACTGTCTGTGATAGGACTGACAAGCAGCAAAACATTTCACTTACTTGATGGGAAACATGGATCATCAGGGTATGTTTCCTTATCATAAAGGAAGGGATGGTATCGGATGATGCCTTCGACTATGCCTTCTTCTTCAACATGTGCCTTAAACTCAAAGCTATCTGCTGCAGTATTTATATACAATGTCTGCATGTCATCTTTTATCTCCCTCAGATTGACAATCTTTGGTATTTTTCCCTTTTCAAACATTGAAATCTGGACAAAATGGAAAACAAGTTGATTATCCTTAGAGTAAAAGACTTACAGTAATAAGCACTTTGACAACTGACTGTTAGCAAAGGAATTAGTTCCTACACTGCAATGCTAAATAGAAGTACTTAAAAAAATTAAACTTACATACGCAACTTGAATGATGTATTTTGAAATGCATGATTACAGAGAAACAGGCACAATATGAAATAAGGTTATCAAAGAAGACTTTTGACTAACATGTATAAAATCTCTTACCTCAATATCGATGTTGTTGAAAGGGGTTATTTCTTCTGTTACAGCATTAGCTTCATTTCCTTTTGGCCCATGGATATAATAGTGATAGATATGTCTGAAATACATTTCAAAAAAAAATACCAAACCAGCAAGTGAAATTAAAAAATTGCACCTTATAATTTTAAAAATTCTAAATAAGCTCTTATTTTTATTAAAATATACCTGGTTTGTTGCACTGTTATAAATAAACTCCTTGACAACATATATATGGTACAAAAGATTTACTAAAGGGATTGACTCCTTTTCATTCCTCTCATCTCTGTCACACACAATCACATCAGGACCAATTTTTGGGTAAAATAATTGGAAACAAATTAAAAAAAAAACAACGCAAAAGTGAAAAAACCTCCACAATTGTTACATGGCTACAGACCTTTTGCATCAAAGGGTAAACTAAAAAAACTACTGTAAATCGTTCTGCACTCTGGAAATCAGAAAGAACTAGAGCCACAAGTCTTTCCACATTTTGCCTCTGACACCAGTTTTATGTCGATCATCTAAGAGTAATACAAACATGTAACAAACAATCACTATCTTTACATTATTTACAAAAATTTGAATATAGGTAGGAGTCATGGATGTGATCTGCATAATAGAAATAATTTTTCTGTTGTAAACATTGCTTTCTAATTGGCATTTTTCCTCATTTAAGAAACTTCAAAAAATCCACATGGTCAGATAGATTAAATAATTTCATAGAGAGATGCAATCTGAGAAAACTGAGGAACTTAACTCCATTTACTTCAACTTTTCAGCAAGCTAGCTAGTTCTTTCAACTTCAAAGACTTAAACCTCTGGGGGATGGTTTGGAGAAAAATGAGATTGTACCAGTCAAGGGGACTGAATGCATGACAAAAGTCAAAAGCACCTGCAAGTTCATCTTTGCTTCTGACATCCACTGTACTACATGTTCCCCACATCTTGGTGGGGAAATGTTGGTTCCCAGAAAAAAGCTCCTCATGGTCTCACTGCTCAGGATTTTATGGTATGTCCAAATCGCTTAGTATTTTGTCTGCACTTCTTCTAGACTTCAAAAGGCAGTCTCCTGGCCTAAAGACATTGTTATTTTAGGGGTTCATCTTCCCTTCAAAAGCATCCGAAAATAATGAGGGTTGTGCTGCAGCGCATTAAAGCAGAACGAAACTGGTATCATGCGCGTGTGGCAAAAGGCATGGCAGAAGGGAATGGGGAGGTGGTCGCGGGGAGACAGTGAGGCAGGACTGTGTAGCACTGGAAGGCTAAATAACTGGTTTTACTTTAACAGCTACATATTGCACCTGCGTTCTATCTCAGAGGCAGCTCTTTTACTTCAAGAGATGGCTGGAAAGAACTAACACACACTTAAGTGTGAGTGTTCACTTGACGAGTACCTGGAAGCTAATGAGGAACCCGAGTTATTCTCTGCATGTAGAGGTACCCTGTATTTTCACGAGATTAAAAATGGTTTCAGCAGCAAGTTTTTATTTGTATCACTGAATGATATTTCACACATAAGATAATATTTCTCATATTAATCCTCCTTTACGTATATCTATTTTTATCAGATTATAGGTATCACAAAAATAAAACCATAGTTTGAAAACAAAGTTCTATAGTTTACCAGATTTTGAAATTGGTCTGAGTTTGTATTTTAGTTTACATTCACAGATGGATCCATCATCTTAACAGGTAAGCCCAAACTATTCACAGCTATCACAGGCATCCCCAGGCTCTGCAGGCCCACTGATGACATTATGAGTACAGAGCAGACAGTGTCATATATCCTTTTCCCTCTTAAACCGGGATGAAGCAGCAGTACTTTCTTTTACTGTTGTTTTAAAAAGCCAACCAACCAAAAGATCCCCTAAACCTGTAAATACAAATCTAGGTACCAAGGTTAGGAGCACAGCTGTGAGCAAAGCAACTGATTAAGTTGTTAGTAATTAGATTAACCATTTACTACATTAGTAATACACCATTAAGTTGAATAGGCTACTAAAAATTACTGTGGATAATTATGTATCAATCATCAAGTCACATCTTTGGTCGGGGGGCATCCATTCAGTTGTGTTAGTTTCTGTAACATTGGTTAAGTAGGGAGGCTAACTGTAGTATCAACAGCCTTAACAGGAATAAGGGCAATGTCAAGTACAAAAACAAAGCAGTTCATAATATCTGACTTTGTTAGTAGCCCACTTTTAAATCACCAACTTACGCCAGCTGCCTTGTCCAAAGATGAAAGTAGTTTTTCAAGTACTGCATGTGATCTGGTTGTACACCCGTAATCACAACTGTTGTGAAACTCTCTTTATCCTTTTCTTCTAATATTAGATTATGAAGAAATCTTTCATCATCACTTGTGATGTGAGTAGAATCAGATGGCTACAAAATAAGTAAAATAATAAGAGCAGGGATGTAAACTGAATTTCTGAACTCCCATCAACTTGAAAAGGATTAGAAAACATAACAGAAAAGTAATATAGAACACATGATGCTAAGTATCACAAACGATTAAAGCTTAAAGTCAAAGTTTCCAAACTAATATTAAAGTCAACAAGCTGAGAATGTGACATCACTGATCCAGTTCATTTTCAACTCACTTTCACCACAGCACTTGAAGTGTGCAGTCTAGAAATGCATTTAATCATGTTTAATGTAGCACTGTGTGCTATCCATGTTCTCATCCATCAAGTGGAAGCATTAAGTGTGCAAGACATTAAGTCCTCTTTAAGAAAACAAAGCCAAAAAAAATTATTGGCTTTTAAAGATAGGCTTGCTTTCTCTAACAGAAACTCCAGTAGAAGAAACACACTTCTATTTAAAAGAAAAAAAGATGAATCCCCCATTCCAGATGAAATGTTGAGTAGTCTAACACAAAGAGAGATTCCTGATTCCAGAAACAACTGATTGTGTTTTCCTGAATGGATGCACTTTGCTCTTTTGACAGGTTTCTAAACTGCAGAGACACAGTGGTTGATGTCATGCTTCACACTGCACCAGTAAGTAGTCCCTTACATTTGACATATCCAAAAAAAGTGCTATTTTTAAAACAAAGATTAAGATCTTTAGAGCGAATGCAATCAATTGCTACAACTGATAAGATAAGTTGTAGTAAATGCAGCTACATGCCTTATTTTGCAGGAAAGCAGGCAAACTCCACATCACTGAGGCATGAAAGGAGAGATGTCCTACCTAACCATAGTTAGGTGAAATAATTAATCAAGACTTACTTTCCCCAGGGAATCAAAAAGCTCTCCTTAACCAAGAGGATAATTTAACCAATTTTGAGACCTTTCATCAAAGAAGACAACATCTCTTTTTCTTGCACAGAGCATAGCCTCTTTTAAACATAACAGTCTTGCTGACAATGCCAACAAGGGACTATTATTTGCTAGTGATGGGATTTGATGATAATAAAGAAAAGCCAGAGCTGTTTGGTCCACATCTCCATGTGATCTGACAATCCTAGAAGCTGCACAGTCATGCTGAACAAGTGTCACTCTGTACAGCAAGGAAGAAATTAACAGAGTCAAAGCACCTCCAAAATATCACTCCCAAATTCTCTGGCTGCCTTCCCACTACAGATGACAAATTACCATGGCACCTTTCCCTACATTCCCAGCATCAATCTCCACTAGAAAATTACTATTTACTTCTTTGAAATATTAAATGGTCCAGAGACATGACTGCAGTGGAGACAGGTGTCTATTATCCATTAAGGAAAGATGACCAGCAGGGATACCATTAATGTCACTTCTCTTCAGTGTTATGGTCTTGTTCTAGAGTCTTTATTGTTTCATATTAATTACATCTTGACTTCTTTGCAAAAATAACTTTCTTCACCAACTGAATGGCTCAAAGGGTCAATTATTCTTCTTACACTACTAATGCATTTAAAACTACTTCAGTCACAGTATTCTCTTGCTGATAAATGTGCAGTGCAGACCATTTTTCAAGTCATTAACAAGACAAATTCACGCATTTTATTTCCCATCAATATAATGAACTGGCCTAGGTATTTCAGTGATTTGCAAAAAAACTAAACCTGAATTATTTCTCTGTTATCTTCCCACTTCACTTCTATTACTTGAGTTTTTCACATCATATCTTCCCTCTTGGATAGTTACAAGTTGTCTTTTAAGTCTAATAGAACTTTACTTGCATTTTTTAATTTTAAGAGTCAGTTTGATTTTAATTTTATATTATTACCACAACTTTTCAAACAGATGATTGCACCACCTTCTTGAACTCCTTAGTAGTATCTATAAATCTCATTCAGAAACTTTTCTCCAACTTATGCCTGCTACTTTATATCATCCACCCTCTCTCTTTAATCAAGCAGGGAGGGAAAGCATTTGTACCCCTTACAATAAAGCAGATTTTACCTGCTTTTATTTTCAGTTTCTATTTTTATGAGTCTACCTTCTTAACTACATTGTACATAATAGAAACAATATAACTATACAACATAATAGAAACAATGTAACTATATAATAGAAACAAAATGCTGGCAATTCATTTTTTTTTCCAACTCACTGACCCAAGACTGGCATGATAAAAGCCCTCCTGCTCCTTTCTCATCCATACAAAACACCAAGAACACTGATATAACTCACTAGGTATGTGCTCAAGGCCTGACTACATTGTCATACACACCACCCATTTTTCCTCCAATCTGCACCATTAGCTACCTACATCTTCGCCTTTCTCTCCTTGCCCAAAAAACAATTCTTTTCAGTTTTCCTCCACATCTTTTTACTTAGGCTGTTATTCTTCATGAAAAGCATCAGGACTGCTGACTTTAGTTTCCAGCTACAGAGTTAATTTATTTTACAAAATTGATGAATATTTGTAAAACCAACGGGTTTTGTTGGTCTGGCTGGACTTTTCTCCCATATGCAGGTTAGATTTACATATTTCTAAACAAGTACAATTCGGCTCCCTCATTTATTCCTTACTGCTTCAAAGAAAATTTATTTTTGCTTCATACACACAAAAAAATATTTACTGTGCTTATAAAAGTATTTTTAAATATTTTTCTTACCTTGACATGCAAAACTGTAAAGCATTTCTGTCATTTAACCTTAACTGAAAAGAGGAAAAAGCATCACACAAAAAAAAGGCTTTATGATACTGTGTCTTCAAGTTCTCAGTGACTTCCTTTTACACCCCAGGGTGCAAATGGTTCAGTAAGATGAGGATATCCCAAGATAAGTATTACAAGAATAATACCCAGTTAAATCACATTAACCTGGGAAAGGCTTTCAATTAAAAATGCAAGAAACTTAAGGTTGTTTACCTTTCTGTTTTGAATGAATCCACTATATATTGCTTCCTTGTTTTTCTCCTTCTTCTCAAAATCCTCTTTAGAAAGGACAAGTTCATGAACATCCTGAGATGCTGCAGGTTTGCTTATCATCTGATTTTATTAAAGAAACAGCATTTAAAATCAAAATACAACTTAAAATTAACATAATAAAATACTTTAATGCTGTGATTAAAAGTTAAAAAGTAACAATCTGATTGTGCACAAACATTCTAAAATAAAATTAAAGGTTGACATTGACTTACTCTGGCAGATTGTCCCACGAAGAACACTGCTTGCTTGCCTCCAACTCCAAAATATGAGATATCACTATTTAAACTACGAGGCACTGGCAAAGGGCGCACATATCCTGAATGATCACTGAGAATAAAAGCGTCTTTCATAATTTTTTTTCAACACAAAAGTAATTAAAAAACCCAAAAGTACTTCTATCTAAAGCTTCTATTAAATTCTTCCTCCTGGTATTTGGTTAAAAAAAATCCTTCACTTTGCACCTTTTAAAACTGCAACACTAAAATATATGTGCCTGAAATTTTTGAGATACTCTTTTTCAAAAGGATGATGACAGATTAAATATTTTCCTAAGTCATCTTATAAAACATTTCTGTCCCTTCTCACAAACCAAATCTTATTCAAATGAAAATGGCTTACAAAGCAAGCCTGATCTTTCTGACAGCATCCTTTCATAAAAATACTCTTAAGACAAAGTGGGAAATAATGCCAACCAACTATTAAATACAGATTTGGAGAGATGATATATGCTCTCAGTAGTGAAATTCCATGTCTTTTAAGTCACCTTGAACAGTCTTATCTAGTTAGGACAAACATTTATCTTCAAATCACAGCAGTCTCAAACGAAAATAAGGTGTAGATGGTATCCTGCCATATTTTACACCTATGTTCCCATATTGAGTGGCAGTAATCCACAGTTTAGATCTGCATTTTAGGAATACTATACATTTCTGTTACTAAACTCACCTACAGCAATTTCAAAAAGCCATGGATTTCTTTACAAATGACCCAGAATCATTTTTTACGCACTTATCTCCAGATGTTTTAAAGACATTGACTTTCTATTTGGAGATGCTTTCAATGCAAAAAACCCTTCCCCCAGCATTATTATCACTTCCCACAGCCCCATTTACTTTCTACACTACCTGCTCATATGACAAATTAGTTATGACTGAGGCTGTAATTCTTATCTTCACATTTAAAACCCTAGACTTAAGGTATTTAACACATTACTGAAGCTCCAAAACTGTACATAACTAATTCTGTGGAATTTTATACACATAATAATAATAATATAATTATTATTAATAATTATAATTAATAATAATTAATAATAATAATTAATAATAATATTAAGCCTGGCTAAATAATAATATTAAGCCTTGCTGTGCAGGTGGAACATCTTGAGAACAGATTCAAAACCGTAAAGTTAATTAATATAAGTAGCAAACCCCACCATAAAATCTCCACTTTCTTCTTTAAATGCAAAAGATTTATTTTGTGTAGCCTGCACCTAAAAACAGACATCTTCACGTATTTATAACACGTTATACAGAATTAAGATTTAAGTAAAAAAAAAAAAGAAAACTTGAACTAAAACCATGTATCTGTTTATCTCTTATTCCAGTAGCATTACAGATATTGAACACATAATTTAATGCACTACTGAAAGGTTTTCAGGTAACAGATGAACACAGTACAAAAATCCTCCCCAGGACATAGCATGCCCCTATCTGTACCCAGACAAACAAAATACATTTCAGAAAAGGTCCCAAGCACAAAAAAGTATTCAGTGTGTCACAATAATAGAAGACCAGTTTCATGTTAGGAAGCTTCTGTATTACCTACTTATAAAAAAGTATGGGACTGTTTATGTAATCATATGACACGGTTTAGCTATGGAATGCAGCTATGTCTTAAAAGCATATTTTGAGGACCTTCGCAGAGCTTGCTAACTGTTGTAGAAATATTTAGAACTTGCTAACCTTTCAAAGTCTCCTTGTCTCGTAAACTTTGATAATCTATATACAGCCCAGTTGTTAAGCTGTTTAGAAGTCATTCCGCTTCCATTATCAGTCACAGCAACAGCTGGTTTTCCTTGGGATTCATCAAACAACTGTTTGGGGAAAGACAAACAAACAGCACAAATCAACAAGGAGCAACAGGATAAAGAAAAAGGATAATGCAAACTATGTCTGAAAAAATTAAAGTATTTCTATCTTACCAATTTTATCTGTATGCTCCGAATACCAGTATTTTGAGATGTAGCGGACAGAGAATTGTCAACCAATTCAGCAAGGGCAAACGCTAAAGAAATTGAAGAAAAATAACCCTATTAGAGCTCAGAAAGCAGACACCTGCTTCTAGTATTTTCTCCCAAGCAACTAGAATAACACATTACCTAAACACAGACAAGACCTAAGTACTGTCAGAACAATCAAAATCATGTAACATCTTGTTTAAAAAATAAAACAGCTTTTGTATATGTACTTTATGATTTGTTTCATCACTCAATCTCTCACATCTCTTAATGGTAATAACACAATTGGAAAGAACAATGATGAACTAACCATCTCCTTACCAAATGACAGATTTGTCCCTTTCATGATTAGGAATTAATTTTTATGATTCATATGAGAGTCAAAAATACATAAAAAATGTACTTTGACTTGTTAAAATATTGAGGGAAGAACGAATTAACTGAAGAAACCTGAACTGAAATTCTGTGAAACATCTAAAACTACAATGTTAATTGTTTATAAAAACATAAAGAAAATTGTAAAAACGGTTGAAGGATTTCAGTGAATGGTAAATACAACCAGAGATCTCAGAACCATGGCAATACACAGCAGAAATAGTCAGGCAAACTGCACAAATTTGTTGTTTCTTAAACATTAATGCTTGGAACTCTCACCTAATTAAAGCAAAACTACCTAAGTTTACTGAAAAATTGTATTTAAGTGAAAAAAAATACAGCAAGTTTGGATTAATTCAATCTGACTGACTAGCCTCAGTTAACAGATATTTCCATTGAGCGTCTCTAAAAAGGAAATCTTATTTCCTACAATTTGCAGAGTTCTTCAGAATGCTACAGTGTAATTTACACTGGCCACACACTTCAGACATGTAAAAGAAAACCCTTGTCTATTAGCGTAACACAGCACCACTGAAGCATTTGGCATTTTTCCTCAAGCTGTTATCGAAGTATAAAAACAGTTCTGCACTTTTTTGCAACTTTCTTCACTGCAAACAGAGTAGCTGAGCATCAGCTATACAATCCACATTTACTATTCCATATCAAACAATGGTCTTTCATCAACACTTGAAACTGGTTAGGCATTGCCCTTAGAGACGTATATAAAAGAAGCATCAGCTGCATTACATCTCCCCAGGCTCAAAACTGCAATTTGCTGCCAGTGAAAACTTAGGCAAAAAATTGTTTGGTACTTCAGTCTTCTCCATGTCAGCTGCCACTAGACCCCCTCACTTTGCATTTCATTTAGTGAGGGTGCAACTTCCTTTGTCATCCTTTTCTAATCTACCTGCAGAAACCCTTACACTATTCATCCTCACATCCCTTATCAAATTTGCTCCAGCTGTGCCTTAGAGTTTCTGATCTCATTTGGACATTCGCAGGCAATATCCCTATAATATTCTCAGTATTCATGCCCCTGTTTCTACCACCTATGCAATTCCCTTCCCTTTTGTGTTTTAGTTTAAGCAGGAAGTCTTTACTCAGCCATGCTATTCTCCTGCCTTCTGTGCCCGATTTCCTCCACATAGAAGTCAATAGTTCTTGTGCACTAAAAAGGTAATTTAAATAGCTGCAAGCACTCTTCTACTCCCTTATCCCCATGGGTGTTTCCCACTGTGTCTGATCCACCACACCCTTAAAAAAAGGAAAGATCCTTTCCAAAGGTTTAGAGTCAAAGTATTTCACACATTGCCATATTTAAGCAAATTCCACCAGGGTGTGGTCACTACAGACCAGGCCCTGCTTGGCCTTTCCAGTCAGCTCCTCGGTGTTGGGAGAGCAACAGGTCCATGAATGGCTGCTGCAGGGATAAAGCAGAGATCTCCACAGAATGTTCTGTGTGGCCTTACACAGCAATTCCTGTGTACAGGGATAGATGTACCACTGACTCAACTATTACAGCACTTTGAGCACAGTACCACCAAACCCGAACAAAAACAGTGCCTTTGCTGGGGCATGGAACAAATGGTGTGCACAAAGAGGAAAGGAGAAAGACTGGTCCTTAAAAATACAGCTGCTATTTATAGACATTTCTGACTGTTTTCAAACAGGAATGGTATCGTGCTTGAGTCTTGAATTTATTTCTTTTTTTGCTTTTTTTTTCCTGTGTTAATTCTGAACCGGCTGTACCTAAGAAGTACATAGTACTTAGAAGGTAATCACCACCACAGACAGATTTTTCAGAGAAGCCATAAACAGAAAGTAATTTATTCAATAAAACAATACAAAATGCTGGTTACATATTTCACACACCATTTAGATAAAAACTAATTAAAGCAGCATCTTTTTAAAGAAATACTTGATCTTGTTGGTAAGTTAAGCCCTGTAGCACCCCCGATGGGGGGGGCACAAAAAATTCTACAGTAGCTCACACAAGAACTGTACATGAAATTCAAACACAAAGGCTACAGTTTAGCACAGGAGACAAAAACCTGAAAACACAAATGCTGACCTATCTGAATGACATGCCTAAGATTATTCAGGCTGAAGTTCTTTTACTTCTAAAATACTCAAACTTCTTGAACAAGTATTTGAGAAGGTACCTCTATAAATCTGGATTTTTAGGTGACTACTTTTAATAATTTTTAAAAGAAAAAAATTATATGAAGGACATAGTTAATTTTTCTTTTACCGTTAAGACTACTTTTTTTAGCAGCTATAACTATAAGTTGAATTGCTCATAACCACATTATAACCACATAAACATCACTTACACAAGATTACTTTTGCAGGTACTTACGCAAAGGATTTTGGCCCTCGCTGGCATAGTACTCATACATGCCGCTTTTGACAAGTGTATCGTAGTGGGGTAGAAACTCAATTCGTTCCTTGGTTGCCAAAAGCAACATTTGATCAACTGACTGAAGCAGATATAAAGTAACTCCATCCTGAACAAGCTTGCCTGCAGTGAAGATGAAATATAAAGTACACTGAATAGCACTGCATCAGGAAACTTCTGCTTCCAAAACAAGTACGGGTTTAGCCACAGGTGATCTCTGTATTTTCCTAGGTGTTGCCTGTTCAGCATTTAACAACAACATTTAAATTAATATATGTTCACATTTCCAAGCTCAATAATGCAAGTTTTCTCAGGTGACAGCTATGTACGTACCATTTTTTTCCTATCATTTACAGGATTTGTGACAGAAGATACTTAGTATAACTGTCATCAAATTAACTCAGCAAAAACATGTTTGTGGAAATAATTTTTTAACAAATTTTGACAAACTATTACAAGATTTGTACTTTCAGTTAATTATTGCATGTCAGAGCACAAACAATTATCACATGACCATTATGATCAATACAAGAAATAGCTGTAATTATTTTGCCATCTAAGATACTTACTGAAGTTATCTTCTGTAATCTCCGTCCTATTTGTGGTGGTGATAACAAAAGTTTCATTAGAAGATATGCCAAATGCCTACAAAAATTGAAGGTTATTTAGTTATGATAACAAAGTAGTCTAAAAACTCTTCAGATACATTAAAACAAAAAAAAGGCACAATCTATTTACTTTGTGACAAACTACTGATGAGAAATCACATCTCTTAGAACACAGTTGAAATCAGGATCACTTGTTTTCTCAATTTAGCAAAATCTATCTATACTAGGTTTGTTTTTTTAATCTGCATAAAATAAAAATATGCTCTAGTGAGCAACAGGAATTTTAAGGAAGAATATTCGTCCTACAGATAATCCCCTTGAGGGCAGGAGGAACAAGACTGAACAGCTCTACTTCTGACTGTGAAACCACAACAGAAACAGTTCTGACCTAGATGGTGTCCCATATTTAACTGCACTCTTGAAACACCAAACCAACCTAATATTTCTTAATGTTGTATATTAAAGTCTTTGTTCTTCAGTTATATTATACATCTAAAAAAATAATTAAGCTTCCTTTCAGAAAAACTCTTTACTGTTAAAACACTAAAGTTTATTCTTCTGAACCTAAATAATCTTTGCCACTTTAATGCCTTCTTTTGAATGTGTTTACTGTAGCTTTAGACTTTTTATCCTAGAAATGCTTCCTACATGCATTTAAATGCCTCTACTTTAGCCTGCATTTTTGCACTCTGACACCCAACACTAATTTCCTTCCCAAAATAATAAAATAAATACCTGCATTTTCTCCCACCTGCCCAGGTCTCTGAAACTCAAGCAAGTCAACCCTGTTCTCATCAAACTCCATCAGCCCACTCAGTCTTGCAGTGACAACTCTAGACAGATGCTTAATGTACTTTTAGCCAGATTCTTCCTTGAAGGAAGCTCCAGCATTCTCTGCAGCACCTTCCCCTCATCATTTCCCACATTTCTCTTTCTATCCCTATTACTCAGATGCATGAAAATATTTTTAAACACTACTTATGGGTTCATTAGGAGCCTACTTTCCATATTTCAGTTATTTTTCCCCATGACCACAATAAAGTTACAGTTATCCATCAGCAAAATGAGAAAAATTGTTGAATTTCTCACAGCACTTGGTGCAAACAAAACAAATGCAGATGACACAGAGATTGATAATCACACATAAGAACCTGGAGTAACACTTTTAAACTCTTCTACATTCAGATCACTTCAATTTTACCTCTTACCCAAATTTCCACACAGTAATCTGTGCAGGAAAAATGATAAAACTGCTCAGAGAAAGAAAAGTAAGCTTTAAAATATATGGATTTTTGAAAGCTAACATCTACTGTGTCATTTGAGGTCAGTGGTTAATATAGAGTAACTGTAGAGTTTTACATCTGAAAGCACAGATAAGCATCTTTCCCCCCAGCTATAATTACAGCTTCCTGTTTTCTCAATCTACAGAGGCTCTTCTGCTCTCAAACCCTTATGAAGAGCATGCAGCATCTACTTTAAGGCAGCAAGAAGTTAAGATCAACTAGTGCATGTACAAGACAGCAGCCTGGTAGGGGAGCAGGGGCAGCCTCATCCTTCTGGTTTTCTCCTCCATTCCATGGGTGAGCCTCTTGTGGTAGTACATATTTTTGCCTTCATTATCTTCTTCTATGGTTGGCTCCTACTTTTCTCTAGTTAGTTAAAGTTAATGGTTTCCCCCAGAGCTGTGACCTCCCTTTCCCAGTTGTCAGTCACCTCCCTAACCCTGCCCTTCTTTCCAGAACATCCTATGCCAATTTCCCGATGAACCAGCTTGTCACCTGTAAAAAGAGCATATTATATAGCTCTACGCAAGATATTTACTATATGTATCATGTTGTATTGATTGTTAATGTTGTATTAATAGTTTGATAGTATGGTAAATGTAGTTTTGTAGTTAAAATGTAGTTTTTATGTACCAACCACAGGAAAACGTAAATCTTTCAGAGAAAAAAGTATTTACTACTTCCTTATCAGAAGAGACCAACTCCTCCTGCCTTGCTCAGCCTTGCGGACGCCATAGAGATTAAAGGAAAAAAAGTGATACTAACCAGAGACAATTCTTCGTTTGAATGGAATTTATGCATCATGTATGAAATGTATGAATATTCAACAGGCTATTGCTTTTAAGGGATAATCCTTTGTTAACAGGGGTCCTTCTCCGGAGCTTTTTTGCTCAGGGAGGCACCCAGACATCTGTAACTTTGTTTTTTATTGTCTCATATTGTCCTAACTCTAATTGTTCAATTTTTTTTTTACTCTAAATCTATTTTTATAACCATCTTATTTACTATTAAACTTTCAAAATTTTAAAAACAAGTGATTGGCATTTTTCACACCACCCCATCTATTTGGTTGTCAGTCAATGTTTACTCCCTCCCCCTGTTCTAGAAAATTCCATGTTATTTGGTGCTCCCATTGGTCTGTGCAGACTGTACCCTCCCCCTGTATTCTCCCACTGGTCTCAGCTTTGTAATCCTCTCCTCAAGCTCCTCCTTGGTTTATCCTTGATTGGTTGCTGTATTTTACGCTCCCCTTGTACCACCCCCATTTAAAAGTCTGGGCAAAATCATTGTACTTAGTCTTTGGTCCCTATCCCCCTTGAGGAATAAACCTCCTCAAGACACACACTGAAGACTTCTCTTTCCTCTTTACCCTGGTCCTCAGCACCTGACACACCTATACTGTGGGGAACTGGTACAGGCCTCTCTGATCCACTACCCGGGTCCCTCAGTGGTCTGGGGATGGAAGCTCACGGCGTAAGCCAGGGCTTGGAGCCAGCCAGGGATTTTCCCCGGGCTGTGTCAAGCCTCAACTAAACCAACCCCAAGCATAGCCTAGCAGGCTATGCTTTAATTTCCTGGGTGAACCCAACATTTCTGTGTCCACTAGCAGCAGGTCCTTTCCACTTCACAAGCTACTAGGTAGGTATACGAATCAAGTTTGGCAGTCTGAACTGCAGATAACTGTTTTTTCTTGTCCATGCCGTGGTTTAACAGGCCATATCCTTTGTAAACTTTGGGGAATACTCAGTTTGAATGCTTCACTTCTATATGTCTTGTTTTTCTTCTTCCCTCCCTCTGTCCTACATTCTTGGTTATTCTAGTCCCTGTGTCTTCCCATTATGCCAGCTAGCAGTGATGGGGCAGTACCAGTATGTGGATGTGATTTCCTGAACGAGAAAGCTGCTGGTCATCTGGTCATTGCTGAATCAAAGTGAACTTGCTGGGCAATTTACTTGTAGAGTTGGTGATTTTCATTCAGTTCTGGCAGACAAGGTTTGGTCAAATGTTTCATTTTTCAGTAAGATTTGCAAATGTAAGCGATATGGTATCTTTTGTTGGTAAGATCTTCAGGTTTCACTGCTATGTCTTTTTCAGCCTAGCATGGTGCCCTTTTCCAAGTAAGTACTGAAGATGCACACAACGCAATTTGATTAGATTCATGAGACAAACCAGAAGCACATTTGTATGGTAAATGTGAGGTTTTCTATGATGTTACAATGCATTAAGTTGGTTTATATTGTGTTTCATTTTTATACTGGGGTGTGCAATGGTTTTCTATTGTATCCCCTGTCCCCCTTGGAAACTGTAACCCGTGGTTCGTCCCTGCTCAGCCTCGCCCATCCCCCACACTGGAATGTAACCCAACTCTGTTCCATTCCCACCTTATCCCTGATCCGGCAGTGGCTTGTCCCTGCCTCTAGGCCCGTCCTCCCTGGGAAAAAGCCCCCGGATGGCTGGGGGGCTCTCTCTCTCTGCACCGGATGGGGGCAGAGCTCCGTACTGAGCTCAGGCCGGTGGGGGCAGGACCCCAGAATAAAGCTGTGATTTCCCCCCAGACAGAGAGCAGACTCAGTGCCTTTTGCCATCAACAGTCATCTGGGTCTCTCTAAAGAACATCCACAGCTGGCGCCCAAAACTGAGGCTCGAAACCACACGGGGCTCCCAGAAAGCTGGAAGAACCACACGTGGAGCACGTGGCCAAGGAACCTCACGTAGGCACGTGAGTCCCGAAATGGAGCCTGCCCATGCAGAGACAGACCTGTCAGGCTTGGCGTTCGCTGTGGAGTCTCCGAAGTACAGGACTCCACAGCCCGGGGCTGTAGCTTTTTTCTTTGGACGTAAAAATCCCATCAGAGTGCTGCGAAGAAGCCCCCCGAACGGCAAGCTGCTCCCAGAGAAGGTGACCACATGTTCGTGGAAAGCCGACCCTGGGAACTGAAACTGGAAGCTCTTTTTGCACCTAAAGGGTCAGTCTCAGGCAAAAGGAGCGACTGGGAAAGAAAGGAAAGATTCATCTGAATGCTGGATTTTTGGTGAGTACCAATTTGGGATATAAGGAAAAATCTTATTCAGAGGTGTTGTTCCTCAGAGAAAAGGGTTTTTTCATTTGGGGGAAGGTTTTTGCTTTCAGAGTAAACCTTCAGGGTGCTTTTAATGGCACATTCAATTTTGGCTGCCCAGCCCAGGGGGTGGAAAAAGGTAACAGTTTCACCTCCTTTTTTTTTTTTTTTTTTTCTCTCCAGTGAAGTTTTTTTTTTTTTCTTTCAGTTTCTCAGTCACAGTTAAAGAGGACATAGAAACTTATAATCTGAGCCAAAAATGGGTGCTAGGCTATCTGTGTCTCAAAAAAAGAGTCTATTATCAAAATTTAAGTGCCTGGGATGATGGGGGGACCCATTGTTCAAAGAAACAGTTGAAAAAATGAATTTGGTGGTTGTTTTCTCAGTTTCCACATGTATCATTAGAGCAAATAAGCTTCCTGGAATTTTGGGAGGCTGTTGCAAATAAAATAGCTGAATCTGGCTCCCCTAATAATAAAGAAAATGCAAATTTTGCTTTTTATAGCTTAAAAATTAAGTTCGCATTGCAAAAGCAAAATGAAAAGGAAAAAAAGCCAGTTCTTTGTGGATTTTCCCCAGTTTGTACCTTTGCAGACAGTTTAGGTGCTCAAAACACCCATCTTAGTGATCCCCAGGCTGGTCTCAGTTCTGTGGGGGGATCACAAGATAGAGGAGACTCCTTTGTTCCCCAAAATGGCCAAAGCCATGTGCTCTTGAGCCACGAGGAGCCTCTCTCTTTGTCTGTCCCTCCTTCCCACAATCCCTTTTGCAATCCCTTCCTCTCCCCAGACCCCCCCTTCCCTTCAGTGCCACGCCCAGCACTGCCCTCTCCTCTGACTCTGCCCCCTACCCTCAAAACTCCACTCTCTGACTCCTCCCCATGTGACTCAAGCCTCCAGCCCCTCCCTGCCCCTGGTTCCCCCAGTTTCACTGCCCACAATCCCAGTTCCCATGCCCCGGAGGGAGGTGGGGGGGAGCCGGGAACCCAGAAGCAGGAAGCGATCCCAGCTTTTCTGCCACCCTTTTCACATATCAACAGTCAAAAAGGGGAGGGGGGGGTGTTGTTCATGGTTATTGGGACCCCTTCCCCCAACAAGCGATTCAGGATTTATGCAAAGCTCAGATCAATTTTGGATACGAAAGTGAATACTTCTGCAACATTTTAAAAGCAAATTTAGCAGGGAATCCTATAGTTCTCTTTAACTTCCAAAGAGATTTACTTCCAGAGCTTTGGCAAAATCCTGAAACGCCTGTTGGTAATAATAATTTCCCAATTCAATTAGAACATCTATGTGGTGATAGTGAATGTGTCTCAGCCCTCAAGCAGGCTCAGGAAATTCCTTTGCTTCCATCAGAACCTTTTGTAGCATTTGTAGAGCGATTAACCAGGGCTATCAAAGTTACAGGTTAAGGAAGAAGGAGCCCAGGAACAGGTCCTGGGGGAAATAGCTCTGGCTGATGCAAACAAACAGTGCAAGGCAGCTATCCTCAGCCTGTCCATGGAACTGGCTCCAACTTTAGATGACATACTCCAGGTGTGTGCCAGGAAGGTTCCCTTCATAACAGCTCACCAAAGCCACAGTTCCAGAGTCAAGGCTCCACAAAAAGCTGCTGCTGTAGACATCGTACCTCCTGTGCCACCACCCAAGAGAAGAACAATGTGTCTCCTGTGCAATCAGGCTGGCCATTGGGTATCTCAATGCCCTTTGAAGAAACAATTTCTGGACTTTTGGGACGATGGGGGTAGGGGGTCTCAGGCGGCCCCAAAAAAAACCTTTCAAAAAATGAAAAGGTGAGCGCCGGCTTGCCCAGTGTGCTGACATAAATGGGGCAAGTCCAAGGAGGGGGGAGAAAAAACTGGAAAATGCAAATGTTGAATTAACTAATCCTGCTTTAACCAGTTCTGTTTTTCAGCAAAAGTCACCAGAGGTGATGATAAAAAATCCAGCAACCCAGGAAACAAAAAGTCCTCATGATCTGGTCACCTGGGGTCGTGGGTATGCCTGCGTGTCCACTCCCCCATGTCTCAAGTAGGTGCCAGCCAAGTGGGTGAAACCTTTCATCCCTGAAAGTGCAAAGCCACCTTCAGAGGCCCCACAAGTGGCCAGTGCTGCCTGGAGAAGGAGAAAGTGCCGAACCCTCTCATAATCATCCCTTAACAGTGTTTTTCTGGACAATTTGTTTGCACTAGATGTCATTTTTTTCTTCTTCAGCTTCAAAGGTACTCAAGGTCCGAACCCTGAACATCTCCCACGGACTGAGCCCTCCTCCTTGTCAATATAATAAGAAAGAGGGAGATGTTACAGTGTATTAATTTGGTTTATATTGTGTTTCATTTTTATATTGGGCTTTGCAATGGTCTTCTATTGTATCCCCTGTCTTCCTTGGAAACTGTATCCCGTGGTTCGTCCCTGCTCGGCCTCACCCATCCCCCACACTGGAATGTAACCCAACTCTGTTCCACTCCCACTTTATCCCTGATGGGGTAGTGGCTTGTCCCTGCCTCTAACCCCTTCCCCCCGGGGAAAAAGCCCCAGGACAGCCGGGAGCTCGCTTTCTCTGGCACTGGACAGGGATGGTACTGTACTGAGCTCAGGCCAGTGGGGGCAGGACCTTAGAATAAAGCCATGATCCCCACCTGGACAGAGAGCAGACTCTGTGCCTTTTGCCATCGACGGTCATCTGAGTCTCTCTAAAGAACAACCACACCATGATAATCCAGACACACAACCATAATGAAGCTTGTCATGTCATCAGAAATCTTCAAGGGTACAATCTATGCTCAGAAATGCCTCCACATTCACAGTGAACGCATGTCTGGAGGTCATTGTGTTCAAACAACTAAGTAGAAAGCTTTTATCTTTTTGTATACAAAAGAAGAGATGTGGGGGGAAAAACAGGACAAGCTTCAAAAACAAACCCACAAGCTAGAAAAGGCAAACGTGAAAAGGCAAGTACCCCTAAACTGTTGGTTACACATTATTACTATATGTAAATACAAGAGTTAAAATGGTACGAAGATGAACAGTTATGTGCACAGAGAAGAGAAAAATGACACCTAAAGCCTGAAAAGTATAGATTATGTCAACAAACCAAAATTTTAATATTCTGGAAAAACAACCATAACTGTTGACTGAAAACCAAATTAGTTGCTAAACCACACTTGGAAGTGTGCTGAGTGTATACGGCTGGACTTTGATGTTGGAGAGCTATAGGGGCAACCAGTGTGAGAAGAGGCAACCAGTGTGAGAAGAGGCAATCAGTTGCTGTGAGACAGCCACAGCCAGTTCCAGATAGCTCTCAAATCCATGGAAACAACTCACTCCTCACCCAAATTTCCACCAGAAGGGCACATGGTGCCTCTGCTCAAACTTATCAGGGAAGAAATAGAAGAGACAAATGAGAAGCAACAGAGGAGATGCATCAGGAGACATTGCCAGGGACAGACACATCGAAAGGACATTCTCCACACCAGAGCCAGGATGGTCCCAAAGGTGCTGAGGCCCATGGAGGACCCGTGTCAGGGCACAGAATTTCCCCTCTCTGTCCTCCTACTCCCATGGAACTGTGACCTATGGCAAATCCATCACAGCAGGAACAAAACCAGTAAGAGCAGCAGAATAAAGCCCTGTACATGCCCTGATATCTCACACCACCTGTTGCCTAACTAAAGGAATTGGGATTGACCGTGCAATGTGCTCTGGGAGAACAAGGAGAGATTAGACTAGGAATGGGGAAAGAATGGTGTATGACAGAAGATGAGTTTGGAAAAGGGGAAGGAAAGGTATTTCTCTAAGTGATTAATTTCACCCCAAATCAATCATCAGAAGTTTGTGTTACTGGGCAGTGAGTTAAATTAAGACAAACAAAAACTGTGAGTTGAGCCTGTTTTGCCCAGAGCAGGCTATCAATCCTTAAGCCCATGGAATGATATAGAAGCAAAAAAGCTGTCTGTACAAACAAGAGAAATGACCTCTTTATAAAACAGAGGATCAGTCTGGAGCACCACCTATGCTTCATGATAAATAAAGTCAATAGCTATCAATTTGCTGGTAGATGTTTATGATATGAGATTAATATAATGCTAAAGGAGTTTGAGACAATGTCACATGGCCAAGAAACTTCCAGAGGAGCACTTTACAGGTATGACACATGAAAGCGTGAATGAGCTATGATATATTTAACCTTTAAATCTGAATCAAGCAGCAAGGTTCAGTTAATGTACTAGCTTCAGCCACAGGTTCTTTATGAATTAAAGAACCTCGCAAACATCAAAACAAAACAACCCCTTAAATCACAAATAATTCCTCAGCTGTTTACACTCCTTCAAATGTGACTGTTTCTTTTCTCTTCCACATTATCAGCACCAAAGCTCCGAAGTTTTACTGCTACTAGATCTGCACACGCACAGCAAAGGCTTACCTGGCTATTGAACAAATTAAAACACTCAGCATGAAGTCAACATAGATTGTGCCTCTGGATTTACTATCTGCCTTGGAAAAGGTGTTCAGCAAGCAAATATTTAACTTTGTGTGTGTATCGCCACAGCTTGCAATCACACGAATAGGCTTGAGGTGGTAAGTGAAGGAGAAATAACATGCTGTAAGGACAGAGTCAATGGCCTGCTTCCTCTGTCTCTCAGTCTATTACCATAAAATAAGAACTTCTGGTGGTGACTTTTAAAACTGAAGGAATGGAACACTCTCCAGCATGACGAAGGTAGAACAGTGAAGCCAAAACTACAAGATCTTTAGAAAAGACATTTAACCCCTTGGAATCCAAACCTTTCCAATACACACAGTAGTTCCTTACAACATGCAACTTCTGTACCCTTAAAATTCTGTATCCTTCTACCATAACCAATCCAAGCAGACAGTGCATGAGAATGATGAGAATAAATGGCCTCAGAGCTTGGTGATGCAGCTGAAGGATAAAAAGACGTAACATGCATGGAGCCATCTTTCACAACCAAGAAGTATTTTTTCTGACTACTAGAACTGTATTGCCAATGCAAACCTCTAAATGGGAACCTGAACTGTATCGGTTACACAAAGAGAATGCCATTTTCAACACTGTCCTTCACAGTTATTTACTTAGATACCCAGCATGGAAAAATGCATTATAGCTTTTTCAATATTTCAAATTGATCCAGCAGCTCCTTTGCAAAAACTTGTCCAGGAATCTGAAAAATTGAAGGTAAGAGCCACATCCAAAACACTGAAAAGCCTGTAGCCTTCTTTAATTTTGCATGTGATTGATTGAATATCCCATGCTATTTACCAAATTACCATCTGAAAGACATGCATTTATCAGTTATCCTACTTAATGAAGAATTATCAGTCCAAATTGAGAGAAATCTCTTACATCAACAAATGGATGAAATGATAGTACACATTTAAGGGAAACTATTTCTTCTAAAAATCACAGATTTCCAAGCCAAGAACTGTCTTTTGTATCATCTCTCTCAATTATTCATACAACTGCATAATATTAAGGTAATTAATAAAAGTAGAAAATACAAAAACTAAAATATAAAAAATATTAAGTGGAGACCTTGTCAGTAGTAAATGAGAATAACTGTATATGACTTGTAAGAATGCTAATCAAATAAGCTCTTCCAATCCACTGTGTTCTCGACATGATGACAACTTGCTGAGGATTCTTAGTGAGTGATACACCATAGGGCTGTACCTAAGCGCACAACGGTATGTCAACTGCATCCCTCTTCCCACCAAAACATCAGTAACAAAGATGCTATACACAAGGTTTTCAGTGAAGTCTGAAATACAGTATGACAGTTTGGGAAAAAACTTAAAGCATTGCTGCATCTTACACCGATCTTACAGCACTTCCAACAGCATCTTTAAATATCAAGGAGAAACTTGTTTCGTGTATGCATAGCATGTTTAAAATATATCTATTTTTAGTTTCTGGCTATACAGAATTGCTAAAATCGCTAAACAAACATAGGGCTTAAAATACAAAAATACAATTATTTCAAGATGGACTGATTTCATCATTAATGGAAGTATCTCTATTGAGCATTTATCAGGATGATGTTTTGGTGACACAAACCAGCGGAAGTTCCTAATATTTCTTCTTTGATTGCAAATAATTTGATTATACTTTATTTATTAGGCATTGTTAAACAAATATTCACCAAAACATTTCACTTATTTCTTGTCTTGATTTGATACTACACTTATACTTATTTTCCATACACCATCTTAAATGAATATCCTTCTCTTCCTCTTGACTCATTGAGACACTGGAATTCATTTGGGTGGACTGGCAAAGTAATCTATTTAAACAGTAAGTAGACAGGTTAGGATACAATGGGAAGCACAACAAAAGATGTGACAAGATTAAAAGCAAAATATTTTGGTTTACTGTGATACTTGTTTTTTTTAGTATTTGCTTTAATTACAGATATTTACTTTTTATACAAATTACAGATCTATGCTTTTTTGTTGTTGTTGTTTACACAAGGAGATCACAACAATGAGGAGAATTTTCAGAAGAACTAAGGAAGCGTTTACCAATGAGTTTGGCTCCTATGTAAGTACTAGTTTGGCTCCTATGTAAGTAATAACACTAATCTTTGTACCATTAACTCTCTTCAGAGTAGTAGATCACCTCAAAACCTCCCAAAAATTCCTTCACACATGGCAAAACTTCTGTGCAGTTTTCAGCACAGACACCTTTCTGCTTTAAAAGGAGCATGACCTCTTTAAATGCCTGAGGGATTTCTGCCAGCAACAAACGGAAGTGTTCCAGCTCCACTGTGTACCTGAATAATGTGAGCAAGGAATCTCAGTTCAGCTGCCAACAGTTTATTTCCATTCTGTTTATTGACACTCTGTATTTTTGAATTATATTCTAAATATCAGGACAAGCAGTGGGGCATAGACCTAACAGAAGACAACAATAAGGCGCACAGGAAACAGTACTGCCAAGAAGAAACCACAGTATTTAACCCACTTATTTAACCCCTTAAAACTTCATGGTTCCATAGACTGAAATCAAATGACTGCTCCACGGTGCACAAATGGAATACTCAAGCTAGCATTATTCTTAATTAAGAGGTTTCTGCTTTAAAATTGATCACTAAAAGGATGAAGAATGAAGACCATATATATTCCACCCTCTTAGAAGATTTTTTTCCTTAAATCTTCCCTCCTGCAAAGCCACTTCCAACTACACAGACACGCATTAACTGCTATGGGGACAGTAAAAAAAAATTTGCTTCAGAAAACACCCCAAAATTTCAAAAATTAAGAACATTTTAGCAATAATAGAGGAATATTTTATACGACAACAGACATGACATGCATCAGCTCCTAAATCAACCTCTGAAGTGGCTAAATCAGTTATTTCACTACACATAAGAAAATACCTTCTCTCTGTATTATGAAAAGCTCCTAAGTCTTAGGAGTAGTTGCCTAAGACCATGCACAAGGCATGAAAATATTCAAGTATTTTCAACTCACGATCATCACATACTGCAATCAGGTTTAATTCCATAATTTTTTGCAGGATTTGACTCCTACATATCCAGTTCTGTCCAAAAGAATTCTCTTGTGCCACAGGAAGATGTTCACAACATAAACAGTTTCAACGGTTTAATATTTCTGGCATCCTTGTCAGCCATGACATGTGGGAGCACTGCTGCTGCCACAGTAACATCACTCAGTTGCATGACAAATTTCCAATGAAAGTCCATTGAAAGCTGAGCCTGTACTGAGGCTGAGCCACCAGACAGGAGACCCTGGAAACAACACTGCTGCATATTCGCTATCTGCCCAATCAAGCAGCCTGACAGTGCCTAACAGCTTTAATTGTCGAAAAGTGAATACAACATTCCACTTCACCTTAGTCTGAACCAACTCAAAATCTGCTTAACAAAAGACTCGTTCTTCCTGAGCTTTCAGCACTTCCCTGCCGCGTTTTCAGCACCACGATGCTAGGAAAGTCTGTCCCAAGCCAGTGAACCCATTCATCACTTGCTCCTGAAAGTAATTAGTTGCAACATTCAAGACGCCAGAAACTGAGAACTCTGGAGTACAACACTCAGAAAAACACAATTCACAAAGCCCTTGGAGAACTGAGATGCCAGAATGCTCTCCCAGAAGTCCTAGAACTTGTATATTATTGGCGTGGGAGATAGTAAACATCCCAGCCCTCTGCCTGTCCAGTTTTCACTGTACCAACATTTACAGGTCAGGCCAATCCACCTGTCTCAGCATCCTTTGAGAGTCAGATGTCCCACATGTCAGATGATGAAATCTCCAAAGTGCAAAGAGTCATCACACTGAAACTAACAGGGACATGGTCCAGTATTTCTGACTGCTCTCACAGATGGTCAATACATCGGAGAAAGTCTTTCTCTAAGGGAATGATTAGCTGAGGTTCTTGCTGTAAGTTTGTAAGAGCACAGACCCCAATATCCTTAACACCCAAAAAAAGCCACCAGGCCTGGTGATAAGGCTTGTGATATTAAACATACTAAAAAAACTATACTTGAAAATTTTACTCTCACAGGGACCACATTCAAACACAGCAAGGTCTGCTTTGCAGTTCCAGGGTTCTCAAACACTCTGCAGCCCATGTGAGAAGTCTGCCTAACAGCATTAAGGTACTGACTTCAAAACGTCAATATATTTCTCAGGTAAAAAAAATCTCCAAAGCTGTACCCAAGATTTGTCAGATGGCTTATTTCTTAATAAAACCGCAAATATGCCAAAAGTTCTGCGAACTACTTAACACCATGAGGAGGCACGAAACATTAAGTCACTGGAATGTGCAGTATACATAAAAAAAAACAAAAACAAAAAAAAAACAAAAAAAACCCAGAAAAGACAGACTCTGTTCTAGAACAAATTGTAAATTCATGTTAAACTCAGCCCATCAATTAATTACAAAATCTAAGAGAAAAGAGGGGTGGGTTCATCAGGTTCATCATGCAGATATTTGCCTCGACTACTGAAAATATTTAGTATTCTTGCAACTCATCTGCTCGGTACAGTTGTAAAGGGATCCATTAAGACAATTCTTGGAGAAAATTATGTAACGCTCATAATTACTCAGAGGAGATACAAACGCCCAGAAGGTCATGAACCCAGCCCATTGTCTAGCTTCTCAGAATGCTATGCTGTAGCATACTCATTTCTTTATTCCATTTGTTTACTTGTTTCTTCCAGTCTGATGAACCTCAGGGGCACTGATCAGACCAAGGGATGTGCTAACTCTCCATAGCCCCCTTATTTATGAGTACAGAATCAAAAAGGCTGGAAAAGACTTCCAAGTCCAACCCTGACTGAGTAACATCCCACTTTCTAAACCATATCACAAAATGCTACCTCTAGTCCTTTTTTGGACACTTCTAGGGAAGATGACTCTGCCTTAAGATTCAGTACCCCTACTGGATCATGGCTCTGCCATTTTGGACACAGAAACAGAACTCTGCAAGGAGGAAGCAATCACAGGTGACAGCTATCCCTACTGACACTGGCAACTCAAAGCTTCCATCGCAGTAGGAAGCCATTACATTAACCACTGTCCAGACAAAAAACATACTAATTTAGGGTTTTTTTCTCAATAAATATTTTGTCTATATTTTATATATACTTATTTATTATCACATATAATTATATTAATTATATATTACATTGTGATATAGTTATATTTCATATAAAAGGGATACTCGGTAGTATTTATATTGCTCATAAATAATCGATAAATAATAATTCCATTTATTCAAATGTAAAGCAGGTATTTATTTATATCCCATCTATATGTAAAACATAGAATTTACATGCTAGAAAACTAAGTGCAAATTATACTGAATAAAGAAACTAATTTTTTTTTTAATCAGACTAAATTAGTACAGAAATTCAGAGCTGATTTTCCTGCACATTTCGCATGGTAAAACATGCAGGCAGCTAACAGATTTATGGCATTTATCACTCGCTCAGGAAACGAAACCCTGACAGAAACCAGCAGGGCGATGCCTAGTGGTAGCACCAGTAAACAGCCCGTACGCGGAAAACCATCTCCACTTCCTCGAGCTGTGAAGACGGAGTAAGTTTCGTTTCGCGTTACGACAGGGAAAAAAAACCGAAAGGACATGCGGCAGGGCAAAGGCGCCACCAGACACACTAAACGGCAGCCACCGCTGCGGACGGGAAACGGCGCTTATCGCCAACACCTTGCACAGCAGAAACAGAGCCACGGAACCATTTAGGTCGGAAGGGACCCCTGAGACCGCCGAGCCGGCGCTGCGACCGAACACCAACCACCGCGTCAACTACGAACAGGCTCCGGAGCGCGGCACCGCGTCCGCCGCCGCCGCTTCCCGCGCGGGGGCGCTCGGGGGCCGCCCGCCGCCTTCCCTCCCGCCCGCCGCCAGGGGCTGCCTTCCCTCCCGCCCGCCGCCAGGGGCTGCCTTCCCGCCGCCGCCCTGCACCGGTCTCTCGGGCGCGGGAGAAAGCCGACGCCGACGGGGCGGCCGCGGTCTCTTCTCCATGGCCGCCCACCTGTCCCGGCAACAAAGTTCGCGGGCAGGCGGCGGGCGCGGCGGCCCCCGAGCAGGCTGTGACAGCCCCGCTCCGCGCCGGCCGCCCCCCCGCGGACCCTCACTTATGGAACATGGCCACCGACGCCGCCCGCCCCGCCGCGTACCTGGCAGACGGCGCCGCGGAAAGCGCGGTAGCTGTCTTTGCCGTAGCTGAGCACTTTCTCGTTAGGGTCCGCCTGCTCCCGGCGCCGGTCGAAGAGGAACACGGTGCGGTCCCCGTTGCCGCGAGGGGTCAGCAGCGCCGGCCTGCGCGGCGTGCGGCCGCCTCCCGCCGCTGCTGCCATGTTGGGGAGCTGAGGAGACGGAAACCGTCCCGCAGCGATGGCGGCAGCGGCGGCTCCTGCTGCCGGGCCCGCCAGCGCCCCCGCCCGGCAAAAGACGTCACGGCCGGGGAAGGAGGAGGCAGCGCCAGCCCGGAAGCCGGGGAAGGAGGCGCCGTGGAGGCCCGGAAGAAGAGACTGGGAGGGAGGGAAGGCGGGGGTCGGCGGCGGCTCTGCTGCCGGCGGTGCGGGGCGGTGCCGGGCAGGCGGGTGGGAAGGGCCTGGAAGCGAAAGCGCCGCTTCGGCGCTGCGACCTCGGAACGATTTGCGGCCCTCCGCCTCGGGCCACTTCCGCCGCCGGGTGGGGCAGGATCGGGATCGTCGCCACAGGAGGCGCAGGCGGGCTGGGCGACGGGAGAACGTGCTGCGCCCGCGGCCGCCGCCCTCCGGCCCTTGCGCGCGGCGCGGCCGGTGGCGCGGCAGCCGCGGTGAGAGCGGGACCGGCGGGCGCGTCCCCGCCACAGCCCGGGCAGCGGCCCGCGGGGGACCAGAGGTGTGAGGTCCCGCTTCGTCTGCCTTAAAACGAAGTGGCCAGTCCAGATCCCAACACTGTTGTTTCACATAATCACAGACTCTCAGAAACGGTCAGATTGGACCACAGTGGTCAAGTCTCTGCTAAAACGGGGTCATCCCAGAGGAAGGAATTGTGCCCACATGGTTCTCGAGTGTCTCCAGTGGGGGAAACTCCACACGCACTCTGGACAATCTGTTCCAGCGCACAGTCACTTGCACAATAGAGTTACGCCTCATGTTCAGGTGGAACATCTGTGTATCACTTCCTGCCCATTGCCTCGTGTCCTCTTGCTTGTGTTAGGAAAATTAATCCAAAGACCAGAGGTTTATGTCCAAGAAGGAGACAGAGGAGTCCTTTTACTTTATTCAAATAAAGGGAGAGGCTGTTGGGCATTTCCCCTGGGATCTCAAATTCTGGAGGACGCAGCCTCCTTTTTATCCAAATTTCCCACCCGCATTTCCCTCTTCTTTTCCCATTGGCTGAGGTACTTGAGAGGTACAGACTTCCCAAAACCTAAGATTATAATGTATTATTTAATGTGTAACTCCCCTAATTTTTAATTCTTATGGGATTTGTTATAAATGATGTAGCCAAATTTAATTATTAACAGATTTTGTTGCGGGACCAAAATCGGTCTCGGAAAGCCACAATCCAAACAGCATCGAGCCTGGGATTGGTGCTGGGTGAACACAGATTTGGACTCTATTGCTCCAAAATCCCCTCTGTTCACAAATTCTGCCTCTGCTGGGTCAGTTTTACACAGTTTTTTAACTAAGGCAGAGTTTTTCCCCATTCTTTCTGTTGCTCTTGCTTGCTTTGCATATTCATGTAGTCTCTTTTCTTTGCTGTTGGCATGACAAAACAGTTTCTGGAAGAGATGAAAGCTTATCTCGGATTACCTGGTGTTGGAATGCACGCCCTGCATTTGAGATGTAGATTGTTAGCAGCTGCTAACAGGCTAAAATCTTTTCAGACTTAAGAAATATCAGGTCCACATCTCACCCTTTTCTGTCAAAAAAGAAAAAAGAAGAGGAAGGAAAAGCAACACTTGTTCCCCTCTCCGCAGTGCCCTTGCAGAAAGCAGAACGAGTGCAGCCCAAGAGGTTCCTTCAGGAAACTGTCAAACAGAACCTCAATTGGGTACTGACTTAGTGTGGTCAGAGAGATTTTTAGCACAAGCCGTCAAGGTAGAACCCAAGAAGAGCAAAATGTTCAGTGTCTGCTTGTAGAGGGACCATCCAAGTGGTCTCCTGCATGTTATTCATCTGGGTCATTACCTTCTGCTATGAAACCTGGCAGATTGATCCCAATCCGCACCCCTCAAGCTGCCAGCACATCCTGCCCCCAGAGGCTGGCAATAGCCTCAGTGACATAAGGCTGATCCATAGCTGACTCTCCCTCTGAGTTTGTGATTAGCACAGGCTGCTGGCTCACAAAGCATGGCACCATTCCACCCAATTCTGCGACGGGTGACTCCACAGGATCCCGAGGCCACTGCGGAGGCCATGCAGAAAAGGAGAGGATGGTCACATCCACAACCACGCCAATCAGGTCTTGAAGGTGAATTTCTGACGGGGTGGCATTGGGGAGGCACAGAGTACACAGCATTTCAGGACATCTGTCAGACAGGATTGCAGTCCTCAGTGAACTTGAAGTGGCCTGGTAGATCCGAAGCAGGTGTATCCTTGATACCAGTCCTCTGTCCTAGAAACAGAAGACTTAAAAGGCACAAGTTGAGCAATGCAAGTTTTTTTGGGGATAGCGACGGGGGGGGGGGTGGGTGGGTGTAGAAACCATGGCACAAATTTGTCCCATAAAATCTGCATCAATAAGTTGTAGATGCACAATGATACCCTGGAGGGTGGCACTAGACCTCCCTATGAGGAAGACAATTTTGCCCTCACCCAGGGGTCCAAAGGCATCCAGGGGAACTTTGTGTACCTTGCAAAAATCTAAGACGACCTGCTGCCATACAGACATCAACTCTGGCTGAGCCATGGGTGCTGGCTGCAAGCTGGCTAAGCAGGCCTGCCTCAGCATCAGGACCTGGGGAAGTTTTTGTGTCCATGCACGTTTCCCCTGAGCGCTCCGCTTCCCATTTCTCAACCTTGGCAAAGGCTGACCATTGGCATGGAGTTTTGCTGTACAGCCTCTGCATAGTGGTTTGGCTTTCCACACTGACCGTACCAAAACGAGGGAGTTTTTCCTTTCTGCCTTTGTCTTCCCTGCCTTCTGCTGGCAAGTGCATCCACTTGCTTCTGCCATCTGCCCTTTGCCCCCCCCCGGACAACTGCAAAGCAGCAGCCAAGGCAGCCATCCCACAATCCATGGTGCCACAAGCTTGGACCATGAATGGTAAAGAAGGATCCCCAGTGAGGACCTCAATAAGCTTCCTGCCATCTGCACTGGAGTTGCTTTTTGCAAGCTGTTTGAGCAGGAGTGCTCTCAAATTTTCATATTCCACCTGCTTCTCCAAAGATGCAGAAAGCTTTTCAACAAAATGCAAAAAAGGCTCCCTCAACCCTTGGACCACAGTCACAAACATCTGTTTTGGAGCAGCTAATTCCATGGTTTTTACCAGTGCTGACATGCCTGTTTTCTGGCACTGGTCCAGCACATGGGGATTCCAGGTAGCCTGATAATCAGGGCCAGCAAAACTGCCCATGCCTGTCCACTGATCACCTCCAAACCCATGCCTGGGATCCCGTGGAAACAATTGACCACCCTGTGCTGACACCCCTATAGCCAGCTGCCTCCAGTCAGCCTTGAAAACTTCAAGCTGGACAGGTTGAAACAACACCTGAGCCAGGTGTCTGATATCATACGGTGCCAACAGGTCAGTATTGATCTGTGATCTCCAATCACCTGCACTACCTCAGGAGAACCCAGACCATGTTTAGCCACCTTATCTCGAAGGTCCATCACAGCTTTCCATGATATGATGTGGTGTCAGGCTGTCCTGAACCAGGACCAGCCCTAAGCACAGGAAAAGCCTGGATACCTCCCTGCAAGGTGATATTAGCCCTTTGGCCCAGCTCCACAGATGTCATAGGAGCAGGGACAGACATCTGGCTGGGGTCTGTGTCCACAGCACCAGACATCACGTCTCCTCTGGTACCTGCAAAGCCAGGAAGACCACCTCCAGACCCCACGAGATGGTCTGCTGTCAGGGTCCACAGCATTCCTTTGGTTGCCCTGGAGGGTCAGAGACCTGGACAGAGTGGTCTGGGACCTGGACACAGAGCCCAGGAAGACACTGGCTTTGATCTCAGTCCATGGGAGAGGCTTCCTACACTGCAAGATGAATTACAGGCCACAAGAGTGTGAAAGATAGTAGTTTAGCTTATCACAGGGTGAAAAACAATTGGTTTGGGGTTTTTAGTACGGAAGCAGATGGGAGCAAGATGGAGGATTTTGGGCATTGTCCCTTGCTTCTTCTTTCTTCTTCCTTCACTCCATTTTCTGTAGTGATGATGGCACAAAGTAGTTTAAGGAGATTGGGTCAGAGTAGAGATGACCTGTTTAGTATAAGTGATAGGTATTGGCAAATAATGATAAATAAAGAGTATGTAACAATTAGTGTAAGAGGCAGTGACAGCCCAGTGCTGGGGGAGTCGTCAGATGCCCGAGCAGCTGCACAGATCTTAGCTGGGCACCGAGAGAATTGTAAGATTAGAAACAATAAACAAAGCGCGCAGCCTTGAAAAGAAGAACCTGAAGACTCCGTCTCTTTCTTGCGTCCGGCTCAGGGCTTTGCAGAAGGCAAAAAGACTCTAAAACCACCTGAATCTCAGGAAGCCAAACCCGAGAGTCTACCATGTCCCAGTCCCACATTTGCAAAGCTTTGGCTTTCACTTGATCCCAAAAACGCTTGGGGTCCCCGGGTAAACCGTAACTGGTCACGGAGGGAGCGTCCAATGATTACTCGAAGAGGGACCACCGATTCGGGGTCCTCTGCTCTTGACTACGTCGGCTGTGTCGCCGCCCGACCCAAAGGTGAATACCGAAGGGACTGCAGACGCGGCAGTCCCGGGACCACCGGGGGGTGGGCGTGCGGGACCGCAGCAGAAGCCGCAGGAGCTGGGCCAGCCATGGGGGGTTTGCAGACGCCTGCGCTACACAGCCACCGGCTAGAGACGCCCGCGCGGCGGACTCCACGGCAAACGCCGACCAAGCAGCGCATCCAGACCCGGCGCGGGCAGGCGGGGCCGGCAGAGACTCGGCGCCGCCCGCGCCCGCACCGCGAGGAGACGGCGAGCAGGGCTGCACTGGAGGCGCGGCCCGCACTCGGCGGAGAGGAGCGGGCCGGCCCTGACAGCGAGTCGATAGAGACCACGCCCGCCCGGTGCGGCAGGATCTCCTACAAAGCGCAGAGAAGAGCCGCCGGGGGCTCCGCCAGCCCCCGCGATGGCGCCGGCCGATGCGCAACAGGCGCGGCCCCGCCCGCGACCCGAGCCGCTGCCGCCGGAGCGTCCGGCCCGAGCGTCGGCATGGAAACAGGGACCGACCTTTCCCCGATCGGCACGGGGGAGCGCTCCGCGGCGGAAGAGGAAACAGCGCGGAAGCCCACAGTTGGGGCAGATCGCAGAAATTGTCCTCTGTGATCCCGGCTCCGCCACCGACGGCGACCGAGCCGCCGGCCTTCCATCCCCCTCCAGCACGGGAAAAGCATGGAGAATGGATGGCTTCCCGCTGTGCCGCAGCCCCCCGAGTGCAGAGTGAAGCGGCGTCCGCAGAGCGGGGTGGGAAAGACTCCCGAATGTGTCGATCCCCTCCCACTCCCGCCGGCCGTCCGCAGCCCGCTGCACGGGAGTCGAATCTCCCACCCACGGCTCGGACCCGCAACGGGAAAAACGAGCCGAGTGCAGAGCGCTGGGCGCGGGGGGAGGGAAGACTCCCAAAGCGCAGCCAGGTTTAGAGTCCTCCCCAGCCTCTGGTGTTTCAATGTCCACAAGAACACAGTCCAAATGAGTTTCTGCCGCCCCCCACACTACCGCATTCAGAGGTCAAAATTTTGGAGTTAGAATTCTCTCCGTAATTTCGGAGAGCGTGATGAATTTCTTCCAAGACACAATAAAACTTGTCGTTTCCATTATTTCCAGAGTACAGAGACTCCCAACAGACTGTCCCCTACCGACTGCCATAATTCTTTCGATAGCGCTTTTTCAGCGCTAGAGAAAAAAACACGTTTAATCCCCCAGAGCTACAATGCCTTAACATGGCCTCTGGGCACGTCTAGTGTGTGGCATTGTAATATGTCTTGCCACATTTCTCTCATCCAGTTCGTCTGCTGGAGCTAACGTAGAAATGGTAATTTTGCGTCCCGCTGGGGAACGTGTCCCGGCCATCAAAATTACCTTACCTTGTCCCGCAGCTGTGGTTCAGTCAGAGGTCAGCAGATGTCGCTGAAGAACACGAAAGAAAGAAGAGCAACTCCAACTATTTCAGAAGGCAAAGCGTAGAGAAAAGCTTTATTGTCTAATTCCTACCACCCTTTATAAGGTGCTCCGACACAGACCCAGCATAATTGGTGAACAGGAACGACACCTCTGTAATCCGATTGGTTAAACTAGAGGAACAGCAAAACACCACCTGGACAAAGATTGTTTTGAGAAAGGATAGTTGTTTTTCCAAGATTGTTTTGAGAAGTTTTCTCGAGAATTTTTCCCTTGGGAAACAGTTAGAAGCTGCTAACAGGCTAAAGTCTCTTCACGCTTAGAAATATCAGGCACACATGTCCCTTCAAACAAGTCACCGATGAACAAGTTAAACAGTACTGGGCTCAGTATTGAGTTTTGGGGGACGGTACTAATGACAGGCCTCCAACAAGACCCTGTGCCACTGATCATGACCTTCTAGGATCTGCCAGTCACCCAGTTCCCAATCCACTCCACTGTCCACTCATCCAACCCTCACAAAAGTGCAGCTGCCTCAGTTTTAAGGAGTCTTGGATTTGAGGAAGGGATTGAGAGGGCATATAGGGGAGGTTTGTAAAACAGTAGAGGTGACAAATGAGTAACAAAACTATCTCATCACATGCCTTTTGAACACTTCCAAGGACTGGGATTCTACCACTTCCCTAGGCAGCTTTTTCCAATGCTTAACCACCCCTTCGGTTAAGAAAGTCTTCCTGATGTCCAACCTGAACCTCTCCTGGAACAGCTTGAGGCTATATCCTCTTGTCCTGCCACTTATTTCCTGGGAGAAGAGACTGACCTCTACATGGCTACAGCCTCCTTACAGGTGGTTGGAGAGAGAGAGAGAAGGCCTCCCCTGAGCCGCCTTTTCTCCAGGCTAAACAACCCTAGCACCCTCAGCTGTTCCTCATAAGACTCACGTGGCAGATCCTTCACCAGCTCCATTGCCCTTCTCCGGACACACTCCAGCACTTCCATGTCCTTGTGGTGAGGGTCCCAAACTGAACACAGGATTTGAGGCATGGCCTCACCAGTGCCCAATACAGGGTAGACTGTCCTGCTGGCCTCACTATTGCTGATCCAGCCCAGGATGCCAATGGCTTTCTTGGCCACCTGGGCACACCCTGGCTCATGTTCAGCTGTGGTCAACCAGCACCCTCAGGTCCTTTTCCTCTGGGCAGCTTTCCAGCCACTCTTCGCCAAGGCTGTAGCACTTCCTGGGGTTGTTGTGACTGTGCTGGCTTGAAGGCAAAACCAGTGAGAGACTCCAAGTCAGAAAAAACAATTTAATAGGAGAGAGAAAAAAAAAGGTAAAATAAAATAAAACAAAACACATGCAATAGTACAAAAATCACTGACAGAGTCAGAATACAACCTGACACCGTGGTGGTAGCTGTCCAGATGAAGTGAAATTGTTGAAGCAGTGTTCCTGCAGAAAGATCTGGCAGCTCTGGGAATCCAGTGGGTAAGGCTGTCTGTGCTGTCCCAAATCCCAGATTATATCCAGGTGGGAATGATTGGCTACTCCCCCTGGGTGGAGCATCTCACAATAGGCTGATATCATTCTATGAGTCTTGCAATGGCCCTTGATTGCCCATTAAACAGAGATAGCTCCTGGAGGGAGTTATCTATGAGTCATGCAGCAGGGCATTGATGGGCCATTAACAGAAGATAGTCTGGAGGCAGGGGGCAAGGGAAACACGGCCCAACCTAGTTTCAACAGCTCATGTAGATGGTGATAAAATACATACTTTGGGCACATCTTACATTGTAACCTAGGACAGTGACCCAAGGGCAGGATCCAGCACTTGGCCTCGTTGAACCTCAGCCCATCGACCTCAGCCCATCAGTCCAGCCTGTCCAGATCTCTCTGCAGAGTATTCTTTCCCTCCAGCAGATCAACACTTCTGCACATCTTGGTGCAAAATGACTGAGGGTTTGCTTGATCACCTGGGTTGTCAATGAAGATATTAAACAGGACTGGCCCCAACCCCGAGCCCTGCAGAACGCTGCTTCCCCAGCCATCATCTGAACGTAACTCCGCTATGCTCTGGTCCAGTTAGACTACAAGAAAGCAAATTGCATAGTGGAACTCAGCACTGTGGAGTTTTGTGAGAATAAAGAGCATTTGTACTAACCAGTTAAGAGAGGAAGGGTCTCTTGATAGTTTTTATATAGGCTGTGACTCTGAGTCCCTCTAAGTGATGACTTGATGAAATTTGGAAGAGTGTATCAAACCTTGTTACTTTATGAACTTATCGAACAAAATTTTGTTTTACAATGTACTTGTGTTTCTAGCCTTGAGACAGCCCTTCCATTTTAGAATGCTATGTGCTTTGGGAAAAAAACTTGATGAACTATTTAATATCATTTCAAAATTAATATTGAAAGGCAGAAGGGATGGTTCTTCCTGAAATGCAGGCACTTAATTTGCATGAAAATAAGTTCCTCACCCTATCCCAGCCTATTTCCAAGCTGGCTTAAAGGCTGCCTGCAGTTGCAAACTTTTCATTTTGCAGTATGAAGTATTTTGTTCTTGAACAACTGAATAATCATTTTCATCCTTATGGAAAAGAATTTATTTTCTGGAAAAAGGAATTTATATTGATCTACTGTATTTTAAAGTCAGGTATCATTTTTCAAAATTAATAGTAACAGTTGAGTAAGCAATAATTTGTTCATCTTGCCATTTGATATTTCAGATGATGCTCAGAAAAGTGGTTTTTGTGTGTGTGTGTGCGGATGTATTCATTGTTGTATCATGTATATATTTAATTTTTTTTTCATTCAAGGAATAAGTTAAATATCTATTTTTTTTTCCTTTTTCCTTTTTCCTCTTTTTTCTTTTTTCTTTTTTCTTTTTTCTTTTTTCTTTTTTCTTTTTTTTTTTTTTTTAATGGAGGGCAAATATTAACTAAGTTCCACTGCTTGACATTTTTAGATAGTAAATATTTTGTATACACTTAATGAAAATTGCTGCATCTTCACTAGAAGAAAGTGCACAGCCTCTGTAGTAGCTTGTTGCTGTGGTACAATCTATTGAGTGATACTGGACGCTACTGCCTACATATGCTTTGTAGGTGCAATGCTACCAATTCCAAATGGTCCAAGAAAAGGTGCTGTTCCTCCTTAAGGTAACAAAGGTTTTATATTTAAGAAGAGGTGGCTTCTTGGGTTTAGAACTCTATGGACCTTTGACCTGGCCTGTTAGAAAAAGTACCTTAGTGAGAACCCCTGCGGTGTGAAACAAAAGAACATCATTACTTGAGCCACTGAGGTGTGAAACAATAGCATCAGTATTCAGAGAGCCAAGCCATCTGAGAGACAGAAACCAAATAATAGAATTAAACAATGAGTTATCATAGTAACATGAAAACTAAGGTAAATATGGAGAAGTGGGTTGCTTCAGTTGCTTCTAGTAGCTTCTAGAAGCTTTTTATTTGCTTCTCAGTAACTTAACAAAAATTAGTGAGCAAATAAAGTGACAAGATTTGTGAAACATAATCCACTTAAGTTGAGAGGACAGTAAACACAATCCATGATTCTGAAATATCTGACTGATGTAATAAGAGATTAAATTAAATTTTAAAAATTGAAGGTAACTGAGAGGTGGTAAAGAATGGGGAAGGACAACAAACCACTAGTTCAGTCTCCTGTGGTCCAAATTAACTCCACCAGCTGGGCTTTGTGAGTAAAATTAAAGTAAATTCTCACTGTTCATTGTGTACTTCATTAACAAAAATACAAAGCAACATGTTCATTAAAATCCTGTAGAAATAAAGGCTCTTATAACTACAGATAGGCTATAAATAGTTGTGGAAAGCATGCCGAAGATGACTGGGAGTTTCAAACTAAGAAAGTATTATAGTTAAAGTATAAAAGTATAGGAAAGATAATCAAGACCTTCTAGTATATCTCAGAAAGCAAGAAGAAACATGAAGTTATATTAAAAATCATGCAGAACTGACAGGAAGATATACTTTTTATAAAACATTTGATTGAACTATGAAATTTATAATGAGAATGAATAATTTAGTGAGTTTTTTTCTTAGGAATATAAAAGAGATAAAGGACTAGAAAAATTAAGAAATAAATTATTCCTAGGAGACATACAAATTGTATACTTTGGCTTTAGAATAAAATATCCAAATATTACTGAGTAGGAAGAGTTTAAGTTGGAAAAAAAGTTATTCCATATTTGATCACTGTAGTTTTTTGCACTGTTTTCCAAAGCCATATTTGGAAGGACACCACACTAGGTGGATACTTGTAGGATTTAGCCTGTCAGCTCTCCTAGGATTGTCATGAAACTATTTAAGGGAAACCATGGCAATAGCAGGGAATCTCTCTGAAAAGAGAACCAGTAAGAAGCTCTTGTCATTCACCTTTGACAAGGATAAATGAATGCAGCCAAATATTCAGTGGTCATGGAATAGGTTTGATGGCAATCCACTGCACTTTGTGAGTCCCAGAGTCAACTCTCTCATGGGAAATTAATAAGGATGTACCAAACCGTAAAAATTTTCTTCCTCTGTAGGCAAAGAAACATGAATTATTCTTGAACAAATACATGAGAACATGTATCTGGTAAATGAACATTGGGAGAAAGCAGCTTTTAATTTGTGGAAAGGCTGTTGGAGTATAAGATTTATGTCTTCCTGCATTACTATTCCAATAAAACACTGTTGATGCTATGATTGCAAATATTTTTAAGATCATGTCTGAAGAAGTCCCTCCAATCACACTCTTAATAGACTAAGATCAAATACATCATTCTCTTCTGTAAAATGTGTCAGAAATAGGAAAACTTGAAATACATTGTCACAGAAATGTAAGACCCTGTGCTTTTCCATTTCTATTGCTGTTCTGTGGTCTTAGCTGAGTGTCTTCCTGGCTTTTTGTAGCTGAGCATCACTAGTATTTTTGTTTGTTTTGGTGTTTTTTGTTTTGGAAGGCTGCTTCCTCTTTTCTATTCCTATTGCCATGCTTTTTACACTCTTTTTTAACCTGTTCCCTTCCCCGGGGTGCTTTCTCTTGAACCTTCAAGGAGTGATTTTATCATCAGCTCCAGCAGCAGTGGCATCATGGACTCCAAGCAAGCCTGGGCAAGCTCAGTTGACTGCTTAGTTATTTGTGATATATCTCTGCATGGCATTGCATGCATACTCGTACTCTGGATTTTGGGACAGTGACACAGTAACCAGTGCCCTGTCTTTGTCACTATGGGTGTGTTTTGCCATGCAGGGATTCTTCAAGCATGTATCACACGGTTTGTGTTCTGGCACTGTGGTGAGTTGATGCTGGCTAGATACTAGGCAACCACTAAAGCCAGTCTCTCACTCCCCTCTGCAATGGTGCAGGGGAGAGAAGATGCAATGAATTCATGGGTCGGGATAAGGACCATGAGAGATCATTGACCAAATACAGTCACGGGCAAAACACACTCGAATTAGGGATATAATTGAATTTATTACTAATAGAATCAGAGCAGGTAAGAAGTAAAATAAGAAATAAATCTTAAAAACACCTTCCCCCCATGCTTCTCTCCTTCTCAGCTCTGCCTCCTCCCCTCACTGGCACAGGAATGGGGGTTAGTCAGTTCATCACACGTTATTCCTGATGCTGATCCTGATGCTTCCCCTGCTCCAGCATGGGGTCCCTTCCACAGGAAACAGTTCTCTGCAAACTGCTGGAATGTGGGTCATCTTTTCAGTGTGCAGTCCTTCAGGCAGAGCCTGCTCCAGTGTGGGCGCCCCACAGGGTCACTAGTCCTACCAGGAAACCTGCTCCAGTGTGAAATCCTCTGGCCCCCGGTCCCTGGCAGAAGCTTATTCCAGCATGGGTTTCCCATAGGTTGACAGCCTTGTCTTGGGCATCCACCTGTTCCGATGTTGGTCTCTTCCATGGGCTGCAGGTGGATCTCAGCATCCCTGTGGACCTCCTTGGGCTGCAGAACAGCCCACTTCATCATGGGCTGCAGAGGAATCTCAGACCTGGAGCATCTCCTTCCCCACTGACCTTGGTGTTAACAGGATTGTTCCTCTCGCCTGTTCGCACCCTGCTCTTCTCTGACTACAATTTCATCTGCACAAAAACTTTTATTTTTTTCCTTCTTAAATATGTTATCACAGAGGTGTTGCCATCATTTCTGATTGGCCCAGCCTTGGCCAGCAGCACATCCATCTCAGAGCTGCCTGGCATTAGCTCTGCTGGACATGGAGGAATCCTCCAGAAGCTTCTCACAGAAGCCACCCCTGTAGTTCCCCTGCCACCAAACACTGGTAATGCAAACCCAATACAAGCATACCAAAAGACACATGGTCACGAACACGCTTCTAGGTTAAGGACCTGTGTTCTCAGCGCCCATAATAAGACACCTGAGGAGCAGCATCTGAGGAGTCAAACCATCCAGCAGTTGCTGGAAGAGATCTTCATTAATGCTGAATTGCCATTCCTTGATTTCTTGTTTATACCTTTAAAATTCTATCTCTCAAGTTAGTGGTTTTCCTCTTAAAATACCTAAGCTTGTTTGAACTGTGCAGCCTCTTACTGTTTTCCCTTTGTTTTGTGTGACTCAACTCTGCAGCTTTCCATATGACTTTGTTACAAGTCATGGCCTAACCCTTGGGAGCAGGGAAGAGGATGGAAGTCACTACCCAGCAGAAGTCAAGCAGACTCCATTATTTGGCATCCACTCTGTATTTCAAACATAATGTAATTTCTATTGCTAATCAAGACCTTCCAGATAATTAGAACTAATAACTCCAGATACTCTTTTCCAGGCAGAATAGTGAATGCCAGTTGTCATTCACGACTATGCTAGTATTCAGTGTTCTCAGAACCACATGATTTCTACCAATACAAAGGCATTCACTATTCTGAAGCCTTGTAGGAAAAGTGAAATAGAATTACATACATCTCACTTGTTTCAAAATACTTATACACATTCAATCACCACCTGTCTTTACTTCTGCTTTGGAGTCTTGCCAGACTGATAAATGTTTCTTTAGAAATCAGAGTAACAGATGATTTTATACACCTTTTAAATCTTTGCCTTGTGCAAAGGGTTCTTGAGACTAAAATGATTATCGGGGCAATTAAAACTGTGCTGTCATGCATGAGGTGCTAGGGAAAACAACATACAGATCACACATCCTTGTTATCATGAAGCTGTTGATAAAAACTTCTGGAATGGAGGGACAGTGCAGCCAATCATCCTGTAGACAGACATGTGATCCTGTCTACCTCAGGCAAATACTGAACCAGAGTTCACAAAACATCCACTCTCCAGTGGGCAGTAATGGACAACAGACCTGGCATCTGTCATGTCTAAAAAAAATCCTGTAAACAGATCAAGTTCTACTGAAGAAAAAAAAAAAAAAAAAAAAAAAAAAAAAAAAAAGGCAAAAAAAAAAAAGGCAAAAAAAAAAAAAAATGCAAAAAAAAAAAAAGCTTGCAAAATTAAAAGAGTTCCCTCAGGCTGAGTGATTGGTCTCTGCCATTCTCCTGATACAGGACTAAAGATGTCAGTGCACATCCCTTAGATATGATATTGCCTAGGGCATTGATAGTCCCTCATCCAGTGGGGGACACTGAGGCCTTTGTGTCTTCTGTGCTTCTTCCATTTCTTAAAAAGGAATGAGTACCATCAAAACTTCCAAGAAGTGCCTAAAATGTAAAATCTTGATGAAGATTCAATAGCCCTATATGGTGGACAGCTTTGCAAGCAAAAAAGACTCAATGATACATGATTTCATCATACCAGGACCTTTTCACAGCCAAAAATCTGTAGACAGGAAGTATTAAAAAAACAGGTAAATTCCCTGTTTTGTACTACTGCCAAAAGAGGAAGGTTAACTGGCTATAGAGGACACATTAATGCTTCCAGTATTAAAACAAACAAGCGCACCCCAAGGAAGAATGGAAAGATTATATATGTAATCTCTTCAGATTGTTTGCAATGCTCAAAATACTTGCATACCAAATAATCTGTAGATTAGGAATGAATAGGCAAGATCCTCGTTCACAAAATCTCCATTGCTTTACAATCACTTAGCATGAGAGACAAGTCTTCCTTTTAGACTACAGCACTGCACTGAGGGAGTTGCCCCTGTTAGTGAAGAGGGAATGTCCTCAGCTATTGGCTTTTCCTTCTTTCTTACTCTTTCAAAAAAGAAGATAAAAAAAATAAAGGTGTTTTTTTAATTCTACCACAGAAGTTGGAGCAGGGATGAGAACTCCCATAAAAGGTCAGAGCAGGCAAACTATTGGAAGTATTACAGAACCTCAGAGCACAAATTGTTATCCAGCTCAGAACTAAAGGCTTGAACAGGCATGCCATGCTTTATGTTGGCAAAACCAATGAAGAGCATTGCAGAAGCCTCATACAAGTGAGCTGAACAGACACTGCAAAGTTAAAGTAGGCACAGGTTGCAGTAGGGGAGGTTTAAATTGGCTGTTAGGAAAAGTTTCTTCACAGCAGGAGTTGTGAAGCATTGGAACAGGCTGCTCAAGGACGTAATTGAATCACCAGCCCTGGAGGCATTTGTAAGTCATGAGGATGTGGCACTCGAGGATTTGGATGAGTTGTGGACTGGGCACTGTTGGGTTAGCAGTTGGGCTCAATGAAATTAGAAGCCCTTTCCAACCTGAATGAATCCACATGATGCACTCAAGAAACACTCCAAAAAAAAAAACAAACAAACCACCCCCCCCAAAAAAAACCCCAAAAACCAACATGTTCTTGATGGTGATGAGAGTTTCTGATAACAGAATATGAAAAAAACAATACACTCCAGGGAAAAGAAGAAAGCTACAGACAGAGTTCCAGCATGCTTTTACAGCATCAAGTGTTATTTTTTTATAGCTCAATAATAACAGTAAAAAAGCAGATGCAAGAGTTGTCACATAAAGAAAATACTTATGTAATATTAAGATAGCAAAAGATTGGTCAGTGAGATTAATGCCAAAAGGACACCACATAAATCATTGTCAAAGCAGCTTGGCCCTATGTTCCTAAGAATTTTTAAAAAGCCAGCTATTTTTAAAAAGGTTAAAGCAATTTTTATTCCTCTAAAACTTATATGAAGAACATATTTCTGTATTTTATTTATCCTCTACACAATGCCTGTTCAACAGCAAGGAGAGCCAGGGAATTATCTGTAGCAGTATCTGCTGCTAAAAGGATTATCTAGCCCCTCAAGGAAAGTCAGATTAATTGGGATTTTGTCATATTTCTACACTTGCAGTAAGAATCAGTCCTTTACAGAAACAGGCATAAGAAATTTTGTTGAGGATAAGAATACAAAAACTTGACACATTAAACTGTACAAAAAGTACACTAGCACTAAATGAGGCAACTGTATCCATACAAAAGCCAAAATTTACAAATGACTCATACTACTGAAATGTACAGGTGCCATGGTACTTTCTTGTTAAGACTATACTCCAGTAAAGAAACAAAACCAAAACCAAGAGCAGTAATTATGTTCCAGTGCCTACTGCTTAAATTTGAAAGCCATATTCCAGAACACAAATCAAAAATAAATACCTGATTTCCAATATTACAGAGGAGACACGTTCAACAAGGATTAAAAAATTCTCTCCATTTTTAAATTGTGAAGAGTATCTAGTAAACATTGGCTGATGTTGATCTGTTAGATTACAGCAAATAGCTCCATAGTATTTTACAGAACCTAGATCCAAATTTGAGGTGGTTCTAAAGGCAGTTTAGCTTAACTGACATACAGACCCAAATAACAACATGCTGCCAAGTGTTACTAACATGGATTTTTTTTATTATTTGGACTACTTTAATTTCAGAATATTACGCTGGCCAGTGCATTAAGCAAAGGTACTGTGATTTTGATTCTTTGACCCATGTTCATTAGGTTTCATATAAAGTCCTTGGAAATGCCATTTATTTTGCTTTCATTTAATCAGTTGACTACTGCACATAGCAAGGAACCTACAGGTGCTAAGAAACAAAGATCAGTTATAGAAGCACAGACAAACGTATGAGGGAGTCAGAGGATATACGGCTCATAGTTTTGCTGCATTGCTTTAGGATAACAAAAATGTTAAAGAGATCACAAAAGGGAAAAACTTCTAAAGAGAAGGAACTGGGACATAGTAAAGACTAACTTGTTACAGAAAACAAAAAGACTCCGTAAAGATAAGGGAAAAGAGGACAACAAAAGAAAGCATAAAAACTTCCCACTTGTCAGAAGACTTTTCTAGCTGTCAAATTAAAATTCTGGAGTACATAAAAGGAACAGAAAATTAGAAGCTTAAATAATGTCATCATTATCATATCTGAAACAAAATACTTATGCCAGGGCCAGAAGATTCATGCACTACATTAAGGACAACTGAATTTTAAACTCATTCTGCAAAAATAGCCCAGAATTAGACAATTCAGTTTTTATTTGCAGTCTGTGTATACATGGTCTAACTCAAGTTTTGTTGTATATCCCAGGGATCAGTGTTTCAATCAAATATTGTAGAATTAAGGAGCAGCTTCCTTTATCTGTCAGCCTCTAAAAGCCTTTTAACAACTGCAAAATTGTTTTTATCTCTGTATATTTGAATGTCTGACTTCCAAAAACACTCAAATACTTCAATGCTTTCATTAGGAAATACCATCATAAACTATCCAAGGTACAAATGCTGGGTTTTATTTACTTTTTAACACAAAATTATACACAGAATAGATTAAAAAAGATACTACTTGCACATAGCATCGATCCACTTTCTTCAAAGTATTTGGACCAGGGCTACACTAATTTACTGTTATTAATACATTAATTTACTGTTACTTTCCCGAGGAAGAAAAGTCAAATAGAGTCTGTCCAACTGGCCTAACAAGAGGAATCCAGACATTTTAGACCATTTTAATGTATCTATCATGAATCAAACCTACAACTGATTAGATATACAGCCAAATGATCATATTCATATGACGTCCTACTTAGAGCTTTCTCTGGTACACATATTCAAGAAGTTCAGTGAAGTTTCATCTGAGAGTATGAGCAGCTAAAGACAAAATTTTGTTTTCAAACCACTGTGTTTCTTTTTCTAGACTATTTACAAGGCTACTATATAATCATCTTTTCACAATAGGTTGTGATTTTTTTACTCTTGTAAGAGTTGCAGTTTCATAGCTAACTGAACAAGCAGGAGACAGATGTTTACATTTAGTCTTGCTAGTAAAATAAGGCTTGGGGAAGAACATGAACTGTCTGTCATGTGTGCCCTAAATGCATACATATGCTATTGGAAGTACGAAGTCTGAGCAAAGCATTTTTTAAGAAAATGGAAATATATTGTTTAAATCTATAATATATTTGTGGCAACAAAACAAAGAACGTTCATAACTACTTCCTTCCACTTAAAACCAGTTTCAGTGCTAAACACAGATAGTACCCATCCTTTTAGAAGGCACCATACCAGAGCTTCAGAAATGCAACACTTATCTTCACCTTTCTAGTGATTAAAAACTTTCAGCCTTCTTTTTATAACTGTCTAGGATCCTGGTCAAGTCTGACAATAGATCTTCAGACATGAATTCTTCATAGTCTCTGTAAATTTTCGTGTTCTGCTCATCAAGGTATTTCTAGAAAAGAGGTACAGAAAGCTTTGTTAGCTCTATCATGGTCTGTATATTACTGTATATGATTCTGCTTTTAAGCAGTCATTGCACAGGTTAACTGATTTCAGTTAAACACTTTCCTGAAAGACATCTACCAGAAGCAGGTTCAACCTGGCAGGATGTTACTGCTGAAAACGTAATGATCAATTCTGATTGTTTATACCAAAGGTTATGTCAGAAAATTTAACTAGAATCCATGGACTCAGTGCAGCAGCTAAATAACCGATTCTTCCTTAGAAAGAGTAAGTTCTAATTTCCAAATGTTTAACTGCAAATGTCTCTAGAGAAATTTAATTCTGAATATTAAATTTTAGCTTACCACTATAGATGCTATATGAGTAGCAACTGTTTCTATAAGACGACTCAAGTTAGCACCAATTTTTCTCTTCTCTTCTGTAGTCGTTTGCAAAACAACTTGATATCTAAAAGGTAAAGATACTCAGAAGGTCATGTCTGTAATTAGACAATTCCTGACATGTAAAACAATCATTTCAAGTCTCATTTATCATGTTTAGCCATACTTTTTTCTTCCATTAGCATTAATTTGCAACAAGTTCGAATATACTAATATTAAAAAAAAAAAAAGACTGTATTGTGCTAACTGATAAGAAATAATGTACCTTAGAGCCTGAATACTCTTTCCAGACTTTGAAGAATAAGATGCAATTGTCGCATAAATTTGGAAACAAACCAATTTCTTTGCCACAACTGTATATATATTTAAAAAAAAAAAAAAATTACATGGAAAACAGGAGTTCTGATTCAGCAGACAAATATTCTAGCAAAATACTATTGAGGAGAAACATCTTCCAGTTTTTAACTTAGGAAATTAATTACACTGAGATGGATACATGCTGAGACAACTTTCTGTTGCATTCAAGAGAATATCTTTATCATTGAAAACCAAAATAAACACGGCAAACGTGGAAGTCTTACTGTCGTTGGAGATCATGCAATTCATTTGTGGCTTCACTGAGACCTTCATAGACACCACTCTCAAGTAACTGTTTGTGCTTCTTTAATGATTCCAGTTCATTTGCACATTTTTGCTCTTCCTCTTCTATCTCCTATAGTCATAAGGAAAGAGAAGAAAAAAATTACATTGCTCAGGAATAACTTGGAATTTTTTTCTTCTTTCTATTACCTGATTACATCCTAATGTTTGAATTCAAAATTCACACAAGTGACTCCAAGTTCAGAACTGAAAAACAAACTCCAAGGACATCCCTCCCAAACCTAAAGTTTCACCTGTTTTCTGTATCATCCCCATCCCAGAATAAGCCTAGCCATCTCTTTATTCCTCCAATCATATTTAAAGGCCTGTGTTACAGCTATTTTCCCTTCAGAGTTAAACTCAAAAAGTGTTGTTTAGGATAGTCTAAATAGCTTAGAAATGGCACATCATGAGCAAATATTTCTAGGTTAAAAAATATAGCCACATTTGAGTAAGAAAGTAGCTTTTTCTTTTTTTCTGAAAGAGTACAATTCCAAGTAATCATCTCTTCAAGGAGAATGACACTGTTGACGCTATACAAGCCACAAAACCAAACAAAATTCTGCCATCAACTCAACATGCAATTCTAGATTTCTGAAACATTATCCTTCAAAAAAAATTTAATACTTAATACTTTGAGCACTTTAAAAATTAAAGAGGAATTACATGACTATGCCCTTATTATAAACATCTGGTGGCAACTGTGTATTTTATGAGCTTAACTTTAGAGAAAATTATATGCAAGAGCACAGATCAAAAGCTAAATTTCATGTGGTTTTGAAAAATATAAACTAAATTAATTGCCTTTAACCAACTCAGTAGCTATTAGCAGTGAAGTAACTCTGTTTTATGGCTATAGTACAGGAGTTTGGATTTATAAGAGCATATATAATAAACACTGGCTTAGTTCAAAGAATGTTTTTCTGCAGGGCACAGCCTCACCAAAGTAGTGTTGTCAGAGAAGGTGGGAGGTACCAAAATAGCCACTCAGTTGTTAACAGAGAGGGCTAGGTTTTGTTGCTCATCTGGAAGTAAGGAAAATAATAGGGACTGCTCCTGTGCTGGGAAAGGAAGCTAAGCAAGCAACAGTTTGAGGTCACTAAAACAATTTAACATGCTTTTGGTCAATCTGTGTTTTCCTTAGTTTTTACAGAAGCTAATTAAACATGTTTACTAAAAACTGTAAAGGTATTTAGTATATGGAAATTGATTAGATTAGTATATGCAAATTGATTAGACAAGGCAGATTTCTGTCAATCCTAAAATCTCCTTCAGGCACATGCTCGGAGACATCCTGAGGTCAGATGATTGCTGCTGCTTTTATTACTTGATGCAGTAATTTATGATTTACAAGATCTGCTACAGTATGATGCCAGATTCTCTTAGAAGAAAGTGAAAACTGATTTAGTTAAGGTAGCAGTCAAATCACATTTCTGAAAAGAATGATAAAACCCTGTAAGAGGGAGGGAAGAAGGCAAAGGCAGAAGCCCAAACAAAAATGCAACCCAAAACCTTATCTATAAATACGAAGACTAAGGATAAGGTTATCACTAAGGATAAGTTTTCATCAATCTCTAAGAAGTTCTACCTTAAGTTTCTGCTGGTAAAGCTCATCCAGCTTTTCAGCTTCTTCTGTCAGCATTTTCACACTGCGTTTCTTGTCCTCTAGCATTACATTCACCTAGGATGAAAACAACCAAGGAAATATGGTTCAAAAAGAATTCCAACATATAAATCCATGCCATCACAACCTATACCTGGTAGCTCTGAGGAAACAATTCAGCTAGGCTAGGCTGGGATGGTATTACCTTTCTTCATAGCAGCCTGTATTATGCTTTGTTTTGCATAAGGGCTAAAATAGTGTTAGTAACACACCAATGTTTTGGTTACTGCTGAATAGTGCTAGCACAGCATTCCAAGGCTTTCTGTCCCCCTCAGGGCCTCTCACTGACTAGGGTAGGGATAGGCAAGAGACTGGGAAGGTGCATAGCCAGGCCAGCTGGCCAAGAGGACATTCCATGCCACATATTATGCTCAGCAATAAAAACTGAGGTAAAGGTAGAGGAACAAGGAAATAAAATTCTCCTTTCAATCCTAATATTGCTAAAAATCTTCCTGATGACAATTTGTCAGTGATGGTAAGCCACACAATCGACTGCAACAGGCAACTTATTAAAAACAAATATTTCCAATATTTATGGTCAAATATGTGTAAGCTACATAAACTTTAATTCAGGGAATACACAATATTTCAACCAACAAAGACTGCAATTCTTAGAAAAACTTTTAGGTTCCATCACAATTAAAACAGTTTTCTCACAGCTTCTCCCCCTCTACTTGTCCTCAGAAAAACCCCAACCAATCCAAAAAACCAAGCCACCACACCACACTTCACCTATGCAAAAGGTTGAATGAAAGCATCAGATAAGGTTTTAGGGTTGGTATCTTAGACCTATTCTTCATTAACCAACACACCTGTTCCAAAGTATCTTCCAAAGTCATTTTCCGTTGAGTAGCTTTACTAATTTCTTCCTCAGTCTCGTTGATGATCTCCATGAGGGGAGCCTGTAATACACATACAAGAAGAACTGACAAATGCAATTTGCTTACTTGAACCAAGGATACACCCCAGTATATCTTTTCCTTCTATTTTTTTTTAGGTTGCCGCATTCTCCAATATCAAATTTCTTTCATATACTCCAATGTCATTACAGTGACTCATCACACAAGCTTTTCAATGACATTTCATTGTGAGATTGAGAGACCTTTCCAGCATTTCCAAAGAAGCACATCTTTTTTGAGTGGTAACTAAAGCCTTCAGTGTTGACTCTACTTACCTTGATCTGAGTTCTGTATTTGACTAGGCAATTTGGTCCTGCCTCAGGATTAAACTGAATCTCAAAGTCGTGGCCTTTGGAATTCTCAGCACTTACTGGAATTAATTTCAGCTTTCGAGCCAGTTTATGATACTCTGCCAGTTGTATTTCGATCTGCTCAAAGGAGAAAAGGGCAGAAATCATAGAAGAGATACAAGTGAAAAGCTTTACAAGAAGTATTCATATAGTACTTTAAACAAGTTCCTGAGTTGCTCTCTGTAGGCATGATTCCTTGCTACACCGCAGTATTCAAGAGCTGTATGTAATGCCAGTCTAGCATTTGTGGCATTTAGGTACTATTTTATGAGTCATTCAGTTTGCTTAGTGAGGTTTTTCAGTGTTTATAGCTAACACTGAACAGTTTCACCTGTGGTTTTCCATATCCATCTGCAATAATTTTTACAACCTCAAGTGTTTGAGAATTAGCTGATAGGAAACTAAAAACATGCTGGAAAATAATACCAAACCAATGATCAGTCATTATGTCAATATCATTCTCTCATTAGTTTTCACAGGAAATGCCACACATCCTTATAACAAACTATCTTGAGTATATCTCTAAACAAAGCTTATTAAATGCTCTAATTTCTAATTAATGAGTGCTATTTATATGCAAACATTAAAGAACTCAGGATTTTTTTCCAGTTTTATGTGCTTCATACTTGCACATGAGGATTTAAGTTAATACAAGTGCTTATAAAGGGTAACCCTACCAAATATATTTGAAACCTTTTTCTTTAGTTCTCCAATTGGCAAAGCAGAAGCTTTTAAATCCCATCACTTACAGGACTATCTTTTCATTCTGTTTGAAGGGATTGAACTTGGCCCTTGAAAATGCTGCAATTTCTACACAAAGAACTAATCAGGCCCTAAATGCATGCAAATCTATTGATTCAAATTCACTAGTATTGCCTTACTTCCTTGCTACAAAATATTAATACTGGCCTGAAATTTCTAGTGTTATCAAAGCAATGGCTTGCTAATGTTATCAAAGCTCTTAATGCTATAGCAGTGAGAGCTGACAGTGCTTCATATTCTAGCTACATCTCCTATGATGCAGGAAAAGAAAAGAATATATTTCCATTAAGCGCAAAACAGAAAAAGGGGAAACAAAAAAACATTTTTCAGAGATATTGCAAACAGAGGCCATTCTTGCCAATTTTGCCTGGTTAGATACCATGTATGGTGGTGTAGGGCTATTTAAGAAAATTATCAAGACTCCGATTTTAAGCTTGCATGATGAAAACTGACAGCCACCTCTGAGTGTAGTTGGGTTTTCACATACCGCCTCTTTATTCCTAGCATATTTTAGCTCTTCATTCCACAGCTGATGTTCTTCTGCTTCCAGTTCCTTAGTCAGCTTGTTAATGGTTTGCTGCAGCTCATTTCTCTCGTGATTTATTCTCTCAATGTCCGCAGCTGAGTACTTCTGGTTATCTAAGATGTGCCAGAGCCGGGCATTCTCCTGCTTCATTGCTTCTACTTCCATTTCTAAGTTCACAAAACATTTGTGAAATGGACATAAAATACTAGCCTATATACATAAACCTCACCCCTGTATTTCATGAGTAAATAATTATTATATATCATTACCATTTAATTAGTCTAGTGTACAAAGAGTTATTAGACAGAAAACATATCTTTTTGCAATCCGTTCTGGAAAGTTTATTTGTAGCATCATCCTACTCCAAGTATCTCGCTCTGTCCTCAAGCTAAGAACTACAGTTATTTGAAGACTATTTCTAGCTTCACTGTCCTGACTGCGATCAAGGCCTCCTTACCTGCTGTCTCAACTTCATCACTAGCACTTTCCAGTTTTTGATCAAGGATGGCTATATGAGATTCCAGATTAGCCAAATAAGCCTGGTATTTCTGGACATCTGCTTGAAGAGACGATTTCACGTTTCGTAGCGTTACTCTGCGATCCTAGGAAATGGGTGAAAACAACCACCACTCTTAGATGAATGTAAAATAATGACTTTACTTTCCAGAAAAGACAGTAGAATAACTGGTCAATATCAATAGCACAAATTAAAAAAAACTTAAAACTTAAGAACTTTAATTTTTTTTATCTCTGTGACAGCTGAGTCAAGTCAAGCACCTTTAAAATAACAGCAAAGGCGGCTGAAAAGATTCTTGCATTTCAGCATTAGGTCTCTCATTTGCACCAGACACTGCATTTAGAAAATTCTTACTACAGGTAGTTCACAACTTAACTCTAATATATGGAGGGCAGATAAATCTAGGGCATGGAAAACCAGGAATAAACCCAGCTCATTCTGCACAGTTGTCAGGAGCCTTAATTTGCCACCTGCACAGCCACTAATCCATTTTTAAACTCATGATACATTCAAAGCAGAATCCAGCTTTTCAAGCAAAATATTTTCCATAAAATATATTGCTACCACTGAATCCCACACCTCATACCAACACATTTGGAAAAAATAATGTTGAAATTTTTATCAAAAAAAAAGCAGTTCAAGAATTTTAATAATATTTCAGTCAATACTAGACCTTATTGCATGGAAATACCTGCACATCATTAAACAAAGATAATGCGCAGACTCCACAGAAAAAAACCTTGTTCTATAATGGTAGAGAATCTGTAAAAACCTGGCCTACTTAAAATCTCAGAGCACTGTAAATAATTTTTCATTTGTTATGTATCGTAAGTATCTTCATTCAGAAATGGTCAATAATATAAAATTCAACTCCACCATAAAAACAGACACATTTTACTAACCGGCTCGCTTTCCTTTTCTTTTTCTAGTCTTGCAATCTCTTCTTGAAGTCTTTTGTTGTCAGCTGCTAAACTTTCCATCTGGAATTGATCTATGTTAAATAAATCCTCTGTGGGAGAGCAAATGAGAGAGTGGGATTACAAATTAATCCCATTTATTATCACCACCTATTTTGAGTATCTGAACTTTAGTTTCAGCACGGTAAATACCCATTATCTGGACAATTATTTTACACTAAATAAATAAATAAAAACAACCAAGAAACTTATCAGAAAAACCTCTCATTCAAATGCAACTAGGCAAAAACTCCAAAACAAACAAGAAGAGAAATGGGTTTCTCAGTCCTCATGACAAAAAGAGCTCAAAGTCACTCCCAAGAGGTAAGAGTTTCCAAACTCTCATACAGCCCACACCACAGGAGAGTGTACAAGTCAGACTACCTTGTTAAATAACAACCTCTTTCTTATCCATATTCTTCCTTGCTTCTTGAAACATCTTTTCCCTATCTTCACTTGTTTCTTTGCCAAAGAATGAGATGATTATTTTTTCCTAATATCAAGTAACAGTGTGGTAGCTTGTTTCCTCAAACTGGTGGCTCCAGTTTGCAAAGAGCGAGCCCTTAGTCTGGCTTTTCACAGGAAAAAAAAGAGTAAGAAATACTTTTCTTCCTTGTTCTCATATTCTGTTTGTATTTCTGTAGGTGGTGAAATGAGTGAGGCAAAAAAACCTAATAATTTTCCATCTCCCCAAAGACAAAGAGGTGCATGCTGAATCATATACAAGAACCCTCGCAATAGAGCCTGGAACTCTTGCAGACTGTTTTCAATAGAGCCTGGAACTCTTGCAGACTGTTTTCAGAGCTCTCTAAAGCTGAACTTACTTACTTATCACTTTCCTGCTTAACAGGCGTGCATCCTCCTTTTTCTTTTTTTTAAATTGTTAACTTTGCCATATAGAAACAAGAGTCATTTGCACATATGGAGTTCACATCTGAAGAATTGTATAATGGTTTGCTGTGACAAAGCCATTAAAACAAACAGGTGATAACAGCTATAGTTGATAGCAGATCATGACCTATCCATCTGTACTGCCAAAATATATATAAAAAGTGAGCATTAATTTGAAGTAACCAAAAGGTACTTAGGAATTTCAGATTCCCTTAGATCTCCTTCACTTGTAAATTGAACAAACTGATGCTAAGAGAAAAGAAACCAGTAACACAATTGAATACTTATTTAAAACTTGAAAACTTACTTAATTTTGACTGCACTTCAGCATCCAGCTCTTCAAAGGTATCTCTCCCTTTCATGAAAAGATCATAGCACTTCACGCAGTAGTCCATGAAAAGCTGAAAACAATTTAAAAATCTTGCATTTCAACAATTCCAAGGCTTGTAAAATACTTGGGTAGTCTAAAGCTACTTAATCACTGGAATTAAACAGACACCAAAAATGTATTTCAATGCTTTGATTGTACTTTTGTAAAATTAAACTTTTTTCCTTCCTTTGAACAAAGAATGTCAGCAGATACATTCAGGCAGAAGAAAGCACCTATCATTCACATTACGAAAGGCCTGGAAATGCTGTATTTTTCTGGGATATTTAACAAGGATTGAAGGTACCATATTTAAGAATTTTTCATCTCGATGCATATGATTCTCTCAGGCTAGTTTATGGAAACTGGAGATGTGTTTAATAGACCTCTTCAGTAAATATGACTATTAAAATTCAGATCTGCAGATGTCAAAGAACTAATCTAGAATTAAAGAAAGGTTACCCCAAAAGAATTTGCTAGACAGTAAGTTACAGATGTTTCAGAAGCAATTACACCAGTATTGTGAATTTTCTATCAACATATATGCATATAAGCATCAGTGTAGAAGAACATATTTAGTTTAAAAGCATTTTTACTTGCCAATCATCAGGTTGTAACCTTAGTCCAAAATTATGATTTTACTTGATTTTTGCAATTTTCTAATTAAATGTTTTAGCTTCCAAACACCTGTTGTGAGTTAACACTGAGTTGAATCTGAGTAGTACTAATAATCTATGATAAATTAAAAAGAAAGCAAGCTGTTGGATTTTTAAGAGCCTGAATTACATTGCCACCCTATTTTGTGGGTCAGAAATAAAACATTACAATCAATTTTTACATAGTAAACTGAACAGATACTGGCAGAAGCCACTACATTTAGAATTAAGTCACTGGTTTTGCACTGCTGTGAACTTCAGAAATCTCGAGTACTAAAGCAAAATATACCAGAAACTCTATTAAAACAATAAACAGCATGATTCCCTTTCTCCACAAAGGAGACCTGAAGCAGTAGATACTCTGAGAATAAGGCATTTCTGTTTAATACCCGGTCTTCACCAATAGACTGGCCATGATGCCTGCTCAGGAAATAGTTGATTGGGCTTTTTATATAATGCTACTCTACTTCCTAGAAAGTGTTGTGAGTACAAAAGGGAACAGAATCTATAAATACATGACACAACAATCTAAACTGTATTAAAATTGTGTTGTTACAGCACATGGCGAAATTCAGTTGAGCAATTCTGATTCCAATTTCCTTTCCCTGGTACCTTGTTATGTACAATTCCATCATCTGTCTCTCCTCCCCAGCTCTGGCCGTCATCGAACGACGGTGCATTTTCCCTGATCGCATTGTATAGCTGAAAAGCAGAGGTGCACACACAAAGAGCACATGTGAAGACATCCATTAGTTTTCATATTGGTTTCATGATAAGCAGAGTAACACTGGATTAGGATTCAGCAAGCAGGCTGGAATGAGCCTGTGTTGAACTGACTAAACACACAGGTGAAGACGCATGAACTGGATAGTCAACACTGCCAAATTGTCTTGTCTTTTCAGCAGAAAAGGACAGGATTTTTCACAGGTGTTCAATTCAGCAGTGGTGAACTTCTGTCACAGATTCCAAATTTTGCTCAGACCTGAGCTGGCAGCAACAACAGTTACTAAAAAACCCAAACAAACCACACAAAACCAAAATTAAATAAAAACACCCCACCCAAACACAAAACTCGCCACTCTGTATAAGAATTACAGGACATTTGAATAATTTCAATTGAAAATTCCATCCTTAGATTTCAAATTAGGAGAGAATGGCAGATGTCACAACATTCGCACTGAAGATATATGTTCTATTCAGTGATTATACCCGTTAACTTCTCATGTTCAATATATGTATAAGTCAGCATTTCCCCACCTTTTTTTATACATGAATTTATCCAGTGCATACATTTAAAGAAAAAAATTATCACAATACAATACGAAAAGCTCACTTTAAAAGATAGTAAAACATAAGGCTAAGGGTCAGCTCCTAGATGACAGCTAAGAACACCAACCTTTTTCTTTACATATATGTTAAACAAGGAGATTTGTAGAAAATATTTACTAGATCTGTATTGAAACTAACATTCCAACCTGGAAAGTGGAAATATTTATCTTAAGACAAACATTACCTTGACACAATCAATTAACCAAACCAAAGCTGCCACAATCTGAGGCCAGGTGTGTGGTGCACCCACTGTGTACATGGAACTCTTTGACAAAGCAAAGGGGTACCTATAAGTCCAAAGAACATACATTTTTAATGGCTGTGGCAGACAGTGATGAAAACAAACCAGCACAATTTGAAAATAAAGAAGCACATTTTTGCATATAGATGAAGGCACAGAAGGAAGAGCAAACTCAATTGTACTTTATACTGTACTTCAAAAGAAATAAGTTGAGTTCTTACAGCACTATTTTATTCAATTATCATGGGCTTCTCATTTTGTGATTCATAGAATATCTTGATTTGAAAGGGACCCCTAAGGATCAACAAATCCAACTCCCTGCTCCTCACAGGACTGCCTACACTCTAAACCATATGATCAACAGTGTAATCCAGATGCTTCTTGAACTCCCAAAAGACAACTTCAAGTGACTTGTTAGAATTAGTAATTTTATCCAAAATTACACTCTTGGTGCAGCAGAGTGTAATACTTTTCTACATTTCAAGCTAGATCAGTGGTTTCAAATGTTACAGATTCAAACAAAATTTTATTAAAATGCCAAGAAGTGAAAAAAACAGATTTACACCTGCATTTAAGGAGCCCTGGCACTTTTACACCATCACAGGTTCAAATCTATGGGAGTAAAATACACTTTTTTTTTTTAACCAAGATTGAAAATTCCTGATTTTCATCAGGTTGTTTTTTTTCTGGAAAGTGTTGAGGCAGTAATGATACCAAACACTCAGCTACTTAGCATTTTTTTCACCTCAAGAGTCACTTTTGTTATTTCGACATTCTGCTTTGAAAGCAGAACAAGAGAAATTGCAGGAAAACATATTTTAAACTAAATTAACTTGATCCAAAATTCTGGAAATTTTAGTTGTTAGATTCTAACATAACGAGCAGAAAGGTCTGTAAAGGAAAATTCTGTCTTGTCTTTCAAAGTTTTATACAAAAAAATCAATTAAATTTTACATTACACAGCAGGATTCCAAGAGCTTATCGTTCTGCAAGTTTAAATATAAAACATCTGATAGACTCTGATAATCAGTAAGTAAATCTAGAGCTAAACAAAAGTGAAACAAAACAATAACATTGTACTTTTAGATTCTCATCTGAATAAAGAAACCTATCCAATCTTCCCAACTCTCTGCAGAATTCTTAGCTTTTAAATTTCTAGCCATGGCATATCTATTCAGCATAGGAGATGAACAATATTGATCTTACCCAAGGTCTTTAAAAACTTTGGGAATTTCCTCTTCAAATTTTGAGTCAGGGAGTTCATAAGAAGGGCAGAGGAATCTATAGATAAAGGTGAAGATCTTTAAAAAGTCCTTTACTGATGGAGACTGTAGTGATTTCATGGAAACATTGTGGGCATAAGCATTCTCAACGAGGAACTGTGCAAAAGAAACATGGAATACCAGTCACTAAGTAAAACTGAAAAGTTGAAACCACATTTTACACCTCATAACATACATGCAGAATAAGTTAATATGTTACCTCACAAAGCTTCTTGATACATTGTTGTATGAATGCCTTGTCGTGAAGGGGCCTGGGATCCTTTATCTTTTCTGTCCCGAACACACCGTACTGGCTGCTGCGCGACCCTCCAGCCCCACTCATTCTAAGGACAGACAGTAAATACAGGTCTTGTGACAATACATGTTTAATACATACTCTTCATGTTTAAGTCACAACAATTGCTATGTTTGTGTTTTCTTTGCATTTGTTATACAAAGTGATACTTGAAGTTTTCTCTTCATTTAAGGTGATTGGAAAAGCATCATCACTGTGGAAGCCACAATGTCACATGTACAACAGTGGGATTACTGTATCCTGGATGAATACTTTCTTCATTTTATTGAAAGAAATAAACTTTTAGAGAGCAGAAAAATAGCCCAAAGATGAAGTAAAAAATCATGTTAGTGACTGTAAATAAACACTAAAATATTTAAGGAATATTTAAAAGGAATAGACCCCTGCAACATTGGGGTCCTGTGAAAGAAGACACCCACAACACAGGAAAGTCATGAGCTAAGCAGAAAGATTATAGATTTTTTGGAAGGCTTTATCTTAGAGAGAATAAACCGACACAGAGTATACTTCAGATGTCATCCTTCCTTAAACAAGAAAACTTATTGAGATAGTCTTAAGATCTGCAATGCACATCATTCCCCCAAAAAACAAACAAACAGAAAACCTCCCAAAGCAATTCCTGCTCCACAGCATTATTGTTTAATGATCAAGGACTGGAGGAAGACAGACCTGAAGACCTGCTTGCCTCAGATTCATTATTCCCTATAATGAAAATCTGTCAAGAAAGAAAAATTTCAAAATTATGTAGGACCATTTTTGTTTTAATTTACAGTGCAGAGAACAAAACCTATCCATACCTGTTCCCAAAACAGCTGACTTTCCTTTCTGAAGCTCCAGATGTAGGTTTGCTTGTGCTTAGCTTCCCAAAGGTGCTTCTGTCCTTCCTGAGGAATAGAGAGAAGGATTCAAGTGACTATTACCTACCAGTTCATATTTTGCTCATACAGGAACTAGACACCCATTCAGATATTCCTAAGCACCTGCATCACAGCAACATCTTAGAAAGGTCAACTGATGCACCCAGCCACCTCCTAAGAAACATTTAACAAAGTGTTACCATTTGAAAGGTGACACAGCTACACAAAAAGGTTAAGAAAGTATTTTTGCAAAACTGGAGCACTTGTGCAAACATCCTTGGCTGTACGGAGCCTTCTCCTCACGGTTTCAATTTTATTTCCTCAGTTGCTACTCACACATTCAAACACACTATGATAAATCTCTTCAGAATTAGTTTTATATACTTATTTTTAGCAATGTGACCAGCAAGACTTACATCTGAGGTGTTTGAAGACCTATCTTGTTGTTGTCCTGCACTCTCAGTGCCATCATAGATTGTCGACTGCTGCTTCCAGCAATACTTGAGCTTCGCCTCATTGTGACTGCTGTAAATTACAATCCCTCAATATTCCAGTAGTATCAGAAAATCCAGGATCTAATGGTATTTTCTTTTCTAAATGCCACAGCAATTTTCCAAAAGCTCAGAATAAACAAGCAGACCTGTACATTGGACCAAAAAAAAAAAAAAAAAAAAAAAAAAAGGATTGACTACGTTAGACTCCAGAAATACATAAGAGCAGCCACAGTCTTTAAATTAATTGTTTTATTGGTGAAAGAGTAAGCAGTTATTCCAAACCTGCTGTTTGGCCTTTCTTTATATTTGGTCCCTTCAAACACCCCAAAGCAAAAGTGCTTGAGAAATTTTCCAGTTCAGTCCACTGGGAAAAAAACCACGCTACCACAAGTACACAAACACTGCTTACAGCACTTCAGCCATACATCAGCTCCTGGGCTGCTCATTCTGACCTACCCATTCATTTGCAACTGTTCTCCCAGTATTATAGCTCATTAACTAGAAAACCTATTCTAAGATAATATTATGGCTCTCTTCAGATTATGCATGCAGAAATTAATACCATTGTCCCCACAGTGGCATTAAGGGGGAATTTGAAGTAAACAGAATTAACTCAGGAAAAAAAATGCCAGCTTCTGCCCTCTACAGAGGTTCTATCTCATTTCTGAGATGGGCTTAAATGACTGGATTATAACTAATAAAATCCCCCTCCTCTACAAATGTTACCAAGACACATTAATAATATAAACTGTTGCTTCATTTTGCTTCCAGTTCCACTGCTCACAAACCACAACAGAAGTTTAGCTCAAGCTCAATTCATAGGGCAGCACAGTCATGACTTTCACTGTGTCTGGGAAAGAAGCTGCATTATTCCTTTACTTCAACTGGGACCAGCCACAGAGAGATTGAATTTTCACAAGCATAGCAAGTGATTAGCTTCAGAATAACAGAATCAATTAGGCTGGAAAAGACCCGTGAGTTTATCTAGTCCAACTTATGACCAAACACCACCTTGTAAGCTAGACTATAGCACTAAGTGCTACATCCAGCCTTTCCTTAAACACCTCCAGGGACACTGACTCCATCGCTATGCTGGGCAGGTGTGGTGGTTGTTTAAGCAAGCTTAACACACTCATTTATATTCACAGCAGTCAATTCCAGTGTATAATGGCCTTCTCTGCGGAGGATTTCCTCCAACTGTCCCACCAAAGCCTGGCGCAGTTTGAGACCGTGTTCTCTCGCTTGTTGCGTGGGAGAAGAGGCCGACCCCGGCCTGGCTACACCCTTCTTTCAGGTGGTTCCAGAGTGATAAGGTTCCCCCTTTTCTCCAGGCGAAACAACCCCAGCTCCCTCAGCCGCTCCTCACAGGACTTGCGCTGCAGACCCTTCCCTGGCTCTTGCTCTTCTCTGGACACGCTCCAGCCCCTCAGTGTCCTTCCTGAACTGAGGGGCCCAGAAATGGACGCAGGACCAGGGATGCGGCCTCACCAGTGCCGCGTACAGGGGGACTGTCACTGCCCCGGTGCTGCTGACCACACTGCTGCTGACATAAGCCAGCATGCTGTAAGAGCAGAGTTTGAGCAGAAATTTAAGAGCAGGTCGCCAGAGCCAACATACCAGCAGGGAAAAAAAAAAAAAAAAAAAAAGGCGTAGGAGAATCCACCCGCTCGCCATGAGACCGCGTACCCAAGGCGACCGGGGGACTCAGCAGCGAGGCCAGCCCGGGACTCACCGCCGGCGCACGGACCCTTGTCCCGGTGGTTGAGGGTATTGCTCCCCGCGGGGCCCCGTCTCGCTCCCCGCCCTGCCGTTACCGCCAGCGCCGCCGCCGCCGCCTCGCAATTTCAAATCCGCCCGCCCGGACGTCCCCCAGAGCGTCACACGGAACTGCGTCACGGCGGGGCCGCGGGCCGAGCGGCGCGGCCGGGAGGGGCGCTGGGAACGGAGGGGAGGAGGGAATCGAGGGGAGGAGGATCGCAACCCCCGGCAGGGCTCGGGGAAGGGCCATGGCCGTACGGCGACGTAGCGGCGCCCGCGGTGAGTGTGTGAGAGGATCTGCCGGGCCACAGCGAGCCCCAGGCTTTTCTCCAGCCGCCGAGAGTTTTCCTGCGGAAAAGCCCAGGGTTTCGGTCCCTGTGTGCCCGCGGGGATGGGAGTGGGCATCTGGCTCCAGCAGCGCCAGGGCCGCCGCTGCTCCTGCCTACCCTTGTGCCTGTATTACTACTCCGGGTGCCGTCATAGTGATCCATGCTCTGTATGTATTTATGGTGTATATGTATATGTGTGTGTAGATACAGGGCATGAATATGTATATAGTGTGTATTTGTGGGTATATATGCGTGTTTATGTATGACTATATATAGCGTATGTGTGTATACATAATGTGTGCCTGTGCATGGTGTATATGTAGCCTGTATAGCATGTGTGTGACATATATAGCAGATATGTAGTGTAATTGCTTATGTATGTGGTGTATATACGATGTATAGATATACACACATATCATATCGTCTCAGACATAATAGGGCTGTTTTCTGACTTGTTAAAAGAGCCAGAGAAACTCCATACCATATAAAAGTATAGAAAATCATACAAAATTTGCTTACTACAAAAAAAAAAAAAAGTAGTCATATAGGATAAACCTAATGGAGAAACCGACTGAAGTCAGAAGTTTCAGCGGTGTGCCCTGTATGTGCATGTCAGAAGGTAGGTGCTAATTTATTAAACAGTGATAATTCTGTAAAGTGAATTCTTATAAAAATTCCCACAGGAGGAGGTTGCTCCAGGAAGTGCGGATAATTGGTGAAGGCTTTGGTTTCAGGGAGCTGATTTTTCATCCTGAAAAAGGAACTTATGATGTCCGTGGTCCATCGTCTGGCAGCAGGATGGCTTGTGGATCATCTCTCTTTCATCAACCAGTGTGGCTATGAGATCTGTGACTCCTTTGCACACCCTGGTGGTGTCCCTTGCAATGCTTCTGTCACATCCACTGAAGACTGTCACAGTATTTCTACTTCTGCTGCCACCCCCTCATCAAGTGATGGTCCTCCTTATGGTGCTGGAGATGCCATAGGAACAGAAGGTAAAAGAGCAAAAATGAGATACGTGTTTCGGGAGGAGTTCTTTGATGTCTCTAAGCCCCACATAGCTGCAGCTCCTGAGGAGCAGCTGTGTCAGGGGTGCCCTGAGGTGAGTCTGACAGAAATAAAGGCCAACAGCAACAGAGAGGAATTCCAGGAAGGAGCAAAGAGTAACATTGGAGAGTCTCCTGCCACTGCTAGGAAGGTATGTTCTCTGTAACACAGCAAGTTACAGTAATACCTTGATAAATAATATACTGCTAATATTGCTTTGCACACCTGAGTCTTTTGAGGTAGTGTGGTAGTGAGAAGAGCGGGAACTTTTGAGGATATTCTTGTGTCCCTCATGTCAGTATTGTGCCTTCCATGTCTCATAAGCAGTGGGTTGCTCCCAAAATCTCCTGACACTGGTTGTGGTCAGGTACACAGCCTGAAACTGTGGTAGCTCTTGAGATTATACAGATCATTGAGTTGGGAAGGACAATATGAATTTTCTTTCGGTGTTGTTCAGTACTGTTCCATATGGACAAAAGAAAATAAGAGTCACTGGTCTAAACCAATATATGTAATCATGAAGACGTAGGTGTTTTTTTTTTTTTTCTTTTATTGATAAACTGCACTTGGCAGCTGAAACTTTTAATATGGGCCCAAAGGAGGCATGAGCACAAACTGTGCCATGAATAATTTAAAACAGCTTTAAGCCTGTGTATCTTGTGAATGCTGCAGCAGGTTAGGTATTTTCAGATATTTTTGCTTATTTCATTTGTACCTGTGATAGAAAAAGAGATGAAAAATTTCTTGTGCTTTTAAAGAGTTAAGTTTGTAATTCAGGTATGTTTGATTTTTTTTCCCTTTTATTTCATTGTGGAATGATACGGATTTTTTGTTGTTGTTTTTTTGCTAATTCTGCAGAAACGTAAAAGGAAATGTGTATTCAACCAAGGTGAACTGGATGCTTTGGAATACCATTCAAAGGTAAGTTGGAAAAAACCTATCCTTTGCAAGTACATGCTACTTGACTTTGGGCATCTGCAGAGTGGAGGGCATGGTTGCAAACACATTCTGTTTTTGTAGCTTGTTCCACTGGTGCAAAGAAGGAAAGGGAAAGGAAAGTGCATCTGTCCAATCCTTATTTGAATTTGTGCTTATAGAAGTAGATCTCCTATGTAGATACATGTGAAATTGCATCTGAGACATTACAAAGAGCTATTTTTGAATCTACATTCACAAAGTAGTTTGGACTGTTATAGACAACTGAACATTATGTTGTGATGAATTGAATATTAGGAAGTGACTGATTTGAAATTGGCAGCATAACCTGTTCTGAAGATCAGCTCCTCACTGTTTCAGAACACTGCGCTGGAGTTACTCAACGTTTTTTTTGACCAAATGTGCTTTAAAATATCTTATTCTGCAACTGAAAAAAATATTAATCTTTCTCTAACATTTTATATTGTCCTACTAAAGCATTATGAATGAATTGGACTTCAAGTCTGTATGCTTGTGTCAGTGATGTACTGGTGAAGATACAAGTGAATTACACTGAAGCATAATCGTGAATTGTAGACGTGCAATCTGTAGGTAATGTTCAATGTATTCTTACTTTCCCAAGTAGTGATGTGCACCTGAACTAGGAGCTACACTTGTTTTCTTTCCTTTGACGAAGGTTTTAATCATATTGGGCTTTTTGCTTAAATCTGTTCTACTTGAACTACATTTAAATGGCTACGCTTTTTTCCTTTTACATGGCAGCAGTCTTGTAGTAAACATGTACAGCTTGCTGTAGCTGTCCTGTGATTATTTTTGTGAATAAGCTGTGCATATGGAGAATCACCTTAAAGGAGAAAACTTTGAAGTTCAGCATCAATATGAGTATGAAAACATTAAGGCTAAAATCAAATCCTTCAAGAGTAGAAAGAAAGTAATGGAGAGAAGAAGTTTGATGTCTTGGAGGCTTGTGTAACTTCAAATAATATTTGATGAATATGTGGAAAAGACAGAGTTTGGAAAAATCTTTGACCCCAATTAGTCTCTTATATCATTCACAGATTAGAAAGTTTTTTACTGTATTTGTGTTTTTAAAGGTTAAAGGTTAGAGCTCCGCAAGACAACCCAGATTATTTTTGCACTTATTTATATCTGTAGACTCGACAAAATAAATCCAAACAACCCAAATTTTGTTTCTGCAAGTGAATCTATGAATTTCAGTTGAATCAATTTATAAATTTCAGTCAGTGTCAACATAGGGAACAATACAAATTATGCTAAATTCCTTCAGCAGTGATTTGTTAAAACTCCTGCTTTGATTGCTTCATAGTCAAGAGAGTTTGTCCATCTGTGAGTTATCACATGCACGTAAGAAGATGTAATTTCTAAAAATATGTTTCATAATTCTGTTGAAGCAGTGTGAACTTCTCTTATCACAAACCTAGGTACTAAAAAATCTATGACTCTCTACTCTCTGATACCTGGAGGTGGCACTATTAAATTATAAAAAAACCTTTCATTCCCTGCCACTAATCTGGGAGTTGTAATAAAATGGATTTTGTAAAGCTCTCCTGTAATCTTGAAGATTCTGTAATCAGAAGCTTTTGACACCACAGTATGTATTTGAAGCCTTTAATAAAGCCACTGTGACTGACAGTGGACAAATGGATAAACCCACCTCAGTGACAATCAAAACTCATAAAGGCTCGATGATCTGGAAATAAAACGGGTCTCTAAATTTTGTGAAGGGAAGGTGCTGAAGTAAATGACAGTGTATATAGATCCAAGAATTGTGTCATCCTGGACTGACTAACAGGCTATTTGAGAGGTTTTCCACTGAGAAAAGTTGCAAAAATCAAATTCTGGTACTTTAATTTGATTTACTGGTTGTACTTCTGTATTACTGTAAAATGCATAAATTATTGTTTCATGAAGTGAATTGAAAATGACTGATTTTCAGATTCCAGTATACATTTCAATTAAAAATATGTTCATGGGCACAGTAACCTGAAATTAAATTAAAATTTTATATTAAACTTCAGATAATTGCTTTGAAATTTGTATTTGGTTGAAACAATGATATTCCACGTCTGTTGTCTGAAATGTTCAGTAGTTTCTTTTTCTTTCTTTCTCTAGCCTTCTAATTACTGTAACTTTACCAAAAAAATGAAAACCAGCGTCAGAAGTTAGTGTCATGGTGTCCTGATTTTGGCTGGGATAGAGTTATTTTTCTGCTTGGTAGCTGGACAGCTAACACAGAGTTGACGGAGTGGGAATGCTCCAAATGAAAAATGAACCCAGTTTTTTAAAAAGCCCCAGAGCAAACATATTGGAAGCTAAAGGTAGATGTGTTGCCCAAATGTCTGCACCCAGCGGCAGCTGCTTTGTCCCCTGCAGCCTGCTCAGGATAGATCAGAAAACATTAAAGATTGTCATTTTGGGTTTAACATGAGGATAATGTTGGCAGCAACAATTCAAACACCAGTGTGTTAAGCAGTGCGTACCCTAAGTCAAGAAGTTTTCAGTTTCCTGTGCTGTGCCAGTGAGCAGGTGCACAAAGTAAGCTGGGAGGGAACATGGCCAGGTCAGGTGACCTGCATGGTTTTATTCCATGCATGGGATGTCATGCTCACTATATAAACAATGGCAGTTGGCCAGGAGCCATGGATTTGCTACTAAGGGATGGGCTGGACATCAGTCAGTAGGTGGTGAGCAATCATATTGTGCATTAGTTGTTTCTCTTAGCCGTACTTTTCTCTCCTGCTTTTTAAGAATAAAAATAACGATAATAGTTTTGTTTCAATTTTTAAACTGTTCTTATAGTAGCCCATGAGTTTTGCTTTTTTTCCCTTGGATTCTTCTCCCCACCAGGGAGTGGGAGGCATGCTGTGCGAGTGAATTGCTGCGTGGTATTTATTTGCCTGCTGAGGTTAGACCAAGGCGCACACCTTATTACCATGCTTTCGTAGCTTTTGAGCCAATGATCTCAGTAACTGGCAAGGATCCTTTTCCCTGCCTGCAGATTGAAAATGTTTTGATTTCAATTGCATTCTCTGGTCAAGTAGATACTTGAAACTTCTTTCTTTTTTTTCCTTTTTTTTGTGACCATACAGGTCAGGAAGCTCATTTGGGAAGGCACTTCACATTTAGTCCAGGAGGGACTCAAAAGTGGTTTTCTTCACCATGCTACTGCAAAACTCAGTTGCAGGAAGAATAACGTTCCTCAGCGCATTGTCTGTGGGTTGGCTGAATTATGTGAAATGGGAAAGCAGTTTCCAGCTGTGAATGAAAGTGACCACCAAGCTGTATGCGTGCTAGAGGAGGAAACCTCCAGTGCAGAGCAGGACCTGCTTTCGTGTGTTACGGAAAACAGCTCAGACTGTGCGAAGATAATTGTGTTAATGGGGCAGAAATACTTGGTACCACCAAAAAGCAGTTTCCTCTTATCTGATATTTCATGTTTACAGCCCCTGCTGAACTGTGAGTACCTTTAGGTGTTAGAATTTACCCCTTTTCTCCTGCCCAAGATGGGCGGTTAATGCCAAGATGACTCGATTAACAGATTTTAACATGCAGCATCATACTGATAGCAAATGCTGCTGTAGGCTTTCAAGGTGATATTTCTAATTTTGCAAACAGCTAAGGACTTGCCAAGGAATCTTGAGTGGTTAGGAAATTGTGTCATGGGGGGATTTTTTTGTCATGAGGCTCCTTTAAAAATCTCAGCCAAAATACGAGAGTTTGTGAGCGTGTTTGGAGCTGCTGTCAGCATAGAAGTCACATAAACACTGGGACTAGCTGTGCTGCTGGGTCCCTGTCCCACAGGATGAGCCTTTAGTAAAGGTAGATCCATGCTGCTGCTGAAGCGGTGGTGCTGCTGTCTTGATTTTTAGCTAGATTAGACCACAAGGGAGGGATGAGATAATGCAAATAACCTTAAAGCAAATGTTCACTTACAGACTCATCCTGGGCAGCGGCAGGGTCTTTTTAGATTGGAATAAACTGGTTGTGGAACAAAGTCCAGTATCCCCCAGGGAAGATAACAGTTTGGGAGGCTGTTGCACCCAGTTGGAGTGCAACACCACTTTAGCATGACCACCAGTAGCATGCTGGACTAGACTTTTCAGCTGCTGTGTTTCACAGCTGAGAGTATTGGCTCATGCAAAAATCAGTGACAGAGAAATAGAGGGATTTTAGAATAAACAAGTCCTCTGCAAACATGGGTCAAAAGCTACCCAAGCCACTATCCTCAGCCCTAAGCTGACAGCATGCATCAGTTTTCATTCCGTTAGCTTTCAAATTGACCTTTACTATTGTTATTATTATTATTATCATCATCATCATCATCATCATTAATTACTACTGCTACTGTTACTTTTGTTACTATCAGTCACAGTCAAGCTTTATCAGACAGTCTTATAGGAAAGATGTTGCCTGTGAGCACAAACTGGGTGTTACTGCTCTACCCTCTAATCAGTAATTTAAGATCTTTTAATTGCACATGAGAAGAGGGGAAGCATATGTAAGTTAGACATATTTTTCAGATTTTTTTTTTTTTGCAAGATATTCAGGAGGTAGAATCTTACTATCTAAATAAAAATTTTACATTTGAAGTTCAGAATCTAGCTAGTTAGCTGTTTTCGTGTGTAGGAAAGAAAGAAGATTATTATCACTCTGCTACCTCACTGCACAGTTGAGCATGTAAGATTCTCCAGGGAGTTACAGAGCCATCCAAGAAATCTGAGCAAATGCTTCTGAAATAAACAACAGTGGATATTAACATAATGTCCTGACTGTAGACCTTTTTCCTGACTAAGTCAGCTGTCCATTCTAATAATTATTTTTCTTCTTCCTTTTCACCTGCCAAAAGAGAAGTAATTCTTGCTGCTCAGTCCGCTGTAAGGATAACACCTCCAGTGTTAAATGAGGAAGATATAATCACATTTCATGAGCATCAAATACTAAGCTGTTGTTCTTACCTTCAAACTCAATGAAAGAACAAATACGTTCTCTGGAGAAATAAAATTGAAGAATTCTGTTTTTTCATGGATGTATTCTGTATCTTCTATCCTCCAGCTAAAGTAAACGGAGCTTCTCCCGTGAAAACTCTTTCAGTTCTTTACTCTTGTTCACTGATTCCCATTTCTTTCAATATGTCTAGCTCTCTGTCTCTCTTTACCTCCAGTAGTGGAAAACAGTTTTCTAGGGCTGGCTTGAAGCTCTACAGGTCCCTGTTGGCCCAATAAAAGATCAAACAGGACAGGAATCTTGCATTCAGGGCTGTAACTTTTCGCTCAGCTGGGTACCTCAATACATAGCTTCTATTGAGAAACTTGGAAAAATTTTTGTTTTTGAGACTTGCACTCTGCTATCCTTTCTTTTTCCTGAAAGTCCTAAAGATTCAAAATTTCTTGGAGGGATCTGACACAGATCACATAAAAGTTTTTTCCATAGGTAATCAGTCTAAAAATACCGAATTTTCTGGATATGATTATCTGAATTAAAACAAGCATGTCAAAAGTTTTCTAACTTCTTATTTGGAAAGAACAGAATAAATTTGCAGTTTTGCTGTATATTTGTTTTAACTCACAGATACTTTTTAAAGCTAATTTCCTGGCTTTTCTTTTTTCTTGCCAGACAAGAAAAAATATGATGTAATTGTGATGGATCCACCATGGGAGAACAAGTCTGTTAAAAGGAGTAACAGGTATGTTTTATACTAAAATCAAAGGAACTTTGTCATTGTATCTTACAAAGTGTAATTACATTTTAATATATTGATCCAATCAAGGACCAGTATAACTGTGAGACTGTAGCTTAAACTTGTATTTTGACACGTGCTTACCTTCAAATCTATGGATTTTCTTAGGTATTTCACTGAAATGTGTTGGATACTTGGCAAACAAAATATTTGCAAGAGTAGGTCTTAAATTATCTAGCTGCTGAATGTTAGTCCTTTACAAAGAACGTATGCATACAGCTGTTTTGTAGGGCCCAGATCATGCAGATATTGGTTTGTAATTAATGAGGTTATTTCAGCATAAAGCTATAAAATGTGAAAGTATTTCCAGGGCTATAATCTTGCTTAGAAGTTTGAGTGGGTTTTTATTTAATTTGGAATGTAGCTTAAACTTCAGTCTAATGTTTAGCAGAACGTGATAATGCAGCAGTAAAATCTTCTAGTGCAGTAGGAACTCTGAGTGTACTGTAGTTTATTAAGTCATTAACTTAAATGTTTATGGGCTTCCTTCACTGCTGAGTAACATCATGTTTATGCCAGTGGAGTACTCTTGATTGCCATAGAATTGTATCTGTTTGAAAGAAGGGTAGACAGGAAATATGGCCTTACAACTTTCTAGAATAAAGTTCACTGCAGCTTTTGAAGCTTCTTATGAAGACATAGTTTGAAGATGCAGAGACTGATGAGTAGGCTTTCCTTTGAAAGCCTTCAGAAACCTCTAGAAACTCTCCTTCAAATGTCTTTCTTGAGTATATGAGGTACTCAGAGGAGAATTGTAGTTACTAGCGTCAGTCACCAAAATCCTCTTTCCCTTATGAAATAAAGGCAAAATGTGGAGGAGCTGTCACTACTCATCATTATCTTTTTGGCAACTAATCATTGTGTGGTGTTTCTCATCTGGGTGAATCTTTTTTCCTCTGGACAGTCTAGTCCAGGAGGTGTTTTGGATTTTGTCCTTGTTTACTGTTTCTCACCGTGACATTGTATAGAGTCCTGGCTAACCACATGGTGGCTGCCGGTTTTCATTAGGCAGTGTGCCAGTATTTTTGGTGCTGCAATGTGTAGGTTCCACAAACTGCAGATTATTAATAATGTAGAATTGCATAATGAAAAAAAATGGTACAACCGGACAGGATCTGGAAGCATCCTCAGTTTAGTTGTGTAGCGTTTAGTTAGCTCAGAAAAGTGCAGGATGGTTTTGGATAACCTAGAGAACCTCTACCGTGGCCAATAGTTAAAAAAAATTAACAACTTCTGGAAATAACTGGAGAAAATACTGTCTTTTATGACCTTTTAACTTGCCATTCAAATTAGTGTTGCCCTTGCAAGTGACTCACTTGTCATTTTCATTCAGTAGAGAGTTCATTATAAGATGTGAATAGTATTACTCTGCCTAAGAAGCTACGGTTCACTAAATAGCTTTGTTCTGGCACAAAGATGAGAATATTAAATTACTTCGGATAGTTCTTAAGTGAAACATGGGCTTCTAAATGTCTCCAGAGTCACAACTCATAGTGCTTTATTTCAAGGGACAGTGGAAGTGCATAGTTCAAGGTTCTGCTCAGTAAAGTTTATGTATGTACACTAATGATTTTATATAAAATCCTTCAGAATTGTCCACTGGGTGTCAGTCTTGAACTGTTTATGAATTAGATTTTCAGAAGATAATACTTGAAGTGACTGGTCTGTGTAATTTTTTTTATCCATTTGTGTTGCTTTGCAATTTTTATGGTTGTTATATGCTCATTTGCTTTCTCACTATATTGGCATAGGTACAGCCACTTGTCTTCGTGGCAAATCAAGCAGATTCCTGTACCAGCACTAGCTGCTCCAAATTGTCTTGTAGTCACGTGGGTCACTAATAGACAGAAGCACTTACGTTTTGTTAAGGATGAACTTTATCCTCACTGGTCGGTGAAAACAGTTGCTGAGTGGCACTGGGTAAAAGTAAGCTCTCAATTTTTGTTGCTTTCTTGAAGACTGAGAAGACTTGCACTATGACATTTCATAGTTCTAATTTATCTATTTACTACCATGTGCTTTTGTATTTGAAAGGTCTGATATCATCAGTGTCCTCCTTTTTATAAAGGGAAAGGTCTTGGAAGAATATCAGATATTAAAATCTTAAACTGTATATTTTTAACTCTCTTGTGTCAGATTACTACAGCTGGAGAATTTGTATTGCCGTTGGATTCTTTGCACAAAAAACCCTATGAAGTTCTTGTATTGGGGAGAGTTCAAGGAGATGTAAAGGATGCCTTAAGGTATATCAGGATATTTATGGCAAATGTCTTTTTTTGCAGGATTCCCTTTGTATGTATCACTTACTTATAATGCAGCATAATGTCCCAAAATCTCTTGGCTGATTGTGGACCTAAAGATAGCCACATTAGCTTTGGAATAAGAGAGTGCCTTAGTGAGATTAAAGAATGGAACCCCATGTCTGTTCCTTGCATCTTGGGGAACTGTCTTGAACAAAAGGCTTGTGGACAGGGCTTCCTCTGCTGTCAGGTTCTCTTGGACCATGAGTCCTTGGCGCAGGCTGATGCCATTTTGGGGATGCTGCTGTTGTTCCACACATAGACATACAGGACTACATTGTTTCTTCTCAGTTGCTTTGCATGGCTATTGTTAACCATGTTTTGTCTAAATGATTTAATAAACTGTCATTTTGTATGTTATGTCTGAGCAACATTTAACTTCCCCTGAGCTTCCCTGAAGTTTGTGTATAAACATTCTGTGTGTTATCTCCCATCTGAAGTAGCTCTGCAAGAGCTGTAACATCACAATGGGTAGCATTCATTCTCATGTTTCTTTTCTTTTCTGATTTATATGACAGGAAATCTGAAGGTCTTCCAGTTCCAGAGCATCAGTTAATTGTCAGCATACCCTGCAGTCTGCATTCACATAAACCTCCTCTTGCTGGTATGTTTTTGGGTGTTTTGCCTAATGTTTCTATAGCGTGGTGGACTTGAACATCTCATTCTGGGATGTACCTAGAAGTGCCATGATTTCCCATTTGCCAAGCAATTTTACTCAATGGAACTTGTGCTTCCTCAACATTTCTAAACGTGTTCTGAAGTACCTCAGTCTTGGTCTCCAAAAATGAGTGTGAAAACTAGGACTTCATGTATTACTGTGTGAACATTTTGGGTAGATATGTGGAAAAAAAGTTGCCTTTTTCAAAATTTTTCTTTTAAATACTGCACAAACAGTTTTACAGATACTTCATATATGAAGTTGTATGAAACGACCTAAAGTACCTTGGGAGGGAGAGAACTTTGGGAATATATAAAATAGGAAAGTAGAAACCTCTTTCTTTTTTATGTCATCCTGAAATAAATGTTTACATATCTGCATGAATTGATTATAAGCCTGCAGTACAATTATGCCTTTAAATCCAAAAACTTAATTATTTTAAGACTGCTAATAAGAGGCAGCAAATAAAGCATGCCCTGCTTGTTTCTGAGGAGTGGTGTTTCACTCACTGAAATTGATGCAGTAATTCCAGCCAGCCACTTAGAGTGGGTATAAATTCAACTTTTTAGAATTAGTCTAAACAATTGTTCTGGAGCACTTTGACTAATTTCATCAATAGGAAGTTGTACTACTTTCATCATTACAGCACCTTAGAACTTACAAGACTGGTAAGAAATATTTTAATCCCTCTCACAAAAATGATTTCATCTTCCCCCAAGCTCGTGATGAGTCTGCAAATATTCCAGGTGTTTTGTATTCACATCAGAAAAGGCAGGTAGGAGAAGTGTTTAATGCTCTTAGAGAGGAGAGGTGTCACACTTTGCTTCACTGATAAGTTTTCCTTTTTCTCTTCCCAATGGGTAGAACTACTTTTGATCTAAGCAATTGTTGTACCTCCAGGGGTGCACTAAAATCTATATTTGGGGGCTTGCATTTATTAAATTACCATGTATGTATATATACACACACATTCCACCACCCCTGGTTAAAAAACTAGTACAAAGGACATACTTTGGTTAGCTAAAAATAGAAAAAAAAAAGAGGTGCGGTTCTAGGAGGATCTTTTTGCCATCCTGAAGCCACTTCTTGAAGAATTAGGGCTACAGCAGGAGGTATATGTGTTGATTTAAGCTAATGAACAGTGTGGGTGGTTATTTATGAGGTTGTCACCTAGGATCTCTTTAGCAAGCCAATACTAAACAGCAAACTTGGACACAAACAGGAAACTTGTGAGGTATCCAAGGGTGCAAGCTAGCAGTTTGGATGTATTATAGAAAATTTCAGTGCAACAATGGTCCTTGGAGCAATTTTTTTGTAGGACAGAATCTAGAAACCATATTGGAGAATACTTTATAAATTTTAACCCTGAGTGGACTTTGAAAGAAACTGTCCTTTCTAGATTCTTGTATGTATTTCTTGAGTCTTCAGTCAAGTGATGGGATTTGATACCGTTGTGCAGCATTTGTGTTTCTCTTTGAAAAAATGAACTTGCTGTGGAGCAGTATGAATTATGTAAAAGGTTTTTGTGAAAATCCACGTATATTGTACAGTTTTTTGGCAGGTCTTTGCAGCATATGGTTATGTAATGAAAAGGTAGGCCCTAAAGTGAAAGCTGATTGCTGATGCTTTGACTTCTGTGCTGTGCAAGGTGTTGCTTTCATGACCAGGCAATATTCTCAGGCAGCCAGTAGAGAGCAGCTGAGCTACATCCTAGAGAGGTTCAGAAGAAATTTGAAGAGAAGCAGAGATTTGGCAAGGGGGGAGAAGGACACTTGATGAGTCACACACATTCTTTATGCTTTGTTTAAGTAGTAACAAAGCCAAAAATATTAGTTTTTACTGATGCTGTCTGGCACTTTGTTTCTTATTACAACAATAAAGGTTGTATGTTGGTACATATGTAATCACTTAATGACTGATTATAAGAGTTTATCTCTCTGGGGGAAGAGAAAGATGTAAATTAAAGTAAGCCATCAAAAATAAATGTTTGTGTTCCTACAGTGCATTTAACCGTGAAATTGCAACTGTAGGGGTTTTTGGTGATGCATGTGCTGTTTTCAATGCTTAGAGCTCTAATATGTCATTGTAAATGTATTTAAGCTGCTTTATGCAAATGTATTAAAATCAAATTTTATTACTCCAGGTTTTGATTCAAATAACAGCATGTTTTCTGCCTAATTCAATTCAATGTTGCTCTTAGAGAGCACAAAAGATACTGTTACAGACATGTACAAAGTTCTACATAACTTCATATCACCTTTTTTCCTTTTCCTGTATTATAGATTTCTCTTGTTAATAGCCATTGCTCTTCCAGTTTTTAAATATATGCATTTATTGTTGGAAAATAATAATGTTGTGTAGGAGTTTGCCTAAAAGCACTGGAATTAATTCTTGGCTATGTTCTAACCAATTTGCATATATTCAGCAGAACTATGCAATGGAACTCCCTCCTCCTGTAGCAATGATGTCTTATTAGGCCGTGTTAAAAAGGTTTTCTTGGAACTAGAAAAAGTAAATGCCTTTTGTTTCCTTATGTATCTTGTGAGCCCTTTTTGTGAGACTAGTTGATGTGTGCATCAGCATCTAGGTTTAACGTGAAGTTCAGGAAAGATGCAGTGCCATAAAGCCGTCTTTGAGCTGCATTTCAGATAGTTTTTTGGTCCTGCTCTGTTCAGGGTTTAGACAAATTGGGCAATAAGGACCTCTACGTTTGCAAACTCCTCTGAAGGGTTATTTTAAACTGAGATAATGGTGTGCTTTGTGCTTTGCATGCCTCGCTGATCAGGCGGTGAAAAAGCTTACAGTTATTTTCACTTTATATATTCAATTTGTCAGTGCAGTACCTGCTTTTTAGGCAGTTGAAGTTCAAACAATAAAGAGAAACTGTTGCTTGTTTCAAAGGTAATTCTTTCTTTTGCTCATTTAAACATTTTTAGGAGCATGCATCTTCAATACATGTTTGGGAGTAGGAGTATGCAGGTGCGGTAAGTCTCCTGCCTGACCACTGTATTGTGCTTCAGAAAGAAATGGGTTTTCTGAAACTGTTGTGTCTGCCAGCTGGCTTTGTGCTCACTTCACATGTCTTAGAGCATTAGGTGTTCAAGTATAAGTACCTGAGGTGCTGTCATAGTGTTTCTGACACCTGCAAGTGATAAAGAATAGGCTGTTTATCATCTATTTAACCTGTTTCCTGTCAGTGGTGTCTGTAAGTGGATAGAAGTAATTGTGTACTGGGTTTTGTTTTTCAATCTGTTCCTGTGGTAGAAAAACTCAATACTTAATTTTTAAGCTGTTTTCAGAGGAAAAAACCCTAAGGGTTTGCTTGAGGGCTGCAGGTCAGATCCATGTGTGTTAAGATAGCCTACTGGTGATATAATGGTCTACAATGACATAATTTGGAACTTGAAGGTTGATTTTTCATATTATAAGGAAACCAATGTAATGAGATTTTAAGCCAACGAAATTCAGCTCTTTTGATATGGTAATTTCATTGCAGCACAAGTTACTGCCTGATGTGATTATGTAAATGCCTACAACCTAGCAATGAAGAATCATACTATAATGTGATCTCAAATTATATGTAATATGTCTCTTTTTTTAAAAAAGCCCTCTAAATTTAAAAAGATGCTGTTTCTGTGAGAAGGAGAGGGGGAGATTCTTGTGACTTCCTTTTTCAATTTTATAACCAAATTGATAGAAAGATTGGTCCATGTTTCCTGCTTCTGCTGAGCTGATTGGTTTCTTGGCTACCCTTTTTTTGCTTTCTGGTGAACCAGTCCTTGAGGCTGGTTTAATGTCCGAAGTGTGTTTTTCAAATTTGTTCTTTTAGGCATGAAAGTTTTTGGTGCCTGTTAAAACTGCTTTGGATTACTGAACCTAGTGCCATGACTTTTTAAACTTCAGAATTTTAAGTTCTACCTCCTCCCTGGGCAATCTGTTCAGTGTTTTGGCACCCTCATTGTAAACAATTGTTTCGTTATATCTAGTCTGAATTGATCCTATTTTAGTTTAAAACCTCTATCCCTTGTCCTATTGTGGCAGACCCTGCTAAAATAACGTTTTTGCCTTCTTTCTTGTGGGCCCCATTTAAGCATTGAAAAGCCCCAATAAGGTCTCTCTGAAGCCTTTTCATCTCCAAGATGAACAACCCCAACTCTCAGCTTGTCCTCCTAGGAGAGGTGCTTCAGCCCTCTGATCAAATTGTCAGCAAATTATGCACAAGAAATTCTTATCTTAATGGAGCTGTGAAAAGAACAATGAATTTTACCACTTCTTTTATTATGATGGGTTTGCAAAATGGTATTAAGCCACTACTCATAAGTGGTGTCTAATAAGAAGAACTCCCATGACACCAAACAGTGCATGAGTTTTCTGTCAGAATGTACATTTTTCTCTAAAGTTCCCAGACTCTTCTCTGCAAATGCTAGATTTGTTTAAACATTTTATCTTGCCTCTAAAAGAAGCAGGTTTTTGGAATGAGATTCCTTCTGGTAGCAGAATTTTTTTAGATTAAAAGCTGCCTTGATGATAACCCATTGAGATATTCATATGACATTTGTTAAAGATGGGACAAGGTGAATAGTTTTTTATGCCATGCCAAAATACAGTAAAGCCTGGAAACACCCATTTAAAGTATTTACAGGGAAGTTTTTAATATATTGGAGCTTTGAAAGAGGTGATCATGTAGGTAGGAAATGCACCTGGGGTTGGCTAACACTAGAAAGTTAAGTGGGTGCTCATCTTCCTGCAACTGGAGCAATCCATGAACTGATCAGCTGGAGTCTCACACAGGGTATCTGTGACTGGTAAGCTTGATGCAAAAAGTCAGTACTTGGATTGCACCAAAAAAAAAAAAGAAAAAAACATCTCCTCTCATACTTTGGTGTGCGCTGACAGGACGTGTTTTTGCTTTCTGCAGTGACCATATCTGAAGAGACTGAGTGAAGCAGCAAAATGTTGGATTTAGGAGTTGTATTTTTAAGTGACAGAGATTCAGAAATCACTGGCAGATCTGATTTAAAAATGACCAAGATATCCTTTGGAAAGGGATATGTTTCCATAATTTTTCTTCTTACATCTTCGGCAGCAAAACAAAAGACTTAATATGCAATTTTTAGTATAGATAAGTTTCTCAGTCTTTCTGCTTTCTCTGTGTTGGGTGCTCCTTAAACCTTTGCTTTTCTCATGCATGTTTTTGTACACAAAAATGTTTTTGTAGACATTTCGTGAAACCTAGTTAAGGAGTTGCTTGAACCACCCACACACTGAATGGCTCTGTGTGACAAGTAACACATTTAACAATAAACTCTTTGCAATAATACTTTTCAAGCAAAATGCTTTTCTATCACTCCAAGAATACCAGTCCTGATCAGTGACACAGTTGATGTTAGTTACACGCATCTTTATATTTGGATTTGGGCAGTAAAAAAGTCTAACTGTAAAAGAAATTTGAGATTTATGTTACTGAATAACAGTAACAGTTAGAGAAATATCTTTTCAGCTGCCAGGTTGATATTAGGGTAAAAAATAGTTCCTGCATTTTTATAACCCTTTTAGTGCTATAATTATTTAACTGGTGTTTCTTCTTTTATCTTTTAACAGTTGTCGTTACAAAAATACTTTTATCTCCTTTAAAGTACAGAGGAAAAGAGTGTTGTAATTAAGAAAAGGGTTTATTTATTTATTTATCTGTAGAGGTATTGCCCCCACGTTATTGGAGCTAAGTGAGGCTTTAGAAGGTGTTTGGTTGTATTATATTAGTAAAAAAATTCAGAACTCATCTATGTAGAGGCTGAAATAAATCCTCTTTCCCTTTCTCTAAATGAAAACCAATAAATCAAGACTATTGAAGGCCTTGACAGTATTGTTCAGAATCTCAAGGGCACTTATTTAAAATTACTTTCTCACTATAAATAGTCCAGCAGTTTGATGAAACCTCTGAAATTAATTTGCTGTCTCTCCCTTTTTTAATGAAACATCCATTTTTTCATCGACTAGCATCACAGGGGGAGGTTTTACTTGTTTACTATTATTATTTGTATCATTGTCATTGTTGTCTTCTTTTTTTTTTTCTCTTGCACAGCAGTTCTGGCAGAGTTTATCAAGCCAGATGTGGAATGCTTGGAGTTGTTTGCTCGTAACCTGCAGCCTGGCTGGACCAGCTGGGGAAATGAGGTCTTGAAGTTTCAGCACATTGATTATTTCACTCTTCTGCAGAATGAAAACTGAGCTGGGTCTTAGATATCTATACCTTCTGAAATTCCACATCTTCCCAGGGGGCTCTTGAACTTAACTTTATTGCTGATGGCGCACCTAAAGGTAACAGAAATAAAACCAATTGCATTTTAGTTAGAATTCTTTAAGTGATAGGATGTCTGTTTAATACTATCACCCCTCTGTGCAAGGTGGTCCCTTATTTTGATGATCTGAACATATTTAAATACTGATGTTGTTACCAAAAATCAGTAAAGATAAAATTCCTTAACAGCAGTGTAGCATTAAGAAGCAGGCATTCTTTATTTGGCTGGATACAGGAGGGAGTATCTCCTCTGAAATATCATGTATGCTGATTACAGAGAAAGCTCCTGTTTATATACTGTATTTTACCTATTCATTGATCTTTCTGAATAACATACAGATGATAATATTTTCCCCAAAATCATTAACATATGTTCCTTCCCCTTTGCACACGTGTTCTTCTGTCTCAGGGCTTTCTTTGTTGGTTCCTGGTGGTCACCCCAAAATCATATTTGACCATCCAGTGAACTGGTAAAATGTTGGCATAACTGGGCTGGTCAGCCTTCAGTTTTCCTTCCTGATCAATGTTTAACATGACCCTAGAGAATAAGCATTCTTTGGTTCTATAGGCTTGTGGTTTTTGAAGAATAAGCTTATTAACCCACCAGGTGCAAACAATTCTTCATCTGCCAACAATGTTAGAGTGTAAGTTCATCCCTGTTCTTTTTCAGACCTCAACAAAAGAAATATATTTTAAAGTATTCTCACTGCAGCTATCAAATCTGAGCTGATAGCATGTTGCTACTGCTGTACTGTAGTTCTTGTGTTATTTTTAAGGAATTATAATGTATTGTTTTTAAAGAGTCAATGGAAGTAAACAGTTCTGAATTATGCATATTTTCTTAACAATTTTTTTTTGCAAAACAATGGATTCTGAACTAAAATAGTTATGAAGGCAGTGTGTATTCCTACATGTTTGTATGTGTCTGTCTGCTTCGGAGAAAGTAAAAAGAGCAGTGCTTATGTTTATTGGCACGTGGATTCTTGACTGACCATATTCTATGTAAAATTATACATTTAAAACAGTTGGCAATTCTCTCTTTGTGTATATGGTGTTAATTTTGTGAATACATTGTAAATGATCAGTCTCAACATCTTAAAAATTCTGAAATTTTAACAGATTATATGTATTTTTAAAAATTTCTCTCCTTATGTTTTGGAAGTTTATAAAGCCATGCCAGTGAGCTGTATTTTTCAGCTAACACAAAAATTATCCCTTTAAAAATAAAAAACAATTAAATAGTGGTACACTTTGTGTTTCCTTTGCTGTGCTTAGATTTACTTTGAAACACACAAAGAAAATGTAATGAGGCCTCTACCACTTACTTATTTGGAGCAGTAGAGGCAGAAGTGCTGGACAAACTGATTTTCCAGGCTCCTGAGTTCTGACTGTTTATAATGGAGAACAAAATACATTGTCTAACTTCTTTACCTTCATTTCCATTTTTGTAGCCTGGTGAGCTGTGAAGATTTTTTTAAGTTGAACTTCAAATGTTAGCAGAGGATTTTTTAATAATTTTGTAATAAAAATGAAGATAAAAACTTGTGTCTTATTTGCAGACACAGTTTCGGTGTTACTATTCAGTTTCATGTTTTGTTTATTGGAGCTGTGGAGTTAATAAAACAAGGAAAATGCTTTTTTCTCCCTCCCCCAACAGTTAAACATATACTCGAGTAAGTAATGTAACAGTGGAAATAGTTACCCAGGAAAACATTTCTTGCTGCATGATTTTATTTAGTCTACATTTTAAACCGTCAGTAGGTAAGCAATCTTACATACAGGTACAAGGGATAAAAGATTCTTTTATTGCTTTTAGTTTTATAAGACATTCCCTACCTGACTTCTTTGGAAAGCTTCTGCTTTCCCAGTCAGAATTCCCCTGCCCTCCCAAGATGCTTTCATCTAGTACTAAATGATGTATGGGACTCAAGCGTGGAATAAATGATAACTGCTGCACTTATCTAGTTTTCCCTTTGTACTCTACAAAACAGCACAAGAGATGACAATATTGTCTGTTGCACATCCGCTGCTATGAACAACTCCAGATTATCTTTTTAATTACAACTAAAAGAAAGATGAACAATCTTAGAGATCAGGAAAACACCTTTCTGCTTTGAGATAAGCAGCAGAACTCTTCTAAAGGAATAATCTTTTTTTAGGCTATTTAGAAATTGATGACCTTATTAGTTCGTCTTTTCTGTTGAGTCCCTTTGCAAATAGTGGCTTTCTAGAATCCTAGAATAGTTAAGATTGGAAAAGACTTCTAAGATAAAGTCCAGCTGTTAACCTTCTATCACCGTGTTCACCACTAAACTGAATCAGCTGAGCAGCTACTTCCAGCACCCGAGAATCCAGCCTCCTAAGTACAGCTTGTATGTAGAGGACTTGTGCAGGCAGACTCTAGGCTTCTCAGGCTAAGTCAAAAGTTGAAGAGTGGAACTTGTGTCATATCTGATTGTCACCCTGGTTTTTCTGAGTTTTTTTAAGCCTTCTACTTGTTCATAAGATGGAGTCAGATTCTTTAGCTTCTGCACAATATTAAGAGCAGTTTTCGCTTTTCTCACACCTGGAAACATAAACAAAACTTGTTTTTCATTCCCTGTCCTTTGTTTACATATTTCTAACCTGAAAACAATTGTAACTGACAGCTGGTCTGGCCACTGGGCTGAGTGCTGATAACCCCAGAAGCCAATCCACAACCAGACCCACAAATGTATAAAAAGTAAGAAATAAACAGGCAGAGAGGCTCTCAGCCTTGGCTCGGCCTTGGGTTCTCTCTGAGGAGCAACTCTGCCCTGCAAATCTCTTGTCTCCGTGTGATTGTTTTGTGTGCTGCGATCACACCTGATCCCATCCTAAGTAGTTACAAAATAACTTGGAAATCTCATGGTGGTGTATTAGCAGTTGATAGGGTCATCTTTTAAAGATAATTATTTGCCTGTTATGCTTAATTCATAATTTAGATAGCCCCTTATACTTTTCCAGCTGTCCTAGACCCCAGCTGTTCCTAACCAGCCATCAGATCATTCAATGTCTGTCAAAAGATTCTTCTGAGGCAGAATCTGCAGCATACTGAAAGATGAGTGATGAGTGAAACCAGTTAATATAGCAGGACAATTTAAGATCCAGTGTCCTTTTATATTATATATGTCAATTGTTCAGAGGGAAAAATGCCCTCTGTAGTGTCAAGCCTTGTATAAGAAAGAAAACTTGCTCTGAAGAGTTTACAAAATTGGTAAGAAATGAAAGAAAATGGGAGAAGATAAGGATGGAGGAGTACAAGATAGTAATGAGATGTTAAAGGTGTATTAAATAAGTATCAGCCTAGGTATTATGCACGCCTTCAGTGTTCCTAAGGAATTGTACGTTTCCCCTATTTTAAATGGGATTTGCTTCTTTTATATTCTAGTATCACACATACACACTCCACCTATCTTTTATTTGAATTTTACTTACAACATATATAACAAAATAAAAGGGTTTTTAAGCTATAAATTCTTATGGCAGCTTGGAAAAGTGACAGCTGTGATTGCTCAAGAATTTTCAAAAAGTGTTATTTGATACACCTGTTGTTACTTCACCAGGACAAGGGTAAAAGTTTGTTTGAGTAGGTGTTCTTTACTACTTAATACCTTTTAAAATTATGTCTTATTGCAAAAAAACTCGGTTACATTATAAAAAGAAGTAATTGTAAGCTTTTTCTATACATAGAGTACATCAAGTGTCATAATCAAACTTACTTTTATGAATCTTCAGGTTTGAGTATGATTTTGAAATGTCAAATTAGCATATGACCTTTACTTGTATTTTTAAACTTCTGTGAAGTAAAGAGAATTATATCAATAAGATATGTTATTGGAATAATGATTGCTAGGCATGTACTCCTGTGGAAACAGCAAAACTTCTTTTGCAAGATTAAACATTATTAAAGAAGTGAGGTAATTGAGGAGGTTTTACCTCTTCATATCATTCAGCTTGGAAAGGTGTCAGCAGCAGCAAAGGTTTGACTTTCTAAAATAGATTTCCAAAGTACATAAACAACTATAAATTACAGGATATAAATGCTACTCTGCCTTGATAATTACATTCATTAGCCTCAGCAAAGATTTGCCTGCTGCTTATTTTGGGTTGGACATAACAGAAGGAGAATGGAAGGTGGCTAGAGAATAGCCAAGGGATATGAGGTATGTTCCAGTTACTGAAAGAAGGCTTGTGGTGTCCCAGCTGGCAGGTTTTTTTCATAGAATCTTAGAATAGTTTGATTTGGAAGGGACCTTTACAGGTCATCTAGTCCAACCCCCCCACAATGAGCAGGGGCATCTCCATCTGGATCAGGTTGCCAAGAGCCCTATCCTACCTGACCCTGAATGTTTCCAGGGCTGGGTCTGCCAGTTTTTTGTAGAGAGAATTGTGTATGTGCATGTGTGTGTGGAGGCAGAGCTGACCCCTTGGAGTAGTGTGAATCAGTGGTATACAGTGCTTTGAATAACAACGATGTGTGCATTGCTAGAAACTGAACTTTTAGATTTACTTTTCAGTGTTCTAATGTTACCAGTTTGTGGGGAAAAGGTACTATTTATTTGGTTAGAGATACCCCAATAGCATACATGGTTTGAAGCTGGGGGCTGTGTAATAGATACGTTTTTGCTTGGTAATCTTCTGAAAGCATAACATTGACACTGGTAAGTGAACAGCGTAGCCGCTGCCAAGGTGTGTCCCATGGCCCTGGCCACATCTCAAAAGGATGGGAAGCCTGCAGGGGCTTCGGCAGGTGCGTGGTTCTATCGGTTCTTTGGCAGTTCCAATGTGCCTTGACATCACTAAAATGACATCAGAGCTACTCTAGTGAGGCCAGGTCACTTTGCTGGGCCTAGCTATGAGGACTTTCATTGCTGCCATAAAGAAGTTGAGGTTATCACCTTGTTGGGGTTGTTCTTCAAGTAGATTGAAGATTTTCTGAAGAAGGTTTCTTTTCACTTGAAAACATTTTTTATTCAACTCGCTGAACTCCTGATGTGCTGCATAACCTGGGCTTTCAGCTCTGGGTCTGAGCCTGCTACATGGGCTGTTTTGGGATTAAAGAGTTATAGGCCATGCCCTGAGGGCTGAAATTCAAAATGCCTCTGGTCTGACACATCCAGGCATTCTTGGAATTACTCTGGCTGCCAAACTGCAGGCAGAGCTCTGTAGTGGTCCTTCCCTCTGGCTTTTTGGCTTTTTCGCTACCTATCTTATGAAAAGAAGGGCTGGGATACACTGTTGATGCTGGAGTCTTGACACTGAAATCACAGTGCTTTCTTAACAAATGTGTCATCTTTCATCTTTTCCCTCTCATGAGAAAATCTGAGATTTCCATTACTTCTTTCAGAGCATTTTTATATTTCAGTTAGTAGTTTGCATTTACTTACAACAAAGTAAATCTCACTTTCCTTAACCTCTCTTTTTGCTGCTTAGTTCTTTCATCCTTCTCTATTTCTCAACTGTTTTTCTTCAATCTAATATTCAATTACACATTAGTAACTTTATTTTGTTAATTATTTGTTACTGGAGGTGCCATTAGGTTTCTTTTAACAGTTAGGAAGGCTTGTCTTTAAAATTGCATGGTTTGAATTTGTTTGTTACCTCTTTCCACGAACAACCATAGATAAGAGAGTGTGGCATGGGATTGGAAACATGAACCTGGTGGTTAGGAAGGAACGAGGGGCTGCTTAGTAAATATAAGCAGGAGGATGGGAAGTTGTGGCAATAGCCAAATTGGCTGGTGCCACAAGAATGTAAAAACATGCAAGCCACCTGAGGGAAAGGTGTGATTTCTCTGTTGTGTTGCCTAATTTGGAAGTAAAAAAGTAAAACAGGACAACAGTACCATAGCAGGAGTACTTTCCACAAGGAGATTATTATTATCAGTTCTCTGGTGCTACCTGTTTGATAACAAAACAACAAAGTAAGGTCCCATTTGATGATCTTTATGGAAATTATAGCCCTGATGGTATACAGGAAACTTTTTTCAGATCAGTCAGGGAGATAACTCATGGTTAAAATACTACTACTAAAATGCTGTGAATGATGCAAATACAAAATTGGAGTAAGATTTTTTTCCCCCCCCTGTTGTTCCATATGCAGTGGCATGTCTTCTTTTGTCCCATGTCAGTAAGTAAATTGTCTTAAAATAAAATAGCAGTGTTGCTTATCACTAACTGCAGAACTGTAAAAATCTGAATTTCATTTATGGCCTTTTTTTCAGCACAAATACAAAGTATGGCCACACACTGGCTACTGTGTAGAAAATGAAATGCATCCAAGGTAAAACCAGTACAAAGGCAGAAATAAGTTAGAAATTTAAGAGTAGCTAATAATATAAAAATATCAGCATCATGGGCCATGATTTTACAGGCTCATTAACTGAAGTTTGTAGCTAAATTTTACCTGTTTATTTAACAGCACTGCCTTTTAACAGCTATAATTATATATATATAATTATAATTAATTCAGAAGACAGCTTATTGGAAATATTCTTATGACACTATTACTGCGCTCAAACTATTTAATGTGTGTTTTAAACTACTTGCATCTTTGGTTACTCTGTGCGCTCCAAAAGTTGGGCTGAGTTCAGAAAGAATGTGTCCTTTTTGAAGTTCATGGTTCATCTATTGGTTCATATAATTTCAAAAATATAATTATGACATAAAAATTACATTTTTCCACATCAAAGTGACCCAGTCAAAACTTCCATTGAAAATTTTATGAGGTCTACAGCCTAATTTTTTAAAAAACCCAAGAGAGATTAGATTACAAGGAGCTATTTTTGACCAAATAAACTGTCCGGCAAAGTTATGAGGATGTCTAAATTTCTAATAAGGTCAAGGAAGTGTAGAACAGAAGAGGAATCTAAATATTATTCCAATTTTCACTGCATGATGCAACTTCCACTTTTTTTTTCTTTTCTTTTCTTTTCTTTTTTTTTTTTTTTTTTTTTTTTTTTGGTCCTGTGCTCTTCAAGGTTAATTGTGATAAACCTCAAAGTAATAATAAAAAAAAAAAAGCCACAGGAATCAACATTGTTAACATTACCTCTAGCATTATAGGAGGAAACTTTCGGGTTTTACAGTGGTGAAAAGCCTCATTTGCAGAGAATGGGAACTGTCTTACACAACAATTTCATTTTCTTGATATAATCATGGCTTTGTATAGCCATTTACATAATTATATTATAGGTCTGTAAGAGAAACAGGATTATATTATCCCATAACAAAGTTACTGAGGTTTTAGTGTAATATGGAGACTCTGCTTTTACATATGATTTTCGTGAGAACTCTCTTTAAAGGAAATTATTTACCCGTTATCACACTGCTCTTTTTGAGGTCTTAAGTAGACCTGCAAAGCTTGGGCCTTTTCCTAAGTGTCTGCTGGTGATAGGTGGCAATTTCACTCCAAATCACTGTGGTGACATAAGCAGTTTGTCTTTTCCTCTGTGCATTTATAGAAGGAGAAGCACAACAAAATTGTGGGTTTGTCACACACTTCTTTACACGAGGATTTGCTTAATGTACACAGTGTGTGCACAAGAGGAAGATGTTTTACAAAATCAAAAAGGAATGTTGGGCAGTGAATAGTGATTGGACAGTAGGATGGTTCCTTTGCAAGGGGGACATGCTTCCTTGTAGTTGATCTTTCCACAGTGGTGAGTACTCTGATTGGAGAGCTTGCATCAGTAACAGGAGATTCACTTAAAATGAAGATGTTGCCTCAGAGTTTTAACTCAGTCATAAATCTTTACCAGAAATCTAAGTAGCTCTCTCAGTTTTCCAGATCTGTTCATTATGCAAAACCTCTTTGATGATAGTACTAGCAAAAGCAAGAGAAGATAAATCCAAATGCACTTGTGGAGTTAAGACTCCCTTTGCAACCCAAAGATGTGAGATGATATCTGTTATCGTCATAATTTTTACAGTCTAGCCATTTATGAAATGCTTACCCACTGAAGATGTAACAGTTTTCATTTAAAATCTTGGTACTAGATATTTAGTTTGAGACCAGCTGTGACACTTAAGTATTTCCTGCTTTGATGAACCAGATGATGAAATAATCTAATTAGTCTCCTCATGAGAAGCAGTCAGAAGTATGATAGCTTTCCTATTTAAGAATCAATATAATGGCAAGATGGTAAAATCTGGCAGGGCATCTGTAACATGAATGCTTTATTATGAAAAAACGAAAGCTTCATACAGATTTGATTACAGAGGATTACTTATCTTCCTTTGCAATAGCCAGGGATTAGAAAGCAGTCCTTATCTTTCTGCATACTCTGTGTGTCTGTGTGTTTGTGAGAGAAGGGAGTATGTGAGTGAGATTTAGGGATACAACTATTTAGTTTTCTTTCTCTGAGTGTGTACTATAGGTGATATTTCATATTTACGAGACCTTTATTCTTTCTTCCATTTCTTCATAGCAGGAATACATGTGGTGGTCCTCCCTGTTAAGAACTTGTGAATTTTCTTGGAAGCTGATGAAATGATGCTAGGTTACACAAACAAAGCCTTTGCCTGACAGCTTCTGGTGTCCACTTTTCTCATCACTGATCATCCCTTCTGTGAATTTCTCAGCTTATTCAGACTGTAGAAAACAACAGATAGCTCCCTATAAGGCAGGCGTAGTATTTTCTAAACCATCTGTGACTATTTTTTGACTCATTTTTTCCATGTAATTCCAGCATTTTTACTCACTGCATCAGACATAGCTCCTTCCATGCCTTCAGGGCTATCAACCCAACATGTGATTTTAATTAACACTTTGCCTTGAAAGAACTGAGCTGCTAGTCGCAGCTAAGGATATTTGAGTTCCCCATTTAGTGAACGTTGCAGCCTTGTGTTATAATCCACATCCATAACCCGCCTCCTTTAGAAATGAACTACAGCTGCTCCTAATATCTAACATTTTTAAGTTCTTTTGTATCTTTTATTGACCCTTGAAAACATCACAACTACAATTTTAGAAATACTGAGCTAAGCTGTCTAACAATTCTTGCCTCTAGGTCACATGATGTGTTGAAGTTTGGTAACACTTTCACCTGCAGACGTTCTCTTTTTTTCTGCTTGTCCTAGTATAGACTGCTCATGTTATATAATGTGATATATATGATATAAATATCTTCAGATTGAAAAAAAAAAAAAAACCCCAAATAATTAGGGAGGCTTTCTAAAAGCAGGCCAGAGTGTTTATCTCTTTCAGTTACAAGTATTACATCTCTATGTAGCAGAGCTCTGTGTCTGGGGAGAGCTAAATATCAGATACAGTTTTCCCACTGGATAGGGATCTTTAATGTATCACTTATGAGTAGTAACTCTCTTCACTGACATTTACAGTTGCTGTTGATATTTCTTACCTCCTAATGTTTCCAGACACTGAGCCTTCCAGGAGGGCCTAAGCCGACTCAGGCTGGGGCGCATTTGCTTCCTCTGGGGAAGCTGTTTTGCAGTTTTGAATATCTCAGCTATTCATAAAAAGGCAATGTGACTTTGCTAGCCCTCAGGAGTACATCTGTCTCACTGACTCACTGCAGAGATGCTGAAAACAAATATACTTGCCAGTCCTGATAGAAGTGCTTGGCTTGTTGGCTGTTTCATGCAGTTGGAAGAACACAGCCAAGCTTTCTCAGGAAAGGCTTTGGGCAGACAGGTCAACATGGCAGAGGCACCCAGCCAGGACAGCATAAGAATCATCTGGTTCATTAGAGGATGAAGCACTTAATTGTCACAGCTGGTGTCATAGTGAGCCTCTGGCACCTTGGAGAAGAAAGAGAATTATTGAATATGACCAACATGGACTCTAGGAAGAGATGACAGGTCTTAGGAGGATATGCAAGATAAGAGTAAGAAGTCTACATAAAGTTGGAATTCCAAAATAACGGGTAAGTATAAAGCTTAGGATTCCAGGTGAAAACTTGTAATGCATGACAAGCTTGTATTAAAAAGGTAGCCTCCACTACTAACCTTTAAAACATTTCATTAACTTTTCACTTGAAAATTTGACCTATGATGAAGGTTCTCTTTAGTTTGAGAGGCCTGAGCTAATTTCTGAGTTATTTTCTCTTCCCAGTTTTTGTTTGCAACATGCTTAGCCAAGCATGATGCAAAATACTTCACCATGTATAACGTAAAACATCAGAAAGGCAACTGAGGCCTTCAGCTGTTGTTTTTAAAGAACCATCTTTTACATGCTTACTACCTAGTATGTAGGCTGAGAGTCATGTGTGCTAAGTCACTTACCTGGCTTGTTTACCTCATCTTCGGGAGCATGACTGTATGTGAAGAATGAAAATGGAGAGTTCAGAACCAGATGAGAAAAAGCAGTGATGATTTCAAAGCACTGCAATGAAGTATAATATCTCAAATATTGTCATGGTCTCTTGTCTTATCTAGCATGTTCTTCTAGAACTCCTTTGTTGTGGCAGAGGTTGCTGTTAACTGAAGAAAAGCAGCAAATATTGTAAACCACTGATGGTGGCACTAGAGCCCTATCCCTCTGTTCTCCTCCCCAGAAAGCTAATAAAGGACATCAAAAATAGATGTTATCGGGCCATCAAGAATTAACAACATGCAGCAGATGGTAACACCTACCCTTTGCTATATACCTAATTTTAGCCCAGACTATTTACCAGCAAGTTGTGGCAAAGGTTGAGGAATCCAGCACTGAGGAGCGGGAAGCAAGTAGAGGCAGGAGGGAGCAGAGAGGTTTTCTCTCACTTCTGGCCCTATTTCAGATTATCATTTTAATCAGTGGCTTTGCACACCATGATTACCCTCAGTGAAATGAATGAAAGTATTTCCTTCAGCCTCAAACTATCAACTGGTAAACTGCCAGCTGAAATCTATGACATACCCATAAAGATGGAGCTAAATTTCATGGCTGAAATTGAACTATCTCCCTGAAGCCGTTATCATGGGGAATGCAATTACATTATGCAGTGTGTGTAGGGTGGGTGCATGTGCTTATGGATGCACGTACGTACTTTCATTCATCATGTTTTGTCCTTACCTCTTTGCTTTATTTGCTTTCCTTTCCTGCCACTGGCAACAGTGTCATTTAGGACAGTGCATTGATGCATGTTGGATCTGTCATTCTTGTGATAGAATATGTAGACTGAGAACCATGTCTTCACCACAGGCTTAACTCAGGCTCCCACCTACATTTTAGTACAAATGTCTGTGTCAGCAGCACACTTAAACTTTTCACATGGGCTTATGTGAGCTCTGGACAGATGTTTGCTGGCCCAGTGAGGGGCACAGTCTAAAGTCAAGGCCACTGCTGAAAAGTGACCCAATTCAACCATGCAGCATGTCCAATGCAGGAAGTGGCTGAAAAGTGCTGGGTGAGAAAGGAAGACAGGTGTCAGGATTTCTCCACCTGGAATAAAGAATGCCACAGTTGGGGTTAGCAGACCCTGTCCCAGATGTGTTTGATACCAGAAACAGGTGTCACTGCTGGAGGTGTTCAGCCCTGATGCTGCAGCCCCACAGCAAGGGACAACTGGCATTTAGCTGCCTTATCTCTGTGCCCCTTCCTCTCACTGTTCACCGAGAGCAGACCACACCAGCTTTGCCAGAGACTTGGCTCATGAGTGTGCACTGTCACATCCTGCAGCACGTGACTGTTGCCTTGATGCTAAACAAAGGGCTGACTGGATTCCCTGTCCCAATATGTACCCTTTGATGTGTGTTTTCCTGCTCAGTCCCTGCTAGGTCTTTTGGCCATAGGCATAAATTTACCCATGAATTCATACTGTGAAGAGGTAGGGAGGGTCTGCAGATTAGAAGAGTCCTGAAAATTTCTGGAAGAGGGTGTAAGCAACAGGAGCATTTTCCCCAAAGCACTGGCAAACCTTCCTTTGCTCTGCCTTTGAGAGGGTCATGTATAGATTTAATTTATTTTTGTTAAATTGAATATCACAAGCTGTGTTTCCTAGTGGGAAGTTCCATACACAAGATGTTGAAAATGTTTTTCTGCTGTGGATGCTTTGTATAAACAGCAGTTCAGTGAGAGACAAACTGCCCTGAGTTGCGCAAGTGAATAAAAATTACTTGAATCCCTGGTGTTGATGTACTGACTAACTACTGTGAGTTTTCTGTATTTTGTGCCTAGTTTGAAGTGCCTGAAAGTTATTGGGGTTTATATTTATTATTTAACAGACTTCTCCTGGGAAGACAGCTCTGCCCTCTCTCCACTATGTCTTTCAAGAATAAAAAGCTCACAAACCTATTCATTTTGAAAGTTATATTAATGGAAAAAGGACTGTTGAATTTTTTTTTTTTTTTAAGATTGAGTTTTCACATTTACAGTTTGCAAAATCATTCATATGGAATCAGTTTAAGGAATCAGTTTTCTTTATAGAGCTGCTGCCAATTTCACAGGTACAAGCATTAAATTTGTGTATGGGATGCAAATAGCTTTTTCTGAGTAGTCAAAATGTGAAATGATTATTGTATTTGTTAGGTAAAGGTATAATTTGTTTCACCCTGTTGAATGAACGTAGTAGCACTGGTCATTACAAAGTATGCAAGAAACCCAGTGATGCCAATGATTCTTAAATAAATACTAACTTATGGTAGCTTTTAAGAAGGACAGATGATTAATAAAGTAGCATAAATTTGTATCCGAGGTTTCCCATAGCTTCAATATCTCTTCAGCTTGTATTGTCAGAACACCAAGCAAAATCAGTTGCTGGGAAAATACTGCTGTTAAATGGAGCACCATTTTTTCTTGTTAGCTAATACAAATAGTAGAGAAGAGAAAAACAAAACAAAACCAAAACAAAACAAAAAAAGAAACACCCCCCCCCCCAAAAAAAAACCCCAAAAACCAAACCCCCCACAAACAACCACCCACAAAAAAAACCCCACCCCCCCAAAAATGAAGCAGCCCCCCACACACCAAAAAAAACCCCAAAACCCCCCTACCCCCTAACTTTTAGGTTCCTTATTCCCATATCCCTTTACTTATGATCTCAAGAAATTGATAACTTCTAATAAATGCTATAGAAAAATCCAGAGAACATATGGCATTTAAGTGCATAGCAAAGATGCATTTTTGCCTTTATTCAGCTGACTACATGATCATTGGGCAATGAGCAGTGAGCCAGAGTCTGATTTGCTTCCTCAGCTGCCTTAAACTGCAACAGGCCTTAAAAAGAGACTTTCTAGCACTAATAGTGTTGAAATTAAACTTTCAGAGGGCTCATTCAAGTTTAAAGTTTGAGTATCTTGACACACAAGAGGCAAATGCCCTTTCTCTGAAGGACTTTATTCTGCAGCATGCTCAGGAACTCGCAACAGCCTTGAGTTAATTGAGTGCAGTCTACGAGAGAAGTGTAACGTAGCATCCAGACACAATACAATATATTCAAGTGTTTGTCCATATGTAAGTAGTTAATTGATTGTGTTGCTATAAAGCACGATTCAAGGTTATTGTATTATCTTTAGCACAATGCTGTACAATTACAAAATCATACAGGTTGTGAAATACATTTAAGGGCAAGGTAGGCTTAACTACTGTGTTGGGAATGACAATGAATTATTTTTCCTCTCTTTATCTTACTGTACCCTTCACAGCTCAGGGACATCATCTGGTGCTTGGTCAAATCCAGTTCTATTTAGATTTTCTGCTAGGAGGATTGGTGGTAAAAGAAATTGTGTGTGGTTTCCAAGGGCATGCATTCATGTTAAATATGGTTCACATTTGGAGTCTTGATTCTTGACCAGCCCCAATCATTAATTATGTTTTAAGCCTCTTAATAATATGTAGATGTTAAAAAAGCATACAAAAATCCTATACAGGGCTTAGCCTTTCTGTCCTCTTTCAATCTTTTAAGCGCTTTTCTATATGACTATGAAGTCCAGAAACTTACATAAAAGCTGAAATTCTCCTGGAAATCTTTATTCAAAAGTCTGGGGAAGTGCCGATATTTCCGTAATTTTAATGAGATTGTGAAAGTTGGTTTCTCTTTTTTCTTTTATACAAGCATTTTTCTTTTATACATCTGGACCTTGCAAAGCTCGTGGGAAGACAGATTTGAATGTAACACTCCATCTTATATTCCCTTTCTTTAGGTCAAAAAACCCCACAAAAAAACCATAGCAAATTGGAGGGGTCTTGCTGGTCTAGAAATATTGTAATTTTGGATTGGATTTCCTATTTGTGCAGCTGCACTAAATGAGGAACAACCTGGGGCAGCAGGCAGAGGGAGACAGGACCACAGGGTGTGTGGATACACCACAAATCTCTGTCACCCTGTGGTACAGTGGTGAGGAAGAGGTGAAGGAGGGATCAAAGGGAAAATTTTTCTGTGAAAAAATTCCTGAAAAAACTAAACCTCTTTAAAGGTGTATGGCATTTCTAGTGGCTAAGCAAATGACAGAAGCTTTCTTTACCTTCATTCCTGTGCAAGCACAGATATGCTTTGAAATATCCCATTTGTGTGAGTGTGTCTGTGTGTGTGTGTGGCTGGCAGAAATGACACAATGTAAATTTTACAATAGTAGCTATAACTTAAAATGGTGAAGTAGCTACAAATATTGTCACCCAGTATTTGGCATCTTAATTCCTTGCTATTTAAGGCAGACAAAAATGTTTATGAAATGTCTCAGAAAGCTGTTATTTTTAACAAGTGACAGGCTGAAGCTAGAACATAATGGCCAGGAGCTTTTTAGCAAATTAAATAGCATAATGTTCTTAGTATGAGTGTTAGATAGGAAATACTTCCCAGGAACAACTATTTGAGAGCATTCCATTGGGGAAGAAAAGTTATTTTGAATTTGAAATAGCTTTATGAAAGGAATTCCTGTGCAGAAAAATTTTGATTACTTTGTCTATCTTACCTGTTCATTAGGTGTAGTCTGGTTGCGTAAAACAGAATGTGTGTGTGTGTGTGTGTATACATATATATATATATATGTACGCATTATATATATATATATACACGTTATATATATTTCTGTATATAACAGCATGAAATGCCTTCTGCATGTTCAGTTCTGGAGCCTGTATCAGCTAATCTCCTTGACACGGCCGATGCCATGGTTTCCTCAATGCATTAAAAAACAATGTGGATTGCATGCTACTGTATGTGTTCTTAGATTTTGCCTTTGAATTTGATAGGAAGTTATGGGTTTTCACATCAGTGCTGAGACCCTAAAGCACTGTACACGTTAACAAATGCCTCAGACCTAATGAGACAGGAAATTGAGAAGCTGAAATGGAATAATAAAGGAAGAAAAACATTGGTGCTTGCATGGTCTTGGAAAATTACTGTTATGTTCTTTTACAGAAATTAAAATAACTTTGGCACGGATTTACTCTTGAAGAAAAGTAGATATGGGACTAAACCTAGGGTAAAAGAGCAAAACCAAAACATCATGTCAAACAAAAAACCTTAGGAAGAGATGAGACACCAATCAAGATACAAATTGAGTTTTAAAAGTATTTTTAATTAAAATGTTTCATTTAATATGGACAATAATACAAGAGAATTATATCTGACGTTCAAAGTAGGTTGATTACCTGTTAGGACAGCCTCTTGATGCTGGTTAAGGAGTTATGACTTATATTATCCAAAATTAACACTATAAAGATGTCTATCTGTTAGTAGTTTTGAGAATGCATCTACCATTTTGATGCCTAAGCATCATTTCCTCTTTTTATCTGGTGTAAAAAACAACAACCAAAGGCCTGTGGAGAACTCTCATTTTTTAAGGGTGTTCTGGTCCAAACTGTTCGACACAGCCACCTGCAGTAATTGCCCAGCCTGGCTATTCATTAACCATTTGTTGAATTTTGTTTCCATGACAACTTCCTATATTATACTATCTCAGAAACTCAGTAGAATTCAGACATCGACTTAAAACACCTAAATGTTTCTCTGAGTTGCATCTCTTGTTTCCTTGGCAACTTCCTCTCAAGTCACCGTAGGATATTTCAAGACACTCAAGACAAATTTCATCGCATTGATCTTTTTAATGAATTTACACTGACCTGCAGTATAGACATTGTACCAAACTTAAAATATTAGATGGCAGAATCTTTATTGATTTCATTCAAATGCTGCTTCTCAGCCAAAATCCAATTACTTTGCCCCAGTGCGTACATTTTCCCATTAAGGCTGTGAAAACAATGCTGTAAGGCACTATCTATATGTATGCAGACCAATCTGAAGATTAAAAACAACTTTGCATACCAAGTGCAATATTTCTGACAGAAACAAGGGCACATTTTTGCTGCTCTGGAGTAATGTGTGGTTATTAAAATAAATTCGAATGAGAAAAGGTGAATGCAGAGGAAATATCAAGAAGTACTGGCTCTCACATTCTTTTTGATGCATCACAAAGGCAGTAGTTAAAGAAATCATAGCACAAAAACATCATCCCAGATGCTAAATCCCATCCTTCAGCCCTGAAGAAAAAAACCCAGCTAACACTGATTCCGTGCTGGTCACAAAAGTTGGTGACTCAATGGATCTTCCTTAATTCTACACATGCTTTCCCTGTCTTGGAGCAGTGTAAGAGGCTGATACAAACAAGATAAATCTTGTTTCTTGGTTCCAGTCTCTTCCTCCAAAGTCCCCTAAGGAAAAAAGGGCCAGTTCTGAGCAAACATTTAGCCTCTACAGTGGGCAAACAACATTTTCGTCTCCCACTTTTCTCTTTTCACACTGATTGGTCCCACAGCCTCAGGAAGTGAAACCAGGATCTGTCATATATGAATGGAAAAGTGGAAACTAGATCAGACCCTGAAAATTAATCTCTTCTGGAAATAAGAATGGACTAAAAATCTAAGATCCTCACACTAGGACCTTATCCCTGCCTGCATTATTGAATCCTACCATACATGGTTTCCCTAGTGTAAACCCATATCCTATTATTTCTAAATCTAGCCCACCTCCTTACACTGGCGTCTGTTTTTTGCTGACCTCAACCCTGGTTTAGCATCTTCCCATTTTTCTCATAGATTCATTTTATCAGGTTTACTGAGTATCTTCACTCTAAAATAAAAGTATAACCAAACACAGACAACACAGTGGCTTCTTCACAAGTGTGCAATTGCCCTTCTTACATGGCAAGGGCCACTTCATCCTCTGGCCATGTGTTTTGGAGATGAGTTGGCTCAAGCAAGAGGAATTTTCTGAGTGTGTCTCAATCTGAGGTTTTAATCTGAGCCCGTCATCCTTACACAGGAAAGATGTTTGGAGTAGTCTCTTTTGGTGAACATCCTTTAAGTCTTGATCCAGTGTGGTGCACGTGAGATCCAAAGGAAGGGAAGAAGCAGTGGAGGACCAGGATATTGTTTTTACTGCTGTGCAGATTGGCTGTCATGATGTGTCTTGGTTTTGACAGACAGCTGTCTGCCAAGGAAAGCTAGAGCTTCCCTTGGAATGGGAATGTAAGCCCCCTTCCCTCCAAATTATTATAATTTTGCAATTAGGGGCTTTCAGGCAAAGATATGGGAATAGGAGTAACAGTTCTTTACTAGGAATATTAAAAAAAGAAAAATACAAATGTAGTAGCACAAAACCACAAGCAAGGAAACAAACAAAAATCCTGGAAAAACCCTGACAGAATCAGGGATATGACCTGACACCCTGTTGATGAGGGTGTTGGAAGCAGTCCAAATAAGTCCTCCTGGAGTAACAGATGTGGTTCTGTGGAGTAGAGATGGTCCTGTAGAAAGTCCTGTGGTGACAAGATGGATCCAGTCTTCCTCCGGGCATCCAGTGGAAAAACCGGATCCCTTGTGTCCTTCAGTCCCAGTTTTTATCTAGCTAGGAACAGCAGGCTCCCCCCTCACTGTGTGGAGCATCTCACAATGGGATGATGGAATGTGTCATGTCATTGGTGGGCCCTAATGGCCCATTATCAGAAGATGTCCCCCGGAGGATGGAGGGGTGGTGAAAGAGATAAGAAACACTGCCCCACCTGGTTTGAATGGCTGGGCCATTATCAGAAGGCCTCTGCCCCCCTCCCCCCTGGAGTTACAAGAGAAGGATAAAACATCTCCCAAAAAACAGCTTTCAACAGATGGAATAGAATACACATTTTTAGGACACATAATCCAAGACATGATGTCAATAAACAACAGTATTTGTTTAAAAGAAATAGATTTTCTGCTGACGAAGAGATGGATGGAGGATGTTTTAAGAGAGGAAAGTGAGATGTTACTGTTTTGAAGTTAAGCTCAATGCTTAGGAGCAACCTGAGAGGAAATTAACTACTTTAAACTCTCATAAAGCCTAACAAACAGAACGTTGTACCACATTAATGCTAATTGATAGATGTGCAACACTTGGATATAAAGATTTGAAACATACAGTTATATATAAAAACTAAGCAGCAATGGCTTCATAAGAGGTAACTGGGTATGATTAATTCATTCTTTTAAAAAAGAAAAAAGTGAGCCATTTGTGTAAACCAGAATGATCATCCCTCCTACTGAGTGTCTGCTGCTTTCTTACTTTTGCCTGGCAGGAAATGATCCTTTGAAGACATAACGACTTGTCTAATTTTCTGCATGTTAGAAGTCTCATTAAGTATAATAAATTATTAATTCCAAAGAGATTATGGTGGAGAGAATTTGTTGGATCAGAGCTAAAAGCGTTAAGCCCTTCTGCAAAAACACCAGTTTACTGTGACCTCAACCTAGATAGGGTGATAGCTTTGGGTAGGATAAATAATAGCATTTATAGGGTCCAAATTATATGATGTGTGTAATTTCAGGCAAATCTAAAGTGCTGGGCAATTTGAATGCTATTAAACTTCCTTGTCTCTTCAGATAAATTGTGTATTTTTTAAGAAGAACTCCACATGCTCTTTTCAAATTTCAAATGCAGCTCATAGTGTTTTGTAGATGACTTGCACTGCCAAGACTTGCTGTTATGCAGAATGCACTTTAATTAAGATTTTAATGGATGTCTTATGTCAACATTCATGGTTGTATTATGCTGTTTTAGCCTACTGGTAAAATACTAATATTACATTTTTAGTAGAAACTGTTCTTTGAAAGTATTTTTTGTTGTTGTTCTTGCTTTTCTCAGACTAATTGTTCTTTGATGCACAAATATTTCAGCTTTATTTAGGTGGGAGTATCAATGCAGGATAGAGTGTGATTCCTGGAAGGGATTGAGACTAAGTTCAGGAAAGACTATGAAAGTATTTCCAGTGGTTTCAGTTGGTTTTGGAGCATACTGAAGCAAACATTTCCAGATACTTCTCTTCAGTTCCACATTGACAGTAGTGTAATGACAGGTTCTTAGTAAGCTGAGGTATTTTCTTTGTCAAAACACATGACGCCAACATGTATCATTAGAAAGAAGATTTTCTTGAATGAGATCATCCATTTGTTTTGTCACAGTCTAGCTCTGAGCAAGCAATGCAAATATATGTGTGTTTGAAATAAAGGATATTTGTTGTACATATGGAATCAGTTTTTGAGATATCTTACTGCACCACTACTTTCAAGTCACTGACAGAACTGTGGGCATTTTTTAAGAGAAGAAACAAAAGTAGAGGCTGATTTATTTACCCTGGAGACAGTTAAAAGTCTCACAAGGTTAGAGACAGTGTGTTGATCCATACTTGCACTTCCCGTGTAAAGAAGTGTAAAATATACTGCCTTTGTCTGTTCCATTTTGTTTCATTCTTGACTTAAATTCAGAGGGATTGCCAGGAACAAAAAAATGCTGCCTGACACAGTGGTACCTCTTCTACAGCTGGGCATGTGGCAATGGCCTGAGGGTTACGTCTGCTTTGCATATGAATTTGCACAGGATATGAATGAGATCCTAATGTGAAGGGTTAGCCTTTATATATTTGTATGAATTATAAAGAAACTGCATAAAATATGTTTCAAAGGCTGCAGGGGAAAAGGGTATAAAATGGAAAACTGACACTTCTTGTGTCCATCCGCTTCTTCATGCATTATTTAACATGCCTTCCACTGCCAATCTCTATCAGGCTGAAATTCTTCAGGAAAAAAGCCCAAAAGGCTAAAGCTTTGTTTGGAAGACAAAGAACCTCACAAGTGAGATGATATTTGTTTGGAAACTGGAAGCTGAACATTTATCCACCTAGGTGAAAGCAACATCACAGTAAAACAAGATGATTTTGCTGCGAGCAGCACTCTCAAATATATGAAGGAGGAGTTTCTTGGAATCTCTTCCAAGACTGCTCAGCTAGTGAAGCACAGCATTCCCACTCATTCCTATTATTTTTTATTTCCTGAAATGAAGTGTTGACACAGTGAAGACTTTGGGGTATAGTTTCCAAACCATGATTAGCCTCAGGAGATCCAAGTTTTGGCCTTTCTCGTGCCTGCAAAACCAGATGGACTTTCCATCAAAAGTTCTGGTGGCTGAGGATTTTCCTCCTCCTCTCCCCCTTACTTTGAAGAGGGTGGTATGAGAAGGTGTGTTGGGGATGGATTGGCTGTGACAATTTCATGTTGTGTTCTGATCACCTGGGGCCTCTGCAAAGATTTGCTTAGAGAACTTCTGTTTCCCTGTAGCATCTCTTGTTCAGAATGGGCACTAGGGTTACCTCAAGGAAAGTCCATTCTTCGACCAGGAAGCTCAACAACTTCAAATCATTTCAGAGAATTTCAATTCAGAGACAAAAAGTATAGACGTGTCCCTTTTATTTGGGTGGGTTTTGGTTGATTGATTTTGTGTGGTTGTAAACCAGATCTCCAGCCCAGGTGAGACCTCAGCTTGAGACCAGCACCCCCAACCCCAGATCCACATTCCCACGAGGCCTGAAAAGATAGATATATTCATCACAGCAGAATCCTGGTGCCAGTAAGGGCGCACATGATATTCCTTTGGAGAAGTCTATCTGAGTCTGTTATAACCTTGTCAAATATATGCCTTTCATTTTGAAAAATTGCATGGCTGTTGTCAGTCAAAGTCATTCTTTCCCTTCCCCTTCCCCTTCCCCTTCCCCTTCCCCTTTCCCTTTCCCTTTCCCTTTCCCTTTCTGTTGGAGAGGATGAAACAGGAAAGCCTTACAACTAAGATTGCTTGGCAAAAGATTCAGAGTATGAAACCTATGAGCGAAATAGCAATGGAAGCAAGCTTTGAGACGTAGGGTGCCAAGCTGGAAGACAGTGATTGAGTTAGCTGAAGACAAGATCCCTGTTGATTGAGCAATACCCCTGGCAGACCAAAGGATGCCAAAGGTCCAAGAGGGAGGTTCCCTGCCAATGTGGCAGGGAAAAGGAGTCTAGAAACTAGCTTTTAGAGTTTAGAATATGGCGCGGTATGGTAATGTAATAGTTCCTATAGGCTGTATGTAAATTCTATAGGATTTGTGTCTTGTGCTGGTTGGTTCATGTAAACTAGAAAATTCAACATAGAAGGAGGTATAATGTATTGTAACAAGAACTTAGCTCTCTTTGTTCGGGCACGCTTTTAACTGTGGCTGGCAGCTTAAGCAAAGCTCTTGCACCAACAAACTATGCAGTAAACCACATGTTTCAAGAGCTGCCCTGGACTCCAGAGATCTCTCATTGCTGTCCCCACACTCTCCTACACCTTTCCCTTTCCCTTTCCCTTTCCCTTTCCCTTTCCCTTTCCCTTTCCCTTTCCCTTCCCTTTCCCTTTCCCTTTCCCTTTCCCTTTCCCTTTCCCTTTCCCTTTCCCTTTCCCCTTCCCCTTCCCTTTCCCTTTCCCCTTCCCTTTCCCTTTTCCCCTTCCGTTTTTCCTCTTCCCCTTCCCCTTCCCCCTCCCCTTCCCCTTCCCCTTCCCCTTCCACTTCCCCTTCCCCTTCCCCTTTCCTTTTCTTTTTGCAAGGGGTTCAAGCTGTACCAGATCTTCTTTCCTGTGCAGAAATTTACCTCTGCCTAAACCACCCATATTGTTGCAGTGCTAAAAGCAAAACCTTAGCAATTTAAACAGGAAAGTGCCTCATGATTTGGAACAGACACTAAATCTGGTGGGAACCGAGGGGCTTGGGTTATGGATGTGTGACCCAATAGATGGCGAAAATCCATTTTGATTCATCTACTTGTAAGGGTTTTTACGTCACAGTTTCAACTCAGATGTTCTGGTTTAGAAGACAGAGAAGCTCTTCATCTTTTAAACTAGTGATATACCATTATTGAATGAATGTGAGCTCTATTTATGTTTGATTGAAGTGCTTTTGTCATGGTCTGATCAATCCTTCCTGAGGCTCACAGAAGCCTTCCAGCTGGCTTTGCTGAACTTTGCACTGTCTTTACTGAATGATTGTGATTTATAAGGGAAGGCTCCAGAAGGCTTTGCTTACCTTAGATATTATTCCCCCATTTAGATACCCCAAGAGTTGTGAATTCACATGACTGTAATATTATTTTTTAAAACCCTTGTGAAGATAATTATTTGTTATAGGCAGGGCAATAGGACAATTTTTAAAATACTATAACTTGCAAAATTATTGAAATTGAGCGCCTTATTTTTGTCAATACTTTTGACAGATACTGCTGTGCTTCCTATACTTTTTATTGCACAAAACAGCAGCATGTAAAATGATGGAAAGTATAGTCTAGTGACACCAAATGAATATTTGCTTAGTCTGGGACTTTAATCAATGTGAAAATATGAGATTTTTATACTGAAAGATTTCATCTAACTTCTAATTTTCATCTGTTTCTATTCCATGGTTGTATTTAGAAATTATCTATCATCTTTGAAACGATTATAAGTGTATAGAAACAAAATTGTGTTGCAATTGGTGGTAGCTTGGTGCTGCATCTCCCTTCTCATGTGCCTAAGAGCCCCATGTTTAACTTGCAGCAGTATTTTTTAATTCGTCTGTCTGAGTCAGATGTTGATGTGTAACGAATATCTCTGAAATATATGAATGCATTTCCATAATTAGTGTCTTGTGAGAGTAGATTTGGATTTAATGGGAGATTCAAGTCATAAGTGTCTTGTAAATTGCAATATACTGATTAATACTGTTCTCTCAACCAGAACTTAGTTAAACAGCCACCTGTTTCCAAAATATCCAGAAATCCACAACTGGAGTAGCCCAGCAGTTAAATCAGAAAAATAAATGAAGTTCGATGGGCACACTGAAATTTAACTATGCTTGTAAAAGAGTGTTATTAAAGCTGGGGTTGGTAAACATTAGGAAATAATTTTGAATATTTTTATCCAGGATGTATTCAGCCATTAAAATTGGCCCTCCAGGTAACCTTTCATACAGCACTAATATTATTTTGAAGTGGAAAAGCTGAATAATTAAATGACTTTAGGGCACAATATTTACCAGATGTAATCAAACAGGGTTTAAGAACGAAGAACAATCAAAATTTACTTTTCTGTATAACTGCTTCCTGCAGTAATCACGCAAGCTTCTAAAACTGAAATCAGAGTATGCGTGCTGAGCAGGGAAAGGTTTGCTTTCATTGGCCCTCCTTAATTAAATTCTCCATGTATACTATGCTGAATCCATAGTCACCCAGAAGCAGCAAACCTAGTCATGAAGAAAGTAAGAACACTGGAATTTAATATAATTTCTTCGCTTTCTGTTGTGCTTGCCTTTTCTCAAAGTGCTTGGAGCCCCATCTTACCCATTTCTTACGGGATAATCCAGCAGCAATTATCAGAGGGTTACCACTTCTGAGAGAGGTATGCAGGAGGGAGCAAAATGAATGTTAGCCAGAGCTTGTTTGTCTTTTGCTGTAGGAATGCCAGTCAAATGTCAGTAACCTGTAACCCTGTAATGAAGCAGCTGCCCGGCTCTCTCACCATTGCTTTTGCTATATATCTCTCTGTGTCTTGGTTTGTTTCTGGATTGGAGATTTTTCTTACCTGATACTTCATGGAGTGAGAAGAAAGTCAAAAGAAAATTATTACAGAGCTAGTGCCTTGCCGGGCAGTATCCAACTGAAGTGTTGATTAGACTTATGAGGACTCCACCGGACCAGAAATTCTTTGATGCCTGATGTCTGGAACAATTTTTATCTGCAACAGAAGACAACATTATTCATTTCTTTTAATAAGGTGCTTGCAAATTGGCCAGTCTTTGAAAGGCATGTCAACAAATTTTAGCCATGTGCCTGGACTGGGATGGTCTGAAGTGACTGAGTATGAATGACCAAAATTTCAGAAGTAGAAACATTAAGCACTTCCTGTTTTATTGCAAGAGGTCTGAAAACAAAGTCATAGGATTGCATTTAAAAATAGTTTTCAATCTGAGTGGAGTAAAGAAGTGTTGTGTACAAAAAATCTGCAGTAATTGACTCAGACCTGTGATTCTCCTTAAGCAGTGACTAAGTTCACCCTATTGGGGACTGCAGAGCCATGATTGTCTTCCTCTTGCAGACAGATGGCCTCCCACACTTCATCTGATTGTCAGAAGAGCAAGAAGGGAAAGAATTGCAAGGGCAAATTACTATTATTCGGATATTGAGATTTTTGTGTCCTTTCGTGTACTGAACTTTGTTTATTGCTACACCACCTGTGATCCTGTTGCTAACAATTGCCCATCAAAGTTCAGGCATGGTCACAGCTCTCTCGGAGGGTGTGTCACCTCACTCTGGGGCATGTCTTCTTCTGGTTTGCTATCAGCCACCATTAGTACAGCCCTGAGACAAATGTGAAGAGAGGGCATGCTTTTTGTTTTGTGTCTACTTTTGAAAAGGGCCAGGAAACTCAAGGAGGAAAGCCCTCCTGTCTGGTTCTGCTCGCAGCTCGGGATCCACCATATCGCTTTGTCTCCATATTACAGAGAAAAATCTCTGAAGGGTCAAGACCGAACCCCATCCTAAACTGGTTTTCCTGATGAAAAAGGAAAAGTGCTTCAACAACTTATTGGATTTAAGTGGAAAATATTGCCTTTTTTCATGTACAGTCTTAAATAAGTGCATGCAGTTTTGGAGTGTGTATTTTAGAGTGCTGCCAAAAGAGTCACTGTATTGTACTCTATGAATGCAATGGCAAAGAACTAAAGCCTACGTCCTTGTGTCAGATGAGACTGCCATTGGCTAAAACAATTCCTGGTACGATCCTGCATCTCGCCACCCCATTGTTGAGTCTCTGAACTTTGCCTTTGACTCTTCCTCTCTGGTTCTCATACAAGTGTGAAGGAAAAATCACAAATCTAGTTGTTCTTAGGAACATATTGGGAGTGCACTGTTTTCAAGTAAAATATTATGCACCTCTTCCCCCTCCCCCTCCCCCTCCCCCTCCCCTTATATTTCTTTGGCTTGCATATGATCAGCCAGTGGCAGTTCATCCATAGGAAAAGTAATAAATCTGCCAGGAAAGCTCGTTAGTTTAATTTATTATGATTAAATACAAGGATTGTTCACTTCCCTGTTTCATCAAGGATTATAATCAAGATTTTAAATGTGGCCAGAAGGGACATTTCAGCTAGTGATTCAGTCTGCAAGACAGAAAGCAGTCTTGTATGGGAAAACATAGTTAAATATGCAAGCACAGTACGTCTCTGTGTGAATTTGAAATATAATTGCATAACGATCTCGACATTTAACATGAAACACTTCTAGGAGGGATTCATTTGGGGATGGAGGTTGAATGCCATTATTTTTCTCTCATTAGTACTAAGTTTTACATATAACCTTTTAATAGAAATATTAGCAAAATAAACAACTAATTCTTTGTGATCCAAAACTGTCTGGACAGACAGATGGGTTTCAGAGAAAATTGTTTTGTGTATTTCTTGAATGACCTAAAATATTTCCAAAGCAGATTAGTGTTTTAAGGGACCTTTCACTCTGTACTTCAACTAGCTAACAAACATCTCTCCTAAAATTTCTGCTTAGAGAGGCCGTGACTCAGCATGTGTTTTCTAGAGGTGACTCGTGAGAGAAATGGTTTATTGGTGGCTGAGGATTGCATTTTTCTTTCTTACTCTGCCTTTAACCATTCCCTAAACCTGTGGGTTGAATTCAGTCATGGTTTTGTCCTATCATCCTCTTTTTTTTTTCTCTTCATCTTTTCCTGAAAGCTTTCCTGAAGTAATTCCCACCTGCCCTCTATGTGTGGGAGCTATCAGTGAGGCAGGTATATGCCAAAGACTGGTTTTTCACCAATTGTTTGTGCATTTCTATAGAAAAACAGAGTAAAGTCAGGAATTGCCAGAATGAATCAGACCTGTGGTTTCTCTAATCCACCATTCTCTGACATTAGACACATATTCCTCTGAACCATATGAATTCTCTGTGCTGTTTTCTTGTTTCCTCCTGCTTTTCAGAGGTAAATTTGGCACAGTCTGTGGAAGTATGGGGGAAAAAAAAAGATGTAGTAGAAGAATACAATGGGATTTCAGTAGAAGGAGAAACATATTTCTGGGCTGTTACCTTTTCATGAGGGGTATATGCTGAAGCCTGAATGGTATAATGACAAGGGCACAACACTCTTTCCACTTATACAGCTAGCACTTAGCACCAGAGACTGTATGAGCATGTTGAGGATGTTTGGAGATGTCCTGGAAAAAAAAAAATAAATCAGGAAACACAAAGCAAAGGAAGCACAGAAAGCAAGGTTGCCATAGGATTTGAGTCAAGCACTTTTGTTACCTCCGCTGAGGTGTAGCGACCTGGTTCAGGAACGACACGGCAGCCATACCCAGGCTGCTCGGTCCATCAGCTCACAGACACCAATGTGGTGGACGGCTAATGGCGTTTATTAACTGGTTACATGGGGTTATAAAACCTCTGTTTGCTACATCACATCCGTCTGCTTACGTTACAGGTTAGGTATTGCTTATCTTATCAAGGACACTGACCAACTAAGAGTTGAGGGAGGGGTTCTGTCTGCCCGTACAGCGCGATATCTTCCGACCGCCTGTCCCTGATCTCCCACATTTCCCCCCCCTCTCATGACTAAATAAAAAGTATAAAAGTATAAAAGTATAAAAGTATAAAAGTATAAAAGTATAAAAGTATAAATGTTATAAAAGTATAAATGTTATAAAAGTATAAATGTTATAAAAGTATGAATGTTATAAAAATACAAAAGCTGTTAAAGTTAGTATAATAGGATACAAAAATAATATAAAATGTTAGTAACAAACACACTTCACGATAATTGCATGCGTTCGACAAATAGGATGTCGACTTTCTCTAAACGTCTTCTAACAAACGACACTAACTTGTTCAAAATGCAAGGCCCAAAAATCAATGTCAGGAGTATCATGGTGAGAGGGCCTATTAAGGTGGGAACAAGGGTGGCTAGCCATGGGGACTGATTGAACCATGACTCGAACCATCCTTGTTGGGCCTCTCTCTCTCTCTTTCTCTGGGCCAGTCTTCCTCTCAGTTCGGCCATGGAGTCTCGCACGACTCCGGTGTGGTCTGCATAAAAACAGCATTCTTCTCTCAAGGCGGCACACAGGCCTCCTTGCTGCATGAGCAAGAGGTCCAGTCCTCGCCTGTTTTGCAGCACGACTTCTGAAAGCGAGGAGATAGATCTTTCCAGAGAGGAGATGGATTTTTCAATTCTCAGTAAGTCTTCGTCAATTGTCATTTGCAGCTGAGAAAGTCTTTGATGTTGGGTGACGAGAGCTGAAACACCTGTGGCTGTGCCAGTGGCTCCTAGGCCAAGGAGCATTGCAATGGTTATACCTGTCATTACTTCTCTTTTGCGGAGCAGGATGGTTTCTTCTAAAAAGTGATACATTTCTTCTTCTTGGTGATACAGGACTCTAGGAACAATCAGAACTTGGACACAAAAGTCAGCAAGGTTATTGAATTTGTTAAGGTACACACAGGGGGTTATTCTAATTTGTTGACAGACCCACATTCCTGATAGGAACGGAACTGCCCACTTGTCAGTCTTTTGACTAGGTTGGATGAACTCAGTACAGATATTTCCCATCTGCTTTGCTACGGTTACACTGCCAAAGCATTTGCCTCGGCCTGTGACTTGACTCAGGGTAATTTCTCTCCGGGGGGTGTCCCACTTACAGTTGTGTGGATTGTTTGCTGCCGAGTATTCAAAAGGAGCATCAAGGGCGACACCCTCATAAAAAGGAGGTTCTGCATTATAACATAACCAGCATGATTTTGTAAAGTTTGGATTGGATTGGTTCAAGGACAAAAAGGTAGCATTTGACACACTAAGAAACAAACTGTAAGGATTTGACTTAGGTTTTTGGTAGATAGCTAAAGGACTGAATGAGGAGGAGGTGCCAGATGTGGCTTCCTTCTTTTGTCTGCGTGCTGCAAGATTTTGATAGGGTTTGAATGACTGGGGCACTGAAGGTGGGAGTCTGATAATTTGCATGTTTGCCCAATTTAAATGCCTGGCTGCATTTAAAGCATGCCATTTTTATCTTCTTCCAGTCTGTGAGGGGAGTTTGTTCTGACTTCCCCTCAGCCCAAGTAGAAACATTGTTGTTACTGATTTTATATACTGTTACTTCTTCTTCGTCAGAGCCGGAGTCAGAGCCGGCAGCAGAGGACTGGCTGTCCCAGTCCCAGCTGAAGTCCGAGTCAGAGCCGGAAGTCGACTGACTGGCTGCTTCCGGGCTCTGGAGCCTTTTGGTCGGGCTCCGACCCGGCCCCTTTCCCTCAGGGCTGGGCCGTCCCTTCCCTCTGGGCCCCCGCCCCTTTCCCTCAGGGCTGGGCCACTCCTTCCCCCTGGGCCTCCTGTACCTGTGCTCCTCCCGCCTCCTGCTGTGGGAGCTTCTTGCCTTAGATAAACGCGCTTTTTGGCAAAGATTGGCTTCAGCTTTCTCTTTGTGCTCTCCTCCCTTTTTCTGCTCGCGCGCCCCCGCATTCGCAAACGAGCTCTCTTTGTTTTCAGTGCTATCTTGAGGCGCATAAGGTGGAGGTCCCTCCCCCACTTTTTCAGCATTCCTAGCTTCTTCAGCTAGCCCGCTGTAAAATGACTGCATCTGTTTTATCTCTTCAGTGAGCGGCCTTGAGCTCGGGGGCCTCGAAGCAAGCTCTTGACCTTCTGATCCCGAGCCCATACATTCAGCCAAACTGACTTCATCAACACTTTGAGCATTATTACTAACATTCTGAGTACATTCTTTTACATTCTGAAAATTCTCAACAACAGTTCCCTCTGAGAAAGTTTGCGTTGCTGCTGCGATACCTAATTGGGGGGAAACCTTTAAACAATTTCGCGCAGCTCTCCAGGTGTCCTGTTCATGCAACGCCTTCTGTAAAGATTTTACGACCCTCCCCCATGCTTTAAGATTTTTCCCTGAGCTGGAAGACATTGTGTCTTCGGCAAGAGCTTTAGTACATTGATCCCAAACATCTGGGTGGAGGATATCCACCGGACGATCAATAATACTAAGTTGCAAAAGCCTCGTCACTGCGAGGGTAAAATCTTTTGCTTTACAATCAATTCCCCACTGCTTATGAATCTGAGAAACGACCTTCACGAGAGCTTCCATCCTCTGCGTGGGTCCGGAGGCGTCCCTCCCGCCGAGCTGGACCAGCCGCTCGGCCGTCGTTCACCCGTCCAGGCGACTCCCGATGTCCAGGGCGACTCCCAATGTCCAGGGCGACTCCTGAACTCCAGGGCGACTCCCGGGTTTCAGCACCACTTGTTACCTCCGCTGAGGTGTAGCGACCTGGTTCAGGAACGACACGGCAGCCATACCCAGGCTGCTCGGTCCATCAGCTCACAGACACCAATGTGGTGGACGGCTAATGGCGTTTATTAACTGGTTACATGGGGTTATAAAACCTCTGTTTGCTACATCACATCCGTCTGCTTACGTTACAGGTTAGGTATTGCTTATCTTATCAAGGACACTGACCAACTAAGAGTTGAGGGAGGGGTTCTGTCTGCCCGTACAGCGCGATATCTTCCGACCGCCTGTCCCTGATCTCCCACACACTTTGACCCCTAAAATCCAAAGCTGAAAATCAGATTGAACCATGATTAAACAAGAGGATAATATATTAGAAAGGAATGCATTTACTTGTTGAATGTCACTTAAGAAGAATTAAGATTGAAATTTAGCAAAATGTGAAGAAAATACCCATGTGGAAAGAAAGGATATATTACGTTTATTATCAAATATAGTACATTAAACACAATTTGTGTGGCAGAGGAGAGCTGACTGAAAAAATCCATGAAAACAGGAATTTGCTGGAAAACTTCAGTTTGTGGAAACTAAAATTCGGAGCGTGTAACTTAAAGCCCTGCTTCATCAAACCGAAAATCTTTGTTCTAAGCCCAGCCAATGTCCCCAGATACCTACTAATTTGATGATTAGGCTCCCGTGGGAATGGGACTTCAGGTGTAAGTTCTTCTCCTGGCTCCTTCAGGCTGGGGACTTCAGCCCAAGCATGTCATCTGAGGAAACTGTTTCTGTGGAGGTCTGGGACGGGAGTGATGTGGCCACTGCTGCAGAGATGACTTCTGGGCGGCCAAGAACAGAGTGACTGCATTGCTGTCCATCTCACCAGACACCTGTGCTGTGCAGCAGCTGTGCAATGGCCTGCCATAGGGCATGGGGACTTGCTGCCCATCCCACTCTATGGCCATCCTTCCAGCCAGATCCATGTTTCTGCTTGAACTATGCAACTTCAGCAGCAAGTCCTGTACTCAGCCATCGGTCTCAGGCCCATAGGATGGGAAATGTGGTTTCTCTTTTGTGTAGGCTTTTTATCAGATGGAGCCAGGTGGTGTACACTGTACTGCCATTAAAATGCAATTCTCTTCAATGAATCCTTGCATATAGGCAGGGACTGCCACATTAGATCATTTGCAAGTCTTGCCACCATCTGGGATTTATGTGGAGTGTTACTCAAATGATATATGGTGCAGCCCCAGGAAAATGATGGCAGTGAAGAGAACGTACTTCGAATGCATTCATTGACCCTATTCCATCTGAAGAAATGCAGTCATTCCCTGATGAAAATTTTCTGCCTAGGAGGAGAAGCAGAATCTGTTAAAGTCTTCTGGTAATAGTGTTGTTTTTGTTTGTTTGTTTGTTTTTTCTTGTAATAATGATTGTTAAAAAATAATTGTGTGCATTAAAGTTCGTCTTACAAGAGAGTAAATGTCATTAAGGTATTGGTGAAATATTTTCAGGTTTGGGGCCATTTATCTGTCTGATTAAAGAGAGCTTGAGTTTTTCAGGCAGTCTCACATGTGATGAGGCGGTTGTTATGGCAACAATACATTTTTTATGAGTTGTAATAATGACAGAGCAGCATATTTTAAATTATCAGGATTTAAAGTTACAGCTGCTTTGTTTTGCCTTCCATTAACCCCTTAAAAATAGCTAAATATTTTCATGGCTCTATGGTAACATCTGTATGCTTTTCCTGAGTATGTAAAAAAAAAGGGTCTTTAAAAAGTTGTATGCATCAAACAACAACTTTCATTGTGCCTCAAGAACATTGCTTTTTCCATATTCACTGTGATTACTTTTTAGTATTTTTTTTTTAAAAAACTATGTTTCTCACAGTGTGACAGTCTTAAGTGTAGCCAAAGTGTTGGAAGGATTCCTAGGTGTTACCAAAATTAATATTGATGCTCCAGTAATTTTCAGCTAACTTTGAAGGGTATAGGGTTTTGGGTGTCTTCTGGGAAGTTCAGGAAGCAATGGAACTTCAGCGATCCTTGTGATTTTCCTAGATATCCCTGCTGGAAAGATTTGATTTGAGGTTTATTCTTCACTACAGCCTGCCAGCATGTGCACATGCTTGAGACCACTGCTCACCAAAAGTCCTGATTATACTGCAGGAGTGCAAAGAGAGATTTTTTTTTTTCCCCAAAAGAAGGGGTTTTGTCTTCTCTGGAGAGAGAACAGGAATTATGTTTTACACATATCTCACATTTGTCACTATTCATGTATGAAGTAGAAATATCCAAATATTTCACTCTTAAGGCTTCTTTTAGACCTGGTTGTCCTCCACACACCCAAGTCATCCCCTTAAACAGCCCATCCTACTGCTGTTTTGACCAGGAAAATCTTATTCCTTTGGATGAGATAGACTATACTAAAGAGAAATCATGAGTAGCTTTAAATAAACTAGCCATGATTCGGATACTTCTGGAGTCAATTTGTGAGACTTTATTCTGGAGTGTATTCCATTCACACACAGGAGCACATGCATTTGGTCTGCACTGAATGCAGGGCGCCTCTACTTGCAGCCTGGGAAACAAATATTTCAGCTCACTAGTTCTCCTTTCTACTGATGTTGCTAATATCCAAAAAAAAGTTATGGAAGAAAAGCACAAATAGAAGTTATCTGTAGAGAAAACCAGAAGTAGAATCCAAGAAGAATCCACTTTTCCTCACTGTTAAGGAAGCCACACATTTAAATAATACATTTTAAAAAAAGAAAAAAAGTAGAGTTTGCTTTTATGTGTCCTGTTTGTCTAAAAAAATTGTTTTGCTTGTTTCTGAAAGTGTTTGAAAGAATATTTGGTCCTCTATTACTGTCAAGCTCCTTTACCCCTTAGGCCATTTGTTGACAAGCTTCCATGTATCATTGCTTCTAAACACCTGAGACCATTTTAAATGTTAAAAAACCCCATACCCATCTGTTCTTTGAATAAATTTAAATGAAAGGGAAAAAGGCATTTTTATGTAGAATTTGACCATAAGTGGATCATGCTTTGTTCAACACCCATAATCAGCTTTTTTGTCCCCCCATCCCCTGTTTGAAAGTGAGGTCACACTCAGTACTTACACTTCTTCTGGCATCCAAAGAAAAACATTACTCTTCAATTGGATGAGATTGCTTTTACAAAATAAGACAAATCATCATAGGAATTAAAGAAGTACATTCCACAGTTTTATATTTGGAGGTTTTATTTCCCTTATGCGTTCAAAGAAATACTACGTTAGCATATTCAGTGCTTGAAACTAACCATTTTATGATTGTCTTCAAGGGATGGACTGTTCAACTGATATAGCAGTGTCCTCTCACGCCTGGCAGGTGCACAGGCTAGCTCAGTTCTACACTGCGACAGCGTGGATCGGTCGGGGTTACAGGCAGGGCGAGTAACCTCCTCCCGGTGGGTTTTTGGTTCCCCACACTGGCGAGTGGACCTGATGGAGTTGGGACTGCAGCGACGGAAAAAGGGTCGACTCTCTTGAGCAGGGTAGAAGGTAGTTTATTAAGGAGAGTCCGGCAAGGAGCTCTGCCTCAGACCGCTGCTGCCCAGAGAGAGCAGAGATCAAAGCTTGACAGCCACTTATAAACGGGGGAGGGCTGACAATGGGTCAGCCAACCAGGGAACACGGGGGTGGTAACAGGGGGTGTCAACTTCTGAACCATTAACAAATCACAGAAGGGTAGGAGGGGATTCCCCGGGCACCAGCCTATCACTCGACGCCTCTCCTGGATCTTTCCAGAATCCAGGGAAGGGTCTCGAAGTGACAGACAGGGCGACCACGAGGAGAGAGGGGGGATTGACAGCGACAGGTGCAGGGGAGGAATGACTAACAGAAAACGTCTGGTTAAATAACTAACTCATAAGGGGGGAAACTATTACAGAACACAGGGGGGTACAGCGGACTGTACCATTACAAAAATAACTTAAAAATCTTACAAAAATAACTTAATAACTTAATAAAACAACTCTCACACCACTACAAACTGAGAAATGCCAGGAAAAACTTTATATGTAATTTGTGGGTGGAACAAAATACGCCTTTGTCTATGAAATCTGCTTTTAGCTTAATTCTCAGGACTGAATTAATAAGTATTGCTCTAGCATGCCTGAATATTTAATTTTGTACTTCATATGATATGAATGTTGACTGATACACACATGCAACTTCATCATTTTGAGATTTTTTTTCTCCTTCTCAGACTTTTTTGAGGGAGGACTCTTTGGAATATGAGACAAAGATCTGAAAGGACTGCAAAGCTTTATCTTTGGAGGAAGAGTCCTTAAATATGGAGGTTACTAAAGCTGGAGTTCCTAAGGATTTCAGACTTGTTGAGGGATAGGAGTAGAGGTCTTTGTTGTTGTTGTTGTTTGTTTGTTTTTGTTTTTTTGTTTTTTTGTTTCTTTCTTTTTTTTTTTTTTTTTAAGACCAATGATCTAGAACGAAGTAGAATGCAATTTAGCAAAGAAAAATGCAAATGTAGGTCAGGATAGCCATATGCAGGTGCGGAGTGGAGAGTAAGAGCAATGCAGGAACACTTCAGAGGAGGTTGTTGGTTACAAAGGTTCACAAGATGAGCACGAGTCTTGGTGTTGTAGTAAAGCAAGTGTCACATTATGGTGGATATAAACTAATGCACTACCCCTCTGAGATATGAAGTAATTACATCTTGTGGTGGCACAGCCTCCACTGCAGAGATGCTGCTTCAATGGGTATTAAATTTAGTAAGTGTATGAATGCAAAAAAAAAAAAAAAAAAAAAAAAAAGGTATATAAATAAACCATAGAATCATGTAATATTGTAAGATTGACCAGATAAAGTAATAGAACTTACTGCATATTTCTTCTTGTCTACTATTTTTTTTTTTTTAAATCTCTTCCCACAGGTTTCCAATTCAAAACTGCAAAAAAATAGGAGAAATGAAAAGGAAGATCATCTTCTCTTCTACATCTGTTGCTTTTTGAAGACAGAGAATACTAAGTCAAGGAATTGACTTCAGGATGAGAAATATTCTTTTAACCAAGCAATGAAGTGCTGAAATAGATTGCCAGGAGAATGCTGGAATCTGCCAGATTGCTTTTAAGAACAAGCTGGAGGGAAATCTGTCAGGAAAGACAGTTGATCCTTAGGGTGAAGAAATAACATAAATAATCTCTTTGGCTCTGTTTTATAGATTTCTCCGGGTATTCTGGTGTGCCGTTTTGACTTACAACACAATATCACTCATGGCCTGTACAAAGCTAACCAAGTCTGTGTGTTTTGATTTTCTTACACCTTCCTATATTTGTGAATGTTCAGGAACAGCTAGTAGATCCCGTAGCTGGTATTTCAGGAGATGGGGTAAGTGAATATTTCAAAAAAAGGATGTTTGAAAAAATTGTACTCATTAAAAGACACTAAGACTTTTGCAATGAGGTGATTCTATAGAACTGGAAAACAATATTCCAGTATACAGACATACTAGCTTTAGTCTACGGAACCTTGGCTACCCAACTGAAGACAGTCAGCAAGTGAGTTTTGGTTAATTTAAAGACTCCACCTTTCTTATTAGCTAGATGTGAATAAACACATGAACTCCCATCCTGCAGCTGGAACGCAGTTGACTGTAAGAATGGTTTCTCTAGGGTGCTGAAGATGTGCTGTAAAAGGTCCTTAAGATGAGTGGAAATACCTTATTTCAGTTTCATCTACAGTGCCTCTCAGATAGGGCCATGCCTCTGTATCATTTAGTAAATGATTCACTCACTCCATTTGGTGACCAGTTAATCTCTTTCGCACCATTCATTTTAGTAGTAGCACTCCTTTGTCAAGTAGTCCTTCAATGATTCGGGCAGATACTGAAAACATGGGCTTTGGCAGTAATTGGAGTACCAGATACTGAATTTTTTTGCAGCAGGAAAAGGACTTTCTCTCACCATCATCCTTGGAATGTGTGAAATGAGGTGCAATGCAAAAGCAGTGCGTTCACCTCCACTTTTTTGGTGCTAGGGAACAAGTGAATGCCCATAGACAGCTCTGACAGGTATAGGAGGTGTATGTGCACAGGATATGACAAAGTCTCTCTGGTCAAGGCTCAGGCATTGGCTTTCCTACTTGACTTCAGTCACACATTCACAGGCTGCATAGATAGCTGCAGAGGATGTCAGACAGCTGATTTCCTGGGCTATAAGTGAAAATCCTTTAGGTGACTGCTAGGTGGTTATAGCATCAAGTGGGAATTCCAAAGATTCCCTTCCAATGCTGAGGTTTGCTCATACATGGTGGGAGTATGATAAGAACCATCCCCAGGGACTTAGCCCTTTCTTGGAGGGCATAGATGTGTCTGTGTCTGGCCAAAGCTGTTTCTGTTTTCTCTACCTATTTCTCATTTTTCTGTTACCCATTTTTCCCTCTCCACCTCTCTTTTTATCTACAGAGGTGCTTCACACCAGTTCACCTTGGTGTTTGAATTTTCCTGAAAAAAATCTTTCTGTTTTCATTCATGTTCCTATACTAGATATTATTTATATTTTTTTTCTCTTTTCATTTTTGTCTTTTTTTTTTTCTCATTATCTCCTGGTATTTAATAAAATCCTAGGAAATTCAGACCATAGCTTTCAATACCTATGGCAAAGCTTTTTTTCCTAGCTTAAGTTAAATGAGTTTCAATTTTTTTTGTAAGTGCAGTGATATAAATACATGGTTTTATGGAAAGTTTGTTCATCTCAATGCAGATCATGTGGAAATATTGCTTACTATAAAAATACTAATAATAGACTATTTACGA